>NC_084900.1:7369492-8767229 GCF_949316345.1 Pungitius pungitius | reverse complement strand
TTATGTCGGGAGATTGATGATCTAGAACCGGAAGTGATAGAACCAACTTGTCCTGCAGTGTTCGTGGAGTAACTGCTGTCCCAGTGGACCATCACGTGTGTCCAAACACACAACACGCACAGTGAATGAGGCCCCTTTCCGTTATTGTGTGATTTCTGTGCCCCCGATTGCTAATGAATCATCGCCGATGTCGCCCACCATGACGCATCCAGCTGAGTCAACCTGTTATGACGTATGTAGATCAGAGGACGCGAATAAACCGAAATGACGTAGAACGTAAAGATAATGCATCACTGGATGGGAATGTGCTTCTGTAGCCCGTGTAGCCGTGTGTAGGGCCTGAAAACATCGATGCTCTCTACCCATTCAGTTTGTGGCATGCTGATGTTTGGAGGTGTCGGTTGGAGCTGCTCTCGCTCTGCAATAATGTGTCTCGTGGCCCACTATGTGGAGTCTGCCAGTTAGCTTATGAGGTGTTTAGTCCTATATTGTTTTAATAAGAGGGTGACATTTACGGAAAATTCACAGTGTAAAAAAATAATTTATGCCTGAAAACTGCATGATAATCCAGCCTTTAAATCACTTCAAATGACTGCATCTGTTGGTACCGCTAGAGAGAGATACCACTGTGCAACCATCTCTTCTCAATCGAGTAAACATGCAGGATGGATGCCCAGTCTATGTGCTCTAATTCTGTGCTGCGGGGCTCGCTGTGTGGAGAGAGGCCTCATCCTCATCCACCATCCCCTTCCACACCGCATCTGTTGATTCCCTCTGTCATCCTCCTCCCCTTCCTATCGCTTGTCTCTCTTTCCCATCCTCATGTCTCTCCGTCTATCTTTGGTCTGGGAGAGAATACCACACACAGCCTGGCTGAAGGGAAGAGAGGGATCTAAACTGGCATATGTGTGTGTGTGCGTGCGTTTGTGTACGTGTGTGTATGTGTGACTGGAGGTGTGTGTGTGTGTTGGGGGGTGGCTTTGAATGTTATTATACGGTCTTCCGAGCAAACACACACCCAGGTAGAGCATGTAGAGAAACTCTCAAATACGTGCAGAATGAGTTGAGTGTGTGTCATGACTGTATGACCGAGCCGCAGGGGGCTCTGTGCGGACTCTCGGAGCCTCCTCGCGCCCCCTACTGGCGCATGAAATAAATAGTTTTAGAGAGGCAGACTCCCCGAAGACAAAAGGCTGTAGGCGGGGTTTAAAGACTGGACCATCTGCGTGCTGGGGGGGGGGGGGGGGGGGGGCTGATGTCTGTGTGTGCGTGTCTGTGTGAGAGAGAGGGAGAAAGAAGCCCCCATACAAGGCCTTTATTTGCATTATGAAAAAGTGGGTCTTGCAAGAGCATCTCACTACCAAGCCTCAGTCATAGATCATGGGGTTTATTTAACCATTTAGTTTGGGCTCAACAAACACCATTGTGTAGTAATAAATGAATCCTTTGCTTTTTGTTTGCTTTCGAACCTAATTACAGTCAAATCCAACACTTTTGAAATAATACTTTTATGTCCCAACTGGGCTTGGATTAGGGGTGCATAAAGATGTGACAATAGAGGTAAATTGTTACACCATAATAATGCCCCATTTCATGAAACATATTGTCACGGTTTGGCCTCGCTTCCTGTTTTAGTTTGAAGTTTCATGTCTCTTGTGGTCCTGGGTTAACTTCACTTCCTGCCTTGTCTTGTGATTGCGTGATTGTCTCCACCTGTGTCCAATCACCTGCACCTCCCTTGTGTATTTAAGCCCTGTGTGCCTGTTGTCCTTTGTCGCGTCATTGTCTATATGTCCCTCGTCGTTGGAGCACGTCTAGGTTTGTCTACAATAAAGAGCACTTTTGATTGAAAAACTCTGCGCCTGAGTCCTCACTGCATCCTGCCCCAGCCCGAGTGTGACACATATTGGCTATCATGAAGAAATAATTATTTTGTTAGACAAAAGACCATTCACAATATTTATTAAAAAAAGAATCTAGAAGTGCAAAAGTGATTTAAAACAAATAAGCATAATCTTTCTTGAAGAAAAGAGAACATCCAGGTTAGGCATAAGATAAACAATAACTGGTTCTAAAATGATCAGAAATATTTTTAAACCATCCTAATCTGTAACTATTTTAATTTTGGGGGGAATTATCTACTTTTTTTTGTTGAGGATTTGGATATCTTTTCGGGTTCTTGACAATTTGTTCGCCACATCAAGGAAACATTTTCAAAATGCCACTCCAGAGCAGATATCATGTGTACGTAGCAGCATAGGAACGTGTGTATGGTAAAGATGTGGTGGTTGTGATGTTATCAACATCCTTCAGACACATTACAACAGGATGCTAACGTTCCTTCAGAGTCAACAGCGTTTATGCTCCCAGCTCCCAGTTTAGGCTGAAGTTGACTGAATTGAATCACTCTGTCATGTTCCTGCATGTTCTCTTAGGGGACCGATAGTTTGACTTAATAATTTTTTTACATTTTTGCAGTTGCTTTCTGACAAATTAAGCTTTTAGTAGATACCAAAGTGTGTTTTTATGTTTCACCAGACAATTGGAGTTTGTTTATATGAGTTGGCCTCAAGGGGAAAAGTGCCTTCAAAGAGGAAGCAGAGGCTGCAAAGGTTTTAATAAAGCGCTTTCTACCCTGAAACTAGGCCTGCTTCTGTTTAAGTTGCCTGGAGCTATGTTTGGAAGACGTAAAGGGCTGCTCCCACGTGAATTGAGTGAATTTTGATTCCACGTTACCACCTAGTGGCCAATGAGACAAACCTTCCTATGTTCCTCTGATTACAAGATAATTGGGTTTATTTAGTTCATTGATTAATGTAACTTTATTCAGACATCAATGAAGCAGACTCTCCAACCCACATACTTTTTAAATATTCATTTGGATATTAAATTGACTTTGCTTTTTTTCGTATTTTATAAAATGTTATTATATACATAAAAGGTTACAGAGAATCAGGGATGTCAGGAATTGGGCATCTATGCAACACAGTACATGCAAATTGTACTGTAGGTCAAGGTCAATAGCGAGAATACACAAATAAACTTGTGACTATACAATAAATATATACAATAAAAAAAAATATATATATATATATATATATATATATATATATATATATATATATCCAAACATCTAAATGCCCTTGTTCAATTCTGTATATACTGGTTTTGCTATAAGAAAGCATAATATCTAAAAGAAATTGAGGTTGATTATATAGATCATTAGATTATATATTTCAGCATCACTTGGAGCTTTTCTGTAGTCAATATATTCTGTGTCAATATATAATACTTTAACTGAACTCCTTTAATTGCTGTTAGAAGTATAAATGCGCTTCAACCACTTGCAGCACGATGTGCATCTCGACTCGTCCACCCGCCTGTCGTCACTTTCTAAACAGGGAAACCATATTCGCGCTAAAGCCATGCTGCTTTCAGGATCTGTGGGAAAATTGATAAACACCATGTAGGGATCAGTGCACGTGGTAGCGTGGCCGAGCGGTCTAAGGCGCTGGATTAAGGCTCCAGTCTCTCAGGAGGCGTGGGTTCAAATCCCACCGCTGCCAGCATTTTTCTCATGTCCTACACATATAATACAGTATGTAGAGTCAAATAGCGTGACTGATTTGCTGGATTTAAAGTTGCACTGAACAGTGATGATGGTGGTAGTTGATTCTTAACTCCCAAAAATAGGTAATGTCCGTACAGTAAATTATCCACATCAATGGACGTTAATAAACAGCCTAAATTATTAGACTAAGTAACATTTTGAATCCAAGACTTTTAATAGAAGGAACTTTCACTTTGTAATATAACTAATTTCAGATATAAAAATACATACATTATCTTGAACCACCGGTTTAAGGCAACATTTATGAAACCCATGCTAACCATAACATAAAAGTGTGAATTTCATCATTAACAACATTATTTCAAGTGTTCCATAGGGTCCGCTGTCGACTCTCCGAACACTCAGAAGTCGGACCTATTGAAGAGCCCATGAACGTAGCACAGTTGGACGCGTCGGAGAGGAGACGAGAGGAAAGAAAGGGGCAGGGAAGGGACCTGAGATCAATTCAGCCTCGCACTCTTGGCGCCAATCCGATTGAAAGAGAAAAAACAGCCAACATTTCCTTTATGTTTTAACCAAATTTGCGCTTAACTGCTGGATTTGCCCGAGCCATCAGTCGGTGCTATAGCCAGCTAGCCTCGTTAGCACACTATCTATCATTGTCATATTAGTCTGGCCTCTTGTCTCTGCCCGTGGTGACGATACTAATAACTCCATAACAGTAACGCACGGGGACAATAGGTGCGTTTCTCTCACCGGGGGATCGACGAGGCACAGCTGCAAAATGGGGGTGAGTTTATATGTGTTTCGCTTAACGTCCCGATGCGAGGTGATACGACGGAAGGTGGATGTTTTGAACTCGTAACGCATGATGGTGAGGGGAATGAAGAAGAAGAAGAAGGGGGGAACGGAAGAGAGAGGGAGAGAGAGACCATGGTGGATGTTTGCAGTCGAAGGTGTTGGTGGGCACCGGGCATGTTGGGCTGCCGTTAACGTCAGCTAGCTGCAGACAACCGTTAGCTTAGTTAGCATCGCAATGTTAGCTCAAGCGCACCCATAGTTCTACATATTCGGCACAATCACTGCCGTTATGCACAGTTAACTTCTCCCGAGGTGTGCTGTGCCATTGTTAGCCTGCTAGCTGTGTTAGCCACTTAGGAATGCCACACTAATGACGCGTGCTTCGCTAGTGGTTACTGCGAATCACTCGTGTGTGTGTGTACGTATGTATTATTGATTTTTTTTTTAAACAAACAAGCCAGAACTGTCGCGCCTCAGCCTCTTAATAATAACAATAATAGTAATACATTTCAGACTTGTTTGGTGGGGAATTGTGTACTTCTTTGCAGCACTCAGGCCTGCTCTCGTGCTTTACAGCTGAGTTTAGTTTCCATAACGTGATCTAACGGCAGTCTCCTTTCAGCAGACTTGGGGGGGTTTATTCTCCACTTTCCTTCCCGGTAAACCGATCCACGTGTTCCCACTGTCGGAGCTCAGTCTGCAGCCCCTCGGTTCTTGGTAGAGAGTTAATGCTCTGAGCGATAGTTGGCAATGCAATGCATTCCTACCCATAATTGTGGGTTTGGATCTAACGTTAATGAACTAATTCCAACTTGTTTTGTTCCATCACTTCCCTTTGTTTGGTCCAGAAGCATCGACGCACCACGTCTGCGACAACTCGATGATGTGTTTAAAAAAAACGGGGGCTTCCCAGTGTCGATAGCGGGTTGTTAGACGAAATATTCAGCTGTAAGTTCAGTAATGCAAAAAGAGGATGCTTTCCCAAAATGGATCGATCTATTAATGTATCAAAAATCGCAATTACTATTTACAGAGTCCATGGTAATGTCTTCAGACACCTTTTCGTGTGACTCCAAAACCCATTGAAAGTTTCATGCTGCTTCTGCTGTGAGTGACTGTTATCGTTCAGTCTGCATTTCAGGGGCCAAGAGGCTGATGATTGGCATTTAAGGAAGTCAGTAATAATGTGTGTGAGTTATGGTTGCACCATTGCTGATCTTCCATATTCCTACGCCCAGACCAATACATCTTAACATATCTCTCAACTTGCTACTATAATCTTGCTATTTCTCATCTGAATGTTTATTCTGCATGGCTGTCCATCATTTTTTTCTGGCTTATACATTTTTTTATGTTAATGCATTTTTTCTCTAAATCGGGCATTCTCAAACAAAAGTTTCAAATGATTATTAAACAGATATGAATATTTGTGTCAGTGAATTATACGCCCGATCAGAAAGTGGTTGAATACGTTTTTTGACATATGTCCTATATAATTTTCCTTTTTAGCATCTTGCACCTCTCCTCATCACTCTCCTTTCTTCCATTTTTTTCCCTTGCCATCTCACCTTTTATCCCTGCTTCTCTCCTGTATGCTCGGCACCACCACAACACATCCCCCCCATTTACCCCTTTTCTTGTTTCCTGTGTCCAGAGAAAGTCCAACCGAGCAAAGGAGAAGAAGGCCCGGCGCCAGGAAGAGAGGGCAGCCATGGATGCCGTCTGTGCCAAGGTTGAAGCAGCCAACAAGGTTATTGTCTTTGAGTTGCAGATTAACGAGACGGGGCCTCATGGAGGACTTATAAGGAAATCTTTGACGAGATGGTTTGCTGTTGTTAACTGCAAAGTGCATCATTTGCATTTGTGTAACTCCTGACAGTTGATAATGGCATTGCGTTCATGTTAAAAATAAATGAACTCTTTCAGCTAAGTGCTTCGTACAAAATCATCCATCGCTTGGCCCTTTTACGTCCTTATTCAGGCTTTGCTTTAGGTTGCAAGAAAACTAAAATTCCCTGTGAGCTGTTATTTGTCCAATTAGTTAACTGGAAGTAATAGGCATAACATTTTTGTCAATGTAATGATACCAAAACATGTGGATGCCCTTCTTATTCTTACTCTGAATTAATATGTAATTGATACCCCCCCCCCCCCCCCCACCCCCAACAGGAAAAGTCAAATGCAGTGCCATATGTTTCTCTATGCATAATTAATCAGCATTATTAAATTCAAGCCATGTAGAAGACACAGCTGAAAGCTACTGTAGCTTAGCAGTCGCCTCGAGGTCAAAGCTCAGAGCCTCGAGCTGAGTCGCAGCAACGTCCTCAACAGGCCCGCCTGCATTTAATACTTTTATGTGCCTCTCTCGCCCGCCTCTTTCCACTGTTGATGTGCCAACTGAGATGGAATGCAAGACATTATCCAAAAGTAACTTTTATGCTTGTTTGTTCTCTGGCCAACAGCGATGAATCAATACTCTGATCATACTTTCAAGGGAACAAATGTTGTATTCACTGCTTGGGAAACATTTTCTGGTAGATTTAGCTAGTTTCTCTTTGGGCATTTTTAATTGGAGAAGAGGTCTGCCTAGATTACTGAACAGGCCCAGGGTAGCAGGGCCCCTAAACAAGAGCTTCAGTTTGAATTCAATGGCGTAACCGTTCATCATTTGAAAGATCAAATGGCTTGTTCAAAAGTAAGGGTTTCCGCGAATAATACGGCATCGGTCACACGTCTGTGACAGGGACTCATATTTTTCCTAATCTGTCAATGAAGGTGTTTTCTTAATCTGGTATTTATTAGTCTCTCCGGTCCAAGGAATAGATGACTTTGGGCACTTATTATTAGTGAATAATGGAGCCTATAACACTAGAAGCCCTGTAATTGGCCTGTCTGTGGGCCCCGTTTGGGCTCTTTAGGCTCTGAGGGATGCTGTGATTAAAGTCTCTTTTTCAGTCCTTGGGGGGAGGTGGATTTAAAAACAACAATAATAATCATTTTGTCCTAGCTACATGGTGACGTCCTGAAATATCTTGATTCGGCCATCCAACAGACCCAAAGGCACTTAGGTCACAAGTAGAGCTGCAACTAACGATTATTTTAATAATCGATTCATCTGTCGATTATTTGTTCGATGAATCGGATAAAAAATGTAAAAACATTAATATCCAACCCTTTATTGAAAAATAGAACTGACTGTGCACTTTCTAAATATGTTTTTCACTAACAGATTGCTCCTTGAACATCCCTAAGTAAGCAAATAAAATGGACTAACACAAAAAACATACACACATCGCATGATGTATACTTTACAGCTGCCAAATTAAATATATTAGGCACAACATCATGAATCATCGCCGTGGTGCTCCCGTGCCAGGCCATGTCGCTTTTGCATATCTTACAATGAGACATGTCAACCCTCCCGAATTTCAATGCCCCTCCCGAAAATATCCCGGACCGACCTTTCTCCTGATTTCCACCCGGACATCAATATTGCTGCACCACCCGTCACTGGGCGCGCTGTTTCAGCCCGCTAGGACCCGCACCCCCCATTGCAGTGTGAAATACCTGGGAGGATTTAGGTCGCATTGGTTTCTCTGCCTCCGCATGTTTCAGAACAGTATTACGGGTCTCTCCGATGGTCTTTCCTCTACCTCAGCTCTGCTCTTTATTTATTTTTCTTAGCAACGCTCTGCTGAGCGGAGCTTTTTTTCTTCTGTTCTGCTGCGCGAGCGCTCAACTTTTTTTTTTCTCAGCTCTGCGCGGCGCGCGCAACTTTCTTTTAATACTCAAAGATAATAGTCGCGCGACACAACGAATCGATAATGAAATTCGTTGCCAACGCTTTTAATAATCGATTTTAATCGATTTCATCGATTCGTTGTTGCAGCCCTAGTCACAAGTATTTAATACAAAAACATATGGCTAATAATTATTAGTTTTAGAAGTTAAAAACAGGTCTCCTTTAAACTGAAACACTTGAATGTTTTTGAAACACTGTTCTGTTCAGTGTTTCAGCTAATTTTGCCTCTTCTCATCACAGCTTGACGACCCACTGGCTGCCTTCCCAGCCTTCAAAAAGTACGACAGAAATGGGTACGCAATGCTTTACAAAGGACCTATTGAGTATTTCATGGAATAAACACTTGTTTTATTACGGTTCCTCTGTCGTTGGCAACTTTCTCTGTTCTTCTATTTGTCTTTATCTCGCTCTACTTCAGCACAGACTCACACTTAATGTAATAACCCCCCCCATGTCTACTTGTCCTTCCATCTAGGCTGAACTTGCAGATAGAGTGTAAGAGAGTGACCTCCCTCAACCCGCTGTCTGTGGAGTGGGCGTTCGAACTCACCAGAGCCAACATGCAAGCACTGTAAGACGTCTTATCTTGTGCTTCACGGTGTAGTTTGGCCACAAAGTGACCCATATATAACAGGGATGACCATCCTGCTGAAAATAGATGGAAGAAGTGCAGACAGGCCAGATGTTTTTTGTGTTCAAGAGGTTTGGAGAGTGACATCAAACCTAGAAATTAGTATGAATGTAATCGTCCTCACTCTGGTGCCAGTGGAAAGGTGAGCAGAGGGAATGTAGACTCATTTCAGAGAGGCAGAGAAATTACAATCATTTAACGTCCTACTGAGCCAAAATTTTAATTGCATTTAATTAAGCCGATGGCATCCTGTCAGCCAAAAACTGAATTAGTTACCATTTAGAAAAAGGTAGAAAAAAGAAAATGACTGAGGAATGAAAGGATAAAATTAGCGTGCCAGGTTTGAAGTGACCCGTTTTCTTCCTTGCTGCAGGTATGAGCAGAGCGAGTGGGGGTGGAAGGAGAGGGAAAAGAGGGAGGAAATGAATGACGAGAGGGCGTGGTACCTACTGGCCCGCGACGGCGACTCCGCCCCTGTGGCCTTCTCTCACTTCCGATTTGATGTGGAGTGTGGGGAGGAGGTTTTATATTGGTAAGTTTGAGTCCCAGTATGTGTTTACCCTTGTTGATATGATAAACTTTAAAAAAACATTTTTAAACAATGTGCTGACTGTGTTGACTTTATAGCTATGAGGTACAGTTAGAGAGCAGAGTGAGGAGGAAAGGACTCGGAAAGTTCCTCATCCAGATTCTACAGCTCATTGCTAACAGGTAAGATAAACTGCTGTCGTCGTGGTGATCGTCATGTGACTCTGGATGAATTATTTTATTCTGTGCTAATAGCTGTAAAACAGTTGTATTTTCCTGAGGAGGGAAATGTATGTTAACCTGTTGGGTCTTTAAGGATACTTAATATTTATTTAGAGTGGGGAAACACTGAATGCACTCAACTTAATTTTGTTTCCAGGGAAAGTCTCCTGGGCACAGTTAAGGTTAGTATGCCCATCACATCCCCCAGTCATGTGAAACTAAGGTGTTTTCTTTCTTTCTGTCCAGTACGCAGATGAAGAAGGTGATGTTGACAGTTTTCAAACACAACCACGGGGCATACCAGTTCTTCAGAGAAGCTTTACAGTGAGTATACCGTAAAGTTTTTTTATTTTAGCACTAAAGGAAAGACCTGCATTTTTAGTAATGTCTGGAAAAATCCTCTGAGGGGCCCATTTCACTATTTTTAAGGATTTTGCATCAGTACGTACTGAGTGAGTTTTGCTCTGGTTGAAGTTAGGATTGCAAAACAAGCATCAGTGCCTTCACACAGAGATCGTCGACCCCCTTCACTCTCAAGTAACCCCTTTTTCTCCCTCTCGCTCTTTCACTCTATTAGGTTTGAGATCGATGAGACTTCGCCAAGTATGTCCGGTTGCTGTGGCGACGACTGCTCTTATGAGATCCTCAGCCGGCGGACCAAACACGGCGAGGCCTCAGCGGGACACACCCACGGGGGTGGGCACTGCGGGGGCTGCTGCCACTGATCCGCCTCGGGTTCCACCTCCTTTTGTGATTTGGTTAAAAGCCAGCAACTTTCATGGCTGTGTGTGAAAGCTTGAGCTGCCTGCAACTCCGCAAGCGTTTTGAGTTTGCCGTTAAAAGTGAAACCCCACGGCGGAATGCCTGGCTACAGATATTTGTGTTGCATTATGGATTGAGATTTATGTGGGTTATTTTTGTGTGTGTGTGTGTGTGTGCGTGCGCGCAGTGTGAGCTTTCACACATAGCTCCTGTTCATTCTTTCTTCCTTTTTATTGGTTTAACCTCCAAGCCATCCTTCCTCATTCTCTTATCCCGGCTAATGATTACAATTAGTAGTTCCCCGCCGAGCATTGCTGGCATTCTCCACCACGGCAATGCACCTCATCTCTCAAGGTGCCACACTGTATTTAATCATTCTGCAGCGCTTCTTAAACAACGGCTTGGGACCCGGCCTAAGGCTGTATTATAGAAACTTACTACCTCAAGTTAAGGTGTCACAGTCCATTTTTCTAAATAAACATAAGTAGATTTAGTCAGTTTCTCTTGTACTGCCCCGGATTTCCTTGGGCCTTCACACCGAGACGACGAGGCTCGTTTCACTGATCCTGGATTAGGCTTAAAGTATTCCCAATTGGGTCCCAGGAAAACAGTCTGAGAAACACTGCAGTACAGTGATACCACCTGTTGTATCTAAATATGGCTTGTAAGTGGTTTTGTGACAAAGTACCACTAGCAGCAACTCCACATGGGCCCCCTTTATACCACAGTCCTCTATTAGCCTAAATCTAGCAGGCCTCTCCTCTGTTTTTATTTTTAATATTCCCTTCTCTAGATTGTGTTCTTCAGCAACCAACCAGAACAAAATCCCAGTACGGCCCTTGCTTTTGCAGGTTTACACCCTTTTTTTCCCCTCCATCTCCTTTCCACCTCCTCTCACAGATTGGGCATGCCACAATCCCATCATCTACATATGTGAAGTTGCATCCTCCCAGTTGGTTGCTTTCTGCCTCCATGTCCTAGAGTACAATCGCCCCACTCCTGCTTGCCTCTTTGTTTGCTTTTCATTTCCTAGAGGTACAAATGATAAACAAGTTGATGTTGAGGCTACCATTTTAAGTTGTGTTTGGGGAAGAAGGAAAAAAAAAACTAAAACCTCTTCTCTTATGTAGTTTGTTAACATGAGCAAATCATATTGATTTAACATAGATGAGGATGGGTTGAAGTCACCGCGTCACGTTGGCTGTCTGAAGCCGAGGCTGCAGAAAACCCCCGAGGAGGAGACCCGGATTGAATAGCTGGGAGGAGTGTTTGCAAAGCACTGAAAGTGTTTTTACTGATCGCTATTCCTCTCCTCCCAATTCGCACCGGTTTGCCAACCCGCTTTCATCAGGCAAATTTTAGCGTTTTAGCAAACGCTGCAAAGTCCAAATCATGTTTGAACAAATTCTGCATAATTCACTGCTTGTCAGAATTAGGGGACGGCGGATTGGATGCTGATTTGCGGATCCCGAAAGTGCCGGCGGCACAAATTCCGCAGTAAAAGATTTGTTGCATACATGCGACGCCCCTTCACTTAGAGCTGGTCCAGAATACTTTGAATTTAAAATGCCACATTGCTGTCGATCTGGTTTATTTCGTGTCTGTTTACAGACGTATGGGTGAACCCCTTTCATTCCAGGACTGCAGTTGGGCTGGAAAGGGCTTTAGTTTTGTTTTTAAATGTTTCTTTTTTTTTTTTTTTTTTTAAACGGTCATATCAAGGCTCAGCTTGAGATTTCTCATAGATTCATGCCTGGTCAAAGTATGTGAAGCAGGGCAGACTACAATGTGAAATAGAAAACACTTTCTTAGACCTGGATACTGAATGTTAACTGATGTTAATGTCCATTTTCTGTATTACCAAAAAAACGGATAACCTTTTGGATGACAAAGTCCAGATGCTGGGGTGAAGTATTGGGTCGCTTCTAAACTGGGTAGAGACTCAATTATTCAACACCTCAAGATCGCACATTGGTGTCTCATGCTTGTTTGATCAAAAACCATTAAACAAAATCTTGTTTTAGTAGTAGACTACCATCTGATAAGTACAGCAAGTCTTTTTTGTACTGCATAAGCTACAATAACAAAGGAGATGTTGTACGTAGTGGCAGTTAATCAACAGACTCTCTCTCTCAGGTTAATCAAACATCAAACCTCATCTGTTTAATTTAACAGCCGTGTTTTGCCAGATTAGATTGTCCACAGCGCTGACCTAGAGTCAGTTGTTTTGTGTCTTACGCCGTAGTATTTTGAAGATATGTTAGTGAAAGTAAAAGCTCCTCTATGCCTTGGAAATGTGAAGTTGCATGAAGGAGATAATGACACAAAGTTGGAACTGCCTCTACATCAGTGCTAAATTGTTACATTCAATCCCGATTGGTTGGCTGTCTTTAAAAAAAAAAAAAGTTTACTAAAAGTAAAAATCAGTTTGTGAAAATATCCTAAGTTTAAAAATGAGCCTAAACTTAACTAGTTTATCTTAAGTCAGTGAGTACTTTTTATTTTGCAACATGGTCACATACAGTCACAAAATCACTGAACATCCTCTTGGTCTTTTCTCTGTGTATGTGTGTAAATATATATAAGCTGTTGTGGATCCATCTTCATTTCTTGGCCTTTTACAGGTAAAACACTTATTATTAAACGTGTTGTTGAAAGTAAAACTCCATGTTTGAGAGTGAGTGTTATAGTCCCGTTCACAAACGACAATGAAAGGGAAATCTAAGTCATTCTGCCTTGTCAGTGTTTTATTTGTATGTTACAAATAAAGGAAAGTTGTTTTGACTTTTCAAGAGATGCCTTTTGTCATCTTTTTCTTTCCAAGGTACTAAACTTTAAGTATGTATAGAGAACATCTCTGTTTGGAATGGGATTATTGATATCTAGTTATAAATGCTTGAATCCTAATTCTACCATGGCAAAGAATATTTTGGATTTACCCTAAGTTTTCATTTTATATCATGCACAACAAAATAAAACAAATATTAGATAATAACTCACTTTTCAGGCTTCATACAATGGTATTTACTAACTGCTTTTTAAGGTGTGAATATTATAGAAGTTCTCTCTTATTAAACTGACAATTGTGCGCGTGGAACTGTTTGAATTACGTGATTGTACACGTTGTTGGGGGGGGGGGCTCCTTACGGCGTTGCACTGAAACCGGAAGTTGTTGGTACATGGCTGGGGCCAATGAATGGACGTTGCGATGCATTGAGGTGCCTTTGCTCACTTTGGTCAAAAATGACATGAGCCGTCCAGCTCGTCAATCAGCCGCACCGCGTCGGTCTTCTACGATTTCCCGCCTGTGGTGAGTGAATGATGATGATACTATGAGCTGTGTTCTGTTAAAACGAGCAATGAAGCTAACACAGCTTAAGGTTAGCTAACACTGATTTATCATCCAAACATGAGCACCAGCCGACCTTCTCAGGAACAACGTACACGAACACATTCTCAGCTTCAGTGTTTTTACAGTGAGCCTCCAGTGAAGTAGGGCTAAAATAGATAAATATAAATGCTATCCCTCATAGCTAGTTAGCTAAATGTGTGAGTTGTGGCCAATTTTAGTCAAAGTCAACACAGCCTGGGGGGATGAAAAAAGCATACCAGTCGTTTATCGTGTATCGTCTGGTCATCGTTTCAGCTGGTCGGGGTACCATGGCAACGAGGATGAAGCTGAAGCTGAAGACCGTGTTCGTGCTCTACTTCATGGTCTCCCTCATGGGCCTCGTCTATGCACTAATGCAGCTCGGTGAGTGATCACCACAATCACAATGGCCATTTTTCACAGCTGACATTTAAAGTTTTACACATTCCTTTAAAGATGGCTCATTTAATTTTTCCTTTTGTTGGAGTATGTAAGTGGAAATGTTATATTATTAAATAAGTACTATTTCTTAAGCTGTAACCAGCAATGCTTACTTCCTCGGAAATATTAATTTCCTTCTTAAAGACCTGCCAGTACATTGTAGATCTCAATATACCTGATATTAAGGTTGGTGAAGAGGTTTAGCTTTTATACTTTGAAGTTCTTGTCTGATATCTCCTGAACACTTTGCAGGTCAGCGCTGCGACTGCACAGAGCACAACATGCCTAAAGACCGTACCATATCTCGGCTGCGGGGGGAGCTGCATCGTTTTCAGGAGCAGATAAGGAAATCAGAGGCCACGAAGCAACCACAGAAACAGCCAGCTAAGCCCACCATCTTCGTCATCACCCCAACATATGCAAGGTAGCCCGTGTAGGCTGGTTTCCTTACTTTCCTGCTCTTTGGCCTACTTCTTTTCTCCTACACACACACACACACACACAAACACACCGTTGCTCTGATTTCCTCCTGTCCTTTCTCCAGGCTGGTACAGAAGGCCGAGCTGACTCGTCTGTCCCAGACCTTCCTCAACGTCCCTCAGCTGCACTGGATCGTCGTGGAAGACTCGCCACACAAGACGCCGCTGGTAACTGACCTCCTGGTGAAGAGTGGCCTGACCTACACGCACCTACACATGCCCACTGCCAAGGACCGCAAACTGCAGGAGGTGGGTAGAGACGTGGCCGCCGTTTGGCACACCAAATGCGTCCCCATTAAAGAATGGAGAAAAGAGCGTTTGTTTAGACTTCTTGTCTGAATGCCACCGCTCCAGGGGGACCCCAGCTGGCTGAAGCCTCGCGGAGTTGAGCAGCGAAATGAGGGTCTGCGGTGGCTCAGAGAGGACCGAAGGGCTCAGGCAGGAGGAGACAACCAGCAGGGAGTCGTTTACTTCGCCGACGACGACAACACATACAGCCTGCAGATATTTGAGGAGGTGGGTGTTGGAGTTTATTGTCATGATCACCCACAGGGACGGGCTTAGTTTGTTACTGAAGTCCACTGGTCTACGGATGAATGGTTTAAACGCCACGCTGCCCTTGTCTTGCCCCAGATGAGGAGCACCCAGCGGGTGTCGGTGTGGCCGGTGGGGCTGGTTGGAGGGATGAAATACGAGAGGCCCGTGGTCGAAGGAGGAAAGGTATGTGCTTTTTTATATTACAGTGGAACAGCTGTAGGACTGTAAAAAAAACAAGTGTAAGATGCTGCTAAGTCTGTGTTTTGCTTGCTTTAAGAAAAGAGTTGGGTCAAATTACACAAAGAAAATACAAGGTAGTTTTTTTTTTTTTTGGTTTGGTTATATTTATTCATTTTTTCTCAGGTGGTTCGCTTTCATACCGGCTGGCGTCCCAGTCGTCCTTTCCCCATGGACATGGCCGGCTTCGCTGTCTCCCTCAAACTGGTCCTTGCCAATCAAGAGGCCTGTTTCGACGGAAATGCACCAATGGGCTTCCTGGAGAGCAGCTTGCTACAGGGACTGGTCACCATGGACGAACTGGAGCCGAAAGCAGACAACTGCTCTAAAGTACGAGCGTGAACTTGAATTAAAGATGTCTTACTGGTATCGGCGTGATAGAGATGTCTTCACATATCCTAGTTTAGATACTTCATTATTTCAGATGTAGCAACAATAGAAATGAATCTATGATTGCACTTTATTTGAAGGCAACATTTTGTGTTTTATTTTTGTGTCCGCTGTGTGTTTTTGTAGGTTCTGGTGTGGCACACACGGACCGAGAAACCCAAGATGAAGAGGGAGGAGGCTGTGCAGGCTCAGGGACTCGGCTCAGACCGTGCAGTTGAGGTCTGAAGAACACACAAACAAATACAAACACACATTTTAAAGCGTACTTTGCCGTCTAATGCTGCATTTGTAACTCTTATGTTGTAAACACGGTAAAACAGATACATCTGTTTACGGTTACATTTGAATGGATCTGGTCTTTAATGTGTCCGGTTGTTCATGTACGTGTGTGTGTGTGTGTGTGTGTGTGTGTGTGTGTGTGTGTGTGTGTGTGTGTGTGTGTGTGTATATATTGAGTGAGTGTTACAACGGGTATGTTGTATGTATCCAGTGTGTGTATGCAGGTTTTCTTTGGTTTTAGTGAGTCCAGCATCCGGCATTTGCCTGACGGGGGCGCCAGTTTTACAGTTAGTATCGGCCTGCTGTTACACCACTGATACGTTATTCATTACAGCTTGAGGAACACTGTACCTTAGAACATAGTCCATTGTTGAATCATTCATAGGGTTCCACGTGTTTACTTGTGCTCAATTTAAATCCGGAAACTCATTCCTTGGTGGCCCTTCGATATTTTTCATGGCTGAGCCTGGTAAGTGTCCGTAATCATCCATAACGAAGCGTTTTGAGTCACATGTCCAAACAAGGTCACCGTAATTGCATGATAATACGTTTTATACAACCCGTCTAATCAAAATGTGTGCATTCGCTATCAATGTAATACTATTGTGGAGCAAGGGTGCATTTTATTTCAATAAACAATATTCAAAACATACACTACAACATATGGGCTTACGAATCTCACAAACGAATGAAGAACAAAGATTTATAGTGGTCGCCTTGTGTTTGTTGTGCTCTCACACATCTGTGTCCCGGACGCAAGTGGTGCAATGTACCGAAACTGCACCGCAACACGGACAACAACAAATATTACAACGCAATGGTTCCACACCCAGTGCAGCGTCAGTGTGACAGCTCGGAGCGCTAAGGCTGGTTTTCTGTAGTTTCATTACGAGAAAGCCGTTAAATATAAATATTTTTAGTGATGCTTTCTAAAACCGTAATGGCTTGTCAAATCAATTTAGACGGCCAAAATAAGGGAACCACACTACTGAAGCTCGCGTCATTCAATTATGCAATAAACAAATACAAATCACGCTGCTTATGATCTGTTTGAATTATTCTTACTAGGAGAATCCCTGGTATTTGCAGTCGCTTGATAGCACATTTCAGAAGAAAAGAAGAATAATAACAGCTACTGTTGTATGATACTGTAAAAACAGCTAGTGTCTGCTTGAGTGTAATTAGTGCCTGTAAGTCATTCTCTACTGGTGTATTATGTATTTATCACTGTAATATTGTGCTTGACATTAAACAACATGATAATGTTTGTCCTTGAAAATAAACCTAGATAATGGAAATTAATTTATCCTTGTATTTTGCCCTTCTTTTATCAGTCATTTATGCCTTTTTTTTAAATGTTCCTCTGGAATGGTACGTCTTATATTTTCTATAAGTGCTAATATGTTTGCAGGAAGTCCTAATACAGCACGATTCTCACATTGTTTTCTGACCCAGACAAGTGAAAGAAAAGCTGACTTGACAAAGAGTTCTGTTCTCTGGGTGAGTCAGGTGACCCTTAAACGAGTCATACTTTACCGACCTGCCATACCATGCACCTGTGGCTTTTCTGGGCCTCATAATGTGCCTACCAACATCTGTAATTCCTATATTTTAGTGGCAAAACCCCAACATGCTGCTTGAAGGTTACCATGGCAACCCGCTTTCAGCTTCTGATGCTCTCAGTGAAGATTACTCAGGTGGGCGGGGATTCTCTGATCTCAGAGCTCAGGTTCTTTCAGGCTCTCTGTGCAGCCAAGTTGGCCGCCTGTGGCCCATATATGGAGTGGTCTGTAGGCGTGAGTCCACTTCAACACACACACACACACACAGGGTTCAGAAGAAGAGGGTGAATTGGGAGTGGAGAAAGAAAAGCTGAAGTCATAGATGCATAGCGAGATGATTCACTCACAGACACACTTGTTGATGTGTACTTCCAGTACAAAGAAAATGTGAGCATGTCCTCACGTTGACTGAAGCAATAAACCCATGTAGATAATTACTCACACACACCTACACACATAGCTGAGCAGTTCCCACCCAGACATGGTGTTTACCATCCAAACACCACTTTCAGTGACCAAAGCTAATTCATTTTATCTCTATGCACCTACTTTCCATTCAAGGCAAATTTTCTGGTTCCATTGGTATCCATTTTGAACTTGGGTCACACGTCTGAAACCAAAGCAAATGTTTTAGGTCCCATAAATATACATTTCTCATAACACTTAATGATGGGTTATTAATAAAAATAGAGCCATTCAATTCATCCAAAGTCCATAAAATTACCTGTGAATAGTTTCACAGTCTGATTAAAAGTACTAACTGCTTTATAGGATTAGTTTCATATGGATGTAAACCGAGAAGAATGGATTCATGTGGCAGGTATTGAGGACATATCTGGAGTTAGTTAATATCAGTGTGATTTGTCAAATAAAGTTTTATAATGTTGTACATTTTTAGCAAAATGTGTTTGAGTGATTTTTAGTGAAACGGTAATTATACATAAGCAGATGTTCTCTGGCCCCCATTTATGAGAATCCCATCAGTTTCCCATAAAGAGAAGCAAATCAACGTATGCTTCACACCGCTACTGGTGGAAACCCCCGCATGTGGACTCCAGGTACAGTTACAGTATATATTATCACATTGTGTTATACATGACCTGCCAACATTCCCATGTGTTATTGAGTGATGGTGCTGGATTTAAAGTTGAAAAGGATTGAACTCAATATCTGTGCGCTCTGCAGGTCTACCTCTAGGGTTAATGATTGATACCCTCTGGTATCAGAGTAGGATGTTTGCTTCTGGTGGTGGGAAGTTTCTTGTGTGTGTGGGGTGGGGAGAAGGGGGGGGGGGGGTATACGCAAGTTCTGTCTACAATTCAGAACTTTATCTTCAACTCAATGATTTTTTTTAAGGTGTATGGAGGAGTTGTGTGTCGTTCAATAGAGCTAGTCTGGGGAAGAGAGACAAAGAGTCCTTTAGAGGCAAAGTGCTCTGCTGTGTGTGTCATTTTTGCATGTGTGTATTTGCCTTACTGACGACAGAAGTGCAGGTTCGGGCAGGGTGTGTGTGTGTGTGTGTGTGACGCTGTGTGTGTGTGAGGGGAGGTTCCTTAGCTCCTAGCTCCATGTCATTCATACAGTCACACACTCAGGAGGTCCAAACACACACAAACACACACAGGGGGAGAGAGGAGACAACGGCAAGAGATCAGGTGAGACTGCCACCTTTTTCTCATCTAAAGGTTACTCGAGGAGATCTGTCAAGATTGAATACTATAAAGTAAAGTGGAGTAAAGAAAATAACTAACAGTTTTTTTGTTTCCTCTGACAATAAACAGACCGTTACACTAATTATTATTATTGATCCTCTTTGACTGCTATGTTTACATAGAGTTATTCAATTTTAGATGTAGTTTACCCTTTATGGTGGGAAAGGATTTCTGACATATCTGTAGACGCTTAGTGCACAATACCTACAAAGGTCACTGCACAGAGCAGATTAGTACCGCTCTCTGACATTAGAGAGGGAAGGATTTCTCTCGGGAAATAAAGGAATGTAAGGCCAAGCAATAATTTACAACGAGCGGTAAAAGATTAAAAGCGTGCTATTTTTCTGAAAAACTACAATGTTTTCTGTGGGGTTTTCCCTTTTAAAGTCTGTGATGTGACAGAAGGTACTGAGCCTCTGACAGCAGATGGAAAGTAACCTGTATGACAACATCTATCGGGTACGTGTCGAAGTCCGCCAATTTGATCCTTCTCCTTTTTTGGAGATTCCCGTGAACTGGAGACAGTCAACATTAAACCAGTGGCTGCTGGAAAAGTGGTGTCAACCTGGTGTCAAAGTCTGAGCCCACCTGGATGTCAAAGATAAAGAAAACAGTGTTACCAGTTAGTTCCACAGACACACACACACACACAGATAAGTCCACAACAAGAACTACTAATGCAAACCTACATTAAAGTGTACTTTCTGTCATTTGGTGTCATAAACAAGGGGACAGACTCTATCCTGTCTTCGGTTGCAGAGCATCCACAGCGGCATTTTACACAGATACAAAACATGCAGACGGTCACACATACCCACGACACTGACACTATCTGCCATCTAGGGTCTCCTTTCATGAGGGAGGGTTATGTAACAACGCCAATGGCTGATTCCTCTTGCCCCCCCCCTCCACCCAACCTTCCTTTCTGTCTTACAGCTGCTGAAGCACAAGAAGAAAAAGAGTGGAAGAAGAAAAAAAAAAAAACGAGAAAGTGAAAAGATGACAATCGGCAAGAACTCTGGGAGAAGCTCCGTGCGGGCGCCAAAGTTCCTCGACAAATCCAGTGGCTTCTACGGTCGCCTCGATGAGCCCGAGGCCGCCGGACAAGGAGAGGAGGTGAGGGGAGAGGAAGCAGAGGAGGTGTGCAACAGGACGGGGGACAGCCGCCGGGACGGGAGTGTGGTGCACCCCACCAGGGCAGACGAGAGGGAGGAGGTCGGGGCGTTTGACCTCGATGAAGGGATGATGGAGGATGACGGGGAGACTCTCCTCCAGAGGAAACCCAGCCGCCGTAGCAGCAGGTGGAGAAGGAGCTCCAGGAGGAAGCAGGGGGCGGGGAGAGGCGAGGAGGGTGAGAGCCCAGCCGACGCGCCCGCCCCGCGGGACACCAGGGGGATGATCCCAGATGAGATGGAGGAAGTGAAGAAGACGGAGGAAGAGGAGGAGAAGGCCGCCGGGGGGAAGGAGCCTGAGGTTGTTCACTTCCCGATTCGGGGGGATGCTGATGACCAGGTGCTGATCCGAGACAAGAAGAGGGGGCGAGAAGAGGAAGGAGAGGAGGAGAGGAGGATGAAGAGGGAACAAGAGGAGGGAATGAAGGTGGTGAAGAGGAACTCGGTGAAGAATTACCGCAAGGTGAGAGAAAATCTACACGGAGCCTCCTGTTGTTTCTCTCTTGTTTTTATTCTGTCATTTCGCAACAAATTCCATCTTCAGCTTCACATTACAGAGTTGAACTTTAAGCGCTCAGTGTTACATAACCACAAGTCCCCAGAGTTAGTGCAACAGAGGGGGCAAAGTTCTCCCTCAGCATCCACATACTGCACACTGGGCCATTAATCACCATGGAAACTATCGACTAATGATAGACTGCCAACAGGGTCAAGGTACAGCAGCCACCGGGGCATGTTACCAACTCATTAGGTCACTTCCTCTGACGGGACTTTTTCCTCCACGTCACAACCGAGGTTTATCCAAGAGTCAAGAGTCAAGCCGTACCCGCCGCCGGGTACACGTCCATGTCCCCTCCACTCAGTCACTTTTAGCTACCACGGAGACCTTTACTGGGCTTCCCGTATCGTGCCCTTTGATCAGTGGTATAGCGCTGTTTACCCGCCTGCTAGGCCCACATCATAAAGCGCATTCCACTGCCGTTAACCAATCAGCTCCACCCTCGAGCCTCAGAGTCTCTGCTGTCTGCTGTGCAAAAAGGAAAATGAAATTCCTGTTTGTTCAAAGTTGAAGAGCCTTGTTCTACAGCCACTACTGAAATAACTTGTGTGGTTCCCATCCAAAATATAGATGTTTTTTTCTATTGGCTTTTTGCTTATGATACTGGATCACTGATCTATATTCTCAGATCATAGTGAGACTACTAATTAATACTGACCCAGAATTTTCCTATTCGAAAGATACTTTTTGGAAATACATTGGAAAAATACAGAAATATAAAATGCATCTGAGAAAGAGACTATGCTAACCCTAAACCAAACTAGGATTGTAAACATAAACATGTGATAATGTAGCTGTTGTTTTCCACCTTTTCCTGATCATGTGTTACGGATCGCTAACCTCTACCCTCCCGTCTCGCGTCAGGCCTTGGACCGAGCCTTCCGTCGGGGCTGGGAGGCCTTCATCACCAACCTCTACAGCGTCACGCTCACACCTGTGACCTCATCATCCCCGCCGTCTTCTTCGCCATCGCTTAAGAAGAAAGTGCAACACAAATCTGTGTTGGCTGAGTTTCAGTAGATCCTCCGACCTTTTATGGACAATAAAACGCACGCTTTTCTGGCATTTGTTTTTTCCGATGAGGAATGCGAGTCACACGTTAGACCTCAAAAAACCTCATTCTGAGGTCCGTCGTGATTACTCATCATTATTGCATGTCATTGTGACGTTTTACTGCCTTGTCTCATTGTGGCGCACTTTAGTTTAAACTGCAGGGATTCACTGTTGCTTCTACCGTGAAGTCCTTTGTGTGACTGAGTTCAGCTGCTATGTGTCCACTTTCGGATTAAGTCTTAACAATCTTAGCTCCTTAAATTTGTACCACTATCAAGAGTTTAGAGTGCAAATAATCTTTGGTTTAGCGCTGTGAAACTTCAATGGAGTTGATGTGCAACCAAAAAGAACAGAAATGTTTGACTGCATGAGCAATGACCGATTAGTGGAGTTTAGTGGAGGAGACATTTGTGTACGTAAACCAGTGCCATTTATTGCTGCGTGACAGTTAATCAATAATAAGAGTAGAAACAACACACCTATCTCTTTAGAATTTTCTTATGGTAATAAGTGATTTAATATATTAATAAAATCCACATTGTTACAATGAAAATATAATATTTATTTTAAGAGTCCTGCTGTAATTACCTTTCATCCACCTTATCTACCCCTTGCAAACCAGATTAAATACGTCGGAAAAATAGTTGTGGTTGTATATAATGATTATCTAAAAATGTTTTTAATAAAAATCCCTTTCCATCTTAATCAAAGCATATTCTGTCATGAGAGAGTCAAAGAAGCACTTTTATGAATAAAAAAGACTTAATTTATTGTACTGGTTGTATTCTCTGGTGTCGGTTTAATGCAGTATGAATGGATCTCTCTGCATGTCTGTCATGGTTGTTTGGATGAGTTAGAAAGAATAAGATGTAAAACAGCATTACGACATCATTTCCCTGCAAATGGGCCATAATGCCAAGTAGCTTGAAAAAAGGGAACATTGGAAATGCAAACGATAATGATGGTTAACTTTAACTGACATATACTGTAGTATGTAAGTTAAATCTAAAACTACAGGTAAAACCTAGTGGGTTTTGTGCATTTGGCCCATGATAATAGAAGATGTATGAATACAGATTCATACATAAGGGTCATAATGTTGAAAAATACTCATAAAATAATAATTTGTGTTGATCTTATAAACATATAGGTATGTTTTGTTCATGCGTTTTAAAAATAAATATAGCATTAAAAAAAGCACAAAAAATAAATATAATAATAAAAATAAAAAAATACCCCCTATTCATAATAATGTTAATATCAAAAATAAACTTCCCGCTTTTTTTCCAGTGTGTTTTGGTATAAAATAGATGAATTAGGAAAAAAATGTTGCTTTTTCAGTGTCTTTGCCGTCACCATGTGGATGTAAACCAGTGTGCTTTTTCTTAACGGAAATGACGCAATACAATAAACCGCTGCTTTTCTTCTGAACATCAGCCGTAACCCCAAACAGTGACCTTCAGTTTATCAAAAAAATAACACATTTTGTCTTTGTTTCGGGTATTTTATGTTCAATGCAAAACTCGTGTAAAAGCCAGAGAGCGGTTTCCCGGTAAAAGCTCCCCGGGTGGGAGGAGTCTTCTCCGGGGGACATAAAGAGCGGCGGACCGGTACCATCGTTCACTTCCTTCTCGCTCCTGGCCGAGGTAAGACTGAGCACATTGTGGCTTAATGCTAAGTCAGCCTAACTTGTTCTTTATGAAAGAAAACTAAAGCATATGGCGAACTCATCAGTTACTGGTGTTTCTCGTTAATGAATTACTTTTTTTTTGAGGCTAGCTGGCATTGCGCAGCGCTTTATTGACTACACTCGTTCATCACAATCTGGAACCATCCGGCACTAAAACGTGTTTATTTAACCTGAGGATTTGCATGGACATGAACTGCAACATGCTTAATTTATATAGTTTAGTATTTAACGTTTAAACACATTTTTTAACACACTTGTGTGCAAGCTATGGCCCCTGCAGGCTCGTTGTGCGCTACCAGCAGTGTCTCTCAATGATGATAATTACAGACCTGTACTGAATGACTGTGACTGTAACTTAATTATTCTGATGCGAGACACTTGTTAGCCGCATAACTTTATTACAACTGTAACATCTCTGTATCGGCCACCTCGTGCCGACGGAGCGGCCACGTGTTTTCGGGAGTTAGCCTCCCAGCTAACATCGCGCCATGCTAAAAGTCGGTGTCTTCTCTGGTCAACAGATGGCGAGCAAACCTTCAGAGACCTTCTTTACGAGGTGAGTTTTCTTTGGACACTTGTCTTTTTGATGCATGGTGACCAACGTCGTGCTACAGTGATGTGTTCTAGTTGAACTCTCTCACCGATATTCTTTGAGGATAATACATATAATTCTGAGTAGCATCAACTTGTTCTCAAGAGTGCCCAGGTGACGTAATTTCAACACTAATGAACTTTTTTTTTTGAATTCTCAGTCTTAAAGACAACGTGGTCGATCATCCCCCTCCTTAAACCCGAGCTCTTTACATGAGGTAATTATGGAAATCCTTTTTGAAAGCCTAAATTAATTGATGCTTCAGTGATGATTTGTTTGAATTCTCTCTTACCGAATCAGTCTTTGAAGAAACTTACTTTACCAGATTCTGAGAAGCACCGAGAATCTCATGTATTGAAGGGTCAAACCAAATTCAATGGACCACCCCCTAAACCTGCGCTCGTCTCCTGCAGATGTTCGTGGGTGATTGCAGAAGAGCAGCCAGAATGAAGGACATCAGCAGGTGAGCTTAACTGAAACTAAAATAAAATAAACTGTCACATTCACCAAGGGACACAACTGATGATTCTAGAAGACAAGCATATACCTGATAATAGTGATGCCAAGTTGTAATCTGATCAGTCCTTGGAAATGGTGAAACTCTGATGTATCCCTCGGTTTATGGCTGACTGAGATGTCTCTTCAGGTGGTCCTGCACTGTTCCATACTCAACTCTGCCAATGAAGAACATCATGGTGAGTTAACTAATTCCTTCACACTGGTTTGGGTGGGAATCAAATGTAATGCAGTTTCAATGATGATAACCCTAGCTCACTTTGATACACCGTGAAACGACATGAACTTCTGAGCGACTGCACTGTAGTTTTCTGAACCGCGTCAAACAATAAGTTAATAAAGTCACCGTATGAAGGTTTGATAGATTTCTTTGCATTAAACTTAATCATTTCTCATACAGATTATTAACTCCTCGCCATGATTGTGGTCTAGGAAACGGTGAGTTCGATTTTAAGACAAATTCCCTTAAATGTCCTTTTGCTGAAAATGATGAGATATATTTGGAATCTCGTTCGTCTGAACTACTGTTGAGAAACAAATGACTGACATCGGTAAACTTCGACCCACCGTAGTGGAAGTCTTTTTGTGCTCGGATCTGACTGTCATCTGTTGCAGGTGTACTGACTTTGAAAGATGATGTCATCGTCTTAACAGTTTGTCCAGGTGAGTGATCTACAGTCTTTACCTCAATGAGTTATGAGCATTAGAGTTTCCTGTTTTCCTTTGTGATGACATCCACACACGTCTTACGCCTCTGTTCAACGCCAGAACCTGTAAAGGTGGACCCACTGGTGTTGCTTTGGCAATAAGGGGAAGGAAAGTTGGTGTCGCCAACAGTCTGAATGGAAACTTAAAACATGCATGTGACCAAATCCAGTTGTGACTGTGCTGCTAGTGAAATGTGGGCATCTGAATGATGCTGCATAATTAACGCTGCAGTGAAAGTGACCCCATTCCACCTTTTTTTTTCTCTTTAGGATCGTGCTGCCTGACAAGCAAAGCAATCTGAATCATGGTAGGTTTGAATCTCAACCACCAGGGAAAATGCTATAGAGTGTGCATGATGACGGTGCATGATGATCAGTCAGCCAATCACCTCCCATGTATCAGACTATCCCTCAGACTCCCTGTTGGCCCGGTAAGACACTGAGAACCCTGAAACAAGCTTTCAGGTGTAAGGTGATCTCCGGCTCCCTGATGGGCGCTGATGTTGGATAGTTTGTTACTTGCTATCAATTGACTGAAAAAAAATGCTGAACATTCCTTAACAAAAGTACTCTGCACAAAGCTCATTGATATTGAATAATGTGACTTTGATAAAACTCTTTTTAGATGTCAACCTCTATGCTGAACGAAGTTTGAGGTCATCCGGATTGCCATGAGTTGTAAGTTATGGTTCCTTTAAGATTCACAAGTAATGTGTTACTATTTTCTGATAAATTCAACTTTATAGCATTTCACAAAGGGTGTGGAGATTTATTAATAAAAAAACTGAGTTCAGCAGCATAGCACAAACCTTGGACACCGGATTTTACACACTGTTCCTTTTGATGTGATGAGTTTCTTATTACCGCCCCAGTCTGATAATTCATGACTGATTGGTACACTCTGATCAAACAAATTAATAATGTAGGATTAAAACTAGTTGAGTGCAAGACACAGACCAGTGAACTGGTTATCCAACCATCGGAGTTGGCATTAATCAAACTGTATTGACCAGTCTTCCCGTTTACAGGTTTGGTTCTGACCTCTGGTGTGGTGACCAGCAGACTCGTCCCACTGCAGCAGGTAAATTACAGTTTATACGGATGTTTCTGGGATGGTGGACATGATGTAGACATTCAGTAGTGTGTTGACGGCCACTGCGTTCTTCAGTCAACCTCCCCTCCTGTTGACCCCGAGTCACCTACCCTGATGACCGCCTTCAGGTCAAGGAATAAAACTATTGCAGATGTGTAAAGTGACCCTGAGTGTTGAATGTCAAGGGGAGATTGAGAAACGAACCCCTGATCACCTCCCAGAAACTAAAGCCTACGTTGTAGTATAGGTCTCAAATGATGAGTTTCTTATTACCGCCCCAGTCTGATAATTCATGACTGATTGGTACACTCTGATCAATATAGAAGTGTGACTTCTTTTCACTGCCCTTCATAAAATGGATTGTTTCAAATATTTTTTCTTTTTGCAGGAATGGTGATTTGTACTCTGGATCGTGAAGCTGGGAATGGGCCGATTGTTGCAGGATCTGCTTTGGGGTTGAAGGTAAGCAATTAGACCTTAATGAATAAAAGTCTTTCCATCAGAAGTGATGAGTTAGTTATTACCGCCCCAGTCTGAAGATTCATGACTGATTGGTACCTCTCTGATCAAAACTATAGTTTAGGATTTGTTTATGTTCATACTTCTTGTTTCTAAAAGGCTGTGTTTTGCAGGTTGGGGCACATCGTGGACCTGTTGTTGTGATGCTGTTACAAGAATACTATTTCAGAAACTTATAGATTAAATATCTTGCACAGGCTGCTGTCTTTTAGTGTCTTTTTTTTTTTATGTCTGAGACTTTCTATTGACTTGTACACTCACCGGCCACTTTATTAGGTACACCTGTCCAACTGCTCGTTAACACTTAATTTCTAAGCAGCCAATCACATGGCGGTAACTCAGTGCATTTAGGCATGTAGACATTGTCAAGACAATCTCCTGCAGTTCAAACCGAGCATCAGCATGGGGAAGAAAGGTGATTTGAGTGACTTTGAACGTGGCATGATTGTTGGTGCCAGAAGGGCTGGTCTGAGTATTTCAGAAACTGCTAATCTACTGGGATTTTCACGCACAACCATCTCTAGGGTTTACAGAGAATGGTCCGAAAAAGAAAAAACATCCAGTGAGCGGCAGTTCTGTGGGCGGAAATGCCTTGTTGATGTCAGAGGAGAATGGCCAGACTGGTTCGAGCTGATAGAAGGGCAACAGTGACTCAAATAACCACCCGTTACAACCAAGGTGGGCATAAGAGCATCTCTGAACGCACAGTACGTCGAACTTTGAGGCAGATGGGCTACAGCAGCAGAAGACCACACCGGGTGCCACTCCTTTCAGCTAAGAACAGGAAACTGAGGCTACAATTTGCACAAGCTCATCGAAATTGGACAATAGAAGATTGGAAAAACGTTGCCTGGTCTGATGAGTCTCGATTTCTGCTGCGACATTCGGATGGTAGGGTCAGAATTTGGCGTCTACAACATGAAAGCATGGATCCATCCTGCCTTGTATCAACGGTTCAGGCTGGTGGTGGTGGTGTCATGGTGTGGGGAATATTTTCGTGGCACTCTTTGGGCCCCTTGGTACCAATTGAGCATCGTTGCAACGCCACAGCCTACAATTTGTATAAAGCTAAATGTTTCATGTTCTTTTCAACAAAATCATTTTTGACCTTTCAAAAAAATGTGCTTTAAATTTAACATTTAACACAATGCAAATTTTAGACATAAAATTATCAAATACAATATCACAACATTGAATGTTTTCAAAAACATTGGCAATATTAAGAATTGGTCCGCTTTGTAAATTTCATGTAGGAATGATTTGTATTGGTTTAGGTCTGATACATTATGTGACTAGAACAGTTATCCATTACGCTGAATTTCTCGACATTTCCAACAAGTTGTCCATATTTGTCCTGAGTCAGTTGGTAAAGATTGCCTAATGTTGCGTCAAAGGTGCTGGATTTTTCAATATGATAGTGACCCAACTGCTCCACTAAATTGTAGAGCAGTCTGGTTGAAGAATTAATCAGACCAGTTTGCTAATAAAATATTCACATGGGTTGAAATTAATTGCCTGTGTATGCATTGAATGCTAGTGCTTCCATAAAGTGAACTTTTAATAGAAATGAATTGGTGCAGTGTCAGGTACACTGGTGCCAATTAGGGGTTTATTGTGTGAATGTTACATCTCATTCTGTTGCATTTTAATAAAATGGAAATATTAAACTTATGAACCAGGTTTACTATACAACGTTTATGTTTGACTTGAACCAGGTGATGGAATAAGTAGATTTGATCTCATTAAAATATTCTGTTTAAACATGAAAGACCAAATGGTGAACATCAGTGTAGAAGAGTCCTGCATTCTGAAACTGATGAATGCCTCAATGACGGGGGGGTGTAGATGATGTGAGGCATCTTTGACTTTCATATCTGACTCATGTCGCTGGCTTGAAAGCCTTTGGTCTAAGTCAAGTACAACACAAAGCCAATATGTTCAAGCCAAAGGTGTTTTTTCTCAGCAGGCATCTTGATGACGGTGCTCTTTTCAGCGGTTCATTGGCTGAATATTAAAATTTGACCGTATTAAATCTGCAGAAAGTGATTGCGTTGCTGAAATAACTAGGCCCCATCCCAATCTCCACCCTGATTGGGGTTGATTTTGAGAGTGTCAGCTTTTTGAGGTCTAAGTATGAATGGGACAGCACTTTGCTGCCTCACGTCACCATGACAACGTCAAAAGATATGATTTACAATTGAGGGAATTTGTCATTCTGTAAACTGATTTGAACGTCATTCAGGCTCTTCATTAGACGAGACATTTTAGATAATGTTTTCGTTATTTGCCAAAATTGCTTCAATAACATAAATTGAATATTAACACATTTCATCTGATTTCATGTGTCTTTTTCACCTTTTAATCCTTGAAATTTTCAGTATATAAACTCATTTATATGACACTCTAAACACACATGCGTTGTCCTCTTTGTTCACCCTTTTTTTAACGCGTCCCTGATTTCAATGGTTATCCCGCTTTAAGTGTCACATAGCAAAGACTTGTAGTAAGACAGTTGTATTTATATGGGTTCCACACAAATGTAATGAAATAGCAAATAAAAAGAGGCAACATTTAATACCAAAATAGCGGTAGAAAAATTAGATTCAGTTAATCCAAAACGAAGAGTTTCATTAAACACGGTGAGGGAAATGTGACAGAAGAAATGGGCAGCAGAATGAAAAAGGACGATGGTTTCACCAAGTAAAAAGGAAAGTGAGAGAAATGAGGTGTGCGGGAAGAAACCGGGGAGAGGAACCAGTAATGTCAAAGGTTAGAATTTGGCCCACTGGCCTTAACAGTATCCTTAAAAAAAATAGGTAAACATGAAACAGTAAAATGGGATTACTGTGGCCAACAGGAAACAAAAGAACATGTAATTTTCCAATATCAGAAATATGAGCAAGAAACTGGGCAGCTGATTGAAGACCTCTGCAAGATGATGGTTGGGCCTAGTGGAGATTATGCAAAAGAACTTAAAAAGTGACTGTTACTATTATTATTTTTTAAATATTAGATTCATTTTTTATTTTTGTGATCTTTTCCTTTTTATTGGTAATTGGACTTAAGCACCAGGCGTCGTGATCCACACTCCATACCCGTTGGTGGCGGTAATGCGCAAATTAAGGGTTTGCCAGCCACCAATAAAGTTGGCAAAATAGAGAAGAAGAAGAAGAAGAAGAAGAAGAAGAAGAAGTTGACTCGATTTTCGGAGGCGGACGACGGAGGAGAGGACTGGGAAAGGCGGAAGTGAAACGCGGTAGGATCACTGGTTGAGCAAATAATCCGGCGGATCTGCATAAACTGTACTGTGACTGTATAGCATGTCAACTAGTTCAGATGGAGACGAGATGGATTGGACAATACCCAAAACAGAGAGACTGAAAAGGGCTTTAAAAACAAGAAATAGAGGGAAAAGTTGGTCAGAGTACAGCGAGACTGGGGAGGGAAGTACGAGCAAGAAACTGAGATCTAATCAGTCGGAGAAACAGAAAACGGACAACATGGAGAATGGGCAAGGAACCGTATGGAAAGTTATTATTGAGTTTAACCAGGACGGTGGACATTACCACCCGATTAAACTCACTAAGGCTATTGAGAAAGAGATTGGAAAAATCATATTTGCTAGGTTTTTGAGCAACAAAAGAATACTGATACATGCAACTAGCAAGCAACAACAAGGAAAGATACTGAAAATGTCCTCACTTCAAGGGGAAAGAATGAAAGCACATATACCAGGAGCAATGACAAAGGTGAGAGGAGTGATATCAGGTGTACCACTGAGTATGTCAATGGAAGATGTCAAACATGAGATTCAGGGAGGCAAAGTAATTGAAGCCACACGTATTAAAAGCAAACGAGATGGGTCATTAAAGGAAACACTATCAGTTGTAGTGCAATTTGAGAAAACTCTACCTAAATCAGTGCAAATAGGGTACATGAGCTACAGTGTGAGAGAGTATATTCCCAAACCTATTCGATGCTATAAATGCCAAAGAATGGGACATACAGCCCAGCAATGCAAAGGAAAGTTGAGGTGCGCTAGATGTGGTGGTCAGCATGAGTACGGTAAATGTGAAAAGGATACGAAAGTTAAATGCTGTAACTGTGGTGGTGAGCATAGTGCTGCGTTTGGAGGATGTGAGATACAAAGAGAAGCCAGAGAAGCCCAGAGGGTGAAAATCCTAAGTAAAGTGTCTTATGCAGAAGCACTAAAAACAGTGAGAGAAACAACATCAAATAAAAACCCCAGTGGAATGGTTCAAAGAAATACAGAAGCAGTCAACCAAACACAAAGGCAGACTCCTGTTCATACTCAGGTTACATGTGAACACAAATGTGAAGTTGATAAGGAAACACTGGTAGTTAAGAAGATAAACTTTGTGGTATTCATTTGTCACACTATCAATGTTGCGCCACAGCTGAAAAAGAAAAGTGATCGAATCAAGGCTATTGTGGAGGCAGCAGAAAGAATTCTTGATATAGATGTTAAAGCAGACCAGATTCATGAATTGTTAACAGCGCTTGGAAACGGGGAAAATACACAAACTGAGGGTTAGAACACTAATTATGGTAATTCACATACTACAGTGGAATGCCAGAAGCCTCATAGCTAATGGTCAAGAATTTAAAAAATATATTTATGAATTAGATGTAGTTCCAGATGTAGTATGTGTACAAGAAACTTGGTTACAACCACATTTGGACTTCGTTATAGCAGGGTTTAGTGCTGTAAGATATGATAGGCCTAACAATCAAAATGGGGGAGGGTGTGCTACCTTTCTCAAGGACGGGCTGGCATTTAGAGAACTCCCTTGCCCAGTGGATATGGAATGTATTATGATCGAGATATGTAGTCCAAGGAAAGAGGGTCATATTAAGCTAATAAATTTTTATAACCCATGCAAAAAATTAATTACTGAAAAATTAAAAGAAATGGCAGGGAGTGTATACAGGAAAGAAATCTGGTGTGGAGATTTTAATGCGCATAACAGCCTATGGGGCAGCAAGCATACAGATAGCAACGGGAACATAATGGAAGAGATTATGGAAGAAAGAGTGTTGGTGTGCCTTAATAATGGACAGGGTACAAGAATAGATATGAATAGGGGCACTATGTCATGCTTGGATGTTACACTGGTGTCAGAAAGCTTAGTTAAAGCATGTGATTGGCATGTTAAAAGTGAAACTACCATAGGAAGTGATCACTTCCCAGTTCTCACTGTAATTAATACACACATTTGTATCCAAGAAGGGATGTCCATAACCAGATGGTGTTTTGAGAAAGCAGAATGGGAAAAATTTAGGGCATATTGTGAAGAGTCAGTTAATCTGGTGACATTTGATGGAAATATAGAAGAATGTACAAAGCAAGTTACAGAACACATTATAAACTCAGCGATACGGAGTATCCCACAAAGAACAACAAAGGGAAGGAAGAAGGTGGTACCTTGGTGGAATGAGGAATGTAGCAGAGCCGTTAAAGAACGAAACAAGGCATTTAGAACATTAAAGAAAAATCTTTCATACGAGAATGTTATAGAGTATCAAAGGAAAAGGGCTGCGGCACGTAGGACAATAAAGTATAACAAAAAGAGAAACTGGAGAGAATTCTGTTCCACCATAGGCAGAGGAGTAAAATTAGGGGATATATGGTCTATGTTCAAGAGAATGAATGGGAAAAGGACATCGGGTAAAATCCCAGCTTTGATGGATAGAGAGAAGATAATAGTATCAGATAAGGGAAAGGCAGAAGTGCTAGGGAGGGCCTTTGTGGCAGTTCACAGTTGTGAAAACCTCAGTGACATACATAAACAGCAGAAAGAACAGGCGTTAAGAGAAAATAAGGAAGTGAAGTTAAAAAAGGAGGATGGTATGTCAATACTAGACGTGGATTTTACGTTATCAGAACTCAACATAGCTCTGCTGGGCACTGGATATACAGCACCCGGGCAAGATCAATTATGTTATGCCATGTTCAGACAGTTACCAGGCGAATCATTTAAGTTAATATTAAGGCTGTTTAATAAAATTTGGAGGGATGGAATAATACCACACAGTTGGAAAAGTGCAGTAATATTACCATTCAACAAGCCTGGTAAGGACCCAGCTAATCCTGATAACTACAGGCCCATAGCATTGACATCCCACTTGTGCAAATGGATGGAGAGGGTAATAGCTCATAGATTATCACATATATTGGAACAGAGAGGATTACTGACCAATATTCAAAGTGGATTTAGAAGAGGGCGTTCCACAACGGATGCTCTAGTTAGAGTTAGTAATGATGTGGAAAAGGCTTTAAAAATGAAAGAAGTAATGACAATTGTATATTTTGACATAGAAAAGGCATATGATACCATGTGGAGGGAAGGTTTGCTTATCAAGCTAAGTAGTATGGGGATAGGAGGAAGGTTATATAATTGGGTTATGGACTTTTTAACAGGTAGAAAAATTAAAGTTAAAGTTGGATCAGAGGTATCTACAGAATTTAATGTAGACAATGGTATTCCCCAGGGGAGTGCAATTAGTCCGATACTGTTTAACATAATGATAAATGATATTTTTTCAAAAATGAATGGACGCATAAAAACAGCACTATATGCGGATGATGGGGCCATTTGGATGAGAGGAAGGAATGTGCCATATGTATTAGGTAACATAAGAAAAGCAATCAGGGAAGTAGAGATGTGGTCATATAAGTGGGGATTCAAGATGTCGACAAGCAAATCTTGTTACATGATGTTTACAAAGAAGCGCAAGTGCCATGTGGAAAGTTTAAAATTATATGAGCAGACAATGGTGAAAGTAAATGAATTTAAATACCTAGGACTATGGTTTGACAGTAGGGGTACATGGAAAATGCATATTCGGAACTTAGAAACTAAATGCAAAAAAGTTATAAACCTGATGAGAGCTGTGGCGGGATGTGACTGGGGTGCAGAAAGGCAGTCGTTAACTAACATCTATAGGGCTTGCATGAGGTCATCAATAGACTATGGTTGCGTAGTTTATGGTGCAGCAGCAAAAACAGTGCTGGAAAAAATAAACAGATTACAGTATAGAGCATTACGTGTATGCATTGGAGCTGTTAAGACAACCCCCATCAACGCTATACTCATAGAAGCTGGAGAGTTACCACTGGAGTTAAGAAGAGAGAAACTGGCGATGGCGTATTGGATTAAATTGAAAGGAAGTGGGAAAGAAAACCCAGCAAAAGAAACTATACAGGAATGTTGGGAGTATACAAAATATCAGGGGTTCGGGTTCGGATGGACAAGAGAAATGAGAATGAGGGAATATGAAATGGAAGCCATAAATTTCACCATGGCCAACCCAGTCAGTAGAATTCCACCATGGCTCTTTCCAGAAGTAAAGGTTGATATAAATTTATTGGAAAAGAAAAGGGAATGGAGAATGGAGGAAATAGGAGTCAAAACAAGCATCTACTTAAGAAACAGTTACTCTAATTATTTAAAGATTTACACAGACGGATCTAAGAACAAACAGGAAAATGTGGGAGTTGGAATATATATACCAGATTTTAAAATCCATATCTCTAAAAGACTATCTGACTTGTTATCAGTGTACACAGCAGAAATAGTAGCAGTCATTATCGCACTACAGTGGGTAGAAGAGGTCCGACCAGATAGGGTGGTACTGTTCACAGACTCTTTGGCCGTAATCAAAAGTATGCAGTCAGTAAAATCAATTAGAGAAGATTTACTAATAGAACTTTTTTACAGCTTATTTAGATTGTATCAGGGTGGCATTGAGACTCAGTTTTGTTGGGTACCAGCACATGAGGGAGTTAAAGGGAACGAGATGGCAGACAGACTGGCCAAAGAGGCACTGCTTAAAGCAACTATAATTACAATCCCACTAGGAAAAGGCGAAGGCAAAGCAGTGGTTAAAAGAAAAGGTCTTGAGATATGGCAGAAACGATGGGAGGAAGACCGGAAAGGTAGGAGATACTATAAAATACAAAAAAGTGTCAGTATAAAGAACTTCATGGAAAATACCAGGCGTGAAGACATTGTAATGACAAGACTGAGAGTGGATCACACAGGGCTGAATGGCACATTATTTTTAATGGGGAAAAAGAACAGTGAGAACTGTGGAAACTGTGGGGTTAAAGAAAATGCTGAACATGTAATAATGAACTGTACATTGAATGTAGTGGAAAGGCAGGTGCTTAAAGATAAGGTTCAGGAGGCAGGCAGGGAGTGGAGCATGGTAGGGATACTGGGATCAGAAGGAGAAGGAATAAGAAGTACAAGGAAGGCTCTAATTACCTTCTTAAAAGACACTGGGATTTGGAGTAGAATTTAAATGACATAACTATACACACTCCAGTACAGTAGGTGGCGGCATGCACCTAAACGTCGGTTGCAGTCCGCCATTAAATAAGAGAAGAAGAAGAAGAAGAAGAAGAAGAAGAAGAAGAAGAAGCCAGAGTCGGGAGATGGTGCAGACGTCTTCTCCGTTGAACCGCTTCAGGATGGTCGTCTTCCCCTCGTCGGCCGGACCTCTGCACGACTCAGGTTAAACAAAGAAACACGCGCGTCTCGCAAAACGTCCTGGTCCATTCAACGGAGCATTTTACTGTTTAAATCCACTTGGAGTCCGTTAACCGTAAGGGCTTAAGTGTTAGCAGCGCCACGTTAGCACGAAGCCGAATTTCGTGTCGACAAGAAGACTCACGCGGACCAAACCGTCGTCATCAAACCCACGCGCAGACATGACTTGCAGCGTGCGGCTCTCGTGCTGTTGAGGCATATCGAGTTAAAATAACTTACAAACCGGATACAGCATCCGCAGTTTTCTCGCTTTTTCTCCTTCACCTTCTTTATAATTGTCAGCAGACCTACGGTGACGTTATTGGGCTCAACATATCTAATATATATATATATGTATTTAAAAAAAGCTCAAATCTTTTGTCTTCCCGGCCACGTGCTAAAGGCGCGGCCACGTGTTTTAGCCTTTCAGCTAATGCTTGACCATGTTAAAGCTGTGACTTCGGTCAACGGGTAACTAACAAACATCCAGAAACGTGTTTTCTTCACTACGTGCCTCTAAAATAATGGTTAGTTTAAGACTACTTTTTGGGAGCTTTGTGCTACGATCACGTGTTCTAGTTTAACTCTCACCGATCTTCTTTGACGATAATAAATTAATTTCGGAGTAGCATCGACCTATTCCCATGTGTCCCCCCCCCCCCTCCCCCCTGCAGCAGGTGAGCTGGACTGAAACTAGAATGAATTGTCACGTCCACCAGGGGACACCAATGATGATTTTAACAGACAAGCATATGGCTGATATCCATGATGCCAAGTTGTAATCTGATCAGTCCTTGGAAATGGTCAAACTCTGATGTATCCCTCCGTTTATGGCTGACTGAGATGTCTCTCTTCAGGTGGTCCTGCACTGTTTTTTACTGAACTCTTTCAATGATGAACACAAGGGTAAGTTAACCAGCTTTCAGTCATTCACACACTGGTTTGGATTTAAACGGGAGTACGTTCAACAACAAGCATATCCCTGATTTCTATGATGTCACCCTTCTGATGGCCCTCAAATAAATTGAGTTGTCATTTATATTCATGGGATTTATAGAACTGGATTTTCTGCTTGTAGGTTGGTCTCAACCAGTGTTTGGAAAATGATGTCGCCTGGAAGCAATCATGTAAGTAAAGATTTGTTTACACTAGAATGGCCTGTCACATTCACCAATGGACACAACTGATGCATCTAGAAGACAAGCATATACCTGATAATAGTGATGCCAAGTTGTAATCTGATCAGTCCTTGGAAATGGTGAAACTCTGATGTATCCCTCGGTTTATGGCTGACTGAGATGTCTCTCTTCAGGTGGTCCTGCACTCTTCCATACTCTTCCAATGAAGAACACCATGGTGAGTTAATCCATTCATTCACACTGGTTTGGGTGGAAAATCTGAAATGTGGATTTTGTCCATCACTACATACTAGTTACATAATTCAAATGTAATGCAGTTTCAATGATGATAACCCTAGCTCACTTTGATACAACGTGAAACGACATGAACTTCTGAGCGACTGCACTGTAGTTTGTTTTCTGAACCAACAAACAATAAGTTAATAAAGTCACCGTATGAAGGTTTGATAGATTTCTTTGCATTAAACTTAATCATTTCTCATACAGATTATTAACTCCTCGCCATGATTGTGGTCTAGGAAACGGTGAGTTCGATTTTAAGACAAATTCCCTTAAATGTCCTTTTGCTGAAAATGATGAGATATATTTGGAATCTCGTTCGTCTGAACTACTGTTGAGAAACAAATGACTGACATCGGTAAACTTCAACCCAGCGTAGTGGAAGTCTCGTTGTGCTTGGATCTGACTGTCATCTGTTGCAGGTGTACTGACTTTGAAAGATGATGCCATCGTCTTAACAGTTTGTCCAGGTGAGTGATCTACAGTCTTTACCTCAATGAGTTATGAGCATTAGAGTTTCCTGTTTTCCTTTGTGATGACATCCACACACGTCTTACGCCTCTGTTCAACGCCAGAACCTGTAAAGGTGGACCCACTGGTGTTGCTTTGGCAATAAGGGGAAGGAAAGTTGGTGTCGCCAACAGTCTGAATGGAAACTTAAAACATGCATGTGACTAAATCCAGTTGTGACTGTGCTGCTAGTGAAATGTGGGCATCTGAATGAATTTAACTGGACTTTCTTCAGTTGCTGCTTAATTAACGCTGCAGTGAAAGTGACCACATTCCCCTTTTTTTCTCTTTAGGATCGTGCTGCCTGACAAGCAATCTGGATCATGGTAGGTTTGAATCTCAACCACCAGTGAAAATGCTATGGAGTGTGCATGATGACTACTGGCCAATCAGTCAGCCAACCGCTGCCCATGTATCAGACTATCCCTCAGACTCCCTGTTGGCCCGGTAAGACACTGAGAACCCTGAAACAAGCTTTCAGGTGTAAGGTGATCTCCGGCACCCTGATGGGCTCTGATGTTGGATAGTTTGTTACTTGCTATCAATTGACTGAAAAAAAATACACTGAACACATTCCTTAACAAAAGTACTGTGCACCAAGCGCATTGATATTGAATAATGTGACTTTGATAAAACTCTTTTTAGATGTCAACCTCTATGCTGAACGAAGTTTGAGGTCATCAGGATTGCCATGACTTGTAAGTTATTACTTGTGAATCTTAAAGGAACCACGTGTTACTATTGTCTGATAAATTCAACTTTATAGCATTTCACAAAGGGTGTGGAGATTTATTAATAAAAAAACTGAGTTCAGCAGCATAGCACAATCCTAGGACACCCAATTTTACACACTGCTCCTTTTGATGTGATGAGTTTCTTATTACCGCCCCAGTCTGAGAATTCATGACTGATTGGTACACTCTGATCAAACTAGACACTAGAAGTGTGACTTATTTTCACTGCCCATCATAAAATGGATTGTTTAAATAGTTTCTTTTTGCAGGAACGGTGATTTGTACTCTGGATCGTGAAGATGGGAATGAGCCGATTGTTGCAGGTGGCTGTACACTCTGATCAAACTAGAAGCGTGATTTATTGTCACTGCCTTTCATAAACTGAATTTGTTTAAATATTGTTGCAGGGGGGAAGGAGATGGGAGTGGGTGTTCCAAATTTGCCTTTTTCATGAATGATTTTTTTATTTTGATTACCAATCAAACTAAAGCACTCAAATGTTTCTGCTTTTGTTGCGTCCACATTTTGAATTTTCATGATGCATCTTGCGTTTGAACTTTTTAGAGTAGTTGGCTCTGCTTTGGGGTTGAAGATAAGGCATTGGCACTTAATATATGCGAGTCTTTCCATCAGAAGTGATGAGTTAGTTATTACCGCCCCAGTTTGAAGATTCATGACTGATCCAAACTATGGTTTAGGATTTGTTTGTTAATTCTTGTTTCAAAAAGGCTGTGTTTTGCAGGTTGGGTCATATCTTCGACTTTGTTACAGTTGGTATGCTGAGATTTTTAAAATCTTACTGGATAGGTCAGAAGTCTATTCCTACAGTAAGATTAAAAGTAGGCTGCTGTGTTGTCTGGCCTAATGCTTCGTTTTTTTTGTCTTTGGAATGTGTAACTTTCAATCTGTCTTGATTTGCTTTAACATGTTATTAAATGCATTTATGTATAGAATATTTAGTGCATTATACAGATACAATTAGGACATTAACAAATGGTTCAATGAAGCCAGAGCAGCTAAGTTATCTTTGTGTGGGGCATTTCAAAGTGATTAAATGTGACTGTAATATCACTAATTGTCTTGAAATGGGTCTTAATTTCTCAACAGTAGATACTGCTTAAATGGTACAAAGCAATTTTATGTGGTAGATTTATCAAAAAGCCTCAAATGATCCTGACATTTGGCCATATTCTTTTTTTGGGATGGAGGGGTTAATGCTTAACATGTCCCAACTAAAACAAAATTTTGATTTCCGTGTTAATGACACTTGACAAGTGGAATTAAGTTATTCAAATCAACAAAAAATACCCAACTGCAGAATGAGGGAAATGCTAAATAATGGAAGTTATAGCTGCAGATTTATAAAATACTTTACAGTTCAGCTCTTTGGGGGGTGTAATTTTTCAGTCAAAACAATGTTTCAGATATGAAATTGCCAACAATTTACAGTGTATTATGTTATAGCTCAAACATACCTTCACTATAACAGCATAGCATTTCATTAGTGTTCAGTAAAACTGAGGGTTAAATAGTACACTGGAGATTGCTTAATTGTGTTGTCAATATGATAGTGACTCAAACTACACAATTCCAGATCAAAGGACAACACTGGTTTCCTGATGCAGAAATCGTTTAGGGTGGTTTCAAGGTAAATGCCAGGGTATATATAATTCCCATCTGTTCTATAATGACAAAGCGATCTTTATGGAAATTGTTACATCTGGCCAAATCCCTCCCTGTTGTCAAGCATATTAAATAGGAAAATTGTATGAACCAGGTTTATTACACAACATTCATGTATGACACCAGCTGATGGAATAAATACATTTGCGCTCTGAATCGAACTGTCCCCTGCGCCGGGAGTCATGTCTGCTCAAGCGTTCAGTCAGTGGTGAAGATCCTTGCAGCGATATCATCCAACAGCCAGTCCACTCCAGCTAACAAATTCTCTCCTGTGACGGCGCTGCAACCAATGATGCACCAGTGATGACTTTTGATCTCATCCAGGGCCAGTGCCTACAAGGAACCCAACGACAACAGTGTGATGTGCAGCTTCTGCATAATTCAAGAATGACAGCAATCAAGAAAATGACATCGAAATCCATCTAAACGGGCAAAATGGAGTAAACCGTACCTCTCGTATAGCCTCTTTCGACAGGGCTCCTGGTAAATCCTGCTTGTTGGCAAACACCAGCAGTGTCGCACCGGCTAACCGCTGCATGGAGAGGACACCCTCGACGTTAGAGATTTATGTAAAGATCAAACATCCAACCACTTAGTCTTTGTGACTGACTACACCCAACGTGTGTGTGTGTGTGTGTGTGTGTACGTACCTCCTCCAGCAGCAGTGCACTGAGCTCCTGTCTGCAGTCCTCCACCCGGAGTCTGTCTGCGCTGTCCACCACCCACACCAGCCCGTCTGTGCTCTCAAAGTAGTTCCTCCAGTAGGAGCGCAGTGACTTCTGACCCCCGACGTCCCAGATATTCAATTTAAACCTAAAAAACGGAGTGGAGAACATCAGTTTGGGAGTAGGGCAAGGAAACTACATCCTGAGGAGTACACAATTGCCTCAATGTGTGCGTGGGGGGGAGGAGGGTGTTCAACATTGGCTCTTCTCTTCAGGTGTCCAATAAATACGTCACAATTATTAGCTGACCGTCATGATCGAGGGCACATGAAGGAAAAACTGCAGAAAGCCTTGCGTGGCTGAAATGAAGCGTTAAATTGTGCACGCTGTTTACATGGAGCCACATCAGTGTGTCCTCGGCCCTACCCTTTGTGCTCCAGTGTTTTGATGTTGAAGCCCAGCGTCGGGGAGATGGTGCTGACGTCTTCTCCGTTGAACTTCTTCAGGATGGTCGTCTTCCCCGCGTTGTCCAGACCTCTGCACGACTCAGGTTAAAGAAAGAAACACGCACACACGCTCCTCACTTTTAAATGTCCTCATCTGACTATACTCTCGCTAATGTACCCAAATTCAGTTTACCCATCAACCACCTCACGAGAACCAAACTGTCGTTTCACTCAAACCCCCTGACAGGAATTGCGACGTGCATCTCTCACGTTTTGGACGCAGACAAAGTTAAAATAACGTTACTTTGTTGTTGTAGCTAGCGCTAAGCTAGTAAACTTACAAACAGGATACAACATCAGCAGCCTCATCTCCCGCTCCTTCTGCTTCATCTTCTTTAAAATGGTCAGCAAACCCATGGTCAAAGTATGGCTCTCAACTGCAGATATAATAGATAGGTTCCTTTTACGGATTTATAGTTTTGTTATGAATGATTTTTAGCATCCGTAAAGTGCATGTCGCATCCGGAAGAGGTTGCAACGATAATCCCGCCCTCTTGTGAAGGAGCGAACGCTGATTGGTTGTGGGAGACGTTCGAAGCTGTTTCGTTGGTCATTGTGCAAACCAAAGTGTGACGGTGCTGTTCGTTTGAGTTTAGCGTCCCCGTGTGTCTGTTGTGGGAATTGCATGTTTGATTAATGCATCTTAGCTGGAACTCTATTTAACAGTGCACCAACATCCTGAAATCCCATACCTTTCCAATTTCCAAACATCTGAATTTTATGCCTGTCACTTTCTGTGAGCTGGTGCACTTTATCTTTATTTTTGTTTCTATTTTTAATTTTTTATCTTTATTTCTTAACTTAACTACACCCATAGCATTAGCATACTAACCCATAGCATATATAATATATATATATATTAGGGGTGTCAAATGATTAAAAATTTTAATCAAATTAATCAGAATTTTCAGTGGATTAATCATGATTAATCACACCTGAATCCTAACCATTTTTTCTTTCTGAAATGCATACTAAAGATAAATAACAGGACACAGATACATAATTATCATTATTATTATCATAATTATTATTTTTTACATAAATATATGTTATTGATATTTGATTTTTTAATTCATTCCAGAAAATAATCAAATCAATGTTATTTGATAAGTTACAGACTGATTTCCCTGCATGGCTCTAGAAGGGTCTCGAGCCTCTGCAGTTTATCCCACTCTGCTGCGAGTTTGTTCTCCTGCGATGACCAGACATGACCAGACATGTCAACCCTCCCGATGTTTCAAAGCCCCCCCCGAAAATCTCCCGGACCGACCTTTCTCCCGATTTCCACCCAGAACAACAATATTGCTGCACCACCCGTCACTGGGCGCGCCGTTTCAGACCGAACAATAATAAAGGTTACACCTTGAAGTCGAGCGCGGCGATTAGAACGACTGGCGCTGCAAAGAAATCCGCTACCACCCCCATTTCAGTGTGAAATATTCCCATACCTGGGAGGATTTAGATCGCATTGGTTTCTCTTCCTCCGCATGTTTCAGAACAGCGCTGCTCTTGCTCTGCTGGGCGGAGCTTTTCTTCTTCTCTGTTCTGCTGCGCGAGAACGGGGGGGGGGGGGGGGGGGGGGGAGCGGGTCTCTGGCGCAAACAACTTGCTGAACCTGACGGCCTGACATATGCCTGCAGGTGGCAGTAATGTGTTGTATAGGATGAAGTGCATTCCCTAGAAGAAGAGGTTCTTTCCGGACCTGAATAATTTGTCACACTGCGCATGCGTGAAATGCGTCAAAAAAATTGACGTAATTAACAACAAACAGCTAATTAACGCCGTTAACGCGCTATTTTTGACAGCCCTAATATATATATATAATTTATTATATTTTTTGCCCTACGTTGTCTGTAGTCATTGCCGTACTGCTGCCAAAGTCTGACCTATTATGGCAATAAACGATTCCTGACTCATATTACTGAGCTTTGCTACTTATAGTATAAGCACTGGTACACTCAATACCAAATGAACATAATTGTAATATACATTTTTATAGGATTCCTTTTTAAGGATAAATAATGTACCTGGTGTTATCAAACTAGTTAAAAACAATACATGATTAGGTAAGTCCTTTTTTAGAGTGGTCGAGAAGAGAGTAAGCCATGAATGAATGAAGTTGCATCATATCCTGCAGATATCCTGTAGACAGCTGCCTGGGGGCTTGACCATTCATTTCCTGGCAAAGGCGTTTGAAAAATCCCCTCACATGGGCCCAACCTTTATAATATGGGCCCTCTTTTCCTTTTCCTTTGTCACGATGCCTTCAAGTGCTATCGGAGATCTTAAGATAATGAACTCTGATACTAATGGAAAAGTGGGACTCACCTGTATGCGGAGATTTGAAACAGTACCCAAGTAATTAAATCCAAACAAACATCAGCGGAGAAGTTTAGACGGAAAATTAAAAACAGTTACATTTAAGTGCAATACATGCTTTGGATACGATTGATCTATCATCTGTTCTTCTCATAAGAGCCAAACAGGAGCCATTTGACTATTTTATCTGGATTAAACATTCTCCTCGTCAGGCGCAGCTTTCACCGGTAAAGATGTTGACACCGAAACTAACAAACTACCCGTGAAGGCAGCACTGCAGTCCTTTGCCTTGCAACGGGTCAGTTTAAAATAAAGAGAAACTGAAAGCAGTCGCAGCATCATGTTGCATCATTGGCTGTCTGATACCAAAGGACACGCGCACATAAGACATCAGACCCCCCGGATGTCCACGCACCCACGGAACCGGCTCTCCACGTTTAGCCCCGAGCTGCAGAGCAGCGCTGGTTATGCATCCCCTTCAAGGGGTTGAGTGGCACCGGTCTCGCGTGTGACCGCGCAGCACGTGATGACCCGATCTCGGAGTAGGTGCATCCTGCCGGCGGACACGGGGCACGGGGAAGTGGGGCAAGAGATGCCCCCGTTATTCATGGAGTCCGGGTTGGAGCTCAACAGCCCCGGCTCGGTGTCCGGTGCCAGCAACACCGCTGGATCGGTAAGTAAGCTCCTCGTTCCCCTTGTTCAATAACACACATCCTTAGTAATCACTTTATTTATTATTGTTCCATAGCTATAGCTTAGTGTTAAGTATGGCTTATTTTTTGTATTTTTTAAAGCTATGTGTACCAGATTTAATTGGGGTTATTACAATCAGTAATATTAGAGGATTTATTTTCAATTATCAGACTATCAATGAGCAGGTATTGTGGTTCAATAGGACTCTCATATGCTGTGTCTGCCAAAAGCCCAGTTTTACTCTGGATAATGATATTTATCAACCTGCTCTGGCTCCCCTTTACGTTTCCCCACAACTGGCCACTATCTAACAAAGGCAAGAATGGTCCTAAAAAATAAAAAATATATATATATTATTTTTTATATATATATATATATATATATATATATATATATATATATATATTTTTATTTTTATTTTTTTGGACTTTAGCTTTTTATTTTTTTATTTTTTATTTTATTTATTTATTTAATGTGATCGGTTTATCTCATGACCTTATGGACTGTGCCCTCTTTAAAAAAAAAAAAAAGCATCATGCAGTATGACAACATTCAAAGTTTCCACTGTGAAAAAAGATTGCATAACACGCAGTAGAAGATGCCTCCAGAGGAGAAGACATCCCACACATACTAATAAACCCCAGATGATTCCAACTGTGTCCCCTGCATTCGGTCCTCCAGGAGCGAGAAGGGGGACGACGGGTGGTGAGAATAAGACAAGAGAACAACAGGACCGCTGCGAGGAAGAGCCGCAGGAGACAAACGGAGAGAGCCGACGAACTTCACGAGGTCAGAGGAAAGTCCTTCCTTTCAGGCCCCGTGGTGGCGGTGGTGCGCGCATGTTGTGTAATCTCACAATGTGCTCACACCCGTTTCTTGTAAACACTCTGCTTTAGGAGAAGCACTTCCACTCCCTTCCACTGGTATGCCTCCCTCCCATTGACCTTGTCCTTCCTAGTCAGCAAACACACGCACACAGACACACACGCACGTGAGGTCGTATGAGGGTTTGTGTTAACATTTGTGTCGCTGTTGTTGGTGATATTCGCCACAGAAATGACACTCTAGCCGGCGTTATTCATCTTGAGACGCTGACAAGAGTATGTTAGATTTTAAACTAAATCAAACAAACATGAATATTGTTAATACGAAAATTTGAACAATTTTGAAATGACTTTTGAAGACTATTAAAACCATGGCCTTATAGTATTAGTTAAACATTTAGTAGGCTGTTCTTATTGGCTGTCTTGCGTTGGGGGTGAGGATTGTTGCTCCTGTTTATCGATGAGTGGGTGGGTGTTTTCTCGGTTGGAAGGATTCCAGACTTTCGCTTTCTCTCTCTCTCTCCCTCTCTCCACCTCTCTTTCAGTTCTGCTCCTTCGGGTTCATTCTGAGGGAGCGGCGTGCCGCGACACGTACCACTGTCACGGGTTCATGGTGTAAAGGGCGGGGGGGGGGGGGGGGGTCAAACATACCCCCCACCCCCTCTCCCTCCGTCGGCCAGACAATCCGCGCACCCCCCTGGTCTGGTCTGGCCCACTTGAGATAAAATTGTGCAGAATGTGTTCCCTCACCTAAAATGAGTTTGACACCCCGGGTTTAAAGGGGTTCAGCGCCGTGTCTTTGGCTGTGACCTCTCTGACCTTGGGGGGAATCGCTCAGAAGGGAGACACTGTTCTTCTAAAGCGTTGTTCAAGTCCAGACCGGGGCTCCATGGAGATGAACACCCGGGCCGCACTGAAGCTTAACGAGGCCTTAAAAGTGAACGTTTTTATTGATAAACAAGGAGAAGACAATTCTAGAAACGTTCAGGAACAATTTAACTTTTCATTAAAATTTGATTTTACAGACGAAACATAACCGCTCTGCAGGGAATCACCTTTATTTATCTTGGCTCCATCCACCGCCTGCACCCTCCTGTTGTGCTGAACTTGCAGTAGCGTCACATCAGAGCAATATTTCAGTTCTCCCCTGAGGTTCCGACTTTGGCCGCGCAGCATCTACTCTGTGGTTGTTGTTCTTTCTATTAGAGAAGTCTTCCTGAGTACTGCTTGGCTGTAGTGTGCGGGACGTCCTGTGATGTATGTCTGTTATCTTTTTCTAATGGCTTAGAAGTTCCGTTCTTTGGGATAATAAAGATAGACATTGCACGAATGACATCAACTCTTTTTCCCCGCCTCCCTTTCCTGTCTTGCCCTTTATCCCCATTCCCCCCCCCCCCTCTTGTCATCAGGAGCTCCAGTGCATGGAGCGAGCCAATTCGGCCATCAGAAAGGAGATTGCAGCATTGGAAAAAGACCTCCACCTCTACACCACGGCTCTGGAGCGCCACAAGCCTTTCTGCTGCCTCAGAGACTCGGCCTCCGACCCGACGGGCCGCCCCGCGGTCTCCCCCTGCAGCCCCCCGGGGGGCCCCTCCCGGGCTGGCCCCTCACTCTCTCACTCCTTGACCTCCCGCCTGGGTCTTCAAAGCCGCGGCTGCGTTGAAAGCGCGCATCCCTCCTGCGTAAATCCCCCTCCCCCGAGAAGCACAGCTTTGGCCGCCGAACCCCCCGGCTCTGTGGCGGCTTCCAGCTCCGCCCCTTTCTCCGGAGGCTCTCCGTCCGGCGGAGATCCCCCTCCCGCGATCTCATCGAGGCCGAGGAACGTGGCGCCTGTCCGCACAGGCCCCGGTTCGCCCTCGAGGTCGGGCGGCGCCCGAGCGAGCTCTTTGGCGCCGGCGGATGCTCCCTTCAGTGCCCTTCACCCCGCGGCGCTGGATGAATTTCTATCGACTCAAGCTTCTTTCCTCCTTCCTGCTCCCTCTCGGGGAGTTCCCCTCGACCCCCGCTATCCGCCGATCGCCTCCCAGCTTTGCCCCGATCCGTTCGGCGACGACTCGGGGACTTCGAGTGCGCCGTGTTCCCTTTTACCGGCAACTCTCCGAGATCCTTCTCCTCTGTCTCTCTCGAGGGCGCCCCCGCCCTCTGCTTTGACCATGGAGCCAAGTTATGGACAACCAGCCACGCTGGATTGTGGCCCTCTGCTTTCCATGCTCACAGTTCCGAGCGCCCTCCACGCGCCTCAGACTACCTCCAGCAGCTTCCATGAACCACGCCCGCAGAACCCCGCCTCACTGCCACTGTTGGGGGACACCTCGAGAGATCTCTCCCTTTCTGAGCTCCTGGAGGTCAATGATTGGATACTGAGTGGGTCCATTCACTAGTAGCACTACAAGACCAGTTTTCGTGAGGCAAAAAGAGTTGTTATTATGTATGTATTTCTACATCTAATTAATCAAACAAAAAAAAGCCACTGAAAAAGCCACTGAAAAAGCCACTGAAAGGTTGAACCTGATGGATTTACATTTGGATCGCACACTTCCCGCAATGCCTCGTTAAGTTAGATGCTTGTAAATGGCCGTGGCCTCCAAGCTCCAGTTTGTAACGTAAGTTTCCTCTTTGGTGAGACAAGGAGGATCCAACACAATCCGTACAATAACGGAGCATTTAATGAGTCCCTCGAAGATAAAACTTGAACCAACGATGCTATAAAATCCATCATCATGCAACCGTTCAGTTTGAGATCAGTCAGCACTACTCGTTCCTTAATCTGTAAGCCAAACACATTTAAAGTTGGGCTTACATTTTTAGAGTGGATGGAGTGCTCACTTCCTTGCAACTTCAAGGAAATGCCATTGTTTGAAATTTGACAACTCTGACTGGAACTGCACATGTAAAAAAGTAAATGTGAAGTGAGTAAAGGATTATCAGCAGTCATTATTCAAGGCCAGGAAACTTTATTCTGTTGTTTTCACAATCTTATTGCTGCTACTGACAATTGCTGCAAGTCAATTTTCTAGATTTTTTTGATTTTGTAAAGCTACAATTATTAATTTGTCTATAAATTAGATAAAAAAATAATGTATCTTCATATGTAATTTGTATTATTATCATGATTATTAAGTTGTTTAGGTATTTTAAAAAGCTTTGTTTTAAAGGGTGGATCCCCCAACCAGACAACGGTCAACTGCATGAGTTTCCTTAGGTTTGTGGATTTGATACAGAGAAATAATGTAATTTTTTCTCCCCGTAACAATAAGAGAACATTGGCTGCTCAACTCTTTTGTACACAGTAGTAGAGAAATTAATAGTGAATTGTAGCTCTTTTCTAAATATAATTTATATTTGGACTTATGCACCGTGATTATATTCACATTCACAAGATTTTGATGTTTTTTTGCTTTATTTACAACTAGGAGTGTAACAGTGACACTGTGTGAGAGAGTTTTGGCACTGTTTTGTATCTAATAAGCATTTAATTATTATATTTATGTTATATTGTTTTCAATAGAAATGTTAATTACGAATAAAACCCATTATTGAAACACTTTTTCTCAATTTATAATTGTTTGTAGACCATTCTAATATTCTAATATAATGTAGGATATAAAAAAAAAATTGACGACCAGGTTCATACATTAACTATAAATAAAATGCATTTAGTGTACACTAAAATACCTAATTTTGAAACTGTAATCAATATAATAATACCAATGCACAGCTATGAATGTATTTAATGTAATTTAATCAACCAAAATGCATTTATGTGATACCAGAACTGATATTGACTGAGAGACATTCGAAATCCGAGCTACGTTGAACTCGCCAGGAGACCACTCCCAGGGGGCGTGGCCACTGGCTTTCACACCTTTACTGATCTGTATTAATACTTGTAGGCAGCCATTGTTCTGGAGTTCGCTGGTTGGTCTAGTGATGGTCAAAGGACTGCCTGTGGCCTGTTGACCTGTTGTCCTCAGCTGAGATGTTCTTTTTTAGCACAACACCTTTTCCTTTATTGAATACTTTTGATTTTAACTGTTCATTCCAAGATGTCTTCCGTCCGTCTGGTGTTTCTTCATTTTTTGAACATAACAATAACTATAATAATGTGAAGTTTGGTAACATTTCAAAGAAACAAAAAAGACATTGCTTTTCTTACTAATAAAATCTGGAATTAAACACACTCTAAATCAATGGCACGACTGGTTTCTAATGTTGGCAAACTTTAGAATGATGTTGCTGTAACTTAGACCGAATTTGCAGCCTTCAAGGAAATATTTTCTATTTCGATTGAAATGAGCCAACACCTACGGGATGCATGGTCTCCAGAGGACATGCATTATGACGTAGGCGATCCCCCCTGTTGTATGTAGTTCAGTGCCACCGCCAGGTCGGGGAGGGCTTTGCACTCAATGTCTCCTCAACTGCAGCGTCGATTTTTCCGAGACATTTGGTGCAAACATTCATGTTCCCCGCCGGAAGAAATCCTAATAACTTTGTTGATCCTCCAGAAGATGCTTTTTTTTGCCCCTCAGTTGTCGTGAAGTAGTCTACAACAGAATAATGGATTTCTGATTTCTGTTAACCAGAGTGAGTCTAACAGCCTCTGTGGTGGTGATATGACGAGCAGACTAGAAGCGCTCTCAGACACTTACCGGACTGCCGGTCCCCTCGGTGTCTTTTTTTTTCTCCCCCCAAGAGGCAACCGGCTGAGCTCATCTGCGACACAGCACGGGGGAGGAGGGAGGCGCGGCGCAGGCGCGTGGCATTACGCACGCCCTTGTGCTGAATATCAAATGATACGCCTGGGATGGGATGTGTTTGTTCTGAGAACCCCAAATAGGAAGCGAGGAAAATGGGTGAAGGGGAGGGGGGGCAGGGGGGGGGGGGGTGTCGGGGATAGAGAAACGCTGATGAGCGATGCGCTGCCGGTGAGAAGAAAGGTGATGTTTCATAACTGGATGAGACCGCAGCCAGAGGTGACGCTCTTTAACCCTTTTAATGAGGCATCCATTCATATTGCGCTGGGTTTAAGGTGCTACGGGCCACTTGGATGAAGGCAAATAAATAAATAAATAAATATTTCCATCCTATAGCGTCATCCGCATTAAGGAGCCTCACTCCTCTCCCTCCTTGCACCACTGTTTAGGCTGAGGAACCAGCGGCAAGGCTGTTGCAGTAAGAGCAGTTCGCATCCGGTCACCATTTTCAAAATAAAACCATTTAGGTGCTTCAAATACATTTCTGCACCGACAACAAGGATGTCAAATCGTGGCAGTGATTTTTACTCCGCTTTGAAGATCTCCGAGCACGTTGAGTTCTTGCAAGGGTACTCTAATGTGATTTTATCAGTTCTGTGGAGAAAATCACATTATTTCAGGACTGTATGTAAGAACGATTTTTTTGGTTAGACTTTGGGGGGGGGGGGGGGGGGGTCCAAATGAACACCCTTCCCCATTTGTCAAGTGCATTGCCTACAATTCTATATTCATGCATGAAAATGTGCACATTTAGAACATAGTTTCGAGGACTACATTGACCATTTGAATTCACATCTAAAGGAAACTTTGTTTTGGTGAGTTGCTTCTGCAGGTCCAGAGCGTGTCTGTCCACTGCTTTCAGCATGCCTGTCTCTCTCCTTGTCTCTCTGCCTGCATTGTAACCACATGTCATTTTATCAGAAGAACAGCGAATGACCTTCATGATCTATCATTACATTTTCTGCTTTTACATGTAGCTTGGTATCAAGTTACTTACTGTCTGAAAAAAACACGTATGCTTGGCTGCTTTTCAAATATAAACTTACAGGTTCAGCCTATTGAAGGATTGATTATGATTATGAGAACACTCAGCCCTGACAATTCTTTAATTCTTAATAAAGGTAACAACAACAACTGAGTTTTTAAACTGTTATTGTCCAACCCCATTCAATGCAGGATTACCAACCCAGCAATGCAGGCAACAGTGGTGAATGGATTCATTTGTCTTTGACGGGCCCTTCAATGTTGGTCTACTAAAGTCAAACATCAACCGCCACGAGTGACGCCATCACATCCATTTTGAGGTGAAAGGACCAGAACACCTTCATCAACAATGCTTGTTCATATGCTTTATTCTACTGTTTTATTTTGAAGGCACCGATGCCTAACTTCCTGCGTGCCTCTGACTCACCACGCGCACCTTGACGCATCTCGCTCAGGCGCTGTAGGACAACCGGATAACGGGCACCGAGAAGGGGGAACGGGAGCAAAACGCGTCAGTCCGACAGACGTTGACGGGGTTCCATTGTATAACGCGGCCCTAAAGTCTTTACTCTCACTCCGGCTTTTATTTTTAATTTGTATTTTTTTTAAATCCACCTCGCTTCTTCCTATCCGTCTCGCCGCGGAGGCGGAGACGCAGCGCGGCGGCGGCGGGGCTCGGCGCGGCGGAGGACCCGCACATGTCTGCGCGGTGAGGGAGCGTTTGTTTCCCCCCCCCCCCCCCCGCCCTGACGCGGCTTCAGAGGACGGCAGGAGGAGGTTGCTTGGAGGGGTTCAAACCGCGACGAAAAAAAAAGCTTTCCCACCTCTGAGAGAAATAGAGGAAAAAGAAAGAAGCAGGTGCGGTCGAGGGACGAGTCCGTTTAAATAAAAATTAAAAAAAAGAAGCGAGAAGGACAACAGTGATGCGGCAGCCGAGGTGGGCCCAGATTGATGATTTTATGATATCATCATCCACCGCCAGGACCGATCACTGATTGTATTGACAAGGAGCAAATACGCTATAAACTGACCTGGGTGCCGTTTTCTTTTTTTTTTTTTTTTTGAGCGCGGATAAACAGGAGGGGGTTAATCTGTGTTTGATTACGGTGCTTTCTTTGCCGGAGGAGCACAATTTCTAGCAACACATCTCCAAATTTAGGCCGATGACTTAGTCCTCGCGCGCGCGCGTGTGTGTGTGTTTGTGTGTGTGTGTGACGCCAATACAGCAGCAGAGAGGCGTGTGAGTGTGTCTCCGTGCGGGAGAGAAAGAGGGAGAGACGCGCCTGTCTGAGCATCATCTGGTAGCTGCACAGGCTACTCCTCCACGGGGATGATACACACGCGATTTTTTTGCCTGTGCGTGAAATAAACAGAAGAGACGAAGATGATGATGCTGATGCTGATGCTGCCGCTGCCATTTCCTGTCCGGCTCTGATAAGAGACAGCGAGGCGCACAGCACGGGACTGGACATCCTGAAAATCTTTCTCCTCACCTCTCCTCCGCCTCTGCACCTTCTATCCCCCCCCCTCCTCCTCCCCGCCCCCTTACCTTCCCTCCCTTCCCCTTCAACCCCCACCCCATCTTGCTCTTCCTCCACAACTTTTTGATTCATTCTGATAAATTGCTAATCCGCCTGTGATTCATAAAAGCCACCCACTTCTTCATCCGTTCCACCATCCTCTCACCCATTCACCCATATATCCCCTCAAGCGCCCCCTTCCCCCCCGCAAAAAGGCACGCACGGACGCACCACCGCCGCGTCACCGCCTCCAGCCGCCATGGAGACGACCAAGCTGCCCCCGACCAGCCCGTCCTCGCCGACGACCAGCTTCTCGGTGCCGTCCGCGGAGAAGGTGGACGGCTTCCCGCGGAGGTCGATGCGCAGGGCCCGCCAGAGGAGGTCCCACAGCTCGTCCCAGTTCCGCTACCAGAGCTCCCAGGTGGAGCTCACTCCACTGCCCCTGCTCAAAGGTGAGAGACTGTAGCCAATGGGTCACCACATCACAGAAAGGGTGGGGGGAAGTGTCCCAGAAGGCCGCCAATCAAGTCACTGCACTCACTTGACGTGTCTCCATTGTGTAGACACCTGGAGAGGAAAGTGAAGGCCGTCTCCTGATGAGACACCAGTTGATCAGTATTTTGGAGAAGGTTGTCTTTCACTGGTAGGCGTCCAGCTGGACTATTTGTCCTTGTCCTTTCTAACTGACAGAGGTGATAGCAATGGCTTTGATGTTTGGCCTGATTGGAGCCAGTTGAGGATTTTTTAAATGGTTAATTGTTGGAATACTCTTTTTTCAGGGTTGCAAAATTCACTTTCATGAATGATTAACCATTTCTCAATAGAATTAGAGAAAAGTGGACTTTTGGAGACTAACCCAACAGGCCTAACCCAAAATGAATTTATTACAGAGAAATAGAAAAATAGTTTCACATAGGCCTACATTTTCTTTCACTCAATTGATCTGGTAATCAAATCCTATATTATGTACTCTCTAATATTTAGGTGACATTGAGATTTTGAAATTTTTCAAGTGTAAATCCTCGTACAGTGTGCAAAGCCACTGTTTAACCCACTGGCACACACTAAAACCAAATATCAAAAATCAGCGTGTCTCCGAGTGGCATCTCACCATGACGAGGCCATTTGCCTCATCAGATGAACCTCGAACCACAGGACACACTGATATGCTTTGCGGCTTTATGGATGTTTGGATCTTGACATCCCTCATGAAGGCGGTGAAAGGTGCACAATTTGAAGGCCTGTTGTTGCCACAGCTCTGATCCCAGAGCTGTTGTTACCGCACAGAGGCCGCTTTGATCTATGTGGGCTTGTTCAATAACCTCTCTCGCAAAGACATGGGGCCCATTTGCTTTCATTTTCAAATAAACCATAGCGGTGGCTCCTCCATGAAATGGTGCTCACTGCTGACAGAATTACATAAAGATTCATACATTAAAAACACATCATTTGATTTCTGAATGGAGAAATTACACATACTTTAGCAAGCCTCATGTTGTTGTGTGTCCAACAGGTCTTGTTGTGCTATTATTCCCTTCTAGTATATACTGCACAGGTGCTTTAAGCCTTGAACGTTACTTATATCAGACAAATGAAATCCATATTTTTGCACCTTTTCTCATGGTTCACACTAAAATCTTTCCCCTTGCACGACTCTGTGTGTATTGTAAGTTTTCACGTATGCCTCCGACCCTTCTTTATAAGGTCCCCCCCCCCCCCTTTTTTCTCATATACCCTGCAATCTCTTCGCATTAACCCTCCACAAAGACAAGACCTCTCTGCTTTTAGAAAGCCGTGCCTGTGTGTTTTATCACCTCATTTCACCATCTGCGACTCCCCCCCCCCCCCCCCCCCCCCCGCCCGGTTCCCGTGAGCTGGTGGCTGTTCTGCCGCGCTCTTACAAAACCTGGGGTCCAGACCCTCCGCCTTGCGTACGCGCTGTAGCCTTTCGTAGACCGAAGTCCCGGTCGTCACATGGCTGCTGCACCGCTGCGGCATTGTTTCCGGATCCCCGGGGGGGAGCTGATAGTAAGACCCTGCAGCACCGGTGCAGGATAAGAAGCCTGGTTTGGGCAAGTAGGCTAAGTGTAGGCGCACTTGTGTGTTTTGCCCTGAAGGGAATCACATTCCCATCGTTACTCCTAATAAGATATAGGAAGACATAAAATAGGTATATAGCAATGAAGATGAAACGAAAGAAAAAGCTGGTAAAAACATGTCCTCATATTCCCGCCCCATGGATTCATTTAGTTGTTTCAACAAAGAGAAGTAAACTTTTCTGTATAGCTACAACGGTTTGACTGCAGGGAACACGGAAATGGATCAAAAATGAACTTCACATTTTAAATATTAGTCTCAGAAAGAGCAAGAACCTCAATATTTAGGGTCATCAAGAAGAGGCAGACATACTGATTACTGGCGTCAATCAATAGAATACAATGCAGCCACGGCTTGCATCTTTGCAGATTGGTCATCAATAGCGTGTGAAACATAGTGCCTTTCGAAAATGCCCTTTTTTTCTAATAACGTCTTGCAACAGCAAGACGAGGCACAGTCGACATTTCGGTGGGACGAGCACATGAGTCCGTTTTGTGGAAAGTTTGGAGCAACAAACCCAAGTTGATTTATCGGTCAGACTTCCCAGCTAAATGCAGTTGGACCCCTGAAGCAACCAATAAAAGAGCAGCGTGGTCAAGGCAGCCACTGGATGCACAGATGATGGAGGAAGGAGGCCGCATCGCTTTAATCCTTTTTACAGTGCGCTCATGTTTATCCACAGGCCTGCAGTACATACCTGTTTCAAACATGGTTAGTTTTGATGTGAATGCAGGTTTTATCAAAGCCCAGCACCCTTCTGGTGAAAGCCGACCTCCTCTTTCAGTTGTTTATTCTCAAGAGATTGATCACTTCCTTTGACGCGACCAGCCGTCGCTCCGTTTGAATTATTTTACCCGCCGTCTAAATGCGGCTTTAATGTAAGTACTGCCGAACATTTTCAGACAGGGTCCCACGTGAGACGATGATTAAGTCACACAGAGGCAGCAGGACTTGGCAAACTTAATGTTTCTCTGGGACTTGGGAAAATGAAGCTATGTAATATCTGCTATCACACATGCCGAAAGCACGCCTCTGCTTTCCCATCCCATGGTACCAATTGTTGCATTAAGGTTAAGATAAAATGACAAATGCACTCTTAACACCTCTAAAACAATATATGGAAATATGTATTTTTTCAATTCATTCCGGTGTATTTTTTTTTACATCCTTTTAAGTCCTTTTCTCTATTCTTTCCATAAGACAAAATAGGACCCGAGCTTTCCAAAAATAGTACCCACCAATTTCAACCAATAACACCCTGTCTTCAGTGTTCAGTCGCACTAACAGGCTGTTGGCTCAGTGCTCCCCCCCCAGCTCCGATGCTCTTCCCCGGGGCCACAAACGCCGTCACAGTCAGGCCTCCCGGTCACAGATGTTGTGCTGTCGCTCTGCAGGCTCACCAGACAAAGGTCACTGCTACCCAACATCGACTCGGCAGGTGAAAAAAACTCATAATTAAGATGTAAGTCTTACACAATTTGCACAATCCTGTTGGTTGATTTTTTTTAAACTCACAGAGAATAAAGAGTTGTTGTTGCACTCCCTGCTTTTGACCTTGAGTTACTGCACGCTTGGTTTCAAATCCTAGTGAATTTGTGGACTTTTCCGCCTGTCGCCCTCTCCGCACCCTGTGGGTCGAAAACGACCAAAAGCACATGAGTCCTATCTGTGTAATGAAAAAACACAAGTCACATATGCACCACAATCAGAATGTCATCTTTACTCGACCACCGGGCTTGCATTTTGATTTGACTTACAGCATGAGTCATCCGGGTAAAAATACACTTAGCGCAGTTTGACTGTATCTGTGACAAAAGTATTCAATAGCGGGGGGGGGGGGGGGAAACAAGGAAAAAGGCATCATCATTTGGGCAAGAAACATGTTGACAGGTAGAAACTGCCCTGATTACGGATGCAGGTCAGCGAGGGAAAGGTTTAGGATTTGTGTTTTCGGCGGGTCAGTGTTTCTAATCTGACCCGGGTCAGGGTGAAATCTCACAAAGTATTTGTTAAGGCTCGATTGTGTGGCAAAGCTCGCGTGTATGCAGGGCGATCACGGGACCGCGATACCTCGGCAGTGGGGCTCGGAGCGAAAAAACACGACACAGGCTTTCTGCTCATCTCGGCCCAGCTCGGCACCACCGACACCACCCAACCCTTTTACTCAGCTCACGAAACGGACATAACAAACCCCCCCCCTCATCGCGCCTGTCCCAAACACTTCGAAACTTAAATAAGAGAGTTAGGAAACGTGTGGTTGGAAGTCACAAGATGATCATTCTAAAGCTATAAACTGTCTACCAAGTTAAAAAAAAGAAGAAAAAAACGACTACATCCTCAGCCTTGAGTCACGTTATGTGAGCTTACAAAGTGTTAAATCTGCCGTACCTGCACAAAACCCATCCTGTTGGTTGGTGTTAGCATTTAAGCATCTCTGAAAGCTGCGTAGCACCCTGCAGATACGAGACCAGCACTACAGACAATGTGATTGATTGAATCAGGCTTTGTTGTAACGAGTAACAGATGCTGAGTTGAACCATAGTGAGATAACAAGATAACAGATAACACAAGATTTAAATGTTGTTCTCGTGACATTTTCAAGTACTGTTCTAATGTGAAGCAGCAGTTTTTGTGCCCTGGTAGAAGCAGAAAGATTGATCACTATCGATGACCAGTCAATCTTTGGATGAAGCTATCAGCCCACTTGATGCTGCTTAAAAGGTCAAAGTGTGCTTTCGCGAGCATTGGGTTTCTATGGAATGAGGGGAAATGCATTTGAAATGTTCCCACTAATGTCTGCGGCAAAAAAAATAGATACACTGCAGCTTGTGTTTCATAATCTACTCAAAAATGAGCCATTTTCACTGCGAACCATGAAGGGATTAGAAGGAAAACGTCACAGATGCTGTTATAAAATCTTCCCGAACGTCTCATGAAATATAGCAGGGAAGAGTATCGTTTTATATTGAGCGTTCAAAAAGATTGTGATGGAGGAATTTACCTTTCAAAAAGAATAATAATAATAATAATAAAGCTTGCATATTGCTTATTTCCAAAACCGTTTTTTATTTTAATTTTAATTAATTTAATGATAATTCAGATGGATTTTAAAATAAAGTACTTTACAATTCCTGTGCTGAATTTTACGAACACACCTCTTCTATAAACGGTGTTACCATCTTGTCCTTAGTAACAAATCACTAGGTTTTAGCAAGCTAATTAGCTCGGAGCTATTGTGTCCGCTGCCAGGTTTTCCCGCCCGTTTTCCACTCACTATTTGTTAGCGTTTAGCATCGGCTATATATACTAGTAGTCCACCCACTGACCATGCCAGTGGTCATGTCCCCAAGCTTGTAGACACATTTCACAAGGTGCCAGGATGAATTTCGGCGTACCACTTTATGGTAGGATCAGTATTTAGTTTTAGAAAAAAACAAATACTTTCCGTTAGTTTCAATGAGAAATGTTCACAGTGCTAACTGTTCTGTTCCAGTAACAAAACACAAGTGACAATTGCAGGATGGTATGGAATGTTTAAATAAAGTGTAACATTTACAGGTGCCATTATTATCATACTGGACCAAATAAAGCTGTAGCAGCTAAACCCTCAGGATGAAACTTCCTCACTTTGAACAATGTGTGACTATGTCAAAAGAGAAAACTGGTAGTATAGCGTATGTTACAACTGATTTACACTACAGGCGTAATGAGTCACAGAAGGGCCACAGGTAGCTGCCTCTGATAAATATCCCAACCTCTTTCTTTGGGTATTTCCCTGCTTAGATGTCATTGCGGTTGTGTTTTCGGGCCATAATGTGATACAGTACTTGTCAAAAAGGACATATTGCCCGTTCAACATGCCACCTAACCTTTACCAATGGTAAAATGTGAATGATATCTCAATGTGTGCTTTCCTTTTTGTTTGACCGGCATGTCCACATTTTAATAATGACTGTACGGCAAGTTCTGTTTTAAGTGTGCCATTTACTGTAAGACGGTCACCTTCTAACACAGACTGCATGTGGGAGATTGAATGTGTGTGTGTGTGTGTGTGTGTGTGTGTGTTAGGGAGAGGCCAGCTGGATGGGCCTCGTATTGGGTTACAGAAGGCATGGAGTAGTTTTTGCTCTATGATGGTCTGAGATCAATTAAGAGGGAGAGTGAGGGAGAAAGTGAGTGTGTGGCGGGGGGGGGGGATGAAAGAAGTGGAGGGGATGAGCAAAGAGGAAATGACTGAACGTTAAGTTGACAGGTGGAGAAGGAGTAGTGGGAGGAGAAGAGACGGTGAGATCAAAAATAAAAAGAAAGGCGCAGGATATTGCAGGGGGGAAAGGATGTAATGAAGCGGCTAGCGATGCAATAACCACAACAGCTGCTGTGTCACCGAAGAATACGTCAATTCCTGAAGGAATATGCTGATGCTCGGGCAAATAGGCGCTGAGTGAATATCCACATGTTTCACCTTGCTGCGTGTTCACTATTAAATACGCCGTTCTGGTTTGAAGCCACGTCAACAAAGAAAATAAATCAGGATTAAAGGAAATTTGGATTAGCGATCAATGCCAGGCAGCTTTAAAGAAATCACACTCAGACTTGTTCGAGGACAAGATGATGTGAGATTTTTTTTTTTTTTCATCGCGCACAGTGTGAAAAGCACTGTTGCTTATGTGTATGCTGAAAACCAACACATTATTATTCAACAAGTGATGGTTGCAAAGCGGCTAATCAAAAGTCTCCTGCTGGGATAATCCACTCCCACATTTGTTTCTAACCGTTTCCAATTTGTGTTCCCATTTTGCACGGCAAATGTTACTTTCGATATCTCAAAGTCACTCCCCAATCAGGGACATTTTGGACTTTTGGATAAACTAGGTCAAGCATTAGTACAACCTTTGCTTTAGAAGTGAAATGTTTCAATTGATCACTATCTAAAGCGCACACACATGAACCACATCACGTGACACACAGCGGGTCTCACTTTGTTATGCTGTGTGGTGGCAGCGTGTATTTTTAGTTTCATTGGATTATTTAAAGGTGGATTTAGCGCACACCCTCAATCTTTTGACATGACTTGATGTCTCTCAGTGCCTTTTGTTAAAGAGAGAATGGGACTTTTCTGTTTATGTGCTCTGTATAAAGAACCTATTTTGAAATGATATGCTTTGGCTAAGCAAAAGTTTAGTAAGCAATGAGTTTTACCAATTTGTTAAGCTACTGTTATGATTATGGCTTATTGTATATTTCAAAATTTGCATAGGGTTTAAGTGTGTAAAGAATAGAAAGAACACAAAACCTCGATTGTCACTGAATCCCTGGAAATCATTAATGTAATTTGAGCTAAAATCTATTTTGACCTTTCAAGCTTCATAAAGCTTTCAGGAAGAAACGTTCCTCTGCGTTCGACCACATCCTACCGTTTTATTAGCAAACTGGAGTCAGTTAAACTCATAGTTTGATCAGTCCAAATATATTCTAACTTCCACTGACTAAGACAGTGAGACGCACAAGCAAAACCCAACACAAATAACACAGCAGTTTTCCTTATAGGTGAGATTGAGAAATTCCAGATCTGAATAAGGTTATAAATGCAATGAATAAATCTCAGCCAAAGTCATGAAAATCTGAATTGGCTGCGATCTCACACAGGCTAAAGAGAGGAATGAAAAATCCGCTGCAAAGACCACAAACAAGTCAAGAAATGTGCCCCATTCTTTCCTATTTTTGTCCCTTTCCGCTTGCAGATGTACAACTTTATTTACGCCTTATATGCTAATGCCCAGCCACTCTCATTACCCATTCCCAGTACCATCACCTAGTGACATTTCCCCAGTATCTCCTGCTCTAATTTAAAGCAGCAGGAGGATTTTCCCTGTTCTTTCCGGCCAGTTAAATTGTTGTTTACTCTTCAGTGTTCTTGAAAATATATAAAGCGGTGCGACGCTGGTGGGGTGTAGTCAATCGAACGTGATAACATCCCGCTTCATTTTTCTTTTCTAATCAGGCTTTTTATAAGCAGTATGGCGAGTGCTGCATGCCACCTAGACGGTTTGTGATGAAGTGGATGTGTTATAAGGAGGATTAGATCTTTAGCGAGGGACTTAAAGCCTCACTTAAACCCCTTAAGGTGATATTTATACTGCCCTGACTTCTACATATAGCGTCTGTAGCTCCCATCTACTGTCCCTGTCTCTCTCTCTCTCTCTCTCTCTCTCTCTCTGGCTCTTTATCCGCCTCTGTCCTCTTCTGTTGCTTTCTCCCGCCTTCCCTTTCCATCCTCTCTGCGTCACCGTATCTGTGCATTGAGAATGTGTGTGTCTGCGTGTGTGAAAGCTAAGTGACAGCGGTGCAGAGGCGGCTTGGATAGTGGCTAAAACAGAAGCTGTCCTCTTCTATTTTTTTTGTCTGACACACACACACACACACACACACACACACACACACACACACACACACACACACACACACACACACACACACACACACAGGCTCAGCCCCAAACAGAATAACTGTTATTTAAAGACTAGAGCTGTACTTCCTCATTTGAGAAAAAAAATGAAGCCATGGGGAGATTGATGTGTGGAGCAGACGAAGGGGAAAGATGGAGGAAGTAAAGAGAGGAAAAGATGGGAGGCACCCTGGTGATGGAAAGATGCAGGAGGAGGACGAGGGGGATGATGTCATCTTTTAACCCTGTACAGCTCCCTTCTCCTCCCTCCTGTTTCCTCCCCAGATTCTTCCTATTCTCTCTGTCTCTCTCTCTCTCTCTCTCCCTCTCTCGCTCTCTCCAGCAGGACTATATTTAGATTGGTGCTGCTGTGAATGTGTGTGTTTTTTGATGCGGCTGCAGGGGGCTCGGCGCTGCTCATTCTTACATATGTGCTCCCCTCTCCTTGCTCCCACCATCTTTTCTACGTCACATGCCATCTTTGTCTTCTCGCTTAAATTTTTATCAGCACCTTCCTCCTTTGTTCATTTAAAGGACGAGTCTGGAGACATGCCTTCATTTCCTTGTTGTTATCAGGTCCCAAGAAAAAACAGCAACTAATTAATGCCGAAAAAACAAGTATGGCACGTGTGGCCAGAGATGTGTCTTTTGACACGAAACCAGTGCAGATGCTTGCGCACCAAATGTGTATTCATCCGCCACTGAAAATAGTTCCAACAAATGATCCTAACAACTTACAGTGCCAATAGCTATTTTGGGATATTAATTACACCTTGCAAAACCACTTATGTCTTCAGGGGCTTATGGGTCTTTGAAGTATAATTGATCCAAGATCATTTTCTGCAGTTATGCTGATAGAGATTCACAGGCACGTGGCTGAAAGGTAGGGCATGTAGGGTATGTTCCGACCACTGAATGTTTGCTTTTGAAAGCTTAAAATGGCAACTGCTGTTCTGATGTAGTATGTGTGAATTGGACCGTTACAGTGTCTGTATTTCTGTTTTTTATTTTTTATTTTTTTAGTGGCCTTTTTTCCACCACCAGCTTTTATTGCACCCATAGCCATCTGGAGAGGGAATCTCTCATTGAGTTTCCTCCCCAGAGGTTTGGCACTTCCTCATGCACCTAATAATTCTTTTCCTTTTTTTCAAATCTAATTAATTATTCCTTGTGCATGAGGACTATGAAAAGGTGCTTTCTTATGAATAATAACAGAGAAATAAAGCTTGATGCACTTTGTAATAGTACTGAAAGCATACTCTAGAAAGAAAAGGAAAATAAAAGTGTAATTGCTTTTCTTACTGACATTTTTAATATGCTTTTATAATCATGGAAATTTAACTCATGTTAATAATGGTGTGTCATGTTGATAATATGGGCTTTAATCTCAAGGCCTTTTGAGTTCATGAATCAAATTGAACGCCATGCATTTGATTTTTTGAATTGTTACTGCAAAGCCCGTTACCCATTCATTGGATTTTCAGAAACATGAATGTAGTTCAGAAATGACTCACTTGCTGTGATTAAGATCTTATAGTGAGACCTCTAATCACTGACCTGACGTTATATTGAAAGCAGCCTTGAATGAATGCGTCTGGAGCAGCTTGTGTTGACCTAATAACAGCACAGCAAGGGGCAAAACTAAAAATCCACCTCGCTTGGTCTTACCTCACTTCGCTGCCTCATCGTGCGCTTGGTTTATTTGTTTGTATGTATGTTTTCAGATTGGTTTTCTTCCCAGGCAGTTTTTACCTGTACCAAACATGATAATAGACATTGTGGTGATAATACTGGCGGCGAGTTGAGAAAACTACGGCCAACAAAGTGTTATTTTGGCTCGTTTGGTTCGCCTTGCCTTAATATCTGTACTTTGTCAGCCCCCGTTTGTTTTTACATCTTTCATTTTATTTCTCTCTCTTCCACACATCGTTTTCTCACCTCACATCTCACTGTCTGCGTCCCAAACCCACATTCATGCTTTTCCTTTCTCTCCATCTTTTCCCTTCGCTCTCTGTACCAGCCAGGCACGTCGTCATACAATTACTCTCCATTAAAAATGGATTTGATTTCACCTTCACAGTCTGTCTAAAGGGAGAGAACGGGAGGGAGTGGACAGCGTAAATGTGGGACGTGATAAAACGGAAGAGAGGATGAAGACGGAATGGTTTGGGAAGGGGCATATTCGGGAAGGTAAAAAAGAAGAAACTGAGGGAGGTGGAGGAGAGATGAAGGAGGAGAAAAAACTGATGAAGCAGCTACCTCAATTCCTCAATCCAGAGATACAGAGGTGGTTGTCTTGTAGATTTACACTGATGTTTGTTTTCGAAGCACAGTCAGAATAAAAAGCTCTTCCTCTTACTGTAAACCTTTCACACTTCTCTTTTTTTCGTGAACAATAGTCAGAACATTGTGTAAAGTTGTCTGACACACGTTTGCCACAGTCACTGAGAAATGGCTGCAATTCAAGAACAAGTTGGTCGATCAGTACAGCTCAACAAGCAGTCTGATAGATCAACACTCAATGCAAAATGGGCACAAAGGAATGTAAAAAAAAATAGACACAAAGAAACAGTATTCCAGCCACGTCACGAATGTTTAGTGGACAAAAAAAAAAAAAAGAAGCATGCCAGTCTTTACACACAAACAACACACATCGTCTACATGTATAACAATGAAAATGTCAGAGAACTTTCCTGAAGGAACATCTGGCATAAAGTTGCAAGTCTGAAAATCTGATTCTAATGTTGTCTCTTAAGTTTTTTTAGGTGTTTCTATATCACCAACCTCAGACAACAACAGAACATTTGTGTTTGTTATGTATTCAACTTCAAAAATAAATCCTGTTGAGGTACAGGTACTCTGTCCCATCCCCACCTAGATTATGGAAGGCACATTCGGTCCTATTTTATACAACAAAGACCCCTTTCAATGGTCTCCAAAGAGTGCGTGTCCTGTGCCTGGACACATCACGCTGAGGGCAGGTCTCGTCCATCGCTGCGCAGCTTTGTGCCAAAGGGAGCAGATGGCCTTGGTGTGCCCACAAGTGGTCAGGGGGTCCGGGGCTGGAAAAGCTCCAGTATGCCCCCCCTTACCCTGACTGTGAGTTTCCCCCGTGGGGGTTAAGAAGGGTTAAATCAAATCTGCTCCTGCTGTGTGTGTGTGTGTGTGTGTGTGTGTGCGTGTGTGCGCGTGTGTGTGAGAGTTTTGGATCATCCTCAGATAGTCTAGACTGCTTCCCAGTCATCTTAATGCTTAATTCTGTTCCTTTGTCAGGGGGATTATTTGTTCAAGATTATAAGTACACTGAGTAACCAGCACACCCAATACACCAGTTGAGTTTATAATGTTCACAAATGAGGGAATGGTTGTCTTACCCTACGAGGAATCAGTTTTTAATATTCTGTATATTATGTTTCTTAAATATTATTTATATTTAATACAATGTATGTACCCAATCGATTATTGTTCCAACCAAACCTCACATACACCTCACTATGTAGGAATCTACACTGCATGCTATTTTTTTGCTGTCGAGTCGTCAATCACCATCATCACTCACTAAATGAACCAAGTTTTCCCATTCCGTCGCTGTCAAAGCCAGCGGCGCTCTCCATCGCTTCTTTTTATTTTTACTTTTAGCATGATGCTTTTCAGGCTGAGTTCTCACACCCCCTCAGGCCCAAAGAAATCAATTTAAAACTCCCTGCGTGTGCTCAGTAATCCGTTGGTATCAGCCACTTTCTCTACATCTCAGAAAAGTGGTGTTTTTTTTGTTGTTTTTTTTGGAAGGGGCATGCTTTTAATCCGGCGGGCGGCAGCAGATTGTTTCATTGTGATGAACAGGTCTGGAGAACAAATCTGACAGGCGATAGGACTGAGATGCAACTCGGCCCTCCGGAGGAACCTGTGTGTGGACATAAGTGTGTGTGTGTGTGTGTGTGTGTGTGTGTGTGTGTGGGGGTACAGACACAAGGTACAAATGTGTTTGTAGAGTACTAGTCTGCTTATTCACATTTCATTTTTTTAAATCATATTTTCCCTATTGAACCTATTTGTCTTAACTTCTTTCTCTCTCTCTGTTTCCCCCCTTTCTGACCTGTCAATCACCCAGATGCCCCGGTGGCAGAGTTACACGACCTGTTCTGTAAGAAGCTGCAGCAGTGCTGCGTTCTGTTTGATTTCCTGGACTGCGTGGCCGACCTGAAGGGGAAGGAGATCAAACGCGCGGCCCTCAACGAGCTGGTGGAGAGCGTGGCCACGAGCAGAGGAGTCCTCATAGAGCCTCTGTACCCAGAGGCCATAAAGATGGTAGGAGCGGAGAACGAGAGGGGAGGTTGGCTTTATGAACCCCGGGCTGCAGGGGTGCGAGAGATGAAAGAACAGAAGTGAAAACATTTGGGCGCGGACAGTCCAATCCATGTAGACGAGCAAAGAGGAAAGTGTTAAGGAGAGAGATACGCGGTTAGAGGGAGGAAAGGAAAGGAGAGATACAAGCAATAGGCTGCGCAGAAGGACAGCAAGTGATGGATGGAGAGCAAAGGGTGTGGAATCCAACACAGAGATCCAGTGGTCCCCGATGATGTAAAAAGGTAAAGGGGATTGGGGAAAGAAGGGAAAGTGAGCAGAGGATGTAGCTTATGTTACAGATTCACCCCAGAGGATATGAAAATGCAGGGTGTAATGTGAGCAAAGGTTTAAATAGGAAAAAAAGCTCAAATATCTCTCTGGCAAAGTTTTTCTTAAGATGAATGTTAAAGTGAAAGTGCAATGCGGGTGAATAAATGTAATGCAGAAGTAGGGTAAGACCTCAAAAGACACCAGATGACCCAAATTATGTTCCTCCAAACAAATTGTTATTCAACTTAAACTTAGTCTAATTATAAGTTTAAGTCTGAGGTTTACATGGTCATGTGCATTAAAGAGTATTGCTCATGCAAACAGCAGTGCGTAGAGGGGAAGAACCAGAAGAAAATGCAGCATAATTTGGGAGATTGGGGTTTACCACATGTGCTTTTTACAGTGCAGTTTCTTCACTAAATGGGCTGTGGAAATGCGTGTGTTGAATAAATCATGACCGTGTGAGCAGCGAGGTTGCATATCTTACCAGTGGAAAGCGTCAGACATCTTGTGTGCTTTCCCCTCTGATCTGCTCTTCTGCCCTCTCCCATTATCCCTATCCTCCTTACCTCTCATCATAATCTCTTTTTCATCTTTTCCTCTTTCCCCATTTCCTTTCCCGTATTCTTCCACTGGTTCTTTTTACCCTCCCACACCACTCCTCCTCTTTTGCGGTTTCCCAGATCTCGGTAAATATCTTCCGTACTCTCCCACCGAGCGAGAATCCAGAGTTTGACCCTGAAGAAGATGAGCCAACACTCGAAGCCTCCTGGCCGCATCTGCAGGTAAATAATTCCATGCATTTTACTCTTCTCTTGCAACAGATTTGTTCAGCAAAATGTTTTGACTTTGGCTTTTTTCTTGCTTTAAACGGTTTGCGAATTGTTGCAAAGCTTTTGCTTTCTTCTTAAAGTTAAACAGAAACAACACATGTTTCCCAGCTACATATTAGATGCTATATTAAGGAGGGTCGACAGTGTCATAATGCACATTACAACCTCCAGGTGTTGCTTTTAATGCAACGTTCAGCATTTATCTGCACATACTTCCTTTACTTCAGTTAAATCTGCTGTTTAAAGAAAATCTTTATGCACTAGTGCACTTCTTTTATCAGCTGTAATCACAAAATGGGGACAAGAGACTAATATCACATCCTCATCATTACACTGGTGGTGTTTGCCCAGTATAATAGAAAATGACTATGCTATGTCACATAGAGCTGCTTTATTAAAAAACCCCACTGTTTTCTATTTAAAAAAAAGATCACTCCCTGCAGCCTTTTAGCACAGTGCAAAACGCTAACTTGAACTGCTGCTCAACAATAAAAAAATGTATTGCTTTCTAAAAAGAAAAAGGCCACTGGGCTACTACTCATGGCTTGCTGTGTGCCTCCAATAGCTGGTGTACGAGTTCTTTCTGCGTTTCCTTGAGAGCCCGGACTTCCAGCCCTCCATGGCAAAACGCTACGTTGACCAGAAGTTTGTCCTGCAGGTAATCCTCTCTCTCCTCGCGTTTTGTAAAATGAAAAGCTTTTTAAGATGTTCCTAATATCGCGATAAATGGAAAGCTAATAAATAAATGAATTCCTTCTTTGAAGCAGCGATGGTCTTTCAGTATATGATCTAAGTCGGGGCATATATGAAAGAAAAATGGAGACTGTTCATGTTGAACAACTTTTATCTTTTATAAAAATCAGTTTATGCAATGTTCATTTTGCATGTTTTTTCACAGAACTACAACAAATGCTGTAGAGATTGATGGTCCTTGTTTCTTGGTGTACTGAAAGATTAGAAATACGTTTTGTATTCAAGAATCATTCTTTTGAATTAAGGTTTAGGTGCAGGAGCGGGGAGGTTAGAGAATGAAAAAGGTCCCCGAAGGAGCCATAAAATACACCTTCTGTATTTGTATCTGTAATGATCTTATGTGTGTAGCTCCTGGAGCTGTTTGACAGCGAGGACCCCAGAGAGAGGGAGTACCTAAAGACCATCCTGCACCGTGTCTATGGAAAACTACTGGGCCTCCGAGCCTACATCCGCAAACAGATCAACAACATCTTCCTCAGGTACGGGCTGCCCCCCCCCCCATCAGTCCGCTGCGTCGGATTTAACGGCGCTTGCTATTTATAGCATTTGGACATTAATGAATCAAACATCCGCCCACAAAGACCATCAGCAGAGAGAAAAGCTGTGTTTATCAGCTCTGAGCTGCAGTGCTTCCGCTGTGATTTTGAAGTAGAGAGCAAGAGCATTTTTTTACTGAGTTACCACGATTGGGCGAAGAGTGTAAAAGCCTCACATGTTATGAGGTTGCCCCTTTTGACAATGTTTAAGATGCAAAGGTTACGAGGTAAATATAAGAGCGTCGACTAGTGTTTTACCACACATGCACACAAATAGGCCCACGGCATGACTGTGCACATCTGCACTCACTAGCTGGTCAATACAGCCTCATCCTACAGTGATGTTGGGAGTTAAATCCTTGTGTGGTGACTCAAATTTCCTCAAATAACACGAGTGCTGCGATGCACAATCGTGTCTCATCATTGCCCTTCACCAAGTGTAGCTGTACTGTTGTGTTTGCAATGCAGTTCAAGCTCAGAAGAGCGGCGACGCCGCGACACTCTCTATTTCGGTCTCAGTTAACTGGTTTCAGTATCATCGTTTGTACATTTTGACAGCTAAAAGGTGCAGAATAAGCCGAAACGTGCTTCTCCGCTATTGTAACCCATTTTTCTATTACATGTTCACAAAGGCATCGGAGTTGTGTTCCAGAAATCATGTTAATTATAAATTTATTTCAGGAAATTTAATGAAAAGCCAACTAGGGTATTACATTAATTTGTAATGAATGTGAACAGGTTTTTTTCTTACTATTTAAAGAATTGCGGTCCTCCTTTTAGTCCCTTTCACTTTAGTTTAACGAGAATGGCTGCTTATTTTGCTGACGCATCATTACACGTCACTCTATATGTGTATGTTGTATCTCATCTTCAGGTTCATATACGAAACTGAGCACTTCAACGGCGTAGCGGAGCTTCTGGAAATCCTTGGCAGGTTCGTGTCCAATCACACAGACGCACTAAAAGGAAAACTGTGCGTCTCTGGAGGAAAGGATGCATTGTTCTATGTCATGTCTCAATGAATTCATTTGGAGTGCGAACACACAGACAGAAACTGTACTTGGCCAGCTGCTCCCATTCAAGAGACAGCTGGTAACCAACTGATGGAAGCGACCACGGGAAATGGGGACACTTTCGCATCTGTTGGGCACAAAAAAAAAAAAAAATATTGGGCATTTATTTTAGATGTATTGCCGTCCCATCGTTCCCTATCAGGCAAACAACTGTGTGTGCAAAGAATGAAGAAATCAGTTAAAGGCAGCAAAGGGAAGGAAGAGTCAATCTGGGCGATGGCAGGAAGGAGGAGTGGAAACAACAGCGAGTATAAATACATAAATGACTCAGAGGTTTGTATAGCTGCTTGCTTAGTCTCTGAGGCCGGTAAGAGACACATATGAGGAAGTAGGAACCGGGGAGCAAGGGGAGCAAGCTGACCTGATGAACAAACATGTCTTGCTCTCTGCCCGGTCCTCGGACTCAAATAAATAAATTGCATCAAGATCGGAGCGATAACGCTAATAAAGACAAATAAAGGGAGAGTGAGAATGGTGGATGGACATCTGTTATATCTATCAAATCTATTCTGCTCTTAGTCTCACTGCCTCCTAATGCAAAATCATGTTAAAGGATAATTTATGTAATATGTAATATATAATGTATGTAATATATGTATGTATCTAATTATATGTAAACAAAAATTGCATTGGGCCCTTTTAAACTAAATTCTCGTTATACAATTATTACAATTATAAGACTGTCGATGACGTTTGAGGAGTTAATGCAGAGAAGGTAGAGAGAGTAAAAGGAAAGGCGGAATTTGAGGTGAGAAAAGATAGAGGGATGAGGGATGGGATGGAGAGCGAATAAGTGAGTGAACCGTGAGTCAGAAGAGGAGCAGAAGAGAGAGAGGTTTGTATTCATGTTGGTGGTAACAGAGGTATTCATAGCTCCTCCCACACATAGAGAGAAAGAGAGAGAGATGGGCGAGAGAGGATTCTTTGTACAGAAAGAAAGGGAAAGGGGGGGAAAAAGGATTTGAAGAATTGAAGAAATGTCCCATTAAACCAAGGCAGACAGTCTCACAGGTAGACTGACTGATACAGAGAGACTGAGACAAACGGATGAACAGTGTGCGACGGAGACTCCTACTCGCCAAAATGAGTTCCCACTCCTCCGCTGCCCGTGCTCTTCCTCCTGTGGGCTGAGCCGCCTCGAAGTCAGTCAGTGTAGCTGTGAACCACGCATCCGTCCAGTCACTTGGAAATGGACACAGACAGGACGAGAATAGACTTCAGATCACAGATGTGAATACATGGGAGTAACATGCGATGACTTTCTGTCTATAGGGTTAAAACACACAAACATCCCTTTGTAGATTATACCTGTGAAAATCCAGTGCGGGGAGGCAGAAGTATTTAACTGCAACTGTCCTTTTCTGCAGCATCATAAACGGCTTCGCGCTGCCCCTGAAGGCCGAACACAAGCAGTTCCTGGTTCGCGTCCTCATCCCGTTACACACGGCAAAGTCCCTTTCCATCTTCCACGCACAGGTCAGTAACACCTCCGTGCATATATATATATATATATATATATTGTCGTTTTGTTGTTTTAAACCTTTGACAGCAACATGCTCTGTGTAACACCACCAATTCCATTAACAATACTGTTAAATGGTTTGTTGCCCATGTGGACGTCCACATGCAGAGAAAGATGTTAATGTGCCTGTTGTACCGTACAAGTGTTTTGTCATCTATCTATCATATATGATTTTTGAAAGCCAACACTGTAAATGTTTGCGGATATTTTGTGCCAGTCTTTTAGATATTATCTTTGTCAAGCAACAACAAAAAGGCAACTGAATTATTTAGAATATGTGGTGGTTTTGCATTTCTTCTCCCCGACTGAGGCATCCTTTATTGTAGCTTTCGGAGACCCTTCCTCCTCTGACCATCATAGAATAAAACAGGCCTGTAGATAAGCTTCTGGCTTCTCTACCAAGAAGAGATCCACGTCTTTTCCTCACCTTGACCAAATCAGTGATGAGGGAATGTCTCTCAAGTAGCTATAGTTTTTCCTGCAATGTGTGAAATGTACCACCGAGAGGCAGAGTTGGGCCACAGATAATACCGCAGAGGATGCGCTCACTGTTGAAATACACCCAGTGTGTGTGTGTGTGTGTGATCGTAATATTTAACGACACAGGTGGCGGCCGGTCGATTGTGTTTGCGTGTGTGCGTTTGTGCGTTTGTATTTACATATGCAGCAGGTGCAGAGATGGCATGTGTGTGATTGTGTGTATTCCAGGTTTCATTATCACCATGCCCTACATTTCTCCTCCCTGTCATCCTCCCTGCGGTTCACACACATACATTATTCACCACCCAAACACACACTCGGGTTGACAGGGTCACAGGGGACACATGCGAGCAGACAGAAGTTTTGTTCTCAGTAGGTGTGGCTGCGTAAAAGTGAGTGACCCAGATTTGGATCTAAATATCAAATTATGAAATTACGGCAGCATTTAATCACCTTAAGTGTATTTCTCAATTACAGTACAGAAGCTTATGAAGGGGTTGTTCCTTATGAACATGGTTACGTGTTTTGTTTCAGCAAAAAGCAAAGACAATGTTTTCCCTTTTTAAGCTCAAATCATACTTCAAATTAAAACTCACTTTAGCTAAGAAACCAGTATACTAATTGTTTGTTTTGTGTTATGTACCTATTTGGTCCCTAACTTTACTGTAGTGATTTGTAGTATATTGCCCACTGCAAGAAGCCTGTTGTAACCGGATTGGTGAAATGTCAGTTTGTATTTGACATGGTCATTTATAGCAGTAAAAAGGGCACAATTAGATGTACAAATTTGAACAAATTTGCAGACAAAAAAACAATAGAGCTTTCTATTGACTTTGACTCCCAAAATTGTAACCCCTGACAGATCAATATTAGTATGGTTTCAGCCTAAAAAGACAACAATGTCAATAATCTTTAGCCTAACAACGTCCTCGAGCAGCATCTCTAATGTCTCACTAATACTTTAAATAATTTTCCCGACCACCCCCTTAATTTGAATCCTTTTAAATTTCAAACTTGACATCCCATGCTTTCACCAGCCCCCTATTCTTAGGTGCCACTCCCGCTTTCTGCTTCTCTACATGCTGCAGTGCGAGGGTGAGGGACAGGAAAGTTAGAGATGGAGTGAGAAGGGAAGGCAAACAAGGAAGGTGCACAGTAAGAAGGAAAAGGGATTAGAAGATGAAAGACGTGGATGATGTGAACGCCAGACAGGCAGAGAGACAGACAGACAATGGAGCTACTGGTCAGGAAAGAGTCAAAGACAGAAACTACAATAAAAGTAATAAATAAACCAGAGTAAAATGTGATTGTTCTACAGAAAGACAGAGAACAACCATCAATAGTTTGAGAGTACACAGCGTCTACTGTCTGCAAGTGTAACAACACACACACTAAAGGTTGTGTATACTTTCATATTAATGCCTCTTGAACTTCCTTATCTAAAAGTAAGAAAAAAGACCAGCACAGTAATCTTTTGAACAGAGCAGAGGTATAAATAGAACACAAGAGGACAGACGGAGGCAGAGACAGGAGGTCTAAACTCTATCTCACATTGCCCTTAAGGGACTTTGCGTGTGTGACATCACTCCTTCCGAAGTAAACACACGCACACACAGTCTCTGTCGCCACGGTGCCCACTCGCCACGGCAACCGGGCCCGGGGTGGATGGGGCAACCACAAAACACAATCATGCACGTACACACACACACACTTAAACACACCCACTGAATAATAGGAAATGATTGCAGATCATATAGTGGGAGACAAGAGGTGATGTAGCGTAGACAGACACACACACACACTTGTGACACATCTCTCCTTGGAAAACTTGTCTTTCCGATCTTTAGCAGGGTGTAATCCTGTGGGATAAGTGCTAAGATCCCCCCTTGTCTCCTTGACAGCTTCAGGGAATGTGTGTGTGTGTGTGTGTGTGTGTTTTGCGTGTGTTCTAACCCCGTCTCTTCTGTCCTTACAGCTGGCCTACTGTGTGGTGCAATTTATGGAGAAAGATGCTACAGTGACTGAATATGTAAGACCCTGTTCATTACATTGTTGTACTTACTCCAACGCACTTGCTAATTCATTTAATTTCAAGGATAATGGGATAATGGGAGTTTTTTTGTTCTTGTTAATTGCGATGACATTAAACCGTGGTGACATCGCTAGAAATAAGTCAGATGCTGAAAGGAAAAATATAGAACATAGCATCTCATTGAGCAACTAAACAGCCACATTTGGTGGAGACAAAAGCAGAGCTAAAAGGAGAGTACACGATAGACTAAGTACCCTGAACATGAATCCTAATGGAGGGTCGTGTGTCTTTGTGTCTGCAAGATGTTTTTAAAGCAAGAAAACAGCGGTCTGCTAGCGTGTTTGCTGCATCACTTTATAACGGGTCAATTTGTCAATGTGTTTGTTTCTTGCAAACAAATCTGTGATCAGTATTTTAATGAACATAAGGAACATACAGGTCAGCCAGAGTTGTTTTGGAAGGAAACCACATGAAAAACAAAGGTCCAACAGCCCAATTTCTAACCCAACTTTCAAACTGTTAATGGGTTTTCTAACACTTAACATTTAGTTCTCAGCATTCACTTTAGTGTTAGTGATGTTATCATAACTGATAAAACAACAAAGACTCAAGTTTCAATGGACTGAAGTTACCAATCATATGACCATCAAATATTAACTTCAAGATTGCAGATTTATTTATCGTGTACAGTTTAACGTGAGAGAACGTCATTAACATGCTTGACCCTTTCTCTGCAGATCATCAGAGGGCTCCTCAAGTACTGGCCAAAAACCTGCACGCAGAAAGAGGTGAGACAACGGATAAGAAAAATTGGCTGCTGCTTTATTTCCCTCCTGGGGGGGTGGGGGGGGTCACGTGAGTGTCGGGTCTTTCCTTTGAACCTCTGCGTGTTCAGGTGATGTTCCTGGGGGAGATTGAGGAGATCCTGGACGTGATCGAGCCGTCTCAGTTCATCCGGGTCCAGGAGCCGCTCTTCAAGCAGATCGCAGCCTGCATCTCCAGCCCTCACTTCCAGGTAGCCTGCTCATTCAGACCGTGCTGGAATGTCTTTTGTTGAAACGGTTTTGGGGATTAATAAGGCTTATAGCCGTTCCTGAATTGCCTGCAGATTCGTTGTGTGACTGCAGCTACACAAACCTCTGAACGTAACTTTGATGATAACAGTGCAAACAGCAGTCTGATGAAAAAACTTTGCTAAATGATGGTTGACTCCTCTGTCCCTGTGTTTCAGGTAGCGGAGCGGGCTCTTTACTTCTGGAACAACGAATACATCCTCAGTCTGATCGAGGAGAACTGTCAAGTCATCCTGCCGCTGGTGTTCGCCACCCTCTACAGAGTCTCCAAGGAGCACTGGAACCAGTCAGTGGCTCACACAGACACACACACACATGAATTCAACTTTGGATTATACACAGGAGTCAATATGGATGACGAAGCTTTAGCTCTGCTAGCTGCTGTTTTGATGGTTAAAGAAATATTCAGATTAGGTTAAAGTTTAGCTTATTAAAAATGTTGTGTTTCTTTGTGAAGATAATGAACTCTTGATTTGATAATTTAGCAGCAAGCTTCACAGCTCCTAATAATTCTAAGATCTCAACTCTGAACGAGATGTACTAGCTCAGAAGTTAGCATCAAAGCTATTAATCTACCAGAGACACATGAATGACTCACATGCGCTGGTCCAGACAACACGTACTGCATGGTTGCTAGTGGGTTCATAGCTCCCCAAAATCAAAGCCTTTTCTAAGTTCTTAACCCTATAACCCAGGTTCATTATCGTCTTCCGTCATTTCTACAGGACCATCGTGTCTCTGATCTACAACGTGCTGAAGACCTTCATGGAGATGAACAGCAAGTTGTTTGATGACCTCACTGCCTCCTACAAAGTGGAGAAACAGAAGTGAGCATGACTCACTCTCTTTGTGCGTGTACGAGCGTTTGTGTGTGTGTGTGTGTGTGTGTGTGTGTGGATTTGTGTCACTGGGTACAACAGTGACTACGAGAGGAAGAACTACATGTCTCTTAACCCATGTTTGAGTCGCTACGTGTTTCATTATCCATCACATCATATTTCACGCTGTACTGTAAGTATGTGTCGCTTTAGTCATCTTTTCTACACGGGTCATGATTACACTCAGTGTAATGTCTTTTTTAAAACTCAATACTTTTGGGAAATGAAACATTTCGGCTTTCTTTTCGAAAGGAATCATGATCATCAACCTGAGAGTTCAGAAGTTGGAGTCGGGGAAGGTTAAATTTAGGCAGGAAGGAGATGAAACTAGCTGGGCTCGACTCAAAATACGACCCAATAAGGAATATCAAATTTACATTTTATTTTAACATTTCATTTGACCTGTTAAATTACGTTAAGTAAGTCATTTGCTTTGGAGTTGGTGGTTTATACTGTACAATTGCAACAAAGGACATGTGAGATCTTGGTTCACACTGAACACTGAACAAATGCTCATGTCTTCTCCCTTTCTCCTCCATGCTTCTTCATCCCTGTCTTTTTTTTTCTTCTCTCTCTCTCTCTCTCTCTCTCTCTCTCTCTCTCTCTCCCTCTCTCCCTCCCTTCAGGGAGTTGAAGCGAGACAGGGAGCGTGCAGATCTGTGGCGAGGCCTGGAGGAGCACCAGGACCGCCGGATGCAGATGCTCACAGACGCGGCCAGGAACCAGCGCAACCTCCAGGACCGAGGCGAGAGAGGGGACCCGCCGACCCCTTCGTCCCCGCAGACGTCCATCTCCGACCAGAACGAGCCCAAGCCCGGCGGAGCCTCCTCTTCCTCCTCCTCCTCCGGAGGCGGGGAGGGCACCACCTAGGTGCCCGCTCGGCAAAGATTGGATAGCACAGGGGTTAAGGGGACAGGGAGAAGGCGTGAGGTGGATGGGGAAAGTGTTGGGAGAGAAAAGGTACAAAACAAATCCACTGTTTTTTTTTATCCTGGATCATTGAGAGCGTGGCTTTTTGTGAAAAAGCGCACAAACTTGGTGGTCCGAGGTAAACACCGCACCTTTTTATTTCTGACCGACTTGTGTGAAACTGGTTCCCTTTTTGCTGTACACACATTACGTTGCAGATGAGAAGATGAATATTGTCCGAAAGTGCAGACAGTAGTCACAATAAGCGGCTGGTTTATCAAACTGCAGGTCAGTATTCAAAATTTGTAGCTGGCCTGCTTCAAATCAGCCTTAAAATGAGAGAGGAAATTTCTCTTTTGGTGCAACGTTAACCAAGTTGAACACGGGTCTAACTTGATATTCAACCGACCGAGTCAGAGTCTGTACTGTGGCCACGTATTTCTCTTTTGGTCAGAGATGCTTATTTCATGCGTGGATAGCACAATGCATTAATAAACAAAAGAAGCAATTTCACACAAATGTCCCCAAACTGTTGTTGAACAGACCAGACACACACACAAAACCTCACACACAGAAACACACACACACACACACACACACAGCGGCAGGTATATATTCACTGTAAATATGAGAAGACAGAGATACAGGAGAAAGTGTATCCAGGTCAAACAAATCTCTCACAGAAACACGCAATTGATACACCAAAACGTTTCATACAGGTTTACAGGCCCAAAGACACACACACACACACACACACACGCAGAGCTGGTTCTGGCGCTAACTTCTCTCCCATTCTGATGGGGTCCCACCAAAGGACGAGTCTAAAGTCTCTCAAGGTTAAATAACCACTGATGAAGATGATGAAAATGATATAAAGTACAATACTGTTCCTTCTTCTTACTTGTTACTCTACTACTACTACTCTACTCTAAGTACTACTGATGATGATGATGGTGATGATGATGATGATAATGATAATGTTTTTATATATATACATATATATATATATATACATATGTCTCTGGATATTTCTGTAGTGTATAATGGGAGAAACACTAGTGTAGCAGATACCATAAAGGGGAAGGCCGGCTTGAATTTTGAATTCACATCACGTGTTACCTGTATGAGGCCATATTGTGAGTACTGAAATTCAGCAGAATTCCCCCTTAACAGACCTTAAAGAGGGGAGGAATGAACTGGGTTGGCAGTGGCTGTTTTTCTTTTCTTTTAAATTTGGGATGTTTGTGGTGCGATAGGTATATTTTAAAGGGGTATTTCGTAACAAAATCCAAAAACATTCCATGTTCAAAGATTATGTTTCATATTTATTTTGTTTAAAGGTGACCTGCGGAGCTTTTTTATGTAGACAAACAAAGTTAAGAGTTTGACAAATCAAATCGAATGCATTTCCTTCGTCGCCAAACATGAGGTCACCGTAAAAAAAAAACAGACATATTCTAACCATTGTTTACGTACATGTTTACCTGCTGGCAAGCTCCTTCTTGCCCGTCTTCGTTGGCATATTGCAGAGTTTCGTTGCACTTTTCCGCCACCAACTGCAGTACAAACATGATGGAGACCCGCCCATAAAAATATGACTCTGTACTGCTACTAGATCTCCACAGGTTACCTTTATTTTACACGCTGCCATTATTTTCGGGGTTAAAAGATTTACAAATGTACTGATTGGCCTAGGTTACGTTTGACAAAAGGTTCACTCTAGAACCCCCTTGAATTTTTAACCAAAAATGTAACCATGCTGACTACTAAGCCCCGCCTATCGCAGAGGTTACCCGAGGACAAATAAAGCGCACCACAAGTGTTTCAGACCAAAAGAAAAACACAGTGATCCAGTTGGACCATGGCGTTGATAACATTTTTTCCGTGTGAACCAAGAAAAATGTGTTTATTCTCGTCTGATCATTTCACAGAGTGAGGGGGGGAGGAAAAAAACGAAAAAAAAATATTTTAGCAATATTTTCATTCTTTCAGGATAATATGTGTGTTCTTGGGGGGTAAAACAGGAAGTGGGTGTTACACTCCAAAGTTTACCCCCCACTCTTGTTTTGACTCCTGTCGCGTCCTTGATATTCACATTGTCTTAAGGTACTTTTTGTGAAAATTTATTTGAGGAAAAATGACTTTGCTTTGTAATTATGTTGTTTTTCTTCTTGGTTTTTGTATGATCTCGTTCATTTGTGGAAAACTGATACTGATGCTATTTATTTTCTATTCGATGATGATGGTCAGGTTGTGTGAGTGTGTGTGTGTGTTTGTGTGGCTGTGTGCGTGCCCACGTGCGCGCGCTGGTGAGTGAATCAGCGAACAGGAGATGTGCGTAGACCGAGTGATAGAGAACGAGAGGAGACCGTTCTCTCTTTGTTTCTTTTTCTCTCTCTCTCTCTCCTTCTCTTTGAATCCGAATGTATCGTAAATCTAATCGATTGATTGTTCTTTTTTCGCGCTCGAGACGCTAAGCTACCTGTCGGCTGCTTCGGAAACCAAACATTCAAAACCCCTTCGGACCAGCCGTTCATTTGGAACACTCACCTCCAATCACGCCTGAGTCCAACAATGTCTTGAAATCCATTTGATCGACATGTTCTCAGATTGGCATTTGAAGCTTACTTGAGTGGATTCGGCATTTCCACCAATTTCATGCACCTGGCCCAATTTTCACATTTTTTTTTTGGTGCTGGTACTTACTCCAAACACGACTCCGACAAGTTATAAAATATGATGCGCAAATTAGACCAGAAATTGTCTAACATTTCTCAGCGCATCATTTCTCTCAGACAAACCTTACCAAATCCACAGCGAAAACAACCACCCATCATCCAGCATATCTAACAGAAATGCCCCTTTAGGGTTGAAGTTTTGAACCAAATAATTAAATGAATCCATAAGCCATTTCAGCGCTTTCCACGCAGGTTAAAGGAGGCCGTACATTTAGTTGGATTACAAACATTGTTCTGACTCAGGCAAACGACACTCCAACAACAACACAAACCGTAAAAAGACACAAATTGACCGTGCTTTCATTGCACTCAGCTTACCTTATGATTTGGGTTTTTGGCGGCTTACTCACAAACCCTCGTGATTGTTATTGCCAGTCGGTCAGCTGACTCTGGGAAAACAGAACCCCAGCTCCCACTTTTCTAAAACCTCCCCCCCAATAATCAATAGTAATATTCTTCTTTCTAGAATCATGTCGCTTTATTCCAGCCTTGCTCTAGAAGAGGAAGGGAGAGAAGAGTGTGTCCCTAGAACGCTCCGGCGTCGCCTTCCAGGCGGCCATAAGACACCGGTTTTGTTGGATTGTCACATGGTCCTCTCTGTGGCCCCGTCTCCGTGTGGCCAAATGGAAACAAATGCTTTAAATCAGAGGGGTGATGAGAACGTACTCGATGGAAGCAGGAAAAAAGGTGCACAAGCAGAGGAGGAGAAAGACAGAGGAAAGAAAAGTCGTAGAGTTAGAGACGATAGAATGGCAATAAGTCAGAGCAACAGTAACGGAGTGAGAATATAATGTTACCGAAACCTACAACTGCATTACGTAGCAATTTCACTGAATTTCTAGATTTGCACTGTCTGCCCAATGGTCTGTGTTTGTTGTGTTGAAGAAAAAACATTAGAGATGACGATTAAGTTGAAGCAGGGGAAGAAGAAGATGTATATTTTGGGGACCAACACAGTGGTGGGGAGGGACGATGGGGGAGGGGGGGGGGGGGGGGGGGGGGTTTGAATGTAGAGAAGCTTACTACTGTATACGTAACATGACAGAGGGGTGTAGAATGGAGGGGAAAAAAACTATGTGCTAAAAATGAAACTTCACTTTGAGAAAACACTTTGGGAGTCTGCTGTTTTTGTGTCACTTCTTCTCTATCAGTTACAATCCTCTCAACAACAGGCACAATTCATGTTTCTTAACCATTTCATATTCTTATATAATGCGTTATGGCGGGTAGTTGAACACACAAATATTTTCCTCCGGTGTTGGTAGAAAATGAAAAACTGGACTAAAATCTTATTGGGTGATGTTATTTTGCAAAAAATGTTTTAGCTCCAAACCTGTTTTACCCTTTTGCTGAGCATTTCAAATGCTATACAGTTTGGATTTATTTTCCAACTGTTTCAGGCAACCATTGATTTACATTCATTTCCATATTGTGGTAAAGTAAATTGCGTAATTCAAACTTTAACTTTCACAATTTGCTTGGGATGAGTAATTCAGCATAATTAAAAACAATCATTGCATTATCTGTTCGAATGAACGACTATAGAACTCCAAAGAGTTCAAAATTTCCGTCCTTTGTTTTCACCAATATCCTTAGTACTGACAATCCTCACATCATTGAGTGGAGACAAATGTTGGATAAAGAACTGCACACACGCACACACACACACACACACACACACACACACACACACACACACACACACACACACACACACACACACACACACACACACACACACACACACGCACGCACTCATGGCTCAAGCACTCATGCACTCATACAGAGAGATACAGGCTGAGGTTAAGAAAACATAGACAAGCATCAGTTTTTTCCAGGGAGTCTCCATTATTTCTGGCTTAGGGTCTCTAATGGTATTTCATTGTAATTGCTATGATGTCAGAGTGTCCGTTCGCCCTAATGGCCTTCTAAAAACAACAACAAGGACAGATTGGTTCCATTCACCGGTTGTTGTCCGGGCAGAGAGACACAGGAGTCCAGCTGCTCAGATCCTCGCAAGATCTTCAGCTGAAGAGGTGGGACGAGTTTTTTCTCTAACATCCATTAAGTGTTGAGCAGGTATGTAACATCCATTTGGACTTATACTCAACTATTTTTAAACTGCTTTAGGGACATTAGATATACATAATTATGTTAGCAGGCTATTTTACCCTACAGTGTAGTTCCATAGCTTATTGGAAGTTATTGTACTCACCCTGTAGTGTTTCTCATTGCGTATGAATCTCTTCATGCACAAAGTATTTTTATGTCAGTGTTTTGTTTCTTATTAAGCATTCTGCGGTCTGCCTGAATTGAGGTGATTCTAGTTGTTTTAGTGCAATTAAAGTGGTCTGTGGAAGAGTAATTAAGCAGATGTCTCCAGTGGCAATAAATAAATGGCCGTTGATGTTGATTGAAACAAGAAATGAAAACTGACATTTTAAGCGTGTTGGTGAAATAACTGAGCCGTCACATTTCTTCAAAAGAAAATTTAGAGGATTTTGTTGTTGTCTTTTCGGAATTGGAAACTTTTAGTTTCATTTAAGTAGCCATTACCCATTGAAATAATTACTTATTTTGTTGTTGAATAGATACAGTGAATAGACTTTATTGACTGCAATAGCCATAATAAACACTAGAGGAAGCTGTGAGTCACAATGAATGTCATGGTGTACTGCTCTAGAAGTTTTTTTTCTTTTCCTTTTTTGGATCAACTTCCTCTGTATATGTGAAGTATTGCCAGTAATATCTTTAGCGAGTTAGCAGTATTCAAAGTAAACATGACAAAAAAAAGGCGTCTTTTATTTTGAAGGTGAAGGATTTTCCCTTCAGGTAGCGAAGATCACAGGTTGCCAAAGCCATGAGATATAATGGATGTAAATATATAAAAATGAGTATTTTTTACATCAAAGATACTTAAATATTTTTGCCGCTACCAGCATGCATCTTCAACCCCTGTCCCTCCTCCTCCTCCTCCTGGTTGCCGGGGCAGCAGAGGTATGCCTTGGCTTGACAACCACACTTCACGACTTCCGAGGCTGCGCAGTGCGAGAGTTCTCCTTTGTGGCCCAGAAGCCGGGCTGCAAGGGACTGCGCATCAGCACAGAGGCTTGCTGGGGCCGCTGTCACACCTGGGAGGTAACTTTTGTCCCACACACATACACACATACACACAGCAAAGTGACAGAACATCAGTCCCATGTCACACTCATGGCTATTGCTATTTCTTCCATAATACTGGAATTGTGAAACATGAAATAAACGATTTGTGGCCCAAGACTAAACCCAAAGAGGGCCAGTGACCACTTATCGGCTCAGACTCGTATGTTATTGTCTTTTGATGTGCTTAAATCACTCCAAGAAAAAAAAGATACAAGATTCAGATTCAAAGTCTTGAGAGGAGACAAATCTCTGAATCTGCAAGAAAAGAGCTGCCTCGAGCACAGCTGGACGTTGCTCATTGTTGATACAAATCTAATCTGATGCTCATCCGTAGGTGGACTTTTAACTCCCTCTTTACCCAAATAGATGTAATTGAAAGCTCAGGGAAGAACTAGGAAGTCGACCTTTGTCAAGCCACAAATTCCAAGCTGTGTGTTTGTTTGTGTGTGTGAACCTTGCAGAAACCTGTGCCGGATCCCCCTTACATCCATCGACACCATCGCGTGTGCACCTACAGCCGCATCCGCCACATGACCGCCCGCCTGCCGGGCTGCCTGCCCAACGTCTCCCCTCTCTACCACTATCCCATGGCTCTGCACTGCCACTGTGCCGGCTGCTCCACACAGGACACAGAGTGTGAGACCTTCTGATGGGCGGGGACACTTCCAGCCAACAGTGGTGTCAACAGTTTTGCTGATGTGAGAGGCCCTGAATAAAATGATGAAATCAAGGCATTTGAGCAAGTGTGATACTTGACATGTGGTGACCTAGAAACGTGTACCCTGAAGATATGCGTGTATTATACATCTACATGTAAGAGAGGAGGTGTAACCGAAAAAGCATTTTATTTAAAGTGTCAATACTTGAAATCTGGAGGTGAAAAAAATGTTTTATAACTTCTCAATGTCCTCTTTGTTGAAATTGATTTTATACTCTCACGGCACAGTTTTATATATTAACCTGTGTAATTTGTCATATTTTGCCGCTTGGACAGAAACCTGGCGAAAGTCATGCGAGATGGATGAGATTAGTCAGAGCCCGCGAATACTTGATGACAGGAAGTATAATACTTTTATCTTATTCCTCCTATGGGATGTTTTTTTACTTTATTACAGAGTCAATTCCATTACTTGTTCTATGACAATGTTATATTGTATTAGTTAGAGCTCAAAAGTCAGTAAATCAGTCTGTATTGGTCACTGAGTGAATGCTTCTTACATTATCTGCTGTCCATATCTGGTTTACCAGGGTGGATCATAGCTGATGGTATTTTCAAACTATGAGACCAGTGATGGGACTGCCTGAGAGAATATAATAAAATTGTCATATCTGCTGATGCATATTCACCTAGTTACTCATTGCACTGCTACATACAGCGGGTGAAATAAGTATTGAACAGGTCACCATTTTTCTCAGTAAATACATTTCCAAAGGAGCTATTTTCACCAGATGTGGGTAAAGGCCCAAGTAATACATACATACAAAGAAACCAAAACAAAGAAGTTCAGAAATAAAGTTATGTGTAATGTGTAAAAAGTATTAAACACATGAAGAAAGGGAGGTGCAAAAAGGTCTGGAAAGCCAAGACAACAGCTGAAAACTATCAGTAATTAAAAAGCAATCCAGAACCTTGTCAGTGCAAATTAATATCAGCTGGTTCAGTCCCAACTGATGGGCCACAAAAAGGTCTCATTGCCAAAGTGTCACACAAGACACATCCTATGATGGGTAAAAGCAAAGAGCTGTCGCAGGACCCAATGATGCCATCGGTTTTAGGTGCATGTCTAAGCTTCTGAATGTTCCAGTGAGCACTGTTGGGGCCCTAATACGGAAGTGGAAAGACAATCATTTTACCGTAAATTTGTTTCGGCCAGGTGCTCATCGCAAGATTTCTGACAGAGGAGTGAAAAGAATAATCAGAAGAGTTGTCCAAGAGCCAAGGACCACTTGTGGAGAGCTTCAAAAAGACCTGCAATTAGCAGGTACTGTCGTCTCAAAGAAAACAGTAAGTAATGCACCGCCATGGCCTGTGTGCACGCTCACCACGCAGGACGCCATTGCTGAAGAAAAAAAGCATGTTGAAGCTCGTTTTTAAAGTTTGCTGCACGACATTTGGAAAAGCCAGTGAAGTACTGGGAGAATGTAGTAAACACCATACCAACAGTAAGGTTTGGAGGTGGGAACATCATGGTGTGGGGCTGCTTTTCAGCAAATGGTACTGGGAAACTTCACATGATTGAAGGAAGGATAAATGGGCAAATTTACAGATTCATTTCTTGAAAGAAATCTGCTGCCATCTACCAGGATGATGAAGATGAAACGAGGGTGGACATTTCAGCAAGACAATGATCCCAAACACACAGCCAAGGAAACTCTCAACTGGTTTCAAAGTAAGAAAATAAAGCTGCTAGAATGGCCCAGCCAATCACCTGACTTAAATCCTATTGAAAATAAATGGAATGAACTGAAGATCAAGATTCATAGAAGAGGCCCACGAAACCTTCAAGATTTGAAGACTGTTTGTGTGGAAGAAGAAAGTCACACCAGAGCAATGCATGAGACTAGTTTCTCCAGACAGGAGGCGTCTTGAAGCTGTCATTAACAACAAAGTATTGAATAAATATCAGTAAGTGTGTTCAATACTGTATCCCTGTGTCATTTCACATTATTACACATAACTTCATTTTGGTCTCTTTGTATGTACTATGTATTACTTCATCTGGTGAATTTCATTTCAATAGCTCTTTTGGAAATATATTTACTGAGAGAAATGGTGACGTGTTCAATACTTATTTAGGTATTGAACTTAATTAACCTTAGGTTTAAGGTTAATTAAGTTAGTATACAGTCCCCTCAATGTGAGAAAAGTGAGAATAAAAAAAAGACTTCACAGTTGCAGAATAGAAATTTATTGAAATACAATGTCATCACAAACTATACAGTGCATTCTGTCTCTTTTCATTTCCAACATTATTTGGTTTCATCAATAGATACTATTTACAAAATGTCCTTTAGTTCAAATTCATAAATATAAATAAAAGGTGTACATTCTTTGGTCTCTTGTATTTGTAGTGGTTATTGCAAAGAATGAAACTGCTTGAATACATGATGTTGATGTTGATTTCAGAGGTTGGCTGTATATTTACTGTTTTGTTGTTGAATGGTGGTCAGTGCGACGCAATGTAAAGTTGCCATTCATTGTGCCATAATTGAAAATGTGAAAGTGGGAAATAAGTCATTGGTTTTTGGTGGTAGTGAGTGATTTACTCTCGATTATAAACTCTAGCGTACCCGTGCACTTACACTTGCTCCTGTGACATTACTGTAGGTACAAACGGTGGTGTGACTGCTCTAACCTCCATTAGGTCACACTTTACAAAAACACACCCACGCAAATCGTTACAATCTTTTGAACTTCCCATTTTGATCTTATTTGTAAGTCCCTGGCTGGTGTTACTCTGCCTGAATATCAAAGTCACATGGTTAATCTGCAGAGATTATTCCATCACTTGTGAACATGAATGACACACTGGTTTGACACATTCAGTTCCTCAACATCCAAAACAAATCGAAATAGATAGCAGAAGGGTTGTATTTCAATTATTTATGAGTTTGTAGCACTTAACTGACTAAATGTGGCTCTTATCCCGGTATACATTAGCTATGCACTACACCCTCTTGTTGGGTCAGTAGCGGGACTTGCGGCACATGTCACAGCGACACACCTTAGCCGACAGGATCTCTATTTCGTCATGGTGACGACCTCGGGGGCAGTCCAGGCGGACTTTGACCTGAGGGGAAGTCGAGCAAGAAGACGTGAGCAACCGGTTTAAAAATGCCAATCCCCAAACACTGTAGTTTAACCCCACGTCAACAATTCCTCTCACCTTAGTGTCCTTGCTGATGGTGCAGCATCGGGAAGCCGAGGTGATGTTGTGGGTGAAGTTGGAGGCCACCAGCACAGAGTACCTGGATGGGAAGGCGCTGGACTCGCAGTAGCCCACGCAGGCGTAGACAAGGTGGGTGCCTTTACATGTGCCCCGGCGGTCACTGCGGATGGTCACGTTGAAGGCTGGAGTGGGGAGAGAAGGTTGGGACGGATGAGCGAGGGTAAACGGAGTCAAGCCTCCTGTGAGTGTTTGGGATTTTCCACTTAAAGAAATGAGAACGACATTGTCAAATCTATTGCGATAAGCTGAAATAAACTGCTGAGACATATCATTAAGTTAGAAGGACTCTTTGATGCTGTTTTTCAACCCTCTGGAGAAACATTTAAAGAACTGTGTGTTCCTCACGGTGCAGGTGGCACCCTGGGGTGAGGCTGTCGTAGCTCCGACCAATGGGAGAGAAAAGCAGGATGAGTGACATCACCGGTAGGACCAGCAGGCAGAATTGTGAGGTCATGCACAGCAACATCTGGATGGCGGCCTGGAGGAAGCAAACAGAGTGTTTAGGACGTTACTGTGACTCAAAACTGTCTGTTTGAGCTCTTTATGCAGAAATGATTTAGACTCAGACTTATTTTGGGGCTTTTCTTCAATCTTTGCTTTTGGTCCAGTGAGAAAGCACAAATAACCCTAACCCTTCCGAGGGGGAATCCCCACCCTGCGCGTCTGCCTGGTTGTCACTCGGTTGAGTTACAGCTAATGTGAATAAAAACAATGCAGTCTTTACAATTTCAATATGCCTCATTGACTACCTGCTACCTGCTGACACATGCATGCGCACACATCTCCCCCACACCGACACTGTCAGACGTCCCATGGCTGCACAGCAACAACGTCAGACACCTGTCATCAATTAATTCTTTGAGAGACAGAAAAGCCGAGGGAGCCTTTATGTGCGTTTCCCCTCCACACGCGTTAATGCACAGAATGCATGCTCTTGAGTCGATGTCCATGCATGCATGTGGTCATTATCCCACCCCCCCTCCCACAGGCCCCCTCACACACACAGACACCACCACGTGCGTAAACAATAAAGTCATGTTTTCCTTAGAATTTGGTGATCCCGACCCTTGCCCTCTAAAGTGGCGGCTCTCTCCAGCTCGGCTTCCCCTGTGACTGGAGCTTTGGGACTTGGCGATGTGGTGATGTTGGAAGGACCCTGTGGATGCCATTAACGCTGCTGGTACCAACAAACTAACGGGTCAGGACTGTGTGTGTGTGTGTGTGTGTGTGTGTGTGTGCTGATGGGGCAGGTGGAAATGCCCAGCATTTAAATGTTCGAGACCACCAGAATAGCTGAAGCAATATCTTCCTCAGAAAAGCCACGTAATGTCCTTCCGAACAATACACTAAACAATGCGTCTTTAAAACAACCCTCGGAACTGAAGAATCTGATCACTGCCAGAAGGAACTACGTCTGAACATTGTTTGAAATTGTGAGGTAGAATTTCTTCAATTTAAAGCACTCACCTTATTTTCTATTCTGTCTAATTTAGCATACATTGTTTAAATGTTTTACTCCATAGACCGTACTGACCAACAGGTTGCAGTAGAAGATGTTATTTTAAGTTGAAATAATACAATCGCTGATGTAATTTAGACAGTCTGCCTCAGTCGATACGGCTGTAATTAGTGTCTATTTGCAAATAACCTTTTTACTTAATAATGATCATAAACTGGAATGAAACATTTTTTCCTTCTTTTTGTGCATTTCCTTTGGCAAGTGAGAAAAACCAAGAAAGGAGACATCTGTCCTTTCTGGTGTCTAAAAAAAAAAAATGAATGCGTTGTTTTAAAAATGGTATATTGTCTTGTAAATCAAAGTCATCACAGTAGTGGAAAGTTTCAAAATAAAGGCCCCCAAATGTGTGCATATATCAAGAAATAAATAGACTTAAAATGGACCATTTATAAATTTGCTAACTGTAGTAATATAATTGTTGATAAAAATACACACGGCATAAGTCCGAAATACAGGATGAGATTGTGAATAAACATAAAGACAAATAAAAGGCTGAAAAGGTGAATTTTCCTAGCAGGAACATAGTTTTGCTGATGAATACAAAAACTCAAATACTAGATTCTATGAATATAATCTTGGAGACCACAGCCTAAATGTCACAGAACAAGCATTTAAAGGTGTATTCCACCAACCAAGACTATTGCAGTGAACTTGATGGTTGCAGGTGTAAAGAGCAGCAGAGTCTTACCTGAAGACGTGAAGCGGAGAGTGCAGCTTCTGGATTGGAGAAGCGACCGACAGGTGTGTGTTTGTGTGTGTGTGTCTGCTCGGAGCCTCATGCAGGGATATAAGTAACACAGGTAAGAGCCAAGGCACTTATAGCTCAGGACACACCCACAATTAGAGAGCTGAGAGTGTGTGAATCGTTTTCTTTTTCTCCTTTTCAACCGATCCCTCTACACGAAAAAAAAAGGTGGAATCAACTAGATAATTATAACAAAAATAGCCTCACTTCCCTCTTTAACGTCTTCCTCCTGCAGTGTGTTACCGTCTCCCCGTCCCCTCCACCCTCCCCTTCCACCGCTCTCTGTTATTCAACCTTTAGGGGGACCGCTGCTGTGACACAGAGGAAAACTAGATAGGTTTTCCATCAGCGCACCACCACAATAGTAAGAAGTCACAAAGCTTTACCGTGCACGCATGCATTGGGACTATGCATGCAAAATCACACAAAGAAAATCCAATTCTGGGCCTCAGTTGCCAGTCGATACAGGGAACTAATAAATACACTGAATGGGAGACCTCACACACACACACACACACACACACACAAAGTGTGCCTGGGATTTCCATTTGTGGGCGCAGGAGGAAGGACAGGGTCGGGTCAGAAGATATTGCTGGTTTGGGTCAACTCTGTGTGCGTTGTGTATGTGTGTGTGTGTGTGTGTGTGTGCGTGGCACATGATCGGTATATTGTGGGGAATGCCGGGCTCTGCTTCCTGTCCTTCTTGTCTTGCACCGAGGAAGCCAGCATAGCAACCGCCGTGTCCAAACTACAGCGGGTAAAGTCATCCTTTTAATAGACTCTCACGTGATTTGTTGGACATTTGCAGCCGTTTCTGGACACTTTGGTGACATGTCGCAAAGGTCACAAACACCACAGACGACTTTCATGGGGTTGCCAAAGACACAAAATGGATGTTCTTTGTCCTCTTGTGATGAGTTTTCACAAAAGAAGTAGGTTTCAGGGTCAAAGGAAGACATGTCTTACTTACTGGAACTGCAAGAATTAGAATCATTTGAGGCAATTTCTATGTTTTATTCTTTTTTCAATGGGTTTTGCCTTTGAGTCCCTAGAGAATTTGGGCTGGGTCTGAATCCTGAATCCCAATGAGACACTTTAGCATTGTGATATTGGGCCATGCAAATATACGACTTGATTTTCTAAAAACTATCCTTGTCTCAAAGAGTTTGATAAAACCTTCAGGATAACTAGAGTTCATTATAATATAAAATCAGTTGTAACATAGTAGTGGGAGGTGAACATGCGCATATACTTGTGAGTTAGCAGTAATTATCACTGTTTTATTGTATGTCTCCAGCTTCAGTAGCAGCCCCACATCTGCATTTTATCCCGAATCAGTTTCAGCAAGTCATCAGAGCTCGAGGCTATTCCTCCAGAAATACAAACTGCAGATGCTCGTTATGACCTTTGATTAACTGAAATGACAAAAGCTGAACCCACCACACATTTCCCGCAAGAAAAGCAATGTTATGAGTAATTCATCCAGGAAACGACAGCTTTTCTCCACTCAAACAAAACGTATAGTCCTTAAATCTAATATTCTTCAAAAAAGTAATATAAAAAGAAAAGGAAAAAATACACGTTATTTCTAGAAAATGAGTGAGATTAATGAGAATAAGGTATGTCACTGCAGTATAAATCAACTTCATTTAAATGGACTTGCTGTGCTGGAAAAATATTTCAATTTTTCAAAAAAGAAACTCAAGACTTAGACAATTACAGACAAAAACGTTTTTTTCAACAACCCTCCATTAAAATAAGCAAACATACAATACATTTTTCCCACGCTGATTGAGACAGAACCTAAATCCACATGGTACACCTGTACCATAGAGCTCTATTATTACCAAAAATGATTAAAAAACACTTTGCTCTAAGCAAACAAAACCCATGAACAAAATGCATAAACAACTTTAAGCTACTTGTTAGAAGCCACCAGACAGATGTTTCCTGACACATTTGAATTTGGAGAATAAAATATTTAAATCTCTTAATACCATTACAGAAAGAACAGGTTGCAGTGCTCATTTAATTACCGATTCAAGAGAGATGCCGCGACTCCCAGCGCTGCACACTCCCATTCTCCCTCTCACACACTCACACAGACACACCTTCTAAGGAAAACACAATTATCATCTTATGGCCCCTCTACCCCAAACATTGGCAATCTAGTTATGTCAATGGAAAACGGAATGTGTGACATCATCACCTAAACCCCCTCACCTACACACCACTCTTAGTGTGTTGACTGTGAGTTGCAGTCTGTTTCTTCTGATTCCATGCCAACCAGAGAGAGAGAGAGAGGGAGAGAGGGACTATAAATCTGATTGGCCTACAGCACCTCATCAGGAGAGAATGAGACGAGTTTGTTAAACTGGAGACCCTCTTGTAGTCAAAATGCACACACACACACACACACACACACACACACACACACACACACACACACACACACACACACACACTGCACCAGTGTGACTCAGTGGGGTGACCGATGTTTGTATCGTTCTGTGCCCCGTCGCCCTCGGCTGCCGTGGAAACCGTGGCGTCTTGAATAACTATAATATCATTAATGTGTCCGCTTCCACTTCTGCCCTGTTATTTTAATCTCACTGTGTGTGTGTGTGTGTGTGTGTGTGTGTGTGCTAATGAAAGTATATGATGTATGTGTGTGTGTGTGTGTCTGTTATTTCAAGTGCTACATGTGTGCACATGATTATGTCTGACAGGATATTGTGTGTGTGGTCAAAGTGCGTAAGTAGATGTGAGTTTAAGATTATGTGTGTGTTATTTGGGCTCTATGACAATGTAAGGAGAGGATTAGGCAAAGTTTTCCTGTATCTAAGACAATGTTTCAGTCCAGTTGACCCATTTACCCCCACATATAAACACACGCATGGACACGTGCATGTCGGAACACACACACACACACACGCGCACACACACTCACATCCAAACAAAGATAGAACAATTTTCTATTTTAGATTGACAGAAGGGAAGTGGAGTTTCCACAAGGTGATACTCAATAAAGAATAAATCAAATGAAAGTAAAGTTAAATGTAGCAGAGTTTAAGACGGAAAATCAAGTGAATAGGGGGGAAAAACGCTCATGAAAGTAGATGAAGAAGAAATCATTTCCACAATGAGGTCACTGATTTAGTGGTAAGAAGAGAACTATACACAAAAGTAGAGAAGTCATTCATAGCAGCAAGGTCTCCATACATCTACATTTGTGAATGAACAGAAACATTAAATCACAAAAAAACAACCCATGGAAACAAAGAGATAACTGTATTTATTGCTTATGGTATCAATAAAGAGCTACAACAAAAAGCTGAAACAGAACTTCCAATAATAAGTGCAACAGATGAAATCTCAGCTAAAAACGTATTAAACTTAAAACGTATTTGTTGGTTAACTTTATCCAAACAAACCCTGGTGCGTTTCCACTGCTGCGACCAGTAACATCTCCGGTCCCTCTACCACCGCCCTCAGGGTTTTCTGAAGAGCAAGGAGAAGGGGAAGATTCCTCTGCAAGGAGAAAAGGAGAGAGAGGAAGAGAGAGAGAGTGTATTCAAACCAAAACTACACTTGTGATTAATGCAACTGTGGGCTCATGCCATAAGTCTGCTACTGCATATCATTATTACCATAAAGAGACCACATTTGTAAGATTGCTTGGCGTGCCTGTCAGTGCGGAAACACTCTTGTCAGTCTTTTAATGCGCCTCTGGCGTTTCGGCTTGTCTCAACAGACTTTTCACAGGGATATTGTAATTTCCGTGCTTATAATAGCTGGATTTCCCCGATCCATTTGAATCTTTGTCAACTTTATTCTTTCAGATGAAAGGTACCAATTAGCGCTCGGTTCTCCCGTGGGTGCAAAAGTAAAATCTACAGCGACATCACCCCCGTCCAACGATATCAACGGAACCCCGGACGGATCTGCTGCGCGGGGGGGGTCTGCTCAGCCTGCTCAGGCTTAATGTGACGTCATACCGACCTGACCAGTCGACTCAACATCCCCGGCCTGGCGGGCGTCTCGGCCACGGAGCCAAGCTCCTGGTCAAGCTCCTCCTCCTCCTCTCCCATGTGCCGCATGGACCCACAGGGCACTTCATCCGCAGTCCTTCTTCCTCTGACCGTGTTCACACCTGCTTTCTGCCGGCGTTCATCAAACGCCGTGGAAGCCTTCTGAGGTAGAGGGTTAGAATGAGTTGAACAGATATGTGTTTTGCCGTTCGCTGCCCCCTCTCACTGAATGGTGATCAATTACGGCTCTGCAAGTGCAACTACTGAGGCTTTGCATGGGGCTGTAGTAAGAGCAATAATCCACATACAAAGAGCCTGTGTTCATGCCTTGACCTCGAGCTTCATCTGCTGTAATTTAAGCCGCTAAACGTTAGAATTCCCAAGTTATCTAGCTCGGGTTTCCATATGATATTTCTTTTCTGTATTATTATAAGGCATAGGGTTAGCCTGATTATTATGTATGTCGTCATCCAAGCGACAACCTAAGACTCATTTGCAAGTTGTTATGTTGTATTCATACGAATAAACAAAATCATTTAAAATCTTGACTTCTTCAATTGAAGGGAATGAACATATCTTATCATGTCTTGGTCTTTTCTCTAGAATTTGTTGTGCAATCAGAACTTGATAATCATTCATTTTCCTACACTCAATCATTTTAAAAGCTTGCAGTCCTGTATCGGCACTTCATTTCTCAGAAAACAACTATTGTTAGGCAGACATAATAAGTTAAAATCATTGTTTCCACTTGTAACAAACAAAAGGGGAAAAGGAGTTGACAACTGTGAAAAAAAAAACCCAGAATTGAGGATGAGATGAAAGGCCGTGGACGAGAAGGGAGCAGAGCGGAGGGCAATTTGGGGACTTTGGTGCTTGTCAATCTGAAGCACATCAGCAGAAGAAAACACTCTCACACACACGATAACTCACGTACACTGTGGCTGATGTAATGTTATTAATAACCTTAATCACACTTGTTATCCTACCTGTCTGCGCTAATGTTAGCCCGGGGCCACGGCACAGACAGAGATGCTACCAGTGAGGGTGTTTACATAGGCGGTACGGAGGAAACAAAAGGGTATTAGGAGACGGAAGTTGGAAGAATTGTTGGAATCACTTCATTCTAAACTGTGGGCTTATTCATTTGTGACAAATCATTTAAGCAGTTTAATGTGATGAGTAAAAAACTGAAGTGATCCAATGGCTGTAAATGAATCACCTTGTCAACATGTCCTGGATCCTCTCCGACCTGCTTCTGTGCATGTGGGCAGTGCAGGGAAGGTCTGCTAGAAGTTGGACACAACCTAGTTTATTCTCACATTATCAGAACAATGACTGTCAATTACATGTTGGTTAATTAAAAGGCTGGATTTTGCATCCCAAATCTACAATGTCTGTTGGATGACCCCTTGTGTGAGTGCTCACCAACCTATTGAGAATATTCTCTTTTCTGTTCTAGTTTCAAGTGGGTTTAACACAAAAACAAACCACCTGACACTATCAGAGACACACACACACACACACATCAATGAATGCCGTCAGTGAAATGTGTACTCTACTCGTTTTGCACCCTTCTGTGGACATGTAAGTGTAATGGCCAATGTGCCGAATATACTTCAATAATTCAATGAGAATGATTTAATGGAACTTGATTTCCTGTGAACTGATGCTTGAGGCCCTAATGCTTGCAGGATGTTTACAAAGTTTGTGCACCAGAGTGTGTCATCCTCCACTTCAAAAAGATGACACGATCCTGTTTACATTAGTTGGTGTGTGAGCATTTTAAATCATAGTTTCCGCCCCACTGATTTGACAGTCAGTGAGATTGAGGTGGCGCCTGTCAGCCTCCTGTCTGTTTCGTAACTGCAAGAATCACTGGAGTGTGTGTGTGTGTGTGTGTCAGCGCAAACAGGACAGAAGTCAGAATGGATATGTCAGTGATAGCAAGAATAAGAAAAAGTATTGTGTTGTTGCACATTCATTCAAATCTAAAACACTTCAAAAAACTATATCGCAAATTCAAATGTGACCGTTTTTGTGGCCACAATATAGGTTTTTAGTCACTACCCGCCTTCCCAAAGATTTTCCCAACCATGTACTTGTAGTTCCTTGGAAGGCTAAAAGTGTTCAAAAATGTTCCAGATAAGCTGCACAGTAGTAAAGAGAGCACTCACCCAAGCACCGAAACCTTGCCCTGAGCCTCCATGTCCTCGTGTAACTCCTTTAGAATGGCCTCCTCTAGTGGTGAATCCCTCCTACGGCGCTTCGAAGGGGGTTCAGACACACGGTGGAAAGGCTTTGCGACGTCTTTCTGCTAGAAAACAAGCAATGGTGCACTGTTCATGATGCGTGATTGGGGTCGGACTCTCGATCATCTCATTTAAAACAATCCGATATAGCAGCCCTGTACCTCAGTGAGATTTGTTGATTTTCTGTTCTTATTGTTACATTGTTGATTTAACTAGATGGTAATGTTTGACAACCTGGGCTTTTATTAACATGTCATATAAAACTCGATTTTTATTAAAACACTTTAATGCTCTGGCCTGTGGTTCTTTTCACACTGTTTTGTTAGAATAACAAAAAGAAAACACTCACTGGGCGTAAATTCTCTGCCGCTTGCTTTGCTCCCTCTGCAAGACAATTTGAGATTTGAGACATTTCCATGTGTGAATAGCATCTTGTTGATCTGTTTTTGTGCAAACATCAGATTGAAACTCTGCATGTAGATGCTCAGCTAACCAGGAGCACTGGCCCCAGGTATGAAGTCAAGGCTAAACCTTTGTGATCCCTTCACTGATTTGCCTGTTAGAATTAGACAAGCTGTTGATGCTATTTATTAACATGTCATTGTGCTTGAGCACGTCCGGGACCTCTATAGCCATGCAGCCTAAAAAGCTGTGAGCGCTTGTAACGATAACATGTAATGTCCTGTGCATGGGTCGTGCCGATGCAACGGCGTAAGCTGTAAGCCTTTTGTCCCACGTGAGTTGATCCTTACCATTCTGTGGGTTTTTCTCCAGGTAGAGGACAAGACTAAACGGGTAAGCTCTCAGCCTCCTCTCCCCGTGTGTGCACGTCACCTTCGACGCTCCCTCCCACGGCTTCTTATCTGGTCGTTACAGTTAAGAGGGAAACAGTAAACTGCCCCGTGAATGAGCACCTTGATGGGCGGAGGTGGAGGATCACTAGCTGGGTTAGAGGATACAAGGGAAGACATTGAAGTGGGCACTAGAGAAAGGTTGGAGACTGTCCAGGTTGCCAAGCACGGCCCTGATGATTTCCTGACAACCGAGAAGAGAAAGTGAGAGAAAAGGTTCGAGAGATTTTGATACGGTGAGTCAAAACAATGATTGTGAATGCTGACTAAGCACACAAACAGTATTCATAATTACCTCCAGTTCCTCATGGAGGTTTTCTCCCACAGCCTCCTCTCCTCTGATGAAATATAAAATTACAATAGGTCAACAACACATATATTGCAAATCATTTGAACAGTTTCGGGTAACTTTAAAGCTGATAACCATAAAAAGGCCTTTCATACATCAGGGAATGCCTTTTCGCTGATGCAGAACACGCATTAAGGCGCCGACTCTTGTGCACAAATCCTTGAGTGTCAAAACTATTATAATTTAAAAGAAACTTGTCTTCTTCGGCTTTAACAAATTCCTAGATCAGTTGGGTCTCTTATGCTTCTATGTTACCCCCGAATAAAGGCAAAGGGTGCAACAGCAAAGTGGAGCAAAAACATCAATGCCTTCTCTCTCGCCTCAAGCTCAGTCCTCGCCAGCTTTAAAGATTAAAGAACTTTGTGCAATACTCTGCAGAATTTAATCTCGAGGAGAAAAGGGAGAGGGAAGCATGGAGTTTGCCAGGAGTGAGTTTAACATTGATCAATAGTCCTTCTCCTGCTAATATATGTGTGATATATGGATTCTGGGCTTGTATTGTGTTTGCTCCGCTGTCAAGGAGAAAACTACTCAAGTCTGTAGTTATTCTAATCCAGAGCTTTTGTTAAGAATTAGGTATCAAAGTATTTTCTCATTTCCTCACGCTGTTTTAGCTCTGGAAGGATTTGCACTTGAGCTTGGCCAAAATTGAATTATTTATTTTTTGGTTCTAATTAATTAAATAAAAAATTTAATTTACAGTGATGCTCATCTCAATTTGGAGTCAAATTACAGATGTGCAACTAGAGCTGCTTTAGTGTGAGGGCTAGCCTCAGATACTTCCATTATGTAATCAGTTCGACTTTTTAAAGTTTTGGGATTTGTCAGCAGTCTAGTTCTTGCTCTGGAACTATTCTTCTGGCTCTCACCAAAAGGATACACAGATATTAAGAATAAAAATAATAATGTGAGGATGTTAAGAACAAGGTCTTGCCTCAAGCTCCTGCCTCCGCTGATCTTGAACTTGTAGATCAAACTATCGGCTTTGAAGAATCGAGTTTCAGGCAAAGGAAAGGAGACGGCCTGCAGGGGCATGACTGACCTCATACGGTTTGGGAAACACAATAAGACATTATCAAAATAATATATGAATTCGTGGAGCTACGCCTCATAATTACTAGAAATGTTTGAACTGGTTTACCAAGTTAGCTAGCACCAGTATGCTATAACTGTCTTAACGAATGCAAAGCTCAAAAATGTTTGTTTTTGTCGCGGTCTTTTATTTACCGTAATATCAAGAGTCAGTGGCGAGCATCGATTTGGTGGGTATCCAGCGAACTGCCTTCAGCCTCCAACAGGACATTAACGGTTAACACCGTGACCGTCAATCAAACTCATGCCTCGTCTTGCGATTGGCTGGACACGGGCAGCTTCCCGCCTTCCAGTTGCTTCGCCTCCATTGATTAGCTAGATCTTCATCCAATCAACGGCGTCCGAGTAGGTGTCACTATGGTGACGGAGAAACCCGCTCAAAATATCACATGACTGTCAGCTGACCAGGTGTAGCCGGAAAAAGGAGTTGTAAATATTCAGAGAGAGAGTGAGGTTAGATTTTACCATTTCAAACTCGGGACTTTTCTTTATTATTTTTTTGTGAATACCTAACACGTCGTCACCTGTTTTTGCATTGCTCCCTAAGCCGAAAAGGCCCAAAAGGTGAGATAAAAATATGATTTTTTGTAACCGATTATTATTTATTTCATTCCATTATATTTCATTATGGCGTTCCTACTCCATAACATAGTATTCTACTACTGTACTATAACTGTAACATCATACAACCCATGTAGCTTACTCGCTGTCATACAGATTGTGAGGTTTCAATATCTTCATTGTGTTCTATCATCTACTGACACCAGAATGCTGGAGCAACATTGATACTCATTTGCCACATAACGATGCTATGCACTTGTAACGAAAATAATCGCCCATTTATTTCTCAGTTCACTCCCTCAGTCTTTAAGAGTGTTTGGTGGTGTCTCTCAGATCAGATGTCCTCTACACCTCCTGTCCTACTAAACACCGGGGTTCAGATGCCCCTCCTGGGTTTGGGGACCTACAAGTTGGTGGGCAGTGAAGAGGTGTACCAGGCTGTGGACGCAGCGCTGGTTGCTGGTTATCGGTCCTTTGACACCGCAGCCGTCTACCGGAATGAAGCTGACCTGAGCCGAGCCTTGAAGGAGCTCTTACCCAAATATGGCTTAACCAGAGAGGATGTATTCATAACCAGGTGATTTATAGGGGACATGACAATGGTTAAACTGAAAAGCCATGTATCTGGCTTTGGTATAACACACACATATTTATTACTATGATTAGTATATTTATTGTCAAGCAAAAATAACCTTTCCGAAATCCTCATATGTGTAACACACTTGGTAATATTACGTTTTTTTCCCCCTGATACACAGATTAGAGCATTTCCTACTCCGAGACCATGCAGAGGCAGTGAAGCTCAGTCAGCCTAAAAAGGTGAAGTCCAAAACTCTGACCAGCCCTCTCTTTTTTTCCCCGCAGTAAGCTTGGCCCCAAGGATCAGGGTGAGAAAGCCATGGAAGGAGCCCTGTGCAGCTTGTCCCAGCTGGACCTGGGTTACATTGACCTCTACCTGATCCACTGGCCCGGCACACAAGGTCTGGATGTGGCTGACAAACGCAACCCAGGTAAACAGGCAATGTCTTCCTTTATGTAGCAAAATGTCACTGGAACATGTGTTTATGTACAATTATGTAAACAAATGATGTTAAATTATTTAAAGCATCTATTTGCTTTGGCTAAGTGTATCACAAATGTTTTATGAAGACATGCTCCACTTAAACAGACATACATTCAATTCAGGCTGTCTTCTCACCTCCCTCCCTCTGCAACTTGGTTGTACTTGAGTAAAGCTGATGATGAGCTCATAGTTAACATTTGATTCCAGGCAACCGAGCTCAGAGTTGGGCCACACTGGAGGAGCTGCATGCCCAGGGGAAGCTGAAGGCCATTGGAGTGTCAAACTACACATCAGCACACATGAGAGAACTGATGCAGAGTTGCAAAGTCCCTCCTGCAGTGCTGCAGGTAGAATACATTAAAGGGAAAGAAGAATGGTTAATATCATAATACATAATTGAAAACAAAAGCTAAATAAGATGTTTAGGACCATTGTTTTTGAAAGAGCCAATGCAGACGGTGTTTTATGTTGTTCCCTCAGGTAGAGTTTCACCCCAAGCTATTCCAGACAGAGCTGAGAAAAGTGTGCAAGGAGTATGGAGTGTGTTTCCAGGCGTACTCCTCCTTAGGAAAAGGAGAGCTGATCACTGACCCCGTGGTCTTGGAGGTGGCAAAGAACTGTAAACGCACTCCTGGACAGGTAAACCCCCAACACACGGGCCAGCCTATTACAATGCCCTTCTTTGTGTTCAAAACACAACATGAAGTCTTTTTTTCCCCCTCAGGTCCTCTTGCGTTGGGCTGTGCAGCAAGGCGTCCCAGTGCTTCCAAAATCGTCAAATCCAGAGCGAATAAAGGACAACAGCAGGATTTTTGACTTCACATTGAGTGACATGGACATGGACAGACTGTCAGCTTTGGACTGTGGGCAAAAGTATTGCTGGGATTCATCACAAGTTGCTTGATCGACCTCAATTTGAGCCCAGGTTGCCTTCCAGGATGCTTTTTAAACGGTGTTGTTCTTAAGCTCCGCTGTCAGTAATGCAGTGGTGGGGAACCACCATCAGAATGATTGGGAAATTAGAGTTGTACCAGAACTCAGTTCCTTAAACACAGTGGTAGAATCAAGCATTATTTTACAAAACATCAACAATTAGATTTTCCTGTTTGTTGCGACCCATTTGCTATAAAACACTGACCCTTTCCAGACAGAAGATTTATACTAAACAAAAAAGTATTTTATGTGCCAAAATTTCAATTTCAATTTTCGTTGCTGCCTTACACTTCTTTACTCATGTGGCTTTTGTGTTTCAATTGTTCCCATTTGAGTTGTCACTGTATTACAACACGTTTGAGATGAAAAGATATGCAGTTTTCAAAGTGTCCTTTTTACCGGAATGTTAAAGAAGAATCACACAATTAAAAGACTTACTTTAAAATCCCTCTTCTTAACTATTGAGGATGTCCTGGTAGCTGTTTAACATGGCTTACGTAAGGTTTGTGCCACAAAATCTAAACATTATTAGATTAATTTATAAATTGACCTATTCAGGACAAATTCCTGTAGGCTATACTGCTAAATACCTCATAATATTTGAGAAAGTTAGCATTTACATGTTTAAAACGGTCGGAAATATCCCTCTGTCTCCCACTCGCAGCTATTGCTGTCACGTGACAGTGACCACGTGTTACCGGAAAGGGGACGTCTAGTCGTAATCCCCATAGATGGTAACACCCCCCCCGTTCATTTTGTAGTTAGAAGCACGGTCACATTTCCATTCATTGAGTTTCCATCAGTTTACGCGCCTCTTCGTCAAAGGAATTGAGCTCACAAGTGCACACAAGGTGAGATGAAAATACAAAATAACATTCTAGAGCTCTATGTTGACACCACAATGCTAACACAATAGCTTTGCAATGTTCAAGTCGTCTTTTACATTACATTACATGTCATTTAGTTGACGCTTTTATCCAAAGCGACGTACAATAAGTGTCTTGAGCAGCACTGTTGTGGATTCGTTATAACGGTGCCCACTGATCACTTTTAAAGAACTTTTGGGCCTGGCCCCGAAATAGAGGAATCCGCGGTGTTACGGTTTAAAAGGCGACCTTGTTACCTGGCGACCTTGAGCCGCATCTGTTGTTGTCTTAGTTACGACCGCTGTTGAAAACAGAAAGAGAACACGTAGCTGTCATCGTGAATGCCTTATTGTTTTAGATATTCTATATGACTTCTAAGGGGCTAAAAAACATAAGGTTTATACGTTGGAGAATAGCTTGATTTTTACGAACGTAGCATAGAGCGACTGCTCCGAACATTTGACCGACGTAACTGTAACATGCAATTATGTTCGATTCCAACATATCACATTTCTTTACACATATGTGTCTATACATGTATGTATGTATGTATCTGTGTGTGTGTGTTTGTGTGTGTATATATATTTTACTGTGAATTCTTCTATGTGACACATGTTTGCACAAAACCTTTGCTGAAAGTCCCCAGTTAACACGCTCACCTGTTAAACTGTAACACCTGGCCCCAGATAACTGTGGTGAGGCCCCTTGTTGCCGTTCCAAAGTCCAAAGCGCGCCGTGCTTTTGCTATCAGGACCCCTCGGTTTTTGAAAAAAATAATGTCTGAGGAGATAAGGCTCCTATAGCAGTGGCCACCATCACTTCTCAGGACCCATTTGAAGTTGTTGCAACCACATTGATGTTTAATATTTGGGAAAATCTCCTTTTATTCTAAACTCTCTCTCTCTTTCTCTCTTCCGTTTCTGAAGTGTCAACTGGGCCAAAAAACAAATTCCGATGTCTTCCCTCGTCTCCAGCATCCCATCTGTCCTCCTAAACACAGGAGTTCAGATGCCCATCCTGGGTTTAGGGACCTACAAGTCGGTGGATCCTGAAGACGTGCACAGGGCCGTGGACGCGGCGCTGCTCGCTGGTTATCGGGCCTTTGACAGTGCAGCCGCCTACCAGAATGAAGCCGCCTTTGGCCGAGCCTTGAGGGAGCTGCTGCCCAAACATGGCTTAACCAGAGAGGATGTATTCATAACCAGGTGCATATGCTCGTAGTCCAAAGAGCATTTCAGCTATTTTTAAACCAAATACATTTTAAAACACAATTGTGAATAAGCCTGTCGTCTTGAATCTGGAAAGTTGGCAAGTTTGAGAGTTCAGAGGTAAAGTAATAAAAAACATCCTCTTTTTTTTCCCCCGCAGTAAACTGGACCCCAAGGATCAGGGCGAGAAAGCCATGGAAGGAGCCCTATGCAGCCTGTCTCAGCTGGACCTGGGTTACATTGACCTCTACCTGATCCACTGGCCTGGAACAAATGGCCTGGATGTGACTGACCAACGCAACCCAGGTAAACTGTCAAGAATGACTGGAAACATAAAAACGGTGCATATTCATATTTGGAGCAACATTTCTCAAACAAATGTTTGATAAATGTTCCATTTACTTAGAGATAAGATGCAAGCTGTCTTCTCACCTTCCTCCCTCCGCAACTTGGTTGTACTTGAGTTGATGATGAGCACCTAATTAATATTTGATTCCAGGCAACCGAGCTCAGAGTTGGGCCGCACTGGAGGAGCTGCATGCCCAGGGGAAGCTGAAGGCCATTGGAGTGTCAAACTACACACCAGCACACATGAGAGAACTGATGCAGAGCTGCAAAGTCCCTCCTGCACTGCTGCAGGTAGAATACATCAGAGGGAAATGAGAATGGTTAATATCATCATGCACATCTGTTATATATTTGTTACATATTTGTCCTCAGGTAGAGTTTCACCCCAAGTATGTCCAGACAGAGCTGAGGAAAGTTTGCAAGGAGTATGGAGTGTGTTTCCAGGCGTACTCCTCCTTAGGGAAAGGAGAGCTGATCACTGACCCCGTGGTCTTGGAGGTGGCAGAGAACTGTGGACGCACCCCCGGACAGGTAAACCCCCAACACAAACATCTGGATCTGTTTTGGGCCAGCCTATAACGACTACCTTCTTTGTTCCCCCCTCAGGTCCTCTTGCGCTGGGCTGTTCAGCAGGGCGTCCCAGTGATACCTAAATCTTCAAATCCAGAGCGAATAAAGGACAACGCCAGGCTTTTTGACTTCACGCTGAGCGACGCAGACATGGACAGACTGTCAGCTTTGGACTGTGGGCGCAAATACTGTCGGGATGCAGCACTGGTGGTTTGAGAGACGTCTGGGGAGGTTATAATGCCAATCTTTATTGTGTAGCACCTTTCGTACAAGAAATGTGACACAAAGAGCTTTACAGTAAAGGAAGATGGACATAGATCAACATAGTGCAAATAACATTGGAAATAAAGCACTCTGTCCTGCCATAATGCCTCTACCGGGACTCCTACGCATTATCACCAGTGATTTTCTTAATCATTTTTATTTCCAAGGCTTAATCTACTAGGTCATAGACCAGGTTTCTTGAATTGTCCATTTAATTTCTACCAATTTGCAATACTTGCTAATAATTTCCAACGAATTACACAAGAGACTCACTTTAAAATGATTTATTCAGGACAGTATATACCAGAAGTTTCGAAGCTGTAGATAAAATTTACAAAAGGTCATTAAAAAATGTGAAGGAATCCCCCAAAAAAGTAAGAAATATTACAATGCAAATTTCTCCTCACACATCTGTAGATTCAAGTAATACCAAGGATGGTTGCAAGACTCCAGGTGCCCGGGCAGGGTTTCCCTCTGGGGTGTGTTCAGCGCCAAAATTACATCATGACTCCTTTTGAAGTGGCTTTTCCAGCACTCGCCATCATAATATTTTTCTCACAGCTGTGACAGCGAACGCACATTAACTGTGCCTTTTTTTTCTTTTTTTTTGGAGCACAATAGGTGACAGCGAGTTGTAAAGTTTAAGGCGGTAATTTGGGAAACGGACAAGGCCGGTTATGCGGCTTCACATCACAAGTTACAGCATGTTCAAGGCAGTTCAAGACAATATTAAACTCTTAAAATTTCCTATTTATATTCGGCCCCAGCGTCTCGACACCAGGTTCATACTCTTGCCCAGCGGATTTAACTCACTGCTTGTGTCACAACGCAGACACAGATCTTAGACGTAGTGTAAAACACTAAATCTTCTGACGACACAATGAAGCTTTCTTATTTCCCCGCTAAGTGTTACTTGTGTTTTTTGCACTTTTCTTCAAAGTAACAGCACAGCCTAAATTTACCAGACACTAATAAAACATGTTGGACCCGGGTGAATCTTAAAATAAAGGAGATGTCATTTGGATTGTCTAGAACTCTGATTTAAAAAAAAAATGGCGCTTAAAAAAAATGTAGGAAAGTCTTTCAAAAATGATGGAGACCGGTTTAGAAGACAAATCATTTGCAGCCCCCTTAGCCTGCACACCCGAGCACTACACAACTCAAGAGGGTAAGACACACCTATTACCATGTTCAATAATCACATATCGATAAACAAGTCACAAATAGCGTCATTGTATTTACCAAGCCGGGTAGAGATCACTGTTTATGATCACTAAAAGGAATAATAACACCGGCAAATGTCATTTTGTTTGTAGTATGTGCCTTAAAAGCCTGAATATAATACATTAAAAACAAATGTTATCTGAGATCAGCACCGTGGTTAGATTGAGATCCCATTTTCTTCACCTCCCAGTGCAGATCAGATGCAACGACTTGTATTCAATTCTTTCATAAAGCAGACACAACCAGATTCATCCAACTCCACAAATAGTTTGGAAGTTTGCATCCCGTCCGCCTGCATTTAAATGTGGCGTCCACTCTCTAAAGCCATCTTCTATGTGCACTGGGTAGTTAATAAATGGGACCGAAGGCCGGCGTGTTGGCTATTGGTCTAGCAGTTAACTCTTTCCCACCCACAGCATAAAATATGCACATAACATTTATCATTGTACACTGCCTATTGCTAGGTTTACCAAACTTATTAAACGTCCCACGTCTGTTTATTAGGTTCATCCAAGGCTTTAAAAAGATAGATTCCTATTGGTTTGTGCTTTTATATGTATGCTTAATGTCATTTTATCTAGATATAATCTAGCCCTGAAGTTATACAAAAGATAGTATTTCTGCATCGTCGGAGATTGTCCTTGTACGAGATTGTTCTTCTTTTGATAAATTTGAGATATAAAGCAGGTAATGATAGTCAAGTACAGTCACGTAAATGGTACTGGCTTGCAGGTAGTAGAAGAGGAAGTGGGATAATTGCCCCGAAGTTGTATACTTTAAAAAATCCTTCCATTTTATACTCTTCCCTCTGTCTTCTGCTGGTCCTTTTGGCCCGCTAACGCAGTGACCTCAGCTTGTATGTAAGCAAAAACAAGGGCGGCGAAGCCTAACGAGCATCACTACCACTTTGTCATTGCTGATTTCCAACAAGGAAGGAAATTCTAACAGCATTCAAGGGGGAGGGGGCTCTAAAAGTCAGGGGGTTCTGATTTCAGTGCACGTATATCCCCCGCATCTACAGTATATTGCATAGTGCTGATGGGAGAGATAACAGAAGTGGTGAGTGGTCACCGCTCAAATCCACTCATGTCTTTCTCTGTGCTCAAGAGATCACCTCTCCTCTCTTGGCCCATCAATGCATCCACTCTACGAGGTGTCAGCAGTCTTATCGTCGCGCCCGGCTGACCGTTAACATTTCGCAGTGCACATCACATCACAACCAACACAAATACAAAAAAAGAGTATATTTTGATGTCGGTACCAATGCTGTAAGGACATGACTAGGACGGGACACTTAGCCATGCCTTTGTGTTTGGGATTTTTCTCCTTTAGTTCTAACCAACCTTTCATCCATCTTTTTCCAGAGCAGGTCTTTTTGTTCTCATCACAATTGTTCTCTTGGGTCCCCCGCTGCTTTCCTCTCCTTCCTATCGATTCCTCGAACCCGGCGTCTCTCTTAATTCCCCCCCTCCCCCCGGTGCCTACTCGGTGCGGTGAGTGTGGCTTTCGTGGTGGTTGTTCTCTCCCTCCATCTCCTGGTGACTAAAGAGGTAGCTCCACCAGCTTTTGGAGTGCTGCATCTGTTTGGTCGTCCCAGCGCTCTTCACCCTCCTCATTTCCTGCGCCAAACGGAGACACGGATTTAAGGCATAAATAAACTAATTGGCTTTAGTAAGACAACCCCTCGGACATCGGTTGCTTCCTGTGACGCCGTCGCTCTCACCCCTTTGTCCAGCAGGCTGTCGAACTCGTCGCTCATCCTTCGGAGCTGCCGGCCGTATTTCTTGGCTGCCCACAGAGCCGGGGGAGCCGACTTGGAACGCACCCGGAACGGAGCCCCCTCGGTGGGCGTCCCAGTCTCGTCTGGCCAGAGCTCCTCGTCTCTGGAGGCAGTGGAAGCGTGGGACTCTGAGCTCAGCCTGATTCGACCGGTCACTAAGGGAGGCAAAAGGTGAGGTGTGAGGTTTGTATTGCCCCACAGGAGTGAGAGTAGATCCACATACGAAGGAGCGCTAAGAAAATACAATAGGACTGAAGGCATATTAATCCCTAGTTTCCACTAGGTTCAAAAAAGTCAAACTGTTGGGGTGAAATAACGTCCTCTGCACTGAGTTTGACGGTTTCTACGTGCAAAATAGGTTTTCTTACATTTCAACTAACGATGCATGTGTAACCTTAAATACTTTGTGAGAAGTATCAGATTCAATTTCTTCCAACTTCCAAATTAGGCTTAAGAGACAAGCCAATAAATGGCAGTACAAAGTAGGACACATGTTAGATTTGGACAGAAGGAAGAACGTTTTAATGCAATGATATAAAACGTGTTTTCCCCCCTTTCTTTGTGCAAGAACAGGATCTGCATTGCAGCAGCTGTACACAAAACTATATTGGAACAGAAAACGTGCAATAAGTGCAAATATGAATGATCAATGGAGCTGTTCCGGGTTTAGTTTTTAACTGTACATTACTGGCCTGGTTTTCGGCATATAGTTGTGATATGCTCATATGTTGTAAAGCAATACACTAACTTTGCATTCGTCGCCCTTTTCATTTCCCCACAATTCTTTGAGATTTCATACCTGGCAATCTGAGCTCAGGTAAAGTGAGGGTGTGACGTTGAGGACGCTGCTGCTCTTGCACAGATGATAACTGGTTATTTTCTTCTTCCTCAACCCCCTCCGAGGGCTCTGACTCGCTGTCGGAAATGGTGAAATGTGCAGCCATCGTGACATCTGGAGAAGGAAAGATGCAGAAGGAATTAAAAACAGGGACATGCTGTACACACGAAGGGGGCAAATCAACTAATCTGTTATGTTGTTCAATTTATTGAGTCGATCAGAATTAATTTTCTGCTTTACTTCATGCTGAAGAATTTATATACAAGAATACGTTAATACGTCACATTTTGTTACGACCACAGCTGTCTAATGTAAGTGTTGCCTTGAACTTTACCTGTTGGAAGAACTGGAAACAGATTTCCATTCAAACAAAACGACCCAAGACACATCCGTCTCTAGCTCGATTGTTAATATTACAAAGAGCAAGGTGGACGACATAAGACAGGACAACTGTAAATCCCATTTTCCTGTCCAGCAGCACGTTGGCTAATTATTCAAGAATCATAAAATGGCATCATCCATTGCACGAGTGGTATCTCACACCCGGAGCCTGCGTGTTTGCTCCCCGGTGCTGGCCGGTCCAAAGGTATTCACCGCAGAGATAAACCGACTCGCTGCGACCGCACGGAGGCCTATTCGACACCGTTAAACGACTCGTTGTTACACCTTTACTAAACACATGCCGTTACGCCTCGTTCTCCGGTCAACGCGGACTCCCATGTTTTGTTGTTGTTGACCGAAGAGGACAAAAGAAAACTTCCCACAGAACGGAAGCTGCCGAATGGGCTAAGATAGCTAACGTTAACGCAGCGCACAATAAAAAGTACGAATACGTTTCCTTACCGAAGTCTTTAAAGCTCGAGCCTCAAACGCGCGGGTGCCTTTTTAGTCTGCCTCATGTGGGCGCAGCTGTTGTTTTTGTTATCGGCGTATTTTTTGTGTGTAATGTACGGTTTAGCTCGCGGCTCGCCCAATCGCCGCACGTTAAAGCATCGCCGCTGCGCGCTGACGTCACTGTTGCAAGCTAGGACTGGGCAGGGGCTTTGTTTGTTTGTTCCGGTTTACCGTAGCGCGCGGTGTAGAGGCGCAGCGGGGTTTTATAAGGAACAGGTATGGCCCGGTAGTATTTCTATCCACCTGTTTTCATATCGGACGGTGCTGGCAGTCCGATCTTATACTTAAATCAAATAAGTAATACCTAATTACTTAATTAATTATACCTGTATAATAGGCCACTACATTACAAGTTATCGTAATTACTTAGGCTGATTGCGTAACATAATGGCCGCTCGAAGAAAGATGCTATGGTATTCTTGGAATATTATTACTGATGTATTAATGTGTAAACAACATTTTGATTTTGAAAGGGTTCCAGCTGGAGCTACTTTGACCTGCTTCCTATACATTTTTGGTGGCTTAATAGATAATAGTGTATCATGTGTTATAAAGGTTATAAAGGGTTCCCGGGTAAATTCTTCATCTCTAGTTATCCACTTCTAACTATCTTGTAAAGTCAGATACATCTAGTTAATTAAAAATGACAACATTTGCCTCATAAATGTAGTTTAATTTGAAGTTGAAATATGCATGGGAATAATCAAGTGGAGTAAAGGTATCTCTAAGTTGTAATCGTATTTTAGTTGTTCCGTATTGCAGTCTTCCTCTGCAGATTGAGCCTAAAAACGTGTTGTTCGTGTTGGCTTATGAATTGAATTTCCTCTTTCGGTCTTGACCTCTGAAAGAAAAGTTGACCAAAAAAAACCTGACTTTTATATGCTTTTATTTCCTCTCTTTCTGACAGGGGAGACACGTAACATAAAAAATGGAAGAGGGAAGCTCCCATATTACACAACAGTTATGGCATTCACTTCTGTCGCATGATGGGGCTGATAAGGAGAGGGTGAGGCAAGACCCAGTACGTGCAGGTGTAAACGCACAGATTACACCCCACTGAACGTGATGAAAACAACCGTCCTCTAAAGTCACTGTAATCAATTTATATTTATGGTAAAACGTGTTAGGCATCCACTAAACTGAAAGGAAATAATTGAAGAGGAGCCGAGGACCGGACCTGATCACTTGGTTGTTGTACCTCGGCTGAGCAGCAGATGGCGCTAAAAGCCCGAAAAAACGTCTCTCTCTGGGCATTCTGATTAAGCTCCTGTCACACACAGCTACAATTTAAACATTTCCGCTTCATTGTTGTAAAAAACATATTTTGCATTATGGGGAAATGTTCGATGATGTCAGGATCGGGACTGGCCACCAAAACTTTCCTTATATTTTGTACGTCAGTGGGAAAGTCATTTATGTTTCTCGTTTCCTGAAAAGCTCGCAGCAGAAGTGATGATTTCGACATTGCTGCTTATCGGAATAACACTTCTTCTTTCTCACACTGTGTGAACCCAACCATTTACAATATGCATAGGGGCGTATCCTCCACCCCTTGTCTCTCTAATTTGCCCTCTTGCATTTTCCTCACATCAACGCACTAGAGTCAACCATGCAATCATCCCCCATTCATATCTGCTTTGTCCATTCCCCCTCTCCTCCTCTTCATCGTTCTCCTCACTCCCCTTCCTTGCACGAAAGACAGATTCTTGTGAGATTAGGAACAACAAATGAGCCTACTTTGCAAAGTCATTAAGTGACACTTGAGTAGGAGCAGCAGATTGCCTCAGTGGAGACTGCTATGGGACGCATCTTCTTCTGATTCACTGTTTTCTAAAGAGAATCTGAGTTTCTGAGTCCGAACAGGCGAGGATAGAGCAGCTCTAGAAAATGACTGTTGAGACTCGCCTCTTGAACTCTATTTTTGGAGGGATTATAGAAATAATACATGGGAGTTCTCTCTTTGGTTACACTCGGGGTGGGTGGGTGGGGGGGGGGTGCATTTGAGAACCATATCATTATTATCCATTTGAATCTGTGTGTATGTGTGTGCGCACGCGGAGCCATGTTTGCATCATTTTAACGCCATAAAGCTGCCACCCATAAGAGTGTGTGAGCGAGAAGGGATGATCGCACAGAGAGAGAGAGAGAGAGAGAGAGAGAGAGTGTGTTTGTATTTAAATCTGCTGGTTTTCAGTGTAATCTGGAGGAGCCATACAATTAGCATCCATTTATATCTTCCTGTACCAACCTCGCCCTGCCTCCCTGCCCCTCATCTGGTGGTTATTTTGAGAAACAGAGGCGTATGCACTCCCACACAGTCTCTAAACCACCACTCAGTGTGTGTGTGTGTGTGTGTGAGAGAGCCTGTGTGTGTGGCAGTTTGAGAGCAAATGCAGCACTTTCAAGCGACTCCCAAAATGTGCCTTCACATTTAATGTGAGGACACCGCGGCTGCTTCAATCACTGTCCTTTCAAGCCTTTCCCCCTCTCTGCAGACCACAGTTCAGTCTACGCGCGAGTTGAGCAAGATGTAGAGCATGTTTTGAATTATTTGAAGTGGGAGAGCTTGGAGAGGGGAAAAAAAAAGGAAAGGTGGCGTGAAAAAAGTGGATTTCCCAATCCCCAAAATGATGAGAAGCAGAGCCAAAATACAGACAGCGTGTGCCAGACACGGAGGGAGGAAAGTAACTGAAAGAGCAACATAATCAAAAGCAAAGACAGACCAAGGCCTTAGAGAAGTGTCTGACTGGGCAGAGAGGGAATTAGGGTAATAGAGGAGCAGAAGAGGTGCCAGGTAATGCAAGAGTTTCGGGAGACTGCAAGAATAAAGGAGTCTCAGAGACACGAATCAAAGGAACGGCACCGGTGGAAGAGACAGGAACAGGGAATGAGCCATTTGAACCCGCACCAGAGGGAACGACCCACTCGTTTTAGTCCATTCTCTCAGAAACGTGCTCATTATCTGCGGGCCGCTCCCTCGCCGTATAACCAAAGTCAAGTCACTCTGTGATCACGAGACTGACATGTGGCCGCTTTTCCGCCCATCTCCACCCGCGTGCAGCTCGCCGCCTTGTGACCCAGCTCTTCTTGAACTGAGGTTTGGGGAAAAGACACGGGTCGCTGACTCTGTCTCCGGCGGATGAAAAAGAACAAAATACTCTCAACAAGACATTTTCTTGTTGGGACTGGTGTTGAAATTGTGCTTTCCTCGAGTGGCGAGGGAAAACCCGTCATCGGGTTGAGCAAACTTTCCGTTCCAGAGTGCAAATAAATTTGCGTTTAAGGATCCCTGAACTTTGAAGGAACGGTTTGACATTTTGAGAAATGTGCTTTCTTTCTAATGTCACTCCGACTCCCTGTCTGGACGCTAAATAAGAAGCTACTGTAGGCAGCGGTTAGCCTAGTTTAGACTGGAAAGGAGACACGTGACCTGACTCTGTCCGAGCCACCACAGAAGAGTGGTATCAATCTTCTCAAACATCGACATCGAACGACACGGAGAGAACGCACATTTCCCCAAATGTTGAATCATTCCTTCGCACTCCTTCACCGTCCGGCTTCACAAACTAATGTAACGTTGTAAAGTTGAAACTAGACCTTTTTCCGACAGGCACCGACCGTGGGCCTATGTCGGAAATAGTCTGTCCTCCAAGTCCAGGATGGGCTAAAGGTTGAAGCTGTAATTAACATCTGCCTTGACATTAGCGCACACAAACACACACACTACCCACGTCAGTTCTGTATCCTGTCAACTTACAAGCCACACACACACACACACACACACACACACACTGGTCCGGCCCCCCCTCTTTCGACCCTCTAATATCATCAATTATGCTTGGGCTGTTTTCATGCGGTCAGAGGGGAACGTGCGCGCTTAGTGCTGCCGTAGACATGTGTATGTGCAGGTCTGGAACATATGTATCCCATATGTGAACTTTGAGGTGCACCCACGGCACATGCCTGTCATTATGTAGTCTAATGATAGTCGAGGGCTTTGACTGGCTCAGGCTGTGGAAACAAGGGGGCGATGTGGATGTGATGTCCGTGTTCCAACTCAACGCATGCCGGAAAAAGCTCGGATCAAATTCTGTTTTTTTAATAATCGTCTGTTTGGCAATGAAATAATAGACCATTAGGTGAGCATTTGTTATCGTTAGTCATGCTCACAGTGGTGCTGTAATTGTCTGCAGTTAATTTAGCTTTTGTTGGCTAATCAGTTGATAGTATACCACTTAAAGCTCTGCCTGCGGCAAATCATATTGTTGTGCTTCACTTAATCATCGTGGAGCCTCCATACAGCACAGTGCCATGTGAGGTGAAAATCGACCGACAAAATACACAGACATCGATTACTTTTTAATTTAGATTAAATGGAAAATACTTTTTATTATCTGTTTCCCCAGGCTCACGCCTTAATCATGAATATCATGTCATTGCTGGGGACACTTGATTTGTAAGTGGAGCAGCAAAGATTGTCAAGGCATTTTGAATAAAATGAAGCAGTTTCTTAATCTGAACATTCAGCCTGTGAGCTCCACTACAGCATTGTTTAACAAAGATGTATTTTCAGAATGAGTAGTGGTTTTACCCCATCCGTCATAGGGTATATGTTACGCAACTTAAAAATGCCAACGTCAATTTCTTCCTTTTTTTTTTAGCCGGCAGAAAAAGCAATTGCAGTTCAAAAACAAAGAATATTTCTGCTCTCTCGCATTAGTCTATTATTTGGACCGTATATAACCAAACTGCCTTTCCATAAACCTGCTAATCACAGACGTTGTGTCAAATCAATTGTTAGGTCAGGTGACACTTCCAGGCTGCGCTCCAAGCCTCCTTTTCTCCTCTCCGTGCTTCACAAGGAGAGCAGGTAATCCATCCTCATTAAAGGTCTGATTTGTTTTGCTATGACAGTGTTGAGAGGACGGAAATTGGGTGGAGAGGGTGCAACATGGTACAAAAGAAGAGGCATTGTCAGCCCGCATGCGAATACATGGTATCTGCATTAGTAGATCTGTCTCTGTCCCTCATTGCCTTCCTCTACCCCTTCTTTCTCATTACAGCCCGGCGCTCAGCTTTCTCACTTCTCATTCGTTGTGTTTCCTCCACTTCTCGCTGCCTTTGTCTGGTTTCTCCCCCCGTTCTCTCGTATGTCCCCCATGCTCCGTCTCTTTGCACCCCCCCCCCCTTGCTTGCATTGTCACTGCTATACCTCCCTTTTGTTCCCCCCCCCCCCCGATCATTTCCTGGCCCCTTGTGTAACTGGGTTGCGGACTGAACTAGTTCATGTCGAGCTTTGCTCGCTGATGGCGTCATTGCCCCTGTTTAATTGATGTGTTTTGATAGAGAAAAGCTGCTTGTTGGTCTCAGTCAGCTGCCATTAGAATCCTAAGAGCCTTAGCACAACCAAGAATAAGCATTAAATCAACTGTAATCTTTCCGGGGTGATTTCAGTTTTTTCTATGCAGGTAAAAGCTTCAAATCCTGTGAGGGGTTAAGACATGAAAATGGTTTGATTCACGACTTTAACTTCTCTTTGAAAGTGTTGGAAATCGCTGTTACGGGTTGAAAACTATTACACCAAGGAAGGATAATGAGAACTTGCTCTGTCAGTTGGCTCCGGCGAGTCCCAGTCCGCCTCAACAGCGCTGGGTTAAGTAACTGTAAAATTAGCATAACAATACAAATCTGCATAGAAATAATTAAATGAACGCTGTGATGGATGACCATAATGACAAGTAAAGGAATTGGAACACATTTGCTAGCAATCCAAGGTATATTTCATCCCTCTTCTGCTCCTTAAAGGCCATTATATTAGTCAACCATATCTTTGTGCCGCAGGCCGGTGGACATTTCCATAATCTCAAAATGTATGCAAGTAGAAGTGCAGCTGAGCTTTACTGAATCATAAAGTGCAGACCCCCAAATTACGCCGTTAATATGAGAGGTTTATATATATAAAAATGCTAAATGTGTGTGCGTCTGTGCGCTTGTTTGTGTGTGTGTGTGTGTGTGTGTGCGCGTGTGTGAGCTCGCTCGTGTAGAATCCTATGAATCATTGGCAAAGGTCAGTATTGCTTGAGGGGGGGAAAAAAGCTCAGAAGACAGAAGTGATGAATTGCACTTTGGGAGCACTTTCCTTGCAACAGCCCAGGTTATACTGAACTGCGAGAATGTGTCTGTTTCACAGACGGAGAGAAAGGGCCCAGGTGCAAAAGATATTTAACACCTGTGTGCATTTTCTTTCTTTTTTTCAAAGGGGAAGACGACCCTCTTTTTCTTAATCAGTGGATCCTGCTAACCCACAAACTGACATAAGACAACCCAGTCTATTTACTGTGGGCTCCCTAAATCAGAAAACAAGTCAATGAAATCTTGCTCCCCTTCCTCTGTCACCATCTCATGAGTATAGTATACGGCCGCTTCATCACATTTTCTTGCGGGACAATCAGTACAGTAAGGGATTTTTCAGGAGGGAGACTTTAAGCGATAGACAGTGTGATGCAGACGGAGAGATTAAACAAATATATTGAGACAGAAAAGATACAATCCCCTTTTTTTTACATTGGAGAATGCATTAGTTAAAACTATGTTCCCTTTAATATTTGTAACTGTCTCTAATGTGGTCTGGTCATCCCCAGACAACAGACTTCATGCTGTGCATGAGCATTTCTGAAAACCACATGTGAGCTCATAATATGCCAATTACTAACAATATTTCTGAATTTGGTCTCAGAGTGGCAAAAAGGCTTTCTGAGGTCACATTCTCAAACTCGCAATGGAAGCTGTACCCTATGACATGTTTCACTTGCAGCAACTTCTCCTTTTGAAATATCTTACAACAATACCGAAAGGCAGAAAACGATCAAACATAGTTTCATCATGGCTGTGGCATCATGGGAGTGTGGCTGATTTAAAAAAAAAAAAAAATCATTTTGCTAACGGTTTCCAATGAAAACTCCAGGCCACCAATGGGATTACATCAGACGTCCTCTGGTCTTCATGGTTAAATTCACATCTTTAATAATTTTCAATGAGATCAGGCAGGCGCTATGCAGGGATTCTGCATCGCTTATTGGTTTCAGTCTCCTGATTGATCGGTAACTCAGCAGGCAATGTTTCAGGTGTGTGTGTGTGTGTGTGTGTGTGTTTGACTGTGTCTGTGCACGTCGGGGCATCGGGCCAGGCCAGATTAGCTCGTCCACGCATCTGCCTTGTTTTCAGTAGATGGACGCAGCTCCAGTACACCGAGTGCGCGGGCCTTTTTGCACATCACACTCGACCCCAGAACCATGTGAGCACTTGGCGGCTGACTTTTTTTTGTGATCGACGATGAGCCCAACGCCAGGACGGCGCACAGAGAAACACGCGCCGTGACGCTCCAGTGCGACCGTCAGCGCTGCAATGACCTCGCGTGCACAGAAAGCAGTGAAAATGAAGCAGTGCGCGTGGGCGCTCGTGTGTTTCATTGAGTCATGAGATTTCCGCGTGTTCGAACATGATTGTGAGTGTACGTAAAAACAGGGAAGAGTGTATTACCCTGGATGTTTTAGCTGGTGCGAGAGAGAAACGGTGTAGCGTGGCCGCGGGCCAGAAAATGATGAAGGCTCATTCGCTGGCAATCCTGCTCATCGTCATTTAGCCGGGCCTCAGAGGCCCCCTATGGAACACACTCGGCATGACTTACAATCGCTTCAGTGGCCCGACGCAATGAGTCTGAGGCGGCCCGTGAATAATCAGGAGCCAACAAGGCTTTAAAAGATGAGAGATACAGCAGAATGGCTTGATTAGCTGGCTGCTGTGTAATAACGAGCTGTTGTCAGACGTTCGTGAGAGGATTCCCAAATGGGGAGTTCGGCCTCTATTAGGCTTTATTTACTGAAGGTAGTTTCTCTAATCACGTCACCTTTTGCTGGTAGTAGCTGTTGAGTTGCATGTTGCGAAACTGTTAGAAAAGTACAAAAATAAGCCGTTCCAAGAAGTGAAAGTGATGGGATTGCAGTTAATAAATTGGAAGTACGTGCTTTGTTTCCACTTGTTGTGAAATAGGTGCATGCTGTGATATGGAAAATAAGTTAAAAAAGATAAAAGAGACAATGTTCACCTGGGCATTTGAAAGAAGAACTTTTGGAAATATTCTCTCTGGCTGAAAGTTGGACGAGAAGATGTGCAACACTCTCATATCTGTCTGTTAAATACGAGGCTGAAGCCAGCTGGCCGAGAAATATTCAGACGGGAGTACGTTCAGACTCAAGTTTTTTTCTTTTTATTTAAATTAAACAAAAACTATAGTTATTTAGCTGAGGATTACTTTGCTTAGTAAGCTGAGGATGTGCTTGTTGGGGGAGTTTGATACCTATGGATCGGCCAGGTGTAACCTTGTGTTTAGGGAGCGTACCTGCTGAGCCAGCTGGTAGTAGCTTCTATTCAGCGTATAGACATAACAATGTGTAATGTGTAATATCTAACAAATTGTATAAGCAACGCAGTACAAGCATTACCTTCTATTTGGTGGATTGGATTTTGAGTGTGTATTTGTCTGTATGGACATTTGGAAGATTAGTCTAGTGCCAGTCACCTTACAACGAGTGTGAAATACATGTACATGTAAATACTGTACATGAGAAAAGTCTCATTGCTTCCAGTGGAAAATAGGAACTGATCGAGACAGCTTAAGGACCTAACGCTCATGATAACATGTTTGTAAGTAACCACTTGGCTAATGTATGTACAGTATGTTATGCAACGCACCATCAGGTCGTGTTCGGATGCAACGCTGAGCTGGGAGCAAGAACAGCAAGACGGCATAAAGGGAAGCAGTGTTAGTGTCGCATCGTTCACGTTGAATGCTTCCCTAATTGGAGCTAGTTTGCTGGCATAGCATGACAAAGTTGGTAATAAAATATGGTCTCTGGGAAGTTAGAAATTCCATAAATAGTGTGTGGGTGTTTGCAGAACCAAACCATATTCACATGTTTTTTGGACTAATCTCATACTAATAAACCATAATGGGATTACACGGAACCTAAACTCAAAACATTCCGTGATATGACAGATGGGTCTCCATTTTCACGAGTCTCAAGCTAAAGAACTTAATATTTCATGCAACACAGCCATTATCCTCCAGGCAGAAATATTCTCACTGCTGCTTTCGAACGCTCCGGTACAGTCGGCGTTTTCAGATAAATTACAGCAGTAACACAGAAGGCTTCGCTTATGCCCTCATTGCCATAGAAACTGAAACTGAAACTGAAAATGTAGCTTTCTCTGAAGATATTATTGTGGTTTGTTTGGCCGTGTAGTAGTGAGGCAGCCAGATGCACGCTACGAGGCAGTGGGGGAGGGTTGAGAGGCTGTGAATCGGCAATGATATGATGCTCTGTTGAGAGGAGACAACGCGGCCGTGTGAGGAGTGGTGGAGAGTATTTATAGTGTAATCATGTCATTTTGACTTTGAAAGTATTTGGATTATGTTGATTTCTTTTGTTTGAATGACAGTGTGTTGAATTCATTAAATAGCATTTCCGTCACCAACCATGCAGCAGTTCTTCATGGGATTAGTGATGTATTTTTACTATAGTATCAATTGAGATTCACCCTGCAGCATGAAGACAGTTGGCATCTCCAGTTTGGTGAAAGAAGTCGTAATGTTTTATTTTGGAGCAGTCCTTTAATGACGTGTAGCATTGATTGTTAAAAGGAAATATTTTCCTTTTATTTGTTATGAGTCTGGCAAAAAGAGCTGTTCAAACCATTGCAACTCAATTTCGTATTTAAAAGTTTTTTCCATCTACAACCAGTTTGAAAGCAACGCTTCCTGGAGGCTTCTCTCTGAGCGCTACCATTTTGTTCAATAGACATAGGAGGACAAACCCTCCATGAGCCACGCTGCTGTAGCCTACTATGAGCCACGCACTTCTGAAATGCTTTTGGGGCACAGCAAGTCTCAAATTGTTGAGACAAGTGTAATTTTCGTTTGTTCTTGACAACAATAAGAAATGAAACAGAAAATAAAGATGAAAGGAAATGCATCTTTGCCTTCCCACTTATGCTGATGACGATGTTTTCCAAAAAAACAGAAATTCCTCGTTTATAATTTCTGTGCTGTAGTAAAAATCTGAGCTTGGGCGCATTGGTTGTGTTGGCATCTGCATGTCTGCAGAAGTGTGCTTCTGTTGGATTGTTCTTTCTTGCATATTGTGTACTGAGGCTGTTCCTGTGGGCAAATGTGCTTGTTTGTCCAGCTATGAATTTCAAATGCATCTTGCTGGAATGCGTTTGGACGTGGAGGGTCGTGTGTGCGTCGTGTGTTCTCTCGGGCAAGTAAGAGTTTAGCTAGAATTGTTCAGTGTGTGTGTGTGTGTGTGTGTGTGTGTGAGTAATACGTCCCCTTGAGGTGTGTTAATTACCTCGAGGTGTAAAGGCCATTCTCCACGCTGACACGGAACGCTCATCAGCTGTGTTGAAAAGACGGATAATGCGTACTCATCTTCCCTCTGTCATTATTTACATCGGCCCCCGGCCCTCCTCCCCATCTCCTGCTACTTTTACCGCCTTCTCCCGTCCCTCCCACCCTCTCCCGCCTCCTCTCTCGCCTTCCAGTCTCCCTGCTTCCATTCGTCTTCTGCTCTCCGGCCTTCAATCCTTGTTTTTTTCTTCTTCTGTCCTCCTCTTTAGTCTGTCCTTTTCAACTTTTTAAATGTTCTAATTGCTCTTGGTCATTCTCATCCATCTCCGTCCCCCTCACCCCCTCCCGTCCGATCTCATCGCGTGCTATCCTTCTTTGCAACCTCCTCTGGTGTGGATCAGCACTTATCCAATCCGGAAACAAAATACCAGTCGGCCTTAGGTGAAAGTGGTTCCCAATTCAAGAACTATCCATTATATAATAACTAAAATGATGCTTTGAGTCCATAATAAATTTATTTACACATGTATTCTTTTCTTTTTTTTTTAATCACAACTATATACAGACAGCTGGCTGTACTCAAAGGACTGTTATGTCATGGTCTGCATCTCAACTCATTGATAATGTAAATACTGCAGCCCTGCAGGTTTTGGTTGGTCAGTGAAGGGGTGATTCTTCTAGGAGTGCATGCTCCCTTTTATTCACACGCTCACCAACACACACACACACACACACACACACACGCACACACACACGCACACGCACACGCACACGCACACACACACACAGAAATGGCTGTCAGCCTTATCCCCTCTGTTCACATCAGCACACCCTCAGTAGGAGTGAGAGAAAGAGAGAGAGAGAGAGAGAGAGAGCCCGCGCGCGCAAGAGGGAGAGAGAGAGAGAGATTGGGGAGGGCGCGCAAGCGAGCCAACGGGTGTGATGCGCTCGCTCCCTCTGTCGCTGCCGCTTCAGGAGAGAAGGCGCTTATTCAGCTGCTGGATGAGGAACGGAGCGGAGGGAACAATGAGCAGACACCGGGGATGAGTGAATGAATGAGCGTATCCCGACCCGGGCTTCTTCCACAGTAGAGAATCGGTGAGAAGAAACAGATGTATTGTTGTGTCCTCTTATTGGTGTGTGTGTGTGTGATCCGTGCGTAAGAGGAAGACGGCACTGGCGGATCGCGTGAGTAGTATGTGCACACGTGAAGCGGGTCAGTGCACGGGACCGCGGAAATGGTGGTCAACGGGGACAGATCGAGCGACGGGTGAGGGTAAGGTGGAGGGGGGTTTCTCTCAGGTGCATGCGACGCCGAAAAGACCCGGGACTGTCCGAGGAAACGCATTGTGCACCGCTCCAATTGGGCATCTAGCGTGCGCACGGTCTCCATCGGAGGGCCTCGCTGGAGAACGGGGACTGACATTATCCCCAAAGCTGGGGTTGTGGACCGAGTACGCGGTGATGGCCGTGGCCGGGGAGGCAGATTAAGGTCACGGATAGTGAACGCATCCGCAGACTGGAGGAGCTGTGGTCTGGGTCAGGGTGCGCGAGAGGAATGGATAGGCACCACATGTATTATGAGATTAACGAGAATGATGATATTGAATAGCAGTTATTTTTCTTTAGATTTCATATAGATCAGATCAGAGCTCAGAGTTCAGGATCATTATGTTTTTAATGTTTTTTTTGTTGAAAATACACATTTTCACTAGTGATGGCGATGGTTGTTCTGCTGCTGGTGATGATGATGAGGTTTGTGGGACTGGTGGTGATGATGGTAGTGTTATTATCTATGTTAATGGTTTTAACATCCCTACATTTCTATACAGTACATTTCTAAATCTGTAAAGTGCTCTGAACGTGTAGAGTACAAATGAAGTTGTGCTGAGTGATTGTTGGTCCTATGCTGGTGGTGAGGATACTGGTGAAGATGATGAAAATGGCTGTGACGGAGGTTTGATGATCATGGTGACTACATAAATCAATGATGAGGAAGAGGAGGAGCTGCGCAATGATGATGATGATGCCGGTGATCATCATTTAAATGGGTGTGATGGGAGTTCTGATGATGATGATGATAGTTATGGCTGATGAGATGAGGGCAGCATAATGACGACGGTGCCAGTAACAATTCACAAAGGTGTTATATGGTGGAAGCTTTTGATGAAGCTGACAGTGGTAGTTTTACTTATGGCATCACAATGATCGTGATGAAGACTTTTTCCACCACGGATGAATAATTAACATTAAGATAAGTCGCCCTCTCAATAATTCAAAACACCCAAGCTGTCAAAGGAAGTGTTTGCATATCACAAAACCCTTTGCAGCCTCCACCAGCGACAATACGTCTTTGTGTAGCCGTCTAGCTGTCTTTTCCTGACTGCACGGGCCGGTGTGGATCATGTCTGCAGGGTGGCGATAGAACACTTTGGACAATGCAGATGGTAGCGTAGCTGTGTGGTGCCAGCCGACGGTAAAGAATTTTATTTCAGTGTGGTCTGGCGGCAAAGCCGTGTGATTTAATGATTAAAGGTCAGAGTTAAGTCTTCGTCTCTATGCCATGACACAGGAACAACTTCGCGAGACAAGATGAAGCTGTCTCAGTTTCTGAGCGCAGTTCCATTACCAGCAGAGTTGGAAGGGCTCTCAACTAACTGAAACACAGCGGCATTATGTGTTGGGGTGTTCCTGCCACCCTTGTTGATTTTGTTCTAACCGTCCAGTTGTTTACTCTGGGTGAGCTGTAAATGACCGCAGGTCCAGACAAACCAGGTGTTTGGAGGTAAAAACCACCACATGCATTAATTCATTATTTTTGTCAGAGGCCTAATCCTAGAAATGTCAACATTGATTTGGTCAGGATGTCACCCTTGTGGTTTACAACAGGTACACGTGTATGTGCTCTGCTACCTCCATACCTGCTGCGTCTGTGCATTCATGCTGGTGGACCAAAATATCCCGGATTTACTCTCTTTATATCTGTCGCTTCCTTCCTCGTGCATCCTCAAGTAATCCATTAATGACTTGTCAACACTCTGACTTGGCCGCCGGGGAAGGTGGCAACCCACATCTTGGCCTCTATTCTCGTCCACGCTAATCTGCTTATGCGTATCGCTGGCACTGCTCTCTGGTCACTTGGGTTGTTACCAATACTGGCCCCTGGGATCCCAAGACTGTCAGCCTAGCGTGTCTGCCTGGGAGGGGAAAGGAAAGTCCCCGCGGTCATAATCCCCTTTGCTCCTGTGCGTGTGTGTGTGTGTGTGTGTGTGTGCGTTACGCTCTTAGTGATGCCGTTGGCGGGTTGAGATGGATTTCTTTTGTTCTGAATAGTGTCAGGAGGAAGATGATGTTGACAATGACTAGACGAAAGAAAAAGGGGAAATACAGAATGAAAATAAGGAACGAGGCATGTAGCCGCATTTCTAAAGAGGTGAAATAACACACGCTAAAAGCTTTTCTTTTCTTATACAGGTGATTTTTGAGAGGCATTTTATTCTCACTGCAACCTGATTAATTAAGCGGCTGTAACAAATGAATGTGGGGACAGTTATTTATCACAGTTTTCATCTCTTCTTTGGCGGTGGCACAAAGTCGTTGGCCTCACTTTTTTGTTTTTGTTTTATTCAGTGATTGACATTCATGTAAGGTGCCCAATATGCTCCCAGCTCTGCCCAAATGCTACGTCGAAAATTGGCACCTCAACGGTTGATGGACTCTCAAACTTGACTGTGTAGGTAATAAAATTGCTAATATCTGATGTTATTGGGGAACACTCGATATAAGACAAGAGTTAAAATTAGTTTAACACAATTTGAAGTTGGGTCTGAAAAAAAAATCAATAAAAGGAACAATATGAGCTTCAGATTTATTCTGAATGCAACACCCTCAGAGTTAAAAAACAAAACAAACTCTAATCTAAAATCAAAAGTTGAGTAGTGCCAATCCATCCCTGATTTCTCTCATGGGGCCAAACAGGATGGCCCGGGCCTCCCACATCATTCATTCCACTCACTTTCCAATCACTCCCAGAGCATCACTTCAGCGATTCATTTGACAGGTTTATTGCCAGATGGTGTCATTTCCAAGCTGAGTGGCAGTTCCTGATGTACCCACTGTGATCCCACTTGCATGGCGAAGTGATTTGGTCCTCACACTTGTGTACCTCATTTAGTCCTTCAGAAGAAAAACTGCAAATGATGAAATGGGTCGTTTTTAGCTTGAAGCGCGGATTCCTGCATTCCTGCATGGACTGTTTTTGCTTGGTGGTCATATTGACAAAACCAGTGCAAATCTTACAGGATTACTCTACTGTCTGTATTGTTCTTCTCCACTAAGAAGTGGTGAATTCTTTCTTTGAACTCGCTCCATTTACTACGCTCATACTCCAAGGCTCTTTGAAAGTACATTGATTCTCAACAGTGGGGGGAGTTATTTTCTCTGTACATCCCCAGACGTAAAGTCTATTTGTTCCTACTAGCTATTTGATTCATTGGATTAATTATAACGCTCCAGATCTTATGTAAATATGTTTAACAATGAGAGGGCAAGGATGAATGTGGTTGATGAGAGAGCAGCTGCAAAGGAGAAATCCACTTAAATGTCTTTAGTGCAGAAGCATCTCTCCGTACTATTTTACTTATCCAATATCAAGTGGAAAATGCAGATAACGTTGTTTCCAGATGCATCGGTTTCTCGCAAGAAACAATCCATCACAGTCAGAGATAGCAGGTCCTCCATCTACAGTCTCCTCAATAGATTAGGATGCAATTCTGCAACAAGGCCTGTATGGATTTAAATTGACTTTTCCAAGCAGTCATCCCTCTATGTGGTACATGATGTGGGTGGAAAAAAGCTAAGTGCACCAAAAGAAAAGTCAAAAATGTCTTTGGCGAGCGAACTGCTCGTTTCTGATAGAAAGAAAAAAAGAAACAGGGTCTGTTCTTACGAATATGGATTCCTTAGCCTAAGCACACGTTTTTCTAAATGGCAGCTTCTGACGCTTCAATTACAGGAAACGAAGAAGGTTTAAAGTATCATTTATTCAGCAATATATCTTAAGTTTGCTTTCATTTGCTCCATAAAGCTATTGGGTGTATCAGATCAAATAAGGCAGACAATCCCTTAATGATATGCATTGAGCCATGGTGTGTTTCATAACTTGTAAATTGTAAACTTAAATAATTCAAGAGTTGCATAGTCTCAATCCTAATTCCTAATTTGCATAAAAAAAACGCAATAGTCTTAAATTAAACTTTAAAACACATTTTGGTCAATACTTCGTTAGAACTGGTACAGTTAACCTGAGAGGATGAAACATCCATATCCAGTTCTACCTCAGTGGTTATTTGCAGAATCCGTTATCTCATTTATCTTTAAAGATCAGCAATAATCCAACATGGCTGCTGCTGCACTTGGTCCTGTCAGTGTCCTCCATTCGCAGGGTCAACATGCAGCTACAATCCGCCCACAAAGACAGAGATCCTCCGAGGTCCTCCAAGTTAGCACAAAAGTTTAAATAGAGCCCCCGAAAACTGACAGACGTGCATTTGCGAACAGAAACGCACCCGAGGGGGCCGTCACCCACATGTCACCCCACCAGATGATGCTTACAGGTGAGCTGGCCATTGGTATGCAGAGATGCCGTCCCTGGTGCTGCGGCGAATAGAAAGCTCCGAGGTGAAGGGGAGCCATTGTTTTCATGACAATCAGCCGCATGACAAACAAACACCTTAAACCGGCCACGCCGTGTGTCCGTGACGACGCCGTTCGTTCTGTGTCTGTGTTGTTTTCTGTTGTCATTGTTTTCACGTTTGAATGAGGTCTCGTGGATGGCTTGCTGCTCGGCAGCATGAGACTGCACCAAGTGGAGAGAAACTACTCTGTGGTTTTGATTTCAAAAAAGATCGAGAAAGAAGGAGGAAAAAAAGGCATCGCCTTTGTCCTTTTTTCCCGCTCACCGTCGGAGGTCAGATTGAGAGCAATCTGCTCTTTTCAATTCATCAATGGGAGGCCTGGTGTGAAATGGACACAGCTTTATCCAATTAACTGTGAAAATGGGCACTGATGGAGAATACATTGACCTTTCATGCTTTTCTGAATGTACGGGCTTGAAAAGGTGTGTTGAAAGTGAACCGAGAAGTGAAAACACGTGTGCGTTCTTTTCCTAAAGCGGTAAGTATTCAACCTGAATTGACGGGGTAAAAGCACAAAACAAAACAATACATCTTCACACACACAACTTTATTACCGCTTAAATAAAAGCTTTTTGCAAATATTCCCCTAGTTTTGAATCCGTACAAAATCTGTTGAAGATTACATTTGAACCCGTTATTATATTGTTACATTTTTACCTCGGCACACTTCTCATTTTTACTGAACTCATAACGTCGTAAATCAATACAAACTCAGTTAACCGTAGCTTTTGACCCGGTACCCATGCATTGGCTCTTGTGACGTCCCTGGTGGCTACTGGTTGTCAAACAGATGAAGCATTTGTTTCTGACACGTAGATTGGTTTCTTCTCTCTCTGTTCGCCACTCCTTCTGCTTCTTTCCGTCCTTTCTCTGCCCTGTTATTTGACCTCCTGTTTCCCTCTCCACCCTGTTGTTACAGCTTTTACTCTTTAATTTTCTCCATCTCTCGTGTCTCCGTGTCGGTCTCCCTCTGTGTCTCTCTCTCTTTTTCTCTTTCTATTTCAGTGTATACAGGCATTAAACATTTTAACGTGTATATCCAAACAGTACTGTATTGTACGCTATGCATGTTTTACATGGATATATAACATCTTCTTCATATTCTTCATAAGTTAGTGTGCTGAAATGTCTATTAGACTACATTGAGTGGAAAGTCTTAATCGGACATGCAGGCCTCCCGTCGGCACATTAGAAAGCACAGCAGCATTAAAATCTTGGAGCATGGAGCACATTCAAAGACCGAACATTACAACTTAACGTTGGACAGCAATTCTCATGTTCCCCTAAGTACCCAAAACCATGTGGCGTGTACTCTTATCTGGCTCACCGCAGGCTGCATTAACCTTATAACAACTTGCCCATACTTAAACTGGTACGAGGAGATGATCTGATGATTCAGTTCCGTTGGCCACTGAGGCAGCGGAACAAGCTTTAAACACAACATTATCAGTTAATACGGGTGACCTATTTACACATCCAGCACACACTGAACTGGATAAGCATTTATTTGGAGTAGTGGTTTTGGCCCCTTTGACCCTTACATGTGTTCACCTGCCTGTTGCCGGCTTTCAGTTTAACGCGGTTCCAGTAGCGTACGCTGGGTTCACTGAAACCTGCTGTATTCTGCTGTCGGAAGTTCAATAAGAGATTCAATAAGCTGAAAGTAAAGCATGGTAGCATAAACACATTGCTTTTTGCAGCTCTAAACTTCATATATGGCTGTGGTGGAAAAAAATGCCCCATCATTGGTCTGTGATTTATTGTGACCTTGCAGCAGTAATAGTTACATGTTTTTTTGTATTTCCTGTTTTATTGTCACTTTCCTCTTTGCTCTTTTGTTCCCTTCCTAAGGTCGCTCCCACTACCACATCTTCTCTCACATCACCTCCATTCTTGTTTTGTTCTTGTCAGGTACACTATTTTCTGTCCTCCTCTGTCAGTCTCCTTCTCATTCTGACCTCTCAAATCCCCAAATCCCCCTCTCTGTCTTGCTTCCTCTCCTCTCTCTCGCCATTACTCTTTATAGCCTCATCACCTGGTCATTCCTCCCCTGGGTTGTTTAACACCTTCAGCCCATAACTTTCACCCCTCTTCTGTTTCTGTCTATCACTCAATGACCCCACAGCCTCTTTATTTGTTTATAATCCTTCAACTGTTAAAAATCTTACTCGAAACCTTATATTTCCTCATTTATTTATTTGTTATTGTTGTGTTGTAGTGGCTTCTGTTCTGTTTCTATCTTCCACCTTCCCATTAATCTTTTACAGGCAGCATAAATCCAAACCTGGTTTATATAATCTGATAGAGTCCACACACAGAAACGAGCTGCCCAGCCATGCACGTTGCATGCATGGCTGCAGGTCTTTTTAGCATGCAATGTGTGTGAGTGAGAGGGACATGGTGTTCATTTTAAGCATGCATGTGTGATTGTGAAATCTAGCATGTGTCGGCTTCATTGGAGCAGGTTCTGCATATTTAAGATTGTGTGTGGCGGAAGGATTGTCGTGTCTGGTGGTTTCCTGATGGGCTTAAATGAGGGAAGAGGATTAGAAGCGATAGAGACAAGAATGGGAAAAACAATAGAAAATATAATGATGCAGGAGTGGATGTCAGGTGCTCCTAAATAACCATAATCCGCTCTGTTGTCATGCGACTGCGTTGCTACTTTTCTCTTTCACACACACTGCAAATTGCCGTCTTTTTCACTTAGACACCAGTGCTGTGCAAATACAGCACAGTATCTCTTTAAACTTGGTCTCCCAGTTCAAGTTTTCATTGTATTTGTGAAAGTTGCGTGCTCTGTCTGTCTTCCCAAAAGGGCGCTGTTGTCAGCATGACATAATAATAATACAAATGCTAATGTGCTTTTTTGAAAATATCGACTGCTTCTATGAATGAAAGACAGGCCAAAATGTGATTTTTTTCTTTTGTTATCACAAGGCTTTGTGCTAATGAAATACTCCTTCCATTAAGCTACTTTAGTTTTACCAGTGCTCCGTATTTGTCATTTCCTGATCACAAACACACTTGTGGGATCCATCTGCTCCGGTATCACACTGTATTGCTTTTTGGCAAACTCACAGGCCCCCCCCCCCCCACACACACACACACACACTGTGACACACCTCGTTTTGGCATTCATTTGAATATGTAGTGATGTCTCATCACTACGGGGCTATTTTCTTTTAAAATGAAAGAATTGTAGTAGGAATAGGGCTGGCGAGTGCCAACTCCTTGAATTATGGCTGCAGGAGATTATTTAAACATCCCTCAACGTGTAGCATAAGAGTAGCATTTTGTCCATAATAGGAATGTCACAATACCAACATTTTGTGGTGGGTAACAATGCAAGGGACATTTCACATTTACCTAATTTAATACCACAGGAAAAAGCAAATGCATAATAGTATAATTCCATTTTTTTGTGTACTCCCTAGTCTGTATGCCATAATTACGGAAAGAGGTTTTGGGTGGAGGTGTGTGAGCCTATAGTGCTTCTATGTATAGGTCTGTGCGATGCAAAGTGTGGTTCAAACAGTGCAACAACTTTTAGTTGTGAACTAAAATGTGAGTGCATGTGTCATCAGGGCCCAGCAGCAGAAAAAAGAACACTGAAATGAACAGCCTGCAAACACCAAGTCACTGTAGCAAAAGGAAATCCATATGAAGGAACAGCAGGGCCTGCATGGAAGCCTGGTGCGCTGTTGTGAGTGTTTTCAGTTGAAATGTTCATTCTCACATTCATTCATTAATGCATGATAACCGTGTGTGTGTGTGTGTGTGTGTGTGTGTGTGTATAGGTGTTTGTGGGGTGTGTGTACTTTAGCTTGCTTGTTTCCTCAGGCTTTCTGCTATCCCCTCTGTGTGTGACATTTGCAAAGGATGGAAGCCTGAGCACCGAGCTGCCAGAACCTCTCAACATCATACAGTACACTCACACACACACACACACACACACACACACACACACACACACACACACACACAAACAAAAAAGCGAAAACAAACAAACAGAGACGGGCAGATTCTGGATATGAACATCTGCAATATGACTTGCGCTCGGGGAGAGTGTGTGTGTGTCCTCCTGAGCGTCAACAAAACACATCCATTACTGCCTATCCATAGAAAGCTGCGGGAAGGCTATGCTAATTGTGTGTTGCATAATACCTACGTATAATATGCATTATGAGATTGCACACATTACATTATGGGGCTTATCTCAAAGCCACATTTCGAGACCCGTCAAATGCCAGCGTCAGTTACAGGCCTGATTACATTAAGTGTCACAGCATGAATACCACAGGACACGCAGGCTATTAAACACGTTTGATATTTTTAAAGCTGATTAGGAATCACCAAACACTTGAGCACTGGTTTAGACCATATGAATAAATGGACAGCGCACAACATCACGCGACATTAGTCAATTATTAAATACATTTATTAGGACAAGTAATTAAATGCTAGAATTTATTAAGAGAATTAAGCCATTATGTCATGGAATCACTCGCATTCAATGGAGGACAATGTTAAAAAAATAGATCTAATAAAGACTGAGGCCTGGTGTCAACACCAAAACCAAAGCCACATCATGAAGGATTTCATGTCAAAGCGTGGGTAGGTATTGAAAGAAACAGCATTTGGCCTTTGAACTGCCGTTGACGTGACAGTCTGGCCTTGAGCTTGAAAACGTTCGCGTAGTGTCATTTAGGACCCCAATGCGACTTTTTGCTTGATAAAGTTTTCAACACTAAATGGGTTTTTTGGTACATAGTCAACTCATTTAAAACAATGGTCCCATATTTGATTTTTCTTTGATGCGCTTCGGTGCAATATTGCTGTTCTCAATGTATGCAAAGCACACTGTCACACACTGTATATACTTTACATACAGTACACACGCACAGATATCTTGCTTTATAGTTACAACCTGCTTATTAACCCCCAGCCCCAGGGCCATGTTCATTTAATTTATTCTCTAATATATGCCTGATCTAGTGTAAAATGAAACATTCATTCCCATTTCACCATTAATCTCCAACTCCAACAAACCTGTCTGGCCTATACAGCCCAAAGGGCCCACCGACGCTCATTTCCTCTGTTTTCCTATTACACTTTCCTCTTATCGTCTGCTCCTTTCCTTTCCTTCATCTCTCCTAACATCCTTCTCTCCCTTTTGCATTGCTCTGCTCCTCTCCCCTGCCATTACCAGCGTGTCAATCTGTTGCTTATTTGAATTTCAACTGCGTCTTCAAACATGCTTTTAGATGGATCAAAGTAGATATCAAGCTATTATACACACACAAGCCGGCATGCATTTTCACATGCTCTCAATGAGCGTGTGGCCAATTATTGGCTTCAAAGTCTACCAGTTGGGACTGTGTGTTATCTCTGTTTGCACACCCATTCACTCACATGGCCCACATACAAAACGAGTATGCACAGCTAGCATGCATGGTCCCGTACATTAAATACGTAGGAGAGAGAAAGTAGGAACAGTAATGTCAAACCTGTGTGTTTTTTTCTTTATTTTTTGTGTGAGAGAACATTCATCGGGGGGGGGGGCGTGCAGTTTAGTGTGCGATTGTGTCCGTAATACATGCCCGTCAGATGTGCTGGTTAAAAAGGATGCTGGGCGAGTGCTGAATGCTTCAAAAGCTCTTTCATGCCTACCTCAGTTAGGTCTCATCGACCGCTGGATCTTCAGATCGATGGACCAGCCTTAATTTGACTCATTCTTCGAAGCCACAAATTCCTAATTGAACCTTAGAATGTGCACACACACACACACACACATGTGTTAAGAATGGGAGAAATTGCGAAGGACAGCAGGCATTTTACTATGACAATTGTCAACAAGATCTACTTTTTATTCTTTTGGTCTATTACTCTGGTTGAACAATTTAGGTCTTCATTTCTTGAAAGGATCACAATGCTGTTCATTTAAGCACAAAGTTTGCAGTAATGTTTATTTTTGGCTTCTGGGGGCCAGGAACAAGCTTTGTCCGAACCTAAGTGTTTTATTATTCCACACATGCAACAGACTCAGAGTAACATTAGCAGGATTTGTAGAGGTGTTTTTTTTTTTGGTTCCCAATTAATATGAAGACATCTCTGTTTTGGACACTACAACCTAAAATGTTGCTCTTTAACTGCTAACGCAGCACTAGGTTTACCAAATAGCAACCTACTCTCAACTCGTTTAGCTTGTATGGCATATTTCTGAGAAATGCCCTGCATCGCACCCAAAGGAGGATTTCTAAAGAAAAAAGGTTATTAAACATTCCCATGTCTTTGAGCAATCGTTTATTGCTTGTACTTTAATTATTGGAAAACAATGGATGCCTGTGAGATAGGAACTGAATCTATAATTTGTCATCATGACACGGATATTCACTGGGGTCATCATTAGGATCGTGTTTCTCACAGTTTTGCACACAAGAGCCAACGAGTAAAAACCCGCCCGTGTATTAGATTGCTTCACGCGAAGGCGTCATAATTCTTCGTCACAATTTAGCGAGCTGGTCATTTGATTTGAATTGGCAAACCTTTCATTCAAAAGCCCACACATGCTTTCCAGCGAATATGTGTAGCTGCTGCCTCTGTCCCCCGGTGAACTCCTCTCTGCTCTCGGAGGTGCGCTGCCTGGAGCCGTCGGTCAGAAGCACCACTTTAATTCATATCTTCAAACAGAAACGACAGTGATTTCCCTCAGCTTTACTCATAAATCTTCTGTGTACGCGGGGTGTGTGTGTGTGTGTATGCGTCGACTTCCTTCACTCCCCTCCGTCGAACCAGAAAACGCTATCGATCCGACGAAAGCAAAGCAGGCGGACTAAACGGAGGATTTCTCTTTTCTCTTGACTCTTTCTCTCTTACTCTGCTTTTCTCTATCTCACCCTATATCTCCCTCTATCTCACACACACACACACACACACTCCTCTCTCACCCATAATGATAACGTTAAAGGCTTTTGTATCTCATTAATTACCATGGCAACAGTATTGGACCTACTTTCTTCTCTGCCTTTCTCTCTCTTGCTTTTCTTGCATTTAGACGCACATCACCGGGAGCTTGTGTTTCCTTTCTCTTCCACTATACAGCCATTTGTATTCAGTATTTTATTGGACACTATTGGATGGCACTCCACACTCACCGCTGCTTACATTTTCAACATTGAGAGTTTTCTGTTGTTTTGTGTGCGATTGTGTGTGCGGCTGACACGCAGTGAGTGTTTGAGTGAGTGTCCGCTGGAAGCGATGGCAGGTGTGTAACCCACTAATGGCAGAGTTACATTGTTAACCGAGTGGTGCTACATCTTTGTGCGTGCGCCAGGGGGCATCCACATTACCAGGTGATATAGATATAGATATAGATCTAGATCGGCTATGTAGGTTGAACAAATGCATATCTCAAACGTGTCTGTCGGTGCATGTTTTTCTGAAACGTAAAGCAGGTGAGACCAGCACAAGATGAGCAGATGGAAACTCAAATGTTATTGGAGCGTGCTCGTCGTGATTCATTTACGGTGTGTGTGTGTGTGTGTGTGTGTGTGTGTCCCTGCGGCTCATTGTGTCCGGATGTGCCGTTGTCACCCTGAGGGGGTTATATAAACACAATTTGATACCAGCCACAGCGCAACTCAGGGAGGGAGGTGATGCTACATTATTATTTGAAGAATTACTCTGATCCTATGTACTGACAGGTGGGAGGGGAGTCGGGCGAATGGGTGGCCATTAAGCTGACCTCAAAGCTGCATTAAATATGAGTTAATACAAAACGCCACCTGCTTGCTTATGCTGTAGACTGTAGATTCAGGCTAATGCAATTCTGGTGTCGATTTTAAACAACTCATGGACCGTGGGCACTGATGAGCTTAAAGAGTAAAGTCCAAACTCTTGGTAGAAGATGTTATGTCTGCTCCAATCACAGAATTAACATTTGTGAATCCCCCCCAGAGACTCATTAAAGTTTGACCACTAACTTCACTTCGCCCTTCAGGTTTTGTTATTTGTGTTAATGTTGCATCTAAAAAGGCAAAAAACTCCAAGCCCATCTATGTCTTATTATTTATTGCCGTTTCCATTACAATTCAGACTAAATCAGCTTTTACATGCCTTTAAATGTTCATGCTTGTTGAACCAATGAATTGATAAAATCATTTTGATTTTACTTGCAAATGTTTTATTGCAGTACAATTTCTATTGCATAACAGGAACGAGGGTAGTTGTCGTCAACTCAAATATTCTTCACATCACCTGGTTTGCTGAACTGTTTCTACCCCAGCAGTGTGTGTGTGTGTGTGTGTGTGTTTGTGTGTTTATGTTTGTGTAGTTGGAGGAGCACTTCCCAACAAAGACATCAGAGATGTGCACTGCAGCGTGCTCTCAAATTACAATAAAACATCAAACAGCACTAATATAAAGCACCAGTGACACGGTTTTAGTAATTCAGCACTAGGGCCTGTTTAGTACTGAGTTTAAATGTTTATTTCTAGGCTAAAAAAGTCACATTGGTTTTAGTTCTAGGTGATTATAGACAGGTTAAACAGTTTAAAACATTATATTCCCTCCATGGCAACGGATCTCCCCAAATATTGCACAATATTCCTTTGAAGCAAACAGAAGACGTTCATCAGAATAAACCTGTCCGATCAGCCTGGCTACTGATAATGATGCCTGAATAAGAGAAATAAGAGAAGGAGGTGCTGATACGTTCTAGTTTTTTATTTGAATTATTAACATTTAGACTTTTGATAGAACATAAAAAAACATGCTTATTGTCTCCATATGTGTGTCCATGTTTACCAATAGTTGGCTTGTATTGGAAAATGTACCAGCGTTGTTGCACTAAGCATTTAGCTAGAGACTGGAGTCCATTATCCGAACTGAAGACATGTAGCAGGAGATCCTTTATGGTTTCTTGCTCAAGCAAAAATACTCCATTGACACTAAACATGCAATCGTTCTTCTGGTCTCAGTTTTGGTACTACAATAAATAAGCATAACCTCAAACACACCGCTGAGCTCTTTTCTAAGACGTTCTTTTCTTTGCCCACTCCAACCATTTCAACGTTTTTCCGAATCGGCAGGTAGTCCTTGACAAGCTCAAAGTAAAGTGTTCTCCTCCAGAGAGCACACGGACGGGTCATTGCAAAGTCAAACTCTGAGTTATGAACAGTCCGGAGACAGGCATGACTCATCTCCTCAGCCGACTGGTACACCCTTGAAAACATTTGAAACATGTCCAGTCATTGTGTGAGTGTGTGTGTGTGTGTGTGTGTGTGCACGTGTGTGTTTGTGAGCGTGCACAGGTTATTGACTGTGTTTGTGTGTCTGTTGGCAACACAGAGAGCCAAATAAGCAGTCAGCTGCAACAGTGAGTCACTCAGCGGCCCTCACCACAACACAGCGGCATTTAGTCAAGACTCAGAGGTGTGAGTGTGCGCACTTGTCCTGCACATGTTTGTGTGTTTTTTATTTATGTTTGTCGTGCTGGTGTGGCATAAGCTATGTATCTCTGTGTTGTCAACAGTGCATTGCCTGTGTGTGTGTGTGTGTGGGGGGGGGGGGGGTGCAAGCTCTGGCGTGTGACAATTTGAAAATGAACTCCATGTTTTTCGGTTTGACTTTTGGAATTGTCTTGGTCCGCTGGGCCCGGCCGGCTGCTTTAATCTAGAGCCACAAATACACCGTTCTGTTGCACGCTTACGTGTGCGCACTGTGTCGACCATGAGAGAGAGAGAGAGAGAGACAGAGTGAAAAGAGAGAGAGAAAGGAGGAAGAAATAACATTAATGTGTAAGTCAAAATAGTGCGATTTCTGAATTGTCCATGCAGGATTAAAACCAATGTCATGATCCGTATTTAGCAAGACAGTCAAAAGGACAAAGATACAGAGACCTTTGCAGGAACAGATAGACTGGCAGAGATGGAGATCTCTGTCTAGGAGGCCGAGTCATTGTTCGCAGGCCAAAGGTCATGTAAACACTCCCGGCTTTAATTAAATAACCCTTTAACGGTTTTCTAATAGCATTTGAATGGGTGTAGTGTTTTTTTTTTTACAAGCGGGTTCTTGCCTTGTGCTTATGGATCTTGGCTCTGATCGTTATCTGGATCCTTTCTTTTCTTTACCACAGGATCAATAATGACTACGTGAGTAATTTGAGTGTATTCCCTTAGGGACAAGAGGTGTGTAGAATCCAAAGGAAGTCTGACTGGGTTAGAATAATTAAAACAGTTATTGCATCAGCCACTAAACCCTGTTTCCGTCTACCGATCTTTAATTTGGCGTTTTCGCCTTATTTGGTTCTTTTGCTCTTTCTGTGGTCCTTTTCAACGGTTCTTCTTTTGGTACCTAAGTTTATTCTTTAGTTTGCTTGATTTCTTTTCTTCATTTTTTGGTGGTTTCTTCTGTTCCGTTTGCCTCCTGGATGAGAGCGATCCATTACAGTCTGTAAATATATAATATATTTAATGAGCTATAACTTATTTTGCTCAAAATCATTTTGCTTGGCAACAGTTTTCCGTGTGGACATAATTAGTTTTGCTGATCTCGACTCACCCACACTCTAATTTGTGGCCATGTTTCAAAGATGCTGAAGTGTGCAGGGGGGGGGGGGGGGTTTATGGCATTGTGTATAAATCAATAGTACCCGAAAGAGGGAAATTAGAGATGATGAAACAGAGAGAAAGAATAGAAAGGAAGACAGGAGAGCAGTTGAAAATGACCAAGAGGTTGCAAGGCGACATCGCCATTACCAAAAGAGACAGAAAACGGAAACATATGGCAGGTGGACGTGACAGAGAGACGAAAGCACGAGTGGGGAAAAGACGGTGATGCAACGGGGGCACAAAGATGGAGAAAATAAAGGAAAGGAGGGATGAGGTGAGCCGAGGAAAACGTTGCGAGATGAGGCTGACTGACTGCAGGCGAATGTGACCGAGAGAGTGTAAGAAGAAAAATACAGATGAAAATGGAGGTAAAGAGCTGGAGGGAGAGGTAAAACAGGTGCAGAGAGCAGCGGAGATTAACAGAGAGGAGAAAATGACGAGCAGTGGAGTACGGGCAAGCTGCAGGAGGTGGGGAACGGATGGATGATTGCTATTGAGATGGAGTGTGGGACGAGATTAAACCTAATTAGAACATTATAATGACTTTGCAAGGTGATGGAAACCATTACGTTGGTGATAAAGCAGTGAGCCGGCAACTCTTTTATGAAGAATAATACTGATCGTAACCACGGTAAAGTCCTGAGCACCAAAAAAAATCCTAAACTTGGTCAGGTGAGGCAAAGAAGATGATAACAATGACAACAGAGAGAAACAGCGATCAAAGCAACATCAGATAAATGATTGACAGAGATGAACTGGCCACGATGGATGTATGTACGTAAGATAAAGACAGTGAGCACGGTAAAACGATTCCTGGTAGACATCCGCATTGGTAGCCTTGCATTGCAATGATGTCGACATGACCTTAGAATCCTTTGACCTCTGCTCATCAGCCCCACGTGGAAGTCAAAGACGTTCTCCCTCATCTCATCTCAGCCCTCATCTCCCTCATCCAATGTGGCACTTTAGAAAGATCTACGTTGAGGGCTGAAACACAGACCCCTTGCTACGCACAATCAACCTTCCTTATTTGGCGATTGACGTAACGATATTTTACGCGCGCGTCCGTTTTGTTGCTCCGTGGGGATTAATGTAGTAAAAAAAAAGGGGAGCAAACCAATACACAGCTTTAAATCTTTTTACATTTTCTTGCCTCACTTCAGAATGTCAGGAGAGTGGCACACTGCCGAACTTGATGTGAGCTTGTTTCCCAGGTCACCATAGCAACAGGCGCTCAGAACTATTCGCTGGTTGCCAGTGAGATTCAGCAGTTGGTCCGTGCATACTGTAAGCCTCGCACAAACAGCGGGTGGGATGCCAGCTTCCTGGTGGGACTGAGCAAGCAAAGATGCTTTACAAAGATATAATACTTTGTTTTCCGAGATCACTTCTGAGCTGTCTCACCATCAATCACGTTTGATTTTAATTTATTGTGAGGCTGCCGGTAGCTCAGCCGCTTGCTTTGAACGTTCTAGTCTGGGACAAAAGTTTACATAAATGATTTTGTATGCCCACCCCGTGGAATTGGGACACAGATTTGGTTGCTCCTAGGAACTAGGTGGTTAGCAAGAGGAATTACAGCGTGGATAGAGGCTAATATTTAAAACGTACTATATTTTGAATAGCCCACATGTACATGTATGTAAAAGCGATACAGAAAATGAAATGTTATGCAACTCAACACACTCCATCTGAATAAATGAAAACAACATATATTAACAGAATGAAAATATATATCGGTATTTAAGTTGTTTTTTTTATTTAACCTTTAGTGAGACATGTAATCTAATTCAGACATACAGTCTCAAACCCTACAACATAAACTACAGTGCTGGAGGTAAAATCGTGTAACCTACTGAGAACTTGAACTGTGAATAGAGTCCCACCCAGTCATTCATGAGCAATTTTTGGACATGCAGTACACAACTACAAGACCCTCAGTCGACCACAGCCCAACATTTGGACGTCAGCGCTCCCTTAAACGCCTCTATTTAATATTTCAGTGGTGGTAAGTTAATGCAAGTCTTGGCCGAGGGCTCCAGAGACTCATATATTTAACTCTTGGGCAACGGCAAGAGGAGATTTGATCGGGGGGGTGGGGGGGGGCTCAGTGAGAGCAATCCGCATCTTAATTGATTTCAGGCGGTATATTTTTAGATTTGTGGGAACAGATATGAATTATTCTCACGTAGGAAAATGTGTGGATATTAATAGTTGCTGCATGTGGTTTTATAGTGTAAGATATAGTGTAGTTGCTGTAAATGTGTGCATTTTAGTGCTTATTCTCAATTAAGTAAGTAAGTATGGTTTACTCCTTTCTTAACTTTAATAGTATGATATGATCTGTGATAAATGTCCTACAGCAAAGCGTGTGCGCATGTTTATGAGTGTGTATGCTCGGGGGGGGGGGGGGGTTAAGGTGACTCAGAGACTCACCTGTTTGTTCCAATTGTTATCCAACTTGGTCTCCAGCTTGGCCTGGTTTCACTCGTGGCTGCACACACTCGTCGACAGTCTGCAGCAAAGTGAACAAACACACATGCGCACACATGCGCATGGGCAGCAGCCGTAATTAAAAGCCAACTGCTAGAAGGTATTAAACAAGTTGGGATCAGACACTCACACCTACATAATGGACAATTCAAATCAGCATGGTCACGTGTCCAGCAGAAAAGCATTGGTTCTCTTCAGGAGTAGAGGAACTATTGACTACGTCTGCATTGGCATTAATGTATTCCTCCTGTATGTATTCTGCAGCCTTTTCTCATGCTGGAGACAACGATGGGTATTTTTCCCTGGAATCATTGTTAGAATTTATAGTGTGAAATAGACTGTGCTCATATATTCAACGACCTCTTTTTCTTTCCAATGCTGGTGGCATTACACAAGACATTATTGACGGCTTGTCTGGGTCATGAAAAGTTATTTTTTTCACTATTAAAATAAGCTGATTGTGAATAAGAACAACAATAATATGCATTGCATTTATGTAAATAATCGTCTCGTCTGCTCGAATGGCGATAAAGTCTTAGATGTCAGAGTGCATTTTTAATATATACATTCCGGAGCGAGTCTGCCATTCAAAGACGAATGCATTAGTGGCCAGACAAATTGGACATTTGTCCCCCCCCCCCCCCCCCCCCCAACTACTCCTGTCTGGGCTAATGGAGCCTCTGAGAAGCCCTGGACCAAAACCGCCCCGCATGGCTGCTGCTTGATCCCGGCCACTTCAAAGATTACAAAACATTCTGTCCTGCTTCTGAGTCTCCATAAAAGACACTTCAGACAATAGCATAGAACCTACTGAACAATTGGAGTGTATTGTGGTGTATTCCGTGGTGTATTTTTCACTCCACCAATGATTGGGGGGGGTTAAGGATTTTGTGGAGGATGTAACATCTTAACAGAGATTTAAATATGAGGGTTTTTTATTTCTCCCCAAGGTTAAGATGAAAATCCACACCGTCCATATTTGTCAGGCTATTTATCTCTCTCACTTCCTGACTCGTCCCTCTGCACAGCGTTCTCTCATTTCCTCTGCTCCATTTGATGCTCTCTCCTTTCTTTTGTTGCTCTTCTCTTCTCCCCTCCCCTCCCCTCCCCTCCCCTCGCCTCGCCTCGCCTCGTCCTCTTTCAGCCTCGTCCTCTATCGATTGTTACTCCTGTTAATTAAGGGAATCTATTTATTCTAGTAAGCCTAACGCTGAAAAGCTGGTTCCAGTTGTAGAAACAGCGTCTTCCGATGTTTCTACGACGACACACACCCTCAAACACAAGGTCAGGCCTCAGACTGAGCCTTGACCGCAGCGCCTCGGCAGCACGGCCGATTAAAGCTAAATTGTAGCTCTAGCTTTTAGAGATTCCGCCCCCAAATGGGAGGAAAATGGCCGGTTCTGCTGACAGTTTTGACCTCTGTTGGTCCCTGTGATTGTGCTTCATGAATGTATTTCAGAGACGGGAGAGACGACACGTGTGTGTTTTCATCTAGTGATGCACCAGTCAGCTGGTTCAGACCTCATCCCACGGAGTGGAGCTCTTATCTTTTCTCTCACTTTCCTTTTGTCCTCTGCAGGGGGGATTATTTCCTGCAAGACCACACGTGGGCTCTTTGGGACAAATTGTAAGCAAAGGCTGAGCGATGAGCCATTTGCGCTTCTCATTACCCGCCCTGGCATGCAGCTGGTGTTACTGACTTTCAGGCAGGAGACCGGACTTCCCCAGAATTACTCATAGAAACCAAATTATCCATATACCTATGTTGTTTATGAAAACAACAGTGTGGGCTGTTCTTTAGTTACCTGGGTCAACACTTGGGCTGAAAAAGAAGGAATCGTTTCATAGCATTGCACCTTTTGGTCCAACGGAAATGAAAATAATCAACTTGCTCAGCCGCAAAAGGAATCCTGAAAACCTTTTTCTTCTTCTTTGTTTTTCAGCACAATCTTGGATCTTGCCATTGGGTTACTGCAATACATTCGTTGCATACGTGTATCAAGCGCAAAATGAATGCAATCAGATTTGTGATTGAGCCAATGGGTGTGTGTAACACAATATAAATGACTTAATGACCTAATTTCAGTCAAATCGATGCATACACAATCTGCCAGCTAATCCTTCCACTGAGCTCTCAGAATAGTCAATAAAGACACAGTGCACAGTATACAACTGAAACTGGTGACACCAGAGAGGAGACAAGTGAGCTTAAGATGAACATTCAAGAAATAATCTGAATCGAGTGAATTCCTGGGACATGGCGCTGGGTCTACCATCTTTCACACCGTTGTCTAGCCTCGCTCCCGTGTCTGTGAGAAGGTGTGTGACCTTGAGGTAGCAAGGTCTATTTAACTGTTGATTAACAGGCCTCTTTGGTGTTGCTGCTGGTAATGCCGTAAATTGATTTGCTGCCAAGTCCCGACAATTTCCACCTCCTAATCTAAATCCATCTCCCTCTTTTTTATCCTCTCTTTCTTTCTTTTTTTTTCTCCTCTCGTCATCTTTGTCCCTTTCTTTCTGGCCTCACCATCTGTCCTACAACTGGATTAAACTGGCAACCTTGCTCCTCTGGTTAAGCCTGTGCCGCAGTGAAAGTGTGTGTGTGTGCGTGTGTGTGTGTTCCCGGTCTGATTGTACCTGTTTAACATTTCGCCAACCCCATTACTGAACTGTCATTGTTATTGCACCACAGACAGTAAAGGGCTGTCCACATTCATTTGCATTTAATACTCATTGTTTGTGCCTGTGCATGTGAAGAGGATAAAAACTGATGTGTGTGTTTCAGCCCAATCTGTGTTACAGCTCTTCAGCCTGCCACAAACTGTTCTCGTGCTCACAATGGCAGTAAAAGTTAATTCCAATCACCTCTCACTGTGTGTGTGTGTGTGTATTTAGTTGTTGAGCGCCCCCATCCTCTTACTCTGACATCCCACACCTCACATGCCTACACAATCACACACCCACACACCTTCTCACAGACATAAATAGAGCTTTACCCCCACAGTCACAACTACAGTAGCCGTGCTTTTACTGGTTTTACCAGCAGGTCCAGGCAGATTGCGAGCACATTTCCTTTTTTGGATCTTTGTACTTAAAAGGGTTTTTTGAGGGGACGTAGAGAAAGGGAGAAAGGGAAAGTGGGTAAAACAGAAATACAATAAAACACCCTTCTTCATTAAAACCCCAAACAACTATCTTTTCAATAACTTGAACCACTAATATTTCCACCACAGTCAAATTGAAGGGTTCTTTACAAAGCCCTGTTGGCCTATTAGGCCACCAAAAATTATTAAAATCCAATCTGAGTATGTCTGTATTCTCCTGCTTGTTATTTGAAACTCAATTAAACAGTCTAATCCATGAGGAAATCCCCCTTATCTAATGGATTTAGCTAATGAATAATCCCTATCAATAATTTGCTAACATCATTTTCTGATTTCTTCCATCTGGCTGACACACACACACACACACACACACACACACACTGAGTACGTCACCCACTCATTTCATACTCTAATGATAATGATAACTTTCCCATTCCATTAATCATTGTAGCATCACAGGCACTTCATTCTCTGCTCCCTTTTCTCATCTTGCGATCCCTTTATTCATTTGAATACAACACTGACAGAGTTGCTTCTTTCATATTGCACTCGAGATAAGTGCCGTCCAACCCAATGTTCAGCAGTCGTGCCACAATATATCACCATGTCAAGCTGAGGCAGAATATTGTATTTTATTGGTAGAAGTTAGTTTAATATTTTAAACATGTACAACAGTTTTTTTACAGTCGCTAGGACACATTTCTCAATACTTAGATCACTTTTTCAAAACTCTTCACACAGTGAGCACAACAGAAGTATATGTGGGCTAAACTGAGGTTCAATTATCATTGCTTTGGCACAAAATGCATTCAATGACTACATGTTTCAAATATAATTTCTTTTCTCACTCAGACACAACAACCGCCAAAACTTTGTGTACCTACAGGCCAATTTGCACCAAAACAATAACATAATACAAAACTGAATAAGACAGCAATTTGCTACAATTAAATGAAATGCTATAAAACATTTGGACAATTGGACCAACCACAGCGGATTCTCATTGTAGACGAACATCTACACAGGTGTAGACTCTCGGGCCAGAGCGGTGCCAACATCACAATGTGCAACAGCAATAGCCACTGATGGACTGCTTTTACACAAACCACCGATGGGGCCATACAACACTGAACGTCTCCTTGCGTTCCTGCATGATCTCTATGGAAGGGTTGTGCTGGGTGAGGAAATGGATGCAGAGACAAGAAATCAGCCAACATTTATAACTGTATGGGACAATGTGGCATTTCACCGAGTGGTTTGCAGCCCATCCCAGAATGGTGTCACTTTTCCTCCCACCTTACTCTCCATTCCTCAACCCCATAGAGGATATTTTGGAATTACTCAGTGCAGAAAAATAAAAAAAATTCATAAAATATATTGACGCATTCTGCAACATGTCTGATTAATTCCAGTAAAATATATTATAGTGAATTATAAACAGAGATGTGTCCTTGTTTTACACAAGAAAACATTGTTTAATGCTACATGTTGTTAGTGTTTTTTAGGTCATTGTGTGTTTGTTGGCTGTCAACCTTTTCTAGTGTTGAATGAATGAATGAGTTGATTTGAATGAAGTGTATTTGGTAGTTTTAGTGCATTTTGAATGTGAGATGAACTGCTGTGGCCAGCTGAAAGTTGGTTAGGAGAACTGGGTGAAGAGTTTTGAAAAAGTATTGAGAAATATGCCGTAGCGAATAATAAAAAACTGTAACCTATTGACTATCGGAGTAGTTGCAGTTTAATTTCCCATCGATCAAATCATTTGCATATTGTTTTGTGAAAAAAAAAATATATGTAAACAATTTTTATGAATGCAGTTTTTTTTTATTGCTGACACAAACAAATTTCTTTTTTTAGAGAACAAATAGTTCCTGTTGGTGATCTGTATATTCTGGATTTTAAATGAATATATTTTTTTATTTGTTATCTCGTAGTTTCGTACGTTTTTTGTGTTTGTCTTGTATCTCTTCATAATTGCTACGCGTCCATGTTCAATTAACGTCTCTTGATGGTGGTTTTCTGTCTGTTTCTGTGACATTTTGCAGATGAAGCCTACGGGGCCCCCTAACACCTGGGTTGCTATGCCTGCAGAGCCAGTTCAGTAATCCATCAATGGGTGATAAAGAGAGCAACAATAGACAGACAGAGAGAAGAAAAGACACTCAGAGAAAACAGATACAGCCAATTCACAGAAATTGAAAAGGTGGCAACAAGAAGCAGGAGTGTGGAACATGTTGAATTGGCCCAATGCTGTTACCACGGTGACTAATGGGACATCAAAGTTCTTATCATTGTATAGCATGATCTGCATGGGTGACACTGTGGGTGTGTGAAAGGATAACGATAAGAGGCTGTGAGCACTTGTGTATTCAGAGAGGGAAACTGTATATGCTTGGGAGTGAGCAGGACATGAAGAAGTTAAGTATGTGTATTGACAGGTGCACTGTGTGTGTATGTGTATGTGTGTGCGTTTACTTCAGGATGTAAGAGAGATATCCGCAGGGTTTTATGCCGTTTCCAATTATTATTAGTATTACTTTTTTCTTCCTCCATTCACCTCCTTCCATGCTTGAGCAAACAACATCCGTCCCTTTCTCTCTCTCTCGCTCTCTTTCCTCTACGCTCTCAGTATCAAGGGGATTTTCTTTGCCTTTTTATCAACAATGCTGTCATGTGTCACACAAGACAGAGGGCAAGACGGAGGGAGGGATGCAGAGGTGGATCGGACAAAAGACAGAAAGACGTACAGAGAAAAGGGGGAATGGAAAAGGTTTAGACCCCGAGACATTTGAGTTATAGGACACCGTGGAATGAGAGGTTTAGTGTAAAAACAAGGATTGAGAGAAAGGAAAACCGGCGGGAGGCGAGAGGCGAAGGAGCAAAAGAAGTAGGGGACAAATGGGTGAGGACGAGCGGAAAGTAAGGGGAAGGCAAGCAAGAGAAACTTGCTTCATCCATGTAAAAAAAAAAAAAAAAAGCCTGGGGGATGAGCGGGATGCGATGTGATAATAAACTCTTCAACCGCACCGACTCACAAATGATTTCATTTCAGATGCCATCAGTTGTAACTTGAGTCGTGCCACAGTTTGGGCCACCTCCTACCTGTGTCCTTCAAGTTTTAGTAAAAATGTATCCATGTTTTCTGAAGGTCAGGAGTTGCATCGCTAAACTCCCTTTTTTTGTAGCCGACTTGGTTTATAAGTTAAGTAACTACGGGGATTTCCTTCACAGACACAATGAAAGAGGAACCCTGTGTAAGTTGTGACCACTAGTGCATTGCTACAGAGCAAGAGCGTCGGTTCATGCGCCAATAGAGGCCGAAGACTGTTAGCAAGGCTGACGTTGATGTAAACAATGCACCATTTTCAAGGAAGGGAATGCATCTATCGTTTTTTAATCATGAATACTGATGTGCATTTCAGTCCAAACACTGCATATTTTAATGCTGCTTAAGTAGCTACACCCATTTCCTCACACACATGTACATACGCAGTACCCATTGAAGGAGAAAATGTGTGCAAACCTTTGACTGGTGCTGTGTATATGCATGCCCACCACTGCTACTGGCTAAAACGAAGCCTTTTCACAATTTCTTCCACGGATAAGTATAAACAAATGGATTTCCACCTCCAGATTTCTCTGATTTTTATGCCCCTGACCCCTGTACTCACCCCTTAAGAAGGAACTTTGCAAAAGTTTGAAATCACACACACCGCCTCATCATATCATGTTTCATCTTCTCTTGTTTTCATGTCAAAGCCCATTAAAACCTTTTAAACCTCATTTGGCTGATGCTCTCGCCCACGCAAATTTTCACATGTTCATGCCGATGTAGGGACTGAACCTTTTCTGCAGGCATGGCCTCATACACTAAGGTTTAGATTTCCTCTTACAATATCTAAAAAAAAACATTAAAGCAGCCGAGGTGTTGGGTTGCTTTAGGCAGGAAAACATACCCGACTGACTTGGTGTCCTGTGGTGACATTTGTATGTTAGAATTAAAAGGGTCAGTCTTCTGGGGGAAGCGAACCCATGAACTTCCTTTTCACCTTCTTCTTTTCGAAGGCAGATGGTGTCGCCCGGTTTGGGTTCATGTCTTGTTTTATTTAGTAGTTTGGTGTCTGTTGTGTCCCTGGGGTAACGTCACTTCCTGCCTTGTCCTGTCTTCCCCTGTGATTGTCTGCTGTGTCGATGATTGTTTCCACCTGTGTCCAATCACCTGCGCCTCCCCTGTGGATTCAAGCCGTGTTCAGTCTCCTGTCGCGTCGTTGCATGTTGCCTGTGTGCGCGACTGCATGTCGTCAGTTTTATCGTGTTCTCGTTTTTTTTTTCCCCTGCAGTCACATGACAAAAACAAGAAGGGCTTTCTTTTAGAGGTGGTTATTGATGGAGAGGGCAAAAAAAACAAAATTGTTACCAAAAACGGTGGGATTATACATTCCTTTTGTCAGGACACTAACCCTTAACACTCTAAAGTATCCCATCTGGATGCAAAAAGTGACACAAACCCGGGTCAGAACCAGAACCAACATTTAGTGCATTCATCATGAAGAAATGTATGAAGGCTTTTCCTGGTTCGGGTCCTTAGATTCCAGGGTACAATAAACCGAAATCCACAAAAAATACTCCAAACACAACTTTAGCCCGTGGAATAAGAGTAAAAAAACATTCCATGCAAATAGATCTAGTAACCATGCTGAACTTTCAGTACAAAACCCACCAAGCCATCGAAGCGATCGGTTTCATCGAAATGATGGATTAAATCTGCTGTTTTTTCAATGAGCTACGTCCCCGTGTAGTTATACTTCAGGCTTGCAGACTATACCTTGACTAAAAACACTAACAAATTGTAGCACTCAAATTGTACTTATAATGTATAATGGCTCTTATCTATAACAAGTTGTAAATCGGCTTATTTGATGAAATTGCACTTTCTTGTTTCTTGCTCTTCTGAGTTTGTATCCCTATGGTCGAAATGCACTTATTATCTCAAAATTCCAACTTTTTTTTGTGTCATACTTTTCTAGTACTATATTTACTTTGTGGTTTTTATCAAAATGCATGTTTGTGTATCTCTGTTATTGCATTCACGTGTGTGTTCTGCCAATAGGGACGGTTTTGTGTCCCTCCAGCGGCTTGTGGAAGTGTGGGGAGGAAGTGTGTGTCTGTCCTCAGAGTGATGGATGAACTCGGCGGCAGATCGATGTCAAGCCTCAGTTCTTTAGAAATGAGTGACCACCAGAGTCTGACCACACACACACACACAGACACACACACACACACACACACTCATACACACTGGCAATTTGGATTTGTAATATTAATAGCATGTGTTGTTAAATACTACTCCCAGAAATTATTAGCCAAAATATTGCAGCCAATCATCAGGCATTATTTACAGAATCAAAGCAGAATAGGTGCATCAGTTCCTCGCGGGGTGCGTTTGCAAGCACTGTAAATCTCTGCTGTGCTCTTCTCATGCTTTAACATTTTAAAGCAGCTCCAGGTTGGAAAGTCTAGACTCTGCAGGGTGCATTTTGGATTCCTATATGTGTAACAGCTCAACGTAAAGATGCGTTAGTGGCCAGCTGTCAGTCTATTTGCAGATGGAATTCACGATCCACTTCAGACCGCTGCCCACTTGCGCACTCTTCGCAAACTGGAAGCTTAGTGGCGCGTGTGAAATGTCCGTACACGTTTGGAGGGGACAGACAGGCTGCATCCCTGATGTCTTTGTTTTCGTTCCACTGGGTTTCATTCGCTATTCGCCTTAAATCTGCACAGTGCTCCGCGGTGTGGGCAGCACTTGGCAGAACTCTCTAACACGCTTGGACTGCTGTATCCACGGCCCAGTGGGGCGCGTGCGCTATCGCCCCTTAAATCTGCCTAATTACGCATCTCATCAGCTCATTAACCACCTCATAGCTGTAATCCCGGAGCCTACACACACACACTCATGCACTGCCTCTCTCTCTCCACCTATTTCTCTATCTCCTCCCTACCTTGCTTGGGTTTTTATCCCAGTGATTTATTTTTCTCACTACCATTTTCTCTTTTCTTCTCCACACTTCCCTGTAATCTTGTCCTAACCAAGTGATCAAGCTCTTTGAGCTCTGTGCGCATCTGGCTGCCAACCCCCCCCCCCCACAAAGAACTACCCCTCCCCCCCCCACCCCACTTGGTTAGCCTCGCCGGCTCATTGCCTCTCTCCTCCCCCCCAGCCTTGAGCTTCCACAGCTATAGCCAAAGATAAGTCACGCATGCACATTCACACGCACACCCACACACATGACTGTGCACATGCTCACACCCAGAAAATTGTCGCACACAGCTCAACACCAGCAAAGTTGCAGGGGACAGTCTGCACACACACAGGCACACACACACACACGCACACACTGAAGATATGACCAAGATCAGTCACGCTGGCTAAATCTCGTTCCCCTTCACTCTCTGTGGAGGAGACATAATAACTTTGTTAGAGATGGAGGGAAAGAGGGACGGAGAGACGTACGGTAGGAGTCAGGAGTGAGTGATGAAGAGACGGAGGGGTTAGAAGATAGAGGGACGTTAGGGGACAGGGCAGGTGGAGAAGAGATTGGGAACGAGGGACTTCAATGTTCTATGTTTATTTTTCGATTTAAAAGAAGATAGATAGAAAGCTGGCCTACTGTCCTCCTGCAGGTCTCTCCAGCCGTGACGGGCCCTGGCTGCAAAGTCCTGGTCTCACAAACATCTACTAGGTCCTCAACAGTATTGAGAATTAATTGCACAACAACTTGCACCCTAGCACCCATTCATCATGAAGGGAACCTCCAAATGGCAGCCTAGTGCGCCCTTCCCATGATTCAAAGTTCGTAAGTCTGATAAAAAACGAGCATCAGGCACCCAACGGTGCTATAAAACAAGGAAAAAGGAGAGTACATAAATCCAGGTCCATCCTCTTGGTTTTTGCATCAAATGTTTTCAACATGAGAGCAAACATATATTACAAAAAAGGATGGCTGGAAGGAAAAAAAGATGACAAAGAATGCCAGCCGAGAAAACACAGAAAAAGCCTTCTCCACAGTGTGTGTGTGTGTGTGTCTGTTTGAGAGGGAGACAATGAGAGAGAGGGGGACGGACAGAGAGACAGCGAGACAGCGAGACAGAGAGACAGAGAGACAGAGAGAGTGGTGATTCATGGTGCAAAAGGAGGTGGAGCAGCAAATCACAGCTGATGTGATATGAATCAACAACCATGGTCAATGCTCTTACTGCTTTCAATAAACGGGTCGTGGCAAAGCTTCTGTGTGTGTGTGTGTGTGTTTGTGTGTGTGTGTGAGAGCAATGTGCTTTGTAGTGGGTGGGAATATGTGCGTTGTCTTCCTTCATTTGATCGTTCAAGGCCCTCTGGCTCTATACTTAACATTTTCCAAATCCACTTGTGATACGGCTATTGTTGTTTCGGTTTATTTCGTTATTTCTTCTTTCCTTCGACAGTACTGTTTATTGTTCTGTTTGTCCTTTTTTATTGCTTTTATGATGGGATATTTTCATTATGTGTGATTGCTGTCCTATGCCCAGGGCTGTAGAGTTCTGATCCTAAACATCTCCGCCCTGGCTTCAGTTGGCCAAACCTTCCGTTACGGAAGCTAATAGCTACTTTGTTCTAGTGAAAAACATTAAGAAAAAGATGAATCAAAAACTGTTTTCTTCTTTCCTTAGCTCCATTAGTTGGATGCCGATGTAAAACATCACAAAATGTTGGATTTGCATGAGCAGTAACATGTAGCCCCCCCGGCGTTATGAGAGTGCATGCATGCACAGAAATTTGAATAAAGCTGCTAAGAATCCAAATGACAATGTAGAGAGGTCAGTTACATTATTTTACTGCTGAAAAGTCACTGGCCATAAATAATCAATGAACCAATGAATCTTTCAAATGTTCTATCCAAACATTATACCATCCTGCTCAGACACTACAAGTTTTCTCTGTCGCCTGAACCAAACATCAAAGTGTGCAACTTCCTAAAATCGCATGGATTAACAAGAAGTTCTGTCTTTAAGTTTTTAAAGGTTCCACATAATTCCAACAATTTATTGTAGCCCCTTCTGCATAGCTGCTATCAATCCTTTTTCTTTTTCTCTGTCTGTACTTTATTATGTAACTTTAATTTTTGCATTGGTTTGTATGTGGAATGGAGCCCGCCATATCTATAATAAAGGCACTTAAGTCAAGATCAAAAGTGAAAGACCTTCCTGACTGCTCAAGAAAGGATGATAGCACAAATGCATCTATGGAAATTATCAATAAGCATTACACATAAAATGAAATTTTAAACTGAACGTTTGAACTGAAATTATGCCACGACTATCTGTCAAACCACTGCCTTTAAATCCTTAATTTAGGCACCTTGTGTGTAGTGTGTATGTGTAAGTATATGTTGACATCATCATCTCATCCTATTACTATTTGTCACCATACAGGTTAAATTCTATAAATAAGAAGAATAAGTGCACGCCTCCCTTCACATTAGCTACCTTTGATCTTTTCTTTTCATTCCAAATGTACATTTTTTGGGACTAAAAAAAGAACCGGTTTGTTTACGGATGAGGACGACCTGAAATTGACGATGAGGTGTGACAGAGAGGAGGTGTGGAAGAGAGAGTGAGCAGTAGCATGTGATATGGAGAGGTGCTTGAGACGTGAAGTGGTGAGTGTGTCTGTGTGTAGGCGGAGAGGGAGACGGAGGACATGAACCTACGCGGATACACAGGAAGGAGTTGAGGGAGCCTGACGGAGGAGGGAGGCTGAGAGGCAGGTGGAGAAGGGAAGGGGAGGGTAAGAGTGAGGGGAAAGGAAATAGGAGATTCAATGAAGCATGGAAAAGTCAAAGTGAGGACAGTAAGAAGGCTGGATGACTGATAAATAATGTCTGGAGTCGTTTTCGGGACGTTTTGAGCATCATTAATGTCCCAGAGTAGAGTTTTTAAAGTGGAACGATGTTGGACCTCAACTAAACTTATGGCAGTTCTATTTTTTGCAGGTGTTTTTGTTTCGTTTTGTTCATAAAGAAGAATGCTTGGAACACTATAGACAATATTGCTGGTTCTGCTGCGTCAAATCATTCCTGAGCTGAACCCCATCAGCAATCTGTGATTAAGGAGTGGAGTCACATTTTTTGCAGAAAGAAAGACAAAAGGCGAGACCGGGGGGGAGGACGAGGGAGTGGGGCGGGTTGTGTGTTTGTGTGTGTGTATGGGGGGGAGGGGGGTGGTGAAGAAGCAGTACCAGGGATAGATGGCGGAGGAGAGGAGCGAGTCGAGTATTGAAGTGACGGGTTGTTGTCAGACCAGAGAGACCCTGGGAGATAAATGAAGACAGGGTCAGCAAATCCCTTCTAATGTCACCCAAGATGACTAACTATGGTTGTGTATGCGTGTTGGTGTGTGTGTGTGTGTGTGTGTGTGTGCATTTATGCTAACATGGGGTCAGCTATTTTTCACCCAAGGGCTGAGTATCCATGAGTGTGGAGTGTGAATGTGTGTCTAAAAGAGAAAGTATAGGAGCACAAGGTCAGCAACCTTAGCACCGCATGACGGACATGTCTGCTTTTGTATGTTTCAGCTCCTCCCTGTGTGTGTGTGTGTGTGTGTGTGTCTGTATTTCCCTGATGTAACCCAACAGTTCACATTTTTTCTCATCCTTTTTTTGGGGTTATCTGTTTTTACTCACAGCACAATAACGTTGGCCCGACAAAAAAAAAAAAACATTGTACAAAGCTCTCGTATGTCTGCTGCCCACTGCGCTAATGTTCACTGCCAAACACCGAATCTGCAGCAAGGCACAGCAATCAAAGCACACACTCATGCTCTCTGCCAGGATGACTTGTGTGTACTGATTTGCACACGTGAGACTGATTTGGTCCACCAACTCACGCGGTGCCATATAACGTCTTCATACTGTTTACCTGTGAGAATGCCTTGAGTTAAGGCATTAAAGTTTGATCGTGTTTCCCCTTCGCCATGCGCTCGCACCAAAAGATTCATGAACTTTAGGGAGCGAGTGGCAAAGGGTTTTTGTCCTGAACATAATGTTTCAGGCAACACTTCTCCATTGTTTAAAGATTGAAAGTGTTGCCAAACCGAATGGATTTCTAGGGCACTTCCAACAAGCTTTAAACGCCCTAATGGCACATGATGACGTCATAAAGTTGTCACAACAAAGTTGCCGGCAAACAATTGCCTTTTTAAACATCAGGCAGACACAAAGAAGAATGATTTTGTGCATCCGTTAGTGACTATATGTTCACTACCTTTCACACTGTTTGATACTGCGGGTCCCCTTTATAGGGTAAAATAATTCTTACTATGCACTAGCACAGCATTACAACATGGCAATGTGGACTACATAGTAAGATGGTTTTGATATGGTGTACTACAAAGTGGGCAGCGGGTGATTTTGGACACGCTCTGTGCCTTAAAACGTATTGCCACTAAAATGTATGGAGTGTTGTCGGGCTGGGAGCCTCTTTTTTGAAATATGAACCTTTGCCGTTGCCTATTACAAGTTTATGATTCAAAAAACACATTACACATTTCAAATATTGGATCGTATGTCCCTGTCTGAGCTGGTAAAGCTCAAAACAGGTTACCATCGACTGCTCTGCAGTCCAGATTAAAAACAAGAGGTGACTGATTTTCTTCTTCATCTTAGCTCCTAAGAAGCTCAGGCCGGCTACATCTACTCTTTACTGATGTTTGCTAAGTGTATCATCATTTAAATACTGTTAAACAGTTTATTATCATAGTTTTATGCAGCGTAATAGCCTTTGATCATTGCTTTCACTGCTTCGTTATTTAATTTGATCAGTTTGTAACCCCCATGAAAGCTTTATGCAAACACATCCTAATATGCTCTATTCAAAATAAAGAACGTTATTTTAAATCACATTAAATATTGAGTTTTGCTGAAAAAGCACTTGATTTAAAAGCAAATAATTGTGTTTTTATTGTTTATTCCATGAAACCAACGAGAAAACGGTTGAATGATGGCTTCCCTTCTGTCTCTCTTCTCTGCCTATCTCAAGGATTTGGACGTTGCTCCGAGCGGCCTCGACAGCAGAAGTCTGTAGAACCCATTAAAGGCCCGACCGCCTCGGCAGAAATGGCTCTGGCGGCCATGTCTGTGCATCCATCCCCTCTTCCTTCCCGCCTCCTCCTCTGCCTCCTATCGGCCTTCCTCCTCCTGTCGTGTCCTGGATCGGTGCATGCGGGTTCATCTGAGAGTAACTGCTCAGCGAGTGGAGACCCCTGTCAGGAAGGTGGGTTGTAAATGCATGTGATAATAATGGAATAACACGATTACACGAGGGAGTGTAGCTTATTGAAAAGTCTCCTGTTTTGCATTTACCAGCCATGTAAGCTGTTGATGTCCTCTGAACATAATAATGCTTCAGATCACTATAGTTCACTGGGTTCACCAGTGATACCCAACGGATCTACCTCAGAGGGAAATACTGCCTCCGGAACCATCTTGCGTCCACTTTATATTGCCGTTTTTCATTCATGAAGAAGCCTATAAATAAATTCAAAACTACAGCATTTAATTCATGATCAATGTTAGGCCTATAATGGAGGCAGTAGATGCATTACATCGTATGGTTTATCTCGAGTAATACATTTATTATTAGGTGTTCAATTAGAGAATTCTGTGTTGTCCTTGCTGTGTTTTGCATCCACATATTTTGCTAATAAGCTCTACAAGAAAGTATTCCTGTTTCTTTTACATTTAGAAAAATAAATTGTGTTTTTCATCATCTTCGACATGTTTTGATATCTCATCACAGCTTCTTTCTTCAAAGTTTATTGCATATTTGTGGTACATTGGTTGAGGGAAACTTTCATTTCTAAATGATCTTATAAATAACCTCCGATTTATTGGAATATATTTTTCCAGCTCATTTTGTGCAACCTGTCCAGAAGCTCTACAAATTACATGAAATATATTTATTTACCAGGTGTTAATGCATATTCAAAGTTGTACAATATCAACAGAATATTCATAACGAGGCCACACCAGGAACTCCTCCCCGTCCAAAGGTGACATTGTTTGATTGCCTCGCTGATCACATGGTCAGTTATCAGCTCATTCTGCCATTTTAGCGCCGGAAGCTTTGTTCCATTTTTAATCAAGGCAAATGGGACCATATGGAAAATCTCCCACTAATTATCATCCTTAATCAGGTTGTTCTGAATCTGATCTTTTTACATAAATTCCCACAGCCTCTGGCTGTAAATTATTTGGGAGGGAGAGAATATTAAGGTTAGCACCCAACAGTGTTATAACCACGTATCTCTTGTGATCATTTGCTGCAAGAATCCTCCCAAACTTTGAACTTTGAAGTTTTGAATTTCTTTTTTCTTCCTTTCACATTTCAGGTGTGGTGCTGCCGGTGTGGAACCCTCAGAACCCCTCTGTAGGTGACAAAGTGGCACGGGCCATAGTTTACTTCGTAGCCCTGATCTATATGTTCCTTGGCATGAGCATAATAGCAGACCGATTCATGTCTTCTATAGAGGTAGGCACCAGAATCACGGCACGGCATCATGATTGAATACTAAAATACTTACATTTTTTCTCATCTCTTTTCTTTCTTTTCCTTTTACATCCCTGACCCTTCTTCCTTTCCTTTCTCCTTCAATCATTCTTTCCTTTCCTTCTTTTGCCCTTTACTCTCCTTTCCTTTCTGTGCACCGTTTCCTTTGGTGGCCGATGCTCCTCCTCTCGTCTCGTCTTCTCCGCTCCTCTTGTCTCCTCTTGTCTCCTCTCGTCTCCGCTCCAGGTCATCACCTCCCAGGAGAAGGAAATCACTATAAAGCGGCCGAATGGCGAGACCACCACGGCCACGGTCAGGATCTGGAATGAGACCGTTTCTAATCTCACTTTAATGGCCTTGGGCTCGAGCGCCCCGGAGATCCTGCTGTCAGTTATTGAGGTGAGCTCAAAATGGGCAGGACGGTTATGTTACACATTGGATTAACTGGTACAGAATGTAATGGGAACGCAGTAATCTAATTTACTCCACACCTACAGGTTTGTGGCCACGGTTTTGAGGCGGGCTCTCTTGGTCCCAGCACCATCGTGGGCAGCGCTGCCTTCAACATGTTCGTCATCATCGCCCTGTGTGTTTACGTGGTTCCCGATGGAGAGACGCGCAAGATCAAACACCTTCGGGTGTTCTTCGTCACAGCAGCCTGGAGTATCTTTGCCTACATCTGGCTTTATCTGATCCTGAGTGTCTTTTCCCCCGGAGAGGTGGAGGTGAGACGGAAATGAAAGCTGTACGGAGCGGAACCTTCCCGGGAAACTTGTTTTGGGTGAAAGGAGCTGATGGACCATTTCTCTTCTGCCTTCTAGGTTTGGGAGGCTGTGCTGACTTTCCTCTTCTTCCCGCTGTGCGTGGTCCAGGCCTGGGTGGCCGACCGCCGCCTCCTCTTCTACAAATACGTACGCAAGCGCTACCGCGCCGACAAACGCCGCAACATCATCATCGAAACCGAGGGAGGGGCGGACGCAGGAATGGCCGTCGCTGGAGGAGGAGGACTGGGCCCGGGGGGGTTCACCAAGATGGACATGCTGGAGCTGGATGGACAAGTGGCGTTGAACAGTCACAGCGGGATGGACGGAGGGATTTTCGAGGAGGGCGGAGCGAAAGACGAGGAGGACGAAGCCAGAAGGGACATGGCGAGGACGCTGAAGGACCTCAAGCAAAGGCACCCAGACAAAGACATGGAGCAGCTGATTGAGATGGCAAATTATCAGGTCAGTGATGAGTGTGTGTCTGTGTGCACATCAATTTCTTGCCATCGATTCCACTTGCTTCCAGTTCTCCTGCTTTCTGGCTCAAGATCCCTAACTTCTCTAAACTTTTTTTACGGTGCAAAATGTCAAGCAACGTACACACGCATTGCATTTTAGTGATGAATTCTAACATGTTACATAGTTATTTTCCAATTATTTGGGGACTTCTAACTCGATCGCTATATATTTACCGTTTATGAGCTCAAGATCTTTTTACGTGGTACAGCAAACAGTCACGCGTGCCATTAACTCAAATGCATCACATGTGCAACTCCACTGAGGGGGACTTAGTGTTGGAGATGACGCTGTGACCCATTCGGTTGTGATCAAGATGTTTAGGTGACAGCAGGTAGGACGGCACACAACAGTTATACCGAGAACATTTTAAAATGTTCCAAAGCGACTTCTAAGCTGATGTAACAAATAACATGCCTCAGTTCATAAAGTAATTGAAACATTACTATAAGTACACACCAACTATAACATAGACGATAGAATACTTTCCAGGCCGCCCCTCATGTAATGTTGTGTGCTGATGAAACCACTAGTGGGCAGAAAGGAAGGTGCCGGTTGGCTTGATTGACTGCACTATAACGTGCAACCCCTCTGACATCCCGGTGATGTTTCTCCCGGTAAGTTACATGAACGTTAGATATGTTAGTGTGCTGGTTCATCCATGGACTTGGAAGCGGTAGCTTGACAAAAAAAATTGTAACGCAAGGTCCACTTGTCCACTGCTTGCTTAGTTTACAGAGTTTACAGCCACATCTCAGACATTGGCTTCATGCTAATGAGGAAGGCTGTGAGTAAAGGTTAAAAAAGAAGAGAAGAAACTGACAAGCTAACCTTGCGTTAAGATTTTTTGGAGGAATTTAGATTTAGATTGTCATGTGAGATGTGTCCCATAGAGGTTAATCGCTAATTAATAGTCGGTTAATCTGTCCTCATCCCTTGCAAAAAGAAAGCAGTTGCTAATAGATGACTGTTGCTTAAAAAAATCCTTATGAATACTAATCATCATACCGTCACAATAGTGGTTCCTGTGTTCTCTTCTGGGTTTGAGGCTGAACTGTAGAAGCTGTGCAGGTTTCTGCTGCTCTTCCTTTCTCTGGTTTCCCCTCTTCCCTCCTGGTCTCTTCTCTAAGTCATTTCCTGATTTTGCCATTTTTTGTTATTGTGAAGGAAGGAGGTCTGGCAGGCATCTTTAGGTGCACTGGGCAAATTCCAGATGTTTGTTTGCATTCAACCCTTGCCCACTCCCTGGAGCTACTCTCTCAGCCTTGTGCTATAAATAGAAATGGCAGCTGTTATGGAGATGTATCTCGATCTAAATAGATCACAATCTTTCATGGTAAAATTGAATAAAATACCAGTCCACATGGGTCTGACTTTTATTAAGTCAACAAAACCCTATCACATTTTTGACTTAACTAACAAACATGAAAATTCTGAAGTACAATTGCAGCCCCACTAGCCCGGATTTTAGCAATTTGTTCTTTTCCTATTGCTTGGATTGTTATAAAGCTCCATTGCTATTCAGAAATACATTTGCAGAGGTATCAGAGGTTAATAATTGAGAGAACTGGAAGGCTACAATGTCACATTGTTCCTCTACCTATTTTGACTGACCTCACAATATCTTTTTGTTCACAAAGCACTGATAGCTATAACATTTTGAACCATGGTGTAAGCTCCAAAATCACGAACCCCAGAGAAATAGCATGCATACTTAAAGGGCAGGATCTGGGAACATTGTCATTAATTCAATGAGTTTAAATTCGACCTTTCACCTATTAACTTATTGTAGAGATGTAGGAAAAATTTCCCAGGAGAGATTCACCGCTTAGTCCATAAAATGCAGTTATCAGTTTAACAGTAGAAGCTTTTGTGGAAGAAACACTCATCTGGAAAAACCAATCACGTTTATAGATTGCCATGATGACTATAATAGATCCCCTTTGGTAATGGATTGGATTTTTTGACCAGGTCCTGATGCAGCAGCAGAAGAGCAGAGCGTTCTACCGTATCCAGGCAACCAGGATGATGATCGGAGCCGGCAACATCCTCAAGAAGCATGCTGCCGACCAGGCTCGCAAAGTGAGTCGCGCGTGCTCTCTGCTCATCGGCGTTATTCGAAAGGAGCAAACTTCAACCGGACTTTATTTTTCTCCGCCCCGGCTCTCTTTCCAGGTGGTCAGCAGCAATGAGACCCAGGCCCCGGAGGACGACCCTCACACCATCCGGATGGAGTTTGAACCCGCTTTGTACCAGTGCTTTGAAAACTGTGGCTCCCTGAAACTGACCGTGGCCAGACGCGGAGGAGACCCCGGAGTCACTGTCAAGGTGTGTGAAGCACCACGGGAATCGTGGTGTGCATTAAAGACGTCTTTTGGGTTGTCAAAAGAAAAACAGCGGCGCAGAAAACACATGAAATCTACTCTGAGCTGACTTCACTCACACCCGTGGCAGTTTTCCTGGTCTCGATCTGATCTTTATCAAAACACGGTGTCACCTCTGGAGAGCTTTCTAGTTCTCATCTCCGGTCAGATGCTGGTACAGCTATAGAAGTGGTACAGTGATACAGGAGAGCTGGGAGACGAAATCCAAAACACAAATCTACTGATTTTAAGATTCCAGCTCAAAAACATAGCCGCCGGGCAAAGGTTCATTGATTTTGGGCTTAATGCTGGCCTCATGCTCTGATTAAGAGATTTTCTTTCCGGGTCCCACAGGGAGTCTGTGTCAGTGAAATGATACTTGATCTGCTCACTGCTAATACAGGGGCTTTGCTTGGCTGCATCTCCCATGGTCCTCTCCCTGTATACGATTAGACTGTGATGTAACACCAGTGCTGTCTTTAGAGGTATAGTCTCATGGCATGGCCTCGGTCCGCCGCCCACTGAGGGCCGGGGTTGTTAAGTGAAGTGGCCTATTTTGCCCACGCACATTATTATATTCACCAAAGCGTTTCTCAACGAGGCCACTTGTGGTTGATGGCGCATTTGTTGAAAGGGTCAAAGGTTGCACGGATCTATTCTCCATCGCGGACTGCAATTGAAGTCTTGTTGAAAGTGCTAGAGAAGTTCAAAGAAATCTTCAACGTACTTTACCCTCTTAAGGCTCTTAAGGCAAAAGTAGCCTGTACGGTTTTTCGTGTTGTTTTGACCTAAATTACAAACTCAAAGCTGCATTCGTTTATTTTTGTTGCGTTTCTTGGGAGCCGTGGAAACAATCTGTAAACACTGAAATCACCATTTAATATCTATTGTATATGCCCAACAGATATGGAGAATCATTAACGTTTCGTTTGGGGTGATGATTTGCTTTAATTTGACTATAATAGCACAGGGCCACCAAATCATTCTCTGCCATCCATATCACGACAAAACATATTCCTAGGTACAGATATTAAAGCCAAGCTATTTCTTTGGCCAACTGGATATTCATACATCAATCACATTTTAGGCAATGTGTAACTTTTTGGTTTTATTATCACATGAACATAATTTCTTGTTTTTATATTTCAAACATCATATACGAATCCTCAGTATATACAGCAGTCCCAACATTATAAGCTTCTGTATTTCTGCACAGCGCTGAGGGAGTGACTACAAAGAACTCTGAGTTACTGATTCGGCTTTTCCTACCGACCGCCTCATATAACAGGGACCACCACAGGGTTAGAAACAGCGAGGGCAGTTGGATGTCTTTGCATAGGATGGCAAGGGTCAATAAACAGGGCAAATGGAGAGAACGGGGCGAATAGAGAAGATACAGGGAAAGTTGTGTTGTACTATCTTCAAAGTCGTTATTATCATGCTGCACCTGACCAGAGGGCCCGGTTTAATGAAGCGGTACATCTTGTTTTCTCTCACCCTCCGTTGACACCCCCCCCCCCAACCCCCCTCCCTCCAATTGCCTCTCTTCTAATTCTTTGGCATCCTCTTCTATCCCTCTCTTCTTCTCTTCTCCCTGTGTCCTCCCTCTCTCTCTCTCTCTCTCTCTTTGTTGGCTCTTTTCGCTCTCTGTTCTCTCTTGGTGTTCGTTTTTTTTTATCCCAAGGTGGATTATCGCACAGAGGACGGTACGGCAAACGCAGGTTCGGATTATGAGTTTGCGGAGGGAACACTGCTGTTTAAACCAGGAAGAGACCCTCAAAGGTAAACATGACGGTGATTTAATATTTTATGGCATATTAAAAACAAAACACATCCAGAGACTGAGGCTCATCTGCGGAACCTTTTCAACAAAAATATGACTTTAAAGTTCATCGTTAGAGTAAAGCGCATTAAAATGGAGCACCATGAACAATCCACATCCTAAAATGCTAACCCCTTTGGCCAGAGATCACAGTGGAGTGATTGACGACGACATCTTCGAGGAGGATGAGTACTTCTACGTCCATCTCAGTAACCCTCGAGTGGTCGGTTATCCCGAGATGGGCGCCGCCCCGCTGGATGCCAGTGCCACCCCCAAAGCCGTGATGGGCGACAACCACACAGCAACAGTGACCATCTACGATGACGACCACGCAGGTGACAGTGACCCCCCCCCCCCACAGTGATCAAACAGGAGTTGGATGCAACTCTGAGGGCGCAATACTAATAAGCCAAACTGTAATTCTAATCCTACTCACTTTGTTGGAAAGTCAATGTTGTTTTTCTATTCGTCTTTAAGCTATTGTGCAAGAATAAAGAATGTCAAACCATCTGCTTCACGTTGAATCCACGTGGGTCGATTATTTTGCAACATAGTCGCAGAATATCCTCAAAGGGGTCCTGTATCAGAAAATGGTTCCAGTCCCTCGATGTCGTTACTTTTTCAAAAGAGAATGAAAGTGGGAGTGGGGGGGGGGGGGGGGGGGGGGGGGGGGGGGGGGTAATATATTATCCATTACACTACAGCAAGCTGGGGAGTGAGAGCGTGAGGTGTTTATCAACTTCATCCTTCACGTCTTCCCCCCCGTGTGTAAAATAACGGACCCTCTTTGGTACCGCAGGCATCTTCACCTTTGAGAACGCCAGTCAGAAGGTGAACGAGAGCGTGGGGGTGATGGAGTTGAAAGTGCTCAGGACCTCGGGGGCCCGGGGCCTGGTGGCCGTACCTTACCACACCGTGGACGGCACCGCCAGAGCCGGGGAGGACTACGAGCTGTCCGCTGGCAAGCTGGAGTTCCAGAACGACGAGACCATGTAAGTACACATGTGATGTCAATAGGTGTTATTTAACCCAGTCAGAAGTTCTCATCACGTCATGGGAGACTTGTCCAGGGGCACGATATTAAAAAACAGAATGGCCTGTTCAAGTTAATTGAGTGTTAAAAGTGCATTCGTGGTAAAAATAGCTCTATAAGGCAGATAACAGTGTTATTATGCCACTCTTCTGCATTGAAATGCTTCCTCATATATTCAAGGATGCCCGCACAGACGCACACGCACACACACACAAACAAAACTCCTCTTTGTCCTTGGGGACATGCATTTTTAATACGCTGACGTTAGTGGTGTTAAATTGACCAATACATAAAACAGTTGGGAAATCAGTTTCCTTTGCGCCTGCTGGGGCTTGTGAGGCAAGTACTGTGTTTGTGTGTAGTGGGCGTGTGTAGGGGAATGTGTGTGTGTGTGTGTATGTGTGTGGTTTTGTTCTTGTATCCGTACAAGGACACCTTTTGAAAATTATTTTAGTTTCCAACCTTAGAGTGAGATTATTGGATTCAAATTTCTTAAGAGAAAAAAGGCAGGATAATGGGGCGATAGAGGAGAAGGCACTCAGCAGGGGGGGGGGGCACCGCAGGCCTTCACGGGGGCCGCACACTCTACTTGGGTCAGCCTGAAGTCGACTGGGATGAGAAACCAAGTGTTTCTTATAAATTGTTTGTAACTTTGGTGGTCAAGAGTTAGCAAGAAGCAACAAAGCATCTTCCTCTGTGATGTTGATTAACTGAGCAAGGCTTAAATTTACATAAAAGTTAAATAGGTCAAAGTATTATTTTCAATTTGGACGAATCCACTTTTAGCTTGCGGTATTAATCTGAGCTGCAAAGTATGTTTCTAATCATCAGTGTCTCTCGTTACAAAATGGATTAAAAATTCATCTCCTTTAAAGGCTTTTTGAGAAAATGTAGAAAACCAGAACAAAAGAAAACGAAAGCACTCGTAAAACAAAAACTGTCCCCATTAAGACAGGATGCCCTTACTCATGTAGTCTTTTCTCACTGCCACCCCTGCCTGTGCTTTTTCTCTCCTCTTTGCCACTAATGTAAACCTACGTTTGTCTGCTTCACTCGTTTTTTGGTCTTTCTTCCCTCGATCTGCCCTTTTCTGTCTTTTATGTCCAAGCCTCAGAAAATGTCAACTCTTTCTTCCATTTTCCTTCTTCCCCTCTCAGTCTGACCTCCTTTAATGTCTTTCTCCCACACTCTGTCTGCCATATGCTTTGATTTTGTTCCAAACTAGATGGGTTTTTATCATCCACCTTCTCTCCTCCTCTCTCCGTTCTTCACCTTCACACCTCCTTGTCATCCCCCCCCCCCCCGTTCATCCTTGATTCCTCTTCATTTGCATCTTCCTTCCGTCCCCTCTCTCACCTTTAGTATTTACGCTGTCAGACTTTTCCTGCACTTTTATCCTCCCAGGGTAAAGGTACTCCACTGTCTCTTTCTCGGCCCGACTCCCTTATTTTCTCCTTCACCTCCTCATCTTCTCCATCCATCCATTGCTGTCTATCCCTTGAGCTGGAGAAAGGGGATTTACTGCCGGGGCAATTTGGCTGGATCACACCCCAGGCGTAATTCACCATCGACACCTCCCTCCCCTCTCTCCTCTCCCACTTACAATATGTCTTCTTTCGAACTGCGTAATGGTTTTGTTTAGCAAACCCACATTAATCTGTCACTTTTTCTCGTTTTTCCTGGACTGATCTTGCTGAAAAGTTTGAGAAAATATTAAATGGCTAAAAGTCAATCGATGGATCATTGTAATGGGACGTTTCGGGGGGTCAGGTGGCGGGTTTTAGATGAAGAAGGTGTGAGCCAGGTGCTGTTTGAAATTCTAAAGAGATGATTTAAGAGGCTTTGGAGCTGAACTGACAAGAGGAGAGGATAGAATGGGGAGGAGGAGAAGGGGGGGGGGGGGCTTCTACAAACTAAAAAGATTCCACAAAGAAAATTCCCTCTTTCCTGCATCCCTTGATCATTCCTGAAATAATTGCACGTGTAATGTTAGTTTGCTTGTCATGAAGAGTAAAACGCATGTTAAAGGTTCTTGTGATATCGTTACTTGTGTTGGAAATGCCTCCGATAAACCATTTTGGATTGTACATCCGATCAGTCCATCCTGCCCGGTTGGAGCTTAACATGCTGAAACCCGCCCTGCGCCACTGTGGCTTAACACCCCCTGTGCGTACTATTTCGTTAGAGACAGGGAGTCAAAGAAGGACGTGCTAAAAGAGTTCTGATGTCCGACTTTTCCCTCACTTGAGTGGCATTCATTTGGTGTCAAACAGTTGTTGGTCACATGAACACAAACGCGTATATAACGCACGGGAAATCTAAATGTGTTCACAACTCAGATTAAGCAAATGCAGGAATTAATGAATTCCCTCCCTTCAGCTAAGCTTCTTTTATTTCTCCTTCTCTTGTTCACCAATAATCCCCCCCTCCCTCCCTGCTAGTGGTTTCTCGGCCTCCTTCTGACTCCGGCTCGCCCTGCCCGCTTTGTCTCTCTGTCTTGTTCTTTTTGTGAAGAGGGCACGCGTCTAAGGAGTCGGAGGCAAAGTTAACTGCTTGTGTGTGTTTGTGTGTGTGAGATGTGCTCAGCGGGGCCGGTTTATTCTTAGCCTTCCTGCGAGCTGCAACTGAGCACCGAGTCGCAGCCAAGACTCAGGCAATCTGTGTCTGTGTGTGTGTGTGTGTGTGTGTGTGTGTGTGTGTGTGTGTGTGTGTGTGTGTGTGTGTGTGTGTGCGTGTGTGACTGCGTGTGGGGTCGTCTCCTCTGGCTGCTCATTATAAATATCAAACAGGTGTCGCCACCACACTGTGCCGACGCCTGTTCAATTAGTGCTTTGCCCCGTGTGTGTACGCGTGCACTCACTTTACACTGCAACCCACCTCCGACATTTCTGAGTCCACAAAACTTTGCGATATGTCACCTCGCAGATGACGCTGGATTAAACTTTTCTAAATCTTCCTAAAAATTGCACTTCAAGAAACGTCTTTCATACTTTCACACTACTTGTCAGCAATTGGTTCTTCCCTAAGCCCCGCCCCCTTTCCCTACTGCTGCTGCTGCTATGTCTTTGAATAGGCTGGAATGGAACAGGGTGAAAGAAAAATATTTGATATTTGATCATCTCAATTTTGTAGTGTTTCTCACCCGTCACTCAGACACATGTCCGTTTGTATCTTCCTGTGTCTGTCCTTCATTGCATTCGGGGTGTTGAGGAAATCAAAAGCTTGACACACCACCCGAGCCTGTGTGTGCGATGCCGCGGAGGGTTTTCAGCAGATGGGCAATTTGGATAAATCTGATCACGCATCTCAGACGACAACACGGTTTAAATGCCAGCCTTCTCATCACTTGAAAGAGACAGAATCTGTTTTTCATGCGCTCCAATGGGATCCTCGAGCCCCCTGAAGTGCCCCATCAGAATTGCCACTTAACAATATTGAGTCTTACAGTAATCCCAGCATCCTGCCATCTTGAGCTATGTGTTAATGAAGCCCAAACACAACTTCTTATTGTTTTTCGACAAAGCTGTCAGAAGAGCTTTAAGCTCCTGGTGAAGGAGAAGTCAGCTTGTAAATTTTGAACAACACGTTCTCCCTTTGGCGAGATGCTTCTTGGAATTAAGAGAAGTGGAAGGGAAGCGAGAGCGTGAGCCCGTGTCTGTGTTTGTGTGTGTGCGAGTGAGTGTGGGTGGGAGGGTGTTTGCTTGTGTCACAGCGCTTGTAGTGTGTTTCTTACATGCAACCTGTTTCTCCGTCTGTCACCGAAGCAGGGTGACTAACCCAAAGCTGTTCCCAAAATAAAACATCCTTTGAACTCCAAATCCCCGAGAGCCGTGCACTGTAAGTGTGCGTCTGGCGTGTGTGCATTGAAGTGTGTGTCCTTTCTGCCCAAATTAATAAAGATGCATGTGTGTGTGTGTGTGTGTGTGTGTGTGTGTGTGTGTGTGTGTGTGTGTGTGTGAGAGCAGGAGCAGATTCCTGTGTTTCCTCACAGTTCTGTTTGTTCCTCAGCAAGGTCACATCATCCCTTCTCTTACCCCTGCACACACGCTTGGACACACATACACGCACAGACACACAAATCACTCTTCAGACGATCAGCGTGTCTGCCCTTCCTGCTTATCATCTGAGTGCTAAATAAACTGGTTACCACCGTATCGAGATTAAACTGGTTTCAGACCAGTGGGATTTTCTTTTTCAATGTCATATGTCACGCAAAGTCAAGCATTTTTTCTTTGCCTCATGTAACAGAGCCGTCACCAAAAAATGTTGGAATAAGATGCTGTGCGTGCGGTTTTGCAGACTCCCACGCCCCACTTTAGAACTGTCAAAACCCAGCATGCATGTTGGTTGGTGTGTGTGCGTGCATGCTGCTTTGTGCTGGGAATATTTAAGCAGCGGGATTTGTGAAAATATGCCTCCCGAACCCCTGCAACGTGGTTAAAACCGGCCGCTGGTAATGAATCTCGCACTTGTTGTGTTGATTGTGGTCCTTCTTTCTCTATTTGCAAAGATAACTGGAGCAATATGATTCCGTCTATTGAGCAATGGTGGTGAGTCGGTGCAGCTCTCTTTCTATTATCTTATAGTATATAATATACTATCTTCCTATCAGGACAAAAAGTGGTGGACTGACTCAGATAGATGGTTGTTAAATGTTGTCTGACATTAATGGTCTGGCAGTGGACATTTCCTTGATAATTACTATTGTATATGTGTGGAAGGTGGAAGATGTAAATATAAAAAAAGAATCATTTTGGACTTTTGAGACTATTTCTTGTCATCCTTTTGACACCCGGACCTGTAATAATACATTATGCATACTGTTCAGATTAAATTGAGGTACTGTTTTTGTTTAATTCAATTAAATAACTTGGTATAAATTTTTTCTACTGATCCGTTTAATTCTACTTTTAAGTTATACACTCAATTTCAGCATTTCTTCAACCAACAAATCCTCTGTGACTCATAGATGGAACATTCCTTCATGAAACGTATATTTAGGATGATTTGTGTGTTCATTGCTAGGCACCTCTCTGTATTTGTTGTGCTCCCAGGACCAGGTTGCATTGCATTATCTTATGTCTCTTGTTCACACAAACGTCCCTCCAGGTTCAAAGAGCAGCCAGCTAAAGAGCGGACAAATATGCTCCGAACTCGCCCTCTGATTCCCTCCGTTTCCCCCTTTCCTTCCATTTGATTCTAGAATGGCATGAAATCCTCCATCTCCATAAGTGTGACAGGGCTCTTCTTTGTTTTCTCTGTGTTTGTTGCCTTAGCAACTTATGATCCCTTCCATTGTGAGCACAACAAAAGGGGAGAGCACATAACGTGACAGAATTATAAAGGCGAAATAGAAAAGGGAGCTTAGTTGTTTTTTGATTCGTTTTTCTGCTCCCAGAGAGTTTAAATATGAAGAACCATGTGATTGCTCACCCCATCATTTTTCCCTTCCATTTTCTTGCCATTGATTTAATCTCTGACATTTGTTGTCAGGTTCCCATGAAATTACCCCTTTAAAAGTGTGCATTGTAGTGCGGGAAACACAGTTAGTCTTTTCTTTAATTAAAGGTAACATTCTTTGGCCAGATGTCTAATGAAGACCAAAGAGTTTAATCACATTTTGGCAAAAGCCTTGTCTGCCTGATGGAGAGAAAGACTTGAAGAGATTTAAACATTTAGACCGAAGGGCTAAATAAAAGTATAAAAACAGAGGGGTGCTTTCATCCTCCCTTACCCTCTTGGTTGCTTTCCTGTTCCTCCTCCTTCTCCATGCTTCTTGGCTCCCTCATTTCCACCCTCTGCCCTCCCTCCTCCATCCCCTCTCTTTCTCCTCATCCCCTCTAATGTCAGAGCAGTCACACTTAAGTAGCTTAAGTCAACATCTTTAACGACCTCAGAAGCGCTCCCTCTGTGTGTGTGCATCCGTTTCCCTTCATGTGTGTGCGTCGCGCTCCAGCTGTGTGCGACAGTCTGTGGTTTGCCCGTTGATGTTTTTCGCTGTACTACACTTATTCAGCTGTCAGTGCCTCACACGACCCCACCACGGAGCACCTCTGTGCTTCCTCTCAACTGAAACCGTAACCTGTCTTTAATCCCACCTCTAGCTCCTCCCTCTGTGTTTTTGTCTTCAACGTTCAACGTGCGGGATAAGTCTACTGATTTGTGGGTCAGAAGCTTCTGACCGTTAGCGCTGCGGTTAAGGATCGTACACCAGGAGCCGAGACAAAACACCTTTCCACTGAGGCAGCTCTGACATTGAAATGCTAAACCTGCAAGCTCTGTCTGCGTCTGGCCACTGGCTCTGTTGTGGTTGCTTCCCCCCCCCCCCCCCCCTCCTTGCCTCTTGTCTCTTTGTTACACAATTCTGCCATTTAGCATCCCTGTCACTCCGTGTTCCTGTTCCCCTCGCAGTCCCTCTGTCTCCCGTTTGGTACTTCTTGGCCCCCACATCTTCCCCTGGGGTTGTTCTTTTAAGTATAGCAGTCTCAACGATTTTATCTGCCGAGCGTACAAACACCCTATGGTCAGATTCCAGTGCCCGTACACACAAACACGCACTAACTCCTGCCAGCACGTCCCCTGTGATCAACCCCCTGTGGGCCACACACACACACACACACACACACACCCTGCAATCACGGCTCAGAGACCTACGGCGAGCCGCGGCTACAGGCCGCACCCTGCTTCGCTGTTACCACATCCAAGGCCTCGGTGTTGGGTTCACTGACCAACAGCGCCGGGTGAGGCCTTCCAGGGTGGTTCAGATGGGATGCCACGTTCCCATTTGTGTAGTTTAACTGCAAATTATCTCACGGTTTGCACGCTGAAAGTTACGGGATGGCCTTGGCGCACGGCGTGCCACTTAATGATCATTTATGGAGAAAAAAAAAGAGCATAGAGAGATTATTCCTATAAACTAATAAGTCCCCTTCTGCAAGAACTGGTAGCACCAGTGCACTTATAGGATTGCATCTGTATTTTTGCATTTGCATTTATATTTGTTTTTCACAGATAAATAGGGTAAATGTGGAGAGTGTTTTTTTTCTTAATTAGTCCTCACTCACCATCTGCCATTGAAAGAGGCTGAAACCCTTAGTCAAGTTCGGATTTTAGAAATTTTCAATCAGTTTTATTCTTTGTGTCACATTGTGGAGAAATTGTTTTCCCTCTCTTTTCCTTTTTTTACTTTTATTATCCTGCTTATTTACGGTCTGCATAGAACAACAATTAGCACCACAATCCCTTAGATTGGTTAGAGGGCTTTTGTTGAATTAAATTAGAGCAGTGAACTCTGTGCGTGATTGGATAAAACTCTGACGGCACTATCATACTAACGAAGTCAAATAAGAATGCAGACTGTCTGGCAGAGGCAATGAAATTGTGTTCAGTACACCAAAGAAACATATATATACAGTATATATTTGTACTATTATCTTACAACAAATAAGTATATATATATATATGTGTAATATCTTATAAAAATTGTGATTTGACAAATTTGACCTGAAGGCGCAGTCTGGTAGAAAAGTGCAATTAGTTCAGCCACATATGCAGGAGTCTGACCGTGTCGTGCTGTCTAAGTAAAAGGGAGAATTTTGTAGTTCATCCAATAAGCTACAAGGAGACAGTGCAATGTTTAGAGTACGGTGGGATGAGAGATGTTTTTCTCTTAGTGAGTTATCTGGTGACAGCGTTCTGAATTACCTGCAGACGGTTTATAGCAGAGCTCTTTAGTGAGGACAAAAGTCTATTACAATATTAATACAAAAAGAGATGAAAGTATGTATGGTCATCTCTAATTTTTCAGTTGATAATACAAATCTCTGTCTACTAAAATGTCTTGGTGAAAGAAACAAGATCTAAACAGCTGCTTAACATGGAGGCCAATTTTGCAGGTTTCATCTGTACAACCTCCTCTGGTTCAATAACCACAACTCCCGGCTTATATCATTACATTGTGAACATTTTTCTGCCAACTGGTCCATAATAACATTTACAAAATCCAGCAGCCGAGGTGAAAACGTCACTGGGTGTACATGAAAGATGGAGTTTAATGTAATTCGCATACAGAGCGTTGCAATGTTTTATAGTCTGGCCTAAAAAGGCAACAAATAAAAAAAAAATCGAGTGACTTTTAGACTGGAAAATAAGGTTGTGTTTTTCTAAAGTCTAAAATGTAGACTTAAGGTAACTCCACCCTTCCGGTAGAGACCCACCAGTGACAGACTGTGACCTGTTTTGGGTCTCAGCCCATAGATTGAGAAACTCGACTCCGACATAATGAATTCATGCTGCTGTGGAAGAGTGATGAGCCAGTTCCTGACTGCACTAGCTCAGGGTAATCTGGCATGATACGTACACACACACAGATCAGACACACACACAACCACACACTCAGTGATGTCAGAGTGATTAAATCACTAATAGCTTGCGGAGGAGACGATGTGACTCACACAAGCTCTCCATCGCATCTCCCATCCCTCACCCTCCCTCTCAGAACTCTTTCCAATACAGTTCTTCTTTTCTGCATCTGACTTTATTTAACTCGTTGTCTCTTTTGTCTTGCTGTCCCACGTTTTTGCCTTATTGTTTCCCTCCATCATCTCTCTTTCTTCTTTTAACTCTTCATGTTTCTGTCAAATATTCTGCCTCTTTCCTCAACCTCCATCCATCTTTCACTGATCCTTCCTCACCCTATTTAATCTCTCTTTGCCCTCAAATAGTAGCTCCATCTATCTTTCCGCCCTGTCGTCTTTTATTTTTCCCATTGCAGATATCCCCTCTATCTCCCTCTTCATTTTACGCGATGATATATTATCCCTGGCCTTCTTATCGTTCACCCATCCCTTCCTACTCACCTCTTTTGCTGCATTGCTTCTTTTTGGTGCTTCACCGTATGCCCTCTATCTTTATCTCCGTTCATTTTATCATTGTCTTCTTCCTTTCCTTTAAACTCTCTTTTTTTCTGTTTGTGCATGAGTGTGTAACGTTGATAGCAAGTGAAGTTTGAACGTTGTGCCTTTACAGAGGAGAAATAGGGCTTACCAAAGTCTGGTCTACCCTTTTAAAAGGTCAGCACAGTTCAGACTAACAAACACACTCACACACACTACACACTTCTTTGGTTGTATTATAAAGCAGTTATCAGTGCACTCCATGGATCCCCTCATGGATTTCCCCAGAATGCATTGCCAATTAAGCATATAGATTACTTTTGGTTTTAATGGTCAGTAAATACAAATACAGGAGAAAATAGAAGGTGAAGAGTCCCCTGGAGATATTATCATATGGACAATTAAAAAGGTCCTGTGTTATGCTCTTGAGAAGCAACACAGTTGATGAGGAGGAGGTGGAGGAGGAATAAAAAGTCATTTGTGGCTGTTTCATGTTGAATAATAATTTGAATAATTTGCACCAACAACGTTTTGTGATACATTTACACAAAATTTGTGTTGCCACTGCTAGCACCCGGTACTGAGCTGTTGTTTGTCAATAAATAGCTTCCGTTACCCCTCCTAAAATCACACCTTTTCCCTTTTTTTTGCACTAAAATTATAACTGATGCTGCTGGGAAATTAAATAGAAATAGACCTTTTATAATTCACCTTTACAAGACTACCATTTTACGCCAAATAATATTTGTTATGCCTTATTCACATTACTGTATTTCCCCTGAAGGTCAATGATAAAACCCTCAAAAGACAGTGTTGAGTGTGCAATTTATTCATATAGAAAAAGGCAGATGGACTAACATAGGGACAGGGGAGGATAGTGAATATGTCAGAGATAAAATAAAGAGGCTAAGGACTGGGCAGTAGATGAGAACACAAGAGAGACGAAAGACAGATGGACCAAGGGCGGGTGAGACAAAGAGAAAGACAGAAAAAGAGTTGGTGGGGTGAGGGGGGCAGATTTGCTCAAGTATTGCTTAAGGAAAAGAACAGAAGGGAGGAGAAAGCACAGGTGGAGGTGAGAAGAGGGTGAATGAGGGCAAATGATGACGTAGAAAAGCAGAACACATAAGACAGAAGGAAGAGAGTAAAGAACGATGGATGAGGAGAACTATTGGCACCTGGAGAAGTAGGCAAACGGGGGGGGGGGGGTGAGGGAAGGAGGTGAGGGGAGTGAAGGGGAGGAGTGGTCATTTTTCCTCTCTCAGGGGCAGCGAGAGAATTAGAATGGGGTTGAGTGGGTCTGTGTGAGTGAAAGCCTTTGGCAGGCAGCCACGTGTGGACCTGGCAGCAGTTGGCATGGTGATATATGTCCCAGTGCCTAAAGGCCCTCACCTTGAGATGGCGATGCCAGTCAATCGAATCAAGGTGTCACCGCGCGCCTACAACAGATTGTCTTTATTTGTAAGAAGAAATAAAGAAGAAAAAATAAAATGTAAGACTACATTCACTTTCTCTACTAGTAACCTGTCGTCCTTTACCCCACTGTGTTCATTACAAAACCACCTTCAACGGGGAGAAAAAAGGGAGAAACCTTACTTGATGAGGATAGACAGTGCTATAGATGTAATGTGTACAGAATAAACAACGTGAAAGATTCAATACATACAACAGAAATGATTCAAATATTGGTAGCAGTGAGCCAAATGATCATTAGGAATTACTAATAATACCTGCTGTAGTTCATGTAGTGGAATAATAGTGATAACAAAGGAAGAAATGGTGTTATAAATAGTGAATGCTACTAATAATGATGATGATAGTGGCAGTGGATGTCAGGCAGGACCCCGGCAGGAAAAACAACCCTCCAGATATAACCACCATCCACAGAAATCTAACTGGCGAGAAAACACAGAGACTTCTGGAAAGAAGCCAGGGAGTTGACAGTAATAGTAATATGACAAATAATAATAATAATAATGACACTAGGAGTGGTTCTCAGCAGAGCCATTATATGAGGAACAACCAGATATAACCATGATCCATCCCTATGAGGCATGAAAGCACAAAGACCCCGGGAGAAGGAGCAGAATCTGCGATGTGTATTAATGGGACATGACTGTATAGAAAGGGAGAGAGAAAAGGAGAAGGGGAGATGGAAGAGGAGCTCAGTGTATCTTATAGGAAGTCCACCTGGCAGTCCAGGCCTATAGCAGCTTATCTAATGGCTGGTCCATACTGACTTGAGCCAGCCCTAACTATAAACCTGAGCCAGCCCTAACTATAAACCTGAGCCAGCCCTAACAATAAACCTGAGCCAGCCCTAACTATAAACCTGAGCCAGCCCTAACTATAAACATGAGCCAGCCCTAACTATAAACCTGAGCCAGCCCTAACTATAAACCTGAGCCAGCCCTAACTATAAACCTGAGCCAGCCCTAACTATAAACCTGAGCCAGCCCTAACAATAAACCTGAGCCAGCCCTAACAATAAACCTGAGCCAGCCCTAACTATAAACATGAGCCAGCCCTAACTATAAACCTGAGCCAGCCCTAACTATAAACCTGAGCCAGCCCTAACTATAAACCTGAGCCAGCCCTAACTATAAACCTGAGCCAGCCCTAACTATAAACCTGAGCCAGCCCTAACTATAAACCTGAGCCAGCCATATAAGCGTTGTCAAAGAGGTATCTTAAACCTACTCTTAAATATAATTAACTCTTAATATATTTATATATATATATATATGATTAACAGTGGGAAACTGTGGAAGAAGATGAATTTAACCTTTTAACCACTTTAAACTAAACCCATCGTCCGTTCAAACCACATGGAGGCATGTGACCTTCCTTAAACCACTCTGTTCTCCATGGCAGCATCCTTTTTGGATTGAAGTGTTCAAAGATACATGAGAACAGACGAGTTGAGAGAGAAGGAAAGAGGGAAGGTGAATGAAAAAATAAGGGATTACAGAGGAGGAAGGACAATGGCCCATTGCTCATTCACCTCTGTTTGTGTACGTGTCGTCAACCCTTGATAAAGATGGATCAGGGATCAGGGATGGTTAAGATTAAGTGCTGTCTGTCTGTCTGGCATTCATCTGTGTGTTATGTTTCTCATTTTTATTAGTTATAGGGTTATTCTTCAACCCGTTGTTTCTCTAAAAATGTTCCTTTCATTCTGCTCGCTCTTTGTCTTTGGCTTGAATCTATCCATCTGTACGTCCCTCCAGACCAATTCATCCTTGCAAATCATTGGCTTATCTCTCTATTTTGTATTTTTTTGTTTTCAATTTCACTTTTTCTCTTGCAAACCATTCTGCTTCAACTCATCTTTCCTCATTTCCATCTACCCGTCTCTCCCAGCATCTATTCGCCGTAAAACTGATGCATAATTAAAAGCTGCTAAAAGGGTTTGCAGACGGAAAAGGCAGAAACAGCAGCTGTAACGTTTAAACAGCTTCTTGTGATACACAACAACAACATCTGGAAAGCTCGGTTGCCATCGTGTACTTTGGTCATTCCTTGGCAACCGCCTCACGACGGGTTCAAGGTTTAACACTTTCTAGCTCAAGAGTCTGAGATGAATGTTTTATACTGAATCCTGGGGTTTTTCTTTTATATGTTAATGAAAGGCCAATTATTCAAAAAGGGGATTAATAATGCATCAAAAAGTAAAATGTACTTTGTTGTATTATTTATGAAAAATGGTGGTAAATTTAAAGCGTTGCAGCTGCAAAGCCAATTATTGTTTGACTTTACGAACACAGGAAAGGTGCGTATGTGTGTCATTTTTAGCTCCCTTTAGCTCACACAAGTAACAGCTGTCAGGTTTTTATGCCTATGGATGAAAGTTATTATTTTAGCATGCTAGTTGTCCCTTTTTTTTCAGGTTAAGATTCAACATTACATTACATGTCATTTAGCTGACGCTTTTATCCAAATTGACTTACATTAAATTTTAACCCATGGCTTCGATCAAAAGAAAAAGCAATGCAGCGCTTTCTTGGAAAGATGCAAAGTGGCTGACAACACAAGTTGTTGTATAAAATATTATATAAAGTCACAGTGAGCAAATTACCTTACCCATGACGAACGAGCAAAATCAAAAATCAGTCAGCTGACTCACAGAATCATTCCTTCCCATGAAGTCAGGCCATTCCCTTCGGAGGCAAACTGTGTGCTGTGATGCCTCGGTTCCCTAAAACCCTTTATACTGCTGGATCCGGAGCCAGCTACCCCCCCCCCCCTCCCTTCATTAAATGGACAGAAATTACACAAGGAGGGCAAAGTGCCATGTAACATTAGCTGAGGGAGTCGGGGTTGAAGCCACGGCTGTCAGTCATCTCGTAAAATTCAAGTCATAAGCCTCAAATCTTCGGCTTAGCCTTCAATCGAAGCCCTCCATGCTGTCGGTGTTGATTCACACGTATGTACGCGAGCGCAGAAGCTATTCAATAAATACAAATGTGCATGTTTCCTTTAGTTTTTATTGCCCACACGCAATGCGCAGTAGTGCTTTACATGCTTCCTCGACTAACTTTCAGTGTCTTTTTTCTTTTTTTTCTGCTACCTGTCTTACCTTTACAAACCATGCCATTTATTTATCCTTCTCTTCTACGTTCTCCTCCTTTTTTATATTATGCACTGCAGTCTTAATTTAAGTTATTACTAATAGCCATAAACTACTGTTTTAATTCAATTTTAACTAACTGGTAAACCTATTCCAAACCAGCGTACATGCTTCTATTTCCCTCCCTTTTAGAAAATATTATACTTATGCACACTCACACTGTATATTTTTTATGCACTTTTCTTTATTTTTCTATTTGATTCTCAAATTGAATTTAATATATCCTTCTCTACTATTTTATTGTATTGTGTATATAATGTGCATTTTTAATTACTATTGCTACTGCTACACACAAATCCCCCCCTGGAGATTAATAAAGTACATATCTATCTATCCCATTTCCTAACCTCTGACCCACATTTCTATTTGTCTGTTATTCGTTCTCTCTTCCTTCTTTTACACCCCCCCCCCTCCATTCCGTACAGTACAGTAGATTACAGTACATCCAATCATGCACATTTGTGTGTGTGTGTGTGTGTGTGGTTATATGCATGATGTGATTTTTTTTGCCATAGCTTGATCCTACACAACGTGATGCAGATGGGAAGGCATTAGCAGTGTGTCCGATTCAGAGACAATGTAATGTACAATATTTAAATTGTATAAGCGATTTCTGTGTAATTCCACTTTATGGTTTTAATGCCAACCGTAAATCCTCCGTTGTGTGTTGTGTTTCAGTTTCACACTGAATTTCTTACTCTTATCTCTCTCTCTCTTCCAACCCGTCTTCCTCTCCTTCCTGGATGCATGGAGAGGCTGATACAAACAAGAAGCTCTCTCTTCCCCTTATTCCTGGGTTTAAGGGTTAATATCCACTAATGAGGTGGATTAAAGCTGGATTTTCTGTTTCCCCATGGGGGTGCTTTGGCTTTTTCACAATACTTGTGATGACCCTTATGTATCAATTTGATTAAGTTTATTGGCTTTACGCATTAGTAACCGGGTCATGTTGTGCATGTGCAGTCAGGGCCTTTGGCAGAAAAATGTGATCGAAAAAGCGAACCAGAAAGATATTTACACCATTATTGTACACGGTCTTTTGAAATAAATGTAAGGAAATAAATACAGTCTGCAGAGGAGCACCACTTTTGCCCTAAAAGATAGATAGATTGGATAAAATCTGGCTTATACAGTATATAGGAGGAGTTTTTTGGTAACTTGTGCCCTCGGTCCCATGTGAGCGCCAGCTGGAACCTCTCTTTTAATTTCCCGCCGTCTCTCTTCTCGGTTTGTCTCCTTTGTCTCCCACGTCTTCTCTTGTCTCACATCCCTCCTCCTCTGAGGCGTTCCGTCTTATTGCTCTTACCCTCTCTCCATCACAGTCCACTCCCGCTTCACACCTCCCTGTGCCGTTCTCAAGCCTCAGATCACCTCGTGCGCCAATCCATCTCCGTCATCCCACACACGGCAGAGATGCATTTTTATTACTCACCACAGCTGGAGACCACTTAGCCTCAGTGTTTATGTGGGATGTGTTTGTTATGTGTTCATTAATAATGTTCCATCATATAATTAACAGTGATGATATCGCTTCCCTTGAGACTTCTTTTCTTTTTTTCCCCATACTGACTTGGCTTCTCCCTCAAATAAGTTTTTTTTTTTTTTTGTTGATGTTGCTACCATTGAGATAAGAGGAATACAGATTTTGTGTGGGGCGCTCGATCCACATAGAAGGGCATGTGCAGGGGCGTCGGCGCACGGAAGTAAAAAAGTTACGAAGCTTGTGAACTGCCTTGTGAATTGCATTACACGTTTTACTAAGCGTTGCACGTACATCTATAACATTTTCATGATCTAAATTCTACCGTGTAGCGGGAATTCTCTCACTACTCTGAGTTAGAGGTTTAGCCGGAAGCAGCAACAGTTAAACTGGAGTGTGTTCATAAATCACTGTCACTTGAGAAAATTTGTTTACTGCTATGGGTCTCTAAAATGCTCGAGAGCCCACTGCACCTTCCAAAAATGTGGAAGGCTTTAAATGCCTGAAAAACACACACACACAAACACCTGCACACAGACACAGCTTCCAGTTGTTGTAAATCAAAAGTAGAACTGGAGCCAGAGGAAAATGGGACGAGATGGAGACAGAGATATAAAGACGGTCGGTGTCCATTAAGTAATGCGATGAGGTCTCAGCTAATTAAATCAAACTGCCGCTCAATCATTCAGTTCAGTAAGAACTTTAGGGCCACATGCAAACAAACAAACACACGCACACACACACACACGCAATGTGAAACTTATCCCATGAATTTTTATAGCCGACTTGATTCTGTTCGGGGCTTTCCAATCAACAATCCCTTTTTGTTGCAGTGGCTTTGGCTTTTATCAGTCTCCATTTCTGGAAGTGCAGGTGCCGTGATGGGGGAGCGTGGAGCGTGTATCTGTGTCGGTCTCTGTCGACCCGACAGACCGGGGGCTCTGAGGCCGTCTGTCAGACGAACTTTCTGGGGAGCAGGTGTCAAAAAGTAACACCGATGGAGAGAAGGCCAGACAGAAAGAGAGAGAGAGCAATGTAATAATAAGATAATGTGTCGTTTTGATGCAGGAGTGCATGTCCACTTCTGGAATAACTTTGGTACATTTCCATGGCATCCTGTGTTTAATTGGAAACTTCTTTGTATCATGGGTAATGATGTATTTGTTAAGAAACGCTAACGCTAAAATTTGTAATTAAATCGTTCACTATTCACCAGAGAAGAGCTTCACCTCAACACTCAAAACAAAAGTACCCTCAGAAGTAAATGTATTTGCTCTTTTTTTTAAATAGTAATGCCAATAGCTTTGTATAAACTTCTGAACAATAGAAATACAGTTCATTCTGAAGGGGGCATGAACATCTAACAATTTTCAATTTCAAACAGTTGTTCAAACACTTCACTCAAAAGCCTTTAATGTCAGCCTCATGCAAGGGGGAAAAGGTATTTAGGAATCAGCCTCTGGGAACCTGTCTGAACCAAATTGAAATCCATCCAACAGTGACTACATTGGCTTCTCTGGAACTGAACTGAAGAAGAATGGAAGGAATTAAACTTCCTAATACCTAATATTAATTACTGCTATGTTCACATGTATCATTTTAAAAACCAATGCGGGGATAGACGTTAGCCTCAATAAGATACATGGAAATTAAACATCAGCATGCATTCCAGATGGTTTATGTCACAGAATCCAGATGAGGGGAAGAGAAGGCTAAAAGGGAAGGGATAACTATACTGAGATAGAAGATGGCGAGAGGAGGTAACAGATGGAAGAGCTGCAACAGCGACAGCCCTAACTATGAATAATGAAAGCAGCACAGTGAATGTGTGTGTGTGTGTGTGTTGTCCGCATGTTTAAATTGGCTCAATTGATTGATACATATGTTAATGAAACCTGTAAATTATAAGAAATTAAACAGCAACGTGTTCTGTGGCCTTTGGGATGAAGCGTGGGCACATTGTGGGGAAGGTGGAGGAATAAAAACCCCCACGCTGTGTGGAGTGTGTGATGTGGAGCAGGAAAAACCTGAGCGCACGTATCCACTGTGCGCGTGTTCCTGTGGAGGCTTATGACTTGTCCGCGTGGGTGTGTGTGTGTGTGTGTGTGTGTGTGTGTGTGTGTGTGTGTGTGCGCTCTCGTTCCCCCCCCGAGAGACCTCAGTGTGTTTTAAGTCGTAACCCTTCACATCTCAGAGGAGGGCGTGCATTACTCATACTCCCTTTTCATCTCTCTTAGGCCCTATTCTCTCCCTCCTGTCCCGCCTCTTCCAACTCACTGTCACTTGACCACATGTTAAGCTCTGCCCCCCCGTAGTTCCTGCTGCTGCACCTGTCAATCTTTCCACTTCAATTAACATGTTATAACGGAGAGATGACGGGGAATGGTTGAATAAAAGGAAACGGCAATACGACATATTTCATTTTCGCCCTTCCCCCTACTCAACGGACATGTTTTTTTTCCCTTCTTTTCCTCTTATGTTTCACATCTGACGAAACCTCTTTCTTATCTTTTCTACCATTTCTGAGAGTTGGCTTCGCAACAGGAAGTTGGAAATAGCAAATGCAGCCGTAGCTCACCGACTAAAAACGATGTGCTCCCACTACACCGCGGGGCCATCTCTCTCTCTCAATACCCTCTTCCCTCCTGCTTTTTTCTTCTTCTTTGAGCCGGTGTCTGAGCCAACATGGCCGACAATGACACATAGCTGATGGAAATCAACACTCTTTTTGTCTGTTGGGTACAGACGTATTGTTGAGATGGAGAATATATACACAGACAGAAGGAGTCCACATCGATGTGAAAAGGACCAAAAAGTTACACATGCCGAGAACATTTTGTTGCAACAGGCATTTTGGAATAAGTTGTTAGTAGTGTTGTATCATTAGTGTGTAAAGCTTTGTTTTTTGGGGTTAAAAAACATTCCAATCAAAGTTCACATTAAAAGATTCTTTGCCATGTCATCTATTTTATCTCAGTCTACTGAAACACTGCTATTTTTTTTATTTTTTTGAATCCCTAAAGCCTTATTCAAATGTACTTGTTAAGGTCCGCTTGCGGTACACATTGCCTTAAAACTGTTTTGGTGCATTAGGGCTTCCCCCCTGGGAGCTCCTAAAACCTGAAAATGTCTTGAGTGTGGCGCATTGCATCATCGTCAACTGGAAACAAACTTAATGAGGGCCAGTGAGGGGAAGAAAGCCGCGACATGGTGTCCCACTGAGAAACTTGGGCTTAAACCTTTTCAGAGGGCCTGTCATCATCTTCTGCAAGAGCAAAATTGACAACATAATTATGGTCCTTTTTTGTAATGCATCTTATTAGTTATTTAGTAGGTTGTGATTGTAAGGAGATTATGTAGCAGCAGAAATGTTCTCCTGTCTGCATGTTTTCTGACGAGTGACGTTCCCTGTTTTAATGAACTGCTCCATGTAAACTGTTGTCATGAGCGTAAACCTTAAAAGTGTATTTATCTGGGATTTGCTCACCGAGCCTCATCTTTCTCGCTGCTTTCTAACAGGAAGATCATCAAGGTGAAGATAATTGACGATGAGGAGTATGAGAAGAACAAGACCTTCACCATCGAGCTGGGAGAGCCTGTGCTGTTGGAGATAGGACAGAAACATGGTGGGTGTCTGTGTGCGTGTGTCCGTGTGTGTGTCCGTGTGTGTCCGTGTGTGTGTGTGTGTGTGTGTGTGTGTGTGTGTGTGTGTCTAGAGTCTCCAGCGGGGGAACACACTGACAGAAAGGATGGACTCTACATGTCATATGAATAGATTGAAACTTGCATTGAAATCACTGATAATAAATAATAGCATCCCAAATATATATATATATATGTATGTATCAGGAATACAAGAGTAATAAGGCTTAATCACTGTTTTTACCTAATCAAAGATATATTGTATATATATTTATACATATATACGTTCCTGCTTTTTTCCTTCTCAGTCATTTCCCACTTTCTTAGCCCGTCACATGTCAGCCCTTCTACTTTTTTTTAAGCACGTAGGAAGCTTCAGTTGAAGTTTTAAAAGGCTCATTACAGCAGGCAGACAGCGAATCTTTGGCAGGTGACTCAAGGCTAAAGAGAACCAGCGCTGAGTCAATAAGTGATTTCTGCAGCTTGTCCTGCTGTGACATTTCTGTTTTATTTCCACAGAAATGAGCAATATGACAGAAAAGAAAAAAAAAACTATATGGAATAACTTTTGTTGAGTCCTTTCACTTTACAAAGAAATTGTCTTTGTTCAACCCTTTCTTTCTTTCTGCCCTGTGCCATTTGTGTAATTTACAAAATTATTAATATACATCTGACCATTACTGGTTCTGAATCAGGGGTTTAAAGCCCACACAATCCTTATCCTTACTCATACTTACTTATAACAAATATTGATATATATATATACATATATATATGTAAATATATAATGACTGGAAGAAAGCTGTAGTTTCTGAATTAGAGGGTGTCAAAAGACATGTTATATCTGTGAGATAATGTAGAACTGTAAGATGTTTGGTCCACTGAAGCACGTGCCATAGGACTGCAGAAGCTCAAAACAGCATAGTTCATGAGTTCAAACTGTTTTCATCACTTGCACTATATGTTTTGATGGTAAAATTTTTTATCAACTCTGTACCTGAACGCTCACTTTGTCAACAGAAACGCTGCTGCTCCGCTAACATGATTTTAATTCTACGCCTCCTCTGTAGATAAAAGTGTCAGAGCTGAGAGGCGTAAAGGTTTGTCATGAAGAGACACAGCTTGTGCTGTGTTTAATCACAGAGGAAATATAATTGTGACGTTCACACAGAAGCACACTGAGCCACGCGCATCCGGTACGCAGGTTTTCAATTACAGCAGGCACACAGCTGAATTAATGAATGACTATCTCTGAAGTATGAGGTGCAGACATATCATAATTGGGAGATTATTCAAGGATATTCATGTTTATAATGACAGCGGAGGCTTAGATCGCCTATTTGGCACATCAATGTTTGAACAATAGCAGTTACAGCATAGACTTTAACAACTGCTTGCACAAAGTGTTAAACACTGCTTTTGCAAAATCAGACTAAAGAAAAACAGTTTTATATATATACAGTATAAATGCCAGGCTAAATCTGAATGAATGAATACTGTGCATGAATACAGCACACTAATCCTACAACTATGGGGAGTCTACCTGAGCAGAGAAGGAAGTCGTTCCCCCTCCGTGTGTGTTGTTATCCGAGCTTCTCCCTGATTGGTTGACAGCATTTGGTGGGTGCTTGTGCATGTGAGCGCGCCCCACGCGCTACCTCACCGCCACCTTTTTGCAGTGTTGTCACGACGATGTCATCGGTTAAAAAGCGATGGACGTGACTTTCAATGTCACTTTGCAGCATCATCCTTCTGAACACTTCAGGTAAGTTCTCAGTCGATTGCACAGGCGCTATTGTCTCTCTCTAACAGCATTTAAGAGCTAATTTAGCTAATGACCCGCAGCGAAAAAACATTGAAGGAAGGTTCAGTCATATATGCCGGATCTCCTCTCCTCTGTGGTCATGCAGGGGACTCCAATGAGAACAAGCCGTTGGTGGGAGCAGAGGAGGAGGAGGTGGCCAAGATGGGCTGTCCAAGCTTGGGCGAACACACCCAAGTCGAAGTGATCATAGAGGAGTCCTACGAGTTCAAGGTAAGCGTGTTGGTTTCTGCACATGTTATATTAACATTTCCATATAAATGACTTACTTAACCATCTAGAAAATTAGAACCACATTGGCTTTGTTGTGTAATACATATTGTATATTAGGCGAACTTTGAATATGATGAGTTTGATCACTACAGACAACTTGAACTTTCATACAGCACAAACTAAAGGCTTCTGTCTCAGCTTGCCTCACACTGTACATCGTCATGTCATTTGTGTTGCTTTTTCATCCATTCATTTAATTCAAAAAGATTTTGTCTCTTGTGTGATTCAGTTTTTGTCTAAAAAATGTAACCAATCACATTTTTGCTGCGCATTTCATTTGCTCATTTGTCCATCTGTGTCATTCTCATTTGTCCATCTGTGTCATTTTGTGTGTGTGCGTCTGTGTGTGTGCCTGAGCAGAGAGCAGTAAATACGCTTCTTAGGCAGAGTGAAAAGGTTATAAAGGCTTCGTCACCCTTTAGTTTGCTTCTGCATGCAATGACAGTTCTTCCATCTGCTCCTAATGCAATAGTGCATCTTTGTGATGGCGTCTCGGTGCAGTGTCACATTCCTATATATATATATATATATATATATGCAAATCCTTAATTGAGAATTGCAAACACTCGAATTGATTTGAAACCCCTTGTTGGGAAACTATAAGACAATAATCCAAGCACCTGACAGCTGAGACGCGATGATAATTCTAATTGAATGATTTCACTCTTCTGTGTGACTGCGAGTGAATTAACAACTTGAGGATTGTGTCTTCCTTGTTCTGCCTCGTCTGTCTGCACTTGCATATTTGCTACGTGTGTGTGGGTGTGTGTGTGTGTGTGTGTGTGTGTCTGTGCGTGTGTATCTAGAGTACAGTAGATAAGCTGATCAAGAAGACCAACCTGGCCTTGGTGGTGGGAAGCAGCAGCTGGAGGGAACAGTTTGTCAATGCTGTAACTGTCAGTGCAGGTAAAACACACACACACACACACACACACACACACACGCTTAGGCATCTTTAGCATTCTTCAGACGATCGGCATGTCTGCACATTGTGCCCTTCCGGTTCATCATCTCAGTAATGAATTTACTTGTCCTCACCGTATCCAGACAGCGGCTGGGATTATCCTTTTTCAATGTCTTTGTGATACAAAGTTTAAGCATGTTTTGTTTGCCAGACACCGAGCAGACACCCGAATGAGACTGTTTAAACGCTCTGCATCTTTAACCAATCACATGACGACAGAAACAGGCAATTGGTATAAGGTGGCTTATGAACTGTTATACACAGCATGTGCTCGCTCAGTATGCACACTGCTTCTTGCAGGGAATAAGGCATCCAATGGCATTTTAATTGCATTTATATCTGCATATCTATCTATTCATGATTCATTACTTATCCAATATAACCCATACAGGCAATTCCCTAATTATAGTTTAACCCACTGTAGAACCACGATTAGCCCTTTTTTGGATTTCAACATTTGATATACTGTGAAAGTCCTGACCTTAAACCCTGTGTAGTTCATGTCAATTCACTCCCTTCCTCCCACCCCCCTTTATTCCTCCCTCTCCGTCTCTCCCCTCAACGTCGGCGCGCTCAAAGGAGATGACGACGAGGAGGAGAGCGGCGAGGAGCGGCTGCCGTCCTGCTTCGACTACATCATGCACTTCCTCACCGTCTTCTGGAAGGTCCTGTTCGCCTTTGTCCCGCCCACGGAGTACTGGAACGGCTGGGCCTGCTTCATAGTCTCCATATCGCTGATCGGCGTGCTGACGGCGGTCACCGGCGACCTGGCGTCGCACTTCGGCTGCACGATAGGACTGAAGGACTCGGTGACGGCCGTGGTGTTTGTGGCGCTGGGAACATCAGTGCCAGGTGAGTGGTGGGGGGGGGGGGTTAATAAATGTGTAAAGTTCACATTTTGTTCACAGTACATCATTTCCTACTGACATTAGATAATATTCAAGCCCAACCCCCCCCCCCCCCTCCCAGGCAGTAGTGAAGTGTGATTCATATTTCTTATCCCAAATTTCCAATGTGCCAGACGTACAAACAATAATAGATGAGTTATCGTCTCTCTTCCATCTGATTTCAATAGCAGCCGCCCTCAGTGGGCTCGCTGGCAATAAAAATTGAATTGTAAAACGTCGGCTCCTCCTGGAGGGGATGCGTTGTTTCGGGGCTTTAATTCAATTCCCTTCCTCCTTCCTCTCGTCAGCCTTTTTATTCCCCCCCCCCCCCCCATGATTTATAGAAAATGCTCTTTGGTGCTCCCCCACGCTCCGTGAAGGCTCGAGGCGAGGTTTGAATCCTCTAGCAGCTCGATAACGATGCGTGCCGGGTTTTTCAGCTGTAAAAACAGATTCTATATCCATTATTAGTGTGTTGGTCCTACCACAACTCACACGTCGATGAGCATTTTTTGGGGCTTGTCTTGTTTCCCCCCCCCCCCTGTTCTGAATCTTTTTCACTTTTCTCATGCATTATCTTTTCCCACACTTCTCACAGTTGCGTCTCCCTCGCTCGCTCGCTCGCTCTCTCACATTCTCATTCCCCGTCTCGCGTATCTGTTACGCTTGATCTCGTGCCCCATCCCGGGTCAATTTATCACCCTGCCCTGGCGTTACCTAACTCATCGCTCGCTCGCTTCCCCCCCCCCCCCTTATTGGATGTTGGGTTCTCGCTGTTGTGTCATCCATCATTCTGGCCCGTGTGCTGCGGTTGCCAGGTAGATTTGGGTGGAAATGGTTTTGCTCTGTCGCGGTGACGTAAGTGAAGCGTGAAGCATGTCCTTTAGTACGTTGAGACCCCCAGTGATCTCCTTAAAGCTTATTAGAAACACACCTCTACTCTCTCTTGCACCCTTTCCTCCTGAGCCATAATACGTGTCTGCATTATTACTGAGAAGGCACCAAAGGATTATTCAGCCAATTTAAGCCCGATTTGCAGATTGAGACAATTAGAGGACAAATGCTGGTCACGCATTTTTTCTTGGACATGATCATTAAAGGGTCAGTCGCCCCAATTCAAAAACACTTTCAAAGTAGTACTATTACGGTCCCACACTACCTAGGCTGGTAATGTGATCATATACAGTAAGGGCTAGTGCACAGGATTATGATTATTTGAAATTCAGAATTTGAATTACAGTTATTAACGTAGGCCCAGGTACACATTTTTTTACCTCAATAATTGGGATCTTTAGGAACGTGATTCACAACAGCTTGTGAATATACAACATAATAATCATAGACTTGCTGAATATTAAGTATATGATGCAACGGTTTTCTTGTAATGTGCAGTTTTATGACACAGATTCAAATTGAAAATCTCACGGGCCTCTGTGTCAACACACATCAACTTTGTTTGTGTGTGGTCTTCTACCAGCGGAATTAAGATTCATCCCCTCCAAGAAAGTTTGACGATTTTTCTTGAATGTTGGGACTGGAATTTGAAATAATCTTGCTGAGATTCACATGAGAATTGACACTTATATCACTCAATGTCTTTGTCTATGAATAGAAATAAGCCGAGACGGGCATGCGATTACTGGCAGCTGGTTCCCTGGTGTTCGCTGCCAACCCAGTTGGAGAGTCTCTGCTTTTTACCCAATATCTGCAAGAAATGTTCAGCGCCTCAGAGCTTCTCTTACGTACCCATATACGTATGCAACTAAAGCAATTTGCAGCATAAATTAAACCCACATTTGTTTCATCTGAGGCTGATGACGATATACAACTACGGATCACAGAAAAGAAGGAAGTAATCGTGGTTAATTTTATACGTTTAATTTTCAGAATGTAGATGGAAAATGACGTACAACTGTTGTTTTTTGACTGTGGCTGACTATTATATCGGTTAATCATTCGGGAGCTTTTCATATGCTTTGAACCCAATAATCTTCATTTCAAATGCTTGTTTCCAAAACAATCAAAATAAACTTGGCTATTTTTGCTAACTGTACTGGAATACTTACAGGGACAACAGCTGGTAAACCAATCAGCAAACGACCTTTGCATAACAGTTAGCAACAACTAACTCAATAGCAAATTTCTGTGTCTACTTTAACTCGGAGCCAAGCATTTTAAATGATTAATGCAAAAGTTTTATTTCATTTTGAATGTTTTACATACACTCCTTGTGCCAATATACATTTATATGCTAAGTTGTGTTTTACAACGGAGTGGGTGACTGCAAACTGAGCAAGTCCCCCAGTCAGAGTCATAAGAATAAGAAAAAATACATAATGTCCTTTTTACGATTGGTCAGAAAATTTAAAAAAAATTCATCACCTATGATTATTGACTCATAACAACTTCCTGATATCCAATTAATATGTAATTATTTCTATAAATACCAACAACTGTTTACACTAACTGCTTCTAAGTGGCTTGTGTTTCTCTTTGCATGTATGCCACATCATGTTTACAACTGTGTCACAATGTGTTAATGCAGGAAGGCAAACGTATGGTCCTGCATAAGCATTGTTTAATACTCAATTTTTACGTTGGGGTTTCTTCCTCGGGGCCTTGTGAGAAAAAATATTGTTAAAAATCATTTCCATTACAGTTATCACCATCTAGTACATTTTCATGTTGCAATTACCGCTTCAAAGAATAAGAAACCCTACACGTCGTAACTCTGCCTTTCTGATCCAGACACATTCGCCAGCAAGGTTGCCGCCATCCAGGACCAGTACGCCGACGCCTCCATCGGCAACGTCACCGGCTCCAACGCCGTCAACGTCTTCCTCGGCATAGGCGTGGCGTGGACCATGGCGGCCGTCTTCTGGCGCTCCAAGGGCGAGGTGTTCAAGGTGGACCCGGGAAACCTGGCCTTCTCCGTCACCCTCTTCACCATCATGGCGGTGTTGTGCGTGTGCACGCTGCTGTACCGGCGGCGGGCGTCAGTGGCCGGCGGCGAGCTGGGCGGACCGCGGACATGCAAGATGATAACGTCGCTGCTGTTTGTCTCCATGTGGCTGATTTACATCCTGCTGGCGTCGCTGGATGCGTACTGCCATATACCGGGGTTATAGGTGGAGAGGGGAGTGGGAGAGAACTGCTGCCAATAGGAAGAAAGAGAGAGAGAGAGAGAGAGTGAGTGGTGGAGGAGTCTGTAGATAGGTACGAAGGTAGATGAGTCGTAGGGGCGGATCGATGTGGGCAAAGTTTGAAAACGTTTTCAGTGTAGAGTTTATTCTTTGTATTTATTCATTTGCTGAAAAGATCGAGATCATCGCAAAACACTAAGAGTCTCAAACCATATCCAAACATGAGTCGCATTAGCAGCTCTTGAAAGAAAACCCGTCATCTATCCACTGATGAAAAACCTCTAGAATAATAAACCCAATAAATTTACATTTTTTAACAGAGAGAATTAATGAGAAAATTGCAATGCAGGTTTTAAAGAGCGTTTTTATGTTGTCACCTCAATCATCCGTGATGATTGGTGGACAGCGCTGTTTAATATAAATAAAAGGCTGATATTGTCCCAGTGTAGTGCCAAACCAGCAGGAGAGCAGAGGAGACGGACACCAAGGAGAGCCGTTGGCCGGCTTCTGAAGAAGAAGAAGGGTGAAAGATAAAAGCCAAAAGTGAGAGAGCAGGCTCGAGGCAACTAAACCAGAGAAAAGTCTGGATGAAGTCCACGAAGAGATCAGAGAAATACGAAAATAAGAACAGATGGGCAAAGCATTCTAAATCTCGCTCTCTCTCGGTTTTTCCGTCTCCACTTTCCCGGCCTCGCGAGTTTGGTGGATCCTCCCATGTACCCACTGAACTCTATCTCATACTACCAGTGAGTTATTACTTTTAAGCCCCGTACCCCCAACTGTACACCTAAACACACACACACACGCACACACACTTTGGGGCCCTCAGGTGAATCTCCTGTGGAAGACCATTCACTAACTTGTGGGTGAAAAGGCAAGATAAAAACAGACTATTGGTGTTTTTTCCTTCTCTTCTTGAATTCACTGTGCAAAATAGTTGTTCCACCCAACAGCACAAACACACACACACACACACACACACACACACACTGTATTCTGCATTTCCTACAAACACTACTCCATCCCTCCCTCTTGCCTTACTCTTATCTCCCCTGTAGGAATTGTCTTAAAGTTGTGATAATGAAATGCTGTAGTCACTACCAACCAACCTTCTTTTTAATTAAGCCAATCCCAAGCCCCGCTCCTTTAATGCCAATGAAAAGCCTAATTTCTCCTACAAAGACCTCCCCCCCTCCCCCCCCTTTTTTTCCCCCCCCAAACTTTGATGGCGTCACGTGTTGATGTTGTTAACAGTGCAATTGTAAAAAATACAAAAGACATGACTGTAGATTGGAGGGCTGGAGATAAATAACCTTCAAGGTGTTTGTAAGATAGAATGTAACATGGAGGATCAAGATGTTGGATCAGCACCCGGGATGAAACTTCAAAAGTGTGACGAAGAAGCGAAATGACTGTGTGATAAGCAGCGAGTCATAAGTCGCCCCCCCCCCCTAGTAATAGTTGTCTTTTGTGCAATGAAGGAACGCCGTGCACTACACTCTGTGATGTACACTGTTTTACACTCGATTGCATTAAGTGGCGGGGAAACAGACGTTCACAGCTGAAACTGGAACCTGATACTAAACGATGTAACGCCAAGAGACATCAATGAACGGGACAAAAATGGGACCATTCAGAAAGAAGGATTACGCCAGTTGTGACCTCGACAACCACAAAGAAGACGATGGCGACTGCGGTGTTGATGAAAAATGAGAACTATGACCGTATACAGTGTTTCTAATTGTTCATGGTAATATAAAGAAACTTTTATTGATGTGTGTGAGAAAAACATTGACATTTAATTTATGTGAAGTCCCCCCCCCCCCCTTTTTGTAAGTGGATGAAAAGATAATCCTTTTACCTCTGCAAAACCATGCAAGAATACATTTAAATAAAATCCTTCACAAGGGAAAAGGCTGTAAGATGGTGCACATGAAAGCAGGGTTTCAGAGACAGAGAGAAGAATCGAATGCTTTGAGGGAAATGTATGGCAGCTTTGAAACGTCGCAGGACTGTTCTGCAGCAGCTGTAATGTTGGGACGGTGCTTTGTACTCAAGAAAAAAAAAAAAATCCTCTGCTATCCAAAGATCTGTCAGAAGAACACTGTCACAGACCACCATTCATTTTCATGGTGCAGTTCGACCTTGCAGGCGCTGTACGAGTCCCGCCAGCTGCTCGATGTAAAAGTACAACTTCAAAATCTAAATTTATCAAGGTGTTTACACTGCGGATAAATGTGCTTAAGCAAGTGGTAATTTCAATGGATATGAGCCTGTGTCATAAGCTGTGCAAATGTGTTGTGTTTTTGTGAAAAGGTTTGTTGATTCAGCCATTGGGTGTGTGAATGTGAAAGTAAGATACCGGGAATAGCTTCACAAGAATATTACGCCGCAGATTATATGAAATCTACCATGCTGTTATCTTTTGTATAAACTCCACATTCGCATTATGTGGAAAACGCAACACTGGGGCCGGAATGGATGTGGACAGGAAGGATGGCGTATGGTTAGTCGGTGCAGATCATTATATTAGACGTATTTCTTTTATTAACAACATCGCGGAAGGCAAAAACTCGTAGGAACTCCAAGGAAAATCCAGAGGAAAAACAATAATTTAGCTATATGTTATATTCTAGTTGACTAAAGGGAAAATGGGGCTGAAAACAACAATTTACCTGCCTTGTTTCTCTACCCACCGCTTTCAGCTCAATGTAAATGCAGGCTTTACAGAAACAGCTCGGCCTTGTTAACGTTGCAACCCGAGTGGTGTAGTTGGAGCGGAAGGCCATCGATCTGATGGGGGTGAAAATTCCCGTATGTGCGTAATCCCTCGGTCCAAAGTGACGTTCTCAATGCGACGCCACTTCCTTCCACTCTTGGTCGGCTGTGAAGGAAATGAGAAAGTTCAATTTAGTTGTAGGATAATCTGCAAAAAGCAGTCGTGGCCTTTCCTGGCCTGGAGCCGTTGCATCCGCTCGTCACCTCTTAAGCCGCTCTTGCTCTACCCAAAGAAATATAATTGTTTCAACATTGCTGTCTAGAGATTGGAGACAAGTTTGTAGACCACGGAGGAGATGCCCTGCATCATGTAGACACTCCTCAGTACCAAATTTCATTCAAATCCATTCAAAATTTGTCTAGACATTTCACATTTAAACCCGGTCATGGCGGACAACTCAAAGTCATCCTCCTGGCAACGTGCTCCTGGCAATCTGTTAAATAGCTGCAGAGATATTTCAGTGTGATCCATAGTTGGAGACTGGCCTGGGGACGTTGTGATCCCTGACAAAGCGAATGTCCACTCTGGAATGTTATCTTTCCCCCATAAACCAAAAGATTCCTGAACAAATCCCAAACGCCTGTACTTCCACCAGCTGTCTGACTAACCATCACCATCCTTGCGTTGTCTTGGCTACTCCCCCTCGTCCCTGGGGTGCTTGTCGTCGTGGCTGCTGGCTCCCGATGAGCCAAACTGTGCTTCTCAACGGCTTGCCCGAGACTGTTTCCAGTTTGAGAACGAGGGGGCGGGTCAACAGAGCCGCTGACGCCACGGTAACGCAAGAATCCCGGGACCGATTTAGAACGATGGGCTTTGTGAAGGTTGAAAAGACAAAAGGGTGTGAGTCTTTGTGTATCTGTGTACACGTGTTTCAAATGAGTGAAGAAACGCAACCGTATTTCTAGTCTCTAGCCTGTTGCTTAGCGACCATCTATCTGCAAGCCGTTGTCTTCTTGACTGTTACTGGTGTGTGTGAGAGACATCGTGTGAGTGTGTGTGTGTAATATTCTCTTTTGATGTTTCTCATTTTATCTGCTTGCCCTTCCAGTGGTTGTGACAACTCTCATTCCCTTTTTTTTCTCTCTCTGCGGGCATGTTTCAGCATATATTATGTATATGTTCATTGTTTTCATCAAGTGTGTCTCGCTTTTGTTTGTATCACCATCCGTTGTGTTTCATTCCACGTCCCAGTCATTTTACACTAACACAAACCGGGTTGGAGAATGTCCTGAGATAAAAAACTGAAGTGTGATTATTTCATTGTTAAGTGTAAGTGCTGTGCTCTGCATTTGTGTATTAACAGACATCACTATATCTATCCGAGTTTAGCATTTGGAGATTATTTGTAAAAAAAAAAAAAGATGTATATTCTTATAATACTGGAGACTGGCAGCATTGCTAATTATTATGTCAGATTTATAAGTTCCCTCACAGTATCTTATTGACAACAAGTACTTTATTTATGTAGATCTAGTACATACAGAACGTCATCACATTTTAATATATCGAGTCAAATGCGTACCATGAGTATGGTTTTAATGGTTGAATGTCACCCCTCCCAATTTGCTTAAATGCCATTTAGATTAAAAAAAAATACAGAGGGCATGACCTCAGTGTCCTCAGTGTTGGTCACAATCCTGCCAAATGATGATGGAGTTTCCCACTCAATGCTGTTGTATGCTTTGTGACACTTTAACTTGAGATTAAGAAATCATGTAAGGGATTTCGTTTTTGAATTCAAAATGACGCTCAACAAGCTTGTAAAGAACCAGTATTTTCATAAACATTATTTGTGCTTTGCTGCATTTCACATTTTGAAACAACGTGTGTGTGTGTGTGAGAGAGAGAGAGAGAGAGTTCATTAATCAGGCACTATTTATCTGTACTTAGTATATATTTATTTTATACCTGTCTTTTCTCTCTCTCTTTATAATTATCCACTATTCATTTTATTATTCAGTGCAGCCCTATTTTTGAGGTCACAAAGTGCTTTTGCTATAATTATGTGGCATTTAAATTTCTTCTTTTATTTTATAATTGCTCTGTCAACTTGTCACAATCTTTTTGTGTGGTTTCGGTGGTATGTTTTGTTGAAAAAAATGCCCTCAGAGAGTAGAACAACAAATGAACATAATAATCTACAACGGCTGTTCATGTATCCCTTTGTGTGTGTGTGTGTGTGTGTGTGTGTGTGTGTGTGTGTGCATTTCTTCATATCAATCTGACCATGAGTGTGTCGATGCATGAATTAGCCCCATTCTGAATACAGTGTTGATGTTGGAAATGTGGTAGTAAAGAGTAAAGTATTTTTAAACGCTGACAATGAAATTACATGAAAAAGATATAGATGTTTACGAAGACCAAACTTTTACTTTTCTCTTTTTTTTTCAAAGAAGAAATAAAACTGACAAATGCTCAGAAGAGCGTCTGCATCTTTTCTAGCTGTAACTGAATTATGGCTGAGGATATTCTGAAAATCAAGATGCTAATTTCCCTTATTGCTTAGCAATCAACAAATACATTGCGGGGAAATTATATTCGGATTGAATTTATTAACTGAGTGGCCAATTAGCTGAGGCCTTGCTTTACATTTGCACTTGAAAACGTTCCTTAGAATCTTTGAAAGATGCTCCCATTTGACACACATTAAATACGTGACCTGTGCTTGGGTGGCCAGAACAGATTTACTAAAGGGTAGACTCACAATTGACTCGCAATTGTTGTGGAGAGGTCCTGACATTTCTAACTGAGCCCTAAAATACGCCTCGGTTGCCCATATTAGCCAAATCAAGTGGTGATTCTTCACTGAAATGAATACTGACATTTTTACAAATCACTGTCTGAATTAAAACAATTACATATTCAGAACACATTTCCCACCTCAGATAGCTGAAGGCTCATATTCACTTTTACCTAGAAGGAGAACTGGAGATCAGTGATACTCCATCACATGTAAACGTGGTGGCATTCTGCCACCTTTACGGCTGTGCTACATTTGGCTATTATGAAAATGATCAATCATTGGACACAATAAAAGAGGTCGCTGCACTTCAACACAGAAATAATTATTTACTGTTTCAAACAAAGTGTCATTTGATCTGCGATAATGTGCTGAAGCATTTCCATTTTTAATTATTCTACAAGAGCGCAAGGAATTTCCTTTGTCCTGAGGTTAATTTTCAATTAAAATCACTCATCCTCATTTCAGCCATCAGTCTAAAGTTAATAAAACAGAACATATTTACTTCCCCGTCGAAATGAATTGTGAGTAAAAGGTTCCTGACATGTATACTCAGAACCAGCATCATTGTAAGTGTTAATTTACAAAGGAGGAGATAGTCCTCCTCCAACTTTCCCCCGAGGCCTGTCCGAACTTATAAATGAACAAACCAAATTTGACGGCCATCAAAACGTCCCGTCAGTCCAGATTTCTAATCATTTTCTTTCCGGTGAAACAGCAATGCGAAAGAAAATCACCATCCCAAAGGGTAAAGAAGCGTTGGGCCTGTCTAAATCCAGCAAAAGATGCAGCAATTACAGAGGCAGATTGTCGTCGGAATGGCTCCAACCCGACCAATCACAACAGAACGGGTTTGCGTCTGCACGGTGGCCGACATTCAGTCTTCGACAGCAGAGTGAAGCCATATGCCTCTCTGCCCGTTTCAAGGTTCTATGTTGAAATTATGGTATTTATGCTAATCTCGGCATGCATCTGTTTCTATTCAGACCAGCTGTTTGCGGAATTCTGTAGGACAAAATGCTTTATATAAAACGTTATAATGTCACAACTTACGTGCCATGTGGATCCAAGGGGTTCGCCTTCACGAAGCGCTTTTTGAAGGTCAACCTGCAAAACCCGCCTTGTTTATGCATTGCTTTCTAAATTCATTTACACTCAACAGCCTCACAGCTTTTCTCTTAGCTGTTATGTAACCTGACAACACGAAAAGGTTCACAATCATATTTATAGCACTGGCCAGAGGGGAGTGGCTGTTGGAGATGAAACACTCACGCACAACACACACCTGGGACCTGACCAGGATAACCGCTGTGCTGACCCCTCGGCCAATAAACAGCTCCACTGGTTCCCTCATTTGTCCTCGGCACTTTGGGAATTGCGCACAAAGGGAGCTGGAGAGTGTTTTCCCTTGCCGTGTATTATACTCCAACAGTGTTTCTAACCTGTTTCTAAGAGCGAACTAAAGAAAGAAATCCAAACTTAGAGGTTTGAAACTGTTTATGATTTGCATGTTCTCCCTCTGACAAAACGGTTCTGCTGCCGTTTCCTTTCCCTTTTTTCGTTCTTCTCCGTCAGTTTTAGGAACAACAAAGTGGCAGATGTTATTCCCAAAGCAACCCCGGCGGTAACCACCGCAGCAAGACAAGTCTCCATCCTCCGTTGGAGGAGAACAAGACGAAGAGACAAAGAGTAAAAACAACAGTCCTGAGGGACAAGGGGAGACGGGAGATGCAGACAGGGAGAGAAGATGGGCACCAAAGAGAGTGTGTGAGGAAGAAAAGAGGCTGACACACCGGTTTGAGTGTGACCAGAAGCACAATCCGGTATAAGTGTGACCAGAAGCAGAATCTGAGGCAAACAGACGTTGAGAGAAAGCAATAAACAGATCAGAATCGATGCTGACACAGATCCATCCTGTGGGACGAGGGAACAGACAGAACGCAACATGCTACGTCGATCTTCTCCCTCTCCGGGGGTCCAAACGTTTGCCTTCATGCATTAACACATTTTGACAGTTGTTTAATTGGTATACACACACACACACATATAGTATATACCAATGAGATTGACAGAGAGGATGAGATTTTTAAAACAGGCACTTGTGTGTGAGTGAGAGATGAATGAGAGTACTTTTTTTTTTGATGTGATTGAAGCTAAAACAAATGATTTTGTGAAATATTAAAGTGAATTCAAATGGTGACATGAAAATGTATTCATGATGTCATCAAAAATGTTAAATGACACATGACTGAATGCTTTTAGCTTCATAATATCTCAAACCAATTCCCTCCTCCTGAGGTAATATTACGTTGCTGATTACTTACGTAATGAGTGATCTGTGATGGATTAAATTCTTACACCGACATATGTGACCCAGTGAAGCAGCAGCAAGTGAAGAGAGAGGGATGAGAGAAAGTAGGGTAGAAAAAAGGAAGGAGAAGAACTTGAGGTGAGAGCACGAAGATACAGCTGACGTCTCGAAGCTGCCAGTTGGATGCTATGTGTCACCTTTCTTTGCAGAGTAAGGGTGTGCGGCTACGTAAAGCATGTAAACCATCACAAAAAGGGTCACTTTTCCAGCACGTGCACGTGTGTGCGTGCGCACGCACTAATCCCCCAAACGTGCCATGAAATGCATGCATTTCAATGCTTCCTCTACAGCTTGGATTTAATGCTACTTGACTACTGCATCAATCTGCGCCCCTTAACAAGTGCTCGTCGGGTTATTAAACACAGCTTGCTGGTTGCATGGCAACTGCTCGCACCTTGCGAGTGTGACAGCAATGGCAACTTATGTTGTGTGATGAACGCTGCACGCTCCAGTTAGCGATGTTGGTGGATAACTCAGTAGATTCATGTGTAAGGGAGATGAAACAGATCTATAGTTATAGCTTAGTAGTCTGTAAAAACATTCAAAGTTCAGCATTGTGTGCCGTAAATACATATGAGGACCGATAGCAGCGTTATTGTGTGATTTGAATGCTACGGTGGCCTAAATTAAACAACGCAGCCATTAGTTTCCAACTGAAGTTTATTACTCATTTACTTAACAGCAATGAATGAAATATTACACGTGGATCATTGAATAGTAACCCCTTATGTCCTACATATACACACATGCAGAGTAAAAATAACTTACTACCTATCTGGCCGAATGTAAACCACATGCTCTCTTCACTATCTGACAAGCACAAACACGGCTTCTTTTTAATCGATTTAAGTAGTCTAAAAGTAAAGAGGGTCTCATTATCGAGACAAACGGAAGGAAAGGAAATGGAACAGTGGGGTGGAGAGAGGAGGAAAATGAGGGAGAGAAGACATGGCAGCCAGAGGCCTCGGGGAGGGCCTGAGGGAAACTTATTGGACACCATATGTCCAATGAGAGTAGAGTCGAGGAGGGTTTGTGTTAGTAATGCTGAAGTGAGCAGAACGTACACGTCAGCCAATATACAAATAGCTTTCCTCTTCCATCTTATGTTTATTGTTACTAAAAAAAAAACTGGGACTGGTAGATAGCACTATGTGTAGTATGTGTACGGAGCACATTCTAATGATTTAGCATGTCGTCATGTGAAGTAATGCACTTTGTACTTTTAGATGGCTTTTTAGATTTTTTAGGTTACTCTTGGTTGGTGCACTTATTGTAAGTTGCTTTGGATAAAATCGTCAGCTAAATGGAAAATGTAAACACAAAATGCGAGGACAGACACGAGGATGAGATACATACATTCCGACTCCAAAGCTTGGACACATTCTCTCATTTAATTGAATAAAAATGTGTATAAATATATACACATACATGTGACCCCTTCACACAATCAATTAGTCCAACGTTAAAATAAAAATATGAATTAGTACAGCTGGAACTCTGATCTGAATTAACAGCTGAAATGAGGCGTTTTGAATCATTTCAGGTTGTTGGGGGGGGGATTTAACCACTGACTCAACTAAAATCTCATTCACACCTTACGTCCAGTCTCAGAGCTAGCAGGTCATTAATATGTGAACCTGCAATGAATAGATTAAAACTAGAAAATACATTATCACCTCATCATTATTATCAGCTAGCAAAAACTAATAATTGTACATTTAGTTTATGCAAATTAATCCAGCAGTTTCCCCTGTAAACTGTATTTAAATCTTTTGTTTTCTGTTCCATGAGGACACTGTATAAAAGAGTACCTGGCTATCTAGTACCGACAACAAGTACTTTTTACGATAGCCACAAAACATTGGAAAAAAATAGACTGTCGCACAAAAGGTTAAAATCACCCGAACAGGGTTGTATTCATTTTACTACGATTCATTTTACATGGAACAAAACAAACACACAGAATGGTAATGGTGCATTTAAACACAAACAAAATCACAGCTAAAATGGGGCTGAAGTAAAATAATCAGTGTAATTAGTAATAATGTACATATATATCCAAATACTTGCCACTGGATCTGGAATGGGTTGGACCATCTCAACACTAGAAGCAGACGACACGTACTTGACCAAATAAACCACTCAATGGGAGGAGATGGCCGACTGTCTCACCAGTAGGATATATCCTTACTTCATAAAGCAAATCAAATCGCTGGTCAAAAGCATTGGCATGATGCATGCGCTGTGGCGCACCGAGTGCAAGCTGGCAATCGTTGACTTTGAATTGTGAGCAATCACGAGGTGAGCGTACTCAATCCAGAAGGTGTACTCGATACGACTTCCTGGAAATGAGATACAAGTTAGACCAAATATTTCACAACTGCGTTTCCCGCCAAGTCACATTCTTTGTGGTGGTCGACCTGAAAGAGCAGAGTTCAATGATGAGTTTTAAGATACACTGGTAAGATGCACATATTATCTCTGCAACGTAGGCTTGATACGTTGAACTATACACGGCATAATGAGTGAACGGGTTATTATTTCATGCATCTGTTAAAAACTTGAATAACGACAAAAGAAAAACGTTGTTAAAAGCTCCATTTAAATAGATGATAGTTTACAATGACGTTAAAGGAGGGAGGAGGGAGGGGGGGGTAATCAGACAGACAGGCAGCTAGTGCTCATTGAAGGAGGGAGGTGGAAGAGGACAAGGCAGAAATGTCATCTAAAAATCTCTCCTCTAAAAAAAAAAAAAAAAAAAAGAAAAAAGTTTTCTCTTTGCTCTCCCTTCATTGCCCCTCTATCCCTCTTCAGCACTTGTCAGTAGTACAATTCACATACCAAAAAATAACATTTACACAGAATTCGTGCCATCATTTTGCCACTCAAGGAAGAAACAAAAAAAACATTGCATTTTAAAAAGAAAGTCTCCAGTAAAGGACAAAATAAAAGATTAAAATTGGGTAAAAGACAGAGAATCTTAACATAAAGTACCATTCGTGCACAACAATTCCACATTCCGTATTTGGCTTGAATAGAGTATTTAACTGAGGGAACCAGGTGGAATGTAGCTGTTCACGCCTCTGGAAACGAGAGAACTGACAATAAGAAGTACAGCATCAAGCTGTCAACAGATGTGATAGTTCTTTCCAGCTAATCTGAACACTAAAACAATACGAGTTCCTTAAATTGAGCACAATCGACAGTGTAGCAACCAGAACGCAAAGGAAAAACCTCTTGTGTTTGCCTCATATTGGGATTCAGACTTTTAACATATATATTAAAATGCCATAGTGCAGCCTATGCAACGTGTCTTTCTCTAGGCTGCAAAAGGGGAAAAGTAATTACATGAACAAAGATGGAAAGACACACATTGCTACACATACGGTAGACCTTTTCCATGTAGTAGGAATATTCAGATTTCTCATCCAGAGATTAACTTCTTCACAAATATACTTGGTGTTTTACACGCGGTAGATTACGTGGGATGAAGACGTTCAAATCTTTCAGCCAGTTAAAATGTGGATAAAACTCTCATAGAAGCCACAGCAAAACACAGTGTCATGCAGGTGTGTGCGAAAGAGGGTGTGACATCACTAAAACCCTTGCATCAACACACACACACACACACACACACACACACACACACACACCTAACCAGATGTCGGATGTCTCCAACTCATCCATGCAACCTTGGCTGGATTTTGGGTTTGGGTTTAAAGGTCAGAGAACACGATCCATCAACCTGATCAGTGACGCTGCAAATCCCCGCTGAGACGGGCGAGTGGGTCGGGGGGAACAGCATGATGGGATAATCAGGCAGGATGAATGGAAGGATCAAACCACCAGTTTAAAAACAAACAGCTAAGCCTTCAGCACCGCCCGCTGGGTCGCGTCTGCCATTACAGCGCTCTCCCTCACTCATTCCTGGCAAATATCGCTCCGACCGCAAAGAGTTTTACATGTTTTGCCACGCGGACCTCGCCGTAGGCTGACATTGCAAATAGTTTGTGTTTTTGTTGGATGAGGCATTATGAAGCAGTCAAGCAAATTGATCTAAAGTCACAGATGTCCATCCTAAAAGACTAACTATAATTGCTTGGGCCAGCCCCACGTATGCTGCATTGTTTCCTGAACAATGGCAGTAATTTTCTAACCCGGCTCCTATCTCAACAGTTTAAAGATTTTAAAAAAGTGTTGATGAAGAGGTTAAAGCTGTTGCAAGCCGAAACGGCGTGAACATGAAGCTTGAGGTGTGGCAAAACCCGGAGCAAAGCCTACTGACCATAAAAAAAAGGAAATATATAAAGAATATGACATTAAAAGCAAGACGGACAGACAATAAATGTAAAAAGTTTGGTTACCATAAATCTTCCAACAAAAGTCATGATGTTTATCTGACAAAAACAGCTAAATAAAAAACAATAAAACTCTGTAGACAGGAACTGAAGTCTGTAGTAAAAGGAATAAAATTATCAGATTTTTAACATCATTACATCCCACATTATATTCATCATGGACCCTACTTATAAGTACAGTATTTTCCTTTCAACAAGTAAGAATTCTAGCTGAACGACATCTCGGCCTCTGAAAGGACGGGAGTGGTGGACGAGGAGGTGGAATCGGCCAAGGACGCCATGCTATTGTCCATGCTCCGGTTCCAGGGAATCCGATCGGGCGTCGACGGGTAAGACGGCGTGGAGCAGTTGGAGGGCGGGCCCGAGCCAGAGCCAGAGCCGGACCCGGGGCTGCTGTTGTTGCAATGGGACGAGAACAGGGCGTCTTTCCGGAGACCTTTGCTCTTGAGCTCCAGCTGAAGGTGCTGGCAGATCTCCTCCGGCAGCCTGTGGTACTCCTCCTCCAGGTCCCGTTCCAACTTAGACTGGATCTGCGTGAGAAGCGCCGGGCAGCTGTGAAGCAAACTGCATTCGAGCACTTGAATGCGTGCGAGTCGATGCGATTTGATCTCACCAGTGGAAGTTCATCGTCTATTTGCTGCAGCACCTCCCGCTGACGCAGCATCAGCTTGTCTTGCCTCCGGGTCTGAGCATCCTCCAGCTGGAGAAAAATGAGGAATGCAGGGGGGGGGGGGGGGGGGGGGGAAGCACATGTGGCATGAAAAGTGGGTTTTAGGAGATTATAATGTATATAATAAGAAAAAAGATAACGTGTGACAAGAGTCTGAGTAAACTGGAAGACAGCGATTTTTTTTTTTCTCCTGCAACCGTCACCAAGTTTTCTCCACTTTTGTACTTTGTGTACTGTAAAGTAGCAGGAGGACCACGCTCGAGGACTGCTGGAGATAAGCATGTGCGTGCTTGTGTACTTACCCCGCGGATTAACGAGACAGAGTCTTGAATGTGTTTTCTGTTGATCTCATTCAGTTCCCTACGTGGAGAGATGGGAGGGGGAAGAGGAAACAGCGTGGAGAAAAAAGAGAAATGTTAAAGAGAAGGATTAGAGACGAAAGAGTGAAACTGCCAAAATAGCCAACAAGCGCATTTATTTTCAGACGAGCCCATTACGTTTCCGCCTTGTCTTTGTCGCGGGTCTTGGCTTCGCAGATGCTGTTTTGTCGCTTCCTGTCTAGAATTTTCTGGAGTTCTTTCTTCTCTCTGCAAACGCAATTACATCACAACACAAGATCTGAAGTTTCAATGTTTAAATTGTTTTTTTTTCTCGATTTTCTTAAAACTAGATACTTGAGGCAAGTCCAAATGCAGGAAAGTGTGAAAAGGAAGAAAAAAAGACCCTTAAAATGATCATGACATTTTGGCATTGTGGCAAAAAAACTAAGACGTAAAACTTAAAACTGTCCCTTCTTTTCCGATCTGGGGGTGCAAGGTGAAACGAGCGCACTTACTTTTCACACGTCTCCTTGAGCTTCTTCAGCTGAGCTGCTTGGCATTCAGCGGCCGTCTCCTTTAACTTCTGCAAGGCCTAACGAGACACAGCAGCAGACGACGACGTGTCAGCAAATCGCTGCCACGTTTCTACCAGGTCAGCCGGTAATGAACTCTGTGCGCAAGTTTTTGTGTATTTAAGAAATCCTGCGAGGGACTGCGAGTGTTATTCCAAGTGTGTCACCTTCAACGTGCATAAGTGTGTTAAGTTTGGAGAGAATTCACCCTTTTAAAACATAGATGCGTGAATGTGTTTTTTTCTTGTTTGGTTAAGTACATCTTTAGTTTATCACATATATTGTCATCAGGGACCAGGTGCTACAAAAATTAACCAATCTGAAAGAGGAGAAGAGGTGCCTTGCACTCGATTTAGCCACAAGCTAAAGTCCATCTGCAGGACAAACAGCCTATTGAGGCACACACAAACTGCACAGGAATCACATTAAAATAAACTAAGAGTATTCAAATATGACACACATAAGTTAGAAAAACAGGTTGTCAAAGTGACAAACAAATCCTGAAACCTCACAGGGGGAAAACAGCTCAGGCTTTAATTTGGACAGGGAGTTTTTTTTCCATTCTTTAACTTTAAAAAGGAAAAGCAGGCCGTGCACAAACGTACCTCCTGCAGGTGTGTTTGTTGCTTCTCTCTCTCCAGTGAGTGAAGCTGTTGTCGGAGCATCAGCAGTTCTTGCATCTGCCATTCCCTCAGCTGGACCGTCTGCTTCTCCAGCTCCTGATCCAACGCGGTCAGGTCACGCTGCACCGGGTCCTGGGGCTCGCTGAACACACACGTTCATTATTAGATTAAGACACCCACTTTAGTTCAATGTATTGTCACATCATCGATCCATTGCTGGACGCACTTTGGTTCCTCCCCTCCTCCCTCATCTGCAGGTACTTTTTCACATGTTCTCCTATGTTTATACACCCCCACACATCAATCCATCCGCTCTCCCTACTTTCTCTTGATGCTACGTTTGAGGTGCTTCTCCATCTGACTGCGTCTCCTCTGGGTGTCGGACTGAAGCTGGCAATTCCGACTCTTCTGCTCCTTGCTCAGGTTCCACACCTACAAAACACACACACAAGCTAAACATAGCTGTTTTGTGTTGCTTTTACCAAGGAAAGCAATTTTTGCCAACATAGACTTTTCAGCTGCAGTTTCTATGCAGAGCTATGGGTTGAAAAAAGGAATATCTATGGATGAAAATATGAATTGAAACTTTAAAGTGAGTGTACCTTCTTGAGGTGTTTCTTACGCATCTCTTTGATTTCTTTGCTCTGTTTCTTTAGCACCTTCAGATAGCTCTTCTGCTGTTTCAACTCCTCGATGGACTCAGCCTGGACCTCTGAGAAACAAACAGAATGATTACGATTATGGCCAATCATCACATCATTCGGTGGGATTCACCTACCAGCTCCTAGCTTGTGCATCTTAAGCCCTACGTGAAGGACAGCTTGTTTAACAGTGAGAATGAATGTCCTGAAGTGACCTCACCTGCTAGAACAGTGGCAATGAGGTCTTCCTTTGGACTTTGAGCTACACACATACACACACACACACGAGTGCGCGATCACAAACACACAAGAAACACAGGAGGAGAAGCACAGAGACAGCATGTGTGAAATGGATGATGGGAAATCAATCAGACATAAACATAGCAGTGTGCATGCTTTGGGATGAAGTCTCTCTTAAGACGCGGCTGTCCGGTCGGCTCCTCGTGAGGAACTGAGACGAAGCTACAGTCAGAGCAGACCAACCCCTTCTGTCCAGACTGCGTAATAACTACATTAGGCTGACAATGCATAAATATTTATATATAAAGGCCGAACTTAGTCCAAAATCTTATGGAACAGTCATTTTGAAGGCGTGTGCAGATGAATGGGTGATGATTGAGAGAGGTCTCTACCCGGTGCAGGTAACTTGATGATGTCGGGGGCTTTTTCCAGTAGTGGAACGGGGAGTTGGGGTCGACTTTGCGAAATGTCTTCCCACTCCATCTTTGTCTCTCCGTCTTTGGGCTGGTTGGGGACATGCTGGGGAAAAACAGCAGGTAGAGGAGTTGAAAGGGGCGGGACCTCCTGTTTGGTCGGCTTGTAAGTGTTTAAACACACAGAGACGTCTCACCTCGCTGTGGTCCTCTATGAGAGCAGCCAGCTGCGTCTCTCTCTTATGCAACTGACTGATGTGCTTGATGGGGTTGGTCAGAGCCTCGGCGTACTCTGAAAACACACACACGGAAACACGCACAAACAGGACAAACCGTGCCTTTAGTTCATAGATAGCCATACGATTGCATATTCTAGCCCATTGACCAAGTGCGTTGATGTGTATTATGCAAGTCCTAGTCACGTTACATGTCTTTGTGCACAAAGTGCTAGATTAACCTTCAGATCTGTAAATATTGGATTTCAAGCGAGTTCTCACCCTGGTGTTCATTGGGGATGTAGTCCTGAGCTTCTGCGTAAACCAGGAGAGAGGGCAGGAGCAGCGGCTGGTTCAGCTCATTCTTCAGGTTGATGTAGTGGTAGCCTAAACAGGAAGGAAAGGGGCAAATAGAAACACAAATGACCAGGAGGACACAAAAAAAAAAAGATTGCACATGGACACACACACACAACAAAAGCACAGCTACAATGCTGTTTGTTCGCTGAAATCTCTGTGTTTGATTAGTTCTGCTTTAATTTAATGCCATTCTTTTTATTTTGTATATATTGTGCATTTTGATTTTTTTTTCCTGTTAATTCTTGACCTATATATATACAGTATATAAATGCTGCTGTTGCGAAATGTTTCCCCCGTGCAGGATTAATAAAGTATCTTTCTACATATCTATGACCACTGTTGGCCGGTGCAACAGCAGCTGTAAAAATTCTGTTTCCACTGAATTCACACATACTGTGCATGTGGTTGGTGTCAACCGAACTCAACTCCTAACCCTCAACAGTGCCGGGATGTGTTTATGGGTGTTTGGGAATGCGTACTGACCCGGTCTAATGGCCGACACCGGGAGGATCCGGTGTCCAATGAACTTGCCGTTTTCTTCAAACACGGCTATCCTCAGAGAGGCCAGCGTGGGAAGGACCACCTGGAGAGACACAGGCTTGTTTATTCCATGGGAGAGGTTTAGAGAGCATTTAAGAGTTTACCAAGTGACCAACACTGAAGGGGCGAGAGAAAAGAAAAATCCTGGAAACAGCACCTTGTTAAACACAGACATTTCATCGTCCCACACGGGGTCCAGCGAGTTCCCGTTGGATGTTTTGGTTCTGAACTTCCTCTTTGTATCAGCAGGAAGTCCAAATATGTCCACTTCCACGTACACGCCCACCTTTTTATCGGTGAGAAACTGGCCCGAGATCACCTGGTGGGTGTTAAATTACACATGTTAATAATAGAAACTCACACGCAAGAACATTAATACGAAAACGAAATGTCACTTTACCTTAATTTTGACAGTATTTGCGACGATACCATCCACTATGTTTTCTGTGAAAGGGTCAAAGTGCTTGTCCGTTCTCCTCATGAACTCAGGCTTCAGCAGGTAGCCGCTGTGGCCGTTGTACTCAAACACACCCATGTTCAGCTGCATAGGAAGGTCTGGCAGAGAGTAAGGGCGAGACAAGAAATGGAAATGAAATGAAAGAAAGCAGTAAAAGTTGGAAAGAAAGATTACAAAAAAAGGTCGAGATGCTTTAACTCAAATGTCCCGGACATTGGAATTATTAATAAGAATGTATGTTCATTCCTTGTGTGGATCCTTTGGACTTGATAGGCCTAGCTTACACGACCAGTGCGGGGCCCTCTGAAAACAACTCACCGAGCGTTTGGAAGTTTAGCGCCACCATCTGGCAGCCCACGTTCCAGAAGAGCTGAGGCATGTAATTGGAGCTGTCCACCCTGGTTCCTTTGGGGTAGATTCGGCTCAGCTGATTCTTATTGTACCTGGAAGAGTGCTGTTAAGAGCCAAACGCTGTGTGTGGGGCACACCCGTGCGCTGACCACTTGTTAAATGTTGTTGAACGTAGCAGATAAAAGACAAATATGACTTTTTTAAACTCATTTATCACACAAACGTTTTGCACGCAACTGGTTTTCAATGAAGGGGATACTCGACAAACTCGATGGGGGAGCTCTTCAGGGTGTCCATGCCTTTCGTCTCCACCAACGAAGACATTTCAAAGAACTTCCTCCTCTCTGGGGGACAGATGGAAAGTGAAGTAAGCAAAAAATTGATTTAGATACTCCGTGTGCGACACGTTCCCATGACGAGACTGGCCATTAACCACAAATGAGTACACACAGCTGACCGGTCTGCCTAATGAGCTACTTAAGGTACTTAAAACCAATGAGGCTTATCAACGCCCCCCCCCCTCATATTCACACACTCTCTCTCTCACACACACACACACACACACACACACACACACACACACACACACCTCCCACAAAGTCGGGACACACTTACTGTTTGCCACCTCGAAGCTCTTGAATTTGACAGGCTCGATGTAGTTGACAAGAGTGGACATCTCCTCGGTGGCGTTCACCTCGCTGCTGGCGGTGCCCTGCGGGAGGCAGATCGCACGAATCCATCAATCGCCCCCCCTCTCGTCCCGCCAAACGAGCCTGTCGCCTCCCCCCGTTCCCGCTGGCTCTTACCTCGTCGGAGTTTGGCTTTTTCAGCTCCGCTGTCGGCTCGTCGTCCTCGTCCTCCTCGCTTTCCCCCTCACCTCCTGAGCAATGCGGTTTTTTTTGGATTACACATTATGCCAAAACCTTGCGTGTAGCACAACGTCCGACTTTAGAATCCAATGCACCCGCCCGTGCGTCCTTCTACAACTCACCGAGGGACTTGCGAGGCTCAAAGTCTTTGACCATCCTCTCAGCCAGCTTTTCCTCCCCGTTGGTGAGGAGCTGGCCTCCTTCGCCGTCCGTCAGTGGGCAGTCTACGGCAAAAGCATCCAAGTGATGACCTCATCTCTTTCCACTTAGAGAGCACTCCAAACCCACAGATCGCGAGACCTTCGACCCCCAACAAAGGGGCGCTGGGAAGCCGTCTGAACTCACCGTTGTTGGGCGACGACTGTTCCTCCAGCTCTCTGCGTCTTATGCTTCCGCTACTCGAGGGTCTGTGGTGCTGGTGCTTCTTCTTGTTTTTGATGAGAATCTTACCCAGCAACTCCTGTGGAGAAGGAAGGGCCTGACCGGGGACCAGCTAAAGACATTTCACAGGCGCACTGTTAAAATCAGTCATAATGTCACAATAATCACTCAGTGCCTCATTTTTATTCAAAAGATCTAAATATTGGGAGCAGGATTATGTTGTAAGTCGTGTGTGGACTTTACGCTGAGTTATAACATGAATGGTGTTAGCACATTCCCCAAGTTATTCCCGCCTTCTGCTCAGTTAGCGCGTGTGTGTGTACGCGTGTTCCAAGTGTGTAATATTACAGCTAGCGGGGGGCAGCTGGAGCGCTCCATTCATCCGCCCGGGCTGCTAAGCTCAAACCCGGCCGCCTCCATTTATCACCTCAGACTGTGCTGCAGGCTCATTATTGCTCCCGATGAGTCCGTGCGAGGTTTTTCTAGGAGCCATGTTGTGATAACGTGGAATAATTTACTTTAATTTACTGTTTTCCAGGTAGAATAAAGAACTTTCCCTTCTGCCACAGTTACTGGCGTCCCCCAGGACGCACTTCCGCAGCCATTTCGAGAGAATGTTGTATACTTGTTTCACTAAGCTGTTGATTACATGGGGAGGGTGTGTGTGTGTGTGTGTGTGTGTGTGTCTGAAGATCAGTCTCACCGGATACTTCTCCAGTGGTTCAATGAGCAGAGCGTCTCCAAAGATGGTCCTGCAGTACTCTGCCATTTTGGCTTGCTGCTTGGCCCTGACAGATGGAGAGACACACAGGTACGTTTTTTTGGGTACTCTGACCCGAACCCATTGTGTAGGATTTAGCAGGATTTAAAGAATGAACCCTTTTGCATATGGAACGGGTGCTTGTGAAACTGTAACTGTAATGCTACACAGGGCCAAACCGCTGATAAGACTTACGAATCTACGTGGTTTTCAAAGGACAGGATGAGGGGGTACGGCGATGTCTTGAAAGCACTTTCTGCTATCGCCTCAATCACCTCCTATAGTCAGGGTAAGAATGAGAACATTAGAATGACACGGTCAATCAAACAATTCCTCCCAATGTGTTTCATGATGGCTTATGAGAACATAACATTTTTTAAATCCGAGCAGAGCTTTGCCTTCGTCACACAGTAATAAAGCAAAAACATAAAAGGTCAAGGGGTCCACGCAACAAGATCCCTTTAGAAATTCTGTACTTTCAACAAATCAAAGGAGGAGAAACAGCATCTCCGCTTGTCAGGGATTTATAACATGGATATAAAAGTCAACAAAGTATCAAGTAAATTGACCTAGTGGACCTCTACATTAGTATATATATATATATATATATATATATATATATATATATATATATATATATATATATGTGAGCAAACAAGCAAGGGGACACAAATAAACCACTATGAATGCCACAAGGCGATGAACACCACCTTAAAGGGGATCTCAGTGGTCATGGTGAAGCCGTGGGTGATGTAAGGCTCCTCGTCGTGAGGCCGGCCCTTCCAGCAGTCCAGCTCAACACAGCGACAGCCAGTCAGCAGCACCTGCCTATAAATCTCCACTGAAGACAGGCCAGTCAGCTGACCCACTGTGGACACACGGCAACAGGCAGAAAAAGAGGGTTTTAGATCCCATGCAAAAACAATGTTAAGTGTTTTTCGTTAATTCTGAGGAGTATTCTTGCACCTGTGAGGTACGTGTTGTGCGAGGAATTGATAAAGTAGTGAGCCAGTGGTTGGTTCATGTCGTCGATGATATCCAGCCTCTCTGGAGGTACGATGCTGTTTTCATCGCCTTCCAGATACCGACTGAAAGCCTGCAAACTGATCTGGTCTGTGTATATTAGAGAGAGAGAGAGAGAGAGAGAGAGAGAGAGATGTTGTGCGTTTACAGAATATAAAAAGGTCAAACTTGTTTTCGACAGAGAGAACTGCATTCATCTGCTTCTGGCAAAGACTGGAGGAAGCTATACTATATTTACGTCATGTGCACTAGCAGTAAACTGGCCAAAAGAGCAAAGGGTCATTTTTTATTGTCAATATGAGCCCTGTGGGCTGGATACTGGATCGTCTTACACATTTGGGCTTAGCAGTGTCCTAGCAGAGCAGCTCACGGTAGTCCCGGGTCTGTTCGTTCTCTGGTTTTGTACCATTTTTTCCACAACAAAACATGTGGAGGACATTACATCAAATTCACAAATACTCTCTGGGTGTTTTGGGTGAGGGAAAGACATTTTTGGTTTGGTGAATACATGGGCAAGGGTTTTAGAAACGGACAACGTGCTGCAATGAAACAACAGGAAATCAGTCATACCTAGAAATCTGTAATCTGTAGACCTTGCTTTGTAACGAACTAGAAGATACAGTTGCATGTACACTAACCTGTATTCTTATTTTAAATTACTCGCTTATTGTGCATGTTTAGCATTCGGCACCTCCAAAATATAAGTGTATCCTGTTCACTTCCTTGGATGAGTAATGGTGGACCCCCACAGCGCCAAAAGAAAATGATTTTTATTTGCTGGAACTAATCTCAGGAAAGAGGATTGCATGTTTTAAGCTGATCTGGATAAAAGCATCTAAATATCTACATTGTGAACGGAGGAAGATTAAAAAAAAAAACCTCAAAGTTACTAACCTCTCTCCAGCTGGCTGGCGTTAGTCTCATATTTCTCCATGATCTGTCGGACCTGTTCCCTTTTCAAGGGGGGGTACAGCACCTCGTTCAGCCTGGAGTCTCGCTGCCTGCGGTTAATGAAGTCCATCAACTGGTCCAGAGAGATGAACGGCTTCCTCTTGGAGCCGCTGGAGAAAGGAGATGCATTTACTGAAAACAGTGTATGGTCACACAGAGGAACCGTAAAAACATAACTAGCACACTATTCCAAAGGGGTTAAGGGTGGGGAGGGCAGGCGGGTGACTTTGTTCTGGCCAGAGGGAATTTGAGAAAGTGTCGACAATATGTCCCAAACCTTTCCTCGAAGATGCTTTGTATCTCGGGCCGCAGACAGAGGCTGTCGAGAAACCTCTGGAAGGCGTCCCACGTGAAATCGTCTGGCTTTATTCCCTCAGCCTGGAAGAGAACAACGGGGATTGTGTCAAAAGATATGCAGGGAAAGGAAAAGAGAAATCAAATGCATTCTCAGGCTTCATCCACTTCTGTGACGTCCTATTCAACCAGCAGGAGGCACTAGATCACAACAATACAATGAGACACCGACAGTGCAGTTTGCAAAATCTGGTCTCTTATTAAAAAAAGAAATGTATTGTGACCTTGTGATTGCATGAAATAAGAATGCAGAAGAAACCTAGTTTTAACCTAGAAAACCACAGACCTTTGGTATCTTACATTTATAAGCAAGGCCTTTGGAACAAAATTGGACTTTCAGGCTTAAAATAATAAATTACGGCAGGATTTTCTCTCTACAAAGCCACATGTATTATTTCTATATCAAATTTAGTATCTATGAAACCGACTCCCATGACAGGTAGACACGATGGCACTGGACAGCTCAGCTCTGCCCTGACTGGAGACAGGATATGTAAAGCTCACTAACGAACGTGGTGGTGTACTAGATCTTAAGAACTTGTGACACTGCTGACAGTTCAATCACTACGTTCGTGGCTACAGTCCTGTAGGCCAGCAGCCCCTTCTTTTGCCTTCCTTAGTTTGCAAAGGCATGCAGAGAATGCTGTGCAACACCGCAGGGTGAGAGAACGAGCTGCAACGATTCAAATCTCACGCATGAAGCAAAACACGGGCAGATTGTGAATAACCCTGTGGTCAGCGATCACTTCTGATGATTACCCGGTTATTGACGAGGCCACACTGCTCCAGAGCCGTCTCCACTCTCTTTTTATCTGAAAACATCTTGAGAATACTGAAAGAAACACAGAGAGTTTAGAGAGACACTGTTTATAAGGTGTTTTTCATTTTCTCTCACGAGTCAAACATAAATAATAAGGCCGTCAGCAGAGTGTGGAAGGATTACATCTATACGAGTGACAGGACTGACAAAACCAGCAGGAAGGGATAACAAAGGGTTAAACTTAAGGTGAGAGAAAGTGGAAGAGAGACTGAGAAGAGGAAAGGAAAGAAGATTACACTTCTGTATAGACTTTAAAATGGTTTCTCACTTCTTCACAGGGATTTTTCCATCCTGATTCACCTGCAGCTTTAACTTAGTGTACCTGAAACAGACAGAAAGAGGCTTTAAAAAAAAAACATAGGTCTAAAAATGTTTAGTCTAAAAAAAAAACATAGGTCTAAAAATGCTACTGTGAAAAAGAGACATAAAAGCTTCTTTCTCACGCTTTGAGGAGGAAGGTGTGCCGTGATGCATTCTGGGAAAGTATGTTTGTGGCCAAAGTGAACAGCTCATCTGTCCAAATCTGGAAACACACAGGAATGATATGCTAAAACAAGGTTTTTTTGTTTTTGTCTGATGTGAAAATTAAGAAAAATTGTTTCTATACACAACACACAAACACACACAGGAAAGAATCTCACTTTACAACGCTTAAGCACCTGCCTGGATGTCAAGATTGTTAGGTGAGTAATCAGAGGAGGGAAAGAAACAAGTCGAGGGGGATTCGGAGGAAGGGCACAACAGGAAGGAAGGGAGGAATATTAAAAGGGCAAGTAAAAGTAAGTGAGTAGGTTATGGGACGGCGGGTGGCGCCGGTTTCCATGGTTACCTTTGCTGCATCTTTCTGCATAGCCTGGAAGTTGAGGAAGGAGATGTTGACCAGGTCGTTGCCATGGACAACCGTTACCAGCTTCCCTTCAACGTTGTCCGCCTTACCGAAGCCAAGCACCTCCCGCAGCTTGGCGTCCTGACACACAAACCAAACACGCACACAATTACACCTGTACACAGACACACAATATTTCAACAACAAAGCCGGTTTGACTTGTGCATAGGAACATTTCCCCAGCTCTGCGGCTCCCAACAGTAAACAGTGATGCGTGTGGGGTAGGACTCTGATCTAATTAACCAAATGACTCTTTCCTCCTTTTTAAACCACTCTTTTTCTCTCTCTGACGCTCAGTGTCTCTCCATCCATCGTGCATTCTTCCAGTCACTCACTCTCCCTCCCTCGTGTCTCTCTATCATTTAAATTAAATTAATTCACTTGGAAGACTTATCCAGAAACCTGCTGCTATGGAGGAGCACAAAGTGGCTATTGCTCTTAAGCAGAAAGCAAGACAAGGAGCAGCATTAGAATCAAGAGAACTTCACAGCAGCCTTCATGTGACTAAAGACGATAAGCAGACCTCACTATGAATGCTTTTTCTTTGGAACCCGTATCTACTAAATAAATAGTCCTCGTAAAGCTGTTTTCAGAGTGTTCTGTGGATTTTTCAGAGCAACCCGGGAAACTCACCAATAAACAGAACAAATAAATAGCGGAGTGTTCAGAACACTCAGAGCTACAGAAGCATTCATTTCTTTCAATTAATTCATTCTGGCCCCCAAGTGAATCTCAGTTATTTTAGGATTCAAACGGTTGCTATGATTTATTTTTTTCCTTTTCCCGAAAACCACATATTTGACCAAATCTTTCGAATTCAAAACTAAATGTCACACTTTAAATATTACTGATGATGCAGTTTTTCCAACATAATGGTTAAGGCTTCATTTCAGTTATTGCAGAATCGGTGTCTACATACTAAATAAGAGTTGTACCAAATTGCCAAATTGTTTGTTGCTTTGATTACAGATTGCTGGTAAAGTACGAATGTAACATTCTGCTATTTATTGATCGAAGCAAACAGTCTTTTTTGGTTGTTTTTTTTAAATCAACAGCCTGAACCTCGTCAACAAGTCCACATGCCCCAACCATGGATACAGAGCTGCATCCCTCCGCCCGAATCACAATCTTACACAACGACTTCCTCCCCAACAGTCACTGGTTATATCACTTCCTGTCTGACGCCCATCTGTCAGCAGACTCATTAGCGCCCTCTCACCTTTTGCGCCGTCAGCTGAGAGGGGAAGTGCACGCGCACACACACACACACACACGCACACCTTTTGAGGGACAGTCTTGAGCATCACATGGGTCCGGTCGGTGGACCAAGTTATCGACAGCCGGAGGTTTGACAGCTTCTTTCTGTCACACGCACACAAAGACTCACGCACATTACTGACCTTAGGTTGTTTGGCGTATTTTCCTGTTCTGGTGTCCCTGATGGTGTTGATGTCAAGAATCTCCACCTCCTAAATGACAGACATGTGTCAGACAGTCACTCGGTGAGTAGAACAGAGAGTCAGCATTTGCAAATAAAAAGGCGGACACAGTGAGATTAGTTAGAATACTGTGTAAAAGAGGGGTTCATCTCATTATATACTTTTACATCGTACACAGACAGCAAATGTTCTCTAAATCATCTCTCGTAAAAGCATGGCGAGGTATGTGCAAACATGCCCCACTGAGGTGAACACAAATTGCGCTTTTCCGTGTCATGCATTTGCATTCACGGGACGGTCAAGGGGAAAGAGATGGGAGGGGGATGCGTAAAGTGCGCCTAATTATGTGTTTCACGGGATGTACAGAATGAAGGGCCACAGTCTCTAGTGACACATCTCTAGGATATTTAGCAATGGTAGCAATTTCCCTACAAAATTAAATCAATTTAACTTGTACAAACGAGTCAATGAAATGTAGTTATTGCTTAATTGCCTTACTAAGAAAAAGTGGAAGTAATTTATTTTCATTTTTACTTTCTGGGAAATAATAATCATATTATATTTTTACAACAACATAGCTCAAGAATAATTAAGTTAGGGTCCATACATTTTTCAATAACCTAACTTAAAAATGTGCTCTACCAAAAAACAGAAGAGCAGAGCGCTAAAGTTGACTACTAAAATGACTACTAACCATGCAGGCATGACACTATTTTCTAATGTTTGCTATTAATGTATAAGAAGCAGCAGGCAGAGAAACTGATGGAGCAAAAGAGTGACTTCGGTTTGTTTGTGTTCAGTCTAGCATTTCTCCTCCTTCCATTAAATACATTTTATCCATCTTTTATCAGTTTCCCCTGCCTCTCCCGACACAAAACACGGCCAGTGCTTTATCGTGTGTGTGTGTGTGACTGTGGAAAACCGAGAGAGAAAGAACTTTGGGAGAAATATGAACACGCACATATATATATATATATATATATATATGAAGACATATCTTTGGAATAGACCAGCATGACTGATGCTGCAACACACATACCGCCTCCATAGATGCATGCGCAGAGAACGTTGGATCATAGTCAGACCGCATAATCGCAAAAAATAGACCTAAGGGCAACCTTGGCCTGAAGGACAGCGTGTTCTGAGGATGAAGACGAGGGCAAGAGGAGGAGTGTGGTCGTAAACCCAGCCATAAACACAGAGGACGCACTGTAAATATTTGTTTAGCCCTGCGCTCACTCCCGAAGCATTCTTACTACATCCATGTCGCTCATGTAGGTTGTTTGATCATCATCCCCTCAGAGGCTTTGATTGCATTTTGAATTCCATTTTCCCGGTGTTAAGGTGTTTCATTAAATGAAAAAGCAGAGTGTCAAGTCTCTCTTTTGCTCTGCCTTTTTTATGCATACTCTCCCAAGATTTCCCATCCAAAAATAACAGCAAAGACGGACTGAAAAAGTCACCAAGCTTGGATCAAGTTGTGGATCGCACGGCTTCTTCGTTTCTCCCTTTGTGACTACATTCGGCCTCCGGGTTCAATCACCCTGTTGTGGCCTGCCCTCCCTCTGGGACTGGCGGGGTGCAAGTTTAGGACCAATCGGATTAAACTCTGTTTCAAACTTTGTCCTCCCATTGGCCTTTGGAGAATTACTCAATTCCTGGGGGAAAAACACACTTCTGGATCTGTCGAACTCGCACTCACTCACACACACACACACACACACACACACACAGATACATCTCTTCTCCCACAGGCCGTGGTTTCATTCTGCCACTGTGACTCCTTGGAGGCGGCGGTAATGGGAGTACAACTTTGTCTGCCGCCCGTGGGTTGTGTGAGTCTTTAACAGTTCACATTTTTTTGTGAAACACCCACAAACGCAACAATATACAGGCGGGCATATCCTCGACAGGCAGGTCCCGACTTGTGAAACATCCTGACCTGTTGAGCAAGATGCGAGTGTGTGTGTGTGTGTGTGTGTAGTCGTGTGCATGTGGAGAAGGCGCACAAGTAAGCAAGCTTTGAATGCATGTGAAATGCATGTCTGAGCAATTCTTCACGGGGAAATTTTCACTTGGGTCGAGTGCAAAAGTGTCAGCGTGTAGACGCTTGCAAGGGAAGTGAAATGTGTGCGCTCTTGGCACAATGCTGTGTATCGGAGCAGCCGGCGTGGTGCACGTGTCCGTGTGAAGGTTGGTCATCTCCGAGAGCACATTCCCCAAGTCATTCCCGCCTTCTGCTCAGTTAGCGCGCGTGTGTGTGTACGCGTGTTCCAAGTGTGTAATATTACAGCTAGCGGGGGGCAGCTGGAGCGCTCCATTCATCCGCCCGGGCTGCTAAGCTCAAACCCGGCCGCCTCCATTTATCACCTCAGACTGTGCTGCAGGCTCATTATTGCTCCCAATGAGTCCGTGCGAGGGTTTTCTAGGAGCCATGTTGTGATAACGTGGAATAATTTACTTTAATTTACTGTTTTTCCAGGTAGAAGAATGAACCTTCCCTTCTGCACTGGCCCCCAGGACGCACTTCCGCAGCCATTTCGAGAGAATGTTGTATACTTGTTTCACTAAGCTATTGATTACATGGGGAGGGTGTGTGTGTATGGCACCCTTTAGTCACAACTATGCATGGTGTCCTGCAATGTAGTCCGTCCTGTTGGGTCCGTAAGGTTGTCCTCTTTGGTGATACGGAAGTAATTACACTTGATGGTTCCCATTCTGTTCTTAGTTTCTCCCATCAACCACAGAGGCACCCAACTAAGCTAAAGCGCGAGTCAAAAGTTTGGACACACTTTCTCATTGAATTGAATGAGAAAATGTGCCCATACTTTTGACTGGTAGTGTATTCTGCCAAAAGACTGTATCATACAGCCAGTTTCATAATAATCCAAAATATTATACCCTAAATACTACTTAAGGTACAAAGCAACTGTCTCTACTTGCCATTGAAGGGGAAAGTCAAGTGGCTCTTTGGATTATAATTATTGGTTCATTAATGTGTGACCACTTAAATGTTGCAGCCGTGTGAAAAGTGGGGCTTATTTGAACTACATACTTAAAAGAGCAGCCTCTTAAATTTGCTCCAAAAAAGGTCCCCGGATTAATTTATGTATTGTTCAACGATACAAAATCCTGCCCCACGGAGATAAGAGATATGATCTTGTCTAGCCATGGATGACAACAAAAGTTGACACGTCACTCTAAATTAAATGCTTCTTCTTTGTCTCTTTCTTCTTTTGTGCTGTTCCACAGTTGCCTGCGTAGGGTGTATGATTTTTATCAAACAATTGCTATTAGGTCAGTCTATATTTAGACACTAAAGAACAATACAGTAAAAAAGGTTAATGTCCTTTGACGAGGCACTTGCTCACTTACTCCTTTCCTTCCTCTATTTCTTTGATCCACTCTTCCTTTCCCCTCCCCTCCTCACTTCTACCCTGCCACTCTCCTCTTATTCATTTTCTTAAGATAACAAAAATATGAAAGGGCAACTGAACAATCAAGAACGCGCCACTCCTTTCCTGTGACCGGCCCGCCTGTGTGTGTTGGAAAGATCAGCCCAGCTAAATACGCCTCGAGTGAGCGATCAAATGTTACGGCATATGGGGAAACTGATCCTCCTGAACCCACATCAACACGCAAAAAAAAAGGGCCGGGGAAGGCATACGGCACATCGCCACCCTGAGCCGAAAAAAAACGGCCGCGACTCCACCCGGGCCAATCAGAGCGGAGGACCGGAGAGGAGAAGCAGCCTGGACAGAGACACATGGGATAAATAGAACAAAGAGGCCGTCAAACTGTTTTATGGCCGCGATGGGAGAGTAGGCAAGGTGTTTAGAGACAGAGAAGGAGGGGGGGGGGGGGGGGGGACACTTAATACCCCTGTGAAACATGGGACTGCTCTATAAACTCCTCCTATGACGCCTCGTAATATTTCCTCGGAGTACATCATTGAGACGGCACTCTCCTTTTCCCAACTCTCCTCCAGTATCGCTCTGCCGTACATCCGTTCATCCCTTTATTTGGTGGCTTCATATTTCTTTGGTCTGGTTTAGCAACTGAGCCGACAGGCTCACATCCCGAGGTGAAGAAGCATTGAGATGTATAGAAAGAGAATGAAATAAAACATGAGAGATGTACAAGGGGGGAAAAAACATCATCTATGAAGGGGAAAAACAAGAAGGTCGTTCCAAATGTGTCAAATAAATACACTCTGAGCAGGGCAATAACATACGAAACAAAAATAGAGGCTGTAGTCATTAATCTCTCACAAGACTACTGTAGATCAGCGAGGGCAAACAAACCAGCGTATGAGCGTGTTATCAACCGTGGAGATTATGAAGAAAAAAAAATGAAGAAAAAACAACCTATAAAACAATTCCAGTTTCATTTCTACGCGGCTCGACACAAAGCTGCACTGGCTGAGCAGAGCGAGACGAGCCCAGTGTTCACACACACACACACACACACACACAATCACTTTAAAAGGAAGCGTCTGCTCAGACAATAGATCTGATACCGTGCAGTGGCTCAGTTGTTCTCCACACGGGGAAGAGCTGCAAGAGTGTGCGTGTCGCAGAGAGTCGCAGTGACAACTGCTGTGCCATGTGCGGTAGCAGATAATGTCAACACAAAACGAAACGCGTGACGGACCGAAGAAACCCCGAAGAAAGGAGAAGGAGGGAGGAAGCCGTCACATTATCTACAGACACACTCAACTTCCCCACACGAACCGCTCGCCGGGTGGGTGTGTGTGTGTGTGTGAGTATCATGGTTTGTGCGTGTGTGTGTGTGTGTGTGTGTGTGTGGCTGTCCGCGTGCTATGTAAACCCCTTAACATTAACAAGTTAATTCATTGTGGATGTTTGACTTGAGCCGTGAATATAATCTGTTAGATCTCCACTTGTACCTGCCAAATATCGTTCTACTTGCCATTTAGATGGCTCGTTTAAAAACGCACACACACACACACACAGAAAGACAATTAGTCATCAATTATTTAACCCTTTTTATGGTCATTACATTTTTTCAGGGAGAAATGCAAAAAGAAAAAGTTCTTACTCATAGATTTGCTGCCCCTCTATTTCATTAGAAATGAGTTCATTGGTTGGTTGAACAAAATGGGACATTTTAAGATGACAGGGAATTAAATTTTCCCAATGAGGGGTTAATAAAGCACTTCTTAAAAGACGGTAAACGAGGGGAAATCTGTAATCAAATCAGTCAAGAAAGGTCGTTGTGCTGGTGATGGTCCTGTATACAACCCCCCCAATTACTTTTTTACTTTGGAAAAACACCATATACAAATACCATTAGCAACCCAAACCACTCACACCACTTATAACATTCATACCAGCGGCAACTCCAGGAAGTATGTGGTGACAGTGTGTGTGCATGTGTGTGTGCATGTGTGTGTGCTACCCCTCAATCCCGCTAAACTAACCACACACCAATAGGACTTTTGTGGCAACTCAATTCCATCCCTCGGGACATCTAATGAGCTAAAGCCCAAGAGCTATTGGCATAGCCTGTACACCTTAAGGGAGGAAAGGGAGAGAATGGAAGATGGGAGAAATAAGAGAGGGAATTCAGAGAAGAGGGGAAATGTTGATAAGTGGGATGAGGGGGCAACCAAAATCCCCAGAACACCCATCTCCCTGTCTGAGCAACTTCCTGCCCACTTTCCCACGCCAAAGAGGCAGAATGAGGGAGATTAGACGTGTTGTTACAAGAAATTAAAGAGCAATAACTCTGGTAGGATGGGAGGACCACGTAGAAAAGTGCATGGGTGACGTGAAGATGGGGGAAGAAGAAGGGAGATGGAGAATGAGGAGGAGATGGAGAGCAGACAGGGAGGAAATGTCATCCTTCAGTTTATATTAGAGGAGAAACTTTTGCCTTCTCCCTCTGACGGTTACCAGCTTCCCTCCGAGAAAGGAGACCCAGAGGGGAGTAAAGAGGGGTGGGGGGTTGGGGGGGGGGATAAATCAAAGGTGGATTAGCCGTGTAGAAAAAGGGCAAGAGCCGACGGCTAAAGTGCTAAAGGACAGGCAGAGTCAAACCGGGCCACGGGGAGGATTAGCCGCAGAGCCGGTTTACAATTAAAACTCACCCCGACGTGGCAGGTGATGCCGCCCTGCGCTCAGTCGAGCTTTCCCCTCCGTTTACTGCAGGCATCACTTTTGGCGACGGCGGTGTGGAAATTGCAAGAGTGCAGAAATGTTCTTGAAGAACTTCTGACCTGGGTTTTTTTTTTCTTCCCCCGCCAGGCTTCGCGTGGCGTTGTTCTTCAAAGCCAAAACCAATGATCAAATACAACCTCATTCTAACATCCTGTGTCTCTCCTCTGTAAACAATTCATTCGCTTTCCAACGAAGGGAGCGTAAGATTGTTATCTAATTAAGAAGGAACGTATTTAGTGAAAGGATGTAAAAAGAAATAGCAAAATAATCTGCAGTACAGACGAGGACAGAAGGGCGAGGAAATGAGCCCTTTTAGGGAGACGCTTGTGCAAAATGTAATTGTTTCAGACAGAAAGTTTTTAAACCCGTATAATAGGTTTCCTTTTCAGTCTAATCAACTGGTTCACTGTGACATGATTGATGACCGTAGATCAAGATCCCTCCCAACCTCTTCAGAGGAGCTTTTATCCGCTCTCCATCCGTCCGTCTAGCGGTTACTTCCCCTCCAGTGGCCTGTTCATCAACTAAATACTTAAAACATATCCCTTTTAGGATATGCAAAGAGAAGGTGGAGGCGTTTAGCGGAGAGGACAGAAAAAAAAAGACACACACAGGATATGATTCAACTTCAGCGCTGAGGGAATTGGCTTCCAGACTTGACACCAGGTCATCGAACAGTTACAAACCAAAGGGAGGAATAGATGTTGTACCGCTTGAACTTCATAAGAACACAACAACAGAATGGGAGTGAATTTCCACTGAACATGTGATGGGCTTCTGTGGTCTGACGTGCGTTTCCTCTGAATAGCTGCTGCACGTGAACTGGGTCAAAGTTGGGAAACTAGTGAAATATACACAGTTTAATTAAAGCAACTGCTTGAGACACGCCTTCCTTTTGTGAAGCATAAATCAGCAGCGTGGGATTATGTCTCTCCGAAGTACGACGTCAAATAGCATCAACAATGTTACACTAACATCTGGCGCAGCTGGGTTGTTCAATTTGGTCCTGGTGTCATTCGTTTGAAATATCTTGGTGAAATGTAACCCTTGTGCACTCTACTGAATTTATGCCTGCAGGTCGCCCAGCTCATGTAACTGAACTTTTTCAACTACAAATGCATTACTCATCATACGTGGGGTCATGCTAACTTCATCTCAGAGTGTAAGTAGAGGACAGATTATAAGAGAGTCAGAAAGGAAAGAGGAGGCGGAGGGACAAAGGGGCGAGTGCGCGGTGGGGTGTGTCCGCATCGGTTCGCTGCCCAGCCACCGTGTGCTCGTGCCCGTCAAGACACTCAAGCGTTATGGGGAATTTCAGGGCCCCGAGTGCATGCCTTGCAAGCCGGACATTACGCAAAGATGGAGGGAGGGAGATAACTGAGAGGCAGCGGAAGAGGGAGCGATGTTGTAGATTAGCAGAAAAAAGGATGGGGAAAAAAAAAAAAAGAGAATATCAGGCACAGCTGACAGAGTGTCAGGAAAGAGACAGAAACAAGTGAAACATTGGAAAAATAGTGATATATGGATAGTTATTTAAAGGAAGATGTTAAACAAAGTGAGGCCTGCGGAGAAAGTGACACAAAACAGATGGACAAATGGAAAGGAAAACGACATGGGATGGGAAGAGGAGGAACATCTGGAGAAAAGTTGAAAAAGCATCAGATGGAGCGAGAAAAGAAAAAAAAAAAAGAACTGGAATGAGATACACCAGATTTTAAGGAGACATTTTTTTTAAACAACAAGGCATGAGATGAGACGGTAATGATGGATGACGGATGGAGCGAGAGAAAAAGGCCGGATCGTGCTCCTCTAGGCTGCAAGTCAGGGGTCACTGGAAATATACTGAATTGCACCTGTGGACCCGAGACTAGTTTCCTCTTATCCTCAGTCCTCAAAACCAAAGCAACAAATGTGGTACCATCCTCATCGTCCTCGTACCAGATAAAGATCAGTGCTGCATCCTTCTCAACACGAAGAAGAAAGTGCTACATTCCACCTTTACCAGAGATTTGGGGAGTTCTGGGCTTTTGGACGTCCTCCCAAATCTAAAAATGACTGGTGGGTGATCATGAGTACCCTTATCCTCACAAAGAACATCTCTCTCTCTCTCTTATCTCCCAATGAATGGAATCCTGGAAGATATCAGCAGGGCATCTTTCGTTGAAAAATGGACAACGTTTAACATCGACAGTAGAAAGAAGAGCAGAGCGGCAAAAAAAAAAAAGAAAAGAAATTGCACAGGAGATCAAATAATTTGGGTGCTCTATTCAGAGAAATGAGTTCCTTCCAGAAGGCCCGTGTCATCGGTGTAAATGCGTATTAACTGATCTCATTAATAATAGCTGGTTATCTGTGTTGCCGTGTCCTCTTTCTCTCCAGCTCTGGTTCAAACTCTCCAGGGTGGCAACGTTTCTCGTTGCTACTGTCCAGATTTAATGAGCCCGATTCAAACCTGCGTCATTGCAGGAACTTGATCCATGAGAAAGTTTAACTGACAAGCGACGTCTGGGACGTGGCATCACAACGCAGCAGCAACTGGAGAATAGCGATTAAAAATACATTTAAAAAAAACACGATATCGGGACAGCGTTGTCAAAAACGCAAAAGGAAAACAACCATTAGTCACCGCTGGACTCTACATTTCTACATTCCCACATGTCCCGGCCTTTTGGCCTTGGTGGTCTGACGATTTTTGGGGCTCATTTCATTTCCTGCGGCCAACAGCAAGCTGCGCTGAAGCTTCTGCAGTAAGAATAGCAGCAACAATCCAGATTAGTCACGCCAACATATACAAAGACCAAAAAGGCGCCATGTAAGTAAAAAGAAAGAAAAAAAAAATAATAAAAAGCCAAATAGGAGCCCACGCGGGCGCTGCTTTGTGCCCGGGCAGCCGGACGCCGACTTGTAGTCGCTGTAGTTTCAAGATAAAATCTGACACTGCAGTATGTCAGAGACATTTCATCCAAGTTTCTGTGATGACGCTCACAAGGGTTCAGGAAGGCCTCCCACTTGCTCTCTGTGGTTTTCTCATTTTCCATCTCCTCGACGTGGGGTCTAAACGGTCTCTCGTGTCAAATTGTGCGTCTTTGTCAAACTGCTCGTCAAAGGATCCAGTGACTCTTCACCAAACAGTGTCACGGCTGCACCTCGGGCGACGAGTGGCCTAGAATCGCGATCACGCGCACACACACACGCACGGGCGCGTGTGCAGGATAGAATGTGTATTTGAAGCCTCTGTCTGTTATGTGAATACACAAACGCATGCAGACATACAACACAACGTGTGTTCCGGCCCAGATATGTCCTACACACAAAAACACACACTCTAAATACAGACACAACGCAGTGGTAATATTGGCTATCAACGGGTCATTCCTTACATGCCGGAGAAAAACATGGAGAGCGATTAGATGGAGGAGGTGGGATGAGTTATAATTGCGCTGCCTTGAAATTACATTTGATCCAGGAGCTCTCACAAAATGTTCTCTGAACATCGCACATACACTTCTAGAAGAAGGACAGACAGATGGAGGGTAAAGGACAGCAGCTCAACAAGGTGGAGGGAGACAAACACACTGAGAGGCCACTGTGCATTGGGGGGGGGGGGGGGGGGGGGGTTTAAAAGAAAACAGCTTTAATACATCTGCAGTAATCAAAATCTCAAAAGCCTGCATCCTGCTGACTCACTGCCTATTGCATCTGGATAATCATGTCAGCTAAATGCCTAAAATCCAATATAACCAAACTAATGGCTTAAGCGCAGCCACCAAAGACATTGGAAGGGAGGGAAGGCAGTTGTTGCAGAGTACAGACGGATGGAAAGAGATGCAGGACTAAAAGGATGGAGACCACAAAGACTCCAGCGAGAAGGAGGAAGGGGAGAAAGAGGGGGCAAACAAGGCCGGGGCAAATTGATGGAAACCATTTTGGGTGAACTAATGCACTGGATGTAACCGCGACAGGAGACAACAAGAAAGGAGGACCCAACAATGACTCGGACAGACGACCAGAGAGGAAGAAAGTGGTTTGGTTCAAGTAAACAAATGGCTTTTGTTAATGCATGTCTTAATGAGTCCATAATTGCATACATTGTGACCAACTTGTTTGTGGGTGTGTGTGTGTGTGTGTGTGTGTGTGTCTCACCAGGTTGGATCCTCCGGTCCAGTAGAGGTAGAATCCATCTGGGTCAACTTTCAGGGTCACTAGGGTGGGCGGCCCACTGTTGGGCTCCTAGATGACAACAGAAATGGAGACGTTAAGAGTGACGACCTTCATTTCCACCAGCCAGGAATGTTAACATGACAATGTAGACCATGCCAAAGCAATTGCTGGTTTTTGGGAACATTTTTTTATTTTCCTTCAGTTTAGCCATATTACCTAAAAGCAGCCCATTTAAATGTAAATTAATAATAGAGGGTATTTTGTTGCTTCCGTTCTTCCTTTTTTTTTTAAAACAAAAAAATGAATGGGTTAATGTTAACTCCACGGCACGGTTTGAAATAGGTCTACTTGAGCTGGGATTTTGAGTCCCCGTGAATTTGTTTCAAAACTGAACAAAACACACACAGAGGTGTAATCCATTCCGTATGCAGAGAATTAACTTTACTCGAGGTAGAAGACAATATGGCCGCTTCTTTACAGAAGTCTCACCACATCGTACAAAAAGGCAGAGTGATGGTGAATTCGTGGCCGCAGCTCCACAGGCCGACAAACGGGGCCTCAGCATGATGGCATTGTAGAGATACGGTGGTATTGTGGGTTTTCGATTCATGTGTCGCGCAACAAGCAGCAACTGAAGCTGCAACTGAAGCTGGAGGCCACACAGTTTGTCCAGCATGAAATGTGTCGTGCAGTATAATAACGGCTCATGCACCAACGTGTCATTAGCATCGTCATTATGGGGTCATATGCCACCCACCCACACACACACACACACACACACTCATACAGCTACTGGCTGTGAGTAATCCCAGTGGTAAGCGGTCATACTCTTGTCCAGCAGACAAACACACCGTCCAGACATCCTGGCAAATGACGATGATGACCCAGATTGGTTGTTATTACAGTGACGGATGCTCATGTACACGTCATCATCAGGTGGGAAGTCAGGCAATAATTTCCTACCTACGTACTGTTGGAGGAATATAGTAAATTTACAAAAATCACAGAACACGGACAGGTAATACCACCTATCAACGGTACTTATTGAAGTGGGGTGGAACAAACACAGCGACGGACAAAGCTGAAACATTAATAGTCTTATGCTTTACATAAATGTGCAAAAGTTCAACATTTAAAATGTCTTTTCAGACTGAATGATTTCAAACTCTGAATTGATACAAATGAATTTCTCAATGAAGCGGGATAAGCAAATTATCCAGTGGTAGGTCATCACCTCATGGGACTCCATGAAAGGACTGGACTAGATGCACAATAATCATGCTTGCCATGGACAGAGGAATACACATTGGTAGGTTAAAAAAATGAAGGTAAAAACTCAATAATACATTTTGGAGAGACAGTGCACTTCATTTTATGTATTATAAGCAGATTCCATTACCTTCAGACAGGACCTGGCTAGTTGTTGACTCCTTCACACTAAGCTTATCATGCTTTTCATCCATCTCTACACAAGACAGTGGACCAACGCTGGACTATTCCGTAAGGGATTCTCCTCAATTTTAACGTTTGACCCATTGCCCCATGAAATGCACATTTGCAGTGCATTTCATGGCTGAACATACCTTGAGTTTAGGCTCCAAAGTCGGCTAACGAAGAAGGAGACAGCAGGGAGGGGTTAGACTTTAGAGTGAGAAAAGGACATGGGGGAATATTATACAACGGAAGAAAGATGGGATGAAGTTGGATAGGAGATGGATTGGGAGGAAAGGGTGGAGGTTGTTAAGGAGAAAGAAAGAAGAGCATGAAATCACGAATCTTTTAGAAGCAACAATAAATTCTGGGGTTTTAAAGTGGGCATCCGACCTGGAGCCACACAATCAACTTCCAATGGAACCTGAGCTTGGATATCTGCCGCACAACAGCTCGCGTCTGTTCTGCTGACAGAGAATGATCACAATACAAGGTGGAACAAGTTTGGAAGGCCCAGGAGGTTTCCACAGCCAAAGTGGTGAGAACAAAGCAACGTCCGTCAACGTTACCACAGACTACTAGGTTTTCTGTGAAATGCAAACCATTTGCAAATCAGAATTCCTGTCTCGAGCGATAAAGGCAAATGATTGAGTTGTTAAAAATTCCTGGAAATCTTTGCTGCGGAACACACAAACAGGGCGAGCGCCCTCACAATGGACGTTCGGAGCCTTTGCAAGCGCCATCGTGGAAACGTTTTTAGGACTTTAGACTCTATCTATATAGGATCATGCAAACATAGAATGTACATTATATTCCATTTCTGCACATAATATCTGCTAAATCCTGCACCTTTAGGGGTATGGGTTCCATACACACAATGAACTGTGGCACAGCTGCTTGGCTCTGCATTGGACTACAAGCGCTGTAAGAATGGAGAATCCATTAAAACTGTATTAAGAGTGCGATAAGAACTATGTTTTCAACCACAGTCCGAAACCATTTACACCCCACGTTTGAGAATAGATCAGGATACAGCAAAAATGAATATGTTCTGTTCTAAATTTGTCGCAAATTTAACGTCATCAAAAAAACAAAAGGAATTTGGCACGTACATAAAATATTCTGCGCTCTGAAACATTAGGGGCGTGTCATCTGAAGGCTCTGAAACCTCGCCCAATCAAAAGGTGAGAATAAATACATACAGTTACAGTGTGTATGTTGGCATCTCATCACAGTAGTTTGGCACAATGCTCTATTGTGCACTAAAAACAAACAGGGTTTAGGCCTAAAACCATAATTACATTGTTCGGCTGCAGACCTCTTCAAATGTCATCGGGCCCAACGCGTCCGATACCGAAACGAGTCATTTTGCACTTGTTGTGACACTAAAAATGAATTATCCAAAGTTTAGCAGCTGAGGCACGAGCAACAGAGTAGGCTATGGAGGAGCATGTGGCTTAGGCACAGGTTTAACTGTAAGAGGCATGTGTACAGTCTGCAGGGTGGCTCCCATGCGTCACCTAACTGGGATTTCAGACCTGCTCCGAAAAAAGAAAAAAAAAACACAACATCTGAGATTTTAGTCCGGCCAAAACTTTTAAACTGTAGACGTCACGCCACACTATTAAGGACGCAGTCGAGATCCAGCATTCTTTTAGACAAGTCAGAGCGGTACTGGTTAGTGCAAGTACGTAGCACAATGTATTGTGCGTTGTATCTACAGAGTGCTGCAGACACCGTAGGAGGTCCCCCTTTCTGCACAGTGTTTATTGTTGGAAACCCCAAATGGGTTATCGAACCCGTTTCACAACAGGCTCCGTTTATGTAACATGTTATCTTCTTTGCCGTGTAGCATGAGGAATTCCACTAGGATCGGGATACACATGGACATTTTCCCCAGAGGAACGCGATCTACAGGCGCACGTGACCAGCCGAAAAAACAACACCTCCAGTCCTCAAACCGCAGAGACTGGAGGCCGTAAAAACCGACACACACCATTTAGGTCGGACATATTTGCATGTGGTACCTGCTGAGCTTTCCATACCTGGCAGTTGTTGCCAGGGTACCCATTTACCGTGACACACACACACACACACACACCTTGCTGTATCATTGCGTTATTTATCTTCCAATCTTTCCACACAAGTTCACTAATCCATTCAACTTACTTTATTTGGTTCTTCTTTTTTTTATCAATGGGTTGTTTAAAATCAGGCAACTTCCAGCTTCAAAAATGTTTATTTAAACCCAATGCATCATAATAAATTATTATGTTCGGGTTTAGACGAAAAATCTCCATCGGCATTTTCTCACACTATTTTCCATCATCTTATAGATTAAATAAATAAATAATTTAATAATTAATTTTATGACACAATATGTCACAAGTTTCCCATCTGAAAATACATAAACAGGAAATCCTTACCTCATGCCCTCCCCAAAGTGAACATACACTCAATGTGAGAGGGTGATACGTCAATAATTGCACCTCAGCCCACTCCCAAATTAACTACCACATGTACAGACCTTCTGAATTCCCGCCTTGCTAATTTCCCTCCTTTTTCTCCCCCCCCCCCCCCCCCCCCCCCGTCTCTACCCCCTTGTCAATCATCCCTTCAATTCCTTCCCTCTCCTACACTTCAATTCCGGCTTTACCTCCTTAATTGACTAAAGACCGGGTATTTTTCTCCAGACCCCCTCCAGATGCCCTGACCCTCTGACAAACGCCATCATTACCTGGCCCTAATGTGTGTCTCTGACGGACCACCCTCTGAGCTCTTTCATGGACTGACACCAGCTAATGAGTTCCTCTTGAAAACCCACAATCTATAAGGGCATGCACATGGAGGCAAACACACGTGGATTCTGCCTCTCTTCCTAAATGAGTGTGTGTTGCATAATGCGAGTCTGGAGAAACGGATTTGAACAAAAAAAAAATGAATGCACCTTTGGTCAGCAGCAGCTTGTGGGAGCGGCGTGAGAAAGCGAGCCGGTATGCACATAACGCGAGGGTGTTTGAGCTGCTGCTGCTGCTTTGGCAACATGGTAAAAGTTGATGACAGGAGCCAACCTTTGGACTCAAGAGAGAGAGAGAGAGAGAGAGAAGAGGAAAAAGTGGGGCCAGAGAGGGGAAAATAAGATAAAGAATATAAAACTGAAAGAGGGTCAGCACAGGTTAGTGATGTGGTAAATGACATGTGACTACCTCGGTCCAACGTCCACTCAGAGAGTGCGCGCAGGTTGCATGCGACTCATAAAGATTTCGGTTTCAGATCATCCGCCATTATGGGGGATCATATTCTCCTGCACTGACGTCCACTGTTGCAAGGATACGAGGATGAAGGCAGATGCACACTTCGCCATATTATAAGCTGCAAGGAGTGGATTACACTTTTAGATAATGATACAAAAGACCAAACAGATCTCCAAACAAATAAGAAAGATGATAACAGAGGGGAAACAAAACAAAAAGACAGGAAGTAGACAGAAACCCAAAGGAGGAAGAGATAGTGATACGAAGCTACAGAAAGAATGGGGAAGAGATCAAAAATAAGATTCACAGACAAAACAAGGTCACATGTGTAGCGTATGGAAGGGAGTGGGAGTTGAGACGGAGCAGTCCAGATGTCTGTCCCACACTTCACATGTGGCTGTGGTTGACCTTCCAACCCGCCCCCCCTCCTTCCCTCCTTCCCTCTTAGCATCCATCCATCGCCCGTTTCTCACCACTCTGTCAGGATGTCAGCCGTGTTTCTCGGGATGGCGTCAGACCGTCACACAAGGCTGCGTTTACTCCTCCTCCTCCTCCTCCTCCTCCTCCTCCTCAACATTCACCCTTTCACTGACCGAAAAGAAAGGATTATTTAGGGCTGCTTGCTCCCTTGCGTCTATCTGGGGGCTTAAACGAGGCATCCACTTTCTGATACGGGCACACATGAACAGATGGTGAACAAGGTGAAGCCCATTACGTTTTCCCCCCCCCGTAGGGTCACGATGACATAGCACTTCTGATTACAGAAGTGATCCGCTTCCAAAAGATAAAACACTTTCATTTTGTCAATTCCTGAGCCACTGCGCGGCCGAGCAGGAACAGAAAAACAAGAAAACAAAAAAGAAAGCAGACAAACAATTCCCGACATGCTGAAGGAAAACAAAAAAGGTCATTTGTGAGCTTATGTCGCCAAATGCCCGTACATATGCAAAGCTATCTGGGCGTCAATCTGCTTTAAAATGATCCATTTCCCTTTTCTTTACTCCAAGCCAACTGGCTGCTGCTTCAGATTTACCCAACAGACATGAGATCGCCACTCATCTTCCCGCCGCTATTCTTAATGCAAACCTCATTCCAAGGGAGTTGAGAAATAGGCAGATCCCAGAGAAGCATTGGAATGATAGAAGATCCCGCATGCTGGTACTTTATTATCTTAATCATAATCATCTTCAACCGTTGCCAAGATCACAGTTTGGAGTTATTTAAAGTGAGGCCTGTAAGGCTTTTGATTCCAACCAAAATGCAACATTTTAAATGGTACATAATGCTTCACTCAAGTCAAAGACATTGGTAAAAATGAAGCCAAAACCGTCACATTCCCAAAACTGTCTGATTAATGAGCGGGATAGTGATTCCATGTGACTTTGTTTACAAGCCCTGGTCTGCTTGTAATTGTGCAAATGTGAAGAGAAACAAATCCAATCCGAGAAACTACACTTTCCTCCATACGGGTTCCGCGCGACGAAAACATGCAAGTATGCAACTATTCTTTTGGTTTTAATTTTAAAAAACGTGTTTTGAGAGTTCGTACATATAACGGCGCATCACTGGAAGAGCATTTCTGATGCCGAGTGTAAAGATAGGATATGTTCACATTAGGTGTGCAGATGATTCAATTCTTCTACCTTTGCTCTCCCCACGACCCACCGACTGTAGCGACGCGCCGTCTGTCTCGCTGTGTTTAATTGGTCGGTTTGGGAGGAATTTTAACTGAATTCCAGTTGGGATTCATCTCCATTGAATTGTGGCCCGGGCTTGAGAGGGCGGAGCGGTAGCAGCAGCAGCAGCAGACGGAGGCGAGGGTGGGGAGGAGAGGGAGGGGGAAAATGGCTTGGCTCTGGAGCGTTGCAACAAGCTCCAACAGGAAGTCATTCAACGGGAAAACACACACCCAGAACCAAACAACCACACACACACACACACGGGCCACATGTGTGTGTGTGTGTGTGCGCATGTATACACAAGCCAAAACACAAAGGAGAGACGGTCAATTTGGAATGCATTCTTCCTCCTCCAACCCTGCATGAGTCAGGGTGTATGTGTGTGTGGGGGGGGGGGGGGGGTGTCACTTGATGGGCCTTCTGTTGCAGCATCTCAGCGACGGATGAGTGGAAGGTTGAAAAGTGAAGGAGGAAAAACAAGAGGCTAAAGGATGAATGGATGCGAGGGACGAGAGACGGACGATGAAGAAAAGCCACGTGGCGGGAGGACGTGGTGACGGGAGGACGTGGTGACGGGAGGACGTGGTGACGATGTGGGGGGGGGGGGGGGGTGAAGAGAGAGAAAGAAAGACTCGGCCCAAAAGGTTGAGGGCGGGAGGGGGAGTTTCATGTAAACAAACTGCCCTGGCCCCAGGCACTTTCTGCATGTGTGTGTGTGTCCAAAGTCTTTTCTCACTTTGCCAAATACTTAAAGCGGTCCAGCAAGTTTTTTTTTTTTTTTTTTTGTATACAGCAGCCCTAAAGATAAACTCTCCTGCTGAAACACAGACGGACACTCGAACAATCCCTGTTCTCGACGATTATTTCGGAGCTCCAGAAGACTTTAATCAACGGCGGCTCTTAGGTTGGATAAAAAGGATAAAGTATGCCCAATCAATTTAAATGTAAACATAATAAATTCAGAGCAAACTCCCCAGTGGTTCGACACTGTACGTTGCATTTTCTTTGTTTCCTATCCAACGGAGCCAGATCGAGTCACGCTTTATTTGATATGGATTACCTTCACAGTCCAGAGGGTCTTTTCTCATTTAAAAAAAAAAAGAAAGCTGCATGTGCGCTTGGAATCATTTACAAACGTTGGAAACACGGCCTTCAAACCAGGCCTTCATGTGCCATATTAAGAAGAGGTTACCTGGATAATTCATCTGCTCTGCTTCAAGCCTATCTGGGTCTATGAAATGATTTCACATAAACTTTGAGGAATGTGAGCGAGCAGCAAATGGTATTATTATGTAAATCTGTGAACGCTGCTGCTGAGACATAATTAAGCTTTACAGTGTAATCCAGCAGCAAATGATCGTCTGCATCCAAGCGTTGAATTATTCCGCTATATTAGTCATTAATTGGCATGACGACACAACTCTGGAAATAAAGTGATCATCAACGTTTCTTCAATTGACACAGGTTAAGTAAAGGGATCCTTTAGCGACGGTATTATTAGGAGATGCAAGGCATCGCAGATTAAGGCTGGATAAGTGCACAGCGGGGGGCTGAAATGAATAATAATCGTCCAATTGCTCATCAACTCATCAAATGATTTGGTTCATACAGCCGAAGAGACCAGGGAAACAGGGGATGCTAACTACCCGGAGCCCAATGGCTTGTTTTGTCCGACAAGTTTACCTATAAAAAAAAAACGTATACAATGACGTATTCGATGATAGCAATCATAGTAATCAGAGAAATGTCACGTTTTCAAAGCTGGAACCAGAGAACTTTTAACATTAACAACCTCAATAAAGAAAAAAAAACGTTTAAATGATTTGTTTTTTTTTAAAACCTCCAGCTCATTGTATGCAGATGCACAATCAAATGACCAAATACCTTGACATGCAGAAGAGAAGCCTGAGCCCAAACGATACTTATTCAAATGCTGTCATTTATTTTAGCCACAACTGACCACTAGGAGATATCTGGGATCTGATTACAGTAAGTCCCCCGAATACAAAAGCATTCCTGCAATTATTACTCCTCCACATCCCTCCCCTCCCAGATGTGTTCTCTCTCTCGCTCCGTTTATCTTGCACAAATCACATGTTGACTTTAGTGGGCAATAGCAAATAGTCTGGATTAAATTTACACAAAGAGAATGCATGCACACGGTTTGAAGTGTTCACACACTTGATCGCCGGCGTAACCCCTTTTCCCTGGAATTCCCTTTAAGAGGGAGAGACAGAGAGAGTCAGTGTGTGTGGGAAAGAGGGAAATCAAAAGGACATGGTACGTACTGTTAGCGTGACAAGACCCTTCACCCGAGGCCGCACACACACACACACACACACGAATCACGTCACCATTGCAATGTGAATCTCTGTTGCTGATAAGTGGTTTTACATTCAAAGCGGGTGTCGTCATTTGCTTGTATGCGTTTTGTGCAAGTACCACCAAACCCGACCCCGTGTCTCCAACTAACGCCTTGGACCAAGGCCGTGCTGGAACGATGGACTTTAACGGACAATACTTTGATGAGCCCCACACGCACGCACACACACACACACACACAGGCCTCCAGTCAGTGCCAGGTCAGTCAGCTACTCGGGTAATCATTGATGGCTGCGCAGACACACACACACACACATACACACACGCACGCACGCCTACTTTCTCTATAGAGATTACTGAATGGCTGTGCACTCTGCCTCATGTCAGTGACCATAGGTGTGTGTGTGTGTACACACACACCTATGGTCACTGACATGCAGGAGCATGCCGGGGTTGCCAGACACGCCACTGCAGAAAGAAAAAAAAATAAGTAAAAAGGGACGTTCAGTTGCTTCAGTTGAAGGTGCACATGTGTCCCACAGACAGGTGCTTTCTCCACTAATCCTTTGGGGGAAATACAGGAAGAGAAAGAAACAGGAACGTAGACTGAACCTGAGCCGGAATGAAAACCGGTTTGACAAGAATTCAACCCAATACACACACACACACACACACACACAAACTGTGTGTTTTACCAGAGTCTAATATTGTGGGCTTCTGTGCTCTCTGGTGAGGCTCACACCTGCACACAGTGTCCGTATCTCTCTCTCACACACACACACACACACACACACACACACACACACACACACACACACACACACACACACACACACACACACACACACACACACACACACACACACACACACACACACACACACACACAGTGTGTCAATTCCTAACAGTTGGCCTCCTGTCAAAAGCAGACTGTCACGTCGTCTGTCTCTTGAGACAGTCAAAGCCGATCGGGGAACACTTTTCTTTCCGGGATCAAGGAAACAAAAAGAAGAGTTTCTCATCCTCACCTCGTCCCATTTGATGAATTTGCCCCCCTTCTTCAGCGCTTCGTGGACGGACACGGGCTTGAGCTGCAGAGCGTGGACTCCCGGCTTGGCCCCGGCCATGGCGAGGGACTCCCTGCCCCCCGGGTGCCAACGCCTAAACTCCGGCTACGGCAAAGGTCGGACTCCCCAGGAGGAACCAGGCACACACACACACACACACACACACAAAAAGAAACAAGAGAAAAGCCCCGCTCTTCCTTCCTCCTCTTCCACCCGGAGCTCGCGCTTCTTTTCCGGGGAGAAGAGTGACTCCAGAGGGAGGGGGGGGGGGAGAGAGAGAGAGAGAGAGCCTTTCTCCAGAGCCCGACCTCAACAGTTGGTGAACGTCACGGAGAGTTTGAAGAACACGAGGAGTAGAAATCCACAGAGAGAGAGACAGACAGACGGACGGACGGGCAGGGGGACAGGACTAGAATGTCTCCTGCGCGCACCCCCGCGGTCTGCCGGTGGCGCGCCTTTAACCCCGCCGCTCTCTTTTTATTAGGAGCTTTGATCACTATATTTGTTTACTCATATGCCGAATCCTTTCAATCGCGCGCGGAGAGATCCTTTCCTTCCTTCCTCCCATCTGGTCGACCCATCTCCTCTGCTCTCGCCCTTCCAAACTTTCTCTGCTTGCTTGCTTCCTTCCTTCCTTCCTTCCTTCCTTCCTCCCTCACTCAGTCTCTCTCTCTCTCTCCTGTCGCTTCCGACTCGTTTCTTCTTCTCCACTCCTGTCCTCCCCTCACATGTCTTGTGGAAGTAAGGAGAGCGGCCCGAGTCGTCGGCAGATCGAGCCTTGTGAAAGAGGAGCGGGAGGGAAGTCGGAGCTTGTGTAAAAGGGGGAGTGTTTTAATTCAGTCCCCCCCCCCCCCCCCCGGGGCTGCCAATCCGTCTGCATGGATCTCTGAACATACATGTTATCACGGGCCCGAGGTGTTTTCTTCATCTGACATCATATTTATTTTGCTAAAAGTCTATTGGCTCAAACTTTACCAGCCCGCCCCCCCCTCCTTTTATGTTTGCTTCAACACTACTCAAAATGCGCTCAAACTGTTTGCTGGAAAGGTGCGCAGTGATTTCATATTGTACTTTGATTAAGTGTGTGAAGTTGAACGAGGCAGCTTTTTTTTCTATTTAAATAATTGTCGAAGTGAAGGCAGGCTGAAATGCCCGGATGTGTTTTCCACGTAGAAAGCTGCGAAGCTCCAACAACAATGCAACTATAAAAGTGTCTTCCTCCACTCCCTGTACAGGTTTCTGTCACTTTGTAAATCAGGCTTTCAGTTGGAGGTGTGTATTCTCCAGACTCAAGTGAATATGGCATTGTTAGGGGTAATTTCTCTAACTTGTTTTTTTGTGTATATGTTCCTTTGTGTGTGCAACATACTTGGCAATAAATAGTTCTGATTCTAACTGAAAAGCTTTTGCGTAACTGTTATACAATCCTTACATTCCGACATTAACCTTGATGTGTAACATTTAGCCTTTAAGGAGCCCTGAGGTTCAATACTAAATCATATGAATTTGTGTTTATTGTAACAGTTTACATCCACATAATCCATGTATAATCTAAGGAGACACAAATTCATAAAAGGCAAAGGAACGGAGGTGGGTTCTAAAAATGTTCCTGTTTTAATTGAAAAAATTCTATATATCGTCTCCCCTTCATGCATCTACACATCTCTGATTTAAAATTAACAGGGAGCAACTGTTTGGTTTCTCTCAGCTAAAGGAAATGGAGGGGGGGGGCCCTGAGCTGACGCCGCTGTGTTTGATGTTTGCTGGAACATGTGGGGCTATATGCACATTTGCTTATATGACTCTAGACGACAGGACGAACTGCACTCTCATGTCTGCGCTGCTAAATGTGGAGCTAAAAACAGCAGCTGGTTAGCTTAGCATTGCATAAAGACCGTGAGCAGGGGACAGTAAGGCAGCTGGCCTGGATTCAACTACAGGCTTGTTTAAAAGTAAAGCGCTGTGTATCTCCTTACGTGTTCTGCACGTCACATCTTAATGTAATCACCACTTTTGGGAGTAAAATAAGTGGAGTGGAACATTTCTCTTTAAAATGTAGAATATCAGAACTTTAAGTTCTTTTTGATAAAGCCATGTATGTATGTCTTGGTGAGAAAGCAAATACGTGTATGTCTCAAAATGTCAGACTATTCGTTAGAGGGGCCACAAACCCCAAAAAGTTGTTAACCGTAGTAGCGTGAATGATGAGAATGAATCTTACTTACTATCACAGGCACACATGCAACTTAACTGCAGTCTGCAAGAAGCAAATCTCCTTTAAATTATTTCCTTGGTGTTGATGATAAGCGATTAGCTATTAGTTTTGACAATAATGTTATTAAAAACATGGTGGCAGCCACTGGAAATACAGAGTAATCAGTTTAGAGGTCATTCTGAAGCAACAGGGGTGCTACTCAGGCAGACGGGTTGTGAAATTGAGGATATCTTTTAGAAATAATGGTGCCAAATCTGTAATCAGCAAATAATTTAGAGGGTTCGTCAGAAAAGGTAATTGAGTCATCAGATGCATCGTCTTGGTCCGCGGTGTCGTGTTTCAAGAAGCGTGAGAGCAAGGGAGGCTGCGCAGTTTAATCCCCTCCAAATCCCGCTGCCAAGCAACTTAAAAATAAAAAAAAGATTTAAACACCCTGCAGAGCAACTGATTTTTTGGCAATTGTTGCCATTCTCCAACTCCCCAACTGCACCCGGCAGGAATGTCTGCTATGCTGCAGCCTGCTGACTGACTGACTCTGCTAAAGCCTTTTGGTGTGTGTCTCACTGTTCTCTAGCGAGGAAGAGACCATGAGGAGAAGATTTGAACGCGGCTTGTGTAAGTTCAACATGAGCCTGAGGAGCTGCACACATCCAGTGGGACACGCATTGATTAACAATTCAGCAGCGACGGAGAGAACTGCATTCAGGTGCTTCTGTGCGTGTGTTTCTGAGCAGTGTGTGTTGGTCGACTCCAGGTAGACTTGATGATAAATCTGATCTGGAACCACCACACACACACACAGTTAAACAAACACACACACACACACACACACACACACACACGTGACCTCTCAAATGACAACAAGTACATGACGGACACATGCACTGGCCCGGATATTGGGTTTATTAGCTGCATAATAAAGATGCACACGCTCTCTTTTTCCTCTCCATCCACACCCATTGATTTATTTATAGCCAGGCGACATCATGTTGAAGGCTGCATTTGAAGTACAGGCACCTGACGGCCTCCTTCTTGCATTCGGCCCGCCCTCCTTTCGCACACACAACCACACAATACAATCTTAATAACTATGAGTGGCTTACACTGCAATTGGGTATATTTAAGATCCACGGAGAATGAACCCTGGTGACTTCGCCCATTATCTGAACCTCTAGCACCCCCAGCAGGTTTTAACCTGTGAAAGTCTTTAGAGCATTCATACAACTGCAAATAACTATTAGGAGGAGGAGAAGGATCTACTTGGGGCAGGGGATGAAATCGTATCCCGCAGTGTGTGATGTTAACCAAGCTTGTCCTTGCCTTCGGCCTTGTTGAAATAGCAATGGCTATAAGGTCATGGCCGCTACCAAAGCTTCTCCGGCTTCGCCCCCCCAGTTAAACAACGTTAGCTCGGTCAGCACTTTTGTCAAGGTCTGCATTGTTAGCGCTGTCAGCACTGTTTGCTGAGAGCTACCGGGCTTTGCCGTTGAGAGTTAATAGAAATGCTCCCTACCTTGTATACAGCACCATTGAATGAGTCACTGACTTAACACCTCCATCAGGTAAATATTTAGTGACATGCCTCGATAAATATTCGACGGGCTGCCATGAAACAGCTGCATTGTCCTCACAGGCCGCCCTAACACCTAACAAAACACAAAGATCAAAGGATCTGGGTGTGTGTATCAGATCGATGACATTTACTGTTTCTGCGTTCAACAATGTCTTCCGTATTTTCTGTGTCCCATTGAGGAAATGACAAGTATTAGAAAGACAGAAGGTCGGTCAGACAGATGAAAAGCAGTAAAGCAGAGTTAGTAGTAAGTTAGGAATAGGTCCAGGCATGTAGAAGAGTGTGCCCTCATAAAAGCAAGATCAACAACCACCGTTCTCTTTCTCTCCCTCTCTGTCTTCCCCCTCTATCGAGTAACAGCCAGAAGTTCCCCCTCCAACGCCAAGCCAGGGAATCACAAAGACACATTGTATTAAAGACACACAGGCACACTCACTGTCTTGCCACACACTGCCTCTGCTAACCCCTCCCCACCTCCCACACACACACACATCTACAGAATCACACACGAGCATGTACAGTACACGCACTAGCTTTAATAAGAAAGGCCTGACTCAGTCAACAGTAGCAATAAAAAGTTGATCAGATTACTCTCCACAGCGCTGCTGAGACTTTCGGCTTGAAGTCGCTGAGAGTTCACTTGAGACTGGACCCATCCGTCTCCATCAAGCTGCCCAGGTACTGTCTAGAAAAGCAATCATGTGGGATTGAGGGCAAAGGGCCAATTCCAGTTGTTGTGTGGGTGTTTGCATTCATATGCAAGGTATATAGGAAACATCTTTCCTCCTATTTCCATTCATTAGTGTCCACCATGCACTGCTCCCCAGACTTCCACTCCTGGTCAGCTCTCAGGTCCGCAATATAATCCTTTACTTCCCCCCAGTGGCTGGACGGCAGCACCACCGTCGGCTGTGTAGGAGCCGGATTGAGCAACAATTTGGAAACAGTGCTTTCAGCTCCGAATCCCTGGTGCTTTTTGGGTACATCTCAATCTGACTTTAAAGGACTCTGGTGTAGCCTTATTCTTCCTGAGTATCTGATAATAAGAAGCTTGCACCTAAAGAAAAAAAAAGAAAATGTGCTGTGGATGTCCAGAAACACAGTGAATACAAATGAATTCATGTACAGATCGAGTTGGACATGACATGTCCTTCAATGAGACAAGTGCTAACAATCGGGAAGTGATTGAAAATGACTAGAATCGTCTAATCAGAGGAGAGGAGGCACGAGTTGGTGCCCAGGGGCCTAATGTCACGTGATTCCCCCATGAACGTACTCAACGCTCGACAGCCCCCCCCAGTGGGCGGATGACTTCTTAAATGCACTGTAACCCTGTAGGAAGCGAAGGCGAGAGGTCTGCATTTCTTAGAGCAGTGCTCCAGGAGTCCACGTGAAGTCAAAAGTCGATAGAAGCTTGGTACCGGGCCCGCAAGGGGAGGACGCAGAGTGTCTTTCATGCCTTAACGATGGCTTTGCAGAACCATTGCAGTTTAACAGTAGTGATGATGATCAAAACAACAGCGACAGTTTTAACAAACCTGAGGTTTTTGGTGAGGCTATCGGAGTTCCTTACATGATTTTCTCACAACCGTGCGTTGTGTGATTCTGGCACCTTTTCACCATCATCCAAAGCCGCGGCAGTTTCGTTGTTACCGTTGCTAAAATTATACATACTTCCTCTCTGGTGGTCTGTTACTGTAAGACATGAAGTGAAAACACCAAAATGTCACAAACAGTCCACCTGCGTGGATGCACAGATGTGGTTTGCTTATGCATTTCCTTCTTTTGCCTGCAGTGACACATTTGGTGTGCATGTCTGTGTGTGTGAAGTGTGTGTTTAAGTTACTGTGTGTGTGTGTGTGTGTGTGTGGCCTGTCTGTGCTTGCTCAACTGTAAGTTTCAGACATGCTCACTGAATAATTCAGTTTTTTTTACGTCTTGTTTTCGTGGTTGTCTGAAACGGCTTCGTGGGCCTTTAGGCCTCTCTCTCTCTCTCTCTCTCTCTCTCTCACACACACACACACACACACACACAAACAAACACACACTGATATGAATATGTTGACGAATGTGAACGCCCTCATACAGTACAAAGGAGATGGGTAGAGACAAGAGACATTATGGGTTCCCTCCCATGTCTTTACCTATACACTTCACACTCCCAATATTATTAAATCTCTTCTTTTTTGGGGGGTGCGGGGCTCCCCGCTGTGACAACACAATAGACAGACTGTGAAAAACTGGAACCGGTTTCCTGTTAATGGAACACTTCCAATGTTTAGAAATGTCACCTGTATACATTTCACACATTGCACAGTCAACCCCGCTTAAAATACCCACAAACAATTTGCCCAAATAGTAGAGAGTTTTTTTTTTCTCCAAAGTTGGGAGTTCAAAGAAGAGCCACCATTTTTATTTTATTTTTCTTCTTCCCAGTATAGCGTAACGTCGGATGAGCTCGGGTCCGTCCAGTCAGAGAGAGAGAGGGAGAGAGTCAGAGAGAGTGAGAGAGAGAGAGAGAGAGAGAGAGAGAGAGAGAGAGAGAGAGAGAGAGAGAGAGAGACGTGTGATTTCTCTTTGTACTGAATGAAGAGTTGAGACTGGCCCTGCTTCTGCTCACCTCTCTCTCTCTTTTTTTTATATAAGCAGAGTTCGCGTGCTGTAAATAGCCCATTAAGCCTGTTTACACTTTACGTTGCACCGTATCCGCCGGTGCCCGTTAGTTTTTGAGGAAGCGCAGCCGGTGTCTGGACAACAAAAGCATCAGGTCCAACGTTTGTTTCTCCGGAGTCACACATTTTGTCAGTCGGGATTTTGCACGTCGACCGCTTCGACTGTTTTTTTTGTTTTTTTTGTTGCCGTCGCTCCTTCCAACACTTCCACATCTCCTTGGGGGGTGGGGGGGATTTGTTCTTTTCTTCTTCTTTTTTTTCTTCCTCCCCTTCTCCCCAAACCAAGCGAACCATGGCAGCCGTAACAAGCCCGGAGACGAGCCCTCAACCCCGGGTGTATTTCCAGACGCCCGGCGGCACCGCGGAGGAGCCGGAGACGCCGGTTCGGAAGCAGGGACGCGTGACCGTCAAATACGATCGCAAGGAGCTGAGGAAGAGGCTGAACCTGGAGGAGTGGATTATCGACCAGCTAACGGACCTGTACGACTGCGAGGTAACGAGCTAGAAGTCCGGCTGAAAACCGATCGGGCGTATCGATCGGAGCAGGCCTCGCTGAGCAAAAGGGGCTCGCGTGCGTGCGTGTGTGCGTGTGTCCGTCCGCTCCCGAGAAGCGAACAAAAGGGGGGGACGCCGATATAACAGGCCCCTTTTGTCGCCGCTTTCTGGCCTAGCCTCGCGTGTTTTGTGTCCTACACGTCCGGGGGGGGGGCCACGTGCGAGTACAGGATGAGGTAATGCAAATGGCAAACCGGGAGCGAGAGGAAGCTCGTAAAGAAACAAAGGCATCGCTGTCACGTCTTAAGAGGCCGATAAAGCCCCCGTGGCTTCACTTGAGGCCCCCCACACACAGGTAGGCTCAATGTAGCTCATACAGCTTTATTACCTTATCATAAAATAGGCGGCCTTAGCAGTGCTCTCTTCTGATTGGCTGAAGCCGGTTAAAAGCCCACCTGTGAATTCATTTAATAAAGTCCTAATAGCTTATACAGGAATTCATACCTTTGTCGATAAATACAATGGCCATTAAAACATGGCTTTTCTTGTTTTATATATATATATATATATATATATATATATATATATATATATATGATGCTTCCTGCTTTGTCTAGAGACAGCTTCTTCAGGAAGGTTAATGAGAGGGGGGGTGTTACTAATGAATCCGGGTGGATGGGTCCATTCGTGCGTCACCGGTCCCTCCGCACCATCACACATTAAAACCGTTGCCGGCGGCGACCCACTGAGAGCCGGTTCTAATGACACCTGGCTTGCGGCTGCTGAGAGGGCGCTGGCGTCAGTAGTTGGTAAGCTCGCGTCAACTCTCCTGAGCTGGCATTGACCCACATGCTATTCCTAGTAGTGCGAGGAAAACAGCGACTTAACAGGTTTGGAGAATTCCTAGTTGGCGAGCGGAGACAGAACCCCCCCCCCCACCACCACCACCTCACACACACATGGTCAGGGCGCTAGTTGCAGAGGAGCTGACATTTAACAGCAGCCGCTTCAGTGATGGTAGGTCTGTCTTCACATTTACACCTGCAAGTCCAAAATCCAAATCCACACGAGAAACTAGAACTGATGTCTCTGTGCTACTGCACACCAACGTTAAACAAGAGTGCAAATCAGTTTTCATCCCTCGTGGAATGCCGGTGGAGAGTTGGAAACTGATAGCTCTCTCATGAGAAACCCAGATTGCGCCGCGCTTTCATTGACATGTTTTAACGGCGGTTAAAGGGATATCCCGTGACACGAGGATAGCAATAATAAAGTAGCGGGGGTACTACACAGGCTCACAGCAGAGGCGATTGAATGGCCTGGAGAGAATTTTTAAATCAATGTTTCCGTGGTAGTGTGTCAATGATGGAATCTGATGCTATAGATTAAAAACCGTGGAGGTAAAAATACAAAGAACTACCTTTTCAGGGGGATATTCTTTGCACTTTACGTGTTCTCGTCGAAAAGTGTGCAGGTTTTTCTCTTTCCTGATGCAGATTCATTTATTTCTTCCACTCTTTTTCATGTTTTGGTGCTCTTGTGTTGGTTTTGTTGATTTATCGTTTGTTCATTCGATTGTTTTTTTACGGCAGGAAAGAGTCCTAAAAGCCCCACAAAGGGATTGTACTGATTCATTATTGTCAGCTCACAGGTCTGTCTCATCCCCGTCCAAAGAGGGCGCCTACTTTTTGCCCGCTCACAGCGTTTCACCCGCCTTTCTCTGTCCTGATCCCGGCCTGGCCTCGGCTAACAAGGACAACAAGGAGATTGATTTACAGTCGGTTCACTGAGGGAGACACATTTTGCTCATTTAGACGGAGAGATGGGGAGCACGTGTCCCGAACGGTGTAACTGGAGAGGCAGCTTAAGCCGGTCAGGCAGCCCAGTGGGAAAACCCTGTTCAACAATAAAATATATGAATAGATATGTTCCTCCTTTTCTTCTACCTCCTCGTGTTGCTCCTTGGCTTAACCTTTCACTCCCTTTCCCTGACTAAATCCACATTTTTCGTTCCCACCCCCTTTATTATAACACATCTCCCTTTTATTCCTCCCTGGTCTTGGCTGCATTGTTCTGCTAATAATAAAACCGACATGGAGATAATGAGCTATTTCCCCCCCACTCATATTATCCCTTTAAACATGCTACAAGCTGTCAGCCAGTCACTCCTGCCAGCCAGCTTGTCAGATATTCATCCAGCCACTCGGTCCGTCCATCGGTCAGAGTTGCTGTAGGTAATAACGGGAAGCCGAGCCTTCATATGACTCCATGGCAACAAGGCTGTTGTTATGTAAATGTTGGTTATCCAGGGCGGTGGAAGAAAAAAAAATGCTTGTGTTCATTTATTGGAAGAAAAGCTTGGTTAAATTACCCTTTCCCAAAAGCCCATGTTTTCATTTCTTTTCTTTCCATGCAGGATAATAATTATAGCATCTCCGTTATTATCCTCTTCTATTAGCACGGCTTTTGTGAATTCCTGCAGTCAGGTGCTAATGTGGCATTTGCTTTGTTTCTGATAGGGCGCCCAAAGGAGCTGTGATTCCCACTAATCGTGAAAGTGTTGCTTGAGGTCATCTAAAGGTTAACCAAGGATGGGGAAACCCTAAAATCCTAAAACCCCCAAATCCTCCAGTTCCCATTCGTGCGCCAGTTTACGTAACTCGAGTGTATTGGGTTGAAAACATAAACACTCAACTGGCAGGACGTGTTTGGATTTAAAGGGGTTACCGGGTGTTTCTTTAAGAATGGAGGCCGTTTGCCTTTGTTGTTGCTGCGCCTCCATTCCAACACTACCTCTGTATTTAAAGGTGCTAAGTGAGGCACACGCTGGGGAAAGAGAAAGTCGGGGAGCTGACCAGTAGCTACATAGTTAACGGGGGGGAGGGAGTCCAATCTCCAAAACTCCATGGCCCTGTACGTGGCCACACACATAAACACAGATACCGATACAAGTGAGAACACAGGCAGGATAGGGGAGCAGGAATGAGATGGCCAGAGGAGGAGGAGGGAAAACTACTGGGAAAAGTATTGGAGGAGTACTACCATGTGTCCTCCGCTACTGCTGCGGTGTAACAGGACTGCTCCTACGGCTCGCTGTCGTTCTGCAACCACAGAGAAATATTTAAAAAAAAAAAAAAACAACCCGTCACGTCTGTTCAAGTCAGTCAAACACACAAAAACCACACAGGGCATTTCGCTTCGGGCCTCACGCTCAAAGGTCTGAATACCAATCAGCATTACTCTGTTTGACTCGGTGTGCGTAAGAGGGCGACTACAAAGACGGCTTGTTACACAGCGGGAGTGAAAGACTCTTGTGTGTCTTTGTAAACAACCCCCCCCCCCCCCCCTCTCTAAACACGCACGCACGCACACACACACACAGACATGGACATGCACACATCACGTTGATATCTCCCGTGTGGCTCTACGTGATGAACGCTTCTCTTCCTGTTTGATTTTTGGGGGAGTTGAGTCAGCACGTGCACGTAGCCTGACCCACCGACCGACCATGTGATGGAAGAAATCCACCAAGCTAGAGAGGATATTGTGGTGGGTGGGGGGGTGGGGGGGCGGGGGGGCAAGCGTGTGTTTTGGTGAGTAAGATTGGAAGGAAGTAAAGCACGGAGGTCTGGATGAAGAAAGAGAATGAGGGATGTGAGTCATCCAGGGGATTGTTTATGCATGTAGTCAGAGGAAGTGTGCGAGAGTCGTACACGTGCGGTGCAACGGAAAATAATGGTTCAAATCAGCACACGGCCTTTCCCCAGAAAGTACATTTAATACACACACACCTGTTGAATCGTACTCTTGGTTTTCACCAAATCAGCATTTGGGCAAGGAATCCCTTTTTTCCTCGAAAAGCCAGAAGTTCACACGCATGTTCATGGCAAACAGCTGTGTGTATTCTGTGTGCGCTTTTTAATAGCCTCCTTGGTAAATAATCCCGTTGTTATGGTCCTTTTCTGAGATCAACGTGAAGCCTCCCCTTTGACTTTCCTGCTTCTTATTTTGTACCGGCCACAATGCCAGTCCAGACGAGCGCTCTTCTTGGTCCGAACCAAAGTGCTGTTCACTCTCATTTGATGCCTTTGATGGCTGGACATGCTTTTGATGGCTCCAGCACCCCGAGGACATTCGAGGACAAGTGAGGAGTGGTTACAATACAATAGGGGACGTCGTTTGGTACGCAGGCCAGTGATGTGACTCCAGGGTTTGGTAGCTGTAATAGTACTTTTAAATTATACCATCAGGAGATTTTGGGGACTTTTAAATGTAATTATTGGCCTCCGTGGTAAGGCCACGTTGAAGTAAAAAAAAATCCCCTGTCCCAATATTTAATATAGTTGGCTGCAGCTTTGACGTCGAGTCGCTATAATCATAAAGTCTGTTTGCGACCAACGCCAAGTGCCTGCAGGTTGAGTGAGGTAACAGATCCACTCAGGAGTGTATTTTAGTCCCAGGAGGTGCATTAGAGCAGACGCCAATTGAGCTGCTGGTTAACTGCAGGGAGGCGTGTGTCAGTATATGGCTTTATCAACTCTCTGTGACACCGTTTATTGTCATTTTTATGTACGTCATAAAGCGACTGTGGCTTTCCTGTTAATACTGTATGTTTTAGAGAAGCTCTGGCTTTTACTGTAGTACAATTGATGGGGGGGTGGATTTGTTTAGTATCAATGATAGTGTTTTAGCTTTTCGTATTAATTGTTCCTTCCATGTGTGGTTGAGACACAAGTTAATTCCAAGTTGCATTTCATTGAGAAGGAACAACCGACCATATTTGGCCAAATAGTCTGATGAAGGAATGACTGATTCATAAGGAAGGGAGTCAGACCTTGTGTCACACTCTTAAAAAGACTAAGAACAGTTTGATCCTGCTACTGAGGGAACTTCAGAGGAGAGTAGATGAGCTGCCAAGCAGCTTGAAGAACAAATCATTCAGGGAAACAAATGAATGTTGAAGTTGGGACATGGGTACTTTCTCATCATGGTTGTTGATTTCTTGGCTACTCTCTTCGTCTTGTGGTGTCGATGGGATGATCGGATGGAATAATCCAACCAAAGCATTTACTTATCTGTGCGTTGCCCTTGTTCCAGAAGGCGTTGATGATCGATCTATACGGACAAATTATAATGTTCTCTAATCCTTAGGGATTACGTCTCGATATCTTCAGAACGAATTAAAAGGCTCATCAAATAAACAAAAACATTTCGGAGGTACTGGGTGAAAACAAATGGAGGAAATCTTTCAAAAGCACTTGAACTCCTGGCTGAAGCTGTGCCAGCATTAGTCATTGAATTAATGACATGAGAAAAGAACAAATGAGCGGTGGGCCCCTTTTGGTTGTCTTACTACTTTTCGAGAATGACATAATCTGCTGTAATCCTTTGTATACGTTTTTAATTTAATCTGCACGTGATCTTTCAGTCCAATTGTAGTGTTAATGGCTAGAGGGAGGGAGTGTGTGTGAGTGTGCGTGCGTGCACGTATGCATTTTTGGCCTTCCTTTCTCATGTTTTTTGTTTTTTTTTGTTTTTTTACTCGTTTGCTCTCAGGGTGATTAACAATTGATGGTAGAAAGGGAAAAATCAATTCAGAGCACCTCGGGCTACTTTTTGCAATGCTCCCTCGATGCAGACACACACACACACACACACATGTCGATATCAGTCTGTGTGTGAATTTGTGGAGCTCCTCTGATCTGCCCTCTGCTGCAGAAATGACCGGCACAAGAGAGCCGATGCAGAGTGGAGGTGGAGGGCGAAAGTGGCCACTTGAGATGCTGCCCGGAACACGTATAATTTCAGATTGATGCACGGGGCATTTCGTAATTAGAGAGAGAGAGAGGGGCAGATATGGATATTCTGCCAGCACATCTGTAAAAGAAAAAAAGACGCCATAGCTTCACTACTTCTACTGCGCACACACACACACACATGGTATATTCCCATCCCTAGCATTAGACATGGAAGCTCTGGTTTCTGTTACTTAGAGGGACATAGCTGTTTTATCAGGAGTGTGATAGCAGGAGCGCTGCAGAGTCCAGACATATGGAGGCACTGGGTTAGGGTGCGCTCAATGAGGGCTGTGTGTGTGTGTGTTATTTTTAAGCTGGATTTTTAAAAGAACAAATAACATGTAGGAGCTGCACGTGGCTCTACTTCCACAGAGGTGCATGCAGAGTAAAAAACAAACGACTGATAAAACAATCAAGTTGTATTCTCTAGTTTCCATTTGCTCAGTTCAACTGTTTTGCCTTCGGCTCTTTCTCGGTTTTTTGATTTGAGTCAAAACAGGATGTCATTTTCTTCCTGGGAGGAAGTACATTCAACTGATTAGACGCGCAATAGAGATGATGATCAGCCACGCGCACACAAAAGGTGCACAATAACGCACGCATGTGACGTTACAAGCCCACCTCAGACCGCATTAGGCACATGGCATAGTATTAATTCTGAGTTGTTGTGGTTTCTGGCTGTGTGTAAGGCCATTACTGCGCACACACACACACACACACACACACATTCCGTCCACTCTGTTCCTCCCAAACAGTTTCTGCATTCTCACCATACACACACTCAGGCAGCCACTTCCCACAGATATCGCTCTCCCTCCCTCCCCCTTCCCTCCCTTCCCACTCGCTATCTCCCGAGGTCACGTGGCCTGAAAGGAAGTAGCTGGCTGCTCAAAGTCTTTTTGACCCCTTCTTCGCATAACAGAAGAACAGATACTATCTCATTTTCTGGGGGTCGCACGTATTTCAAGCCAATCGGGGTTGTGGGAGGAAAGGAGAAGAGGTGTCGGACAGGGAGGACAACAAGGTCTGTTATTCAAAGAGCTGCAGATTCCTGATAAGCTGTCGAGGGCGAGGGAGATAGAAACAAGATGACGGACACGACACCCAGTCGACCCCCACCTCCCCCTCGGCCCCCCAGCAAGGAGGCCCAAACGCTGTGATTCGGGGCCGGTATTGACGCACTGAAAGTGATTTATAGGAGAGCAGTGAGGGTCGAGCCAACCAGACAGGAAGGGCATCAAAGGAGACCTAAAGATAAAGATGGAGGGGGAGGGGGCGGCGGTGGGGGCTTGGCAGGAAGTGGGTTCAAGCCCAGTATTGTGTGTGTGTGTTAAATCGGATGACAGGAAACCTAATTACAGCCACAAGGCGGTCATGAATAAACACCTTGAGATTGGCCGAAACTCTATTTCAACACGGAATATTTTGTAATACTTATTTTGACAATTAAGGGGTTTGCTACCTTTCTGGTGATGTCCTTCAGTTCTTAGTCCTATTATTAGGAAAGGTGTTTCCCTCTCTGGCTACCACCGAGCCCTCTTGTTGCTTGCGGATATTTGCACACTATCGGTCAGTGCATCCATCACGCATATTCATTAGGTTCGGTAAAGGAAGATGAAGAACAAAAATCCTTTTAGTTTCTATGTTCTGGTTCCATTTTTGCACATTGCATATATATATCATTCCATGATCTTTCCACCGCTTGTTGATTTAAGAAAACAGGCCGTTGCCTGCGTACGACGTGTGGATTCTGAGGTGAGCTTATCGGCTCATCCGTGAGTTGCTGTGAGCTGCACTTGCCTTCAAAACCCTCCCCAGTCACATATAATTATGTGAATCTTTGCAGGAGCACGTAAGGCAATCTCTTTGAACCTGACCGTTGCACGGGGGTGTTTATTTTTGTGGATTAGACCGTGCTTGTCATCAGCGTTGGTAGAGTGGTGGTCCGCTGCTACTATCTCTCTCTCTCTCGCTCTCTTTTAACCTGCTCGTTGTTAGAGCCTCTGTCCGTGATGCACACATAACACCTTTTTCACAATCGCAACTAATTCCAATAGCTGAGATTCAAGTATTGAGAAGGAGCTCAGTGACTTCCAGCTCCGGCCTTTTGTTGAGGACCATTAGACAAAAATGATTAAAGTACACTCCCAATTGGGTCTGTGCGCACAAATAAGCCAAAATACTACCCAGATGTCTCGGTTTCAGACAAGGAGTCTGGTTCATTTAGTGACACACACACACACACAGTGAAGCGAGCGGCGACATTGTTGAGCGCCACGCGGCCTACTTTTACTACTCCTTCCTGCTTCCTTAGTCTCCAACTTCCCCCCCCCCCCCCCCCCCCCCCCCCCCCCCTGCATTGTACCGAGCCACAACATGGTTTTGTCTTTGCGGCAAAACACCGAAGTTGGACTATTTTTATGCCGGTTTTCTACTGCAGCGGCACGAAAGCCCAAGGCGCTGTTTATCCATCTCTGCATCCATGCTTTTTCTGCTTTTCGTTTTTTTTTTTTTAAATCTTCACATTCTGATCAATGTCTCCAACATGTTCTCTCTCTCCGGCTCTGTCGCTTACACAGATCCCATGACAGGAATCAGCCATGCTGTGGAGTCCTCGTAGGTGGCCGCTGTGACCTACTTGCACACGGAGCTTATATTTCACTTAATATCCTCCCGATGTCTTCTTTTTACGAGCCGCCATGTCGAGCAGCCATCTCTCAGATGTTAAGCTTTTCTTCTTTTCACATTTGCATGGTTCATCTTTTACTGTGCGTAGCGCGTCTCACACTTTGTATCCCAGTTTTTCCTTTTAATCAGATTTGCAGCCGGAGAGCTGTGAAATTGAATCGGTCTAAAATGAAAGCAGATGACACATGACGCAGTTTTGTGTTTCTTGTGTCCAGTCTCTGAGCAAACTTCCCTGGAGAAACCCAGACTTTGCTTCATTGCTCTTTATCGTCGCTTCCTTTTTCAAGAGGCATTCACATTCGCTGTGATACAAGGCTGCTGACCTACTTGAGTGTGTGTGTGTGTGTGACTTGTGTTTTGTCCTGCGAGGCCGTATCTGCTATTTTCATCTGTCCGAGGCCTGCAGCAGCTATACACAGCCCCCCCCCTGTGAGTGAGAGGAGCGGTTCGGTGAATACGCTCCCATACTGTCACATCTCATTCTGCTCCGTCCTGCAGGCAGACAGACCGATTCTCCGCCACATCGTGGTGCTGTGTGAATCATATTTGTGAGGAAGAGCGTAATTAAATTCAAAGACCAGAATTAAAAAAGCAACAACAAGAAAATGGCTCCGCATGCCGATTTCTGGTGGCAGTTTGTTTCTCGGAGGACGCTGGTAGTTCAATCCTGAAAAGAGCAGGCTGCTTGATTACATACAACATCAACAGAACCATGGGGGGAGTATTCAAGTGATTTACAGCGCAATACAGTCACACTCGCATCTAGGGTGGAATCCAAAGTGGTTGAAATATCAGCAATAATACACACAAATCAGTCAAGGCTTTAAATAAGTGTGGGTGTTATTACTTGGGCTTTTCTTTAAAGTACGTTAGCCTTTTGTTCTGTCTGGTTCTTTCCAACAGCTGGCCCGCCGTTCATCGGAACCCCGACCGGGCCGTTTGCGGGCAGCAGGTGTTAAAGGTCACCGACGGGTGACTTTCAGTCGGGCGCGTGCGGTTTGCTCGCAGTAACGGATCCGAAAGGCTTGTGTTTGTGGCGCCTGTGTTGAACTCTGATTTTTGCTTGTGAACTCGGTGTTGCTCCTTCCTCCAGCACGGTGCAATGCGCGCCACCTCGTGGATTCCTCGTGGATTCGCCTTCTTCCTCTCGTTTCGACGCGCCACTGCTTTGTTCACAATTGATCTCGTGGGCACCTTTTTCAGTCCAGATCACGTCTGAAGCCCACAGCGAGAACCCCCTCCGGGCTGCAGACTGGTTCAGCGAGTACGGCTGGAGGGTTGTTTTGGAAATCCTCCCCCGTGATTCCTCGCTTTCTTTGTGTCTCTCCGAAGCCTTTCTTCCGGCCTTTTTCAAAAAATCCCTCCCTCCCTCCCCCCGCCGCTGCTTCCTCGTCTCGATGTGCTCCTTAACCTCTTACCTTCCTTCCTCCCTCCTCCCCCCCCCCGTTCAGATTTAACTGAAATCATTTTCAAGTAAGCCGCATTGAATAGAAGTGTGTCGCTCAAGCGATTCAGGAACAAACAGTGTGTTATTTCTTATACAGAGTGTGTGTGTTATACAGAGTGGATGCACAATGTACGTTGGTATCAGAAGAAGAAGTAGGGAAGTCAAAAAAAGCCACTAAACTGTAGATTAGATCTTTGTCTTGAAGGAGCGCGTCCTTCCCCCTGTAGCAGCACATGGAGCCCACATGTTGTGCAGATCTGTCTTTGTGTCAGACTTCACTCGTGTGTGTGTGTGTGTGTGTGTGTGTGTGTGTGTTACTAACAGACAGCGTCAGCATGTCTGCAGCCTAAGGCTGTGTGCACCTTTTGTCTTTCAGAGTTTAAATTCTCTAAGAGACCAGCGTGTGTGTCTTTGTGTGAATAAGTGTGTTGATAGTGTACTGTGTGTGTTTGCACTTTTGTCTGCGTCGCCACTTCTCAGCTTATGTGAAATGTCAACTTGTGTGTGTGTGTGTTTCACTCTGCTGACAGTAAGTCTGGTTGTCACCTCCAGTCTCTATCTCACACACACAGACTGTCCTGCTCAGAATTAAATCCCCGTACCCCACCCTTTACACACACACACACACACTTTATCCAGCTCAGACCTATTAATGCTCATTTTATAATTCTTTAATCCATGGTTGTGTGTGGGTGTGTGTGTGTGGGGGGGGGGGGTGTAGGCGAGGAGTGTGTAACAGAGGATGTGTCTGATGTTGATGTGTCACTTGAAAAAATATTTAAAAGGGGCATTCGGTTAATGTGACGCTCAAATGTGCACACACAGCATGCTGTGACTGTCTGTGGGTTTGGGGGTGTGTGTGTGTGTGTGTGTGTGCATGTGTGTGTTGAAGTAGGGGGCATTTGGGCAGGTGCAGAGACAGCTGGTGTGGGCAACTCTAACCGAGGGGGAGGACGAGAGCGAGGGAGAGATTCCAAAAGAATGACTTGAATATAGGGTGGCAATCGAGCTGCGAAAGAGGGGGAAGTGTGTGTGTGTGTGTGTGTGTGTGTGTGTGTTGCCAGTGGTGAGCTGCTTTGATAGCACACACTGAGCCAGTGTGCTTGAGTGAGACAGATGGAAAAAGAAAGACTGGTTGACTACTGAAGCACTTTCCATAGAGACACAGATTAATCAGAAGAATTAGTATTGATTGGCAAAGGGGAGGAAGGTAAAGAGAGGAACAAAGATTAATATAATACAGCAAGCTTCTACTTTCAATCATTTACTGAGCCAAACATCTCAAAGCTGAGAGGGAAGGCTTCTCTTAACCTCACGCCCCAAATCTCCCCAATGAGTTTGTCAATTGGTGGATGTATGACCCTAAAACTATTTTTACCTAAATTATTATGTGGATATTAGTTATTATTAATAATCAAAAAGTATTCTTATTAGTTCTTCTTTGTTTGGTATGGTTCCCTGCTCAGGTGCACAGGAAGGATGACTTGATTGGCTTTTTGTAACAGCATTTCACTGTGAACGATTCGTCTAAAGATCGTTAAACCGAGACAGCTCATCAGATCACATGACCTGTAGTAGTAGTCTCAAAGGGAACGGTTGGAAGTGACTGGATCGTTTTTTAAAAGACAAAGTCTAAGCAACAAACCTTTTCAAAAGTCAGCATTTTTCTTTTGCACATCAAATCATCAGATCTATTGCACATCAAATATTTTACTTTACTACTAAAATCAATTTAGGGGCACCAGATTAGGAAAAGTGGTAGCCGTAAAAATCTATTCTGAATCCAAGCGGTCAGATGCTGCTGGTTTAAACGACAGCATCCTTCATCGGACACATCTGCTAACATGAAAACACGACACCTGACTGAAATAGGTTGTTTCAGATGTCCCCCCAGTAAGCGCTATTGGTGACTTGACTATGTTTGGTAGAAAAAACAAAGATTCCTGGCATCAACGTAACAAGAATTCAACTTTTTCTGCCAGATTGAGCTTGTTGTTAACTTACCAATGGGGGAGTGTTGGACAATTTGCAACGTGATGGTTCTCGCCCAAGGCCGGATACGTGAACAAAGCCTCCCTGTTTATGGTGTCTTTGCAGTATGTATGTTGGCCCTGGACCTGAAGTAGCCTTTTATGTGTGTCAATTATGTCTCCTGCTTGCATGTATTGTTTAATAAATGTCCCGTTCTTATTCAAACCCTCATATATTGAATGGTAACGCTACATCAGCTTATCGGTATATATTTAAGTGTTTAACACACATCTTTTTTTTTGTTGAAAAGTGAAATACAAGTTCGTTATTAATTGCTAAAGTTATCCTCTAACTGTCTAGACGTCCTATTTGGAGCTCTGCTGCGGCGGGTCTTGATGCGTTCCTTATACGAGTGCCGTTACGTACTCGCGCTCCCACCGCGCAATGCGCCGCACACACGCGTGTTCTCTTCACCTGTTACCTGTCGATGCTCTCTTTGTCTCTCCCACATGGCGAGGTAATGGAAGGACGTCGCCCCCTGGTGTCCTGAAATGAAACCTTCTGATCTATTCTTAGTTTTTTTATGTGTCGAAGGAAAAGAGGGTGACTAATGTGTGTGTAGATTCCCTTCAGCAGTGCTAACAGTTTTTTTGTTTTTTTATATGCCACAGGAGGAGGCCATCCCAGAGCTGGAGATAGATGTGGATGAGCTGCTGGATATGCCCAGTGACGTTGAGCGGGGAGCCAGGGTCAAGGTGAGGACTGGACGCACACACACACACACACACACGTGCAAAAAAAGACGATGGATTATCTAAGACCGTCTTGCATTGTCTTACAGGAGTTACTGGTAGACTGTTTTAAACCTACTGAGGTAAGATCCTTTGTCTCCTCCTTCCCTTCGAGCCACTCGTCGGTTTGTGGATTTCTGGATTCCCCCTCATGCGCTTTGTCCCTCCTCTCTCTCCGTAGGACTTTGTCTCTGAGCTTATCGACAAGATCCGAGGGATGCAGAAGCTCTCCACGCCTCAGAAGAAATGATGGGGTCTTCCCTCTCCCTCCACCCCCCCCCCCCCTGTCCCTCAGCCCCACCTCTCGTCTTCCTGCTCGTCTTTCCCATCTTGACGTCATACTTCAACTAAACCTTGTCTCCTTGATTCGATACACCCTTCTCTTCCTGTTATTCCCCTCCTTGCCTGGCTCCAGCCGCCATAATTCGCTCTTAACCTTCAGCGGAGAAGACGAAGTAAAGAATGCATGTTGGAAGCCAAAGGGGGGGAAAATGACAAAAAGGCCCTCTCCTGTCTCTTCTTCCACCCCCCCCCCCCCCTCCCTCCCCCCCCGCTCCTCCTTCGCCCTTTGTTTGGGCTCCACTCCTCTTCCTCATCTCCCCCCCCGAGTCTGTCTGAGGAGGACGAGCAGAGGAGCAGAGACGAGACGGGTCCCATAATTACAGAGAGTGGGGCGGCAGCGAGGCGGAAAGAGGAGTCGGGAGTCGGCATCCGCCAAGAGGAAGGTGGAAGGCGAGCAGCCAATCAGCTTGAAGCAGGGCCCTAATCATCACGTTTGTGTGTCTACTAATGAGAGTCTTTATTTTGTTATTCGTGAGGGGTTTAAACTAGAAGGCGAGCCAGCTACCAATCATGATTCTCTTGACAACTTTCTAGTAGAGTTTTAGGGAATATTCACTTCACTTGACTTGAGTTTTTTTTCTTCAGTACAGTCAGAGACATTTGCTAGTGGTGCATTTAAAGACTGACGTTTTTGTGTGTGAGTGGGCGTGTTTGGGTGGGTGTGTTGAAAATCTGCACTATGTCATTTGGGAAGAAAATCTGAACCTCTGACCACAAGGAATAACGCGCGTTATGCCTTTTGTCCAGCGAGGAGGTGAAATTTCATCCCTGGATATGTTGGTTGAACCTTAAAAAAAAAGCCACTGGCTGTTGTGGTTGTACATTCCAAACAATGGACTACTATTCTTCCTGTGAGGCTAAAATAGAAGTAGTTTATTTTAGGTGGGGTGTACTTTTATAGAATTCAAATTCTTTGGGGGGGGGGGAAATGGCATATGTTTTTCTTTCCTTAAATGCGTAGTGCAGTGGGTGGTTCTTTAGAAGCCTTTGCTGTCTGCACATGCATATGTGCGTCTGTTTGTTGCTAAATGCTACGTGTGCGTGTTGCTACATAATGTACAGCAACATTCATCATACGAGTGTTTTTACTGGCCTGTATATTCTGCTGTTCTGTACGACAATTTAGATTTTGTAGTATAGGACTGGTTCCTGTTTTTTTCTGTTTTTTTTCTTCTTTTTTTGGTTGCATTCTGTCACACACACACACACACACACACTGACAGTCCAACAAGGGGACCCAGAACAAAGCTGCCTTGTTTTTTTGTTTGTTTCATAGCCCCTTTCTATGTCCTCTTTACACTTTCTCTCCTTTTCACTTCATTCAGTCTGCCACATATTTGGCGCACATCATTTCGGAGCAGGCACAAAACGGAAGCCCTGCGTTGGTGGCGAGACTTTGTAACGTCCCCTGACTGTCAGCAGACCCACCGATGGGACCTCTGAATGGATGGGAGGGAGGCTGCTGTTTTTACATTGAAGCTGTCTAAAAGCATTCACCCTTCCTTTTCTTCTCACACACACACACACACACACACGCACGCAGGTCACCCTCCGGGGGACGGAGGGAACGGAAAATAAATATGAGCAAATACAGCTGCCTCGTTCGCAGATGTGCACGCGCACACACACCCGAGTGTTGAGAGAGAGAGAGAGAGAGAGCGAGGGGGAGAGAGACCGAAGCGGTCAAAAGGTTCGTGTTTCCACGCCGCAGCTGCCAATCATCTCTGAGAATAAGCCATCTTTGTCTCATCCTGAGCCAATCAGATCAGAGAACGAAGCTGACCGGCCAGTAGGAGAAGCGAAAGCCTTCGCTGTGAGTCCTGTGACCAATCGCAAACACCTGCTGGTGACAGCAGTCTTCCTTCTCTCTCACTGCTAACACACACACACACACACACACACACACACTGGCCCATTACTATCTTGCTGCTCTGTCGTTCCCCCCCCCCCCTCCCCCCGGCATCCACTCTCTCCTCCTGCTGGTCCATTCCACCCTCCCTCCATCCTTTCTTCAGTTTCCTTTTTAAAAAAAACAAACAGATGTTGCCTTAGGTATTATTTATGTTACACAAACCAAATAAACGGGAGACATTCATTGTTAAAAAGGTTACGCAAACTGCTAAACACGTGTGTTACTGAGCAGAACCGCAGCGTTTGAAGACTTGAATCTTCTGTCGCTCCTTTTCTTTGTTTTTTGAACAGCAAAATGAGATTCTGTTTTTTTTATTATTATTTTTTTTAGAAGTGAGTGTTTAATACTTAGGCCTTGATGCAGTGATTTTAATTAGATAAAACAATGTTCTTGACATTTACCGTTTGAATACTGATCTGTTTTTATTGTGGTCATGATATTTCTTGATGCCCAGCCTTGGATTACCACGTAGTAGAACAAAAAATCCATTCAGTTACACTTTGGTGCGATTGCTTTTGCCTTCCTGCTGGGGTTTCCAAAAAACCAAGCACAGTCTGCTTTTCGGATTGTACCAGGCAAGCTCAATCAGTAGGTGAATTTGAGTGGATTTTAATTCCTAAATCCGGGGTTTGGATTATATCTTCTTAGACTGTTATTGAGAAGTCTGTTTTTTACTGTTGGGGAAAAATTGCAAAAATATATATATACGGATTATCATAATTGAGGCTAAATACAAGCGCTAAACCATGCGGATGGACGGAGCGGAGATATTTTTTGGACAATGATTAGATTGAACAAACAAATGTAGCAATATCAACAACAGGTCTTATTTTTGCCCAATTTTGTTACACTTTTATGCAACTTTAATAAAAACATGTAAAATTTACTAAATTGTCGTGTTTTATTGCACGTTTCTGCTTTGCCTTATAAAATAGATTATTATAAAACAGGATATTGGCTTGTGTTTGGTTCAATTCATCTTTTAAATTTGATTTTGTTATTGTGTGATTTTGTCGTTATGAAGATGTATCTTTGACTTAACTGTGCAGAAGACATTCTACCTTATGCAGGTAAATGATAGAATTAACTAGTAACGCCTTTGTTCACTACATGTCCCTGAAACTCAGTAACTAGCATACACAATATATGATGACATTGAGAGAAGGCTTTATTAATGGCATTAGTTGCCAAAATGTCTGCCATAAAAAGGGGTTTTGTTCAAATGATTTCCATCATTATCCTTGCAATGGCCTCTGGACATTTTATGTTAGTATGGTGCCATCTTGTGGTTGTTTGTAGTATCCATTCATACTTTCCTGTATGGTGGTTCATTTAAACCCAAGTGAGAATGATGCTTATCACCAATCTACAGGCCTGATAAAATGATGATGAATTTGGATCCTCGTGTTGATATCTGTGACATGAATCTGTGTTGCATACACATTTAAAGGAATACCGTTTTAGTTTTTATCATCATTATATAATATAATGGCATATAATATTATAATCGCCCATATATTATGTTGCACTAATAATATTGAGATTGAAAAAAAGCGAGATGCGCGGTATTTTAGATCCAGTCTATTGGTTGATTCTACTGTTACCAGCACTATACTGGATTATCATTGGCCCGCTAAACCTGCTTCAGCGTTGTGATTGGATGCGCGTCGTTGGGGGCGGGCGCTCCTCTTGGTCAACCTGACTCTTTCACGACGGCTGGACGCTGATTGGTTGAATTCACGGGCTGTAGAGTCCCGCAAAGTGTCGAACTGAAGACCGAAGTGAAGAGGAAGTACTTTTTTTAAAAATGGAAATATAGAAAATGATACTTTAACGTGGTACTGCCGAGCAGTTAGAGAAAGGTAAGCAGATTGGTGCCGGGGACGCGAGGGCTTATCCGTCCACGAGCAGCGGCGCCTGCCTCCACGGACGCAGAACGTCACTTGTTAATCCACGTACAGTTGAGCGATATGGTCGCAACGAAAGCTACCCGGCGGTGCTTTAACGTACTTAAAGGCTTTCCCACGGCGGGTTATATTGTACTACCAAACGCCGAGAAGGCGAGGGTAATACATTTGGGATTTAATCAACTTGAGCAGTGTTGACGGTGTGAGGAGCAGCCGGTCATTTCCTCGCTGTGTGGTTTCGATTGTTAGCTAGTGATGCACTTGACTTCACGGTGTTTTAAATGCCGGTATTTTAGACGAGAGAAGACAACGACGACCCTCTTTGAATCAATTTGAGGTTTTGAATAAAGGAAAAAAAAGCGGCTTTGGCCTCGGGTCGTTGTAATCTGAACAGCGCCGCCGTCTCCATAGCGTTTACAGTTTTACTGTATGACATCACGGAAGCTCCCAGTGGTCACCATAGGCACGACTGAAACAGAGCATCCGGTATGGCAACAAAATAAAAGTCCTATTTACGTACGCAGAAAAAGTTTGAAAGATATACACGGTTAATGGCTTAGTTTTACGTTATTTGCCTCTCTGACTGCAGTGTGTGAGGTACATTATTTGAAATGTGTCTTTTTTTTAAAAAACTTCCCGACAAACAATACCGTGCAAATTCTCGTCCTGGGATGGGTTTTCCTATTTTGCTTGACAGATCTCCGGAAGCAACGCGGTAGCTCGATATGTCGCGGGCTTGCCGGTGTTGTTCTATTCAAATTATTCTCCATCTGCACAATAAGATGCAATCAACAACTAGACCACGAACAATTGTCTTTATGGACCACGCAGTTGCATAATAGTTCTCCTCTCAGTTCTTTTCTTTGTGGCTTAATATAATTGCAGCTTGTGTGCAGTGTCATTCTTCAACATCGTCCATATGGAGCCAAACAGAACGCTGTCAAACCAATTGGCCAATATATTTATTATTTCAGTACATTTACTCCGTCAGTAGTCGATGCATATAATGTCGGAACACATGAGTGAACCAAATGATGATCACCCTAACAGCTCGACCAGAGAAGGAGAGCCGCGATTTGGTTGACTTTCACACCTTTACCCAAACCCACCGTGCTTTAGAGTGTGTGTGTGTGTGTGTGTGTGTCTGCATCTGTCTCTGCCAGCCATGCCCGCCCAACCCAACGTGAGGGAGCCAGAAGAGGAGATGGAGGCAGAAGGAGAGTCCCAACTCCCGGAGGCCAACGGAGAGGTGGAGCAGCTGCGAGAGGATGAAAGGGGAGATGGGAGAGGAGAGGAGACCATGGAGGACAGCGCGGAGGAGCGGGATAGCGACTTGGACGATAGTGAGGAAGAGGAGGAGGAAGAGGAGAGTTCAGGTACCGTGAAGTGCTCCGCTGTGTCGCTGTCTGACTGAATGCAACGCTACTTCTCTTCACTGTCTCTCTATCTCCATGTACGTTACGAAGAGATGGATGATGAAGACTGCGAGCGGAGGAGAGGAGAATGTCTAGATGAGATGCTGGATCTGGAAAAACAATTTCAGGAGCTGAAAGAGAAGTAAGCGGAAAACCGAGGGGATGACTAAACTTGACACTGTGTTCCCCTGCCAGGGTCCGAAATCATCTCGATCAAAATGAAAAAAGGCGAAGGCTGACTTCACTGTGTGATTGCAGGTTGTTTCGGGAGCGACAGAACCAGGTGAAGGTGAAGCTGGACGAGGTGCTGACGGGGAAGGCCGGAGAATACAAAGAACCACTGGTGGCACTACAGGAAAGCATGCAGATACGAACACAAGTGGCTGGTAGGTACAACACAGAAAACAGAATATGCTGAGGACAGAGGATGCTGTCCTCTTGTGGGACGCATGCACAATATGTGCCAATATAAGGAAGTTGCAGCAATTTTGCCACACTTATAATCATGTTACGGGTATAGATTTTATTCAATGTGGCCAGCTTGACATTCATGTAAAAAAACAACACGTTGACACAGCTTCACAATGCTCAACTGTATGAATATTAACAAAAAGTATTTAAAAATGTTCTCAATGTCTCAAATAGCCTGATACAACACATGGCCAGTGTGTGGAGGCGTTCAACAAACTAACCTCTCGAGCCAGTTCGGAGGAACCAAGGTGCTCAAATAGACATGCTAGAGGGTATTTGTGGCACAAACTATGAAGGGATTAACTTCATCTCTCTGGAATGTCTTACTTCTACGCCAAAAACAATGTCTTCTCGATATGTTTCCTACTCTACTAGCTTACAGATGCTTAAGCGATGTCTAATCCTTACTCCAATCTTCACTCTGTTAGTGAGCTTGTAATAAACAAAGGTCCATTTAAAATAAATGACAAGCGTTGGACTTGTGATAAGATAATCCGAGGTTCGGTGTCGCTACTGAGGACACAAGCTAAACGTAGTCTCCTCCTTCTGCCTTTACCTGCAGGAGTGTACAAAGAGCTGTGTCTACAGGTGATCAAACACAAGTACGAGTGTGAACAACAAGGAGCAAAGCAGCACCTCGAGGTACGTGCTGCATGCAGACAATGCTACGTGAGCGAAGGCCTGCAGGCCTAACGCTGTGTATGGATTTGTGTCTGTTGGCCGCAGAGTGAGCGGGCGTTGCTGTTTGACGCCATGAAGGCCGAACTGCTGGAGAAAATCCGAAGACTGGAAGAGGACCGACAGAATGTGGACCTCACCTCAGGTTTGGCCGAACCACCATCAGCAGCATCTGCTGCACTTTAACTGACACGTTTGGTTAGAGAAAATTGGAATGCTAGTTTGCTAAATGTATGCAATGAAAAATCTATATCTTTTTTTTTTTCCATTCCAGAGTGGAGTGATGAGCTGAAGGGCAAGCAGTGTAACAGAAAGCACCTGCTGGGTGCGTCAGAGAGGAAGAAGAAAGTAGCTCTGGTTTCAGGTAAACACACCTTTTCTCATTCTGTCACCTGTCGACCTCCTCATTCACCTTTTCAGCTTTTACCCTCAGTCCATTTAACCCGACCCCCCCCCCCCCCCCCCCCCTCTGCCTCACAGGGCCTTTCATCGTCTACATGTTGAGAGAAATCGACATCCTCGAAGACTGGACCGCTATCAAGAAGGTAAAAAATGTGCTTCTGTTTCAGCCCCCCTCATTTTTCTCTGCTGTCGCGCTTAACTGTAACTTTGCACTCAATTAAGGGGAAGAAATCCCTCAACATCAACGCCACATACTTCCCTACATGACAAGTAACCAGCTCAATGAATCCCAGTCCCAGATATAGTTTGCTAAACTGGTCTCTGCGTGCTTTTCAGGCTAAAGTAGCCCTGTCGCCATCGAAGAAGAAAGTTGAAAGTGAGTCTGAGTCTATTGGCGTAGATTTACAAACTCCGTGGTGTTTAGAGATCTTCCCTCCTGTAACCCTTTGGCATTTGGTGTTTCAGAACGGTGATAACAGGAGCCTCTCACTGAAGACGACCAGGACCAAAAACCATTCCCAGCGTTTTCCACTTTGCATCCAGTTCGTCTCCTCCAGAACCCGAAGACGGTGTTATTTTCCACGCATTCGACCTCAGCAGCTGCCCCCCCCCACCCTGACTGCTTGTTTGTTTTATATTGCTATTTAATAGGTTCTTAATGATGTGACAACCATGTATTTATAGAATGATTTATAACAGTAATTAAATTGTAATCTTGTTTTTGTGACGAGGTTTTGCGTGTTCTTTCATATGATTTCATGCTCCAGGTTTTCTCACTGTAAACTCCACCCCCGCGTTAGATCCTCACAGATATTTAAGAGGCAAAAGAGAGAAACCAGGCGAGAGGTGAAATGATTTTCAAATGGCTTTGGACAAAGGCACCATAAAGATAAATGAATAAATCTCGTGGGATTATGGATATATGTCTGACCATGCAACGAAGACAGCTTCTTGGGGAATTCTATCAAACAATATTTTACTCACGGACATGTATTTACTGTAGTGTGATGAACCGAAGTCACATTTAGAGAGAGGCGGTACAGAATGTGCCGAGGCCGCCTTTCGACCCTCAAAGTGCCATGTGTGGTTTCTTTCTAAGGAAGAGCCCTGGAATCAGCTGTTTTCTGAAGCTCATGCGGTTCCATGACAACGGCCCTGTGAAGCATTCAGGCATAACTCGTTAAATAACTCGTTAAGCTTTTGGAACTGCTTTCCTCACCCACGCTGTGATATGATTGACGTTAACGTAAAGGGGGGGAAATGACGGAGGATTCGGGCGAAAACTATACGCTGTGGAAATGACCAGAGACGAGCCTGCAGTCTGTGGTTTAGTGGTTTAATTTGACATTATGGATTACATTAATGTGCATAATCACATGCGTATGTTTAACAAAAGCTAAGAACAAGGAGGACCTCATCCAGTGGTTCCCCTGGGAGCCATCAAACCACCTCATGACGTCACTGCCCCCCCCCCCCCCTCTTCCCCTTCCTCACAGGTGCCTGCTGAGTTTACGCGCCTGCCTCTCCCTGGCCTCAAAGGCCGCTTTGGTGTCCAACAGTTCGTCCAGCTGCCGGCGGATGTGGGCCATGTCGAGCCGCGCCGACTCGCACTGCTCCGCCAGGGCGGCCGACTCCAGCTGCAGCTGCGCGGAGGCCGCAGAGAGCTGGTCGCTGCGCTCGCGGCACTGCAGCTGCATCCTCTTGGCGTCGCTCAGGAGGGACTCCACGCTCACCGCCACCGACTCGCACTGGTTGATGGACATGTTCTGGAGGGCAAAGGAGGTCAGAGGGTCAAACAAGGCGGCAACTGGACTTTGAACGAGGATTTGGCTCCGAGACTTTGGAGCTGTCTGTCCCGGGCCTCTCTGTGAGTCCGTTTTGATTTTTTGTTTTTTTGGTTCGCTCATTTTTGGCAGGGAACTTTAAAGCCATCCTGCCAAAAGATCAGATGAAGTGAATCAATAGCTCGCAGTCACAAGTCCAGCACAGATCACCAGGTTTTAAACAGAACATTTGATCTGCAGCGAGTGAAGTAGCTTAAAGAGGCTTATCACGGCTTAGTGCACTGCTCCGGGCTTCCCTTCTATTACGCCCGGCCTAGGGGAGCCGGAAGTAGCATACAAGTAGTTAAGTAATCCCGTAATTAAGACAAAGACCAAGGCCGCCGCTTTCTCGTTTTGGGGTATTTATTTTAGTTCAAGGTCATAGATTTCAGGGTGAGCATGGCCTAAAACAACAAACAAAACAATACGTGCAGGTCCCCCTACCTTCCCTAGGACACATAAAGAAACAAACAAAAATACAGGTGTCTTACCTAACTCCCTACCCAAAAACAGGAAAAAACATGAACAAACAAACAAAGGCTTCTCACCCCTACCGACCTCCTTGCTAAACCCCCCCACCAACCCAAAAGTCCATGAGGTGCAGCATGGCTGGGGCGAGCTGCTGGCTCACACAGGATCCTTTTTATGCACCGACATCCAATCACCTGCAAAAGGAAAAGAGACAGAGCAAGGAAAAACATACAGCAGCCACCGCAGGCAGGGAGGGGAACTGCCCCCCTCCCCCCACTATGACGCTCTGAGTCATAACATCCCCCCACTTAAGACCAAACATTTCTTCTATTGGAAGAGATGTTTGTTCAACACCCTATCCGTGATGATGCACCCGCCACGATATTGACATCAAAGTGTATCACATTAAAGACACTGTCTTAAGAGTAATGATCAGAGCATAAGGCGTTGATTGTGGTTTCAAATACAAGACAGAAACACAAGCAGATTATGGCCGGAATACACCCGGGGTTGCCTCCTCCCGCGGTTTGGCTCCCCCAAAGATAGCAGAGTTTGGGTTGGCGACCTGGTTCAGCGGCTCAGACACGGTCCGAGGCTTCAGCTGCAGCCGAGGTCTCTGTGCTCGCTCCTCATCAGAAGGTTCCCTGAAGTCCGGTCTGCGGGGGGGCCTCTCTCTCAAGCGAGCCGGTCCTCCACCTCCAGGTCCTCCAGATCCGCCATTTCCGTCTCCAGGGTGACTGCCGCTGGCGCCGCCACCGGCTCTGCGGGGCCCTCTGCCGCCCCCAAACCTGCAGTAGGCCTGGTGCCGCTCATCGTAGTTGTCAAAGTCCGCCCTTACTGCTGCTTCTGAGTCACCTTTCTGCTCCCGGGCAGCCGACAAGCAGGCAGCTAGAGTCCTATCCGTTTGTTGAGTGATAATTAGCGGACTTCTCTCTACTGCCAAACATAGCTTATTGTCCACAGTCATCTTGACACTAGGCTCCCCTCGTTTTCCAGTGCCCACATCTTTAAGTATGGGAAGATCCACCAAATCACCCAGTTTGAGAGTTTGATCGCTGGGTCCCACACAGACTGGATCAATGGGCGGCATGCAATGCGGTGCGGCGTCACAAATGGGTACACAAGCAGTAGGGTGTCCAGTTATCTCAGGACTGGTAGGGAAAACCTTATCCCCAGCTAAATCATTCCCGAGAATGAGATCAACCCCTGCGATGGGCAGCCGATCCGTCACAGCCACACGCACTGGGCCAGATACCAGGGCGGAGGAGAGGGTAACTGCATGGACTGGCACACTCAAGACACTCAATTTAATTCCCCACACCAACAAGTTGGACCTACAATAGGACTGGTCAGAGAATGGCACCACACCACTTCGAGCCACAGAATGCTGTGCCCCAGTATCCCTTAAAATTGTAATTGGAATCTGGTCCCCCTCACGGCCACTGAGGGAAAAGTAACCGTGTGAAATAAAAGGCTTAAAAGAATCATGAAATTCTCGCGATTCCTCTGTCCAAAGCTCAGACCGACTAGTGCTTGCATCGCTCTGAATTAGCCCGACTGCAGAAGGGCTTTGTCTGTCACCTTTCTCCTTTTGCTGTAATATCGGGCAGCTTGCAACAAAGTGGCCCAGTTCATGACAATAAAAGCACTCACGCCTTTCCATTGGCGTTGAAGAGTTAGTGCGCCTAAAATTTTTAGGCGACCTCTCTTTATTTACAACAGGTACCGGTGGCCCGCGCTGCCCAGAAGATGAGAAGACACTTTTGTGAGTCAAGACGAACTCATCTGCCAGGACAGCCGCCTCAGTAACGGTCATCACTCTCTGCTCATTTAAATACAAGACTATGCGCTCTGGCAGCCACTTTTTAAACTCTTCCAACAGCATCAGCTCCCGCAGCTGTGCAAACTCCGTAGCTTTACTGGATTTACACCATTTATCAAAAAGCATGCTTTTTCCACGCGCAAACTCTACGTAGGTCTGGCTCGCATCCTTTCCCCCACCTCTAAACTTTTGCCTATAGGCCTCAGGTACTAGTTCATATGCTCTTAACACTGTCGCTTTAACCAGATCATAGTCCAAACTCTGTTCCAGTGTCAGAGCATTACACACCTCCTGAGCCTTTCCCACCAATTTACACTGGAGCAGCAAAGTCCAAACATCAGTCGGCCATTTTAAAGTGGATGCGATGCGTTCAAATGCAATAAAATACGAATCCACTTCAGACTCTCTGAACGGTGGTACCAGCGCTATATGCCTGCCGACATCAAAGCTATCGTGAGGAGATTGAGGTGTCTGATTTATTATAGGGGACCGGGGCGGGCCACCGGGCTGGCGTTCCAGCTCTAAGGCTCTAACTTTAAGGTGCATAGCTTCCACCTCCAACTCCCTAACGCGGAGTGTCAGCTGGAGTGCCTCCGTCGACATCACCGGCGTAGCTTGAATATCCACTTTCTTTAGCCCCTCTACAGTAAACAGCCCCCTCTCGCCTAGCTTATCGGTCACCAATTGTCTCAGTTCCTCTCGGTTTATGTTCACAGGCATTTCTATGTCAAAAGAGTTTGCAATGAGCACCAAATCCACCTTCCTACATTTGCTTAACTGCTGAAGTGTAGGATCAGCTACAAACTTGTCCAAATCAAACTCCATTTTTCACCCACACAACCAGCAATGCAGGACGAAAGAAAAGACTGGACGAGCCCCCAATTATGTTACGCCCGGCCTAGGGGAGCCGGAAGTAGCATACAAGTAGTTAAGTAATCCCGTAATTAAGACAAAGACCAAGGCCGCCGCTTTCTCGTTTTGGGGTATTTATTTTAGTTCAAGGTCATAGATTTCAGGGTGAGCATGGCCTAAAACAACAAACAAAACAATACGTGCAGGTCCCCCTACCTTCCCTAGGACACATAAAGAAACAAACAAAAATACAGGTGTCTTACCTAACTCCCTACCCAAAAACAGGAAAAAACATGAACAAACAAACAAAGGCTTCTCACCCCTACCGACCTCCTTGCTAAACCCCCCCACCAACCCAAAAGTCCATGAGGTGCAGCATGGCTGGGGCGAGCTGCTGGCTCACACAGGATCCTTTTTATGCACCGACATCCAATCACCTGCAAAAGGAAAAGAGACAGAGCAAGGAAAAACATACAGCAGCCACCGCAGGCAGGGAGGGGAACTGCCCCCCTCCCCCCACTATGACGCTCTGAGTCATAACACCCTGTCCTCCCATCACTATCGGCCTGTATCATTTATGTCACTGCTCTTTTTTTTTTTTCTTCTTCTTCTGTACACGCGCAGCTCATTTTTGTCCGAGCAGCAGCAGCCAAATGGGAGAAGGTCTTACCATACGCTCCAGAGTCAAGTCAATCACAAGCTTTGTGGCCTTCTTCTGAGACTCGAGTGCGAGAAGGTCCTCGGCGTTCTCCAGAATCCGACTCGGACAGGAGCTCGGGGTGCTTCAGGTGACGATGGCGCCGGCGTCGGTTGGACTTACAGAACCGGTGAAGTTCTTCCCTCGGAGGGCGGCTGTGGCCTCCAGATATTCCTTTATCATCGGCACGCGTCTCGCTCCTAGTCCCGTCACACTCCCTCTCTCTCTCTCTCTCTCTCTCCTTCTACCTCTGGGCTCAAGATAGGTCAGCCAATCCGCAGAGATTAGGCTGTTTAGGGAGTAAGAGGCTTGTTGTAATAGCAGGAGTAAAATGTTTATTTTGACCTGTCGGGTCACCGCTGGCAGCACTGGTTTGTAGTTTGTTTGGTTTCAAAATGAGAAAATCTGAGGTTTATTTTGAAAAATATTGAGTCTGGAGGCCAAACTGATCCAGAATCAGGCTTCTAGAGGAAGGGGAACATAAAAGTAACTGTTTAGTTTGTTATTTTGTCATAAAACCCTGCTGTTTATTACTTGAACAGGATGGCAGAATAAATATAGTTTTTCCCCCTTTAATGTTGGTTGCCCTTCACAGTCTAAGCATTAAGATGATGTCTCATCGCACCACATCAAATACTCAGAAAGAATTGCCTTTGTTGACATAAAAAATATTTTATATTAACACTTCGTGAAACAAGAACTTCCAAAAGGTCCGAGTGAGCAGCAGAGGGAGACACAGCTCAACGTTGCAACATTAACAGAAAGCACATTTATTGGGTTTGAACTCTTTGGTTTATTGGTTTAAAAAGTAGCACTGCAAACCGTGTCGTTAATATCCAAACATTCAGCATTTTTATCATAAACACAGTATCAGACTGAAGTATTTGATGAGCACCTTTGAGTGTAACAGTCAGGCCGGGGTCATGTTTATGTCATCATTAAAGGAAAAATCCCCCTGATTACTGGTGAACTAACAAAGAAATCTTACTGATGCCATTTCTATATGCAGTGGTCCTTTTTCCCCCCGCCCACATTGTTTCAACTAAACTGATCTGAGCTCAAACACAAAATGATTAGAAATGCCAATGTGCCTCGACATCGAATGAAATAATTTGTTATAAATAAAGAATAAAGATGGGAGTAAAACTGCTCGGCACATGGTAGAAACACAATGTACAAACTTCTCAGAGGATAAAAAATAAAAAGCGGACAATCACCTCCAAAATACAAAATCGCCTGCCATGAACCCGCTCCCAGTAGACATTCAACGAGGCCCTCGTGAGTGGAAGTGGGAAAGGGATGAACATAAAAACCCTTCAGGGGGAAAGGCCGTGGGTCGCTGTGTTCCATTGTGCTCGGCACGCTCGGGGTCATCCAAGGCGCCAACACTTCCTTTAACACCCAAGTGTCGCAACACCCTAAAACAAACTAAGACCATCAGAAGCTATTTCCACTCAAACTCTCCCCCCCCCACACACATGATCAACTTGTGCCCGCCTGCTTCTGTGAGTCATCCGTCCGTCCTTCACTGAGGCCTCGCGGGGCGGTTGAAAAACGGCTCCGTCTCTGCGTCCGTCACCCCCGCCTCGCCGAACAGCCCCCCGGCCGGCCCTCCGGCGATCACCTTGGACCCCGAACCCTGACGCCTCTGGATGATCACCAGCACGCCGACGATGAACCAGAGGAAGAAGTTGACCCACACCGCCGTCTGAAGGGGGGCGGGGGGGAGAGGCCACATTAGCAAGCTTATTTCTTTTATTATATTTGAATGAAAGGAACTCTTCAACGTGTCCGCTCAAGACATTGAATCAGAGACCCGGACGAGCCCTACTGACCTCGGCTTTGTGGAGGCTGTTGTAGAACCTTCCCCCTCTAAGCGGACTGACCCACTTTCTGGTCTGGGCCTCATCACAGCTTGAGAGACAGAAATGGATCACACGTTAGAAAGTGAACTGGTTCTCAAGTTTGAAACACATCCGTTGTGTCCCGTTGCGTCAGCAGTCGCTGAGAGGAGACATTTCAGCGGGACAGTCTCACCAGCATCGTGAATTACTAAGCGTTACAGCCATCGGTCAAGTGAGGCGAGTGTGAGCGCGTGCCACCTGGTGATGTTGGGGACGCTCTCCAGGAGCGAGTGGCAGAGCGCGTCGCGTCCGATCTTCACCACGCAGCCCGTGATGAGCAGGAAGAAGAGGAAGAAGCCGCTGGCGGCGATGATCAGGTTCATCCACGCGCGCTCCCTGCAGAGAGCAGACAGGACAGAGGCAGCGCGAGCGGCTTTTTTTTTTTTTTTTTTTTTAAAGGCCACTTCAACCACTGAACAGGGGAGAAAACTGCACCACATCCCATACGACAACATACCTATAAAATTCTCTCGTCCCATTTTGCTCAGCTTTTAAAAACTACTTAAGGTTTTTTTTTTTATGCCGCCACTCCAGCTGTGCAGCGTTTACCATTCGGTCTGTAAAGCTGGCAGTGAAAGTCTGAGTGTCCCCTCATAATGTTTCTCAGTCTCAAACAAGAAGACAACTCTGTAGACCAGAGGAAACCACAAATCTGAACTGAACGAGCAATATTACTTGTACTTACTCGTGGGTGGGTAAAGGCTGTGGGAAAATGGGTGCGGCTGTAAGTGGGAGTGACAATTACTCAAATTTGTACCTGCTTAGACATGCATGTGTGTGTGTGTGTGTGTGTGTGTGTGTGTGTGGGTCGTACAGTGAGTGTCACGGCGTGTGCCGCTACCTTCTGATTTCCCCGTCGATGCAGAACATGTAGAGCCAGTACAGAGACACCGAGAAACACACCACCGCCACCATGACGGATATGGCCGACACGAAGTAGCACAGAGACATGGAGCTGGAGGACTTGATCCCAATAAGGTCGGCGGTAGCGTTGTAGTCGACGAGTCCGTACAGCATGCAGCGGCCTCCGAAGTTACCCTGAGAAACAAAAGACTGGCTTTATTTCCATGTAGGATTATAGTCAAATTCTCATAGTAATGTTTCATCAACTTCATCTTCGTCACTGGAGAAACTGCAAAAACAAAATAGAACACACACACACACACACACACACACACACACACACACACACACACACACACACACACACACACACACACACACATACGAACACACCCTGCAGCATGTGACTTGTATAAAGAAGTTGAGAGAATAATTGGGCACGAGGACCCTCTGGTCACATGGTGAGGGCAGCGCACATTTTCACATGCACGCATTCCCAGCTCAAACAAAAAGAGAAAGTGGACTTTACGCCTAAGGAGCGGAGGTTGCTTGTAATTACAGGGACTTTTGTATAGTGGGCGGCACTGTGGTGAGGGACAACGTGCACGAAACCAACGTGCGCGTAAATAAGACCAACACGCACCAGAGTGAGGAAATCTGCAGGAAGTGCGTGTGTTTTGGGGGGTTGTTACCTGCTCGCGCTCTGACCGTTGCCAATATGTAATAAGTGGGAAATAGTAATGCGTGTTTTACATCTTTTTTTAATGCAACAAAAAATAGTTCTGATTTTATTTAAAGGTGGCCTGCTGGGCTTCTTTTTAAAACGCCCAAAATAATCGAAAATGTCATTACGTACATCATTAAATTGAAAAAAACACGTTCCGAAAACATACACCCTGAAGAGATGTTTCGTTTCGCTTCCCCTCTGGTAAAACTTTAGCACTTTGGTCAAATGTTTAAGCACCAACGCTGACGAGTCCATCCGGAAGAGCACTGCGATAGAAAGAAGCCCACGGAGGAGCTTCGTGGATCCGTTCCTGGGTAAAGTCACCTGCACTATGGTGATGGAGGCCGCGGTGATAATCCCACAGACGAAACAGCTGGCGTACAGACCCAACTCCAGCAGCAGCACCCCCGTTGACGCCATCGTCCCGCGGACCAGGTTCCTGTGTGGGCAGAGACCGGCGTGAAGGCCGCCGCCGTGAGGACAGGCGCCGTTTCCGGTGAGATGTGTTTCAAAATAAAAGCCGGGGCGGAACAGTGAACAAGTGCGACTGGAAAACCATCTGAAATCTCCGAGGGGATTCTCATTGTAACACAGAAAGCTGCCACGATGTCATTCGCCTAAGAAGTAACAGCAAGGACTCGAGAAAAGTCTTGCTCATTTGCGGCAAAAATGTATCCCACAACTTACCTGTCTCTTCGCGCAACGTCACAAACGCCACGCTTGGACGTTTAGGCCCAAACGGTCTGATTTCCGGCGTTATCTCGGTACTTTTTCGTCGGCTTGTGTCGGTTCCCTCACGGAGCTGCCAGAAGAGAGTATCTGCCCTTTTTTCATTCCCCTCTTGTTTGACACCAATAAAACACTGCTTCTCGTGAGCTCCCCCAGGCATGCACGTCCGCTTATAAATGCGCACAAATCGTTCATTTGCCACACTGATGGGTAGTGAGGCTTCAACACCGGTTATCACACAGGAATTATCTCCGGGTCAGGAGCAGGTTTTAACCGCCCCACACACACACACACACACACACACGGTGAGGTAAACCTCACGCAGATGAATGGATGAGCAATCTCCTTTTCATTGATGCAAATGTCAAAGAGTCCCACTATGAAATCTCATAACCCACGGTGAACTAGTGGCAGTTTGTGTGTTGCCTCCCAGGTATTTTAATCAGTCTCCTGTGTGTGTGTGTGTGTGTGTGTGTGTGTGTGTGTGTGTGTGTGTGTGTGTGTGTGTGTGAGAGAGAGAGTGAGAGAGAGAGTTGCACTTCATCCCCATTGCTTAATCAAACCTTGTGACTTATGTCATGTGACCATGCGACTGATATACGTAACACAATTTCAGTTAAATTCCCCTTCTGCGGTAGAAACACTAATCCCTGACACACATCACGTTATATTAGATGTCTATAAAGCTAAAAGGAGTTTCCATTCAGAGCTTCGTGTAATTGACACGAGTGGGCCGTACCCTGTCCCCAGTTCAGCTTGAAGTTGTGTGCCCGTTGTGTGTCAGGCCGCCATAGACGATGTGTTCTGCTGCGAGGGCTTCAAAGTGTGAGAAGCATTATCCGATTCCACCGCCGTGATCGATTTGTCCGAAGGGGCGAAGTGCCACGTGGTGCCACAACACAGTGACCCCTTTTAAGGCCGTTTTATTAGACAGCACCGGTGAACTGCATGCATGGTGTTGATAGTTAACGGCCGATAAAGAAAACCACCCCCAAAAAGTTAGCAAGGGAACATTTTCACGTGTGTTTGGAGGGGGCCTCCTTCTTCCAAATGCCAAACTGAAACTAGAACGAGAAGCACGCGGCTTCACAGGGTCCATTGTCCAGCTTGTTAGTCAAAGAACAGGAGCTTTTTCTGCAAGACCTCTGTGGTCCGGACACATTGCTCGCATACCAGAGAAACTCGCTCTCTCCCTGTGTGTGTGTGTGTGTGTGTGTGTGTGTTTTGTCTCAGGTGGCTAGACTCAGTCCAAGGCTGAGCCTCTTACAAAGCCATCATGCAAATATTAGTGTCAGTGAGAATGTGTGTGTGTGTTTTAATGTTGTTAGATTAAAGGCTTAAAGTATGATGGTATTAGTGTTGGCTAACAGGCACCGAACACCAAAGAGAGAGAGAGCTTGTGTTTGAGCTGTTTGCGTGTGTGTGTGTTTGAATGCAGTCATCACAACACAAGCCTGGTATCACTTTAATTCACTGATAAATACAAACACAAAAAAAATCACATGCAAGTCTGCATGAGGCACAGATCTAAATATGTACAATATAAAAGAGACACCTATGAAAGCAACGAGAAAAAAGGGATTACAATACGTGTAACGCAAATATAGGAAACATGCACTTGAAAACACAATTAGTTTACACGTATGGGCTCAGTCTCAGAGGCGTGATTAAGCCAGAGGAGCGGTCATTGACATTTTTTTTTATGAGGGGAAACAGAAGTTTCCTCTCCCAGTAAGAGTCATGATGTACAGTAGATAGTGTGAAAGTTACAGAAATATCTTTGGGAAACGAATGTTGATATATACTAACTGTACAGCCGGCTTATTTAGTTTAAAACAGGATATTTCAACAACAACAATACGTATAATAAGGAAACAACAAAACATTCAATTTACTATTTTAAATTCCGTATATTGTCCCTCTTGGCAGAATCTTAATTACATTGTGCCATCATGTACAAAAGTTGGGTAACAATTAAATATTGGACCAAGAGATGGACATACAGGCAGACAGTACTCCATTTGGCCTAAAACAAGGGCAACTTCATGTTTTTAAAATATCACAATCAACCCAAAAAGTTACAACATATAATCAACATTAATTACGATTGGTCCTCACATTTTCTTTCAAGACTTCCCAGCCTGAATTCTTAAGTGGATAAAAAAAAAAAAAACTTTGGATTAATGCAAACATGACAGCTTTCTGTTGGTGAGGAAAGGAGAGAGAGAGAGAGAGAGAGAGAGAGAGAGAGAGAGAGAGAGAGAGAGAGAGATACAGGCGCATCCTCACAACCAGGGGAAATGTATTAAAGCGCCGTGTGGGCTCTTGCTCTGAAAATATTCATATAATATCATAGTAAATGATGTGTTTGTGCAGTGCCCATGCTTGCGGTAAATTTGATTACCGAGCGGATGGATAGAATGGCTTCTTTTTTTTGTGAACAAGGGAATGCATCTTATATTTTTATGTCAATGACCGATGTGTAGCCATCCCACTGTAACACGCAGGAATGCGCATATTTCCATGCCAGTGTTACTGAAATCAATCAATCCACTTTCCTATCTCTGTGGCTGCAGCGACTCGGTTTTTCATGACTGTTTTATCAAAGCCGTGTAGCAGCACGTAGATTTCACTAGTCGGTGGACTGGTAAAAATGTTAGCAGATGGAATTCCTGTTTTAATTCAATGCTACAGTCACGTTCCTCAATAAATGCAGTCACAAGACTTTCATCACTGCATAATGTGTGCCCTATTAAGCATGCGTGTCTTTCCCTGCACACCATGTGAAATAAAATGGATTTGAAATTCTCTTTTTTTTTTGTTAATCAAAGAATTACAAACGTGCTGAATAGTGGAATTTAGTGGATTTGCTAATAGCAGGTCTCACTGGAATCGAATAAAATCCCCTTCTTTCAGTGAGTTATTTGTTTGTGCATGCATGTGTGCCGGATGAAAGCGCTTTCATTGTCAGCCAACCGGACAACCGGGCAGCCTAAAGGCATCTGGAACAGGGCTGTCGAGCTTACAGATGATCTTGTAAATCCCTTTCTTCCAGCAGGGGTCGCTGTCTCTCCCCGTCCAAATGGCCGAGTAAAACTCCCTCAGAGCAACGTCCGATACCTCGATAAACCTCTCCGGCACCTGCAGACAGGAGAGCGAATACTTTCACATTTACTTTAGAGAATCCCTCAATAGTCCGCCGAAATCCGCTGTTAAAACCACTGGCATTTCTTATCAGGAGCATGGGCTTTGGTGACGTCGTACTTTTTGACATCTGGTTGCCTACTGTTAATGGGGCGCGCGCGTGATTAAGGTTATTAATTACACCTGCGCTCGTCCTGCTGCATGACACCCGAGCAGAAGACTAATTAGCCAGTCAACTCAAAACACCTGTGTGGTGAAGCGAAGCTCTCTGAAGGCTGCACCTTTTTTTTCTGATTCAAAATGAGCTGGGTGAATTCTGTTTATAGCACTACAGAGGGGAGTTTGGCAACCTATTGCATTTTTGGCAAAAGCCTTAGACTTTGTGAGAGATATCACGATTTGGTACTTTTTTTTCCTAACAGTGTTCAATTTATTATCATGGAAAAACGTTATGTACGTTCTGAATTATTGCATATGTGGAGATTGATAACCACAGTCGTTAGGGGGTCACCACATGGCCGGTTAGCTCAGTTGGTTAGAGCGTGGTGCTAATAACGCCAAGGTCGCGGGTTCGATACCCGTACTGGCCAGTGATTTTGAAAAAAAAAAAGCAAAGCCGCATATCGCGGAGGGCAAAGTTTGGAGTCTCTCGGTCTTTGAAGCTGCGTAGAATTAATAATAACATTAGAATTCGCGTACGTTGTAATGCAATGGTGACGTTAATCACATTAAAGTGCAGACTGAGGGCCAAAGGAATTATATATGTCCTTACTATTTTACTACCATAATTGTTTATTCGATTTATGCCTGTACCATTATGATTGCGATGCAAATAATCTAATGCACATTGATGTAACTGTCGTATATTTCACTAAAAAGATAAAGAACTGCCCATAAATCAGTCTTGTAGCAGTCAACAAATCCCCCCCAAAATGTATGCATACCATTTATATGAAACAGGAGGCTCACAGATACCATCAGTGAGAAAAAGAATAGTTGGTTCAAAACAAAATAATAATAAAAGACATTTATTTCAGCAAAAAAATAAAATGTACATATCTGGCTTTCGTCACCCTGACAGTCCTGTAAGGTATCAAAGCATCCACCCGAGGACATGCTGCACGGGGACACCCTCTCCTCACCTGGTAGACGTTGCTTTTGTTGTAGTGCATGTTGAGAATGCGGTAAAGCTCCGTATCACGGCCCACTCGTAGGTGACTCTCCCTCCCCAGACGAGGTGCGCCCTCCCTGGATCGGACAGATGACATGGAATACTTGAAATTCATCCCATACGTGTGCCCACAGTATTCAACTGTCATAAGTATTACTTGCATCACTCTTTGACCATCCTCCGCATAAATCTTTTTCTAGGATTGCATTACGTTCAATAACAATCCAAGTGCTATTTTTCCCACCGGGTCAGAGCCTCGCGGACCGCCTGGCGGGCGAAGCGCTCCATCTGGATGTAGAAGAACTCTCTGAAGTTGCTGAACCATTTAATCATCTGGGAGGTCACACAGCGGTTAAACTAGACAGCAGGACGGGGAGACAGCAGGACAGGATGTGAGCAAGTGTGGACAGGCGGCCAAGGGGGGGGGGGTTACTACATGATTTCATATGACGCTGAGGATCAGATTACAGTAAAACACGGGGTTCAAAGACGGAGAGAAAATTTGTTTTGGTGCTTCATAAAGGAACGTGTTGCTCACGTTAATATTCTAATCAAATATGAGGAGATTTCTTTCTTTGGATTGTATTTGGTTTAGGAATTAAGCACCTTACAGAAATGTTGTTATCAACAGACATTCAAACAGAAATTACAGTAAAAAGACAGAGGGCTTTTTTTCCTTCAAAATGACATGTACATTTACCTTCAACTTTTTCACATCAAAGTAAAGCTGTTGACGTTTATCTTTTATTATTCACACTGAACTAATTTTCCTATTAATCATAAAGTTTGCTGTTACAGTGCAAAACATCTTCCCTCAATGTATTTGTTTGGTGATAAAATTATCCTTTAGATCAAATCATTTCAAGCGGTCCTTCCTCCACCTCCAGTCGCGCTCACTTTGCCCTCTCAAGGAGGGGGGGGGGGGGCACTCACCTTGACGTCGGGGAAGTAAGTCTTGAGCGTGTTGGAGCTGGGGTAGCGCGCGTAGAAGAACATGAGCTTGGCCTTCTTCAGATGGCAGGGAGACAAGCCCTCCTGGGTGTAAACATGAGGCCAGTTAAGGACACACACACACACATGTCCTTTAAAGACAAACACACACACACACACACACACATGAACACTCATGAACAAAGACATTCCCCTCCCGTGTTCCTCCCAACTTCGATGACAAAAGGATATTCCCCCAGCGGTCAGGTAGAGCTCTCCTCCGTCCATCCCCCCTCCTCCTCTCATCCCTCCGTCTCCCCTCATCCCCCTGTCTCTGCCCCCGTGAGCGTGGCGCGCGAGGGAGGGGTCGAGGTGGCCGAGCAGGGGGAGCGGCGGGAAAGACGGGTGAGATGACGGGTGAGCCGAGAACTCCAGGAAGGGGTCGGAGTTCAGGTAGTCCTTGCGGGACGGATGAAGGTGGGGCAGCTGGGCGTGGTGAAACGAGCGGGAGAAGAGCTGCTGCATGGAGTAGTGGAGGAGGGGGAGGGGCAGCGGCGGAGGAGGCGGGGGCGGTGGAGGGGGGGGCGCGGGGAAGGAAGAGGACGAAGAGGACGAGGACGAGGAGGACGGGTGGAAGGAGAGGTCCTTGGGCTGCGAAGCCGGGGGCAGGAGGGTGGGGTGAGACAGCGGAGGCGGGCGAGGTAGAGACGGGTGCTGGTGGGAGAGGTTCGGGTGGGAGGGGTTCAGGTGAGCAGGGAGGGGCGGGCCGAGGAGCGGTTGGGCTTTTCGCATGTCATGTGACCTTTGGGCCGCCGAAGGCATGGACAGATCCGAGGGTTCGGCGGGGCGTGGCGGCCCCGGAGGCGGGACGCCCCCGTTGCTCCTCCTCTGGACGGGCTTCTCTCTTCCTCCATCCTGCCTCCCCCCCGCCTTCCCCTCCTCATCTCTCACCTTATCCTCCCCTCGGCCACTTGTTAAAAGTCCCATCCACGCTTCCCTCTCCCTCCCGCCGTCGTTGCCGCCTTCGGACGGGAGGAAGGAGATGGCGGCCGGAGGAGAGGAGGGGGCGGCGTCCGTCATCTCGGTGTAGAGGCGGAGGACCCGGTCTATGACTCGGGCCACGGCGCTGCCCAGCTCCACCTTCAGCGCCTGGGCGAACTTCTGGCCTCCCTCCTCGCCCTCGTCTTCGATCCCTCCCTGCCAATCCCCCCTCACCAGCCCACCGCAGTCCAGCCACAACCCCGCCCCCTCCATCACGCCCTCCAGGTGCAGGCCTCCTCCTCTTCCTCTCTCTATCCTCCCCACGCTGTCTTTTGGGGTCTCCTCCCTCTGCTTGTGGAAGTTGTCGAAGGGGGAGACAGAGAGGAGTGAGAAAGTTTCCTTTTCCATCTCTCCGCCATCGATGTCCTCTTCATCATACATCCCTTCTGTGATGTCCTCCTCCTCCATCAGACCGCCGTCTTCTCCGTCTCCTCCTCTTCCGTTCCTGCACCTCATCTCCTTCTCCTCCTCCTCCTCCTCCTCAAGGTGCTTCTCCCCAAAAGCCCTCCACACCTTCTCCTGCAGGGCCTGCAGTCTCTCTCTCGCCTCCTCCAGCTGTTCCTTCAGCTCCTCCCTCTCTCTCCTCTTCCCCTCCTTCCCCCCCTCGCGCCCCCTGCCTCCCACCTCGGCCCCTCCATCTCTTGGTCGGCTCTCCAGCTTCATCCTCTTCACCTTCAAGAGGTCCTGACTCCACTCGGCGACGAGGGCGGCGTCGCCGTGCCTCTTCTTGACCCCCGGCGATCTGTCTCCTCCCTCCGTCGCCCCGTCCTCTCCTCCTTCCACCCCTTGCTCCGCCCGTCTCTCCCTCTCCCCTCCGTCCTCCTCCATGTCTCGGTCTTGCAGGTGTCTGTGTGTGCTCGGGTTGGTGTTGAGTTGACCTCCAATCCTCCTGGGGGCTCCACCTGGCTGGAGGAGGTGGTGGATGAGGGGGAATCCGGGAGGCCTGAATGCGGGTGGAGGGCGACCGGCAATGGGCTGAGGATGAACTCCAGGGAGATCAGTGGAGCTGTGAGTGGCAGCGAAAGCGTGCATCTGGGGAGCAGAGTCATCAAAAAGGTCCGTGGGGGAATCCATCACTGGAGAGAGAGGGAGGCGGGTAGAAGGAGACAAAATTACTGTTTTACTGTGGTGTTGCATAAAAACGGGGGGGGGGGGGGGAGGGGGAGAGGAAGGGCGATTTTTGCCACAAGACCCTGATACATTTAATTGGGTTCTGATCTCAGAATTTATAATAATAATCTTTCTATTAATCCAAAAGTGATCATTGTTATTATTAAATCGACAATAATCTAGAAATAAATCTTTATCTGACGTGACAACATGAGTTCCACCTAAACAACAGTAAATGATGTATTTTTACTTCGAATCAGAATACTTTTGTTATTTCAATGAGCGGACAACTGAATTAGTTCACTTTTTGAGAGGTTCAGAGACCTGCGTTCACCGAGCTGTCAAACGCAGCACACCATGTGACTGGCACGTGACTTCCGCTCATCTGGACTGCAAAACAGGTCAGCGGCCTACCACGGGCCTCGGCCACTTCCACTTCCAGCGACAATTGAGCCGTGACCTCCTTACACAGGGCTGCACAACGCAAAACACCGGGGCAGTTAAGAGCGAGTTCAGAAACAAGCCATTCAAAGGGTTTCTCTTTTCCCCTGCGTGGGTCCCTGACGCGTCTCAGGAGCAAAACCGCACATGGCAACAGGGAGAGAAGAGCCGGGGCGGGTTAGCATCCGGCTCACCATCTCGGTGACGCGTCGCCCGCTTCTCTTCAAAACCACTTCTCCCGTTTTCTTGCTACTTTCCGATAAAGCACAAACGGCATGAAAACACAAACGACAGGACGGAGGGGCACGACGCTGTAGGACGAGGACGTGATAACAACACAGTGTGAACATATTACACCACCTTTATGCTCTTTTTTTTTCTTCAAATTGCCAGAAAATGGCTTGAGTGGGTACTTCTGCATGGCCTCCCTACATCAACTGGAAACGCTTGTAATTGTAGAGAACGCCGCGTTTGTGAATAACACAATATCTCACTATTTAATCCTAACACATGTGCCCTTCTTTTTTTTGAGCCTCCTCGCCGTCCAGAAGCCCTTTTTCCTTCCTCTCTATTCCTCTCTTCCTCTCCTCTCTGTTATCAGTGCAGGCAGCTTGTTAAGTACTGTTTGATCGGAGTGTTTACTGTCAAACACTCATACACACGCGCACACACACACATTACACATCCACACAAAAGAAAAAAGAGAGGCTTGAGAGAGGGCTGACAATGGTCAATGGTCCTTGGGGAGTGAAAAAGAGTGAGAGTAGCATGTATATATGTGTGTGCGTGTGTGTGTGTGTGTTTGTGCGCGCGTGTTTATATGCCAGTGTGTGTGTGTGTGTGTGTGTGTGAACAGCAGTCCTACTTAGCATTGATAACAGCGCTAATCCACTTCAGATGGATACGCTACCGCTCACTGAACAGAACGATGGATGGATGATAAATGGACAGATGTAAGGACAGACTAAAAGAGGTGGACCAGACAAAATGTGAACACAGACGCTCTTTAGCATTTTAGGCTTTGCTTGACCGTCAATGGTTAGAACTAAAGCTGATTAGATGGAAAGATGAATAGATTTATTGATAGATAGATACGATAAATGGATTTATAGAAAGATAGATAGATAGATAGATAGATAGATAGATAGATAGATAGATAGATAGATAGATAGATAGATAGATAGATAGATAGATAGATAGATAGATAGATAGATAGATAGATAGATAGATAGATAGATAGATAGATAGATAGATAGATGAATGGATGGATGGATGGATGGATGGACAGATGGATGGATAGATTAATAGACCAGTGCTTAGGTCCCTCGGTCCAACATGAAGAGAATAATCCTACTATAAATAGATAAATATCAATTATTCAAATGCCCTGTCCTCTCTTTAATACAGCCCAGATGGCAAACCAGCCAATGCGCTTATATCAGGGACAGATTAGCTTTTCAAAGCCAGCGGAAAGCTGCATAAAATATGAACACCGAGCAATGAAAATGAAAGTAACCACTAGATTAGACCTCAGAAGGGTACTGGTAGACGGCTGTAGGTGTTACTGGGAAAACTGACAACACAGGGAACTCCCCACTGGTAGCCCATTACTGTAACTAATGCATATTTGTAAAAGTGCCATTTGGGTGTATTGGTTATTGTTAACAGGTTATCTCTATATGTCTCAAATGTTAGGCCTCCCGCCCTATTTGCGTTCAAGCAGTTGATATTTCAAAATATAATTTTGGTCAAGCTATCGTTTTGCCGGCCTACGGACTGTGTGTTTTAGCCAGATCTAAAATTCCTCAAATCTAACTTTCAAATGAACGTCGGAGCATTATTTGTGTCAGTGTTTTTTTTTTAAATTTTTCTGAGTTGTTTTATTATCATCATATTATAATTTTAAACATATATATATATATATAAATATATATTTTCTTGCCAAAGATTCATCTATCGATTTATCAACATATGTATCCATCTATATATTAATTTATTATTCTATTTAAATGTATGGATCCATCTCTCCATCATCTACGCTAGTAGAAATAATATTACTTTGAATAATTTATATAATGTGCGCGAGCTGTCAGTTTATCAGTGCGTGTACGCGCGCACGCTCCCGCGCTGCGTCCTGTCACTAATTGGCAGCGATGGACTAATGTCGCAGCACGAAAGGGAAAACGACAACCGAAATGAAACACACACACACACGTCGCTTACTCGACGTGTAAACTGTTCAACAATATGTCGCGTTTGTAAGTTTAAAAAAAAAAAATGAACTCACTCTCGGTGCACAGAGAAGAGCTCCAGCGGTGCCCCCCCTGGCCCCCCACCCACCCTCCCTCCCCCTCCGAAGCGTTCCACTCCAGCGGCCGCTCCTAGGCGCTCTGCCTCGGTCTCCTCTCTTCCGCTGGCACCCGGCGGGCCTCGGACATCGGTTCTGGCGGAAGAAAAAAAAAACCAAAACAACAACCGGCGACTTTCCCGTCTCTCTCCTGTTCCCCCGCGCTCTTTTTTATTTGTCCTTTGTTTTCCTCTCACTCATCCGCCGCCTCCTCTTTACTCTGTAGTTGTGTCACTGTGCAGGTTTCTCTCCCCCCCCCCCACCCCACCCCTCCTCACCCCCTCCCCCCTCTTCACCCTCCCTCGCAGATCCATCTATCTATGGCTGGCATCGTCTCTCACGCACTGCTCCCGGGTGTGGAGCCGCGGTGGGCGGGCGGCCGGGCTCGAGAGCTGGCCACTCGACGGTCCGGTCCCTCCCATGTTGGCATGACCTCCCGTACGTGCACGCACACGCGCGCGCGCACGCACGCGCGCACACACGCACACAGACCAGAGAGGGTGGTTCAACAGTTTAGAAGTAACGGATTACTAAATAACGTCAGTGTCCTTTTTTGAGCACGCACGATGGCTACGGTGACTGAGACTGAGGAGTCTGACTTTTCGTAAAAGTCGAACAAAGTGGTGGATGCTGAAACCATTACGTACCTTCACTTGTTCTAGTACATTCTCAGCTTCACAGTGAGGGTCAGAGTAAGAGTCAGGACATTCATTAACAGTTTTATCTCACCACAGGATTTTTTTTTTTTTTCAAAAGCAAAGAAACAGGAAACGGCTTTCAATTGATACACAGAAAAATTGACACTCAAATTAACACTATTGGAGTTAATTTTAACACGTTTAAAGTGTTCCATGGGGTCCCCACTCCAGTGTCAATGAAACACTTTTACAGAGTTAATTTTAACTCTCATATAGTTGAAATGTAACAATACCCAAGCAACAACACCAGTGGGTAGTGAGTTAAATTGACTCTGTGAGATTCAATTTGAACTCTAAGCTGGTGTTTATATTATCCCAATCTTGTCAGTGTTAAATCAACACTCCACGAAGTGTTAACAATTTAACTCGGAATAAGTTCTCGGAATAAATAATTTTGCCCAGGGAGCAATTCAGAGCTCAGGGCCACTTTGACATGGAACATGGGTAAGCCAGGGTTCGAACCAACAACACTAAGGTTCCTGAATCCTTGCACCATATTACATGGAGTTAAGCCTGAAACCAAGAACTGTGACACTGTACAGTTACATTTCAATCCTATCAAAGAGTTTATTTAACTCTACTAAGTGTTGCAAATGAATCTGAATGATCTTGAAACTGGATAATGACTCCAGCTCTTTCGTACAGTTGACTCTGTAAGAGTTGAATCAACTTTTTGCAGTGTGATTTCAACTCTGCAACTTCAACACTTTTGCCTGACACCGGGAGAATTAACTCTTAGGAATTTTGCTGTGTACTTTCCTCCCACACAGCAAAATTCTAGCAAACCAAACTTTGCTACGTACTGTAGTGCATGGATTGGAGAGGCAAGGGTGGCGGTTCAAACACTGGCTGCTCCATGTTCCATGTACCAAGTGTCTTTGAGCAAAACACCTGCTCCCCGGGCCAAAATGTTGAGGATGTGGATAAAAATGTCATGTAATATATTTAACACTGAGCAGATTTATTTTTTAAACACTTATTCTGAGTTAAATTGTTAACACTTAGTTGATTTAACACTGACAAGATTGGGACAATATAAACACCAGCTTAGAGTTTAAATTGAATCTCACAGAGTTAATTCAACTCACTACCCACTGGTGTTGTTGCTTGGGTATTGTTACATTTCAACTATATAACATTAACTCTCGGAAATTTGCTGTGCATAAAAAGCTGATTTAAAAAAAAGATAATGTTAAATGAGTTCATACTGATCTTTCTAAGTCATATTGTTGAAATTTAACCATATGATGGATATTTGAAATTAAACAGCAATCTGCGACCCAGTTTGCATGTGACATGTAAATGGACAAAATTTGGAAAGGACAGAGGAATATTCCCGCACTGGTTTACCTCAGCCATGTCGCTTTGCTCGCACAGAGATATAGCACCCAGAAAAACATGTCTGCAGATGCCTGACCTTGGACAGTAATCTACCTGTTGCTGACAGTAATCTAACCCTCCAAACAGAGAGCGGTGCGAACGTTATCTCTTTTTGAGAAGAATGTATTTTTTTCATCCTCCCCCCCCAAAAAAAACATTCCATCTCCAACTTCTCTGTCTGTCTCATCTCATTTCTGTCCTTTTCTACTTCTGATTAAATATGGTTGGGCGCTGACTGAAAGGTCACAGTCGTTATGGAAACGAGGCTGGTAACAAAAGCTGGACACGCGGGCACGGCGTGGAGAGAAAAAAAAGGGAGAGGTGTCTGAATAAACACGCAGAGGAGAGGAGAGGGCAGGAAAAGAGAGAAAGTGAGTTCACTCTGAATAAATAAAAACACATTCAGAGGGAGAAGGGCGAGAGACGGTCGTGGAATGATGGCTCCACCTGCAATAATAAATAACAAAAGATAATACCAGGGTTTTGTAATTCTGGGAGGCAGAAGTGTGCGTGTTTGTGTTGTGTGTGTGCACGTTGGACGGAGTGGCACACTGGGAGAATACAATTGAGAGATAATACACGGATCTGCTGCACAGGCCGGAGAATACTGAAAAGGACTAAATTGTTCACAGAAAAGCCTCCCAAAAATCCTAAAATTGTGCGTGTGTGTGTGTGTGTGTGTGTCATTGAGTGAGTGTGATCACGTCATCTCTTTCAGGGCTCACATTATGTTAACCACTTAGACCAACATCAAACCCTCTCACACACACACACACACACACACACACACACACACACTTCAGTGCAAGCATGAAGGTGCCAGACATATAAATAGGACGTCCCAGAGCGAGAGACATAAAGATAAAGGGACTGACGTGGAGATAGAGAGAGAGAGAGAGAGAGAGAAATTATAAATTCAAAAGGGAGACGGGTGAGAAAAGGGATGGGGAGGAGTGAAGTGAAAAGCCGAAAGAGGGCAAGAACAGTAGGAGGGGAGGAGGGGGGAGGACGGATAGATGTGAAAGGATCAATAGATGGCATAAAGTGTATGTTCATTGATTTCTGTACAGGGAGAGGGAGCAATGGGGTGAGAGGGAGGGGGAACGAGGGGGGGGGGGGTGATTGAAAAAGTGGGGAGCGGAGAGAAGCATGAACAGGGGGGGGGGGGGGGTCATAAAGAGGAAGCAATGAACAAGTCTGAGCCCCACCATAAGGCGAGGGAGTGTGGGAGTTATGGAGGCCTAATTTAAGCTGCATCAATCAATACATTCATATGAACGCTGGGTCAGATGACCCAGTCTAATGGGAAAGGGGTCAAACCCACACAGAATGATCTCCAGCCCTGTACAGTTACGCTCAGGTCTCAAATGTCTCCTACTAAATGACATTCCTATGCAACTGAAACGCTCTCTCGTGGAGGCTCATCTACATTTCGAACCCATAAATATGTGGTAATCTCCCGTATGTCCTGTTGGATCCAACATGAATTACATAATCATTTGATCATGTCTCAGATATTCTCATTTTCAGTCCATGAATCAGTCCCCATGTGTCAAAAAACATTGGATCTAACACATTCCCAAAATGCAACTCGAGGGCCACTTCTTGCCCCTCAAAATAACCATGGCGACATCATTATTTGTTGACTTTGTTCTTTAATTGTTTTCCTGTACTAGGTGTTGATTTGCTTCATAGTAGCAGAATTTAGTTGTAACCCGCAACAATAGGCGGCCCCATGTGAAGTGAACAAGACCTACATGACATACGTCAAGACTTACAGTACCGGTGAGAAGGTCAGGTTGTAAAGGAGCACATGGGGGGACGGACGGACAGGCAGACAGAGAACGCGTTGGTGTGTGTGTGTGTTTGTGTATGTGTGTGTGTGTTTGTGTGTGTGTGTGTGTGCGAGGGAGATGGGAGTGCGAGAGACAGAAGTGTACTCAAATAGCTCAGGGCAAGGTGACACAGACAAACGAATGGACACAGAGGCATAACAAGCTCATAGAGGGGGGATAGTGTGTGTGTGTGTGTGTGTGTGTGTGTGTGTGTGTGTGTGTGTGTTAGAGAATGAGAGAAAAGGGAAGAGACGGAGGGGGCGGAACGGGTGAGAGGGATAGAGGAAGTTGAGGGAACAAAAACAAAAACAGGGAGAGAGTAGAAGAGAGAGTGTGTGTGTGTGTGTGTGTGTCTGTGTGTGGACAGCCGAAGGTGTCAGAGTGTGCTGTTTGGCTTAATGATGACCCACTGGGCATGTAGGTCATAACGGTCCGTGTCTCAAAGCCACGAATGTATGCCTGTGTGCGTCCATTAGTGTGTGTGTGTGTGGTTGTACGCGTGTGTGAAAATAGAAACTCACTAGACACACGCATGTAAAGTGGATCTCTTAGCATGCGTTTTAAGAGTGTGTTTGGTCAGAGGTTGGAGAAGCAGTTTTTCTCGCCAGTAGAACTCAATAGATACTTACACACACACACACACACACACACACACACACACACATATTACAAACACACACAGGCTTTTTTTCACCCACACAGGCTGCAAAGCCAGTTTTTGGCATACACACACCAACAGCTGCCCTGCTTGTCATACATGCACATGCAATGCACCATGCGTGGCACTAAATTATGCACAAACACACACACACACACGTCTTTCTTTTGATCTCTCATGACAACACACACATTCGCTAGTTCGCTTAAACACACACACACACACACACACACACACACACACACAGGGGGAAGCTATTATGCTCTCAGGCTGGAGTGTTTTGATGGTATAATTGCAGTGACCAGTGAGGAGAAAGAGACAGAGAGAGGGATGGAAAGAGGGATGGGGATGGAGGGAGAGAAAAAAAGAGGAGAGTGCTGACACTCTCAGCATGCTAATGCTGCGAGGCTCTACCCCCCCGCACCCTCTTTGCACACGCACACACACACACACACACCCTCCACCAGATTTCATCCCTCCCTCCATCCGTCTCTTTGTCTCTCCATCTTCCTCTCCATCTCACATCCTCTGCTTTTCACAGGTGCAGCACTAGAAAGCGGGAGAGATGGAGGGAAAGGTAGAGAGGTGGAGAGATGAGAGGAAAAGAGGGGTGTATAACAGGATGGAGTAATGTTATCTCTCGCTTTTCTCTGCCATCCCTCCATCCTCTTCAAGCTCCCCACAATGTTCAAAACAAAGCAAGCGAGGAAAAAAAAAAGCGGCAGGATGAAAATAGAGGAAGAGGGAGGGTCAGTTTTTCCATCCCCCTAACAATGGAGGGATGATCTGTGCTTATCCTCTAATCACGTCCCCCTCTTTTTTTCCCCCCGTCCTCCGTCCTCTCTGTTATCTCTCGCTCCCCGCCACCCCTCTTTTTCTCATCTGGTGGTAGAAAGGGTAGCCTTTTCCTCACGCCGGCCTGCCTTTTATTGTCGCCTCTCCCATCTGTTTGTCTCCCATCCCTGTCTCTCCTCTCCAGAGAAGGGATTCTGCTGCATGCCACTGATCTCTTCCCCCTTTTCCCCGCCTCTCCTTTACATCCCCACTTCCTCTCCCCCTCAACAACCTCCGCTCATTTGCTCAGAAAGTTGAAAGTAAGAAAAACTTTCAAAGGAGGCTGGTTTTATTCTGGAGGATTTCATTTAAAAGAGCACGTTGAAAAGCCGGCAGAAGAAATACAAAAAACTAACTGGTCTATTGGGGATAAGGCGTATGAGATTGTGAAAATAAAACAATTACCGCTCAAATGTATCTTGACCGGTCTTTAAGCTTGGGCCATAGGAGGAAAAATAAAGTGACAAGTAATCGGGGGAAATAAAGGACATGTATAACAAAATGAAATAACTACCAGTAACAGCAGCTCTGACAGCGATGTTTGTGATGTTATGAGTAGTATCCACACCACCTTTTCACCTGTCCACTTAAAAGCACTGGAGGGCTGTCTTTCTGCAGCACATTTAGGGTTGTGTAACACAAAGAATAAAAACACACACACACACACACACACAATAAGTAGCATCGGAAATCTGTATCAGCAGCCCGACGGGTCGCTACAGCTGCTTTGCTGCGGAAACTGCTCTGCTGAGAGAGACCCAATGTGAGATGTAGCCGCCTTCGGGGCGGACGAGCCGGTGCAACGAGGAGTCTGCGCGATGCGGCCTCGCGTCCCACAGCGACCCTCGGAGGTACTGTCACGCTACTGCAAGCCTTTTTAAACCCGCCACAGAATTAACCACAGAATTACAGAAACTGTGAAACGATAGAACTATTTGAAAATACGACTGGAAAATAGCACCTCCAACAGAAAATGTCTAGCCCATTTTTAAACAGAAGGTCCAGAGCTGTAAGGCACCAATCAGTTGATCCTGATTTGACGGTTGTGGTGAGGCTTAAATATCCCAGCCGTGTGACTACTGTATTAACCATTTGATTTTATAATCCTCCTGAGAGTCCTGCAGCAAACTACCCGTCCCTTCTACACTTCACCCTCAAGAAAACATATCTTACAGCCTTTAATTCAATTAATTTTTATTAATCATAACATCAATTTTGCAAAAGGCAAACTATTTAACAAGATAACATTATAAAAGGAGGGTAAAAATCAGACAAGAGGATTGGAAGGATTATTTATCCATTCAAATTATTTTAGATTAGCTAATCACATTTTTTACTGTAGCAGTGAGATGTGTAGTGCGTACCTCAGGAGTGTGTGTGTGTGTATGTCACAACACCTGAGCTTCTTTGTCTTTCAGCTGTCCTTCTGTGTGTGTGAACAGTGCACACACAAGTGTGCCTCTACGGGTCCTGTGCACGTGTGTGTGTGGGAGTGGGAGTGTGTGTGGGTGAGGAGTGCCTGTCCACCAACATCTCAGTGTGCTTTAAATACTGTGCTGTCCTTCTCATCACAGACTCCCTGCGTACCGGGTCTTGGTCTCCTGGACAGATGGACAGAGAGGAAGACAATGATGATTATTTCTCATTATAATTGTCTGGTAATGATAGTGTCCTGTCCAGTGGAGAGAAAGTTTTTTACTTAAAACATGTAATTATCAAAAAGTGTAAACAGCAGCGCGGAAAAAAAACAAAACAAATCCTTTTGCAGAGATAATGTCCACTGACACCTGTGGGAATTGAACCCACGCCCCCGGAGAGTCTGCAGCCTAAACACAGCACCTCGTTGCAGTACTCAGATAATTCATTGGGGAAGGTGGGTCAATGTTTCCACAAGCCCAAAATAGATGTGGGACACTGGGAAGGCACAAAGTAACCATAGATTACCCATTAGAGGGCTGTCACATGTTAGCACGGTACACACATACTTATTTTAGCTGTGGAGCTCCTTTAGATCCGTGCATGACTGAGTCTGTTCTAACACCAGAAGGTCCACGGTTAGTTCAATTGATTGTGTGTGTGTGTGTGTGTGTGTGTGTGTACTTTTCCTTTTAGGTAGATCAACATATACAAACATAGGTACTGGGCCATTGCTGACCTGAATACTTTAGCACCGACCTATCACCTCACCCTGTACTCCAGTGATCAGGATATCCACCGCCGTCCTGTACCCACAAATGGCTGAACTAAACTCTCCCTCCTTCTCCTTCTCCATCGCAGCTGTTAGCTCAGTGGATGCTTGGTTTAAGTAAGCAACGTCCTCTCCGTCCAGACTGGTAGGCGGCAGTGAGAACAACTCTGAGTGGTCACCGGAAAAACTGGATTTATCTGAAATGGAGGGAGGGACAGGAGCATGAGATGTAATTTACCAGAAATGAAAACATTTACGACGGCAGTTTTAACACCACTCACTATCTGAAAACTCACGGGGGGGGGGGGGGGGGGGGATAAGGACAAGAATGGCTGGTTGCTATTTGTGACTAGACACCAAAGAGGCGTGGCTGTTGAAGTCTGTATATTACATTCTAATATGGGTTCCCATCCCCATGTATCTTCACCTTGTTTATAGCAGGGATCAAAGACAGCCAAATCATTGTCTGTCAGAGGAGGCGGCCCTTCCTCTTTTGGCAATGGTACTTGCTCTTCGGCCAAAGAGTCGAACAGTGAATCGAATTCTTCCTGGGACTCTTGTGATTGGAGGTTTATGGCTGTGCTTCGGTCGGGAGACGGAACTGTAGGTGGTAAACATGGAGCAAAAGGACAGATCAAGATAATTAAAGAAATAAAAGCACACGTCATGGTTAAACACGGGCTGTTTATTTCATTGACCACTCCGTACCTCCGTCGTCCAGCTCTGTATCGCTCGGCTCCTCTTCTTCTTGTTCTTCTCTCGGAGAGCCTCCCATCTCGCTGTAAGCCTCAGTCGCCACCTCCGGTTCTACTACATCTAATCCCAGGTTGGTGCCCAGGTCCTGGGGTAAGGTGGGAGCTTCCCTTCCCTCCTCCTCCTCGGCTGGTTCGCAGTCCGAGTCCCTCCGCTTGGGGAGGGGGATGAGAGGGGGCGGCAGAGGCCCAGTGGAGGACAGAGGAGCGGCATCCAGAGGCCTTGTGACTTCACCACCCTGAGAACAGGGAGGGAGAAAGAGAGGGCAAACGTGGTGGAGGTATGAATAGAGCAGGAGGCGTAGGTGGATAGAGGCCACATGAAAAGGAATCCTGTGGCACTATGACACCTTGGTCTGGCTGTCATGTTTTGTGTTACATAATCTATCTGATTCACTTCCTATAGACATGTGTGTGTGTGAGCGAGTCTCACTCTGAAGAAGTCCTTGAGCTGTGGACTATTGTAGAGGGCAGGTATGCTGGTAGTAAACAGAAGCATGGCCTCGGTAGCATTCTTTCTCTCTTCGATCACGGCCTCATCAAACCGCCCTGAAAACAGAGGCAGAAGATTTAACAACGACTTGGTGCCTGAGGATGCTAGAACAACAAACACAACAGATGGAAGATCAACCGCTTGATCTCACAATGTTTCTTTTTCGGGGAGACTTTGTAGATGCGCTTGATCAAATGTATTATAATTTGTCTTGCTATAGTTGGCTGAATTTTTGGGGACGTCTCCCATCAAGTGAGATTTTGCATGGGCTTTGGGACCACAGTTTGGCATTCGAATCAACTGTGTTGCTACATTTTGCAGTTGTGAGTCGGTACCCGCCAAAAAAAGAGGTAACAGGCCGAGGGGAAATGTCACCAGAGTCATGACGACAAAAGTCCTCTCCGCCCAGAAACGACTGAAGGACACAGGACAGGATAATTGCTCAGGGAAGCTACAAATTCAGCCTGAGAAAACGACAGTTGGGTTAAATTATTACCTCTGACGTGAAAACATACGTAATGAATTAATCCAGATATTTGTCTAGCTCCTTGCAGCAAACCAAACGACCCAGTTGGTATTTGCGCTGCAACGTATCACCATTTTTACGCTTCGTACCGAATACTTGTGCGCGGGGAAAAGATGGAAACTCCTCCTCTCTTCTGAACAGGTTCCTGTGAGTGTAGGCCAACTCCCCATGGAGCTTCTTCAGCTCTGAGAACCTCCTCCACACGACCACCTCCTTCACATCTTCCGGATGGCGCTTGGACACAAACTACACACCACACAGGACACATTGTTATACATTACATGTTTAACATGAAGTGGCACATTAGCTTTTTGAAAGTCTGTTATAAAATAAAGGGGGATGATACGCTTTTTAATTTATACAAAAGTGCAATTATTTATCTGCAGACAAGGGCTCAAATATTTACAAGAAGTCATGGATCGGTTGTTTTGTGGGTATGTGTATACATTACAAAGCAAGGTGAAAAACAATATGATGCCCGTATTTCGTATACAAATAGAAGGCAGGTTGATAAAGATATGATCTTCATATTGATTTGCGCATGCGTATGAGACCGTGGAGCGTGAGTGTGGTCATGGGGGGGGGGGCAACACAAGAACCGAATCACAAGGTGGCTCCCACATGAGTGCCTCAAATGAAAGGCTTACTGTGTACTTATCCGTGTGCCTGCGGAGTCTTTTGTTTCTGTGTTTGAGTGGAAACGTTACACATAACACTGGCTTTATTGTGTCATAACCGAATAGTGTGTAACACAAAGTGTGACTAAAGAGCACAACAGACCAATCGATGTTTGTGTGGAGCAGAACGTGAAGAGAATTAGCCCAACAGGTGGTTAATATTGAAACCATGAATAAAGTGACAACATAGGTTGCCGGCTAGTATTGTAAGGAGAGTTAAAGAGTGTACACCGACCCTTGCTGTCACTTTGTACTCGGTGTGTCCCTTCTCGTGTGTGCGTGGGTCAGTGACGGTGAAAAAACGGTAGTATTCATCTTTGGGTTTTCGTGACATGTCCGTTGTCGGTGGAGAAAGAAAAGAACAGCGTGTTTCAGAGGCACAAAACACAACTGGAAATGGTGTAGCTGCTCTGTTGTGATCCTTTGGTCCCGCCCCTGCGCTCACTTCCGGGTTAGTGACGTGTTTAAATGCGTGATTACGTTTATTTGCGTCAAGTTCAACTTGTTTTACTTTTTTATATTGTTTGTATGTATCCCTCACTACTAAAATAGTAGAAGAAACATGTTTGGGTGTATGTACATATTTTTTAATTGTCTTTATTTTGAAAAGATTTACATTTTATAATATCGACTAAATTGTCTTTTTAAACATAATTATGCAAATAATACAATAATTTCCATTTTGGAAATCGTCAGAGTAACATCGGACTTGCATATATTTGTTCTGTTGTGTTTTTATAATTCAAGCGTTATTGGAATTAGGAGTTTGTCTTTCAAACCATAGTCATTATAATAATGTTGATAATAATAATATTAGCGATAATAATAATATATTTTATTTGTATAGAGTTTTTCATGGAACTCAAAGACACTTTACATTAAAATATCAAAAACAAAGCTAAACACTAAAAACAAATATAACCCAATTGTATTTACATTTTGATAGCTATTTCACATAGTGTACTAATAAGCATTGCAACCTGACACATATAATTTCTTGTTGGAATGAGGTATGATAACCCCATTTAAATATTTCACAAATGGATGGACCTAACCTCAAAATGCTTGTAAAATGCCACATGGAATTGTTTTGGTACAGAGAGTTGAGGCTAAACCATCAATTACATCCTGATGGTGTGTAATATAAAAACAATGCTTAATTAGAATGGAAGTTGAGGGTGATGAAAATGTGTCAAATGTATCATAATGTATCATCATCAGTGTTGTCTTTGCACTTAAACCTTTATTATCACTGTAAGAATCATTGAAATACTGAAGGGGGCACCAAAGATTCATAGTATTTACACAAGTGTACAAGGAACTTAACTGACATAAACACAATTTTAAATCAATGTTTGATGCCTTTTTGAGAAATTAATTGCTTTTCATATTTTCCCTGGGTCATAGATGTTAATTTAAGAAACCAACACAATGGTCTCAGCCGTACCCTGTTGGAGACAATACAACAAAGAGAGCGACTACAGACAATAGTGTAATGCTGAGGAAGTTCCAGCTGTGCGCGCCCCTTTCCCATTACACAATCGCTTTGAAATCAGAAGACCTAACGCTATTTATTTTGTTTGATTTCAAGGGCCATTTTGGGTATTAAAATGGTTTAACCATTCAGAAGATCCTGTTATCAATGCTCCATATTATGTTAAAAGCATCTTGAGGCCATAAACGAGAGCCTGAGTGAGAGTTTATACCCTACAGACTCAAAGGTCACTGGTGCTGCTTTCTTTTCCGGTAATTGCCTCTTAAATTGATGGGAACACGTGTAACACGTTAATGTGTGTTCAGGCTATATGGTTTTTATCTACACGTGGTGGAAGTACTTTCACTCAACTAGTGTTCTGAAATACTATGTCAAAGTACTTGTACATTAATGTATGCTTTGCAGATTATTAATACTAAATATGATTCACAAAGAATTCAATAATAACTCTAAAAATTCACTAGCTACACTTAGCTGAATATACAGTAATTTAACATTGAAGTGTTGAACAAGTTAAATGATAAGATTACAATTAAATAATACACAGTATTCTGAAGAGATTACTTGTTTTGTACTTACATTTACCGTAAATACCAGTCCGAAGTGAACTTTTGCAGACAGATGAAGACACATTTTAGGTCACTATTATATGCTTGGATCCATCGACCTCTGAGTTATGGGCCCAGCACTCTTCCCCTGTGCTACCGTGCTCATAGACGTTGTCAGGGCATAAGTAGTATTGCACCAGTGAACTGAACTGTTTGGCATTCTTCTCACATAGAAGGTGCATTCTTACTAACGTTCAGCCATTGTTTACCGCCTGAAAGAGTTTGGTGGTAGCGGGAGAGGTGGGGGGGGGGGGGGGGGGGGGGCGCTGAGAGGAGACGAGAGGAAAAGCCGTAACAGAGCAGGCCAAGCGCACAGGACACGAGAATGGAAGGGAGAGTGTGAATAACGAGATGAATGTGGTACTAGGAGAGACAGAGAGACACGTGAAATGCATGATGATTATAATATACTGAAACAAGACAAATGTGTTAATGTGCCATGCTGCTTGGAAAGAGTGTTTATTTGTAAAGTTGGCATCTTGGTTTATTCTCCTTTATATATATGCCATGCGTCTGTGTTGAATGTACAAATGTAAACTAATTAGGGTCCGCTCTTTTCATTTTAGCTCTCCATTCACGCTGGTGGAGTGCAAGAGAGGAAGGCTTTCCACGTTCAACAGCCCCCGCTTTGTCTGTGAGAGCAAACTAGGCCACATGTGGGGAACAAAGAAGCAAAAAAGAACAGGAGGGAATATATTACATTCAGAGAGGCAAACTGGGAGATTGAATGCCCCAAAAGGTTATTAAAATGTTCAAGCAAGACACACTGTGCGTGTGTGTGATTGCTTTAATGTACACTTGCTGTTCAAGGATATCAGTGGAACAAAACATGGTGGCAAAGACGTTACACAACACAACAAAGCCGCCATCGAGTACATTCAACAGGACTGAATATGTGCGTGTTTCAACCAACAACTTTGTCTCTAATTGATTCAATAAACATCAGTGCGACTGCGATCTCTAGATTTCCCTTGAACTGCTGAGGACTGAAACATTGCCTGAGACAATGAGATGAAAGCACAGGACAGCCAAACTGGTTTGAACTGGTCCAGGTCTGCTTTGCAGTGGGGGTTTTTTTTCTTCTCCAAGCTCACGCTGTTTTGCAAAATAAACTCTCTCAGAGGGATCAGACGGGGATTTATAGTGAGGCCCCTTGTGTGTATTTATGCGTGTATGTGTCCCTCCAGTACGGCAGACTGAACATTTGTTACACAACTAAATGGGGACACCCTGTCTCTACTTAAAGATTTTTCTTTTTCGATCATGTCAATCCCCACGAGATTGTTGTAATGGTTTGAATCAAGGGGCCTGCATCTGAAGCCTAATCCAAAAATGTGTGTTGAGCCACGGTTGCGTGAAGCGTTTGGTCAAATTCCACTTTTAATACTTTAAACAAGGACAATTTATTCTCACTTATCCAACATGCTTGTGATTAACCACATGACAAAGTAAATATACTGATATCTGCAATAACCCGTTGTTTCTTTCTGAAACTGCAACCCTAAACCACCAATGTAGTGTAATGCACAGTAACTCCCTGAAGCCAACAAAACTATGCAGAAACTATGACCCCCCATCTCCCTTTGTAAAGCTTCTGAATCCTCTCCTGTTACTTCTGGTTGTTGGCGATGTGGGAACAGGACTCAGACAGCATCTGGGCAAAGACCTAAGGAGGGATTTGCCATACAGCTTCAAGTTTATTGCCTTAAATAATGGTGGACGGGTTTGGTTCCAAACTGTGTCCCGAGTTTTGCAACAGCCCCCACCTCATAAACATGTTTTCACATCCTCTGCCCTTCCTCCTCTACGCTCTGGTTCCTCCTCTCCTCTGGGTCACTCCTCCTCACACAGCCCTGTAGCCACTGCTATGTCCTTTCCCTTGTTACCCGACCCCCCCCCCCCCTTGCAAAATCCTACACAAATGTCTTTCCAAACACTGTTCCTGTGATTGTCTTTAGTCTACGAAAGCGGAAAAGTCAGGAATAGAGAAGCGGGGGGCGTCTCTTTACTGTCCATTCCTCCATGTCTGTCCACCAGCCTCCCCCCGGATCAACAGCACACTGTGTTCACATCGGCTACAACCTGACTCCGCCAAACACACATGCTCTACAGGCCGAGCTAAAAACAGAAACAGATGGCGTGTGTTTGAGTTTGTGTTTGAGGAGAGAGCTTCCGTATAATACAAAAAGATAAAGCTTTCACACACAGGTTTTTGACTCGAATTTAGTTGTCTATTCCAGGTCGAAATTTCGGAGGAACTACCATTCATCATGTTGTTAGTTTTTTCCATGTCAAATGTTCACAAAGAGACACACAGCAGAAAATTACTCCCCTCTGAATAAAACTCAGGCCTAAATATAGAAGTGCCTGCATTTAGAAAGGTGGTGATGCGGAAGGGGCGTTTGAGAATATACCTGAATGCCCTCAGTAGCATTATTCCTGTGAATCTAATAGTAGTTTATTTGAATCTAATTTGATTTTCAGGAGGATGTTTCAGTGGAGGTAATTGGCCACAGACTAGAATGTATACAACATTCATATATTCATTTTTACAGAACTGTCTGATCAATCACTCCAATAAGAACAGACATATAGATGTACAAAACAAGCACACACACAAGATCAAACGTACAGATTTAACAAGAGGAAAGTGCTCATGAAGGGACCCGACACATAAATATGTTTACTCACGGCTGGACTACGCAGGAACATGAGCACGATCAACAATTCCCATGTGCGCTCCCATAATTAACCATGTATTTTCGAGCCGGCTCTCGTGTTGCACACTGCAGCAATTCATGTGCACGATCCCCAGCAGCAAAGGATACTTTTCGTAGAAGTCTGTCCTTGGGAAAGGCCTCCGGAGCACAAAATGTGACGGCAACAGAGTGGAATCATCAGCCATGTCAACAAGAACCAGACACAACCAGAGGAGCCACTCACAGAAAAGATATTGATTGTAGGTCTGCTTTTGTTTATTTATATGTGTTGTGGCTATTTAATGGTAATAATTAAGAAGATGTTTTTTTTTCTGGACCTAATGAGACAGATAAGTTCAATCAAGTACTCCTAATCAACCGTTTGTTAATGCAAACCAATGCAGTCTGTTTATGATATAAAGACTTTCCACATCACAATTAGAAAACAATTATGAGAAAAAATTGGAAGGCAATGAAAATTCAGTGTGGGATGTTTATCATTGTATTATTTAGCACTATAATGAGAGCAAGATGATATCAGGCAAAATGGATTACTCCGTGAGTGAGTAGATGGAGTCTGAGTGGTAAAACTGAAGGAGTAAACTGAAATTAGATTGAAAAACAGAGTAGCAATCTAAACTAATCAAAAGAGGAAAGGCCTCCGGATGAGCCCATAGTAGCCTACCTATAGTATTCCATCCACCCACTAATCACGAGGTCGTCAGCATGGCTCACGCGACTGATTACATTATCTTCAGGACACGTTTACGTAACCATACCTAATCCTAAAGATGGTTGTGTAAAGTTTGAGCGAGAGAGAGAGAGAGAGGGAGAGAGAGAGAGAGAGAGAGAGAGAGAGGGAGAGAGAGGGAGGGAGAGAGAGAGGGAGGGGGAGAGCGCGTCGTCCCTCGGTGGGCGGGGCCACCGGTGGAGCTACAAATACAGAGCAGCCGCCCGGCAACAGGATTATCTGAGACCGCTGGATTAACGATTGAAAAAGAAAAGCACAGAAAAACACGGACGGGCGGACTGTAAGGTACTTAAAAATATATATGTGTATACGTACAAGTCATGTTGTACATAAGTGAACGAGTTTTTCGGGCACAGAACAGGCTGTAACTATGTAAACTCTTACACCAGAGTTCCCCCGTGTCGTCAGGCGCATTAGCCGGTGACGTGGAGATGGGCTTGATTTCATCATCTTTTATTATAGAAGATAAATGACACCAGTGCCACATATCTTACTTTCGTCCGCTCTTAACTTCGCTCACACAAGTTGGGCAGATAGTTCAGTTGAAGAGTTTTTGTGAAACTAATTTTGAAATGTTTCGTTAGTGTCAGAGCGCTAAAAAACGGACCGACTACACTTCCGGTGTTTCGGCTCATCGTGTCACGTTAACCCTCGGTTAAAACCTCACAAACAGGCTCTGGACACGTTGAATTAAACCGGTTTTCTCGTGTTTGTTACGTTTTGAAATAGGAAGTAGCCCTCCTTTTTTTTTTTTTTTTTTTTAACAGTTATTGAATTTTCATAACCATCTTTGGAGCCTTGTTGGCTAAACACGTGTCAACTAGGACTGTTGCATTTAAGAGAATTAAAACAAAATACATGTGATTTTGATAAACGTTGCTAAAAAGGATAGCGATGCTTAATTATTTTTAAAGACTTATTCATAGCACTCATTTTAATACATTAATAAATCCGTTTTATTTTGAAAGGGTTACGACGGTCGAACATATAACTCCGAACATTTCTCAAGTGGGTTTCTGCCATTTTGAAGCCTTTGTACAGGAGAATAAAATAAGTACGAAGTGCCGAAAGCTTTTCTTGCTCGCAAAGCTGGGATAACAGAATATCTGCTTTCAAAATTGGCAATTTTCTAAAGCTATTATTATTATTATTATTATTATTATTATTATTATTATTATTATTATTACTACTACTCGATGGTCTCTTCTTCAGTGTACTCTGAACATGTGACCAAACAACATATCACAGAATGAAACAAGATAAATGTAACCACATGTTTCTTCCCTCTCCATCAGATCTGACCATGAGTAAGGATACGGAGATCGACATGAAGGATGTGGAGCTCAATGAGCTGGACCCTGAGAAGCAGCCCATGACAGCCGATGGCCAGGCTGCAGGGGGGGAGAAAAATGGCAGCGTCAAGCAGAAGGTCCCAGAGGACGAGGTCACATTCACCGGCCTGTCCAAAGAGGAGCTGATGAAGGTGGCTGGCACTCCAGGGTGAGCGCCAAGAGTTGCTAACAACAACAAAAAAAGCGCGGTCCATACATGTGTGACTTGAGAAAACGCGGGTCATTGTAATGTTTTTTTTTTTTTTTGTGCTCATGTCTAGATGGGTGCGAACTCGCTGGGCGCTTCTGGTCCTGTTTTGGCTGGGCTGGTTGGGCATGCTGGCGGGAGCCATTGCCATCATAGTCCAGGCCCCCCGCTGCAAACCCATCCCCGAGATGAACTGGTGGAACGAGGGACCTCTGTACCAGATCTCTGATGTTGAAGCTTTCTCTGACGGAATTGCAGGTACTATTTGTTGTTGTTTTTTTTTTTTTTTTTCTGAGGGCATCATCTGTACTGGGAAAAATAGGGATGTGAGATTATCTTCACAATGCACACCGACCAGTGGCAACCCATGCTCACTGACGCGGGACAAGTCTTGTGACAAGGTCTCGTGTTTCCTTGGCTCTGCGTGGCCTGCTTGAGCCGGCCAGATACCAGACTGCTGACGAGGCTGACAACTGGTGACTCAAGGTCTAAAGGACCTAAAAAGTCTAAGAGTCATTTCTTTCATATCTCTCCTGCTCTGATGTGAGGTCAAAGTTATGCAACCTGGTACATTTTGTCCCAGCGGTTAATAGATTCAGATAATGGTGGGTGGGGGGGAAAGAGACTCCATTTTAAAGCATTACATTTAATTCAACTACTTCCAGGCTTTTATTTCCCTATTTTGCTCTTAACCATTTGTGACGGGTTGTTCTGCTGTTCTTAAAGTGAATTAGTCCGGTGCACTCCTGGGTTTCCAGCTGGCCTCGGGCAGAATTCCAACAACCACACGTGACTTGGTGGTGTTTTCATGACGGACCTCCTTGTATTCAGACGACCAGCAGAGTGTCTGTGGGAATTGGGTGTGGGGGGGGTTGGGTCATTCACATACTGCTTTTAGTCAACATCAAGCAAAAAGAGCAGGTTTTTTTTCCCTCTCTAACTTGACCGTCTTAACCATCAAAATGTTTTTTTTCTTCTTTTTTTCTTCTTCTTTTCTCCCCTCCCCACACCTCTTCCAGGTGTTGAGGCCAAGCTAGACGAAATCAACAAGTTGAAGGTGAAAGGCCTGATTCTCGGCCCACTGCACACCATCCAGGCAGATCAGCCGGCAACCCTGAATCTTAAGGAGATCAACCCGACCTACGGCGATCAGAACGCCCTGAGGGCTGTGCTGGCAAAGGCCCACAAGAAGGGTAAATGTTTTTTTTGGTTGTTGTTGAAAAAGCTCGGTCCAATATTTTTATGAATTGTATGTTTGGAGAGATTTCCAATTTATTGAAAGAGGGTAGGATGTAATGTCTGATGGTGGGTATTATGGGCTGCTTTAGCCTAGATGTTGTTTCTTACTGTGGTTTACTTCTCCTCTTAGGTATTTCTGTGGTGCTTGACCTGACTCCAAACTATCTGGGAGCTTCTCCCTGGTTCGACAATGAGAACGTCGCTGATGTGATGGAGAAAGTCATGGTAGGGTACACACACACACACGCTGTGATCCTTAATTGATTCACTAACTTTGAAGTGTGTTTAGTGAGTCAGAAAATCTGTAATCAAGCTGTTCTTGTGGATAAAACTCATGTTTTCTTGCAGAGTGCAGCGGAGTATTGGCTGACTTTAGAAGTTGATGGCATCAAGGTATCTGACCTCTTGGTTCCCGCCACCTCCGTTGATTGGTCGAAGCTACAGTCCACTCTCCATGTGAACGGCACTGAAAACCCCAAGAAGAGGTAACCAGGGCACTATTTTCCTTACTGACTTTTCTCCTGCAGAAGTAGCAAATTTGTAAGGAATTTAGCAATTGCCTGCAAATATTGAGAAACCCTGCACTGTTATGACAGGATTTTCATTTTAATGTAATTTTTATTTGGTATTCACAGATTAGGCAAACGCAAAAAAAGGCAGGATCCCTTCTTGTTTTTAATGATTGTCGGGAATGTCATTTACAGGACAAATAACTGATAATGGATTTCTTGACAAAAGGTGAAGAGTAAAAGCATTCCAGTGCTGCGTGAGGGGTTATAGGTGGGGAGGGGGAGATGAGGCCCCCTGGCCGATGGTGCTTCTGATGGTGAAGCGACACCTGGTGGATAGTTTGAGGACTGACACTATCAAATTGAGGAGAAAAAAAAAATAGTTTTTAACATCTGCGATGCTGATTAGAAGTCTATGCTATTCCTTTTAAAACAACTAATTTTACTTTCAACACCAGTGTAATGATACCACGGTCTTTCTCTCAGGTTGCTGATGGGTGCGGTTACAGACATGTCTGCTGAGGCTGTGTCTCAGCTCGTCAACCGCTCTGGGGTGGATCTGGTTCTCTCTAATCTACTTGCCAGCAAAAAACAAGGTAGGCTAAGGTTCCTCGTTATTTCGACATACTTCGGTTTCTTTCAGTTTTTATTTTTTATGGTTGGCTTCTATATCTTTATGAACACGGTGATATATTTTGGACAGAATGCATCCATTAATTTTCAATTCCCTTCTTAGACGTGATGAGAAATAAAAAATTAAAAAAAATTAAAAAACACAGGCTGTCTCCGGAGCCAACCGGTCCAAAGGTGTGCACTGCGTGAGCGTCCACTCCTTTTCTGTACGTGCAGGTGTGGAGCGCATCATGGCCATGGACACCCTTCACGCCCAGCAGATGAGCCTCGGCTGGGGTCTGGGCGCCGCCCAGCGAGAACAGCTGTCCAAACAGGCCAAGAGTGCGGCCCTGATCCGCCTCTACCAGCTGCTGCTGTTCACCATGCCGGGAACGCCCGTGTTTACCTACGGAGATGAGATCGGCCTTCAAGCAGTCGTAAGCTACACAACTGCAAGGATTTTTCCGATGTGTCGGTGACCCGACGTCTGTTGCAGGGCGTGACCGCTTTGTTTCCTCATCAGGGCGACGCGCCTCCAAAGATGATTTGGGACGTAGAGAAGGAACCAGCTGAAGGAGCCGTTGTCAACGAGACAGCTGAGGTAAGCCTGTGTTCACGGTGACTGCTGCTTTAGAAAAGGAGTCTCTTGAGGAAAATACTGATTTCAACTATTTTCTAATATTGCTGGCCCATTTTGTACCCCTTTTACAGGCTGCGCAGACAGAGCGCGTCGCCATGAGGAAGTGGTTTAGATCCCTCAGCGACCTGCGAGGAAAAGAGCGATCACTCCTCCACGGAGACTACTACCCTCTCTCCTCGTCCAGCTCGTCCCTCGCGTTCCTCCGGGTGTGGGACCAGAGCGAGAGATACATAACGGCTGTGAACTTCGGATCATTGCCAGAGACTCTCACACTCAAACTGGCGCCCACGGGTAAGTCTGACGGACGGACCTAGTGAAGACACATCTTTATCTTCCCCCACACACACACACACACACATAATTCACATTAACAGCATTTGGTTGTGTTAGTTTTTCTAAACCGTGCCCTTTTTGTTCCTGCAGAAGGACTGGAGCTGCCAGAGACGGGCACAGTGAAGCTGTCCACTGATGCCGAGCTGGAGGTGGACTCCACAATCAGCCTGGACAAAATCACCCTGAAGGCCGGACAAGCGGTCCTACTGCAGTTCCCCTATACAGGCTAAAGATGGCGACAAAGTATCAAGGAAGCCACTTGCAGATTAGACTTGTTTAAGAAAAAGGTCCGAATCCATAGGAATGAATTGGTTTATATCCAAAAGATAAAACCCTTTTTAATACGATGTAACTCAATTGGATCAAATCTGCCAGACAAATACAGAGTGTTGTACAAGCTCCGTTCATTTTGTTTTCAAATGTTTTTTTTTTTTTTTTAATGTACTAGAAGAAGATGCAGCCAACTCAGACACACACTCCTGTTCTTCTGTGATCTTTTGTCAACTATCTGTGTGTTGTCCAAATATGTGAAAGACATTCCTTTTTTAAACTTTTGGGCATTTCCTTAGCTGTTCTTTTGACTTTTATTATAACTTAAGATTATATTTGAGTGAGTCTTACTGTACTTCTCATTAAGACATTTTGTTCTAGTTCAAATTACCTCTGAACATGTGTTCTGACTTGGTTGGAAGTCTTCTGGAGAACTGAATTGGAATAAACGGAAAGTTCTGTACCGACTCCTGCGCACTCCCATGTTTTTGTTTGTGATAACGTTTTGTGTTTAAGGGTGTTCTTTGTACCGAAGATAATATCAGCCGAGACGTTCACTGTTCTCCGTAATCTACAGGTGTGTAAGTGTGTCACAGATGTTTAGAGAGGAAGCACATCTATATTTTATCAACGTTTTATCGGCTGATTATACTTGACAAAAATATACGCTGTGCACGTATGAGTTTCTCTAAATGGGTCATCCTCTTGTCACAAAAAAACCTTTGAAAATGGCAGACAAGACCTAGCAATATTGCAACTTTTATTTCACGGTGATACGAGAGATTCAAACAGAGCCAGAATTTGATCTCCCACAATTGCTTTTATACATAAATAAAGGTAGACTTCAGTGGGACACCTTTTCTTCAGATAATGTGCGTGTGATTGAAAACCTGCACCATTGCTAGAAATCAGACTTTATGAACCCAATAACTAAAGCACCTAATAATAACTAATGAACCCAATAAGTAAAGCATCCTACAGAGTAGACCTGCGTAGGCAGTGGAGTATATTTTCAATTTTGGATACAATTCCGCTGTTGAGATGCAATGTTTTTACTTTCACTACCGAATGGAAGACAAAGGTTGAGTTGGAAAATATCAAACATTATAGTAATATATCACTCTAAAGGGGGCAATTCTGCCTAATGAGTACTTTTCATTTCGCTACTTCATTTATTTATATCCTTTTGTCTTTTTATCGTTTAAAAAATCATGGTTCCTTTTGGTTGTGCGAATCTATTTCTCTAATGGAGTTTTAACCACATGGCGGATGGGCGACATTCTTTGACTCCAAACCAAACGGATCCAACTTCAGAAACCTATTCATGAAATGCTGAAATCTTCTGCCGTGTCAAACAGTCCCCTCGACACCTGAAAGTGGAGGTGACTCTCGGGGTCTTGGTACAATACGGAGCCGCCGGGTTGCTGCGGTGTCACAGGGGAGGTTTGAAGTCGATGATAACGGGAATCAGAGCCCGTCTCGACGCGTCTCTCCTCACCCCACGCCGCTGTGAAACCCAACCACCTTCTCACCCACCGACGTGCACACTCATGACTGACTCTCAGTCTGAGTCTGACAGACACACACACACACACACACACACACACCATTTACATCGCAGTGACATGAAGCTGCATGACCTTTCATCGGCTTCCACGGACCCGAACGTCTCTTTTACTCTGACATTCAGCTGTGTGATCTGCATCCAATCTGACACGGTCAAAAGGAAAGCCGTGTGAGTGAAATCCAGATATAATGTACCTTCACAGATCATAACACTCCTCATGTACAGAGACTAAGGGAACCATTGGGTATGCCGCCAGGTCTTCGCATGGAGTGTCTGAAAAATGCTCCTCTGTGAAGCTTCTTTTGGTAAGCTTCATGTCGAGGTTATGGGACTTGGTCCAGATCCTTTCTGTAAAGACATTGGGGTTATGGCGTGTTTCTAAACGTCTGGCTCTCCCTTTGAACACGTATGCTTCAGGTTTTTACACAGGCTAGTGTTTCTTTCTAAAAGTACTTTGTATAAATTGTAATGGTAATTCTCTTTCCGTCAGACAGCTCACAGGAGATCAGTCCTGAGTGGAGACGTCTGAACTTTCTTTTAGCCGACTTGAACAACACAAGTTCTCATTTGCTTCCTTGCCGAAAGTAAGACGAGAGCTTAAAAAAGCACTTTCATCTTGAGGCTGTATAGCTTCCAGCTTGTTTGCCTTAGCATAAAGAAATGAAACAGGGGAAAACTGCCAGGGCTTGGATCCGTCCTTCCCATCGATCGACTGTCCAAACATCTGTGCGATCCTAACATCCACCTGCTGCTAACCGCTTCTCCGGCCTTGGAGCCTAAGCTGAAGGTACTTTTCAGCCTATAAAAGGCTGTAAGTGAATACTTATGGCACTGTATATTTATCATATGATATATATATATATATATATATATATATATATATATATATATACAGTGCCATAAGTATTCACCCCCAGGGACTTTCTCCCGTTTTGTACTATTACAAACTGGAATTCAAGTCAGTCAGATTAGAGACCGCTTGTGAACAGCAACTTTCAAATCTCGCCACAGATGGATGGATTGAGGTCTGGGGTTTGACTGAAAACATTAACATGCGTTGATCTAAAGTTTCTTAACCATTCCATTGTAGCTCTGGATGTACAGTATGCTAACGGTCATTGTACTGCTGGAAGATGGACCTTGTGAGTCTCAAGTCTTTCCCAGTCTGCATCATTGTTGCTTAAATGATTGCCCTGTATTTCCCTCCATCCATCATTCCCTCAATTCTGACTATTTTGGTGGATGGTGTACAGATTTTCGCCACACAAAGTGTTTTGCATTGAGGCCAAAAATGAACTTTTTGGTGTCATCTGACCAGAGCATCTTCTTCCACGTGTTCGCTGTGTCTCCCACATGGCTTGTGACATTGAAAGTGACCTCATTGTTCACTTTCAATGGTGGCTTCCTTCTCGCCACTCTTCCATAAAGGCCAGATGTGTGGAGCACACGGTTAATAGTTGTCCTGTAGACAGATTCTACCCTCCCCCCCCAGATGTGATGTTTGCAGCTCCTCCAGAGTTGGGCCTCGTGGTTACTTCTCTGATTCATTTTCTCCTTGTCCCACTTGTCTGGGTGCACAGCCTTTTCTTGGTAGATTTATGCCATATTTCTGTTTACTTCCGTTTTAAGGAAGGATTTTAAGGTGCTCCGTGAAATGCTCAAAGCCTGGGATATCTTTTTATAACCTAACCCTGCTTCATACCTCCCTACAACTTTAACCCTGAGATGTTTGGTGAGCTCTTGATCCTCTTTGTTCAGTAATGCTCTCTAACAAACTCTGAGGCCTTCACAGAGCATGTGTATTTATACTGAGATTAAATTACAGACAGTTGGACCCCTTATCAATAATGTGACTTACAAATATGACTTGTGAAGGAAATTGGTCGCACCATTTCTTCTTTAGAGGTTAATTAATAATTATGAAATCCATGCAAACCTTCGCTGGCTTCCACATGATGCACTATTTATTTTTCATAAAATCCCAATATATATTTTAATCTGTGGTTATACTATGACAAAATGTAGAAACCTTGAAAGGGGTGAACATATATTATATGGGCTGGTTATGATCATTGTTTTATGTACACATGGGTGTATGTCTGACATTAGGATGTGTGTGTGTGTGTGTGTGTGTGTGTGGCCCTTAAAACACATACAGATCAAAAGTGACCATTAGAGAAAATAAGGGATGAGAGGGGAGAAAAAGAACACTCAAACTGAAAGTGTGTGTATATGTACATGTACTGTGTGTGTGTGTGTGTGTGTGTGTGTGTGTGTGTGTGTGCGTGCGTGAATGTGAGGTTGAAGCCACACACTAGGGTGTTTTTCAATTGTTTCCACCATCACTGACACAGCTTGTAACACACACACACACACACACACACACACACACACACACACACACACACACACACACACACACACACACACACACACACACACACACACATTCATTGCCATTATGACAAAGTGGATGAGCGGCTAAAAGATGAACTGAGAGAGCGACAGTGTCTCTCTCTCCTCCTCCCCCTTTCTCACACACGTGTGCACCTACCAGCAGAAGACACACACATGCCCTCCGCTGACAGCTTAACAGGTACGAAGACATTTCTCTTTACTTTTCCATCTCTTTAAGGCGACTACAAGGCAAGATTTGTTTTTATTGATTGTGCATAGAGAAAGCTGAACCCAACATTAGCATCATTAGCATTATCTCACTTCTTTATCACAATTTAACATGTGCTTTTATCCAATGGACCCCTTTAAAACAACAACAAAAAAAAGTGATTTAAAAACTGAAAATACCAACGGGGCTCCCAATGAAAATGTAATAGGTGGGATTGACACATGCACAGATGCATACTGCAATGCTCAAGCAACTGCACAATCATGTTCATCTGTAAAGGGACAAGCGATAACGAGTTGTGAGCCTCAGCGTTACTCGTGACATCGCCTGGTTGCACGTTGGTGTTGACGCACTCTTACACGGGGAGTCTTGAAAACCACAATCAAGACTTTCTTCATCGTAATCACTTTCTTAAGATCGCACAATGTGAGAGCGCAGGACCTTGCTGCACATGAATGAGAGGAGACTGATTTGAATTGTGGGATGGAACAATGGAGGCCGTTTGTTGTTGCTGAGCGTGAAGCTGCACTTAGTCAGCTTGTGTCTTGTGTAAAGCTGGTATAACATCCCTGTCGTTTTTAACGGGTTGGTTTTTATCGAACAAGTTATTAAGCAACGAGTCATTTATTCAACCGCAGTCTTTTTGGAGGCTTCCACTGTGTAAAAGGATGTCAAAGCAGGGTGCAATTTAGTCTGTCCCAGCTCATCTAAAGGATGCGGACAAATGGCGAGAAGAAGATGTTGTGTTGTTGCTGCTATTTTTGACCTCCTTCCAGTCTGTGACCTCTTTTGACATCTGCAGACTGAACAGGGGCAACGCCTGCTCCTGCGTTTTTTTGTTGATTTTTTGCCGTCGAGCGAAGCTTCTTCTTCCTCTGTGTCAACGAAGGGCCCGAATGAAAACTCGTCTGTTTTGAACACTTTTTAAGCAGAGAATCCAGATCCGAAGACTCGCCGCAGCCGCGTTCGTCTTCAAACGTTGTTCATAGAATTCCACACTGCGTGTGGAAGAAGGGCTGAGACGAGGAAACGGAAGACCTCGCGCTAACGATCAAAGAAAAGTATTCCACTGTCATTTTTTGAAACAACAACTCAGCTTTTGAGTATTTCAATATACCACAATGAAATTCGACCCCCGCCCCTTAAGGAATGCCTCGAGCGGTACGGGCGCCTCGATGCTGCAACCTTCCCTTTATCGTTCTTGGCAAAAGCTCCATTAAGCAGCGTTAGAGTTAGAGAGGTTTGGGTTTGGGACCCGAGGCGCCAAGTTGGCTTCACGTTTCACGGGGCCCGCTCGAGAGAAGCATCCACTACGCCACGATGCCGCCACGCCAACGCGTCAGGGTGGCGATGGCGTGTTCCCATGCCGCCGCGCAGCGCTTGGCGTGTGACGTGATTGCCAAAAAAGTACATTTTGGTCCCATCGGGCGATGAAAACCTTTCCCCTCACGCTTTCTTTTTGACAAATGCCACGTGACTTTTCTTTCAACTTTTGCTTTTGGCTTTTTGAAGCTCCGTGTCTCCCTTTTCTGTTGTTTCCTCACGCTGTGGGCCTCGGAGTTGCCTCCCTCACTCATTAGCCTCAAAATGTTCTATGAGCTTACCCCTTCATCTTCATGGTGCAGTATTTGCACTTAAAGTTATTTCTCTTATTGAACATATGCATTTCATTTCCATTCAAGTGAGGTTGTTTGTTTTTGATCTCTTGTTTTGTGCTTTATATTTGCATATAGTCTGGATCACTTTTTGTTACATCCAGTGTGACTTAATGCTGTAAAAAAGAAATCCTGGCGCTCTATTCTAACATAATATTCGTTTCCTACCATATTGGCATCATGTTATTAGTGTAAAACAAACTACATAGGACAACTTTAAAGTAGAGTGAGGTCAGAGGTCAATTATATAATGCAGTACATCATTCTAATTAGGATCGGGCAACCTTTCTGCAGGTGCATCAACACTTCTGTTTATTTAATATGAATACACCAATTATCAATACTGTTGGATCAAGGAGGTTGAATAAAGAGAGTCATGGCGCCCTGCTAAACACCAAGTTCCCTCAGGTCAATTACTTTTACATATTTATTTTTCTTTTATTGTGAACTAGGAGTAGATGTCAGTGGGACATTGCACAAACAGGCATAAAAAGAGTTTTATTTTGAATGTGGGGACAGATTTATAGTAGAGTATTAGATATGTCTTGTCAAAGTGTGTCATATATAAAACTAATGAAAAATAAACTACATAAGAGAAAATTATGACAAAATAAGTGGGTAGATTGTTCCGAGGAGAACAGAGACGAGTTATCAATGGCAATAGATTATTTATTTAAATAAAAATAAGTATGGTGGTTGGATTATCTAAATAAATAATAATCATAATATAAATTCTAATTAAAAAGTGAATTATTAAACAAATTGTATCTCTTATCATTAAAAGAATAAATATTTCACAATGTTATCTTTGGTTTTCGGGTGTTGCCTGTTGCCGAAGAACTTAAAGCGGCGTCGGCCCACTGCAGTTTATGCAGAATAATGCGTAAAATAGGGTGAAGTTCATCTGCAGGTTTTGCGTTGCTGTCTTTTAACATTATATATAAGTATATATTTTTTTAAAAGACAATGATCCTCCGGGTGAACTCGTTTAGGTCTGTGGGATGAATATACAAGTAATCGCATGCATCATAATGCATAATGCATCATAATGCATGCGATTACTTGTATATTCATCCCACAGACCTAAACATTACCTGTTTCTCTGGGAACTGTGATAGGGTTTGTATTTTGAAAATACAATTGAATCTTTTTTTTTTGTTCAAACATCACAACCCAAAAGACAAAAATGTGTTTCAAAAATAAGTTTCAACAGTAAAGTACATCAAAATCCAAGAGAAGGAAGAAGCCCTTGAACAGTTTTTTCTGTTTCTTCTTCCAGTTCACCTTAAATGTACCTCTCTGAACTTAATCTCAATTGATTAATGCGTTTGAAATTCTGCATTTTGCCATCATGAATAGCAATTGTTGTTATATTTGTCTGCGTTTGGAGAAAATAAAAGAATGGAATCACTGTAACTAGTATAACAGTAGGAGCAGTGTGTGTGATCACATTACAGACGCAAAGCAAATAGATAGACGGGGTCAAGTTGCCCTTCGTTTGTTATGAACATAACAGCATGCTGCAAGAATAGGAATTTCCTTTTGAATAAGATTGTGTTTTTAATTTTTTGCCACCCTAAAACGCATCTTGATAACTTGGTCAGATACCTCACGGGTTATTCAAGGAAACAGCTTTGGACCTTTTTGATTGTTTTGAGTTCTCTTTGGCGCTAAGCTCCCAAAGGAACCCGCCACCCATCTTTAGACGCATTTTAAAACCTACACTGATATGTAAAAAGTCCATCATGTCAAAACTGACTAAATTCGAATGCCCCATAACATCTGCCGCGGTATTTCATCATTATGTTGGTTATTCACAAATGCTTTCAGGTGGGCCTCCTCTGGCGCAGGCTGTGGATTTTACTTAAGGAGTCTGGCCTTGCAGTCACTCGTGCACGCGGCGGGGTGTCTGAACAGCTTTCGGCCTGTGATCTTGTTTAAAATGCAAAAGCTTGTCGAGCTGTTGTGGGATTTTCAGGCCCGCTTTGACTCTTTTGTAAGATCATCAAATGCATTGAAAGGCACCAAATATTTCCAACCTCCTTGCATCTAACACATCAAAGATCAATATAGCCGAGAACTCTTGTGCTGCCATTTATGCACTCGGAGTGCCTTTGCTCATCTTTGTATGCATTCTTTTGCTAAATTACCCCCCAAATATTAGACACAGAATAAGATATTTCCTGCAGTGAAGCTTTTGCACAAGTATAAACTCAGTGAATGTTCCAAAAGAAACTTTCATTTGACTTGGCTGCTAATGTATATGATGCTACTACACTGTCTGACCCTCAAGTTTGTCCTGAATACACTTTTCATGAATGCTTTTGAACAAATATGGATCATTTTGAGACACTAGTATACTGTATTTTGGGTAAATCTATTAGCTCTTTGAATTTTGCGACACACAGTGATTCATATCGTGTGCCGGTTTAATTTGTCCCTCATCCAATTCGGTTACTTTCTTCCCGCCACTCAACACTTCCGTTTTAGGTGACGAAAGACCGACGGAGAGACATCTCGGAGAAAGTAAAAATAAAAAGTCCAGAAACGCTTTTGTCGTTCCCCCTCCTCCGCTCCCGCAGCTTTTTACGGTGAATTTGAGAGAAAACCAGAGAAGCGTCTCCCCCGTACACACTCCTCCACACTCCCCTCCCATCCTCACGCATCCTTTCATTCACACATTTCTTGATTTGGCCTGTTTTCTCTGGTTTATGTGGGCGTACAAATACTAGTGGGGCAAATGCCCACACAGCTGAGCATTTCTGAATTACTGGTAGAGAGAAGGTTAGCTGTGTTGATGTCAATTTTTTCAAATTTGACAAAAAGGTAAATGGAGCTGTCAAATTTAAACTGTACCTCTGATTGGGTGCAGAAGTCAGAATGCAGTTGAAGACGTTTTTGATTTCTTCTTATCCACTTGCAAAGTTTTTGGGATGTTTTTTCCTCCCCGCACTTACTTATCAAATATTGAGTAAAGCACAACCTTTTCTACTAAAGTTTAATGACAAAACTGAAAAGGCCACATAAAAGTGGCAGGTTTGTTGAAAGAGTCTTGCAAGTACTGTTAATGCCCTTTCACTCTGCACTTTTCAGCAATCGGACACATTTTTTGGCAAATTCCGGCGCAATCACTCGCGATTGGCAGAAAACCGCATGTTGTTTGGCTGCAAGTGTGAGGATAGAAAATATGGAATCCCTTGTCTTCCTGGTTCCCGACTTCTTCCCTCAGCAATCTGAAGATGATTTATAGTGACATTCAACGTGTTTATTATATTGATGTCGGAATTAAGTCTTTCAATAGCTGAAATTCCTCACATTCACCATGGACCCTTTAGATTTAAAATACCTGCATTAGGTGTAATGTAATGCCGTGAGGTTAACGGTACGCGCATTAATAAAACATGCCAAAAGTATGACATGTGCTGCAGTTGAGGTTATTGGAGCAGACAGGTTGCGCATACACAACATTATTGTCTCCTCTCTTTGTTAATGCTGAGGTTTCTAGCTATGAGAAGTAGTAACACTGTGCCAGTGACCTCAGCATTAACATGATCACCTACACAGAGACCAATACACCAACACACACACACACACACACACACACATCTTCTTTAAATACGCAAACAGGTTTGTTTCACAAAAGGCACGCGCAGCCTTTACATATTGCGTGCACATTTGTTCTGCAGGGCTTTGCAAACACGTCGTCTGTTTTTATGAGAGGAAAACGATCTTGTGATGCGTGTTTGATTGTTTAGTATCAAAGTGTTAGAATGTCTCGTCATTAAAAAAGGAGATATGATCCGTTATCAGGAAAATGAGCTAGAAGCTGTCATTCGAGGGTTTTTAGATTTGGAAAGTAATGAGTCAAATCCTTGTCTGGTTCTTTTATTGTGTTTTGACATTGTACACTTTGACATAGACCATAATATTTAAAATAACATCATTAAACAATATATAAAAACAATGTTGTCGACTTAATCCGTTACATTTCAGAGGGAAATATTGTACTCATGTACTGCTTTGCGATTACATTTTATTGATCCGGTAACAAGAATTTTGCAGGTAATCTCCTCATGAAATAAAATTGTTTAGCTTGCGACCAAAGATTACAAAATATATATATTTTTTCTCATAGAGTATTAGTGATACAAGTAATATTAATAATATTGTTTTTTTTCCTCGGATGGTTAATATACTATACAATAAATGAATGAGTGTTGACGCAGATCATTTCTTTTTCTGTTAAATGACTACAACAAATGTTATTTAACCTGATTGATTACTCCCCGCCCAGTCTTCAGTGTGTGTGTGCCTTTTTGTGTGTTGTTGTGTGGAGCAGAATTGTGGACCTGCAAGCGGTGGTGTTGCCGGTGTGCATGTCTGAGTGGGATTTATATATGATGTAACAAAGGTAGAAAACTGCCTTCATGCACGTTAAAATGTGTGTACTCTGTGTGTGTGTGTGCGCGTGTGTGTGTGTGTGTGTGGGGGTGGGTAGGTGGGGCTGCAGGGTGATTAGAGGGTTCCCTGAACCTCATTGCTTGTCGCCGTTTCCCTTCCTGTTTCACTCTCTCTCATTTCCTGTCAGCTGACTCAGCCGGAGAATCTTGATCTGGTAAACATCGACATTACCGCTTCTGCACTCGCACACACACACACACACACACACACGCACGCGCGCACACACACATGCATATGCACTCACACACAAAATGTACCTCAGTCACACAAGGACGTTTGTGTTCACACATTCAACACAGCTTATCAGCTTCATTCTGTATATGCATACAGCCTATGAAGAAATGGCAATGCCTGTACAGAAAGTAAAACTGTTTGATCTTTTTGTTAAATGTCTAAGAATCAAGGCATTTTTGTAAAATTGTTAATAGCAAACGCGTCTTTAAAAATAAACTACATAAACAAAGACACTATAAGAGAACTAGAGAAGTAGAGCGTGCTGACTGGGGGAAGCAGAGAGATTTAGCCAGAGACATTAGAAGAAAGGTAGAACAAGAGAGAGACAAATGTTTGGTGCATAAAGAGAGAGAGAGAGAGAGAGAGAGAGAGAAGCAGACAAGGACGGCAAAGAGACGGAAAGAGAGAGATGGAGGAGGGGGGCAGAGAGATAAAGATAGCTGAAAGGAGGGAGATCCGTCAGCGTTTGTTTCCTCAGGATGTGGTTACCCCGACGACGAAAAGGCAGAGAGGTAACATCACTACTCGCTGCTCCCCTCTGACACCTGCAAAGGCTTATGAGAAACTCAGTGTGTGTATGCGAATGCGTGTGTGTGTGTGTGTGTGTGTGTGTGAGAGAGAGACACAGTTCTGTCATTGGTTATGTGTCCATTTTGTTTTAAGTATAGCACAGGCTGTGTGAGTATGTGTGGGTGTGCTGTCACAGAAGATAAAAAGAGAAGGACAAGCTATGGGTTTGACAATCTGAAGGGGGACATAATTATACAAACACTGTAGACAAAGCAAAAAACGAAGTAAGAGGACACGATGAAGACAATTCGAAGAAGAACCAGGACGAGGAGCCATAAACAACAGAGGAGGGACATTTGTGAAAAGACATGCAAGCGGCATGGACTGGTAAAAAAAAAAAAACACCCTCTGAACGTGTACAGTGTGTTTGTCTCTTCATCTCGTCTTCCTTCGTTCTTTCGCTTTCTGACTCAGTCACCGTCCTATCTAGAACATGTGGTTTCAAGAGGGAGAAAGAAAAAAAAAAGCCGACGCACAAGTCCGCGCTTCAAGTGATGTTTCATTGAACTAATGCGTTTTAATCGTTGTAATGTGGTGACCTACCGAGATCAAATGGCATCAGTCGAGGGGCAGACTTTGGGTACGCGCGTGCTAAAAGCTGCTAGTCGGTGATCGATTCGGATTTAAAAAAGGCGCCATTACTTTGCACTTGCAGCCTGCGATGACTTCAATGCTGGTTTCAGGTGAAGGCATTACTCTTTACTCAAGTAAGGTAAAGTAAGTACGGCTGTGGTTGTGACGTAGTTAATAAATGTCTGGCAGAATGGGTCTGCTAAGGGGGTTTGCTGTCTTCTCAAAGGTTTCCACGATTGTGGTATTTAGACAGACCAACGCTTCATGTAGAACAATGCGCAAAAACCCTTAAGTAGCACATCTTCACATACCGAGCGGATTCAAGCACCAGTAACGAGTTAGCGGAAATTGTCTTGTCTTCAATATTGTCTTTTCAACCAGTTTGTACGGAGCTCTGCAGGTTTTGAGAGTCAAGTACACTACCAACTTCGTATCACAAATTAGTTTGATATGGATCTGACACGCGAGCATTGCACTCATGGCTGTGACCCAGTAAGGAACTTCACCTCTACGAACAATGTCAATATGAGAACAAATACCTCACCCAACTGGTGGATGCTCTCCCGTAGTTAAACTTTTACTGTCACAGAGTCTCATGGGTCATTTCCTTACACTACTAATTACCGCTTTGACCATTTGTGAGCCCATCTGAACACCCTCTAATTATCCCTCTAATTTGGAGTAATCTGTACTGTTTAGTACCAGTTAAAGCGCCGATGTTGTCTGTTGTGAATGAATTTCAACGAAGGACAATTACTTTTGTGCTTTTATAATTACACTGTGTTTCTGTCCGTCTCACGTAGGCCCTTTAGCTACACCGAGCGAGCCATCATGGACGACCCATCATCCACCCAATCCTTCACCAACCTCCACCACCATCGCCACCGCCCATCCTTTTACCTCACCCTGCCCGGCCTTCAGAGCCCCGTAGTGGGGTACCAGTCCTGTCAGCCTTCCCTGGACCCTCAGGAGCAATATGGAAGTAGAGGGGAAGACCCCACAGACTCCTTCCCAACATCAATCACCTCCTCCGTTGGAAGGAAGGAGAGTTGTGGGAGTGACGGAGGCTTTCCGACCCCAGGTGGTAGCGGCTTGAACGGAGACGCCAACTTGGGAGGCCATCTTGACGGGGGAAGCGGGTTGGGCGGCCATTTTTCAGATACCTGGTACGCCGGCGGCAAAAAAGAAGACGTCTGGGAGGACGGGGAAAATTGTGAAAGCGCCGAAGACAACTTTTATAGAAGAGGGGATGGTTACAGTAAAGCAAATGATATCTTTTACAGCGTGAATAGTGGCAGTGAGGAGGCCATCAGGCGCAAACTCAGAGCGGACTACAACAATTACACCCAAGAAAGCTGTGAACCGAAAGGGGATTCAGTTTACAATCGGGGGGCCGACGACAACCACTTTACTAAGCAAACCGCTCCATGGGGGAGCTTCAGCGACAACGTTGATTATGCACGGTTGAGTGATAACTATTTGGGGAGAGAAGAAGACTACGGCTCCAGCTGTGGCTCAGGTGAGGATCAGCTTCAACCAGCAGAGGTCGAGGGCCCCTGGCTCGGGCCCCCTCCTTCAGGTCACACCGGAGAGGGCAGGTGGAGAGGAGCAGTGGACCCCAGGGGCCCCCTCGGGGTCAGCGGTGTGACGTACATTCAGAAGCTGGACTCCTTCTCCGAGGCTTTCCTCTCCCAGCGGAGAAGAAGATTTCCCATGATTCCCGGGGGAGACTCTTCGGGGCAGGTGTGGGATTTCGGCGCGGGGAGGGTCGAAAGCCCCGGGTCGGTGAAGTCGGGTTACAGCTGCGCTTTCGATGCGGACGCCCGCCCGCCTCCCTCCTCGACTCCCCCAGCCACTCACCCGTCTCATATGTCCTACCCGTCTCCCCCCACGTCAACTCACATCATGTCTTCGGTGCTCAGTCCTCCTCCCACACCTCTGTCCCCCCATTCCCACTCGCCCTCCAAAATGGACTCTCCCGTTCCGTATGGGGGCGGCGGACATTCAGTGTCTCAGGGGGGGCAATCGCTTGCCGCGCTGCAGTTTTTCGCTCCTCACCTGCAGTCCCTCCCGTCTGTCCATTCCTCGGGGATGATGTGGAAGTTTCCACAGCAGACACTCGGCTTCCCACAGTCACCAGGAGACCCGAGATCTTCTCACGGCGGGGACTACAGCAATGTCCCAGGTGAGGACTGATGAGTATTTTTGTGAACGGATATATGATAGTACGGGCCAAAACGGATGAAATCTAATCATTTTTGAAGGAAGAAGAAAATAACCCTAACCCTGAAAAGAACTTAATCACCCCCTTTGACAAAAAGAAACCCAGGTTTAAACCCACATATTCCTTTATGAGGCATGTGGGTTTTTTTGTAGGTGAGAAATGCATTTTCCATTTCCCATACGCTGCAAATCACAATTTCGCTTGTCAAATTTTGTGTGACAACCAACATACGGTCCAGAATTTCTGTATGTGTGCTTTGAGTTCACATGTGGGTTCTCACAAGAATTGATTAGTGCTTTCAAATTTAAAAAATGATTCTGCAGGTGTCCGTGTCCGGTGTACCTCTTTCCTGTCCGCACAGATAACAGTGATGATTTGGTTTTGTCTGACAGACTCATGATGATCGAGCAGCATCATGAGCCTCGGCTTCCACTGATCTTTGTCCTTCCCGTTCTCCTTTTTCCAGCTTCTCACGTTCAGTCTCCGGAAGCAGCGTTCCTCTCTTCCGCATCTCATTATTCACCTCTCCATCCATCCACAGCCCTCTGTCCCTCCAGCTCTCCATCCCTTCATCCTTCCTCCCATCTTCCATATCTTTCAACTCACCTTTCCAGCCAACGTTATGAGACGACAGAAAAGACAGCCCCCTACATTGTGACCAAGAATGTAAAGAACCAAGCCAATGTGAGTCAATCACAGGTGAAGTCATGTTTGAAAGTAATATTAAAGAACCCGTTTGACATTTGGGGATATGGGTCCCTACAGCTGGAGATGCTGACCATAAGCAACTGCATTTCTGCTTCAAAAACCACAGTCTGCGTTTGTATTTTTAAAAATGTTCATCTTAATATACCACGTTTTGTTCTCTCACAGCAGCAAACTTCTCAAATCTACACTGGACTTCCATTCCCCAGTATCCTTCACTCCAGCAAAGGTCAGAAGAGAGGTCGGTACACTCCTCGGCCGCTCCTCAATCCCCTTCGCAGGGGGACGGGTCTCTACTCCTCCATATCGTCTCTCAACCACAGAGAGGACGAAACCAAGTGCAGAACGGAGGAAGAGGGGTGTCTCGTGTTACCGTTAGTAAAATGTTGAAGCAACATATTGTGGGTCCAGAATGGTATTGGTTGTTACCTTTCTTACCCTCCTCTGTCCTTCTCCTCAGGTACGTCAATGTGGGTCATGATTTCCAGGCAGAGCTTCCTCGCTGCATTGTAGATGCGGAAGGGTTTCGGGTGTTGTCACCAGAGGAGATATCTCCTACGGAACAGCTGCTTTGGAAACCGTGGGACAAGCTGGAGGAGACGACCAACTTACAAGACCAAGGTAAATGTCACGGCAAAATATATATTCAACTGTTAAAACATTAAAAACATAAAAACTGTTTCTTTAAACCAACCACCTTTCAGGTATTAATTACACCAAACCTCCGTTCTTCAACAATAGTTGCTGAGAAGATGAATCTCATATTGTTTACCTATTATTGTGTGTATGACAGAGAAGTTTATAATTGGCACAAGATCGAAGACAAACCCCTGAAAGTAGAAAGAAAAAAATGTATTGCTACCTCTTGAAAGTGCTCATGATGTGTGTGTGTGCATCCGCAGTGGAGCTGCTGCTGTCCATGTGTAGTTCCAGCTGCGTACCAGGAGGGGGCAGCAACTCAGAGCTGACTATGCACTGTCTGCACCACTGTCAGGGAAACACAATGGTAAACTGTGTAGAGGGGAATTATAGCCCTGTCTTACCTTCATCTTATCATTTTAACATTCACTCATTGGATCCCTTTCATCATTCCTTCATCCATCCTGACTCACCTCCACCCACCACTACTCCCCAACTCATCCTCCTGTCATTTCTTTCCACATGCCTGTCTTTCTCACTCATTCGAATCCAGTCCATTCTCGTCGGAGCCATTGCATGCCTCATCTGTCTGTTCTGTCCCTCCCCCGTCCCTCTCTCCTGCCCAGGCCACACTGGACATGCTGCTGTTCTCACAGCCCTCGCCAATGGGAGACTACCACTACTCTGGTAACCTTTCCCATTTGGCCTTACCCTTAACTTTTGGGTTTTCCATTGATATTCAAACCGAGTTAACTCCACAAGCAACTTTGTCAAAGTCCCTCCAGGAAATAAATAGTAAGAAAAATGAGTTGAGCTTATACTGTATGTGTTTCATTGAAAGGCAGATTAGCGTCTCTGTGCAACAGCCGACAGTTGTATGAATCTCAAAGGAATGGAAGTCAGCACAGGAGCAACCATTGCCAAAGCTCTTTGTGTAGCCTTTGTAGAAGCCCAATCCTCATGCCACTTTAGTCACATGCAAAATCCACTCTGTTTCTTTGCTGCATTCAAGTCCACCAAGAACCACGTAGAGTACAGAGCAGACATTGTTCTGCAGACAGTGTTCACTCTGTAGGTGGGTGCACTCCTGTAGACAGGGGTACAGTCGAAGGTCTTTGGCCCTCTGACAACAGTGTAACAACTCTTCCCTTAACCCCTCCCTCTTCATTCTGTGTGTAGGTAGTGACTTTTGGACGGAAAGTGAAAAGAGTCTCTTCAGAGCAACTCTGGGAACTTCTGGAAAAGACTTTTCACTCATACAGAAAATGGTACACTAATATTAATATTTGGACAACTGTCAATTCAACACATGTGATGTCAGTATAAAGTGCATTAGTTGCAATGATACATTTTTTTGCAATGACACAGTTTTCAGAAATATCTTGTTATATATTTGCACCGTCAGGCGGTCTTTTGAGAGCCATTCACCCTGTGTGTGTGTGTGTGTGTGTGTGTGTGTGTGTGTGTGCTTGCTGCAGGTGAGGACTAAGACCGTGTGCCAGTGTGTGGAATTTTACTACCTGAGCAAAAAGCTGCAGGACAAGCAGGTGAAACAGAAGGAGGAGGAGAACAGAGACAGATTGATGGAGCAGCAGAAAAATGTAAGAAACACCAGTTTCTGCATCTTGTCAAGATGTCCCAGCTGATCCAGGATGTCTGGTTCCCCAATGATGTCCCTGATGTTTTTATTGTCTGTGTTTTAATGTCAGCCTTTTGCTTTAGTTCTCCACCCGCTTTCTACAATTCTCTTTTTTCCAGTTGTTGCCCTGGCATTATTTGACTTTTCCCTGTACCTTTGACTTTACTCTCTAGTAGGATTAATAGATTAGAAACAAGTGAAACAGCATAATATGCTATTGGTCTATTTGGAGTCTTGTGTATTCAGTTAAAAGTTTGAAAAGTCTATCCGGTGTGGAATGCAGCTCAGCACCACGGTTGCTTACAGTTGGTCCTGTTCCTCATAGATGACGTCCATCCGTCAGCCAGTGCGCAAACAGTTTGGCCTGGAGGAGGCGGTTGCTGTGCCCTCATTGGCTAGCTTCTTCCCATGCAAGCTGTGTGGCAAGTGAGTAGGACAAACTATGATGAAGCTCCTGGTGTTTGGCTTCAAGAGCAGGCTAGCAGATGTTTTTCTGATTTTCTGAAACCAGTCTTTCTTCTCCGCTCTCCTCGCTCCAGAATGTTCTATAAAATCAAGTCCCGTAATGCTCACATGAAGATCCACCGCCAGCCTCAGGAGGATTGGACCGACAGGCGGCTGCAGCAACAGCTCCTCACCCAGCGTCTGGCTCTGAGTCATCCCAACAACCTCATGCTCTCCCCAGGCGGCAACCTGCTCTCGCCCCAGGCGGCCGCTCTGACCTTTCCCCCTCCTGGCAACAACCCAAACGCAGACAATGTCCTCGGCCTCGTAGCCAATAGCAACGCCATCGCTCCCACCAACGCCAGTGTCCAGGATCCCATCGCTGCGGTACCATACAGCAACATCGCGCCACAAAACTCTCGTGTGGTCACCAACGTCAACGCCGTTGACTCGAACCAAAGAGAGCCCACCTCCGTCTTACCTCTGCACCAATCATGGGGCTCGTATGGACATGGCCCCGACCCCACTGTCTTCTACTGCAACACAGAAGGGAAAGACACTGTTGGAGCTGGGACAGTAGGCGGGAAAGAGCAAATGAACTGGCAGTAGCGTTTAAGGCATCACCACCACTGAGCCTCACCAAGGACGTGTTCATTTGTATTCAACTAAATTTAAACTAAAACTTCCGTACTCTTTCGTTTACTTCAGCAAAACGTTGTCACATTTTGTTTGTTTTGATGTAAATGGTGTATTTAGATATGTTACATATTTAAATGTTTTTTATGCTTTTGATATTTCAATAAAATCTGTCACCTCATGGTAACTTTTTTGTGTTTCTCAATTCCGTAAAACCACAAGATTTGGTGTTTTTGGAACAGGACAGGATTAAAAGAAACAACATGAAACATGACCATTTTTTAGAGGTTCTGTTCCGAGAGACCAGGCCCTGTTTCCAGTCTTTTTGCTAAGATCTGTTAACTATCTTCTGGGCAGAAGGTTTTGCAACTGCTAAATCCCATTTAATGAAATTTGGGATTCCTCTCTGAAACTAAAAAAATTCAAGACAGAAAATCATTATCTCTAGCAAAAGCAAACAATTCAGACAAATATGAGAATGCTTTTGGTCTTTCGGGATGAAGGTGAAAGTGCATTTTCCAAAACATGGAACGACTCCTTTTAACTGCCACACAACCCTTTGGAGAGTTGAGGATGAGCCAAATTGTTCTCCCATCCACAAACACACACACACACACACACACACACACACACACACACACACTCATCTAGACATACACACGTTGTGTTGAAAGCTTTTGATATAACATCATAATGGGCTAATATTGACTTTGGTAGACCATCTCCTCTCTCCAGCTGTCTGAGTACTCGTGTGCCCAGGATTGATCAGTTGATGGTTAACTACTGTCACTGTTTTTAAATCTGTGTCCCGGAAAATGCTGGGGAAGAGGCATTGTGTCAGTGTGTGGGTAGACTTGGCTTTCAACGATTTCTGGGAGGTTTGTGTGTTGTCTGTTGTGTTTACCTAAAGTTTACCCGTACTTATTTGTCAGTTATACTTCTCCATTGAGTGGCTCAAGTGCATTTCTGAAGGCGATGAATATCCTTTGGTATGACAGTGTTACGGCAACTGTGATAACAGTGTTTGTACGGGTGTGTGTATAGTATAGTATAGTATGTCTCTTTGTTCCGGTCATACAACGTGACACATGTCCTTTAAGTTGTGGCAGCTGGCCAATAGAGGGCAAAGGGGTGTCCCCCGCACTGAAAAAAAAAAATCGGATTTCTTCCTGATCAGTGCAAATCAGGATCATAGCTTTGGAAAGTTAAAACTAGTACAACGGGATGATGTGGACCCCAAAGGAAGAAATATCAACAATACATATATATATTATAAAAATTAATAGGCTGTGAGGGTGACAAAAAATATGGATGTCAATGGTGCAGACAAGTATTATTTACTGCTTTTTTATGTTGGAATAATATTTAGCTTAATTACTTATTACTACTTAAGTAGTAAAACGTTTTTCATACCTTCATTGATTTGCAATAGATTTGGATGTTTGCTGAAATGAATTATATTGCCCTGAAACCTTTTCCAACAGTCTCCATTACATTGAAGGTATCATTTTTTAGTAAACGTTTGAGCAAGCATGTTTTATGCATCTGTTTTCTGCTCTCTTTTCTGTGTTTGACACCTCTTTTCAGATTTTTGTTAAATATAGAACTTGAGGTGTGTGGAGATAACACATGTCCTCAAAGAGTGTCAGTTTTGTAGCTATTTCTCCCTTTGGGGTCCACATAATCACACCATTTACTAGTTTGAACTTTCCAGAGCTACGGCGCACTACGTTGATCTTGTTTTTATGGTCCAACCGGAAAATCCTGATTTGCACTGATTAGGAAGAAATCAGATGGTTGGGGGTCAGAGAAGGCAGCCAGCAACAGTCCTGAATATCTTTTCCTTTTTTTCAACGACCACAAGCCTGTAGATAAAGGGGGAGAGGGAAACTAGACCAATGGGGTGAGGGAAGGGGCGGAGGAAAAAACAAAGAAGTTCCTGAGCACTGGCCATTCACCTATCCATGGTGAGCAGCTCATTGCTAGTTCACTGGGTTCCTGCCCACCTCTACAAGACATCTCTCCCTTTTTCTCATTTGCTGCTTTTCCTTTCTTTGACCAATAGGCAAGAATGAAACCAGCAAATGAAACCAGCAAATAAAACCAGCTTTTTCAGTCATTCAATCAAGGGTATGACCCTTAGGAATGCCAGCCCTTTTGTTTACCATCACAAGGGAAAATATTGTTGACAATGTGTGTGTCATTAGTTGGAAAGCTACTGTACATTCTTATCCAATATGTTGACTCATTCCTTCCTTATAACCTTTGGCCCATTAATGCACAAACAAGAGGCCGGCAACACTGTTGTTGTATTTCACTGAAAAGAAGCCGACTATGTCCAGAATGCTCAGAGTACAAACATTTAGGCAACATTTAGTGAAATTGCTGAACTCGAGGAACTGTGAAACGGACACATTGCACTCTGTTTGAGCGCAAATACGTAACAGCGCTCGAATAAGAAACTGAAATACCGAGGACAAATCAATCTTAAGTTTCGGCCTGTGATTGGATAAGTTGAGCCATTGCATTGACAGCTGCTCATATCTGCAGCGAGTGCATCAGTGAAAGCTGACCTGTACACTGCTGACTGTCACGCATAAAGACACGCAAATCTCACATGTGTCTCCTTTTGAATGATTGTGCATGTTTAGAAAATTGCACAGAAAATTAAAGGATGACTTTATCCATTTTAAATCTTGTATTTCACTTTAAACCTAAGCTGCAATTAATGAAAATGCACACTGTTTAATATACATAAAAATATCCCTTCTGATACTGATCAACTGATGTCTAATATAGAGTTAGTAAAAGTATATGGGATGAAATATATGAGCATTTGAATGTGAATGTGTAAACAGACGGCTCAACAACGTCAAAAGAATCAATTTCTGAAGTTTATTGCAACAGCTTTAGCTGTGTTGACTTGTTGCATCTATGATTTTCAACCTGTGCAATCTGCAAAGCAATAGACAAAATGTATTTTGACTCCAGGTCATAACATCTGGGGTTTTGTAAAAACTGTGCCATTCAATCAGTGAACCAGAAAGACATTGTCTGCCCCTGTGGATGGAACAGAATGCTGGATGGAACACGTATGTTCCGTGAATGGAATGAATTAGAATGTTGACGTGTATAAAGCCAGGCTCCTGTAGAAAAGAACCTCAGTATCTTCAACATCTCTGCAGAGGACACCTGGACAGCTCTGAGGCTCTGAGGCCGGCCGCGGCAAAACCACCGGTTATATGGTGTTATATGACGTAGCGTCGACAGACTGTCAGATATCACTCTGACGGCATGGCCCGACGCTAGTTTTGTGAGATTTTATTCATTCTTTTGACTGTGGTCAGGCTTCCTGGGGGGCTCCCCACCCATCTTAGTGACACTGGGATGGTGTATTTCTGGTCGCGTGAAGGTCTATCACCCTGCAAAGTAGCTGATGAAGTTCCAGGCAGGTCCAACAGGTTACATATTTTAACTTTTACGTTTCTACAGCATTTCACTGAAATGACGGCACAATTCTTAAACTGTATGTAATCAAACAGGTGAGTACTGGGGATTTGTGTATAGGTGTCTAGGCTCAGTGGTGGAATAGTTTGGAACTGAGTGCATATACTTCAAGTATTGGATTTGTCAACGAATATATGTGTCAAAGCTCATGAATATATATAATATTGTGAAAGGCTAGAATTGGGATCCCGGATATGTTGTCAGCATCGATGGTCCCTTTAACCAATGTTTAATCACCGACAAAAACATTTACAATGACGTCCTTCCGGGTTATGCCTATAGCAGCACACGGCTAATTCACCGCCGTTAGTGTCCTTTTACTGACTCTCGTTGCGAAAATTGTTCTTTTCATAATTAAAAAAGTATTTGGCTCGAAAGGTAAGGCGCTAACACCTACCTTTAACACCGTTAAATAACCTAAAAAACATCATTTTTATTAATAGCTTTTCCGGAAAGTTAGCTAAAAGCCTGCCTGGTCAGGAAACAGTGACGTAAGATGTCCAGAAGTCTTTGTTTTTTCTACCAAACATAGCTTTAACCTGCCTAGACACCTTCAAGTCACAAACAGTGCTTACTGGGAGACATCTGAAAAGTTGAATTCATTGACCTATTTCAGTCAGGTGGTACCCTTTCATGAGCGGTTTGGGGAGTGTCCTGCAGCAAATTTAGATCTGCATTCTGGCAAGACATTGGTCACCCAGGTAGTAGCCCTGGCTGGTCTAAGCCGATGCTTATAGTGGGCGTTTGGACTGTGGGAAAGACTCAGTCCCGCTTTAAAAGCCCTGGCACTGGTGTCACCGTGTGGTGGTTCCTCTTGGGGACTGTTTCCTCTGGAGCTTGAGTGGCTGCTGAAAGCGGAGAGCAAAGATGATCGGCCGGTCTTTAGTGCTACCAGGGGGCAGGAAGTCTGCGTGCCAGTCTGCCTCAGAGCTCACTTCAGGCTTCTTGTGTGTCCGATGTAAGATGCTGTTTTAAGATACTCATACCAAACTCCTGTCGTCTTAAAGCAGCAGCATTTCTGGCCTGTAACTTTGGATCCAGAATAGACTTTTGCTGCTATCACTTCTCCTAATTTGGCTCAAGGTGTTTGGTATCACCAAAATGATTTTAGGATTAACTAGTGTCTCCTTGAAACATCATTACTGAATTACTAATTGCTTGATTAGAGTTGATTATAAAAGAGATTTTATTACATAAGTAAAAGGGAAATGTAGATACATCGTAGGTACATTGAATGTCTTAAGGACATTCTGTCGAAAGTCAAAACTGTCGACTAGACTCGTGACCCCAGAACCGAAGATCTGGGCCCCTCGACGCCTGACACCGGAACTGCCGATTCCAGCACGAGTCCAGCCGGGGCCCCCGAGTCCGGCAACCAGTCTCCTGTCGCCGGTGGCCCCGAATCCGCCTCCATGTTTCCTGTCCCCCAGCCAGCGATTCCTGCTCCTTGTCTCCCGTCGGCAGAACCCCTGAGACCAGGGGCCAGTCTCTCGTCGCCAGAACCCCCGCCAGATCGTCGTCCAGGCCATCCTCCAGAGGACTCCCGGTCACTCGATCGTTGTCCCCTGAATCGTCCTCTCCCTCCCACCTCTCAGTCTGTGCAGGTTATCCCTCTGCCTGGCCCAACCACCCACCCTTGTGTTAAACCATGTGTGTGTCTTGTCTGTTCATTGAGTTTTCTATGTGGCTGTTGGTGCGTTGTGTCGTGTTCCTAAATAAAGTGTTTTTTTTCCGTAAACTCTGCGATTGGGTCCTACTTCTGCCCTCAATCATGATAGAATGATGCAGCTTGTGTATTAGCAAAAACAAAAAAAAAGGATTGTATGATTCCTGTATTAGTATCTCTGCCCTGGGTCCTTGTTAAATCAATAATTGAATCTAAGGTACTTCTCCTCACCTAAAAGGTACTTGGTACTCTAGTAGGGCAATATGCTCCATAAATGCATGGTTACTTTTGGTTACAATAGTCTCAAAAAGTAGGATGTGCGCCAGAGCCTTCAGTTATCGAGCTCCTCTTTGGTGGAACCAGCTTCCACTCTCAGTCCAGAGGACACAGTCACCTCATTTAAGACTAGGCTGAAGACTTTGCTCTTTGATAATCTAGTTAGGGCTGGCTCAGGCTGGACCAGCCCTTAGGTGAGTTAATACATGCTTAGACTGCCTAGGACACACTGAGCTCCTCCCTCCTATCCTTCTGTCTCCCGCTCCTCTACAAGAATTCACATCTCATTAATGTACATTTTGCAAGTTTCCGTTAGCCCCCTGGAGGGGCCTCTGACATATTTGCACGCTTTCAAGTTTGCAAAGTTATATTGGAATTAATATTCAGAGTCTGCGGGAAGAAGCCCTGAAACAGTTTTAACTGACTAGCTTGGCCGTAGCTTTACACCAGCACAGAGTGATGGGAGACTGACATGCAGGGGTTTAGACCCTACTGAGATGAGGGTGGAACTATGAGAGCATATTATTAATCACAACATTTAAGAGAGAAAAAAGAAAAGTTAGAGCTGTGTGAAGTAGACGGGAAAAAGTAGGTCAAAGTAATGACAAATTATTGGGGACATTAAACTGATCAACAATCCCGGATTAGGTATTTGTATCTGTTTTTAGATACATCACCGACCCTTGTCATTAGCCTGGTTGATTTCAAATGCGTCCTCTGTGGATTGTCATTGACACAGACTCTGTTATCTGGAAGCGATAAGCGAACAAACAGGAGTTGCGAAACAATCAGAGTACCTGTGTCATGAGTGTGATCGTGTCTGCTCGTGAAACTTCTGTAAAGGTGGATAAAAGAAAATTAATCTCCTATTTTCCAGCTTTACGATGTGCAAATCCATTCTGGCTTAACTGTTATATTCAATGAATTATTACAATAGTAATGTTGTTTTATAGGATGCATTTACCCTTCAAATGAGGGTAGGGTTGAGTACTTATTTGCAGGTTAGGATCAGTGGAGGTAATGAAAGATTTGCTTAGGGCAACGTTCTCACAGCTTAATCTGTATAGCTGCATCTATCCTGGGATGAAAGTATAGTTGTCTATTGTCCGCTTCACAAAGCAGGACTACAAAGAACCATTTTAAGAGCTTGTAATCAAATCCTGTTCTTTTCAGCTGTTCCCTACCTCAGACTGATTTTTCCCTCCACGCTGTGCACCACCATATTTACTGTTAAATGTCCTGTTCTTGCGTTGAACTGTATGCTTCTCTGGTGACAAAATTTCCCAATATTGCATGTTCAACTGAACTGATACGGACTGACTTAAACACTGACTAAGTTGTAAGTGTGCCAACTGAGCACCAGTCAGTTATTAATTGACAGTAGAAACTATATAGAACTCCTCATAACGCAAAAAAGCAGAAGTTCAACCAATCTGTTGATGTGGTTGTTTACACACATCATATTTACCCAAACATTACTAAACAGCATCAGCATTAATTTAGAGTCCGGTCCCTGCCCATCGGGGGAATCTAAGTACAATACTCACTGTGCTATTTTTTACTCTGTTTTGGTATAAAAAAGGTACTTTAACTGCTCAATGTGCCAGCCAGCTGCTGTCTTTAATTTGGTACCGGCCAAGTAGCTAGAACCTGGGTAGCGCCTTCACACTGTAAAAAAAAACATTTATTAGCTTTATACTAATGAATTACACGTGTGCTTACCTTGCTTTCAACGTGATATTTGTATCTGAGGTTTTATTACTGTTCTTTGCAGACACCAAAACATTCATGGGCTCTGACGTTAAAGCCCAACACACACAACACATATTTACCAAAACGTGGTGAATATTTAAAATGAAAATATTGGCTGGTCAAATATTCCTAGTGGATATCCATGTTTTTTTTTACTAGAAAAAATGCAATTATATATGTATTAACTATTAAATGTTTCAAGGTATCTTAAATTGCGTTATTGAGTAGTACAATCAAAGTAACGCAATATCTGCAAGTAAACTTGTGTATTTTTTTAATCAGCACACTAAAGTAATTAGTTTAGACCGGGGTTTTATTATGTGTTATTGCTAGTTTCGAGCTCTTTAAATACTGCCGCTCGTTGCGTGCTGTCATGCTTTCTTCTGCGATTGGCTGAGAGTAGAAGGGGCGGGCTTTGTTGCGTCATGTCAGAAAGAAAAGAACGAAAGCTTACGTGCGCGCGCGCGCGCGCGTGTCTGTGAGAGAGAGAGAGAGAGAGCGCGAGAGATTATTAGGGAGTATTGAGGCAGGCGCAGTAGAGGACTGCCAAATCCACCAGACGGAGACAAGCGGTGCCAGCTGCTAGCCGTGTTAGCCACAGTAGGAGACAGTTAGCAACTTAGCTTCAGTGTCCCGGCGCCTTCACGACGTATGCAGGACTGAGCGTGCGTGTGTGCGTGACAGCGTGCGTGACGACGTTGCATCGTCTGCTCGGCCGTCCCGAAGTATAGCTCCGCGTGCTTAAGCGAGTGTCATATATAAACTCCCCTATCTCCCCTCTTCCTCCGTTTGTGTCCCCCACAAACACTGATAGTCGCCTGTTTACATTCGGTGTCCGGTTACTCCCCAGCGGATCCACAACACTTCCTGACACCGACTGCGCACCAGCACGTGAGTACTGCTCCTTATTTGCGTGCATATACGAGTGTGTTCTGTGCACGAGTGGCTGTCATTCGGTGTATTTGACTTTTAAAGACACGCCATCTCCCGGTTTTCTTCCGCGCGCAACCCTGCGTCAGCGTGTGGGAAAAATGTTGCAAGCCTAGAAAGTCCTGTCGTAGGTGCACACTATCTACAGGGGGACGTGCACAACTTCCAACAAAATAGTGTACATCGAAGACTTGTTCACAAAGTGCATTATTATCCTTGCTAGCTCTATTTTTGTTTGTTTTTTAGCTTAATCGCGCACACGTGGAATATCTGCCTCCTAATTGCTGAATGTAACTGACGTTAGGGTCAAGGGTCAAATGGCTCTCGGGTTGTTGAAGGTGGTCACTCGTGAATTGTAGGCGCCTTTTCACAGTTGATTATAATAAGTTAGGGTGCGTTTGCAGCATCACTAAAACCTGCAACAATGACTGCTCCTTTTTCTTTGAACATCTCCCAGAAAGCAGCAGCTGGGTGATATACAGTACAATGAGGCTCTTTTTTTGCAGCTGTAGGTATTTACATGAACATTCAGGTATTTTTAAGAAAGTGGGAACATTTCTCTTTTTTAATAGCAAGGCACAAATGTCTGTTTACCTGTTGAAACATGCACTTTGCAGCTTGTTTTCGCAAAACACGCCCAAGAGGCCTGTGACTGGCCTCAATTTACTGGGCAAAACCCAAGTGCTCTTAGTCAACCTTGGATTTAAACTATCATCTTCGGCACCACAAGATTATAAACATAGACCCACAGACATCTTGATAATCAGGACACCATGTGCCTCTGTGAAGGCGCACAGACTGTGTTGTACTAAGGTAGAACATTATTGCAGGATTTCAAAGAGTATTACACTCACAGCGGGATGTGATCGGCTAAAAAAAAGCCTGTATCCCTCTTGAGATGAAAGTAGTGGCCTTGAGTGCTTGATGAACATGCGCCATTCACTCATCCGCCTTGATGTTATTACTTTTTGCAGTAGTGCCAAGGTAATGGACTCAAAACATTCAAGGCAACTGGGACGCATCCGTAATAGTTTAATGACAATGATGATGCAGAGGTGTCTGCTCAATTCACCTCAAAATCACATTCATCATGAATCACTTTTTTTTTCCCCCACATTTTTCTTACCTGAATACTATTAAACGGGCTACTTGAGCTCCTCGAGTAGCAATCGGACAGTTGAGCTGTTGTGATCGCACCGAAGGGACAAAGTATGCCCCAAAGTATAAACTCCATTAAGCCCTTTGGAGTTTTCAGATGGATATTTTGACATTCTTCTCAGCATTTTTTGTTTCAGCCCAGCTGTCGGCTAATTGGTTACCTGACCTCTTCTCGGGCTACAATGAAATTAATGGTTAGAAATTAATGAATGCTTCCTGGGCAACAGTGGACCGTCTTGCTCTTTTTTTTTAGTTTTTATTAAAATGCCAACACAACCACGCAGCAGATATCTTGAGTGGTGTAAGGTTTGGAATCTGCCAGTCAGGAAGGCAGGTATTAAACATGGACCAGCACAGAGGATAAATAGCTGTGTCCCTGGTGCTTTCATTGTGCAAATGACCTACAACATAAAGATTGTATACTTTGTTAGCACTTTTAGTGTTTGGTCGTGTTCAGGTGAAGTACAGCCAGCAGTGCATCTGGCTCTGCTTGTAGCATACTACAACTTCTCCATTACATTAAATATTCCTTAAGCGGCTTCTTCTATTAAGGTTTTGTGAGATCAAAGAGGGTCGGTAGTAAGAGGAGACTTGAGAAGCTCTCGTGCTCTTTGCAACCCTTCACCTACATTGGGGCACAATAACTACAATGGGTGTTCAAAAGTAGCTACACATAAACCTTTAACTCCTTGTAAGCTCCTGTCTCTCAAGCAAAAGCAAAAAATGTAAATGCAAAGTAAGCTTATTAATTGAAAATGGACATTTTAAGCTGCCCTTTCTATAGAGGATAAATGTCTCCTGCCAACAGGCTGGTTTAGGGGTTTTATGGGACATTGCCCTTTCACCCATTTCCTCTGCATCTTTCTGACAATAACTATTTTCCTTTACTTTATTTCTTTAGCAGATAATCTTAATATAAGGCACAAAGAAATCTCATCAAAAAGAAAATACATTAAATCATTTCCTGGCTTCTCTGCTATTATACTATATGGTTTTAAGGCGACAGCCTGCACTTTAAAATAGTGAAATCCAACCCCTTTTTCTAGCCTAAAGGAGCAGCAGCAGGAGGCATCTTGTTGATGCAGCTGGGAAAGGTGCTGAGCGACACTGGAAGTAGAGACATTTCACTTGGCTGAAATACTCCTTCCATGTACCAAGATTTTAGTAATGCTAAAGTGTTTTGGTGAAACACTGTCTAATTAGCTTAGTCCACACGGCTTAGTGGACTTATGCTGTTCACCTGCTAGCCATGCTAGCTGCCACTGTTCATGTTTACGACCCTATCCATGCTACGTCTTTTAATCATGTTATTTCTCTCCCAGCGTTAGTCATAATGTTGGACTCAACGTGAGTAATGTCGGTAATCTCGCAAATTAAGGTTAAAGCGGTCTAGAAAATGTATACATACATATTAACTTCTCCAAAGGATCAGAGGGTCGCTGCTATGGATGAAAAAGTAGCTCCTCTGTTTTCACACACACGCTGGCAGATATCCGCTGTGCAGATTCACCGTGGGTCAATTAAGGCAAAGCAAATGCCAGTGTTGTGTGTTTGTGTGTCACAATATCGGCGGCCGTGTGCGTCAAACCAAGGACAGAACTTTGGTCTCTCGGTTAATATGTCATCCAGAAATCCTCTCTGTTCTTCAAGCCCTCCCAAATCCGGGAATCCTCCATCCTTGGTTTGGACGCAGGAGTATCTGATGTGCAGCAGTGCATGTGTGTGTGTGTCATGATTTAGCTGCACACTGAAGGATCTAAAGAAAACTGTTCCTGTGAGCCAACACAAGGGTTAGGGTTCGCTAACATTTGTCTCCATTCGATTTGGGCTTCCCAACTATAGTTCAGTTCAGTGCTTGTTTTTTGTGTTGCAGCAACTTTGAAACTGATGTTGGTATTCAGGGTTGAGATGGAGAGAGAAAGAGAGGGGGGCGGTGGGGGAGTGGGGGAGTGGGAGAGAGAGGGAGATGCAGTTTGCAGCCCCCTGATTCAAATAGAAATTCTTTGAGAAATGGCCGATCCCCAAACCAAAATTAAATGAAGTGGTTATGGTTCATACCTAAAGTTTGAGCCTCTAAATCAGGTCTTATGTAACTAAATGTTTTTGCTGAACGACTTGAGCCAGACTTCTGCCCCCTGGTGAGAATTGTTTGTTTCCTGGGAAGCGCGAGTGAGCCACAAAACTCTTTGAAAGATGTTTTAGTACTTCTCTGTGGTATCTTGAGGCAGAGGTAAATTATTGATTGAATGCGCTCGTTTGAAGTTTGGAGGGAATGTTCGTATCTGAAAAAGAATATGACCTCGTCCAACCTTTTATTTATCCTTTTTTTTAGACGCCCTCTAACACAAAGGTCACAGTCCTAAAGCCCGGATAACTGGGAGCTTTTAAAAGGCCTGGTAGGGAAACTCGCCCCCCCCCCCCCCCCAGTGCTATATTCTTGATTTCTTTTTTTGTATCCTATAGATGTTATTTCGCAGATATCTTTTTTTAAGCGTTATTTTATTGAGAAACTTTTATGCAACTAATCAGTAACATGTTTTGCCTTTCAAAACTTAAAGCAAGGGATTTCAGCAAAAGGGGCATGAATAATGCTTGTGTAGCTCATTGTGAGGCATGTGAAGCGACCCTGGTGTAATCCGTCTGAGAGAGTTGTGTGTGAGGACAAAGCAAAGCGGTTATTTTCATGACTTGGATTTTCTGTTCTCGTTTATGAAGCTTTTTTGCTAATGTATCACCTTTTTAAAAGGAAAACGTTTAAACCGAGTGACTGACTGACGCCAATGAACTGCTATCTCTTTTCAGAGTTTAGTGCTGTTTACTGATCCGTCCAATCGGATGTCAGGATCAAAAGAAATTGACTGACTGGGTTTTATCTGCTCGGCACCACATAATAAAGCTACTGTCGCTGAGGCGGCAGTCAGTAATGCGGCTGATAATTGAGTGATTACCATTACCACGGTCTTACATTGATCACTTTATAATTCCTGCTGTATCAAGCGGAGCCTTTTGGAATGCAATTTCCTTTCTTCTCATTTTTACTGTATTGACTATTGATTTTATCTTGGTAATGATGTGGACTGTGATATGATGATCTGAGAGCACTGATCTGAGAGGGGACTTTGGTCTTTTCATAGTGGTCCTCACTAATTTTTTTTCATTTTATTCCAGAAAAGTTGACGTGATTGACATCATTGTGTCAATGATGATTGACACAACCCCACATGGTTGTTACTTTTGGTCTAGTAAGAAATATTTAGGGAAACCTGCTTTTTTAAAGCCAAGGAATGTGGAATTTCTTTGGCTCAATCACAATAAAGAACAGTTGCATTTATGACGTATTCCTCAAATATGCAAAAGGAGATGAACCATGAAGTTACATTTTTGGCAAAACTCAAACTTTTGACATTCCTCGAATTATTCCTTCATCTGTCTCTCTAGAAAAGACAGAAGGAAGAAAGGCAGAGGATGATGACCTTAATTTGAAAACAGCGAGAGAAATCTTGATACTATACGGACGGGAATATAAAAGGATATGCTGCGAAGAGAGGTTTGATAGGGATGGGATAAAGGATGAATATAGAAAAACAAAAGTGATAAACTGCTGTTGTCACATTTATTCTAGGATAACCTTTTATCAGGTAGTACAGAAATGAACAAGCTAATTCTGTAATGTCTTTCAGACTTGTATGTAAGAAAGGAAAAAATGTTGTTCTGTGCCTTTTGTTGAACATTTAGGAATGGCCACCTTCTTGTTTGGAGTTTCTCATTCCTTTGGTCAGGTTTTACAACATGACGTAAGGATTAGGTTAAGATCTCTTTCCTCTCTTCCCCTCCAATGCGGCCCACACTGTCTGGCACAGTTACAGCTTTTATCAGATCAAAGAGCATTTTAGATCAGTCCACATCTCAAATTGAGCATCATCCGGCTACAAGCTGTAATTGCTTGAGTTCCATTGCTATACGCATCATTTATTTATCTTCTGCGAAACATCACTGTTTCATGGAGCTAATTTAAGGATTGCTTGTTTTCAATTTGACACCTAAACTCTCTGATTGGAGTAGAGCTATCCAACACTCATCGTGTGGTAAAACATAAGGTTATCTTATGTTAAGCAATAAGGTACGAGAGGCTGTACTTTATCGTCCAATAATGTAACAATTTGGGGGTGTTGTTAGGCAACCCTCGAAGTGTTACGTAATTGGACAATAAAGTACAGCCTCGAGGGTTGCTGGCCCTCCGCTGCATTGGGACGAGAAAGTACTGCGAGTCCCTTATTGCTTTTATAGTACGGTTACTAGTGAAATTATAAATAAGTAAATAGCTGCCTTTCAGCACAGCATAGTATTGGCCACCAAATGTGTATCGCATATCTGTAGCCTAGAGAGAAAAGTCCCCGTAGGTGCATGTAAACGGCATTGGGTCTCCTTGCAAGATCTCGCACCATCTCATTCATTCACATCGCTCATGGCGTCCACTTTAATTGTCCGGTTGCGAAAGGTCTCATTGCCTCAAGCCGATAATTTGTGGGTTTTCCGGCCTTTTTTCGGCGTTCGCCACCGAGCTAAAAGCTGTGAGTTCAACTAGCGGTCGCGCAAAATCAAACCTTTTACTTTGAGTGTGCAGTGATATGGAACATGTCAATGTGAATAGCAACTGTACATTATTGCTGAATAATGCTCCCCTCGTGACTCACTCTCAACCAGTCAGAATGCTGGATTTCATCCACCTGTATTATAATAATATAAAAAAATCATTTATTTGGTCTGTAAGACAGTTGCAACTAAGAGAAATATCTCTAGCCATCGTAGCCACCTGCTAACACATTATGCAGATATGTACATGAGAACGTATCACTCCACATTCCTTCTCTGATCAGAAGTTATACTTTGGCTCTATTGGAGAAGTCAGTTTAATGGAGGACACAAGTAGTTTTAGACAGGTTTTTCCTGTCTGTCGTGTCCTGGTCCGCTGTTGTCTCACTTTTTTATTCAGGCCTTTTGGAGACTATCTGTTTCAAAGTGTGACGTTGTTCCTTTTGTGTCGATGGGAGATACTGTTTCAGCTTGAGCTTCCACTGCATACAATCTTCAGACGGTCATTAAACATCTAGAAGAGTACATTAGTTGACCCTTGGTCTGATTATGCTTCTTTCATTCGTTGATTTACCTAGACGTTAGAAATATTTTCACTGTAAAGGACATTTTGAGTAAAAAAAACCCTTCCCCATTCAATCTGGGTGATCTAATCCCTCACCATTCAATCCACATTCGTGACCCACATCCAACTATATGCCTTTTTCTAACCCAAATCATTGGAAATGCTTTGGCAAAAACATGAGTAGAAGTCTTCTGAGAGATTTGTTAAACCTAAATAACACTAAATTGTTTCTAATGTTGGCGTTATTAAGCCTATCATTATGCACTGAATACATATATAAAGCAGACATGCATGAAATGGGACGACAGAGCTTTGCCATTAGCGTCAGAATCCCATCATTTGGGTCATTGCATGGACAGTTTGGCTGAATTAGACTCAGAGTTGGCTTAAAGATGTGTTGTTTTTTTCGTCTGGGTCCACATTAGGGTAAAGTGTGGAGAAAGATGCCAACACTTGTTATAACCTGAGGCTCTTTAGGCTAATGTCTAATTTATTACAGTTTAGGACCTGATATTTGCAGTTCTTTGTGGTCTCCATTGGCTGCACTGCTGCTTTTTGACCACAGAGTGGCAGCAAAGGACTGTCAGTGAGGTGTAGCTTTGCTGCCAGAAGAAGAAGAAGAAGAAGAAGAAGAAGAAACCTTCACCTGCAGGTTCACCATCAAACAACCCCAACCTGTGAGCCTGTTTACATGGTGTGAGTGTGTCTTAATGTATGTATTTAACTTTTTGTATTCACATGTGGTCACGCCACTATCTGACTGTTGGGTGATTAGAGGGTTATTGATAGAGAATGAAGCCATCCAATCACAACGCTGTTGTTTGGTGCAGTGGATGCTCTGTGTTTTGCCTTCGTCAGGCGATTGTTGGATGGCTGTTATGTTTCGGGAGGCTTTGCAATCAAATGAGGCCAAAGATTCCAACTTTCATTCATTCATATGCAGAGAGGCCGTCCCCCTCTAACTGCCATAGTTTTGTTATTGCTGTGATTCGAGGAAGAAAGCCACAAACGTCCTAGAAAGTAGGCGTCTTTAGTTTGACACAGCTGCAGCTGATTGTGAGGTTGGTAAGCAGAGCAGCAGCTGATTGGCTCCCTAACAGGCTCCTTCCTTTTTATGGAAATATAATCCATGTTGAAGATGTTACGATCCGTTGTGAGTAGTTATTCCAGGATTTGTGTGTTTGTACACTTTGAGTTAAACGATAATGGTAATATTAATGCATTCTTCATAATTGTTCCTTGATCCCATTTATCAAATACGTAGTCATTTTTTTTATAGAACAATTTTAATATTTTAGCATTTATATAAATGTATGTTTAAATGTGTAATTTTAATAATCTTCTTTACCTTTTCATATAAGCAAACTGACGTGCCAATTTGCAACCTCACTGATTGTATTTCCTTGTCTTTTTACGAACTATCGAAGCAACAGAAGTCTGAGCCGCAGCTCTCAAATGATTTACTTTTAATACTTTTTCCTTCCACACTACTTCAACTAGCCAGGATTCCTCCTAAATAACACTAACGCCAATTAAAACGGCCATGAAAGGAACACGCAACCAACGGCAACGACTTAATAGGGATGGTGCTTTAGTAGATTTAATCTCTCTAAACTGGGCTCACTCCTCTTGTTTGATCACTTTCGAAGCATTATCATCTTTTTAAATGTTCCTTTGAGCATCCTTTTTTTTTCACCTGAGAAACTGAAATTAGCTGCTGGTTTCTAAATGGAGATTGAAAGAAAATTAGTTCTAGGGTTTGGATGGTGCACTTTAGTTTTGTTTCCTCTGGATTTTATGACTTCTGGCTAAATTTTTTACATTACATGTCATTTAGCTGAAGCTTTTATCCAAAGCGCCTTACAATAAGTGCATTTCAACCGCAGAGATACAAACAGAAGAACAAGAAAGTGCAATTCCCTCAAATAAGAGCCATTATAAGTACAATTTAGGTGCTACACTTTGTTAGTGTTTTTAGTCAAGGTATAGTCTGAAGAGGTGTGTCTTTAGTTTGCGGCGGATGATGTGAAGGCTCTCTGCGGTCCTGATGTCATCAGAGAGCTCATTCCACCATTTAGGAGCCAGAACAGCAAAGAGTCGTGATCTTGCATATTGTTTTTCTCTGAGTGAGGGAGGAACCAGCAGCGTGGCAGATGCAGAGCGGAGTGTGCGTGTTGGGATGTAGGGTTTCACCATGTCCTGGATGTAGACTGGACCCGATCCATTCACAGCATAGTACGTGAGGACCAATGTTTTGAACGGGATGCGGGCAGCCACTGGTAACCAGTGAAGAGAAAGGAGCAGTGGAGTAGTGTGGGAGAATTTCGGAAGGTTTAAAGACCAGTCGAGCTGCTGCATTCTGGATGAGCTTCAGTGGTCGAATGGCGTGTGTGTGTGTGTTATACCAAAGTGTGCTGCCTCTTCACTGCTTTGTGTGTTGTGTAGAGACCGTGTACATTTGACATGTTCCTCCTTTTTTCCTCTCCAGGATGTTGGGGTACACTGTAGTCCGAGGCGGCCTCGGCCTGCTGACCGTGAGGAGGGCGTGTCTCGCCCCCCGCTACTCTCACTCCGCCCCCCGGAGCGAGTACCGACCAATCAAGAAAGTCATGGTGGCCAATAGAGGTAACTAATTCTCTGAGAGACAACCAATTCAAAGGGCACTATTACGTTTAATGCAGTTTAATTTATAATGTTTCCGTCATCTCCAAGCCAAAGAAAACTTTCACACTTTTCCTTTGGTGGAAAACATTTTACCTGGCACTAGCTCATAATTAAGCACACATGTATGTGGGTGGCGCCACAAGCTACCCTGGTTTAATCTTAAAGCATTAATTTGTTTTTTTAATTTCATTTTTAAATGTTGGAAACTGAAGACTGAACTGCACCCACAATCCTGTGGATCCATTAATCAGTTTTTAATATACATTTTTATAAAAGCTAAAAAGAAATTGCTCAACTGTTCTTTTTTATTTTTTTTAATTTTCTTTCCCCATTAATCAAATTAAACTCACCTATCGGTTTGTTCCTTTCTAAGCTCCGAGAAATGACTGTTAGTTGAGGCCGAATGGAAACCTAATTATAGAGAAGCCCAGTTTTATAAACACTAGTCACCAGTCACCAGCAGGGTTGTTCCATTCAGCATCAGCATGACGGGCGTGGATTGGTAATACTCGTATTTACCGCACCACTGCCTGTTAATGATAATTCGGTCCACAATGCAATTAAAGTGCCGTGCAGGTTTAGAGTAACAAATAGATGAAATTTATTCCGATTTGTCTTTGGACCCACCCAATATGTTGATACCTGCGAAAAATTGTAAAGTGCTTGATGTGGTTCAGCTTTTCATAATTTCCGATTGGTGCATGGTTTTCCAATATGATGCTGATTCTTAAACATATTCGGTACTTCAAAGGCCTCCTGCTGCACACAAGTCTTGTTTTTTTTAATATGCATGCATAGATTCATGTGTACCCTCACAATGAATGCTATATTCAGCTGCTTTAATCCGTCAACAAGATTCAAATAGATTGTGGTTATTACCACACACACACACACACACAGCAGGACTTCATGTCAATCTCTCTCCTTCACATCGGTGTGACGTGAAATCAACACCACATTAGATCACGTTCATCAAACCGCAGTGCACTGGACCAAGAGACGGATGAAAAGAGAGACTGGACCATCGCATCATATCAGCACAGATTCCACTTCACCAGGCACATCTCCTCTCTTGCCATGGCTTCACTGCTCCTTCCACTGATATCCTTCTTTCCTTTCGGAGCTCCTCTTCTCCGCTTACCACCTCTTTCCTTCTTGCCTTTGCACTTTGATTTCCTTTCGAAACCCTTGCGGTCTTCCTTTTTGAGCTCGCTCCTGTTTGGCTGTGATTTTTGGTTCCAAAATTTCATCTGCGTGCTGTGTCCTTCCCTCTGTGTCCTCTCATCATGCTCCATCCTTTCAGTGTCCCTACTGTTGTCCTTATTAAGAATTCACTTTCTTCTATGCTTTTTGTTTCCAACGCTCCTCAAATGTTTGAATGCTGCCCGCTATTTCAAGAAATGCATCTTATCAGTTTTCAGAGACAATTTTTGTTCCTCCCGAAATGCGGGCTGTTTAAATGACACCAGTATTTGGCTCCAGTGACACCCAGATGAAAGGCAGGCAGTGTTGTTTACAGTGTGTTCTTAAACTTAAACTGTAGACTTATTGCCATGTCTGTTCATATTTTGCACAGTGTGATGAAGCCCACCAGAAGGATTGGCCTTGTTTTTATCTCATCTATGTTTATTTTTTATTTTACTTAGCAAAAGTGTTTGAGAAATTGGGGCCAATGTCACAGGATGTTGATGAATAATGTCAAGTGTATGCTTTACAAAAAATACACTGCATTCAAGCAAAAGAGAATACAAGTGAAAGACCATTCAGGGAGGAAGAGGAAGAATCTAAACTGTTTTTGTAAAGCAAATTCGAAGATAACCACCCTCCTTTCTTCTTCCAGGGGAAATCGCCATCCGCGTGTTTAGAGCCTGCACTGAACTGGGGATTCGAACCGTGGCCGTCTACTCCGAGCAAGACACCGGACAAATGCACAGGTGCTAAGCTCTGCTACGTTGGCGCCAAATGGGTCCGCACAGGTTTAAGTAAAGGAAGCGTAACCGGACAGATGTCCCGGTAAATTGCTGGGCTGCTGCAGCAGGATATCGACCAGTTGATTAGAGCTGAGCGCAATTAAAAGGAGTCTCTGGCAGCGTTTCGCTCTTCAGCGCCGTGGGCCGACTCGGCGTGTTGCGTTCGGTATCAAGTAGTGACATCAGTATAATTGTATCAACATTCAGGTAATCGCTCGGCTTATTTTTACATGCGCAATGTCCTAATCTACCTCACTGTCAGCTTTCCCTATACCACCCTGGCTGCTCCTTTGCTTTAAAATGCCTTTCATCTACTACTAAAGCGCTTTAAATATGTGCACCACCTGGTCCTGCCTAGACTCCCTTCTCCATGTATAACATACGCCTTTAGAGACGGGCAATCGGAGGGCTCGTTTGAGTAGTTAAGCCAGGCTTCATTTGCCTAAGTACCGGTGCCCACTCTGCTGGGCTTGGACGTGGCTGCTGTGAAGACATAATGGTTCTGTGCTTGAGAGGCAGGTGCACATCTGTGTGTTTTGTTTGCTTTTGCCCCCCCTCCCACCCTGGCATTGGCCTTCCCAAACTGAAATAAAAAACCTTTGCCCTTGTCTTCACAGGCAGAAGGCAGACGAGGCATACCTAATTGGAAAGGGTCTACCACCTGTTGCAGCATACCTGGACATTCCTAACATCATCCAAGTCGCCAAGGTAACCGATGACGAAAGATGAGATTAAAGTGTTTTTCATTTTCTTCACCTGTTGACTAATAACCCTCTAGCTTCGTCGTCATGGTGAATACTTTGCCTTGGAGGGTAGTTTTAATGCGTATTGACCTCTGTGGCCCTAGAGGAGCTTTCTAAACTCTGAGAAAATATTCCTGGTGTAGTCATTAGGGCTTTCTCTGCTTAAGCTTTGAAGATTGTAAACTGTTATCGGAGAGACAGCCGAATGAACTGGTGATCTGTTGTCTGGCCGTAAGTAGCAGAGCTAGAGTGAGGGCAATTAGCGAAACGTATACATTTTTTAAAGAAAAATACAATACAAGGTTTGAAAGTTCTTTGTAAAGTTGACAGTTGACCAGATATGGCCTCAAACCTGCTTTAACCATACCTCTAAAGCGCCGTCATCACGTTCCCAATTTATTTAAAAAAAGACACTGTATTCATAATTCTGCCACCCTGAAGTTAGAAGGTGTCTCTGATGCAGCAACATGTAATGTATTTCACTGGCATCAAAGTACACATGACTTTTTGGTTATTTGTTCATTCTACGTCTTTAGCTTGGCTGAAAGGAATTAAACTCCCCGTCCATCCCTCAAACACTGCTGGTCTCTTTTTCCTCGTTTCCTTCCATTTGCCCATCGTTCCTTGTATCCTCTCTTTCCGCTTGTTCTTTGGTACAATCTTCCTCTCATTTCCACTTCCCTCCTGACTTTTCAGTTTCTGTGTGTGTTCTTTCTATTTTACTCTTTCACATTTAGTGTATGTGTACCTCTTTGTCTATTGCTCTTTAACTGCAAGGCCAAAGTAACCCTCATTTATTTTCCCACCACAGCCTGTCTGATCTTACATGCAAAAGTGTGTGTGTGTGTTCTTTTTGTTATTGTGAGTGCATTATCTTGCCTCGTGTCTCTGTCCGTGTCTCCTTGCATTGGTGTCTGTGTGTCACTCTGTACCTGCTTGTTTGCACGCACTTGCTGGATTTAGTGCGTGTGGCTCCATGCCTCCTCTGCCAGTAACCGCTCCTTTGACAACAGGACAGCCCATAATTATAGCCTGCCTCGTTTCCAAGAGCAGATGGCACATACTGATCTAAAGATGGCTTGGTCGGTCAAGCTCGCCAGCGACCGTATTTGTCTGCTAGCGTGTGTTTGTGTGTGTGTGTGTGTGCGCGCGCGCGTCTCCCTCTCTGCACCTTCCCCATGACCCTCAGATTCTGTGCTAGTTTCACCGCTGGTGTCCGTTGAGTAGAGGATGATTAAGGCGATCGCAACAAAGACGGTATGGAAATAAAGTGCGTCATTAGCTTACAGTCCTTTTGCCATAACCAATGCATACGTCCTTTTTAGTAAAGCGCAGGATGGAGGATGTGTGAGGACTCCATTTCAATCACCAGTCGTCGGGCCAAGTGATAACTGGGGCCCCGCAGAGCCTCTGTATTTAACAGAACCCCTGTTGCTTAGCTGGGCAACATTTCCCTTCACTGGTTTCCACTGGGCAATAGTTTTGCACAAAAATCTGAGAATAAAAAAACAATGTGTTAAAGCAAGTAGTCAGTTTAATTATCTTCAGTGGGATGTGTTTATAAGCAGTAATGACTAAGCCAGAACTGTGTTTCCCCTAGGTTTACGACTTCAGGGTAGGGTGGTAAGTAGTCAGACATCTGCCGTGCGTGGGAAAATAACAAAATCATAATCGTAGGGGGAAACACTGCAGCGGATCCAATGTGATGGATGTGGGCAACCTTTTCTGCACCCTGCAGGACAACAACGTGGACGCCATCCACCCAGGCTACGGTTTCCTCTCGGAGCGGTCGGACTTTGCCCAGGCCTGCTCGGACGCGGGAGTGAGGTTTATTGGACCGAGCCCGGAAACGGTCCGCAAGATGGGCGACAAGGTGGAGGCTCGTTCCCTGGCCATCAGTGCAGGTACGGAAAGGCCCGCGAGGTGGAGCACCTGCTACGTTGAGAGCCGTATTTCGGCAGCCTCAAATAAGTATAATAATAATAAGAGGGATAATAATAAGAGGTAAGACCATAGTTGAGATGATTGCCTGAATGTTTTTTCTCCCCCAGCATTAATTATATCTGTGGCTGGGGATGTGCATTTTTAGGCCATGTTTTTCAGCACTTAACTTGTTCCATCTGCCACCCTAAGAAACGCTTGAAGCTCAAGATAAAATGCGGCGTGAAAGTAGTTTCTGGCGATCTTGCGTGATACACATGACGCACAAATTTCACCAAATGAATGTGCTATGTGCATTTAACGCCACGAGGCACAGCATTCAGAATCCTCAGTGAAACGTTTCCTTTTTCTCCACCCTCCTCTGTCTAGGTGTACCCGTGGTCCCAGGAACAGATGCGCCCATCACCTGCCTGCAGGACGCGCAGGTGTTCTCAAAGACCTACGGCTTCCCCATCATCTTCAAAGCAGCCTACGGAGGAGGCGGCCGCGGCATGAGGGTGGTCCGGGAGTACGAGGTGAGCCGGCACCGCCTGCTGCCAGTTATCACTTGAGTCGATCCTATTTGAGTTCATTTCCTTCTCCTATTCATTAGTTTTCCCTTCGTTTTGAATGAAGGGAAGATGTCTGAGATTTCCACCTGCTCGTTTATCTATCTGACTGCCAATCACCCTGTGTGTTTTGATGCGTGTACTCTGGGTGACTGAAGCAATTTCAGAGCGATTTCCTGTGTGATGGCTGCTCACTCTCACCTTAAGAAAACAATGTCTTTCGACGTTGTAGCTGTCCAGAGGCCGCTTTTCAAATATCTGTCCCAAAAGGAAGGATCATAAAACCCACGTAACGAGTCTTGCATGTGCGGCAAGTATCCCTCATGAGCAATCATTGTGATGAAATGCCCTGTACATGCGGGGGGGGAAAAAAACCCATCGCACTACATAAATAAACACGAGGAAATCAGGAGATGGAAATCAGTAGGGAGGAAAACCAAACCCCCCCACCCCCCAATCTCTACCTCCCCTCGGGCCACGCTTTGACGGGCCGTCAGAGCTGACCGCACTGCCATGCAGGCGCTGTCGACCTTTTGGGGTTCTGTGTCCCTAGAGGCCATCTTCTTAGTCTTCTAGTTATAGTTTTGCGTATGTAGTCTAGTTTCTAATGAAAGTTGCGGCTTCATGACTGCTGAAGAGGATGCCGAATACTCCCCGTAGGACAATTTTCACAAGCGTGGTGATAGTCTGCACGTAACGCTTGTTGAATCATCTACGGAGCGTGTTATCTAAATGTATCGCTTACAGACAGATAAGTGGGCTGTTGGCTTGAGAATAATATAGACTGTTTGAATATGTTAACACTCTTAACCTCTGTTGATTGTTATTGGAAAATGGGCCAAGCAGGTCCAATAATACTTACCATGGTTCGATGGTAGGGCTTTTTTTTTTTTTTTTTCCTTTTCCCTATTACAAATTATTTATGGTAAAATGAAACCAAACAGAAATCCTCCCCAGGAGACCAAAACACGAGAAGGGGCTTAATGCCCTTTGGTGGTTGGTTTAATCGCTGTGTCTCAAAGGGGAAATGAACCGCCGCAGGCTCTAGGACTGCAGGAAGGCCCACCTTTTCCCCTCAGTTTATTTCAGCAGAGGCCCGCAGGCACTGGGGCCGGTGTGCGTGGTCTCTGCCCGAGAGCAGCTTCCCGCTGTGGCGGCCTCCTGAACTTGACAGTGTCAATCTCCGTCCGTCCGGCGAGCGCCTGGTCTATCGTCCAATCGGATTGAAGAGGATGCACATCAGTGGTGAAACGGAGCTGCAAATGGCTCGATCTCCCCTCATTGGAACAATTGGAGAAGAGAAAAAAAAAAAAAACGTTCTAATGGTCCGTTTTGATATGGACGCTCGGCGATGGGTGCGTTGCGCCGTCGTCCCGCCAACCGTTTGAAAGTGTGACCTTTTCCAAGTTGCGCCTCGGTCTAATTAATTAGTTGTTGACATTTCTAGTGATCCAGCCGAGTCGCAGGGGGCCTCGGCGGCTCAAGCTGTTACGTTGTGAGTAAATTATAAAGAGGTCTCTCTCTCTCCTGCCGGAACCCCCACGCAACAGTGCCTAGGTTGCCATTGTATTCCTTGAGGGCTCGTGGGTCATTTGTATGCTGAACTAACAACAGAGTAAACTTAACTCTCCTCAACATATTGGCGGTGGAGATGTTTACTGATAAGCAAGGCGTAATTAAAGTGCCAGACTAAAAGTACCAGCGTCAAAAGCTGACAGACAGACAGTCAGTGTGCAAATGGAATCTTGCTGCATCAAACGTTTCAAGTCTTCACAGAAATAGAGGCGCGTCTGCGCTTTTGTGAGTCTGCTCGTGCGTGTTTAAATCCTTCTGCAACACTTGTAATTTAGTAAAAGTTGAAAGTATTCTTCGACGAGGCTTTTTTACAAATGGCCTTTTTATTATGTGGTCTTTTTATTTTTCCTAACTGGAAGAAGCCCCTATTGTCTCACCATGTCGTTTGTGGTTTTAGGTGAGCAAAATGCAAACTCCTTCCATCATGAATCCGGACAGTGGGAGAAAGGAACAGAGGAATTACGATTGCACAGTTGACCGGTTCATATACGATTGCTGATCAGAAACCTATAAATATACATTCTTGTCTTCATAGACCTAGAATTGTGAATCAAAATCATCATAACTTACTGGAATGCACAGCACATTTATGGCTGCATTTAATGAGTTCTACCATTTTGAGCTCATTTTCTTTTTTTGTTTATACCGAAGTATTTGATTAAGCTGTGTTATTAACACATTGTCAGACAATTGAACACAGCGTTTCTTAAACTAAAGTTTCATACATGGATTATCATCCTGAATAAAGAGTAATTGTCTTGATGATCACAATCTACATCAAATTAAAAAAAAAAAAACCTTTGAGGTCAGTATCTGCTCCTCTGTGTCCTTTGTCTGGTCCCATCAGGTGTGGCAAAGTTCACGCCAGTGATTGGGACTGCAGAGCATCGTCTCTCCAGGCTCTGACATGAGGCATTGTGGTGACTCAGTCTTGGGCGCGATGGGCTCGCCGGACATCACAGACAGATTGTGTCATGACCCCCCCGCCCCCAAGCATGCTCCCTCGTAACTTCTTAAAACAGCGTGCCAGTGATGTCGTGTAGAGTCTTACTCCCTTGGGGCGTGTCAACATTTGTGTCTAAAGGAAGGAAGGGGGGAGGGGGGGAAGAAATCGAAATCCCATGTGAATGACAGAGGAATATGGGGCAATAGAAGTGGAATTATAACCAACTTAAACACTTTCACTGAGTATAACTGACCCGATTCTGAGAACGTATCTTCAAATATAGTCTTTGATGCACCAAAACCCTTTGAAAACCATGGGGATCCTTTGCTGTCACTCTCTTGCTTCTTGAATAGCAGCACGAAGTCAGACATGTATGGATTATTTCTTCTCATGTGTTTGTCAGGAACTGGAGGAGAATTACCAGCGGGCCTACTCCGAAGCCCTGGCGGCTTTTGGGAACGGAGCCCTGTTTGTTGAGAAGTTTATTGAGAAGCCGAGACACATTGAAGTACAGATCCTGGGTAAGTGCATTTACAACTTTATCTCTGTATTTCCCTTTAACGACGTGTCCGTCCAAGTTCATTGAGAAACGATGGGGGCGCAGACAGGTTCTCGAACTCAAGATGTAAGCGACAATGAGCGGGAACAAACTTTATGAGCCAGCCGAGGATTCTCAAGCCAGTACTTCCTCTCAATATAGCCGATGTTTATCGGGTATACATTGTGTGTTTATGTCCCCGTGTGTGTGTGTGTGTGTGTGTGTGTGTGGTCGCTGTTATGAATCACTGTCTTGAGGGCATGTGAAGGCTTTTGTGAATTTTCAGGATTACCTGATAAAAGCCATGTCATTGCAAGCGTTCTGGTTTATTTAGCCTTATCATACCTCCCTCCTCCGCTTTCACTTCACTGGACCCTCCTTCCTCTTAAATCTTCCCTCGGTTCTTATTGCCTGGCTTCTTTTTCGCTCGTTGCCTTCTCAACCTCCCGCTGTCTCATTGGGTCCCCTGAGCCTTTGCTTTCGTCCTTGTAGGCCGTTGAACTCAGTGGGATCTCTCATGTCACACTGAGATGGGATAGGTTGCGATCTGTGTTTGAATACGCAATTTGGATTTTGATGCACGTTAGACGGCTTGTCAAATTGGAGAGCTGCAAAAAAAAGGGGGAAAAGAATGCTAGTGAAGGCATGTCATTAACTCTTGTCATCACTTTTACCCGCCTCTTATGTTCAAAATCCAGCACCAAAGTCTCGTCACTTTTATTATTTTAAACTGAATATCTTTGGGTTTTGGACTGCAGTGGTCAGACAAAACGGACGTCATCTTGACAGTTTCATTTTGTTCTGTTTTATAGACATTAAATCGAATCAATTAATTCAATAACTTAAGACAAAAGGTTTCAATTGAAGCTGCCATTTGGTATTTTTTATAAATCACCCATGGCTCAGTTTTCATAAGAATTTTTTTTCACACACATTTTACTGTCCACTCTTTTGTTGGATTCTTGGCACATTAAAGGGAAAAATCTATGATGCTCAATGAAATTGTGGCCTTAACTGTGGTCCAGCCAGCAAGAGTGCTACCAAGAAAAATCCTAACGATGCCTCGGTCGAAGCAGATTCTGCCATCTGTCTTTTCACTCTGAAGATGTGTCTTTTCACGCCCCACAGAGATTTCTCGGTTTAAAGCGGTCACATGTGTGAATTGTTGTTGCCGGAGCTCCAGCTAATGGGAATTTAGCGCCATTGGATGTTCATTTCTTTTCCCCTTTTCTCAAAGTCAACGACTCATTTTGTGAACGCCACTGATTATTATCTTATATATTCTTTGTTGTTGTCTGACCACCTTCCCGTTTGTCCCCCTTCCAGGTGATAAATACGGTAATGTCATCCACCTCTACGAGAGAGACTGCTCCATTCAGCGGAGGCACCAAAAGGTGAAGTCCCCGTCCGTTTGAATTTATCTCTGATTATCTTCATGGCATTGCTGCAGTATTGCGTTGATTAGCATGAAATGGATAATTAAACTGAGGTCATGGGGAGGAATCACACCCTCAAGCACTGCGGGCTACTGAAAATACAAAAGGCTGTAGTGGTTTATTTCCCTTTTTTTTATATTTAGGGAAATAAGCCAATTAAGCAACACATTAATAAATACGCTTGACTTGATTATAGCAATGATTGTTCTGCCACTGGTGGCCCTGGCTATCGTAGACCTCGTGAACAGAGAGGATTAAGCACCAATAACAATTAGCTACTGCTAAATGCTGGGTGATTGGAGTCTTGGCCAAAACCGCAGCAGCGGCCATAATTCTCCACCAAATCAACAAAATCTCTTTCTCTAATAGCATATAATATCAAATTGTCATTCATTAGCTATATTATATATTATATATTTTTTTCCAGCTGGTACTGAGCAGAAATTACTTATTACATCACCTCAAAATAACAAATGTCTGAATACAAAATGAGAGGGAACATTTATTTTTTCACTTTATACTCAATACAACAATGCTTTCATCAGAGGAGGTCGATTAACATGTGTAATATTTCATTACCTATTGACACTTCAAAGCGGTTTCAATCATGTGTTGCCATCACTTTCTTCCTTTCCTTTTAATCAAATTATAGATGATAATCATATTAGTGGCTCTGTTCATGCCAGAGCTGCTGCTCTTTGATTCTGTGAGACTTAATCTGCCTTCGCCCTTAATCTAAGATCTTTTTGAATCTCAGAAAACGAGAATAGTCGCCTGTTGAAAATAGATTAGGGATGGTAGAGAGTGGATATTTTTAGATTTTTTTTCCTCCATCTCTTGGAAGTGCATACTTGGAGAGTTAAATTTGTTTAATCGTACAATGATCACATTGAACTGGATTCCTATCATCTTTGGAGATGGGTTAACTTGCAGTGGCATGAAACCGATCTGGCTCCAACAAGGCTGACGCCCCCCCATCTGTTTTCTTGAAGCTAAAATGACACGTACTGTATCAAACTGAAATGAAAGCAAATCAAGGAATTTACTTATTTTTAGTAGGAAGTCAAATGTAAGTTTGTGGTACTTTGTTTTAAGGATCAGTAAAAAAGACATTTTCAATGGGTTTTCTATATATTTTTAACTTGCTATATGTGGATGAAGCATCTCAGTGAACCAAAATCAGAATTACAACTTCACTCTGCAGGTTCCAGCGGATGAACAGGGCAGTTTAGCTTTCTGTAAGTTCATTACTTTGGCTTCATGGCCTGCTACTGTATGACTCATTGCTCACCAACAAAACCCCCGATAAAGCCCCCGTGAATGACCGGCCTGGTTCCAAATGGCACACGGAGCAGGTGAACCGTATAAATTATATTCTGCTATGGAAAGGCCAATGCACTCATTTTCCAGATTATAGTTGTTACTAGTTACTAATGTCAGGGAGCTCTCAAACATTCATCAAATGAAAGCGATAAATACATTTGGGATGCGGGTCAGGCTTCTGGGGGCTGATGAACGCATATTTCTGAGGGCTGGGCGGTTCGGATTGGCTCTCATAAAGGGGTTGGGTGGGTGCGGGATAATAAGCAAAGCTGACCTGTGTATTTTTTTTTAAGTAAAAGTTTCCTTTCAATGATCATTTGAGGGGGGATGTGTAGAAAGTGCATTTCCAGCCTGGGTGTCTAAATCAATAACTGTTACCTGGGTGCTACCATAGGCAGGCTGCAGTAGGGCTTGCTTTATATTATTATTATTATTATTATATATATTCGAATATCTGGTTGCTACGGAGGAGACATGAAGGTCATGCGCAAAGCCGCTGCGGATTCTGCAGAGTCTTTCCTCGTTGAGGAATTCCATAGGTTACGTATTAGGCACGTCAATAACAGGACAATTAATACGAGACATAACTACTTGTATAGGTGATTTCTTTTCAATTATAAAAATATTCAACTACATATTAACCCGACATTGAACCCTCCGATTGATGCAATAAAAAGTCTGTACAGTAGCGCGCCACCCGCAAGGCAGACAGCCGGGCCCTGCTGCGGTTTATTTTTTTTTACATTAGAATATTAATTTTCACATTCAAATAACTGTTTTTAAGTATTTGAATATATATTCAAATATATAATACACGTTGACAGTCCTACTGTGCAGGTGTTCATACATGTGCATTAATTCATGGTGTTTTTATAAATGAAGCGCTGTTGTTTTGAAGGTGGTGGAGATTGCTCCTGCCTTTCAACTGGACCCTCACCTGAGAAACAGACTTCATGCCGACGCCGTCAACCTCGCCAAACAGGTACGTCTTTAGTATTTTTTGTGTGTTTTGGTGTTTAGGCCAATGTCTGCTACCAGCAGCAATCCCAAATGCTTTTTGCATGCCTTTCCCGAAGGTTCAGGTTAACTAGACCATTTCATTGGGGACAATAGTCCTGAATGAATAGAGAAATCAAAAGGTTTATGATACAACCCCAGCTTATTTGGGTTTTGATCATTAAGCATACAAATTATTGGCAGTGTATTTAAGAATTCATGTGGCTGGGGTATTGTTTAAAGGATGCCTTTTTGTTTCCTTTAGGAAGCAATATTTCAGTTGTCAAGGCAAGTGTCAACATGTGAACTTTGTCACACTGGAGTTAAAAAAAAAAAAAAAAAAGTGGTTCACTGCAAATGAAAAAGCTTCTCTGGCTTCGGGTTGTATTCATGCAGTCTGAGCAAACTCCCCGATGCCGTTAGTTTTTTCTGTCTGGAACTGGTTTAGAAAGCAACTGGAGCCTCCGCAGGATTTTTAATCTACAGTCTACCTGTGATTCACATGAAGGGAACATTAGTGATGTGCAAAACTGCGAATGCAATTTTAAAATTGGTGGAAATGGACATCAACAGTAAATTAAATTCTAGAAGTGAGTGTTTGAACAGTTTCTGAGTGCATCTGGCGACACCAATTTAAACATTGTCAGCCATTCGTGCATTCTGCTTTGTTTGAAAAAAATAAATTAAAAGAGTGGGCAAAAAAATTCCCCGAGGAATGAAAACTCCCCTTGCATTTAGCCTTCTGAAAACGGTTAGATCACAGTCAGTCTGGCTTTAGCTTTGCCAAAAAGTTGTCTCAACTACGGTATGACAGCATCACTTAAAAGTCAGGCCTCATCTCTCAGAGGAGATTACAAGTAATGGCCTTTTCAGGTAATGGCCCAGTGGAGGAATGGAAGTGAGTTAGAGAGGGGAAGAGGTGTCTGGAGACGAGGAGGGTGCTTGGCTTAAGAAATGACCTTTTGCTGGATACTGATGAAGGGATGTGATCTCTCCTCACTCGGTCACTCTGTTGGGAGCCTACAGCATGCGTGCTTGGAACAAGCAAAACACTGAGCCCTGAGAGCGCTTCCTGCTAGTGAACTTGGGAGAAAACCCTTTTTCTCCGGTTTCATAACCTTATTTTCAAGAGTAAATAATTGATGTCAGTGACATGCTCTAGTCTCTACTCATTATTCAGTGTTTAATTCTTGTGCATATGTATAAACTAGGTGTAACTGCCGGTTTCGGTAAGATGCTAGTTTGTTTCAGGAAGCTCCTTGTTTGTAATTATTTGAACATCAAAAGGATAAGTCCTAGGAAGGTATATGTGGTGGATTTTGATCTTTGATGGTAAAGGCATTCGCTCAGAATCTGTCTCTGGATGGGTCCTGTCGAGCATGGATGGGTATTGTTGGGATTTGATCGATTTTCATTATTGCTGCGGTTCACTACCCTTTTCTGTTCCATTTAATTTCAAAGCTGCAGCAGCGATGTTTAAATAAGCAAAGTCCCTACATAAAGACATTGTTATCTCAATGGAAACTCTCTCGAATAAATCCTATTATGTCGTCACATTAGCAGTAAGCATCAGCCTCATTGTGCCCTTCTCCCTCCGCCGATGCGATTTACTGCCTGAAGGTGTTGAAGAGGACTGCTGCTTTGTCTCAGTCAGCAGAGAAGTCTTCAAGTTTGCCATTTGTTCCAAACAAGCATGTCCTTTGTAACTCCTTCAGATGGCTATTGTTTTAGCTTGTTTGTAGCAGTTATTTATTGGCTCACTTGGCGAGCAGCGCTTGTGTGACGAGAAACTACGCCACCAGGTCAACGGAGGACTTCAGATCCCCGTCTCGCATGCCGGTTTTCGGTACCCAGCTTTGCTCAAAGTCAGATTATCACCAGGGGTCTCACGGCCTCAGCCTCCGTTTTCCTTCATCTCATTCCTCTCCGTCCTGCGTTGAGATTGCATTTTGCATTGTGCCAGTCCCCACAGGGACGGCTTTCACTTCAGAGCGGAGACCCGGCTCTCTCTGCAGGTACTGAGACCCGTTCCCTAAGCAACGCTAACGGCTGGACTCTGCTGCTTAGCTGGGTCTTATAAATGTGCCTGTTTTGTGAGACATGTATTTTTAAAGTGGTCCGTGGTCGTAGAGAATAGAAGACGGCGCCGCAGTTATTCCCCCGAGGACAAACGCACACTTTGCCACCTACATGTTGTTGCTTTCGCAGGTGGCCAGTTTCCCCTCTTAGTAGGAGGTAGGCACTCAGACATCTTAATGCACGCAGTCCTATTTGCAGTGCAATTAGAGCTTTTTTAAAATTTGAATCCGCCGCTCATTGGAACGTAACGGCAAAGTGTTACGGACATTAAACCACTATTGTGCCAGGTTTGCACAATCTCTCCTGCTTTTTCTGCACCCACGCGAAAACACATTTAGTGTACACAAAGATATTCTGTAGGTAAAACAGCCGCACTGGATGGTACACACTTTGATCCTACGATCCCACCTTCAGACATGCACAAGTCTGTCACACACACACACACACACACACACACACACACACACACACACACACACACACACACACACACGCTCCTAATGGCAGGCCCCGACGTGCAGCGCCGCCCGTCCCTTAATCTCGGCGCCCGCTCGTATCGCCCGTCCTCCATTATCGGCAGCCTTCAATCCGACACGCGCGTCTTTGAACTCTCCGCAGCCCCGAACTTTTTCCCGATTTGAATGTCCCGGAGAACAAAGTTGCCTGGCAACAGTGACTGCTGCAGGAAATTACTCCCGGTGGTGGTTGTAAGGGTTTGTGCTCCGAGTGAGCTATCAAAGGCTGCAGCTCACGGGGAAATCTTCCGTCCCCATTTTTGCTGTGGTGTCGCTGTGTCTTTAGCTGGAAGAACGACAGCTGACCTTTTATTTAACCGACAACTGCAATATCTCAGCCAGTCCTGATTTGATTTGGTTAATGATGCATCTTGCTATAGCAGTGTGAGGCTTTTATAATCAGTGATTGGACCGCTGATTGGGCGCATCATTGCCTGTTCAGTCATCCATGATTTCTGCCCACTCCCCGTGTGCTTTTTTTTTTTTTGCTTGGCGAGCATTAGTTTTAAAGCAAAGAAGTGAGTTAGAGTATCGACTTAAAGCATAAATCCCTATTTCTCGTTGATCAACAAGTAATCCCTGAGGTCTGAGCCATTCAACATCTGGGGTTTACTCTCCCAAAGCATATGCTGCACAATCCTATGATTGACATTAACTAGATTGACTTAAAATACCATGCATAAGAAATTATTTTAGACCAATTTAACATTTTTTTTTTTTTTTTTTTTTAAAGCCTCTAACTAAACTTTATTTTTTCATTTTTTTTCTTCCCGCTCATCATTCCATGCTATACATTTCTTTGTGGAGGTTTTAAGATGCACATCTAGGAAATGGATGTCATTCCACCCATTCCCCATGGTCTCCAGCCCAGTCTTACCTGCAGTCCCTTGCTCAACGATATTCTGTTTTTCAGTTAACAGGTTTTCTCTTGTCCAATTTGCTTTCATTTTTAAGTTTTGTGTTAAAAAAAAATCTAAAGTGCTACATTAAGATGAAGCTCTATTTAAACCGGCATGATGCATTTGGGTCAGTCAGCTCGTTTGGTTATTCCTCCTTCTGTGGTAATTGGACAAACTGTATAATGGCTCCACATTATGCAAAAAGCCTTTTTTTGGCCAGATCAAACAAATGGATCTGTGTAAGTGCTCGATCTGTTCTGTCAATATGGTTGTGTAATTGTTATGCTAACTCTGTCAGTGCCGAAGATTTACTTTTTTCTAGTTAGTTTTTATTTTTATTTTGTGTGTGTGTGATATATATATATATATAACCCTGCCTTTTGGCTATACTGAATTTCCTTTTTCCTGTGCGGTGTTTCACTGTCTTACCCACACTTTGGGCTTCTTCCAGAGAGTCTTTTATGTTGTATTTGGCACCTAATCTCAAAGTCTCTGTCAAGATCAGGATTTTGGCAAAGGTAGCTGCAGTGAAGGATTATAAGCAGAAAGGAAAGTTGGGCTTTGATCCAAAGTGATGAAGCTTTTCGAGCTGATGTAATGCATGTTGTTCTTAAACAGATTTGAACCTGCTTTAGAGACACACTACGCATCAGCGTTTGTGAAAATCTAAACCTGTTTTACACACGGATCTTTAGTGTCACCCATTTTTGTTTCATGGCATCGGAAGACTGCAGGTTTTACTTTTGGCTGTCACTTTGTTTAGCCGTAAATTGGGAATTCACTTCATGTGCTTGTGTGCGTGAGGAGCGCTGACAGTTGACTTTGTTGCATTTGACATTGCACGTGGCACAGCTTTAACTGCTCATTTTTGGTCTTTTAGGAGAGGGGCCCTTTTTTTTCTTTTTCTTTTTTTAGGGTGCAGAAATGAGAAGAGAACATTGAAGCTGGGCAAAAAAAAATGACGCCTTTCCTTTTTCTTTCGCAAAGCGGCAAAGGGCATGAATTCTGATATTGCTGCTGTGTTTCCAGTGTGAGACACACACAGAGAGAGAGGGACATGAAACTGAGATTTAAAATCTGTCTGCATGAGGATTTGAGGGGAAGCGTAATTTGTCGTTGAGTGTTTTTGAGAAAACGGGGGAGAAAAATTTGTTTTCATTTTTCCATCATCCCAGGAGGGAGCCGGCTACTCAAAAGAGCCGTAACTCGTCCTGAGCCATCTGCACTCAACAAAGCAGGCGTCTGCACGGCTGTGCGCATGTGGGACTGCACACTGCTGTACATACAAGTCACTCCTTGTTGAGCCCGTTTGTTCTTGAGACGTAGAGCTGTGTCACATTTATCATAAAAGTTGATATCCTACAGCAGAATAAACATTGTTCAAACAATCGTGATTCAATTGTTGTTCAAACGTCGCTTTGGATAAAAGCGTCAGCTAAATGACATGTAATGTAAAATCACTTGAAAAACCTGGAAAAAAATATTTTCTCGTCTTATTTTGATTAATATAAAATGTCAAATGTGTTGCAATTTGTGTGAAGTGTGTTCAACCTGATATTGATGAAACAACTGCCCTTTCTGTGTGTTTTGAGTGCTCAACACAAACCTGTTGGACATTGAACGCTGCGTTTGGCTTTATATCCGCCTTTGCTACCGTCTTGTGTGGTGTTTCATGCTGTGTGCGTGCGTGAGGGTTTTCAAGCACACACACACACACACACACGCACACACAAAGCAATGTCAATCCACCAAGGGTGATAACGTGGAATTAGTTCTGCTGTCAATCACCTTGGTGACAGAGTGTAACGATGACATGCAGGCGCCGAGACAAGTTGTGTCCCCGGCAGGCGGGCGGACGGACACACACACGTGGGTGTATATACACATATATTTATATTACACCCAGACTACCTGGATTGACTCGGGGTCCCTTGGGGTGGTCAGTGTACCATCATAAACACCCTGACTGTATAAATGTTCCCATTTTTGATTTTCGAACTAGCGGCACGTTTTGGCCTGCAGGCATATTTTAATATTCCATCAGGAAAACCAGCATTTGGAAATGGGCTAGACAAAAAAATGTTCCACTCGTCTCCCAGTGAGCTCATGAATCAGTCAGTTTTCCTTTTTCCAATTGACTTATTTATTGTGCTCCTCATGTTTTCCCTTCACTATTTATCTTGACTTCTTTTTCGGTGTCTCTGTTCTCTGCTCTTTTCTTCCTGGTTTCCTCCTTGTACTTCTCCTCCACTTTCCTATTCCGTAGCCAAATCTACATTTGGCGTCTCTGTGGCTCAACTTTACGTTCTGATTTGTGATTGCACATTGGCTTGTGACCCCTTGAAGCAACCCTGTGACTTGTAGGCACTGTAACCCAAAATCTTAGTCATATTCATCTCATCACCATTCAGATTGTATATAACATTCAGTGTCAAACATGCCAAAACTCTGGCTGTGTACAATAATCAATGCTACTTCTTAATTTATATACGACCTCTTAAACATACACTGCGGCTCAAGGTGCTTTAAAGTATTACTGTAAAACTCCATCAACCCGTAAACTACATTACATGTCATTTAGGTGACTTTTATCCAAAGCGACTAACGATAAGTGCATTTCAACCGTAGAGATACAAACTCAGAAGAACAAGAAACAAAGTACAATTTCATCAAATAAGCGGTTTCAAAACATGTTATAGATATGTGCAATGTACGTGCTACGATTTGTTAGTGATACAGTTTTAGTGTGGTGTGGAGGTGTGGTGCGGGAGAATTTCGGAAGGTAAAAGACCAGTCGAGCTGCTGCATTTTGGATGAGCTTCAGTGGTCGAATGGCGGCAGCAGGGAGACCTGCCAGGAGAGAGTTACAGTAGTCAAGGCGGGAGATGACAAGAGCCTGAATCAGCACCTGCGGCGCCTTCTGAGTGAGAAGGGGTCGTATTCTCCTGATGTTGTAGAGAGTGTATCTACAGGATCGTGTTGTCGCTGTGATGTTGGCAGTCGGGGAGAGTCGGCTGTCAAGTGTCACACCGAGGTTCCTAGCATTTAGAGTGGGTGATAACACGGAGTTGCCAAAGTTAAGTTGGGTCCTGTTTGGGAGAGTCTACTACTACTCCCCTGTAAAATAAATAAGGGGGGGGGGGGCTACAACAGGCAGTGTTTTCTTCAATTAAAGTCTAGGCTCCGAGCTGTTGAATCTGATGTCGTCACCACTCGTTGTCATAGAAACATTGTCATTAGTCCAAAGAATACCATACATGCAGAATAAGGCCGTCTTTGCTGGATCAAATCTAGTGTTTCCTTCCTTTTGAGTTGGTCAGTATCTGTGAGAGAACTCCATTGTTCCGTGTTTGATGCAGCACACTCTGCATCTCAGGGTGACCTTGGTTCCTGGTGATTGGATTGGTGGTATTCGCGGCATGCATCCTCGTGTCTGCACGATCCTCATGCCGGTCTGACGTTGAGACAGTGGCCCTTTCTTCAATACCTAAGGCGGCGAGAACGGACTTGCGTTCCTGTGAGAATAGACTCTGGAGACGGACTCCCGACTCGCGGGGTACGGGAGATCGGTCATTTCCACAATTGGAACAGCAGCAGACTTGATGACATCACCACGTCAGCTGGTCTTGCTAGTATTTTTCTTGACAGTCAAACATCTTTCTAAAGACGATGAAGACGAGCAGCTGTAGTTTGTGGTGTTGCTGAACTGGATTACATCTCATTTGTATTCATATTGGATTGAAGAAACACATTAAACATTACTGAGGTGAAAATTGAATTTGCCTGTTTAGCTTTATAATGGTTTCATAAAGTAAGAAGGTTGGATACACTAACAATTAAACAGTTAATATTTTACTGGAAATGACTACATTCCAAATACACTTTATCAGCCGCTTGATGTTTGAGTAACAAGATAATCGGTGTGATAGTCCTCGTCCAAGGTTAAAGACACAAACTTCCTGTTAAATTGACTATGTCCCTGTACCTCTTCTGTGTTTCTACATTAATAGTGATTAACCTCGTAGTATTTTATGTATATAATATAGTGATCACTGAGGCTACATACTGTAGCATGGTTGACCTCCATTAGTGCTTAACATTTTATTTATTTATGAAACGGTGATTTTGGAGGCTACAGTTGGCTTAGGTGACCTCATTAGTGATTGAAGCCTCGTTTATGCTTCTGCGTTTTCAGAGAAACGCAAGGACACGTAGACGCAGGGGCCCCTTGCGTGCCTGCGTGCGTCGACCCATTTTTCCTAAACTTGGCGTCAAACGCTTCGCGAACTCACGCAGGGCTGTGATTGGTCTGCTAACTACATCCTTTGCAGAGTCTCAAATTTCTAGTTTCATAGCATAATTCCGCCATTATTGAAACCAAGATTTGATGCGGACTTCACAATTTGGAGACTTTACAGACGGAGACGCAAATGATTAAGGAAATTGTCTAAATCACCCACGCAGTCCCAGGTTGGAATGTCCCTGAAAGGAAATCAAGTGTCAAATAAGGGAAACAAATTGTGCTGCTAACGCCTGAATATATTCTGCTGTCTGTGAATTCATGTTTTTTTTTTTTTTTTGCGTGAGCTTCTCCACTGCTGCGCTTTAGGTTTATCTGGTTTCTGTCTACAAAGGCTTAAGGTAATTTCAGCTCAATCGTTTTACTGAAGACTAGACTTTACTAGTATCCAATTGGATTAACGCATACATCAGTCCCAGACCACTGGCGGGCATCAGGCTGAATGCTACTGCCCTGTAGCTCGGGATGAAATCATCAGCGTCACGTCGCAGTGTTGGATTCCCTGTCTGGTGGAGATGGAGCAAAGACACAAAGTTAAATAGAAGAGACGGGCCCTTTTTGCTGTTTTTGACTGAACAAACTCTTCACTTCCTTTCTATTTTCACCATAAAGTGTGAGCTCTGAGGGAATGAAGTGAGAACGGCCACGCTCACCTTCTCCTCAGCTTTTAACTTGTACAAGACAGCGAAAGATGTTGATGAAACTGGATCTCGCACACACAGCTCTCCTTTGTGTGTGTCAGCTGTCACTGGCGTCAGCAGTTCCTCCGGTTTAGTGTGGCTCCCTGATTATACACACGGGACAAGACTTCAGACAACTCACTTCACCTTCTTCCCTCTTGTCTCTCTCTCACCTCTTTTTCTGCCTTCACTGTCTCTATTATTCTGTGTTTATCACCATTCTACTGTTTCTGTCCTCGAGAAGTCTTTTATTCGTTCTCTTGCTTTCATGTTTTACCGTCCCCCCTCTAATCTGCCCTACCTTTCCCCATCCATTCTTATATATTTGCATACTTTGTATATTTGAGGGCGAGGATTTATCGCTTAAATTCACATAATTGCTAAATTGCATAAAATGTCAACGTTTGATTTACAAACGGACAAGTTTTTCCAATGTAAGTTATGAAGTGGGGAAGTTACATTATTTTGTGATGTACGGAGTGGAACCTATGGGTTTCCCCTTAATGACTGAACAAATTGAAATGACGAGCTTTAAGCTGTTTTTGAAAGGGTGTGTCACAATTCACTGGATAAAAGCATGTTGTAAACGGCATGGACATCTGGAAATAGCTTTATCATCATAAAATGAATTATTTTTACGGTTCAAGTTTAATTGAATTAGATACGCTCTGCATAGGATATACGGTCCAGAACCAACATAAACTGATGCAGATTGAAACCAGATTTCCTTACTTGCTTACTGCTCACACAGTGTAAAAATATTTACGCTTTGTTGTCGCCGATGGGCACTCGACGACAGGAACTCGGCGATCGACACAAATTATATGCAGATGTATTTTTAACCAACGCATGAAAAAAAATACATTCTTATGTGGAAAGGGATTTACACAAAGTGCACAAATGCAGGTCACACATAAATGAGGGACAAAGCCAACGAACAAAAAGGCTAAAGTAAAGTTGTTGTTTAATTGCCCTTCTGGTCGTCTGTCCATCCCTTGTCTCCCCTCTCTCTCTCTCGTTTGTGTGCGTGCGCGCTCCCCCCTCCCCCTCTGGCTGTGTCAAATGCTGCAGTGTGGGTGTCTTGGCTCAGAATACATCCAAATCTTAGTCTGGCGCGCGCACAACAAGCCGTCTGCGGCCACATGCACGCCACTCCAGTCTCACGGATCCCGAAAACTCACTTCTGCCCCGACTGTCTTTTGGCAGGAGTGAGAACGATGGACTGAAACGGGGAGATAAAGGATTGTTTGGGGGCGGCCGGGGAGATGGAGGGCGGTGGGCTTGGAGTGACTAAGCACCAGCAGAAAAATAGCTAGTATTTTGGGTCCAAGTTACTAATCGTGTACCTCCACACAGAATAGATTAAATTATATTTAGTGGGCAACACCTCTGTGCATGGACTGACATTAATCTTTGTGTGTGTGTGTGTGTGTGTGTGTTGGCATGTACGCACACGCCTTTGTCCAGCTGTTTCTGGATGCTCTTTGATCATTAGGCAGCTGTATTCACTTCTGCTTCTCATCATTTCATAGACAACAAGCTCATTATGCCTCCATTAACTGCTGACAGAGCCTCATGGATGAGGGAGAAGAGATGGGCGTGGGGGGGGGGGTTTAGAGAAATGAAGCAAAGTGGAAAAAGAGGATGCATGACTGGCTGACTAACTCAACAGTGAGAAATAATGCCCTACATTGAGAGAGATTTGGGTAGAGGAATGAGTGGAGTGGAGTGGTGAGGGTGGGGGGGGGGTGGGAGGGAGAGCCCTAAACTGAAGCGGGGCCTAAATAAGATTTGAAAAGAGTGATTTAAGAACAGTGGTAGCACTCAAAAGGCTCGGTAACTAGGAAGGGCTGGTTGTGTGGTTGTTTTGAATTCACCACTCAGCGTGTCACATCTACACGCCCTACAGAATAGGCATGTGGCCAGCATGTTTGGAAATGTTTTTTATTTTTTTATGGCGCAATCACCAACCTCATGACCTTGTTATTCCTGAATGTGGAAGTTATTAGATTTAAGGCGCCCTCAGAGTACCACCCACACGTGTCTGGGCTGAGGCTCACTGGCATTGCTTATCAATTGGTTGGTAAATTGCCTTTTAAATGCTGATGCTGAGGCCTTTATTTAGTCCGGTCTCTTCTTGGATTCGAACTTAAACACGGCCAGTCATTAATACAGCAATGTCTCCGTGGTGGTAACGTCAGCCACTGTACGCCATGCATCCTGCCAGAACAAACAAGGGTAGGGAACGAGCCAGGGAGTTCACCGAATTACGTAAACTTTGATTTCACTTTAATGCGCAGTGTTAAAATCCCAAAGGGGTTTTTTTTCAGGGACTGTGAACCAGAAAGCATTTATAATCCTTTTTAGTGCAGGTTGTTTAGGCTACCTGAAGTGTAACTGTAGTAAATCAGATTACTGTAATACAATTATACGTATTCTTAGTGTGGAGCAGACATAGTGTCACTTTGCCTCAGGTGAACTGGTCATAGCAGCATGAAAGCACCACTCCAGTTGAAATAGAGAGGTGGCAGATTGTAGCAGTGGAGTAGATTTTTGGTCTAAAGGCGAGAAGACGAAGATAAAGGCAAAAAGCGACTCTTTTAAAACATTGTGCAGAAGTGTGCGAGAGAGATATAGACACGAGGAAGAGGCCGGGAATACGGAAGGCACAGCTAGTTTTAAAGCTGGCCTGTAAGTGTGCTTCTTTAGTTGTCCCCAGCTATGACTAACGGGAGGGTGGTGTGACGATGACTATCTGCAAACTGAAATATCGCAAAGATAATAGGCATATAATCTGACCTTTTTCAGGCTTGTTTGCTGTGATGTAAACCCAACCCTTTTCACACATGCGGGTCGGCTGTGAGGGACATTTCATTAAAGGCCAGAGTTGAGGCCTTGAGATTTCCTTAGGGAGCGGAGAAGGAACAGTAAAGGTTAAAAGACCAGGGAGCCAAATGAAGATGGAGAAAATGAAAGAATGTTGCATACGATGTAGAAACCACCCCCCCCCCCACACACACATATATTTATATACTCCGAATTCCCGTTTATTTGAAGTTAGAGTAAGACCGTTCTGGTTGCCTTGCTGACAGTGTATCCTCCCCTGTCTGACTGTCCCAGTCTCTCCAGTACATCTTAAGTTATGGATGCACTTTGCGCTTGATGTCTTTTTTTTATTTTGATTAATTGAGTGTAAACACCCGATTTTATGAGCTCACATTTCTGTTTGTGCACCCGTGGACTGTAAATCCCTGTAAGGGGTCTTCTGTGGTGGCATTGATTTAAAGTCCATCCGTGTTGCCCTTCGTCTTTCCCTCCCTTCTCTCGCTTTATGGCTGCGTTGCTTTAAGGAATAACTGCCGTTACACCGCTGCCTGATGGCCTCGCAGCTACTGTTTGGTCCCCAGGATTCTCGGTAATGTGAGGAAAATCGACTGAACAATGGATGTTATTTTTCTTCCCTCCTATCACTCTTGATGTGTCACACACACACACGCGCGCGCGCGCACACACACACACACACACACATGCGAGTGTTTGTCTGCAGCGACAGATTTGTTTGTCGCTCAAATAGCTGTTTGAAAGCACGGAAATAATGCAGCGCACAACACTGTTTACTGCAGATCTCCATCAGGGCATCTGAAATTCATTTTAATGGCCATATACATTTTTTTGTGTGATGCTCCATGGCAATTTCCATGGTCTATAGCAGCCGATTAGCTCTTTGTCCTTAAGTAATCCTCAAAGCGAAAGAAATGACACCAGTGTCTGTTTAGTTCCGGTGCGACATGCACCTCGTTACATAAATATGAAATTGTATTTTTTTTTTTTCACACCATTCACTGCACTGAATGCATTAGAGTTGAGGTAAAGGTTCGTGTAACATTAACACAATGAAAACGATAAAGTGCAGCGTAATATATTCATGCCACAATTACTAATCTCCCATGCATGAAGATAATACAAATGTTTCAAGTAAGTTTACGTTCTGCTTTAAAAAAAACAATAGCCCGTCATACAACATTGGAAATAAAGTGGAAGTGTGTTTGCATTTTGCACAATAACTGATATAGTTTTTGATGAAAAACCTCCGGTGTCGCCCATTTGTCCAGTGTCTGCTGCTTTACACCGCCATCTTTAATGTAGATCCCCGTCAGGTTAACCCGCTGTAAATAGGGAGGGACTTGGATTTTATCTCGACGTCTTTCCCTCAATCTCTTGCTTCGTGTAGTTTTCCCTCTAGGCTGTCTCCAGTTCCCATACGGCCATCAACCGTTGCTCCATTTCTTTTCTTTCATCTTTCTGTCACTGCCCCATCGATGCGTCGCTGTTCGGCCATCTGTCCATCTATGAACTTCCCTTTTGACTTTTTTATTTTCTTAATCTAAAAAAGTCTTATCTGAAGGCTTGCGAAACCTAAAGGAAAAAGACTAGCATGTAGAAAGTGGAGCAAAGGCCAGCATCCACTTACTGAAGAGGGGTGGGGAGCTGACTATTTGCGTCCTTCATTGGCCACCGAAGGTCCACAGAGGCACGCTGGTATCAGACTGTGTACTGAGTGAGGATGCAGCCTTCAAAGTGAAGGCCTCAGACTCTGACCTTGTGCGTTAGGATTCATTTGTGCTGCCGAGGTATGTCTTTAAGAATAACCCGAAGTCTGGCCTCTGGTCTCAGGTCATGGGTAAACTTAATGTATGCTCCACTTGAGGAGGTGCGATAATTGAAATTATTATAGCTTGAATAATTAATTTTGATGAGCCGTGCTTAGTAGCATGGCTCTGGGCGCGGCAATTTTGATTGCTTACTGAAATATCAAAGTAGAACCTAGAAGATCTTCCATCTATCAACAATATCATGAGATTAGAGACGCACATTTCTTTCCTTATTAGTACATGTGCTGTGGTTTGGAGACTTTTTGACAGTTTAAGAAGTAAAGGTAAGGGTGTGTTTTCCCATGATGTAAAGCGGAAAAGGGCATTTTTTAGTAAAAGCTTGTGTTCTGGTACCCCGATAGTCTGTAAAGCGTGCACCATACAATACTAATGAAACAGCTCAGCAAACGCTTATGCATGGGGTCATTTGGACATCAATTCAGATGGGCTTATAATCCTCTAGAGTAAAACCTCTCCCATAAGACTAATGATGTGTCAGTGTTTCCCTGCTTGGTTTTCTGCAATATTTGCAATGAGTCCGTTTTCCCACGACGAATGCCTTGGACGAGGAGGCGGTGTGGTGCCCTGAATGCTGCTAACAGAGGGTAGAGGGGATAAGGACAGAGGCAAAGAAATTAGTGGACTTAAATTCTGGAGAATGGATGAATACACTCGCTCGATTCTGTTCATTAGGATCGTGTTTTGTGTGCCTCCCGGACACTGATGTGATATGTGCGCATTACTTAATCTATGTCTCTCCTGTGTGTGTGTGTGTGCGCGTGTGTGTTAGAGACCCGGGTAAGGTGAGCGCCACTGCTTTGGCCGCTCCCTGCAGCTGAAGGATTAGAGGTGGCACCACGGAAAGCTTCTCTTTTTGCCATTTTGAGTGTGTGTTTTGTCACTCTGCGGTCCTATCACTGGTGAATCTGCTGTGTGTGAGTGTGTGCGCATGTGTGTTCTGAGCCTGTAAGGGAATTGGATCAGATTGCACAGCATCTTGGCACCAGATTAACTCCAAACCCCATGAGAGAGGATGGAAATGAAAGAAAAGGGAAGAAGTGAGCCGCAGTTTAACGGAAGGAGCTCTGGTGATGTTAAGATGAACGCAGGGTGAGGGGGAGGAGTGAGATGTGCTATAGGATGCTCTTATGTAATATGTGTTTGGTAATGGGAACATTGTTAAAAAGCATTCAATATTCTCAAAAAGAGACTCCTTTTTGGGGCTTTTTATATAATCAACTTCTACTTCATGGCAGCCACTATTCCCCAAATGAAGGCCACATTTGCCACAAACTCTGTTGCGGTCATAAAGACGCCCTTTGTCACTACAGTTTTCCTCTGGGCTTTGCTGAAAAATACAGATGAGAGATATTTACTCATTTCCAGCCCTGAGCAGCGCCACCAGCCTTGTTTTGGTGCTTTAGAGCAATCAAGCATATGCCTCTTCCATGTTACATGTGATACATTGTAGAATACTTATCATATTATTGGTTGCTATGGTTGTTCCTCCTGTCCATGCTGGAGATAATCTCTTCACCCAAAGAGGCCGTTCTTAAGTTTGTCACATTTAATTTTATTCCTGCTTATCTGGAGAAACCAATACCTGGCGATTGATGTCCCCACGAGTATTTAAAAGCCTAAAGCTTTGGTTACGGGCTCAAAGCAATTAAGTTAAACTCTTGGGGGAAGTCCTCTGGCTCTTGATGCCCCTCTGAATTAAACTGCCAAGCTGTGTTGCTGCACACACACAGAAACGCGCACTTGCGCGCGCACACACACACACACTGTCACAACCAGACAAAACCATTTAACAGGTCAGTATCATAGATGGTACGATTGATTTGTTTTGTTCCCTCTGCCGCGTGATGCATGTCACAGCTAAAGCCGGGGAGGATGTATCGCATTACTCTGACCACCCCCTGGACATTTCACAACCCAGCATGCACTGCTTTCAGGCTGACGGACGGAACGGCACTGGGGGAGAAATGGCGGGGCACAGGAGTAATTGGTAGGCTTTATGTGCGATGTGCACGGGGGTCTTCACGTTGTGTTTTTCCCCCTCACAGGATTTGCATGTAAGAAATGCAGTCTGGCAACAACCTTGAGTAGAAATCATATTTTCCTTTTCAGAATGTAGCGCGAGTGCCGGCCTTCATGACCTTTGAGAGGGTTTGTGTGGTATTTGAAGAATGTGCTGGTTTTCACACTTTGAATTCAAAGACAAAAAACTATAATCTTTGCATTACTGGTGTTCTGTACAGTTACCATGGCACCCGGGACAAAGTGAGGCTAATTAGAAGTTGCCGAGGCTCCCAAACAGGATCACATTGGTAATGACGTTGAACTTACAACTCGTTTCAGGCAAAGAAGATGGAGAATAGACAACATGCGGTGCTAAAGCCGAAAACATGAACACACACAACACTTGTGTAAACAAAAAGGAACGTAGGGGCCCTTCTCGAAAGTGACCCGTTGCATGTAGTTGTCAGCGATGGACACACTGCCAGGACACGGAGTATGAAATGTTAGTAATGCAAACTTGACTGCAATACTTCAGAATTGCTGATTTTAGCAGAAAGGGTGCAGTATTTTTCAGTTAAAAAAACTTCAAAGGAATATATGAAGAATACCAACAGATACTATTGTAAGGCGGCCTCTTTTTGCTTTGAGAAAAGCTTAAATTCCTGCCTGTTTGAAGGTCTCCCAGAGGCGTCACGATTTTACTATTTCTTTTGCATTGAAAAGGCCACAATCATCCCATTCAGCCTCTTGTCAGGGGCACTCCTTTGTTCGCTCCACCTATAAGGGTCTGTACGTGTGGGCGGCTACTGAATAATCTTCTCTACCTTTGTGATAACCGTTCTTTCTGGAAAGAATTACCAGACGGGCGCATGACTGTTTAAGATGCAGGCATTTATTTTCCACCACATTGTTAGTGCGCTCTCCGGCCTCGCCTTGTAGCGACAAATGAAATCTCTTCCGTCATAGTTTCTCCCGACATGGGTTCTTCTTCGCGTCGACTGTCTCTCCAAGCAACCTCGGGGGAATCGAGTGGGAGTTCCTCCATCATTGAAGCGCTCTGCTATTCTTTCCCTCCCTGATTTACTCCATCTAATGATCCTTTGTTTGAGGTGGAGCAGGAGAGTACAAACACTGATTCCTCACGTCTGTCCTCATTTGATTCACCCAACAGTCCTTTCTTTGTCTCCCTTTCTTTTGCTTCATGCAAGTGCACCCATTTTTTATATATATTTTTTTCTTCCTGCCACTACTGTTGAACTGTTCTTAATCCACTTTGTTTCACTCTCGCGCTCTCCGCGTAGCACAGCACCAGCTATCTGTCTCTGTCGCTTCATATTCAAAACCCTACTTCATCAGTGCTCGATCCCTTTAGCCCAATCTCACACACACACACACACACACACACACACACACACACACACACACTGTGGTCCTAGGGAGGGAACTAAGCGTATCAATGCACATCATGCTCCTTTTTAAAACAAACAAAATACAAAGTATTGCGGCACGGCGTGTGTACGAGACGCCTCCTAATGCAGCCCGCCTGTCAGACCTTATGAAACCCTGTTATGCTGCTTCACTCACTAAATGTGAGGGAGTGCAACACGGAGTGGCGCACGTTTTGCTACGTGTGAATTTGTGTGTGTCCGTTGTCCGTGGAGCTGTGGCTCTCGACTTTCACTGCTTACAGTTAATTAATGAGGCCTCCCGATCTAGTCTGTAAAGTCAAGAGTCCTTTAATAATAATCAGCTGGGTAATAGCTCTCTACAGGTGGAACTTGCACACACACACACACACACACACACACACACACACGTACAGTACGGAATTGTAGCTAGTAAGGTTTTGTTGGTTGGTTTAGTGTGTGTGATCCCTCTAATGAGTCTTTAGTAAAACCTGTGGGGAGCTGATTGAGCCATAAATGAGATTAATCTCTATGCTGAGGAAGTCTGCGGAGTGTCTCTGAATCTCTTTACACAATGTTTTACAAGGTTTCAGCAAATATTAATACATGTGTTGCATGTGGGTGGGTGTTCTTTGCTCCGGATCTGTGTCTAGTTTCCTCTTGAGAAAGTTTTTTTTTTTGTACTCCTAAGTAAATTATGCCAGCTACGGACTTAATGAGAGCAGGTGTTGCCTGTCTATTATGCATCATGAATTTTATGTTATAACCGAAACATTTCACATCTTTTTGAGATTGTTCAGTCTTTGTTTAGTTGCCAAATTCTAATTTGCTGCAGGTTTAGCTCAGGGCTGTCTTATTTTTTTAATATTTTTTTTTGGAAATCCATCCCCTCTCGCTTCCTCTGCCCGTTTGATTGTCTTGACATTTACCCTCGCCAAAGTTGGAAAAGAAAGCAACGCCAAAAACACGATGCTGGATTAAAAATTTAAGACTAAACCTGTATGTTTCTGTTTGAAAGCTGGTAAAAAGATTTAGTTTATATAGTTTACTTCCTCCCAGTTTATTCACTCCCACCAAATGCTTAAGACTAGAGACGAAGCAGAAACACAGCTGTGATCAAAAAAATCATTCAGATTTTTGGCAGATGTAGGTGGTGCTGTTGCCTCTTGCGTCGAACACATCTCTGCTTCCTTCGGGAAATTTAGATTTCTTGTTTTGCAGCTTTTATTTTGGAGATTTGCATTGTAACCCTTTTCAATGATTTTGTTTTCTAAAATTTCTGTCACCCAAAATTGGTTGCATTTCCTCTTGTGGGAACTGATCATAGGAATAATCAGTGATGTGGCCAATCTGAGGAACTTGTGCTGCACTGATTGGTTAAATGGGTGAAAATATTTGGAACGCCAATCCCATTGCTGGGGTTGAATCATCTGTAATCTCCTAGTCTCTAAATGATAATGATTCATTTTATTTATGAAGCTTCAACGGGGCAATTACTCTCTACTTGCAGCTCCAACTGGGCAAAATTCAAGCTTGAGACGAGCCAAAGTGGATGAGTATGGAAAGCGCTGACGTTGGTCTACTAACATGCTAATTTCCTTCCTAATTATCATGTTTGACTTTGAATGACATGTTCAACCTCTCACAGAAGAACATGGATCAGCTCATTCGGCGGCTTAGCAAAGCTAGGTAATTACACTGCGTGGTTATTCATTCAGTCATAGTTTACTTATTCCACAATGACTTAAATACGCAGCTGCTGCATCAGTTTAAATTCTCCCACATTTTTTCAACTAAAAACAAGGAAAAACTAACTGCCACGGACACAATTCAAAGTTAAAATCCAATGTCCAGTCGTCGGCATGTGATGAATATGTACAATTTAATCCCAATAGTCTGCTAAAAAGAAAATATGCCTGAAGAGGTGAATAAATGACATTATTTGTCTTTATTGCCTCTTAAATGGAAAAGAGGGTATAAAACAAGCTATTGAAATGTTTTAAAAGGTAGCAATACCACCACATTAGATTTTAAGTTGTACATTTGCACACCGCAGAGCATTTATTTTTCAAAATGAGAAAAATGTCTTTTGGCAGATTAAATGAAAGTCCCACATCCAGGCTTTTGTCACAAACTGCAAAGTAAAATAAATGTGTTGAGTGTAAGCATTCTGCAGTGAACAGTCTCCAGATCTGAGCATCAAGGTTGTGTGTCCCTTTGTGTGCCACATTTTTTTTTTTTCATACGTTGGCACATCCATTCAGCACTCTGTCATTCCGTTTCTTCATATTTACCAGATGCAACATCATCGCTGGTATCGTTTTCACAACAATTTTGAGTCGGTTTGTGAATCATCGTCCCGCCCCAGGCCTCATTTTGGCACCTGGTGTGATGTTTCACGATTTGGAAAGTCGTTTTACCGATGCTACGATATCATTGCAAAATGACCTGCCGGCTTAGGGGTCAGACTTTAAAATGTGGTTGTCGGCTCAGAAAAAAGCTGAAAGCTGTTGAGATCATTTTGACACGTAATTTGTTTTCCAGTTTGCTCACATGTGACTGGGTTTTATATAACACATGCAGAGGAACACTTGCAGTATACTCCTATTTCTATCTGTGTGCTTGTCATCAGTGTAAATAAGAAACGGACGTATCGTTCTCGGCAAGCGGACATTTATTGTACCCGATACTGATTGTGCTTTTGATTGTGGTAATGGTCTTTTATGAAGGTTGGGTTTTCAATAAATCCCATTTTTAATGGTTTGATTATTGCAGTGTTGAAAAATGATGAGAAATTGCCTTTTGCTTAAAAAAAGTGTGTTTTCTTTCCAAACTCGTTTTCCTAGTCATATTTGCATGTAGAGAAGACCATATTTTTGGGGGGGCTTTCGGTTTCACGGCTCATTAAGATGCTTCTTCAATGTTTATGCAACTGAAATAATTACTGTGATAATTCGGAGCTGTAAAACTGCTTTTACCTCATGTACTCTTTTCTTGCCTTTTGTTGCTGCAGGTGGGCTACGAGAACGCAGGGACCGTGGAGTTCCTGGTGGACAGACAGAACAAACACTACTTCATCGAGGTCAACTCCCGACTCCAGGTGGAGCACACGGTCACCGAAGAAATCACAGAGTAAGTTTGTTTGGCATCAACTGCAGCGTTGAGGTGTTTTAAAAAAAAATATTTTAGATGGTTCCCACACTGAAAAGCTGCTGTGATGGAGAGAGGGAAGGTCTGGAGGTATATGGAAGTGTGGGCAGCACTTAAGACCAAGGAGGGGATTCTAAGGGATGTTAGACAGTAGCAAAGGAACCCAAAAATAGAAAAGGAACATGGTCAAATTGAGAGAAGGAGGGGATTGCTAGAAAGTACAATGAGGCCGCTGTAGGAAAAGGAAACTGGGGGGGGCGAAGAAGAAGAGAGCCAGAACAGATGGGATCAGTGAAGAGAGAGATGAGGTCTGAAAAGGGTCCGAGAGACAATGGGAGCGCAGGAGACGATGGTGCGAGATATAAATAGCATTGCGCTTCACTGATGACCTGTGAGATTTGCTCCGCTGAAACAACACAGATGGGTCTCAAAGTAATACACACGCACACATTCAAGGTACAAGCACAGGGAACTCAGCCAGGCACAAGTATAAGCCCTTTCAGACACACCAGAAAACCACAATTACACAAATTCATATTTGTGTAATTGGCTCAATTAATGAATTAAGCTGACATACTTATAAATCAGTGCAACTAATGGGAAGTCATAGGCCGGGGGATGGCCGGGGGGGTTGTAAAGTGGAGATTTGCTTGGGAACTAAATTGTTGCACCTGTTCCCATGGCAACCGAACTTGACGAACAATTTTGTTAGCCTTTCTGTCTGTCTCTTGTTCGGCTCCTTTCATCTCTTCTGTGTCTCCCAGGAGCACTTTATTCATCTGGCTGTATTTGTGTTGCATCACAGCGAACTAAAACGTCATCAAAAACAACAAAGTCAAACAAACAAATACTCACAACGTAAAGTCGGCTGTTGGACCCCGGCTAATTTGTGTGTTTTCGATTTAAGGCGACGTCCACTTTCACGTACATTCTGTCAGTTCTAAATGCGGATAATCTGACTCCATGATGATGATCGGAAAAGACTAATGTGATGGCAATACAATTTGATTATTTATATTTCATTTCTTATTTTTAAGACTAGTTGTCCATGTTTTTCTGAGTTGTATGGGAGTATGTATGTACCTGCTCCATGCTGGGTCATGAAGCAGAGGTGGCTGTGGCACCTCGGTGAGCTTGCTTAAGGAAAACCGTTATTATCTCAATAGTTGTATTAAAGCCCCCCCTCCCCCCCCCCCTCCCCCCCCACACTCCCAGTCTAATCCTTTGGCTGATTAGACTGCTTTCACATTGTCCGTGTGTGTGTGACATATTCAGGCCAAAACATTTTCTGTTTTTGTTCTTCCAAACAACTCTGCGATAAATATCCGATAGAAGCAAACTGATAGTGGTGTTATGTATATATCTAGATAGATTGATATGTGTAGCTGTACCATTTAGATTGCATTTTTATATCAACGTTATCACTCTTAACCCTTTTTAAAGTCTTCTTTATTACTTTATTTTTCAATCTTTACAGTACACTCTCTGTACTTTTGTTTCACTGTATGAAACATTAAAATGTGCTTAGCTCTGCCGTTTTCTTTTGTTTGTTTTCGAAGCAATAAGGCTTGAAGAGAATGGGATATTTAACAATTGTAAATTATGTATTTTTATGTCTACAGAGCGAATGATCCATAATGTAAACCTCCCACATTTGCCCTTATTTTTACCATCACTGCTATAAAATGCAGTGTCACATTTAACAGATTTTAAAAAATTGAAAGGGCTGAAATGGAGAAGGAACTTGAGCAATATTTTCATCCTCTTCCCCCCCCGAACCCCCCTTGTTCTTTCAAACATCTCTTCTTCTCCATGTGGAACAGCTTCTGTACCTGCGCGGACCCACTCGGTGACTCGCTCTTGCGCACAGGACGATGCCCATTTCACAAGCGGGGACCGTATTAGATTTCAGTGTAAATGACTGTTGTGGTTTTATTTGAGCATTTGCGGCCATAACGTACCGTTAATTCCCCAAGTCTCCAGAGCCTCGCAGTCTTTCATCGTTTCCATCTCTGGCCTGATTCCTTCATCATTCCCTGTTCGATTGGCTAGCTTTCTCTACTCGGGCTGCTGTTGGGCCTCTGCAGCTTTGTATTTCATCTTCATTTTATCTCCGTCTCTACATTTGGATGCAAGTGACACGACGGGGTGGGCCGGAGGCGAATGCAAAGGTTTTTTTGTATTCATCTCCACTGGAGGCCATGACAGGGAGTTTACCTTTTTAGTGTCTGAGTAACTAGATATGAAATGCCCATCCAGCGCTCATTTAAATTGTTGTTCATTCATTCTCCGTTTTACCCCCACAGCCCTGATTTATTTGCTTGATGTCATGTTTTTAAAACAATTGAATGTCCTCGGCTTCTTGTCCCTGTTTGTCTTTCTTTCGGTTTTATTATCTTTTCCTCGCAGCAACTTTTAATGCCGGGTTTAAATGCAAAGGGCTGCGATCAAATAATCATCTGGGCGAGATATCCAGATCGCGCCACCCTTCAATGGGCACTTAGGCTTGTTTTCCCCTCAATTAGATCCCTCTGGAACAGATTGGTGTGCGTGTGTGTGTCAGTTTGAACGAACTGTCACTGATGGGGTGCTGTCTGTAGTGAGGGGGTCAATATAAACTCCTTGATCCTGCCCTTCCTTCATCTCTCCATTAGGTTGTCCCCTTCATCTGTCTGTCCTCTGCTGACTCGATGCATCTGTGTCTCCACGCTCTTTCTCGCACCATTGCCTTCTGTTCAGTCTCCCTCTCTTAGCAGTGTCTGTGTCCCCTCCCCCCACCTCCCTCACAGTCTTTGATATCTGGTCATTCACGGTGTCCTTTGCCTCATCCACTCTTCATCTTTACCTCGTCCCTTTTCATGAGCTTTGCCTCTTTTTACTCCCTCCCTCCATCTGTCCTCTAATCCAGTTGCCTTGTGATTCTCTGCTGCCGTCTGTCCTTCTTGCTTTTGTTAATTTGTACAGCGAGAAGAAGAAGCGAGCTGTGGGCGGCCACAAATTAAAGACCTATAGTTAAATTATTCAGTTTCCTTTGATTAGCGTCAATAACAAGGGAAGTTTTATATAATGAAAAGGCCTTATTGCGTCTAACAAATACTTGGGTGTTTATAATCAAACATCAGATGCTATAGCGGATTAATGGCGTCATGAGCAGAGTTAGTTGTCTGCGAGAAGTATATCTATTTTTTTTTAAACTGCATTGGTACGCTGTACATACTCTAGCCTCCAGTGTTTGACATACAAGTTACTATTGAGATGAGGGCTGACGCCTCATCAGTTCATCGCCTCAGGTATGACACACATCCTTCCCGCTGGTACTCGGTCTTCTTCGCTTTTCTGCCCTCCTTCCTCAGACCTCCTCTCCATCTTGCTTCGGTCGTTGCATCTTTACGAGGTGGCCCGTTTGTGAGTCGGCATCCTCTCTCTCTCGTCACGGCTTCTTTTTTTGGTTGTGTCGCTCTCAGCAGCAGTAATGGGAGCACATTCAACTGTCAGAGAGGAGGCGGAATATCACAATCTATAACCCGAATGGATGCACCCACGCACATACTCATTCACAGAAGGCATACAAAAAACCCCGAAAAGTTTGACGTCGAAAGGCATCATTGTAGACGCGCACAGAGCTGCACAAGGTCAAAAAAAGAGAAAACAGCACAGTAACATTATTCAAGAACCTCTTCATCCTCTTTATCTTGCCTCACATGATTCCTGCATAACAGCGCAATCCTGTCAGACTGAATGCGTGTGCAACAGAGGATATATTTTGTCTGGGAGGCACACCCTTTGTGTGAGAGGAAGAGGGGGGGGGTTGAAGCGCTGAACAGCCTGGAAGGGATAAGCGTGCGTGTTTGTTTGAGCCTGTGCATTCAGCTCCGGCCCTGCCTTTGAGTGAACGTCTCCTCTCAAGGTTCAATTTTTTCCCGCGATTGAGCTGCAAAGGATCCGGGTTTTGTGCGTTGCTCAGCGGCAGAGCTCTCGTATGCGCCGATTGCCGTGGGGAGACGTGCCACATTTTGTCAGATTGGTGGACAGAAGTCCTTACGACGACTGAAGTGGGATAATTATACCCCAGACGCATGCTGTGTGTGCGACTTTGTGCTGAAGAGAAAGCGTCATCTGTGAAGTACGTGCAATGTGTCCCAGACCAAACCTTCAGATGTGCCCCCCAGGAAAATGCCAACCTTTCGAATTAAACATGGACGACGAGGTTTAAAACCGGCAGCTATTTGATAGGTTCACGTAATTCACTTTTTAAAAACATTTTTAAAGACATTTTCTTTCTTTTTAAGGAGATGAGAAAGAAAATGTTTCCCCAAGCACAGGGCAAAGCAGCCTTACAGTTGACTGACTTATTTTTGCTTTTGTTTTAGGACACATGACCATTATAGATGAAAGCCACTGTATTTAGTGCAGCATCTTGATCTCAGCAGTTTGTTTCCATTGTTGTCAGGAAGAGATTTTCCCCTGAAACGGCTTTTAAGCCGCAAGAAAAAGACAATAAAACTCGCTGCGCTAAATGACATGTTCCCACGGACAATCAGCGCGGTATTGAAGGCAAAACCTCCGAGGTCATTAAACAGAGTGCATCGGTTCCATCGGCATCGGTTCATTTGAAAACTGAAATCCAATAGCAGATGCTGTATTGATGATGTGATGAGGGACTGAACAGTAATCTGTATTTGCACAGTAGAACTGTACTTCCAAAGGGCAGAGGGTAAGCCAGTCCGTGTATGGCCCGGGTGGAATGTGATTAAATGTCACGTGTGAATAATTTACGGTTAAGCGCTTGGTATTGACAGCCAGCATCGATTTGCTTTAACGCTGTAACATTGATCGTCTGCATGGTGATGTTATCAAATCCGTCATGCTGAAGCTCGATCACGCTGAACTCATTATACATCCATTTTCTTTAAACCCTCGCTGAAAGCCGACCCGGTAGAGTGGAATGGTTAATATCGAATTCAGATTTATAATAAAAAAAAAGGTCATTACCTCTTATTTGTTCAAGCAAACCCCAAGAAATGACTGCAGTGTCCACCGCAAGGGTGGAACACAATTTGGATTTTATTGTTTTTGAATACTTTTAAGATTATTTATTTCTTGTCCTATTTAAGAAAAAAAATATCCCTTTCATTACAGTGTGTTTCCTGCCTTTTTAGTTGGTGAATGTGGGCACACGCATTAATGTACAAGGCACTCAATGGGAAAACGCTCGAGCCGCACCTGGTTATTTGTCTGTTCGGGCTGCCAATTAGTCTTAAATGACCCCGCTCCATCTTCATCAGGCTGACAGCGAGTGACAGAAAGTGACAGAAGAACAATGCCTTTTGCAATAATTGTTCGAGTGTAAAAAAAACAAACCAGGGGTGGAAGTGGGTAGAGGGAGAGGGGACATGAAGTGCCGGGCCGCTGCTGGTCCGCTACGTTTTGAACCCACAGAGGTTTTTGGAATTGATTTCAATCTGTCGTTTCAATCTTCATGGAGCTTTTTCCTGTTTTTCTTTGTCTCCCTCTTCTCTCTGCTTACCGTTTTCCCTCCGCTCAGATTCATTCAATCGGCCCTTCCCTTTCGTTGCCTCCTCCTTGCACGTCGGATGGAGCCGCCAGCATCTCTTTTGCTGGCTTTCGATTCCCTTTTTGAACTTGGAAATCGCCACCACATCAACGACCCTTTCCCACTCATTCATCTTCCTTTAGCGATTGCAGTATGAAAAGATATTCAAGGAGAAGGTCAGCCCGGTATTCATATACATTAGTCAATGATGCCCTCCATGCTACCTCCCATTCCTGCACCGTGTGAAGAAATTCACTTTGTGTTGTTCTCTTTCCTCCTTTTTATTCCCTTAACTTCTCTCCTACTCTCGGGTCCTCAATACTTTCCCCTATATATATATATATTTTTTTTTTTGCTTATGGCTTATTGAATTCCTAACCCCTCCCCTTTCCTGCAAGCTCATGTCAATTTTTGTCAACCTCAAGGAGACTCGTGCAGCAGTAAACAATCTGCCTCGTCTCTGGTGTGTGTGTGTGTGTGTGTGTGTGTGTGCGCGCAAAATATTTATTGACTAGGTAAGCCTACTCCAAGGGTGACATGCCTCGGCACTCTGCAATAAGCTAGTTAATGCTTCTAATAATTGTGTAGTAGGTAGTATCCAAATCAGCCTATGGATGAATGTGAGTCTAATGCCTTCGTCAGCGCATACTGTAACATCCACGCAATATATTGATGGACTGACTGAATCCTAGATGTCTCTATGTGTTACAGTCTACACATGGGCGTGTGTGTGTCTGCAAAGTTTTGTTTTTGTAAGCACGTTATAATAATTACAATTGTGCAGCGACGCGTTCGGTGAGTGATTGAGAAGTACGCACATGAATAAGAACGGTGTGTGTGTGTGTGTGTGTGTGTTGCCGGCCAATTTGTGATAAGAGGAAGGATGCTCATGATTACAATCACAGCAGTCATTGTTACTGGTTGTATCAGATGTTTGTCTTTTAACGCACAATGCAAAACTTCTTTTGTGAATGACATTTAAAGGACTCGTACTTTACAAGTGGATCCTGCATACGCAGACAGGCCTGGTTTAATTAGTAGTAGTAGTTTGCTGTGATGCAAGAAGCGGCACAATGCAAAAACAATTTGACTTCATTCCTTTTAACTTTGTGCGGCCTCTTAGCAGTCATGACATGTCTCGCTCCAGCTTGCCATGTCACAAATTATTATTTTTATAAGAAGGTAAGCTGCTCAAAAACCAATTTGCCCTCGAGAGGTGCCGTATAAACGTGTTGGTAAAACTTTTTAGAAGAGGAAATAAAAGTTTTCTTCACATCAAATATTTGAATAAGAGTCAATGGAGAGTATCTGTGTTACATGGACAAACAATGGGGGAACTTGGTCCCATTTAAAATCAAAACATGTATGCATCTATAGTGCAGCACAGTAGCAGCTTTGTGAGACTGCATTCAGCTAAACACTGTGCGCGAGTACAAACTGGTTTCTATGGCGATGACACTGATTTGGTCCAGACGAGACTGCAAAGTCCCACAAGAAAAACGCCATTCAAACCCAAGGCCGGAATTAATGAAATCCTAATTTGCATGAATTACCATGACCTAAATAATGAATTAAAGTGTAATTTCCATACGTTTCGTCCAGTAATCCCCTTTGGATTCCTCCTAAGCCTTCCTCCGCAGGCCTCAGGGTTTCCCGGCTAAATCGTATCAAAGACTTGAGAAAACCAGAGGATTCTGAATCAAAAGGTGGCCCTGGGTAGATGTGCATTATGGGATTGCAGCACACGGGTGGGTTTGGGGGGGGGGGGGGATCTTGCTCCGAGCTGAAAAGGAAAAAGTGAAACTGGCTTTAATTTTTTTCAATGTATTTCTACTCCAAGTAGAAGTATCAAAAGCCACTTGGATCCAGCTTGAAGCCTCTCTAATAACGATGTCTGTGTTGTCTCTGACTTGAGTGCGTACGTTGTCCTGCGCCACAAAGGATTTTTCAGGCCCGACCCACTTTGCATGGTGACATACTGTACATTCGACTCACTAAAGGCCGCAGCGGAAAGGTGCTCCAGCACATTCCCCTTTCAATCGACCAATCTCATGTCACGTTTAGTCAATCCATCGTTGGCCTGTTGCTCCCCAGCGCGACTGGATGCTGCACCACGCGCGCTGCATGCCGGCACGCTGCTTGCATTGCATTAACTACCCAGTCGGAGAGATACGAGTAGTATGCGGAGGGGGGGGGGCGGCGAACTGACAGACGAAATCCCTCCCCGGCTAGACGTTAAGGAGGCTCTGCCACTCTGCCCGTGGTGTCCCGCGCTCTGCAGGCTTTGCCTGTTGGTGCGTCATGCTGGGGGGAGCCATGGCGACAAGAAAAGCGTGTGTTGGTAGAGACCCTTGCATGTTTAAACAAGTACACGTATACATTCATGCATCAAAGCTGTAATCTTTAACCGTATGTAAGTAATTGCTCATGTCTCTGAATGCATGGATGTGTGCAAGCCTGCGTCCATGCAGCATGGGGCTTCTTCTCCGCAAAGTCTGGAAGCCGAGGCCAGGATGCTGGCAGCAAATTCCTACAATAGAATGTATATAATAGGTTACTTTTTCCATAAATCCCATAAAAAGACAAAGACCAGTTGATTCTGCCGACGATAATATCGTTTTATGTGAGCCTTATTAGTAAAGCACAGCAAGCCACTAGAATAGGATGACGGATTCCCTCATTATTGATTGAAGATGCCTTTATTCCATCAGTGCGCACTATGGATGACAATGGTCTACTCCAGTATGACTAACACTTGCTGTAAAAAATCCCTATCTGTGTAGGAAATGTCCTGTTAGTTTGTGTTTGACTAGTTTAAGCTGTTAGTCCTAGGTAGGAACTAATTGGCTTGGGACTGAGTGTCTCAGGGGTAAGTTACATCAGACCTGAGTTGCTACTTTTGATCAGTTTATGTGATTTGAATAAGAAAATTAAACTTCAGGCCTGTCTTTGACTTTGATTTTTCTGTCAGTCGGGGTTTAAATGTCAGATTGAAGACTTTTCATTTTGCAATTACTAAAATGTGTAATTACGTACTATTGTTGACACTGAGGGCAACACAATTGACTTTTGTTTAATTGGTTCCCTGCAGTGCATGATAAATGAGTATGCTCTTTTCTTCAAAAATGGTTTCCATATCAACAGCTTTTTCTTCTCTATTTTGTTAGTTCCCATTTGTACACGACTTGTCTGATCCCCTTCTTTCCTGCCTATAAAGTTGTTTAGTTGGAGAAAAAAACCTGTCAAACACATATGATGGATATGCACATACTGAGCTTAATTCTCTTAACTGCATTCAGCTCCGCTGCAGATTACTTATCTCTTTGCTGTTTGTCTAGGCTTCTCCTCACTGTATTTGTCTCTGCTAAATCCTACACTTATGCTTCCCTCCATATTTTCTATTCCCTCGGAACTGCACCCCACATTGTTTTTTCACATTGTGTTCATTGAATGCCACACTTCCTCACAGCCATACTCCCTCTTCATGGTTGCTTCCATATTGTTCTGCCACAGCTCATATTTTATTTTGCTGTGAGTCATAGGCTTGTGCCTCCATGTGTGCATATTCCACGTGTGCTTCATAGGCATGTTGTGTTTCTTCACGTGTTACATGCCCTGCTTGTTGGCTGGATTTTCTGGGCATCTGCCAAATGTGCAGTGTGTTTGCTGATGCATTTTTAACTACACATGTACTCATGTGTGCAAATGCACAAATATGAGTGTGTGTCTGTGTGTACAAACTTATTTATCTGGCCTCCCTCGATTTCTCTGTTTGCGACTTGCACTGTGCAATTTTCCGAATGGGAGAACTTGGATTGCATTTTATCAGGCCTATATGGCCGTCTGCGTGTGTGTGTGTGTGTGTGTGTTTGTCTATTTCTGTGTATTTTATTAGTTTTTTCCTTGATGTCGTATGTGGACCTTCATGCAAGCTTGTGCTTCGCATGAATTAAATTAAAATGCTGATAGAACGGACCTCTAACTGAGATGTTTATGTATTATTTGGTTCTCTTAATGTTGAACTAATTGCTTGAACATTTCTCTTTGAGGCTTCAGAGGCAGAAACATGCCCCAGTAACGAAAAAAAAAGATCAAGTTTGAGGAGTTGATTGACTTATTAATAGTGGAAGCATTTAATGAGTGATAATGAATTATGGTTTGAAAATAACCCTCCAGTCCCAACGGTGCCACAGAGACCCGTGTGAAGACTGCAGTTTGTGATCCTCTGTGAGGTGACAGGAATAACACATGAATGCTGTTGTATGGAGTGTGTCTGAAAGTTGTTGAGTATTAAGAGTTCACGTGGACTTGTGGGTCGACGCTCTATCCTTCAAAGTGAAACCCACTTCACAAACTTAATGCTCTGTTTGGGGGACCCAGTCAAGCTTCCCACTTTGACCATACCGTATGAAAGCGTTGCAAAGTATCAACGCAGTTCTTCCATTTTTTGAAGGGTTATAATCTGATTCTAAAGTATGTGTCAGGGTTTCATTTTCAAAATGGGCTCTGAATAGCGAGTGCTGCTGTCGAGGTGATATGGAGGTGTTGAGACTGACTGTTGGGTCAATATTCAAGTTTAATCAACCAGCAGCGAGTCTTGGATCTCGCCCCGGCACATCAATTTGAAACGCCAATTTACAGCTTATGTGGCAGAGTGCTCACTCATGCCGGATCCCGAGAGGGCCTTGAAACGTGGCGGTCCGCAGACCCGAGGCCCGAGATGCAAGTCCAACGTAAAATGGAGGAATGAATCACCCCGGGGACGTAAATCTGCCTCCCGCGTGCGACGGAGAACTTAAAGGTCGCGCCTCCGGCAGTGATCTCAAGCCGGGTGTTCAGCCTCCGATGCTGAAAGCCTGTTGGTAAATATTGTGTGGTGTGATATTACAGCGTGGCGCCCATGTTTAGCGGATTCATTGATCACCAAACAGCCGTAGAATCATTCCACGGTCCCAATGATTGATTAATCCAGGTGTGGCCGACCATGTGGCGTAGCAGGCAGACGGAGAATGTTTCTCATTCCACTTCCCCCTCAGTAGGTCACTTCACTAATGACTTACTTACTCTAGCCACTTTAAAGCCACTTGTAAGTGGGCCATGGCGTTGCAGAGCACTCGTGTTGATGCTTCAATGACTGAATAGAACCAGCTAATGAGAATATTTTCCTTACTTCTACTTGTATAGCATACATGCATCTGTCTTTCTGTTCTCCTCCTTGTCTACATTCTATCTCTCGTGTCTTCCTGGACGCACACGTCACTTTGCATTCCTTCCCTCGCTCCTCGGTGGGGGGCAGGAATTAATTAATGGCGCGAGAGTCAGGCCTGAGAAAATAAAAGCTTAAAAGGAGAGGAAATCTAATATGATTGGATCTTGTTTTCGTGTGTCGTCCAATTGCTGTCCAAATGCTATCCTCATGCCACAATGATTCAAAAATTTGCAGTCGTTTCATATTCTTTCTTGCTCCATTTACCAGCCTTGTTTGTCTTTTCCATCCGTCCTTCACACATTACTCAAACTCCATTTGTCTTTAATTTTTCTGTGTTTACCTTTTTTTCCCTCCAAGGCCCCGGGCTTCCATCCATCATTTTTGATTTCTACTGTTCTTTTGTTTGTGTTCATCCATCCTTCTTTTCCCTTGGACCGCGCGCGCTACATTTCCTCACATTTGGGAGACAAGAGGCTGCATTAGTTTGACTGAAATGAAAAAAAAGGCATTTCAGCCTTGCTCTTTACCACTCTACCCCGGAGCCATTTTGAAAAATGTATTTACCGGAGACACGTTTTATGCGAGCAAATCGACAACGCACACATACACTCACCCTCACCAGCTTACGCTCAAACAGAGTTTGAAAAATCAAGTGTTCACTTCAAAAAGGAGGAAGTGCTTCACATTTGCCGGCCACATGGGGAGCTGGAGACAATGGAAGATGAAAGGAGCAGAGAACATGGAAGCAGAAGATAAGGGAGAGAAGGAGTGCTTTTTAGGAGAAGTCGAGGCTGAAATTCCAAGACGGGATTCATCATATTTTTTCAGTGCTTCTTTCCATCCTTTGCTTCTTTTCCTCTTCTTTTCTCTTCCCCCCCCCCCCCCTTTCAGCCTCTCCCCTCATCCAGCAGGCGTGCTCGGTCTTTATGTGAACCAAAGCTAACCGTCTCCGGGCCGCTGCTACATTTTCAGCGCACAGCCAAGTCCATCTCTCCCCGAGTCGGCGCTTGTGCGTTTTCTCCCCCGATGTTGAACTACTGCTTTGAGCTCCTCTTACTCTCTTATGCCTCTCAATGTGTTACTATCTCATTCCAGTCTTACTTTCTTCCTCCTTCTCAAATTCATTCCCTCCTGTCAAACTCTCGCGTTTATCTTTGTCGTCCTCCCGTCCCTCCTTCCCACTCCCTAACTCTGCCTTCTACTGCCGCCCCGCCACCTCATTGCCATGGTTTCTTTTGTCCCCTCTGAGCGAGTCCAAATCAATTCCACAGTCGTGCTTTTCCCGCTTGCTCTCCCCGGGTTTTTCCATCCGGCTTTTTATCCACCTCCACACTCCTACTCCCTGTGCGTCCCCTCACGTACAGCTGTCATTGTGTCTCTTCTTTTCATTTATCTCTCGTCTCCCCCATCCTAGCGCAGCTCCACAGTTGAATATAATATGTGCCTCATCTGACTGTCGTTTTTCTTCATCTCCTGCAGCCACAACAAGCTGCTTTCCTCTACTCACTAGATCCTTTTCTCGCTCGTTCTTTCCCTCTATCCCTGTTAGTTCTGGGCGTGCAGCCACCCTCTTCTCCCTAAACGAGCTCAGTGAAACCACGGAAAATGATATGCAATTAGTGCTGTGTGTGTGTGTGTGTGTGTGTGTGTGTGTGTGAGATTGAGCCCCTTAATGTTTCTCTGGTTCTCGCGAGCATCAGGGCTGATGTGTTTCCCGTGTTCAGTGACAATGTCGCGGCGGCTCCGGCGAGCGTGAGCCCTCCTGCGCCTGCATGTGTGTCAGGGCCGGATATTCGGAGTGCTTTCTCATATATTTCCTGCGTCAATGCGTCTCATTGTGAATACACACTTCTTGCGATGACTTTGCAGGTCGTTCACCTTCTCTGCGGTCAGGACATTATACATCCTCTGCTCTGATCTCCCTCCTGCATAACTATGAGCGGACACGGTAGTTAATTTTTTAAATATCACTGAATTTGAATGAAAACCTTCATTTTACTTTTGACTCTGGAGATGACCCGCAGCAGGCCCGCTGTTCTTTGTAAAGTGAAATGTAAATTCTTGCTTTTAAATGCATATTTGCCCTTTCGACATAAGCATACCCGCCATTTTGATCAGCATATATTAACACCAATTATAACCAAAATTGTCAGAAATTATACATGGTTCAGTTGGTCCGGCTGGGCCAGCAGCTTGTTAATAATGAATAAGATGAAGCTACACTTCCATTTCTAGCATGTAGAAGGCTCAGTTCATTCTAGTTCATTTGGTGTAAGCAGTGGTTCCCAAATCAGGTGCTGCAACCCATTGATTGGCCAAAATGCAAAGCCATGGTTCCTTTTCAAAAAACGTTTGATCACAATAACGCAAGAAGCCAACATGTACATGAGGATGATCAAACAAAATAAATAAGCAAAACAAGTTTGTCATCAGATTCAGGCCCCAGCTTGTGGTTGTCATCGTTGCCAAAGTTATTGATTCAAAATCCAAAACGTTTTAACCCAAGTTTCCTTCAATGGCCACATGAACCACCACAGCTCCACTGTGGATGTTCAGCTTGAATGATGTCATGGTTTAGCAAAGCCAAGCCTCACTCAAGGCTGGGGGTCTCTGTGCAAAAGCCAAGCAGTTATCTAACGTAACATGTTGAATAGTTAATGTTCATGTTGCTGTTATTATCCGGCTCTGTCGGGCTGGTATATGTGAGACTGTTAAAACTCTATTTTTTATTGATATAAGAAATGTGTACCATGGATGAGTCGCACTGCTTATCCCACTAAGGTGCTGATGTAGAATCTTGTTAATACAGTGCTCACGAGAATGTGGCCAATGCTGAGCTGTGAATTAATTGAGCCTCCATTTATCTGTTGGCAGGTTGCAGAAAGCAAATGAAAGATATTTTACAAGCAAGCAGGGCTGTATCGGGTTGTTAAATAGACAGGAGCACCAGATACAAAAAGATTTACTTGGCTGCAGGTGAATGCACAACATTTCACACACAGTGGGTAGTCTTATATTCTGACACTTGTGGGGGTTTATTTTTTTCTTCTAAATTGTCAGGGATCAAACATTTAAATTGGCAGCTATTGAGAAGATGTAAAGGAAGTCAGGGGCGAGCAGTCAGAGATGCCAGGCTGGAGAGCAGACATGCCATATTATGCTTGGCATTTTAAAACAGTTGTGCATACTCTAGCATTGTCAGTAAGTAAAGAATAAGTTCATACCTTTGACACATCGGATCCTCAAAGTGAGCCAAAACAAGGCCTCATTAGGAACAATACTTTTTTTAAAGTTGACATAATTCCGATGCTTAGTTTTTGTATGTTGGTTAATAGAGGGGTAGGAATGGTGTGACTGGACAAATTTATGAATAATTCCATTATTTCAAAAGAATGGCAGTCGGGAGACATCAACAATCAATATCTTTGAATGATTTAATTATGTTAAGTTTGGAGAAAACAAAAGCAGGGACTCAGTAAAATGTTAATTTCCTTGACTTTCTTGAGCTCCTAGCATAACAGGAAAAGGAGATGGATTTTCCACTTGGCTTGTGATGAGATTATTTTCCAATTTTGGGTTATATGCACTGCCAAACCTCAATATCACCTGAAATGACAAGGGCCTTTAGGCAGGCGTAGCATTAGTGCGTAATTGTAATCTGGAAGCCTTGTGCTTTAAAGGGAACCTTATTCAAAACAGTTTAGAGACCTTATTATTTCAGTTCATATTGTGCTTACGTCCTGCATATTACTAAATATGTTTCTTGGTAATCAAATTTCCACCAACTAATTGACACAGAGCAGACCTGTGGGCCGGGCAGCGCTGCAGCTCAGCAGTCCTTCTTGGTTTTTGGGGCTGGAGGCAAAATGTAATTAAACTGCCATGTAAGTCAGCTGTGTGCCCAGTGCTTGATGGGTATTTACATGATAAGTACAAAATGAGGAGAGAGTTGAAGGAAGTGGAGGCCAACATTAATTTAATTTGAGAATCAGCAGGTGGAAAAACGTATAATTATGTTTAGTTTTGGTCAGGAGTAAATACTTCAGGATTAATCCGCTATTTTGCGTTCAATTTTGAGTGTTTTATTAACTTTAGCCTGCAGTTTTGGAAAAAATGCTGAAATAAGTCCTTAGTGAATTTTTTAGTTTTCAGTTGGCCTCTCCAATGCAATAAAACATTCTTCTCACCTTCACCCTTTCTGAGTTCGGCCCCCGCACCTCAGGCTTGTTCTCTGTATTTTACTTCCAAAACACATTTTTACTCCTAGTGCCTCTGCCACAATATCCGATTGAAAGTGTGTGTGTGCTGGTATCCCCGTTGATGGAGATGTTGTCTATCTTTGGGTCAATCCTCCTCCCGCTCTTCAGTTAATAAGCCCTCTGTGTTCTCAAACACGCTGACTGTTGCGACCGGGCAACACTCGCATTGAGCGTGTGGATGTCCTGTGGAATAATTTCCACTCCTCCGATCGCTGAAGGCGCTCTACCTTCATCCTCTTCCTGTGCAGATCGGCCTTTTTGTGGAACGTGCTAATGGTAGCCGGGACTTTAATGATGTAGCTGGCTGCGCTGAGGGACATGCATTGCTGCAGGCTCTTTAATTTGTTCGAGTGAAATTAGTATACAGTAAATTCTGTAAACCATTGAGGGTCCTCATTCACTTGCCTTGTGTTTTCAAAGGAGGAGAATTATGCCACGAAAAAGAAACTAGGACGAACTTGATGAAACAAAGTCCATGCTTGGATGCCAATTGTTCAGGAAATGTTCACATGTTCTTATGTTTATTTACAATATATGAAAGGATTTCCATCTTTGGGCAAAGGGAGCTTTTAGTACATACTAATGTCCCCTTGTAAGTTAAGGCATTTTTCTCACTTTAGCTACTTTAGAGCTACTGGTGGAAAACATTCATAGGAAAACAAATATTTCAGCTTTTTTCTTTTATGGCTGTCCTGACGTGCATTTATATTTCCATACTACCGTGCTGATGCTGTGCCGGAAAAAGTCCCAACAGATAGCATGTTGCACGCAGTATGCAGAAAATACCAGGATGTTCTTCTGCACAACATAATGTCACCCAACTGAATGTTTGAGTGTTTGGGCTAAAATCTAATCTAATTAATGCTCAAACATTTATCTCTTGCAACAACACATTGCAATCTGAAGAGGCAGAAGAAGCACTTTTCCTCGCAGAGGCCTCAGGGGGCTGACCACGTGTTGGACCCCACAAAGACAATAAACTAATCTGAGTCTGGAAACAAGCTGGCGTCCTAATGAAACCATAAAGTGCTGGTTAACTGAGAATCGTTCCCAGTGCTGCTGCTGGGGACATCGCCCATGCGACTCATTTCAGGAATACCGACAAATTAATGAAAGTGTAACGGAAATCATGACGTTAGGGCCTCTCCAAGTTATCGAGATTGCATCTGCTTTATTCCAGCAACATGTTTTTCACCAGGCGGATGCATAATTGTCCTTCTGTTTGGCCAGAATGTGGATACCGGCTAATTGAGACGTTGAGGAGGCGGAAGCCAAGACTGTGTCCAAACACCGAGCTTGCTTCCTAATGTGTGCCACCGCCCGTCTCTCGTTCCCTCTCTGAAGCGCCCAGGCTTCCCAGAGTGCATCTCTTTGGCAGCGGGTTTGGACGCAGCCATTTAAGAAATTGCGTGTCCCTGCCCTCTTTTTGTCGCCGACGGCCGCATTTAGAATGGACCCACAAAACCACCATGACAAAGCTCTCTCATACATTTACGGCTCTACGTTTTGAGCGAGGTCATAAAGATTAACACAGCAATTTTCATTTGATCTTAACATTTAAATAAATACATAGAGATGAATTTACGACTCATGGAAATGGAAGAAATACCTTTTCCATGTCCCCTAATTCCCTTATTTAAATTTTTTCTAGTATTGGGTATTTGCATAATGCGAATGCATGTATTGTTCTCACACTTATTTGTTCTAAGACATCAACATTTCCAATAATATTATTTTTATCCAAGCATCGAATTGGTTTTGCAGATGGAAGTCTTTGCGCCGCTGTCTGATGTCATGATGGACCCTCACAGTTTATCAGCACGCCGTGTCTCACAGGCGGAGCTCCACTTGGTTCCACTGAGTAACACAGGCTTGATTGATTTGCTCCGACACATTTGCGTTGTACTGACACACTGTGGCGTAGATTTTCATCAGTCACTAACGTGCTAGAGATTGATCTGTGCGATGCCGCCCCACACGTGGACACTTGTTCTCTGCTTTTTAGGACAAGAAAACACGGAGCTGAAATATTGAGCACATGTACTAATCTCCGTTTTGGTGGTTTATTAGTTGAGTTCTGGCTCCCTGCATGCGTTTTGCCTACAGATCCCTTTTACCCTCTAAATGGTCAATTTTTTTTAGGCCTCTTAAAAAGAGAATGCCAGTCCCAACATCTGCACCATTAGACAATTTTATATGAACATGTATTGGATAAAATAAGGACATTTTGGATCAACAAGGGTGTACGGCCACTTGACTAGTCGGCATACAGTGGAGCCACCGTAGTTTGAGTAACTCTCATCCTCTCCCTGCTGCCATATTTTTTATTGCAATGTCTTTTTTTAGGGCCTTAATGGTGTCACAAAGTGCTTTACAAATAATGAAAGCCAGTTTCATTTGGTTCAAACTAAACCAGAAAACGGGTATTTATCTTTGACTTTCTTACAAACCCAAGGAGCCATTTAAAATAAGATCATCCACGCTGAAGCACACCTATCGAACAACAGTAATGCCGTTATTTTATTTGTTGTTTTATATACAGAACACTGTTTTTGTATAGAGCTTTTCCCAGGTGTTATTGTTTCAGAAAAATCAAATAATAACTTAATTTTAATTGACTTTCTCCTAAGGTATCAATGTGGAATTATTTGTCACGCATCTGCATTTGTTCAAATGAGTTGTGCTCGGAAAAAAAAAATCAACGCACCAACTGCAGACCCAAGCCCTCCTCATTGGGGTTTGAGGCTGAGAATCGCTTGAGATGCTTGTATTGCCGTACTGATCTCCATGTCTTTAAGCAGAAAAGATATTCTCCTCAGTGGCATCGTGTGTAATGAAGGGCTAATCACACCATATTACGGGCTTCAATCAATTCATTCACTTCATTGCCTCTCTCTCTCTCTCTCTCTCCCCCAAACAGTGTGGACCTGGTGCATGCACAGCTGCATGTGTGTGAGGGCCGCAGCCTGCCAGAATTGGGCCTCAAGCAAGACAAAATCAGGGTGAACGGCTGCGCCATCCAGTGCCGCGTGACGACAGAAGACCCGTCCAGAGGCTTCCAACCGGACACGGGGCGGATTGAGGTAGGGCTCGTCTTAAAATGAATCCAAGGCTTCTGCTATGGCGAGGTCAGGGAGAGCATGTGTGGGGGAGTTGTGACGATTCTCCTCTTGACATGTGACTCGCAGAGTCTGGAGAAAGTCTGCAGGCTGAAATGACGTGGCAGGAATGTGCATTTGCAAGCCGTTTTTAGAAGTTACGTCTGGTTGAAAGACAACTCACAGTAATCAAGGCCTGATACTTTTATACAATTTGTTTTTTATTGTAATGGCAAATATGTGGCCCATTTGTTTCTGAATTGCAAGTCAATGCCATTGAACATCAAAACTATAACCACAATGTGGTTGTGCATAGCTAAAGGCAGCGTGTATAAAAGCCCAAGAAAACATTTCCAGTAAAATAACCATATTTTTTTGCATCACTGCGATGTGGCATTGACTCTCCTTTTTGTCCAGTAGTAAAATGCCAGATTCCTACTAGGCACATTAAACTCTTTGCTTCCAAGATCATATATGCAACATAATCTCTCTTCTAATCATGCAAAACGTGCGTATTCTTCCTAGATGAACTTATGCCTTGTGCAGAATACATCCGCTTAAACCAGGCAAAAAAAAGCTTCAAAGACTTCAAAGTAGTTCCGACTCCAGCGCTGTAACAAGAAAAGCTTTATGGTCAGGGGAGATAACAGCATGTCCACGTCTTGGTGAACATGTGATCAGTCTCAGCTGCAGAGATCCTCCAGTGCTTGAATTATAGGTCTCTCACATCAATGAGAATAATGGAGGTCATGGATGTAATTATAAAAGCACATTTCCCTGTAAGGTTCGCGAGTGGGACGATGTGATTCTTCTGAGTTCATGGTTTTGCATGTTTTTTTGACTGAGTGGGGTGCGGCCGGCGGGGGGGGGGTATATATATGTGAGGGCTAATGCCCAGCGAGTAGGGGGAAAAATATACGACATGCGGCGGATGGTTACCTCTGTGAATCCATGCATTCCTGATAATGCACACTTCAAAGGGCATCACCCCACTGAAGCACAGTGAAATTAAACACATTTCCTCTTTTGAATTTACGTTTTAGCCAAAATCAAAAGTTCCTCTGGTACACCCGACAAGCCAGCTGTCCAGCCATGTTGTTTTCCCCAAGTTAGTAGCAATACTTTCACAGCAGTACAAATAACATGACAGCAGGAGTCTTGAGTCATAACATTGCTTTTGGTTGACAAACCGTAAATATACATTTGACAGTATGTTTAACAGCAAGACGAGCTTGCTATCCCCACACCATTGAAGGCCCTTGGTGCGCAGGGGATGTGAGGGCACTATAAATAGAGCTTGACTTGTTTCTTGCAGCTTGTGTGAGACGCTGAAGTACGAGAAAATAATTAATTGATTGTATTTATTTCTCATTTTGTGTAGCCAGCCCATTAATTGAGAATGGTAAAGAGGAATTCACAAATCAATCAAATCCACCAATCAAAATTGAGTTTTTGTTGTGCTTTTACTGGTGAGCGTCTGTCTTTTGTGCGAGTGGACACGTGATTTCTTTTGACAGAGTTCACACATGAGAAGACACAAATGTGTGTGTGTAACCATCCATGGGCCCATATCCTGCGCATCTGCACACTGTATGCCATTTCTCATTGTGTCTCTAAAAATTGCTCCTTGGTTGATGAGATCTGATCCCTGGATGCTTTTTGCTGTCAGGTCTATTTGCCCTTCACCCTGTACGGTCTACACCCCCCCCCCCCCAGTCCCCTCTTGCTTTTTTTTCTCCCCACTATAATCCTCCAAACTCCTACTTAAATGTGTTTCTTCTTGCCTAAACCGTTGGCTGTTTTTGGCCCCAACGGTGTCAGGTAGTGCTTTACATATAATTAAATGTTGTTAAAAGCCACTTTGAAACAATAGAAATCGCCCATTAGTTAAAACGAGGTTAAAAGAGAATGCCGCGGTCATTCATCAGAAAGAAAAACGAATCAAACCGTGTGTGCTGAAGATAATGTTGAGAGATAATGGTGATTTTGACCTCCGCAGAGCACGGTTCTCAAAAAGCCTCGGGGGCTCGATGGCTAAGGCTGAGTTATGTTTGGTTCCCGAGCCGAGACTCTGCTAAACGTGGAGGAGGATTCTGCTTGAGGGGGGGGATAAGGGTGAAATTAATTCTTTAACGGTGCAGATAAGCCGAAAAAATCATCAAGAAATCCAACGTTCTGTGCACACAATGTCCTCTGGTAGCATGTCAGAACTCTGCACCGAGCGGGCCGGAGCAGATGATCAATGGCATTATTCAAATTTACTGCAATTTGGCAAGCAATGCATTTCAGAGACCCTTTGGTTTCTTACACCTGTTTTCTTTTTTTTTTTTTTTACCTTCTCATGCCTTGTGATGGATGCCGTGAATAAAATACTGCCAATTCAGCCCGACGCCGGTGTTGTTCGAGTCCTTGGATGCGATTGGATTGGAGGTGCACTGGTGGCTTTTCCAATCAAACAAATCATCTGTCTCTTCTGAACGAGGGAGAGAAACAAATGGTTGTGTTGTGCACACACATTTGTTTCTTGCGCATTTGGCTCCATTAATTAATCCCCCCAGGGTATAGATATTTGAGTTCATTAACAGTTAATGTGGCTCAGTGATCAGACCAAATGTTTTACTTCAACATTAAACTGATGAATTGCCACATTCAGAAAAAAACATTGATGTTTCAATTTAGCATTTGCATACATATTCAATCCAAACCTGATTTGAAGAGGCAGAAAACGTACACCTTATCCCGTTAACATCCCCATTATGTGGCACTCTCACTTTCAGTGTGCCCTACTGCTCACTGTGGAAATGGCTGCCTGCAGTTTATAGTTCCTCATCATCAGCGGTGAAATAGCAGCTGACCTTTCCATTCAAAGGATTTAAGCAGTGTTTCTCCCCACCGATTTTCTCACTTCAGCTCCCCCTGCACTCGTACACCACTCGTATTAAAATAATGTACTTTCCTCCCTCTCATCAAGCAGTGCTTCTCATCCCGTCTCTGTTCCCCAAACTCTCCGCCTCCTTCCCCTCCCTCTTTTTCCCCTGCCCTCCTATGCCATGTGGCCACGGGGTTGAGCTATGGAATGTGTCAACACAGCGACGAGCCTCACCCGCCCCTCTCTCCCTCCATTACCATGCAAAATGCATGAACAAAACACAATCTACATGGGGAAAAAAGCTGGGGAACGATGACCAATGAATAAATGATTACCCCAGGGCTGTGACAAGGTCAGCGACTTGGTGAATGGCAGGGCGGTGGGGAGAGTCGTCATTTGATGATGCACTTTGACTTTTGGGGCCCGGTGCTGGTCCATCAGATACCCCGCGATGGGACTCCCACGGGTGACCAATTGACGAAAACTGAAGCGCTATGGAAACGCACGCGGCTGTGTAAACAGGAGAGGGCAGGGGGTCACACGCGTCCTCACATTGTACAGTAACGTAAGCTTTTATTTTTTCCCTCTAAAGAAGAAATGTAGAAGAACGCAGAGCAGGAGGAGAGATGAGTGGAGTCTTAAGGTCAGGGACTAAGAGGAGGAGGAAAGGGACTGAAGTGGAAGAGCTAAAGGAGCCGAGACGACGGGGAGGAGGAAGAGGACGACGAACACGTTTTAGACTGATGGCCGTTTGTGAACAAAAAGCAAGCATCCAAGGAGAAAATGGATAAAAGGCACAGGCGTATTAGAGCTTTCTATCCCTCTATTTCTCTTATCTCCTTTGAACGTAGCTTACCGACCGGGCATAAGAAGCTAAGGTTAGAGACGGAAGAAAACTAGGTAGGATAGGTAGGATTGTGTGCACTAAGAAGTAGAGCAGTATTTCAAATAACCATAACTCGGCTTTCATTTTTAAGGTCTGACCCCCGATTGCAGTGTGTCTCCTGGTTGATGGTCTCACATGGTCTTCATCAGAAATGCAGAGCTGTGGTATTTTTGGAAGCACTTTCTTTTTAACGCCTCAGTATGCAAACTTGGACTTTAAGGGCAGCACAGACTGACTGCAGCAGATGGCATAAAAAAATGAAGATTAAGAGTTTGGCGCGGATGCGGTGCCAGTACAGAGAACCGAATTGTACAGTAATACGGCACTTGGTAATCAACCCGGTTTCCTGACCTTCTATTTGATCTTCCCAGCTGTGACAAACCGGAACGCACTCCGACAGACCCGTTCTGCAGCAGGCAGACAGATCTGTCTGCCAATGGATAAGAGATATGCTATATTGAATCAATCTTTGCATAAAAAATGAGCCACCAAAAAATTGCAGGCACATGTTCACATAAAAAAAGTTTCATTTTTATAATTCTTCATAGTTAAGAATCCAATAAAAAATTACATTTTGAATTAAAAATGTATATGAATAATCCATGCTCGTAAAATAATGAATCATAGCTTCAGCAACACAGAAGGAGTAGTTTTTAATTGGCAGCTCTTTGGGAGCAAAGGGCCGTCTGCTTCAACAAAGATGTGAATATCTGAATGTCTTCCACATCGCCGCCACTGTAAATGTAGTCAAGAATTTGAACTATTTGAGTATCTGTCTGCTATTTTGTATTTTATGTTGCAATTCAATTTAGTGGAGCTGTCACTACTTGTAGAGGTTAATGCTACATGTTCAGCTGGAGGAGAAGGGCTTCATACTAGGGAAAATGAGAATATGGTTTGGAGCAAGAGATTGGGGGAGGGGGGGGGTGGTTATGGCCGTCACAGCGTGAGGGCAGAGGCGGCCCCAATCTACAGAATGACGGGGAGTGATGGACTACGTGCTTCCAGACTGGGCCAGCAGGGAGGAGCTGTCAATACACCTTGACAGTTTGTATTTTGATCCATTGGCCTTCGGCAGGCGCCCGTCGCATCCAGTGTTCAGCCCCCCTCCCCCCCGACCTTTTGGCGCGTGATCTTTGATTTGTTTAGCTCGCCGAGGTGGGAAGTGGATTCCGTTGAAGCATTTACTGTCACGCCGGTAAAGAGGGGGAAATGTGACTTTGTTGTGCGCTGCAGGTAAAAAGTAAACCTGGGTACTTTGATACTTCTAGTAAAAGGATGAATGAAGGTTTGTGTGTGTTATTTGTCTCCGTCTGGAACTGACAGCATTAACAAGGGAGCAGTGATCTCACTTTGGTCTCCCGCTGATCTATCCATCAAGTCCCCATTTCAAGTGTCTGTCGGTCTGCAGTGAATCACTCGATCACGGTTGACCGTCCTCTGTCCTTCTCCTCCTTTCCTATGCATCCTATCAAACCTCGCCCCCCCTAACCTTCTAAAGCCACTGGCACCCTTTCCTCCTAATTTCTCATTTTGCGTGAACATAATTCCACATGTCTCGCTCTCAAACGTCCTGTCGGGCCTCATTCCTAACATGTGTCCTATCCCCGTCCTCACCTTATCTTCTCTCAGGCCCCTCTGTCCCACCTTTCTCCGACTCCACAAAGGGAGAGCAGGTAATGAGGCCAAATCGCGCTGTTCCCCTCTCCTACCCGTGTTCCTGTTATCCACCTCCTGTTCCTCAGCACCTCATTTCAGGTCTTCCTTTCCCTCTGCGCCGCTCTGCCGCTCTCTCTCTCTCTCTCTCTCTCGCTCTCTCGCTCTCTCGCTCTCTCGCTCTCGCTCTCGTTCCTCCCACCCGCCACCTACTATTCGGTGCACTTTGCCTTAATAATCCGAAGCAACCCTGGGAGTTTCAGTGGAATTGTGAAGTCGTACTCACTAGTAATTTTTTCCTGGAGGGAGCTACTAGACATCAGTCCTTTACCTTTTTTTTTCTTTGATTTCAGTGAGAAAAGGATTCATCCTATCATTTGTCATCATGGTCTCTCCCTCTGCTATTTTCTCAAACGTAGTCGGGCATCTTTTCCACGACCCACCCAACATTCTCTTGTTTGTTTCTGTGGTTGAACACATTTACTTTTGTCCCGGAGTGTATTAATTAGTTCTACAGTCCCTTAATGTGGTGGTTTGCACGCTTGTCTGTTTATTTGTGCGAGAATGTATGTGTGTGTGTGTGTGTGTGCGCCCCATCCTCAGAAGAACCACTTTGAGTTTAAAAAGTCCCAATTGTTTTAATTAAGAGGAGTTTGTTTTGCGTCTCATGCCATCGAAAACATCTTATTTGCACACGGTAAACACATCATTCATCCTAAATCGTTTGTCGCCATTGTCTTTTGTACTTCTTCATTGTCGTAACAAACTTACCCCCCCCCCCCCCCGATTCCATAGAAACAGCCTTTCACCTTGGGGGGAGACATGGAAGCAGTGGGCCGCCGATGTGAGCATCCTTACTTCGGCTTGACAATAAAACGTGTGCGTGTGTGTGTGTGTGTCACACACAGTCGTTACTGTGTCCTCTTTTGTGTGCGTTTCAATCGTAGTGGTTTTTTTCCCTTTTTACATAATCTCTGGTCAAATCTAATCTATTTCAGACTGCAATACAATGTTCCCTGCTCCCCTCTGCCACTCATTGCCATGGTAATTATAGGATCAAATTATCCCAATATTTTATGAAGTGACATTTCTATTTCTCCCACCCCTCCATTAGGGCACTTTCCACTCTGTTCTCTGCTCATGCATTTGGTGGTATTGTCCAATTACTGTCTCTCTTTCTCTGAAGCCTCTCCATACCTTCTGCTCTCCCAGTGTGCAGTCCTGTCATCTGCAATGTAATTTAGCAGAATAGCTCAACAATAATCATTTCTAATAATATACAATGCTGCAGAGAAGGTTGCCAATAAATATGAGTCAGGGACATGTAATCGCAGATATATTTAGGAAAAGAGTTTGTTTGCTTTCACAATGTTCCTGCAGCTCATCCAGCAGCGTCAAATGTCCTAAAACCTCAAAACGATTGTCACTCCAAGACAAAAGCTTATTGATTATTGGGGAAACATGCATGAGCACACTCTGAAAAGCCCTGTCGCCCTTTTTTAATTCTCAGATCCACGGCTGCTGGTTCCACATGTCGTAAAGGAAATCCTAAAGCTATTACAGACGATCCATACAATAGATTTCTGGGATCATTTATTTCCCTTACCGTCGATTCACTTGCAGTGATATAGATCTCCCAATTACGAGAGGTAGTACGGTGATTTGTCTCGTTTCTTTTTTTTTTTTTTCTTCCCGGAAATAAGTGAGCAAAGTTAAATCATTTCTGGAGAAATTGGTCTGCTGGAAAAATGAATACTAAATGGATGGCTGCGTCTTGGAGGAGTTAAACGGAAAACCCAACAAAGTGGGTTTCGTGACAACATTTTCGAGCAGAATCTTGGAGACTTGAACATCATTACTGTGAGAGTAGATACTGCGGGTGACATAAGTATTGAACACGTCACCATTTTTCTCAGTTAATGTATTTCCAAAGGAGCTATTGACATGACATTTTCACCAGATGTTGGTAACAACCAAATACAAACATACAACCAAAAAGAAGTTCAGAAATAAAGTTATGTATAATAATGTGAAATGACACGTGGGAAAAGTGTTGATCCCGCTGTACATTTTCGGCATGAAATTTAAATTGTGCAGCAAGGTGGTCCATATTCGAACCCAGCTTAGCAGACCTGCTGCTCTGTGCTTACAATCAGGAGCCGTGATCCCATCAGCTTCTGAACTTGAGACGTTATGGAATAGTGATAAATTGTTGGGACTAATAATTAAATGCCATTTTTCTTGGATATTGGTATACATCTAACATGCACAATGACCCTGCTATGCCACTTGATTATGAGCCAAAATTCGGCTGCTTTCACTTCACAGAATTGTACAAATGGCCACTGAAGTGTTAATATGTTGATATTAGAAGAACAAACATCTTTCTTTATTTGTGCATAAAGATATTCATGCAGTATTGAAGTTGTTGTGCTTATGACTGATGGCCTCAAGGTCGTTCCTGCAGCACTTCCTATTTACATATGTCCACTTGCATTTTTCACAGGCTAACCCAAATGCTTGAAAAAGAGGACTGCCTAGCGTGCGTCCTAAATATCCCAAAGCAAAGTGTTCCCATCCCCTCCCAATCCCCTTATCTGTGCCGACTCTGTTGACTTGAAGTGTACTTTTTTTGAGTTGGCGTATAATCTAAATCTCATCATACTACCGCTTCTGTTTGCTCTGCAGCCTGTATTTTAAGGACCCCAGGTGAATCCCGCTGTTTACCTGCACACTCTATCACTTTACTAAATTCACGGCATGCTGTGCACTCGTAAGTGTAGGCAGTAACACCATGTTTTGATCTGCAACCCACATCTGTGTGTAACTCCAGTAATGGCTGACCTCGTCCCCGCCCCGCCATATCAGTCTTTTCCTCCTATCATCCCTCTCACATCCTGCTGTCGCGACCAATTTCCGTGCGTGTTTGTGCGTGCGCGCGTGTGTGCGCGCACACAACATGCGTGTGCGTACAGGTGTGAGCCTCCCCCGCTCTCTCGCGTTCCTGTCGTTTTTGTTGTCCCTCATTTATCATTCCTCCTCTGTTTTTCGCTTCCTGTCTGTTGGGTTGCCATCTCCTTCCCATCTGGCCGCCTCGATTTCACACTTTCCCTCTTTCTAGTTGTTATTCACTTTTTTCTCTCTCCGTCATTTCTCATCTCCCCCTCGTGTACCTTTGTCGCGTTTCCGTTTTCTCCCCCTGCTCCGCTGGTTGATTTGTTTTTGCAGCTTCACATGTCTCGCCGTGTCTACGCTCGCCCTGTTTTCGCATTGTGCCCTTTTCTATTTTCTGCTCCTTTCTCCTCGTCCTCCTCCTGCCTCTCTTGTTCTTTGCTGCTGTTTCCCCCCTCGTTGTCTCTCGTGATACAGACGTATGTTTTCGCGGGTCTCCCTACACTTTCCTTCCCCCTCCTGTTCTGTTGTTTTCTTTCCCGTTCATTTATTTGTACATTCCCACTGTGTTCCCTTCTTACTTCCTCTCCCACCTCTCCTTCATCTTCCATAGCTCTCTACGGAAATCTTTTTGTTTCTTTCGCTTTTTAGTCCCATATTTCTCCAATGCCCCTCCCTAACTCGTTTATTTTTAAATCTGATTAATTCCTTTCTCCTGCTTCTTCTCCTTATTTACACCTGGTCCCCTGTTTCCTCTTTACACAATATGCCACCCACTGTCTTTTGCTAACGGCCTCGTATTCATCATTCTTTCTCATTTCCAAAACAGTCTGTTTTGTCTGTCATTTCCTCAATGGTTTGCCTCCCTCCTTCTCTTCTCTCTATTTAGAGTCTGTCATATCTTCAAGGTTCATGTTTGTATTTTTCAAACCTTCATCTCCATTTTGTAATTCTCTTTTTTTACCAGTCTAGCAGTCGGTTGTTTACTGATCTGAACTTGCGAGAGTAAAAGACCCGTATGTGTTCACATTAGAGTACTGCATGCTTAAATGAGTGATTCCCCATCTCTGCACTACCTGGTAAACGTGTTAGATTTTAATACGATTAAGTTCTTCCTATTCGGAGTAATTTTTCATCTTAATTCAAGCACTCGTCCAGTTAGTTTGACACTTGTGTGTGTTATCTGTTTATCTTATTTCCTTCCCTCTTGACATGCACAATGTCTGTGTGTGTCTTCTATATAGCCACAGTTGGGCTGTAGTTGGTGTTTGTGTGACTTTTTTTGTCTCATATGCCGTTTTCACCTTTTCTGTTTCCATGGTGTGTGATCGTCGTAGTGTGTCCACATGCGTTTACAGGTTTAGTGATGCATATGCATCTCTGTATGCGTTCATCTCCTCCTTTCTGCATCTGTATTTATGTTAGTATTTGTGTGTGTGTGTGTGTGGTTTTATCAGCTCTTGCAGATGGCCCAGCCTCTCATCCATCGTTCCAGTGAAATGAAGAGTGAATGCAGAGAATAAAGGAATGGAGAGAGCGAGAGGGGGATGTGAGAAGAGGAAGAGGGCCTTCAAAAGATGGAGAGATTTTGAGGGGTGATGTAGAGAGTGAGACCACCAGATGGGTCTGTTTGCACAAACCCCTGTGTGGGGGAGTGTGTGTGTGTGTGTGTGTGTGTGTGTGTGCTTCCCTGCAAGTGGGCCTCAGCGAGTGAACTCTTCCTCTCCGCTGGTGGACGCCTCGGCACAAAGATTTGGTCACATAGCCCGAGGTGTGCGTGTGCGCATATGTGTGTGACAGTTGGCATCGCATTAAAAAGAAGCTCCTCACGTCGCCCCGGGATATCTGGTGTTTGTGATGCAACACCCGCAGGACCGGAAACGAAACAAGAGTCGGAGAGCGAAAGCTTAGAGGGGGAGCATCAAGTGTCTGGAGAGGTGAACGAGGGATGAGGCGTAACTTTGAAAACGACAAGAAAAGCAGATTTGACTCTGCAATGAGAGTGAGAGGGAAAGCAAATCCCACAAGCCTATTGTGTAAAAAGAGTCACGGCATTCAGATGTGTGAGAAGTGTACTACAACAATGAGTATAGTAGCAAAACCTGCTGTAATTGCCAATTGACATCATTTACTATATATTTTTTATATATTTTTGTTGATGATGAAAGGTTATACACACTCTGCTTATATTGAAGCAGTCGGTGTAATAGTCTAGTGATGATCAATCTTACTATGTGTGGATTTGTGAACGAGCATAAAGCAGCAGCAGCAGCCGAGGATTTCGGGCAGTGAGTTGATGCAAAAGAGTTTAAAGTGTGTGAGAGACTCAAATTTTCAAGTTCACCTGACTGCGTGCAGGAATTTGGCAGCGGAATACAAACCAAGAATTTGTCTTGAGTAGACCGCTAGAGGTTTTTGAGCTTCAGCCCTACAGCGCCACCAGTTGTTTCCCATCTCCATATTCTCCCCATTAGCTCCCATTCACATTCTCCTCTCTACCCTTCCCTGCCCCCTCTGCCTGTGTAATGTCCTCGCTTCCGGCTCACACAGGTGGCAAGTGTCCATTCTTAACCACGCAAATGCTTTTCCACTTTAGACGTGTCGTGGAAAGATCCAAACTCCTGCTTTTTCTCTAGTGAAAATTGGTGACAATTCCTGCCGTCAGGTATAAGCCGAATGGATTCTGTCACCTCCAAATGCTCAAAACAATGTTTATTGATGGAACATTTCCGCCAGGAATTCCCGAAAAGCAATCCCGTCCCCATATATGTATACGGCAGTATGGTGTACAATCATCCCCTGGTAGACTCTGCCTGAGACGAAGCCCCCGAACCGACAATATTTGAGCATTGACCACGCGATGGATTATTGACCGTGGGGACCACTCCGAAGCCTAGTGTTACATTTCAGAAAAGAAAAAGACCAGAATGCGTCACAGCAGGGCTTATTTTCCTGCTATTATGTGGAGATTAGCATGTTTACAGCTCAAAATGCACCGCACCTTGTTAATAACTTTTTTAGCTATTAGTTATATGTCTATGCGCACAGAAAGGCACTGAATCATCTGCGGCATGTTTGGGTTCACATTGTGGCACGGATAGAGGAAACCCAGCGTTCTGATTGGTCGAGAATGAGTCACGGGGCACATTATTGAGCGATAATGTACAGTTGCTGTTCACATTGACCCGATCGTTCCATTTCACGGTGCAATCAAAGTAACGGGCTAGATTTTTCTTGACCGTTACCTGATAATTTAGCTTTTAGCTCTGTGGCGATCGCCGGAAACCCCCTGGTGATCACGCAAATAATCTTTTTCAGGCAATGCGGGCTTTCGCAATCTGACAATTTAAGGTGGACGTCATGAGCGATGTGAATGATATAGATATATAGATATTAGGGCTGTCAAAAATAGCGCGTTAACGGCGTTAATTAGCTGTTTGTTGTTAATTACGTCAATTTTTTTGACGCATTTCACGCATGCGCAGTGTGACAAATTATTCAGGTCCGGAAAGAACCTCTTCTTCTAGGGAATGCACTTCATCCTATACAACACATTACTGCCACCTGCAGGCATATGTCAGGCCGTCAGGTTCAGCAAGTTGTTTGCGCCAGAGACCCGCTCCCCCCCCCCCCCCCCCGTTCTCGCGCAGCAGAACAGAGAAGAAGAAAAGCTCCGCCCAGCAGAGCAAGAGCAGCGCTGTTCTGAAACATGCGGAGGAAGAGAAGCCAATGCGATGTAAATCCTCCCAGGTATGGGGATATTTCACACTGAAATGGGGGTGGTAGCGGATTTCTTTGCAGCGCCAGTCGTTCTAATCGCCGCGCTTGACTTTAAGGTGTAACCTTTATTATTGTTCGGTCTGAAACGGCGCGCCCAGTGACGGGTGGTGCAGCAATATTGTTGTTCGGGTGGAAATCGGGAGAAAGGTCGGTCCGGGAGATTTTCGGGGGGGGCTTTGAAACATCGGGAGGGTTGACATGTCTGGTCATGTCTGGTCATCGCAGCCCTGAACCATCAGGAGCACAAACTCGCAGCAGAGTGGGATAAACTGCAGAGGCTCGAGACTCTTCTAGAGCCATGCAGGGAAATCAGTCTGTAACTTATCAAATAACATTGATTTGATTATTTTCTGGAATGAATTAAAAAATCAAATATCAATAACATACATTTATGTAAAAAATAATAATTATGATAATAATAATGATAATTATGTATCTGTGTCCTGTTATTTATCTTTAGTATGCATTTCAGAAAGAAAAAATGGTTAGGATTCAGGTGTGATTAATCATGATTAATCCACTGAAAATTCTGATTAATTTGATTAAAATTTTTAATCATTTGACACCCCTAATAGATATATATTTATATGGAAGCGCAAGATAAAGTCTTAAAAGAAATTGGGCTAAAAGGAAAGGCTGAATGTAATTAATGTGGGTCGTGTAGACACCCTAAAAGGACTCTGAGAGGCCCTCATAAATCTACTGTAACGCAGAGAGCAGCAGGGAGGAGGGAGCACTCACCAAAGAGAATGCTGAGAGACGGAATGGACCGCTTTCCTCCTTTCTCTCCCTGTTGTGGCCATCTGGACAAAGTGCGATTAATCAACCCGTGTCCCCCCCCCGACATGGCGAACTGATGCTGCAACACTCAAAGTCTGTGTTTGTGTGTAGACAAAGTACACTGGCGTGTTTTGAACGTGCAGTGAAATTTATGACACATTGTCTGTTTACCGTTGTGCCGCTGATGGTTACGTCCAGTCCCCGTGGCAACCGGGCATCGGCGATGATGTTAATTATCAACATGTGTCCCTGGCGGTCTGCTTAACTGCAGAGTGGCAAATGGGGGTGGTGTGAGGGCAGGAGATAGTTGAGAAGAAGAGGGATGGAGGTAACTACACACTGCTTCAATTCTTTGAAAGGATGTGTACGTGCGGCTTATGTGAATAAGCAAACATTCACTATGTTTCATGTTTTCTGGTTGTGTGAAGGCAACTCGAAGCAATTCCTAAAGGTTAGGGAAGGATATTGAAAAAGTTTACTCTTACTTGAGGCGTGAGATGCGACTCAGTGGCTTCTTCAATATATGACCAAACGCCATAAATCCCTGAGCTTTGTGCAACAAACTATTCTTCTGACCTTTTCCATGTGACTTCTGTGCAGTAATAATGTCACTCTCTGGATTGGGAGGAAACACATGGACATATTTGGAGGGAGACGGGCTTGGAAGAGATAGTATAAAAGTGCTGAGGGATGAAGTGAGTTAGAAGATTTATTTCATACTTCAATACAAATGTCTGGTTATTTTACACGATGGGTACGGAAGGCAGCGAGAGGAGGGATTATGTTACTAATGGTTCACATCACGTCGAATGAGGGGATGAAATGATGGGGCAGAGAGGAAGATAAAGAGTTGCACAATGGACATTGAAAAAGAAATGCCCATCTTCCCCAATTGATTTGAAAAGCTTTTTTTTTTTTTCTCCAACTCACAGTCCACCCCCTAAGACATTTCCATTCACACTGGCTTCTCTCTTATTTTCAAAGAGGAGGAGAAGGGAAAGAGCAGATTGCAAGAGGGGGAGAAAATCGGCTAAAGGTCAATTAAGCATTAAGGGTTGAAATTCAGGTTGGAGGCTTAATTCATGCATTAGTAGCTGCCAGTCACTGCAGATACCATGGCTGAGCTATAGCATTATAAACACAACCATTTGGACTGTTAGGATGAGTAATAACCCATTCTTCCTTGTCTAGACAGTTAAAGGGCCAATATGAGACGAGGAAGACAGTTATTCTGGATGCAATGTTCAAGACGCGTCATAAGACAAAGACCATCTGACACATAGCTTTTTTTAGTTTGATGCCAGCCTGAAACAACGGGCACTATAACTGGTTAATGTATTACTGCTAAATATATAGGTTTACTGCTTTCAAACTAAGTAGCACTTTCTCAAAAGCTAAACCCCTTCCGCTGTTCAACGTCTGGTAATTAAAGAAAAAGTGTCACTTTTAACTCTCAGGCAATAAATGAGGGACAGAGCTCAATCTAGAGAAATCATGGTAATTAAAGGAAGGACGCAAGAAGTAGATATCGAGAGCCGAAAAGAGATATGTTTCAAACAAGGGTCTGAAGGGGCAGGAAGGAACCTCACAAGGGTGGTAAAATGCTGTCCAGCAAGGAAATAGATTGGGTCCCCGCAGTTAGGATATTGGCACAGGAAAGAAGCACTGACAAGGACGACTTCCATCTCCTCTGTTATGAGCAGGGGACTGGAGCTGGACTGGGATACCAAACGGAAAAAAATCTAAGAAGGAGCAACTTGGTACCTTTTTTTGGGGGGAAGATTGGAGGAGCAAAACCAGGTTGGAGTGAGCAGAAAACGAGGGCGAGTGAGTGATCTTGGAGAGGTTGGCAGGAGTAATACCCAGAGTAATAAAGTGGTGAAGAAGAAGACCTAAGCATAAGGATGGACTTTGGCGGTTTCAGTCCAAACTGTAGCTCTTCCTCTTGAGTGGGTTGATTACAAGGTTTTTCCTCAAATGAGGATCTTCACTTCTAGTGACCCTTTGGTAAGGGCTGTCAATAAAACCGTGTCCACCAGGCTGACACGAGATGAGCGACGGGGCTGAGATGAGACGGCTGGAGGGGACTTATGGGGACGGACGGTGGAGACATGGGAGTGCTAAAAATGTCGGGAACAGGGCAGATAACAAGGGCAATTTAAGGCTTTTGGGAGGGGGTGGAAGCCAAAGTGAATGTTCGTCACGCGTGTCGACACGCAGCCGTTGCCACACGGCTCGGTTTAGAAAAAAAAAAAAACGGCAGATTTTTTCCCCTGCTGGCGATGCAGCTCGGGCTGAGGGACCGAGAGAAGGAATCGGGGGGCCTGTTTATGCCGGTGCCCCAGATAATAGTACTAATATGTTTTAATCAGTCTGAGCCCCCCGGGGGCCGGTGAATACATTTACTCAGTTGGGTTTCAATGTAAGAGGAATGCTAATATATTTTAAAGATCTTGAGTCTTGGGGCGTCGAGACTGGATTGACTCTGTTTGTGTCCTGAAGTTTAAAGGTAGTTCCACAAGAGGAGAATCAACGCGATCATGTGGGATCGGGGTCGACAGATTATGTAATTAAGTGAACATGCAACTAATTGACTCAATCATGTTACTCTTTTAATAAGTAGGCATTTAGCAATACAATTAGTAGTATGATCAGCTTTACCTTAAGCACTACAAAGATCAATTCGTTTGATTTTGTGTGTTTGACCTATTTAAATATCAGTCATGTATTTTAATTACAAGCTTTATATATATTTTCCTCAATTGAAGCACTACGCCTTGAATGTTTTTTTTTTTTTAATTCCCTACATTTCTTGTTTTCTATGCACATAAGGAATATTAGTTCACAGTTCGATAGACACAAGATTCCACAGTACATTGTTTGTCTGAAACAAATGGCCTCAAAAACCTCAGCGCAGTGGTTGTGGCCCCCGATGGCACAGACGCTCTCCGTGGTGGCGCTTCGCTGCTCGGCAAGTCTGTCCCTCCCCACAATCTGTCACCGACCCCATGAAAGTCCCGATGAGATAAGCGTACCAGTATGTTTGTGCAGTGTTTTGTGAGTCCCGGCCCCCGGAGGGAGAGTCAAGATTCACAAGGACCTGTATGTTCTAAAGAGGCTCGGGGTGTCAAAGGCTCAAAGGTGTGTAGTGTTTCCCCACGAACAGGGCCATTCGCTTTTAATGACACTTTATTTAGTCTGCCTATGTGAAAACATGCTTTTTAAAATAAAAGCGCTGGCAGAGGCTGCAGGCTAAAACGAACCAAAAAAAAGGTGGACTTGTGGCAACAACACCCACCTGAGTGGCAGAGGATGGAGAGGGACACAAAAAGGGAATGCTGAATAATGGATAGAGTACAAGGAGGAGGGGGTAATGAGAACTGTGCTGTAAGGGCTTTAAATCCACACACGCTTTTGGAGTGGAATTGAGCTGCTGGCAGCGAACAAAGCGATGGATGGAAGAAGAGATGGGACAAAGTCTAGAGACAGTTAGGAGGAGGTAATGCTGTTTCTTCACATGGCACATCAAAAAAATCTAAGTAAAAGAAGATGGCAGAGAGGCTAAGATATTGAGGACTCATCTGTGTGGGAGAAGTGCCGTCAAATTGCTGGAAGGTAATTTTAACAAATGCACACAGCACAAACACCCAACCTGGCCTGTTTGGCCGTCTATCTTGTCCAAAATGTTGAACTTTTGGACTAGAAAATGATTATCGTGATAACTACTCTTGTCCGCCTCATCCGCTACCAGTTCTGTAGTTGCGCACCACATGACTGCCTGCCTGTCTCACCGGGTATCGATGCACCCGCGGCCAGACGGAGGTCTGACCTCTGTCCATCAAGAGCAAAGCTCACTTCTCATGTGGGAGGGAGGTTAGCCTTTGATGTGCTCGTTGCTCGGCAACAACCAGTGCCTGGAGGCAGCGAAACTGACTTTTTTTTCTTTCTTTTTTTTCAATTTTGAAGTAGTTTTCAAATGTTGTCTATTGATAACCATTCTCCTGACAACTTACAACCAACTATTCTGGTGGAAAATATCCTGGATTTTATAAATGTAAACAGCGGGGAATGAGAAAAAAAAACCCCACTCACAAACGTGTCGCTATGCATCCCGGATGAAACCAGCGTGTTCTCAAGGATGTGCGCGCGTTCAACTCTTTGCAGATCGGCGCGTTTTTTTTGATTAGAGAAAGAAAAGAATACGGGTGGGACATGAAGGAAGGAGGTGGAGATGGCGAGGAGGATGTGTGCGATGCATGATACATTACTGCAGCGGTACATCAAGGCTTTGGCCCGATGATCAAAGTGCTTTTGTCCTTGTTGGAAAATGAAGAGACGCACACACGCTCACTCACGCAAGGACACAGACGGGAACATTTACATCGCTGCAGACACACACACTCACACACACTCACACACACCCATCCGGAGCGTTACGTCCACACAAATGCACTTATCCAGTAACTCATCCATATCCAGTTTCCTATTATCCCACAAAGGCTAATTCATTAGTTTCACTGATAAAAAAAATATAGCTCATTAATTTACAGCTCTTTGTAGTGTGTGTTTGTGTGTGCGGTGGGGGGGCGGAGATCTAAAAGGAATTTTTTGTGTTTGACCCAATATCCATTTACTCTACTAGCCAAATGCAAAGTCGATGCAAAAGGAGACGCAGGCAGGCGGAGTCGCAGGTGGAAGCCGCCGCAAGTCCCAACAGGTGGTGGATGGGAGGGAAAGGGTGAGGATTAGGGGGGATAAAGCGGCACCTGAGGACAGACAGAATGGTCGATAAAGAGATGTTTGTGGAGAGGAATACTTGAAAGAATGTGGAGATGTTTCAATATGTTTTTTTTAAAAGAAATGTATTTGAACGGCAGCAGGGTTCTATTGTAAGAACAGCATCACAAGAGGAAAATGTGCAAAGTTGCCCCTTCTATTGTGATTTTTCCATCCTATGGATGATTCTGTCCTGCTTTGAATGTAGAATCTAGAAACCTTTGAAGACATTTTAAGGATTGGTTTTCAGTGGCGTTTATTGCAACTGTAACATTTTCTTTTCATAAAGAAAAAGCAGTTTTTAAAAAGTGTTTTGACACTTGTCCTGACCTGGTCTGACGGCTTTTTGTGTCATTGGGACCGTTGGGTTCGGGAATAAAGAAAAAATGGATTGGTGCAGTCCTTGTGTGAGACAGTTGTTGGTACTCGATGAAGCTCGGCCTTGTCATTTCCTTTGGCAGCTGTCACCATCTACCTCGCCTGCCTTAATACTTTTCCATTCTCCCTGACGTAGTATGCAGTAAACCCAAGAGTGGGTATGAATGTGGTTTCCTCTCATTTAATAAAGGGGGTGGCAAGCCGTTACACGGACACTACAAACATCTGCCCCGAAACCCTCACCGATCCCGGCCCTACTGAAAACAACCGTCTCATGACTATTTGGTTACTTGGTTCCAATGAATATGTAATGAAGTATTATAAGTATTTAATAATAAAATGTTGTCCTTTTTATATTATCTTTCTCTATGATGTTCCTCTCTAAACTCGGACTACTTTCGGTTTTATTTTTCAAATTATGCAGGTTGCATTCTCTCTCTCAAAAATCAAATTTACTCTGAAATGAACACTCACTAATCGGTTTACTATATGATAGGTCAATACATTTGGTCGCACTGGGGAGCATGCTTCGGTCGGTCTAGAGTTTCATTGTTAATTTCACAGTAGTTCACATACTTCTAAACTCCCACATTAGTATGGGGGCGAGGAGTAAACGTAGCTAAAGATATTAAAATGGAAACCTAGTAGTGTGTCGGTCTCTCGTGCTTTCACTCCATTGCTTGTCAACTTCTGCCACTTTGGCTGCAGCCTATTTGTGTTCAGCTCGGCTACATCACATCCGCCTCTGTGTTCTTTGTCAATTCTCCACACGCCTCCCTCAACTTTGCTCTGTTTCACTGTCTGTCATGTATTTTTTTTTTTTAAATGCCGTTGAGACCGGCAGGTCTTTGCCAGTTCAGCTTGGCTTGACAATAAAAGTGTGTGTGTGTGTGTGTGTGTGTGTGTGTGTGTGTGACTAAGTGAAAAGGCGGCAAAATACAGGTTCAGTTGTGACGGGGGATGAAAAGTCGAGCGATAATGAGATCAAAAAACTGAGTGAATTAAAGGTTCGATGATGAAAAGGGGAAACCGGGACACGAACGGATGTAAAAAAAAAAAAACTCTGCATTTGGGAGTAAAGCAAACAGTGGACTATAATCCAGATTTAATTTGGCTTGTTCTCAGGCTCAATGACTTTGGGTGAAAATTGTTGGCAGCTTTTGTTGGTGCAGATTGTTCTGCTACAATTTCATTCAGCATCAACAGCATTTCACGACTGCAGCCTTAAACTGCAATTATTCATCAGAGGCACCCACACCTCAGTCGGGGGGATGATGTCAATACGTTGGCCTGATTCTCAATGACTTCACGTGGCGACTGTGCAAGAAAGCACAAGGTCGCCACCTTTTCCGCTGCCTTAGATTAGAGAAGTAAATTGTTTCAAGACAGTGCAGTGAGAAACCCTCCTCCGCCCTGTTCTCTCTCTGCCTGCTTTAAGTGCGGCGACGCAGGATTTCAAAGACCATAATGACCATAGAATCTTTAATGCAGAAAAGGAAGTAGGTGGCAGGAAGGGGAGGCTGGCAGGGACGGGAGAGGGAGAATAAAGATTGTGCGGCAAAGGAAGGGAAGCGAGCCTGGGAGGGCGGGAGCAGTGGAGGTATGGTGACCTACTTAGGGAGAAACGGATGCTGCGTTTCGTACGTACTGTACAGAGAGAACAGGAGCAGAGGTTGCGCACACAGCGGTGGCAGAGAGCTAAAGAGAGAAAAATGATTGGCACTCGGCCATGTCGAATTGTCTCGTTGCTGTGAGGACACCTACAACGTGCTATAAAAACCCCACGCGACTCGGACTCAGAGTGCATTTGTTCTTTGCTGCTGTCGTTGGGTCTGCTTCGCTAGTTCCTCCTCCTCCTCCCCTTCCCCCCTTCCCCCCCTGCCACCGCCTCCCTCTAATTGTCTCACACGGGTGTTACTTGGTGGCTCACGACAACACAAGTGCAGTCCTGCAGGCCAAAGCTGGCAGGTATGTTTCTCTAATCACATCTAGTCACGTTCCTCCACTTAATGTGTGTGAAAGAGCGAAAAAGACCAGCCTTGGATGTCCCATAAGAGAAGTCCATTGAATGAATGATTATAGTGCTTTTTGTTCACATGGTTCTGAAATGCATCAGTATTATACAGCGGCCTCTGACCTTCAACCGTGACCTTCACTTGATGGTGTTGACTGTTTTTGATCCTCAACTCTGGGTTGACGTATCAATCAATAATGTTCTTTCCTTAGCCTTGGAAAGTTTAAAATGTTCGTACACAACCTACTGTCTCTGACCAAATCTACAGAAGCAAAAGTAGAAGCGTGTGATATTTAAGTAGAAAGACCTTTTTTTTTAAAGGGGTCACGCATTTTAACTGTTGGGATCGCACCATTGAGCAATGGGTTACATTTAAGGAGACTGGCTTAAATTGGCTCCAATATGATCAATTGACCTTTTGCCCCGTTTTATTTTTTATATTCTGACAGAACATGCCAATGATTTTACTAAGCCTTGGACAGTTTCATATTCTAATTGAGAGACCCCTAAAGTGTTCTGTTGAGCTTCATCTTTTTTTAAAGCTTTATTTCAAATACTCAAGGATTTCTATAGATGATTTTCATGAAATGGGTCAGGGTAATGTAATTATTGTTAAACATTCAATACACGTTAGCCTTGTCTCACACACGCATATTGATTGTGGAGACTAGTGTGTGGGGGCGGGTAATTAACCCAGCACCACTTAAGCGCAATTCCTATCAAAAATGTGTTAATGCATCGCATGTGATAGTTTGACATTACATCGTACATTTCATATTTAAAAAAAAAAAGGCTTTTGGCAGCTAAATCCACATCATATAATATGCAAGACATGGAAGCAACAGGTAGTTCAGAGCCAAGAGGAAATAGTCATTAAAAAAACCCCTGTGGAATTACAGAGGAACCCCTCCTTGGCAAAAGGCGATGGGATAGTTGTAGCCTGGAGAAATGTTTTGCGTCCCAGTGAGGAAGATAGGGAGTGACTGTGCAGCGCTGATGAAAGTTTGAAGATGGTTTGAACTTTTGGGTGAGCCAGAAGGGAGAGCGAGAGGAGACGAGACGAGCCATAGCGATGGCAAAGGTATCCCCCTCAGGGTAAGAAATGCCTGGTGTAGAAGGAAAAAAACCTTTAAAAAAAAGACATTCCTTTTAATATTGCAGTAGAAAGTAAGGCATGCTGCTAGAAAGTCAGAAATGACTGACATGCAATTTTTATTTTTGTTTTGTTTTGTTTAATCCTAGAGCCATGCAGGAGTGTTTTTGGTAAGTTTACCTGAATCCTTCCAACAATGGAAATACAGTGATGTAAGGATATAAATCCAATTATTTGGCAGATAAAAATGTCCATCCAGTAATGGAGCTGGATGATAATCAGGGCAGATCACAAACGTAATCACAATTCGTCTTAGGGAGAACATGAATGTCTCTACTAAATGTTGTGGCAAACCAGTGAGCAGTAAAACCACGGTCCACCTCATGAAAAGGGCTTGAAGGAAAGTCAGAATTTCCAGCGTGGGTAGGATTAATCCTCTTGATGCCATGAACGTCTGAGTGATTTCTCCCCAATAGCTGGTTAAGTATTTCAGCCTGGACCAGAGCAGTGGATAATAGGGTGTCAAAAGGAAAGTGTTGTTTAAATTATGCTCACAGGTTATATCGCTGCTGTGTGCTTGTGAATGTGTGAGTTGAAATGAAGTTTAAAAAAACCCCGAATGGAGGGTTATGGTTATGAAGCTCATATGCAGACTTCAGAGCTTCTTAACGGTTTATTTATGCGCTGTGGGAACACTCATCGATCTTTCTTTATTTAAAGAATGAGACGTTAGTTAAAATGTATCACTTTCCTCAAGGCGATAAAGCTTTGAGGCGGGAAGGGGAGCAGTCGTTTTTGAGGACGGGATGTCTGTGAGAAGATGTGAATGGACGGGCCCCAAACCAATGCCCGACCTTTTGTCCATTCAAAGCACGAGTGTGTTTCTCATCTTCAGTCGGCCGGTGGGTGGCCGTGGCTGGAGGTCCCTTTTGAATTGGGACAGCTTGTGTACCGGTGATGTCTCTGTGCGTGTGCGTCCACCCATCCCACCTCAAATGACCTAAACAGCTCGTACCGCGGTCACGGACATCTGGTTACTTCCGACTCCGACGTTGCACCAATGTGTGACATCGTTGACTGTGTGTATTTGGGCTGTCTCTGCGCGGTGTGCTAGAAAACATTTATTTCCTTTCGTCTTGATTAGCAGGGGAGAAGGGGGAGGGAAGTAGGTATGTAAGAAGAAAATGGTAACTGGAAGGAAAGAAAGATGATATTTGAGGAGAAGGGGAGGATTCAAGCAATGGCTGGGTGAATGCACGGCGACAAGAGGGGAGGTGGAAATGAAAGGAGACGGAGGGAAAGGGTAGAAACGAGAGGATGAGCATGGGGAGTATGAACGCAGGGGAAAATTACAGGGTTTTCAGAGAAGGAGTGGAGGCAGGGCAAAAAGAACGATAATTGATAGAAAATTCAGCGAGAGGAAAAGGGGGGGAAATGAAATGGGAGAGAAAAAACGGGGAGCAGCGGAGATCCTCTTTCCCTCATTAGGGTCATTACACCTCCTTCTGCAGCGCTCACACATGCTGAGGACTGAAAGGAGAAGCCAATTTAGTCGGGTATCAGAAAATGAGCCTTTTGATGAAAGTGTGTGTGTGTGTGTGTGTGTGTGTGTGTGTCACCTTGGAATGTCTAAGTTACTCATTCATGAACATGCACGTGCACACAGTTTTTGGGCCTTGGCCTGTAGATGCATTGCTGGGGGTCTAAGATTAAAAAAAAAAAGGATAAGGGTGAGAAGGAGAACAGAAGGAAGAAATAAACCTCAAAACAAGGAAGGAAGGCAGAACGAAAGGCTAAATAAAGCCAGGGGTGCCCTGGGGGATGCAAAGAGGGAGCAAGGTAGATAATGGTTTAGTGAAATGAAGAAATACAAAAAGGGAAATTAAGCCTGTACGGAGACAGGAAATGAAGTTGTAATTGAAGGAGAGAGGGTGCAGTTGTTGTGTTTTGGATGGAGCTACTGCAGGGACGGTTGTGCGCTGAAGGCCAGGCTTTGGACCGGCTTTAGACACGCAGAGTGCAGCCACTGAGAACGAAGAGTCAGCAGAACTTGAGAGGTGGGGGAAAAAAAACTAGTGCAGCAGTCTGGAAGCTCACTTGACCATAAAGTATGTATACTTATATTGTAGTGAGAGAATGCATCATGTATAGGTGACACGGTTGGTTGTCTTTTCCGTAATAAAACGAAAACTAAATTAGCTGAAAATCAAAGCGAAAGGAAGTCCTTTCACACACCACTAGTACCTAATTCCGCCATATAATGAAATCGTGTCATTGCTCCCTTGTTTCTGGCTTTGGGAGCGACCCGGGGAGTTATTGGAGAAGATGGGAAATTACTTTGAATCAAAGCGAGACCGATAACCCCGGCTGTTTATCGGCCCGCTGAGTATCGGTCACCAGTCCGTAGACGTTGTTCACCGGGCTGTTAATCCACAGGAGGGGGCTGCGTAACGATCCAAAGCAAAGGGGAACGGCTTGGCCATCCCAGTTCTGCTGTGAAGAGGGAGGAGGTCACTAGCGTTCAAACGCCACTCAATGTAATCAGGGTTCAATATCAAAGCAGATTTTTGGAATGCTCCCATATTTTTTTCACTGGCACCAATTTGGGGACCTTTTTGAGGAAAGGCCAGATGTTTGACATGAAGCACTGATGAAAAAACATGGAAGTGATACGCAGAAATCACACACGTACTGTGTATTAGCCCCTTTGTACACATTCTTCCTACTTTACCTGACACTAGATTATCAACATTCTTTCCCTTTTATTGGTTAGATTTATAGACTCCAAGCCAACTTGGACGCGTGACGAAGTTACTGACAACCAGTTAATCTCAGCCTCGAGTACAAGAGGATTCCACAGCACATTGTGTTTTTTAGTATGTGTGTGTGTGTGTGTGGGCTGCTTCAGTAGCGTGTGAACACTTAAGTGCAAAAGGGGTCCATATTTCAGCTCTTTTCACTCCAGCAAGTTGTGTAAAATACACGCACACCTGTTTTTGAGTCCAAACAGTGTGCGATGTCTGCTTCGCAAGGACTGGCAGCGCTGTCAAAGTGCTTCCTTTCCTGGCCGGAATAATCACAGCGAACTTTAAATATATGAAAAAGCAATCAGGGATTTTGAAAGGTAGCATTTTGTTTCATTCCTTCATTTTTTTTTTAGTTTTATTTTTCAAGCTGCGTTCCGGATCTTTACTTGTTGTATAAAATTCAGAGTAATTGCAGTATCCGAAATGATGGTGTTGTGGAATGTGCAGTTTCCTTAGCAGCTGTGTTGTACACAGATCCACTATGGCTTTTACTAAACATCAAGATCTTCTTTTCACATACTCTCAGGCAAATTTGAGTAGCTGTGAGAGCGTGAAAAGCAGAGGTAAAGTGACGGCGTTCTTCTAAAAACATCTGCCTGTTCCAGCCATCTGTTCTGCTCCTCCTCACCCCATCACAGATTTTCCTGACCCCAGGGTTGCTTGCTTTGTTTCTCTCCCAGGCCCCCACACCAGATTTTAGTTCGGCACGTCGCAGTTATATGCGGACAAACATCCTAGTCGGCTGAGATGGCCACACACCCAGTTTTAAAGGAGAGGAGTAATTTAACTCTGGAGATTGGCAGAGGTTTCATGGGCTGCCCATAAACTGTCACCAAATTCCTTGGGAGTCAACCCACTTCCGCATTTAGCCGCCGAAGGAAGAAGTAGGAAAGTTCTTCTGAGACTCTAAAAGGCGGCGACCAAATTGTGAGGTTTGCATTTCTGTGTCATTATGGGTCCAAATGTAATGAAGTGGGATTTTTTTTTTTTTTTACAGCGGCACAAAGTTTCCATCGGGTGAATTTTCACGCACTCGTCTTTTCAAGGTTTCGCTTCCCAGGAACAAATTACCAGCCAAACAAACTTTATTCTTTCCGTTCCTCGCGCCTGTCGTCTCTCTTCTCTTCTCCTCTCCCAAACGCCCTCGACTTCAAACCTTAACATGGCACTTAAATTCTCTTCTCCCCTCATCCTGCGTGTGCTCATCTGTCTCTTTCCCTTTATTGCTCTCCTTAGCTCCCCGTGCCGCTGCCTCCCTCCCGCCCCGCTCCTCGGCCTCTCTAATTGGTGCCCTCTCCGTAGGCGCTTGGGGTATCGCTGTCACTTTGTCTGTTTCGTGCGGGCAGTGCATTCTGTCTCTCTCCTTCCTCTCCATACATCACCATCATCATCACCATCAGCGCGCTTTGCCTTTCGGCGTTGTACGTAAACAACACCTCGGAAGATCAAAGTCTGATAGTTTGGGGGGGGGGGATGAATGCGGCTTGGTGACGGAGTCTGAAGTGCACATGCACACGGTTAAGGGCGTAGCAGAAATTAACTCCAGTGTAAAGTTCTCTTGAAAGTGTTTTCAGTTATTTCATGAAATTGATATCCAGCAACAAACTTGCCAGGCCTCAATCAATTTTCCATTGGCGGTTCGCAAACTTAAATGTCTCATTAATGCCGAGCTTCCTTTTCATAGTTGCTCTTTTGAGATAATTTGGATCTGTTCTGGCTTATTAAGAGTCCTGAATAAACTGAATGTAGGTCGACCAAAGAGTGGAAAACTCAGTCCAAGAGTTGTTATCCAGTCGATGCCGTTCTTCAACACCATAATTCACTCACCTTAAAGCTGCACCAATCAGTATTTACATAATGACAGTTAATAGAGAGAGGTCCCTGATTGTGACGGACGCACTGAGAATTACCATCCAACTCAGACGCCATCCTCCATCGTGACTCCAACTGAATGCTAATGACTGCTGGAGGCCTTTGTTTGACTGTTTTTTAGCCATAGCAAGTTTTCTGACATATTTGGGGCAGTGTTTTTGTAGCCTTGTATATACTGTATGCAGCCTTTCCTGTTATTGTAGTTAAATGGAAGGAAGTCAGTTGGTCATTAAAGTAGCTTCTGGTGTTGAGCCTGAATACAGCATAATGAAATTATAGTCCGTATCATCTGTTAATTTTATAACTTTAAATTTCCTGCTTTTGGCATTTCCTTTTTAAAATTTCACTTAACACACACAGTTCAGAGAAATACATGCGCATCACTGGGAAAATATACTTGGTTATTTTAACATAAACATCTTTTTTAAAACCACACCAGCAGGCTGAGCAGGGGAGACTCTGCAGTGTGCTCATGGCAGCCCAACGTGCTTTCATGCAATGCCAGAGAAATACACCACTGACCTTCTGAGGGAAAAAGTTCTGAGGAATGGAGGCAGGTTTTAGACAGCGAGATGGTGACGGATGAAGTGAAAAGCAGGAACGCGAAAGTATGACGTACAATAAGCTGACAATGTGCAAAATTGACAAGTGAAAAGTCAACTATGGCACGTTGAAGTGACGTGGAGAGGATTTTCACTTGGCTAGTAAAGAGTTGGAAAAAGTCCAGATTAAATGGCATAGTGGCGTTTCCCTGACAAGGAGCGAGGCGTCATTGGGATGCGAGCGTGCAGGACATTAGAGACCATTTCACTGGCCTTTATGAATTATTCGTATCCGGAGAGCGTGAGCGAGGACGACACAGAGCCAGAGTGAGAGAAGAGAGGGAGCTTTGCATGCCGGACACCTCCCTCGGCCTGAACGAAGCGGACACCTTGACTTTAATTATTAATGTTGGATTTGGCTTTTCGTCCAATTCTGCCTATGCAGTGTGTCTCTCGATATCTGGCGAACACGTCTTATGGGCACTTTCTCTGTGGGATGGTGTCGTGGCACCATTTCTCTCCTCTATCTTAATGACCCGAGGCCACAATTAATATGCCTATTATTCACAAAGACACGTCGAATAAATGTACATTGTCCCTCGTTAGCACACAGACGGTAAAAGTAAATATGGACTTCCACTCGATGAACAAAAATGTATTTAGTTCATTAGATATAAATGTTGGAAGTGTTCCTACACGGTACATCGAGCGAGTTTCAATTTAACTACAACCACTAAGGCCGTGCAGGATACACTGGAAGCCCTCACTTTTAATGTTTTCATTAGTTGTTTTTTTTCCTGCTAAACAAACTCCATGAGAGTGGCTCCAATAACCGAGGCTCCGTTTTGCATTTCAGTTTGAACACATAACCCATTCCTGTATGTTTGTGCAGCAGCGTGTAACCGCAAACATCTGTCTTCCTGCACGTTTGATTAGTCCCCCAAGAGGATTTTTTTCCGCTGAAGAATTTGAGGAGGAATAATATCAGCCAATATTCCGGGGCAACTTGTTGTCTGCCTGGAGGTTTGTGTATGCACCTCTTTGAATAGTACGCTACAATATTGTAACATATTTCACTGCGTCTCCTCTGTCTTTCATACAGATGCACATACGCGTTGACGGAGAACGAAATCCCTCAAACTCGTCTTCCAATTCATCACATTTACTGACTTGATGCCAATGTGATGGTTAATAATAATAATCCTCATACAATACTGACATGACACGGTACTCCTCCTATGACTACCCACTGAAGTGGGGATTTATTACATCTTACCTGTTGGTTCCATTTGAAATCTTTCCTTTTTTAAATGCTTATGGTAAAAATGAACGGGACCCAACATGGCAGCTGCCCTTCTCACCGACCACCTGGCTTTGCCACATCCGACCTGTCTGACCTCAGCCCTCTGTAGTTTTTTTTTTTTTCTTCGTCACAAAAATGGTTGAATGGCCACGAAGCGATCAGCCGCTCAGAATCTGAATCTGACACGCTTGTTTGCGAACAGCTGTTTTCAAAATTGTTCAGCTGTCTTGTCTTTTTGCAAGTAATCACAACTGACAGCGCAAGAAGCACAATCACCCTGCTGGGCTTTAAAGAAACAATCTGAATTTTAATTAATTTTGGCTGACTGGGATCGGCAACACATCCCTAGTTAGCATGGAGCTCCCAGATGTGAAACTCAACACTATCGGTTGGCTCTAACGAGTTAATAAAAAAACTCCAGCTGCTTTCCCTGGAAACAGAAGTGCCTTTTGAACGAAGCACTGAACCCCCGTCTTTTACCACTGCGAGGTGTTGTTGATGAAAGTGCTAAACTGTGTGATTACAGCCGCTCAGTCAACTTGTGTGGCTGTAAAGCCTGAGTAAGTCAAAGCGAGGAGCAGCATCAGTCTCCATGTGAGCAATGGTTGGTGTTTTTATCGTATAGCCCCCCCCGCTCCCTTCCCCCCCCATCCAGCAGTTTGATATTAAACGCGAAGAAACCCGACTCTGTCTCTTTAACACGGCGGTCAATGCTAACCGCTGCATTGGTGGAGTGTATACAGTACGCACGGCCCGCTGTGTTAACTACTGACGATTGTCAGAAAATAAATGATTTTCCTGGGTGCCTTGGCAGAGAGGAGGGTTTCCACAGTAGTATTGAGGCAGTATTAAAGCAAGTGCTTCCCAACTAGCGCAAAAAAATGAAATTTGATGATTGCTGTTATAACTTTTTTCATATATATATACATGTATATGTATATATAAAACTCCGCTTTGTATATATATTATTTGTATACTCAGCTTTGTCTAGAGACCTGATTTACAAAATGTACAATGTCAGCGTTGAAATGAATTTTTTCCCATATTACATGCATAAACAATACTTTTCACTCAAAGTGGTGTGGAAAATACACTCCTGTGGCGAGTGTGATTGCATTCAAGCCAATAAGGAAGTGACTTTAATTTGTATTTCTAATGGCCAGCAGAGGGTGACTCCTCCAGCTGCTTGAAAATAAGTTTTATTGTCTGTGGGATAGACGCCTCTACTTCTCACTTGGGTATGATGTTCATTTTTAAATGATGGTCCAATTAAGGGAAAAACGAGCCCATAAAGCACAGTGTGCTTTTTTTGGCGTAGTTACTTTTTTTTGCTCCTGGAGTTTTCTGTGTTTTCATCTTAGAACTTGAACCCTTTCACATTTTGGGTTAACTACTAAGTCTGGCTTAGACAGTGTTGTATTTAGCTCCAACCTCTTGTGTCACTTAAAAAAAGAAAAAAGGAAAAAGAATGAGAAATGCAAGTGCCAGTGTGGAAAATCCAAATCTATCTCGGCATCACACAGGTGCAGGATGACCGGGCTCAAGTCTTTAAAATCAAAGTGGAGTGCCAACCCGGGAGTTGTGTCTGTGAACCTTGAAGCGGCGCAGTGCCCCGGTGCAGAGGCGGCGTGCGTGGGCAGTCATACTCACGGCAATTTCCTCTGCCTCAGCATCTCAATCATTTACAGCTTAATGTGGGCAATCTCTTTCCACTCGGCCTCCATTTCATGTTAAACTCCTCCCCGGTGAAGGACATTTCTATGAATATTTTAAATATTGAGTCTAAATTGAAAAATATATTTACATCCAGTGATAGCAGGTATCTAGCATTTCCTTCATGTTCAGGTATATTGATGTGTAAATGATTACAGCCCTGTCGTCCCGGTTATCCCGCTGCATCTTTTTAAGGTGTCGAATGTTGAAGTTTGGCAATGACTTGACGATATTTGTGCGTGTGTGTGGCCCATTCACTCTGGCTGCTGTTCAGTCAGCCATTTGTCATCATACATATTACATTGCAGCATATTTCGCTCACTCGCTTTGAGGAGGAGAATGATACCAGATTTTCATCTTTCCGAGGCATCAGGGAATAACAAAGATGCATAAAACAAAAAATAAAGGTTAAATGGTGAGTTGTAAAAATAAAATAAAGTACTGTAACAATACTGTTGGTCAAAATAGTTGGCAGCTCAGAATATCTACAAAAAATCACCAGCATTTCATCAGTGTGGCACAACATTGTTACAATTATTATTCCTACTCCTCATCCTCTTCCAGCCCTCAGGGGACTCCATATGTTGTAGTGTTGGACAGTCCTCGCCTCACTCTCCCTGCTCTCTTGCCAAGTGATTTGGAACGGTCCAGCCTCTGCGTTCCTCTCTCCTCTCTCGCTCGTCTTCTGCCTCCTCATCTCCTTATTTTGCTCCTCACTGATGTCAGTCTGCCATCGCGTTCTGAGCACGGGATGAATCTTTGCTTGCGTCCTCGCCTTCTAACAGAAATGTTTTACAACCACATTACAATCGACTAACTGGCCTTTAAAAAGATATTGAGGTATTAGAGTTGGTGGCGTAACGTAAAATCTTGCATATTAATATGGGACTGAGAGTAGCAAAGAGCCATTTGACTGCATCTTAGATGCTTGAGAAGAACGCAGCATTTTGATTGGAGGTGGCTTTCGTTTTTTAAAATGTTTTTGACCAAGTGCTGAGGGATGATAAAGACGCACATGGAAACATAAGAATAACACTGTCTAACACTGAATGGTGTTGTGGAATATTTCAATAAAACTAGTTCGGGAGAAGAGAATGGTTTGGTTCAATGTTTGTCTGATCATTCATCAAGACTGTTTTTCTTATTAAAGTTGTGAAAGTCCATTTATTGCTTGCAAGCAGGAGGCCAAATAACACAAGCTCGTATTGCGGTGCTCTGTGGAGATGGTGTCTCAGAGCGGTCAGAACACGGAGCTTTAATACACACATATGCAGGCCATCCTCAGTGGCAGGTATGAAATATTGCAAACCAAGTTGAGATAAGAACCAAGGTTAAGATGGTAACGCAGTTCCTTTGTTCGTGTTTGCCTGCCCTCCTTTCTGCACAGCTGCAAAAGGGAACTTTTGAATCACCCTGCTTTTCGCACATTACTTCGATGCAGACAATAATCACTCTTTTAGCATAAGACTATGTTATAACATATTTTACTATTGCAATGGCTGTAAATGGTTAACCGTACTTGTATTGCGCTTTTCAAGTCTTCCGACCACTTTGTGCCCCGGGCCCACCAGTAACTACTGTTCACTCCACTCAGTTGTACTGGTATCGTATGCCCTCTAGTAAGCATCCTAAGCAATGTTCTGAGGAGGAGCAGTTGCATGTTCTTGACACAAGTACTAGTATTTCTGCCAAAAAGTATCTGAAAAATTGAAATCCCTGGACTGTGTAAAATGAGCCCAAAAGAAAACACATCTCAAATTGACAAGTGCGTCTCCAGTCCACTGCTTTCCCTCAACATTTTCTTTATTTATTGAAACTTGCAGGCTTTCTGTTGAGAATCTTAATGAAGTAATTTTGAATAAATGTGTCTGTTATTGTTCATGTCTTTATTTTCCCATATCTTAAATAACCCCCCCCCCCCCCTCTGCTGCCTTCCTTCCAGGTCTTCCGAAGCGGTGAAGGCATGGGCATCCGTCTGGACAGTGCCTCGGCCTACCAGGGCGCTGTCATTTCGCCCCACTACGACTCCCTGCTGGTGAAAGTCATCGCCAGTGGGAAGGACCTGAACACGGCGGCTTCCAAGATGAGCCGAGCCCTGGCCGAGTTCAGAGTGCGAGGCGTCAAGGTAGGACACCGAAAGCGCCGCGTCACAACGCCAAAGAATCACTGGGAGCTGTCGATGGCCAGCTCCTGGAGAAATGAGTGGTGCGCGCCATGTTTGTTTGGTGCTCTCATTGTATTGGTCTCGCTCTGAATGGATTCGTAAAAGCTCATTTTAAACTGCATGCCAGTCAAGAATGGTACAATGCAGTGAGAACTAAGAGACTAAGTGAAGGACCTGGAGCAGCCACATGTTACTGTGAAGTGATGCTCCAGCCTTCTGGGACACTTCTGGCACCGCTACATTCTTAATATATTCTTTATTTCTCAATTTTCACACTGAAAGGCACAGTTCAGAATTTGTCTTGTACTACCTCACACATCTCTGGGAATAGTCATGAGGCCTCTGGTTTTATCATCAGGTGGAAACGTTTGACGCAAGAGAGCAACATGAGCAGCAACTGAGAGGACGTGTTATTAAATATAATGAGCTGCATGCGTTGTTCATGTACGGCTCAAGTGCACTAAGATAACAATGTCATAAACACCTGTCAAGACACCTTTTTAATGGGCTTATTTTCAGCGTCTGGTCTCACAAATGGTCTGTATCCATGCTGTTGGTATGGTACAAACAGACGGCGCTGTGCCAAGATCCTATTTGGCTTATTTGCCATTGTGTGCTTTTGGCTAATTTGACAGTGAGATGACACGAACCAGCCGTGCTACGGTTTATAAAAGTTTGTGTTAAAGTACTCCTTGGTGTTCTACTGTTTTTGCAGCCAGTTAGTGGTTGGGTTAGACAAGAAAGGAGCACAGAACTATGTGTCTATGTGTCATCATGTGTCTCTTATGGCTATCATTTAGATTTCTCTTTTCTTCTCACACTCACTTTATTTGTACATTTTCATCTTCAATATTTTAACCCTCACTCGAACTGGAATGAACAGTTTATCTTGATAACTGAGCTGACACATGCACGGAGCTCAACAAGAACATTTGACTTTTGATTTTAGCTCAGCGACTCGAGGTGCTACATCTTATCGCCATTATTCAAGCTACAAAGAGAACAGTGCATGAGGTAGCCACGTTCTGAGATGTTTTTTTCTGTTTGGAAACTCTGTAGATAATGAAACATTTCCTTTCAAGGTGAAGCCGTCCTCAGTTATTACGATCATCTTCTTTGCGGTTTATGTGTGGTAAATGAGTAAATCCCATTTTTTTTGCAGCCAAGTTCAACTTTCCAGTCATTAAGTCAGTGCAATCGAAGTCAAAGCTGAAATTTCATTGATGACTTTAAAAAAAAAAAGCTTTTCTTTTATAATACCCAGAGCGGTGTCAGAAATGAGGTATGTTGGAAATCAGACAGCCTTTAGTGTCCTTCTGCTGTGCTTGACTAGAGCGTGGATGAACTGGGAATGTCAGCAGTGGTTAATGCAAACTCTATGTAGAGGAGTTGATCAACATTTGCTGCATTTCATACAGGGTTTCCCACCCATGGTGAGATGATTGTGAAGTCCACACAAATAAAGGACTTCCTGTTGCTCAGCTCGTAGCGAGTCCTCAAACTCTTCAGAATTAATCACAACGAGATGAAATTGGTCCTTCCAACTCTAATTTGTCATTTGACCTGGAGTGCACTTTGAAAAACTATCAACACAGATGTAATTGGGGTAGTTCTTCTTTATGATGGAGCGGAAGTGTTTTGCGTTGGCGAGGACCTGGTGGTGGACGCCGTCCTCGCCTCTGTAGGTCATGTAAACGCACACCAGGAAGCCAATCGGACGTGCCCCTTTCTGCTGTGTCGGCAATTGAAATCTCTCTGTACTAAAGTGTTTTTTTTTCTCTGTGCAAAAACAGGAGGGTTTTTTTTGTGAAAAACTAAAAGGCTAATGAAGGAGTCGAGGCGAACAAGGTCTTTGAATGACTTTGAATGGAATCTTTTTTTAATTTTTTTTATTCTGCAAGAGCGATCTGATTCCAATGCTTTGCAGCGCATTTACACCAACGGAGGACTTTGAAGAACACAGTTTTACTGTCAAAAGCGCTTCACTTACAGACTACCGCCGCACAGACGGGGGACCATGGCAGCTACTGCTATCGTTTATTGCTCCAGTCTTAAAAAGAAGACAAAAAACTCAAAGTCCTTGCCTACACACACATTTGGATTTGGGGTTTTCTGTTTTGTCAGCTAGTTAACTGGAGCCATCTGGCATCACCGGTTAAAACCTGTGAGTGATGAGCACTCGGCAGTGAAAACCACTCGGGCTTTGGGTTGTGTAAGAGACCAGAACTAATCAATGTTGTTGACTTCTAAAAGAAATTTCTAGTTTGAGAAGTGAAGTCAGCCTGACGTCATTCCGTAATTCCCAGTCTGTTATGCGTCTTAATTAATTTAATTTGGCTGATATCGGCACACAAAGCTGCTCTGAATTGATCCTTGAGGAACCAGTTTCTCTCTCTCTGCATTTCGTGTCTCCTTCCACATTGAGTACGCTCCCTTACAAAAGTGACCAAGGAAAATGTCCAGAACAACAATTCCGGTTTGATGTTTCTTTCCGATCGGCGGCTTCCGGAGAGAGTGGCCTCCTACCGCCGACGTACCAACGCACCACAGCACAGTGTTGGCAACAAACCCGAGGACTAAGTGCTTTCGGTGTGTGTGTGCGCTCACAGAGATGTAACGCAGAGGGGCTGACGTAACTACAAGGCCATTTCGTCTTCTCCCAGAGAAGAAAATGGGGCCGCGGTAAATCTGAAACTGATGACACGATGCCTTCATTGTCGTCTTCTGAGTGCAGTGGCGCCGATGGGCGTAGTAATTCCTCGGACGGCTAAGTACAGCGTAACCTTTTAGGTTCCAGTGAAAGCCCAGGAAGCAACAACTGAAGTTTGAGTGACTTAGTTGACACTTGACGAATCGCTGCTCTCCTCTGTTGTGTGGAATTATGTTTGGCATTTCAGAAAGCTTTGTTTATCTGTTGCTCCCGTGTGTATGTTTGTGCGACCGTGGAGCGCGTCCGCACATTTGTGAGTGGGTGCGCGTGCACACAGAAGGATGAGTCATGCGTATTAAGCATTAAAATGTCACAAAAGAGCGAGCGAGAGAGCGGAGGGGGGAGGGGGGGGCGAAGAGTGATGGGCAGGAATAAGTGAGGGGATATGTGGCAGGAGGGTAAATACAGATGTGGTGGTGGGGGGGGGATAAAAGGGCTATCAAGATGAAAAGAGGGTGACACAAAAAGCCGGCGCGTAGGTGTCACGTTCTGTGTCGTTCAACGCGGCTCGTGGATTGAAGCGCGATGCGCTGGCATGCGGGACAGACGCATCAGGGGTCTGTAGCTATTCTTCAGGTAGCTGACAGGGGGGGGGGGGGGGGGGTGACTTCAGCTTGTCCTCCACACAGAGATCACAACAAAAAACTATATTCTCTCTAAATTCATTTCTGCCTACCTTAATTGCTAAGCCCGTCATGCTCTTAGTAAGCAACAAAAGCCCACGCCTGCAGTAATGTGCGTGGGGCCGTTTGAGAGCAACAGTCTGCATTTAAAGAGCGCAGGCTGTTCCACCACATCCGGCGGGGACGTTTTCGGAGTAGTTTGTTTGCCTGTTTTTAACAGCAGGATGAGGGAAACGCCACTAGCCGGATTTTCAGGGTGACGCACGGGCCAAGGACCAATTACATTTTGGAGCCAAATGACGGGGCGGAGACAAATTTGTTTTTCACTTCTGTAAATGGCTTTTTGCTTCAATTATTTCTGTCATTTCTAAAAAGACTTTCTAAAAGGAATTGGATAAAGCAAAGCTGCAACAGTTTATAAAAAATACTTTTTCTCCATAGGGTTCTTCGGAAGAATAAATAGTCTTATCTTTCAACCTTCTTATAGAGCGGGCAGTCACACGATTAGCTAGCTGGAGCTTATGAAGTCTGCCCGTCGACAGTTGTGATCTCGGCTATCACCAGAATAAAAAGCTACCAGCTCTTACTTGACCCCCCCACAAACCCCCTTTGTCAGTCCGTGAGTCATCTTCTAAGCCGCTTATCCTTCACATAGGATCGCAAGGGGGGGGGGGCTGGAGTCAATCCCAGCCAACACCGAGCGAGGGACGGGGTGCACCTTGGACTGGTCGCCCCGTCACTCGCAGGCCTCACACGGAGTCAAACGACCCTTCCTTCTCACATTCACACACCGACGGGCAATTTAGAGTCACAAATTAACCGAATCCCCAAAGCATGTCTTCAGGATGTGGGAGGAGGGCCAGAGAACCCCGAGAGAACCCACGCAGACACGGGGAGAACATGGCAGGCTCCACACGGAGGCCCTGGGTGGCCCTTTTGTCTCCTCTCTAATTCAGTTTACAAGTGCTCCATGTCAATGCAGGTCAGGGAGCATCTGTCTGCTGCACATTGCTCATCACCGAGGCTGATGGTTCGTCATGAGAAGCCAACTAATGACTGAATGACTAATGAGCTCGGGAGCAGGCGCATAGTCCCCCGCTGCAGAACATCAGATGGTTCATTTTGATTCCTGGACCTGCTTGTGTGTGGGTGTAGTTTGTGTGTTTGTGTGTGTGTGAGAGAAAGGGAGACACACAGAGAGGGATAGCCGGTCCAAAGACAAAGAAAGCACAGAGGCGTCAAAATGCACAATGAGATTAGAAATGGAATCATGGTGGCAGGTTAGATGTTTCTCCTCATGCTTCAAGACTCCATATTCCGTCCAGTCTGGTGGATACTTACACACACACACACCTTGATTTGAGTGTGTGTGTTTTGTCAGAAGTTATTTTTGAGTCACTCTGGGCTGTGCTTAAGGCCGTATGGTTTCATCACTGTTTATCTTGACACCTCATCGGTAAGAGTGGTTGAGTTTGACCTCGGGAGGGAGGGAGGGAGGGGGGGGGAGTGTGTGATCATTTCAATGCAATGGCGTTACGCATCTTTCCTTCATTTCGTGGCCGTTGAGATGGTGCAGTGTATCTGCTGTATTTAGGACTCTATCCTCACGTTGTGCTTGACTGCTTGTCTCGTGTGTGTGTGTGTGTGTGTGTGTGTGTGTGTTAACCTGTGTCGGGGTGGATTTGTGAACGTGTCTGTCTGGCCGTCCTCTACAATTTATAGTCCCTGTATTGTCACGTCAAACTTGTCTTCCCCTCATTTCTTTATCTCCCTGCCAAGTTAACAACTCCTTACTCGGTTTTTTGTTTCTCCTTCTGTCGAGCTATCCTACTTTCTCACCCCTTTGACGTCCGTCTCCTTTCATGAGAAAAGTTGTCTCTTGGTTCTCTCGTATATATCTCCTGTTTTTAGATTCCTCAGCTTCCGCTTAGCAGTTCACTGGCTTGGTTACACTGCTTTTTCATGAATATTTTAAATCGGAGTTCTGTTTTTAGAACCCCTAACATTTGATCTTTTTAAAGCTGTAATTAATAATGAACAAATTGTATATTGTCACATCCACAGTGCATCTAAATTGAGCTAAACCGTAAATACCAAAACATTTTTTTATCATAAATAAGTTTTTGCATACTTCAAGCTTTTCTTATTTAAAAAAAAGTATAAATGTATAGTAAGATTTTTGGTGAATTTGAACAATTGTGCAAAGTGGCAAACAAGGGGAATTAGGTTAAGTATTTTAAAAGGCCACTGCATTGCAAATGGCATTTTAGATAAATAAATGAATACAAGCCTTGTAAAAAAAAAACATTTAAACATTGTATGCATTGATTACACACTACAATCTGCTCAAGGGTGCTGGTAACCAAATGAAGTAAAGTGATGAACCCTCCTCTGATCCACTGATCATTCTTGCATTGTTTTCAAAGAGGAGGGGAGAGAAGGGAAATCCATCTCACTCTACCCACCAGTAGGAGGAATAACGGTTATAGACACACATCTGACAACACATGCTGTTTTTGTCACATTTCTAGTCCCACGCACAGTCAAACGAGCTGACACACTGGGCTGGGTTATCCGTCAATCTCTTCTTCGCGGCGTCACACCTCTAACAGACCACGTCATCACAAGACCCGTGTTGTAATTATCTTTGTGTGTGTGTGTAAAGGGATTGCAGGCGTGTTTGTGTGTGTGCGCTGGGAAGGTCTTATTTAAGGAAATCAAATAAATTAAGAAAATTCAAAACGAGCAGAGAGAATAAATATGAGAAGTTGTGTCATTAGTGAGTGAAATCTGAGAAGGCGTTGACACTAATGGGGCACAATTACAGAAGTTCGCTGCTTAGCGAGTCTCTCAAAGTGCGAGGTAGAAGGCCTTCATTTACGGGCCTGAAGGCATTCAAACTCAAACGTCTCCGTTTTCTGTCCTGCACTGGCAGGTTCAGGTTCACGTACTGCATGACTGCTGCATAATGCGCCGCTTTCATTGTAAATCGTAATAAGCAGTTTTTTGCCGCCTAACAATAAATCACATGTTTTTCTTTTGCCACCTGTTTGCACCATCACCGCTTTTGACAACTGTGGACACATAGGACACCCCCGAAGAGTTTTTTTTATTCCACTTGAAAGGTGCGGTGCTTGTTTGTCAGTAGAGTCATCCGATATTGAGCCGTTAAGTGCATTAACATCACAAAACTTGTCCTAGAGTATCGGCGCGTCAGATTCCCCATTGGATTGTCCAGGTGTTTCTACATTGTTGTCAACATGGACATATTTGGGCAGGCACTTTTCACACCTCTGGGTGGGGGCTTCCCGTCGTATAATGGCCTTCCTGCTAGACGCCATCCTGCACCATTGATCGAGCCTGTTAGTCCACAGCTAGTCGGCGCGAAGCAATTCACTTCCAACACGAGCACGTGAAGATCAATTACTCAGAAAACCGCTGTTTTGATGTGGGAAAACAATGTCACACACGCGAGCATATTCACCCGAACGCGACTCACGGACTGAAACTGTCACTCCAGCTTAAGAGTTTAGTATCGTGTAGCCTGCACGCATGCAGCGACGCGTCAACGCCAAAATGAGCCAGTATCGGGAACTCGCCGGCGTTCGCACAATTGTTCACATGCGCACACACGCACACACACACACACACACACAGTTCTATCTGCTTGGTGTCAACTGGGACTTTGAAGCCATAATCGGGATTAAACGGCTGGGAATCTGCTGTGACGAAGCAAAGCAGGGGGTGCAGGCAGAGGCGGAAGGAGGAGAGGAAGGAAATGGGAGTTGTGAGAAATGATTCAAGTTGTTGGATGCTGCAGAAAGAAAGGAAACCCAGCTGAGGTGAAGACATCGCCTCCTCTTGTTACGGTCCTCCAGAGACAAACCGAGCACTTGCCCATGGCTGTCTGATTTGGCCCCTTTTTGTCGGCGTTGTGTGTGCTGGAAAGGCGTCCTCTCCACAGATGCGGAGTGTAACTTACTCAGGAACTCAAACCTTTTTGTGGTATTTTCTTTTCAGGCTTGGGTTTTTAGACTTTTTGTGATTTCAGTTTTTCTCATTTGCACCCAGGGGCTAGACAGAAAACGTCAGGGACAAGGCACACTGCAGAGTTGATGCGGTATGCAGAAATATAATGGGAATGTTTTCCTATGAATAGGTTCTTCTCTTTCAATCTACCATCGCGCCTGCTGTAAACGCTCGAGTTCAGCCAAGTGGACGTTTAAAAAACCCACAACAAAACGGAAGCACACTCTTAAGGCCTCCCAGAAGCAGACTGGACCGTTCTGTGCATATCAATCTATAACCAGAGGTGGAGGAGAGTGGGGGTGAGGAGAAGGCGACAACCTTGCCGGTGGGAAACCTGATGAGCTCGGCGAGTGGTGCACGAGGGGACGTGCTGGACCAAGGAAGAAAACAGAGCAATGAAGGGTTAAGAGTAGGCGACAGAGCATCTGGTACATCTCCGTGCACAACACCAACGCCTTCACATAAATTGACAGTGACTTTCGGGTGGGAGGGCAGAGGGGGGTGTGGTGGGCGAGAATGCATGTTAATTAACTCGAGACCCACTCTGTCGCATCCTGGTGACTACGGCGGGTACCTGAGGGTGGCAAAAAGCAGCGGTTTCCCGGTTTCCCGAATCACAGCATGACGTGTTTGCTGAAGAATCTCTGGGGAGGTGGTGGGGGGGGGGGCAATACCACGGCTGAATGTGCCTTTGGGTTTGTGTAGTGTTGTGAGAGTGCAGCGTGCACAGTCAGGAATATTGAGATTCAGCAGCGATCTGCATGCAAATGAAAACGTTCTTCCACTCGCACTTTGCACACAGGAGTAAAGGGGGTCCAGGGGGGAGGTGGGAGTTTTTTTTAATTAAGGGTCTGATTAATTAATGTGTTCCAATACGCTCTCACACACGCACACACACACAAAAACAAAGATGAATACGATCTGGCTACAGGACAATTAACACACACTCAAGCCGGCTTGGTCTCATGTAATAGGTTGAACAACAAATATTATTATTAGTAACATTCTTTGCACCGCAGTGGAATGAATGGATCTATCGATGTTTCTTAGGTCACTCTTGACTGTTGAGCTTCATTTGTGAGTCTTAAATGACCGCATCAGCTCTAATGGGCAATTTAAGAATGAATCTTGACCACTGGGTGCTAGATGTTTATTCCCATTGTACTTTGACTGAGGGGCAGGAAAGCTTTGCCGGGCTCCAAACCCGCTCTTTACAGGAACCTGGATTTCTTGAAATGTGATTCAACGTCTAGTGGCGCGCTCGTCTTCAAAAGCCTGCCGTGTCATCGGCATACGGTGTGAATGGTTTATTGTTTTATGCAGTAAAATGAGACTACATCTGTGCATGCGTGTTTCCTTTCTATAGTTTCAATGTGTGGAAACCTTGGAGGCGAATACGATCGGTCAGATCCGTCAATTTTGCTCATTAGAAGCAAAGCCGCTCTTGTTTATTCTTTTTTTTTTTTTTTTACCAGTAGTGCCACAAACACTGGAGCAGGAGGTGTTTTTTTTTATTTACAATAAAATGGCATTGTATACCTCCGTATGTGCCATTTGACAGCTGGGCTAGCTTTTTTCTTTCTGTTGAAGCATCTGGCAGCCCAGTAGCACTGACAGTTTTAACGTTTCATTTTTCTATTTTTCTCCCAGAGCCTGAGGTTGACCTGCTCACCGCGCTCTTCTTAATAATCATGGCAGTGCCTCAGTGGGACGGCTAAATGATGGTCTCTCAGCACAGCTCATCAATACATTTGTTTGCTTCTTTACACTCATCCGTCAATCCTCAACTCGTTCTTCCTGTTGTTCTCTTCCTAACTGGAGACGGCGCCGAGCTCAGTTCGACGGTACAATGGCTGTACCCTCGATCACAGGGCGCCACGGCCGCGCTCTACAAGTGTTCGTCAACAGGTCGGACGGGAAAAAGCGGGCAGCGGGGTGAAGGCAGATGTGGCGGAGCCGAAGTAGAGTTGTTGTGGGCGGTACAGCTCCAGTTTAGACATTCACCTCTGTCGAAGCCCGGCGCAGCTGACATTTTTACTGCCGCGTTCGGACGAAGCTTTTCAGAGTAGCACTCCATGTTTAAAAGTCTAGTCTGCTGGATCGATGTAGATAAAGGAGAGGAAGAAAGGAGACTAAAAGTCTTGAGCTCTGCCAGTGGTCCCTCGAGGCTGCAGCTGATCAATTTCCTTTTTTAGGACCAAATCCATGCTGAATACGTAAAGTGAGTTCATGAAGCTGAGGTGGAGCATGGTCAGCAGATGTCATGGCGGTCAGTCAGCATTTCTCTCTGCCATTCTTCCATTAGATGAGGGGAACTTCAACATTTATTCTCAAGAAGATCATTTTGCCTGTTAACAGGGGCACAAAGATCCCTCTTTTAGCAAAAAATCAATATCCATGGTGATGTGTTCTTCTTTACACTTCTGCTGTGCGTGTGCTGTCTAAAGAGGAAATGAGTAACTGTTGGCTTTTCACACAGCAGCCCCTTGGTCAAAGGATGTATTTGGTAAATACTTGGCTCTTTCCTGTGGCCTCAGAGGAGTAATGCCAATGGAAATGTGACACTGCAGCACAGGGTTTGGCACTCAATTGATTACATTTAGGAATGTGGGCACAAGGATTCGGAGCAGGAAGTTGAGTCACTGGTCAGAAAGGCAGAGTCATTCCCGATCTTCTCCCTTTGCCCACATGATTTTAAAAACTCTCGCTTTTCTCCCTCCATTTTTGCTTATTCTACCGCTACCGGATAAGCGCACCAAGAGATTTAGATGACTAAAATTTAAAATGGAAAATGGCACGCAAAAACTTAACAGACTTGATTCATCTTTACAGAGATAATTGGATAAAAACTTTGCTCTTCTGTCAACAGACTGGAAAAGTAATTCAAATAGATTGATATGATCTCATTAAATCACAGCAAGTCTGATGGAAAGGCTCGACTCAAGAACTTCAGGTATCTGAGGTAGAAACGGATTCAGACGTGTGGTAGTTTTGGGGGAAACAAATACACAGCGTACCAGATATTTATCATGAATCAACGGTTCTGCTTGAACAATCACAGATTTCTTTGCCAGACTCCTAGAGGAGAAAATGCTAATTTGTTGATTGGGTTTGCGTTGTGCTCGCTGCCATTTCAAGAAGTCAAACAATGTAATTCCATTCAGATCAACGGATAGAAACAAACCAAACAAGTCCAGCATCCGTAACAAAGAATGAACTTTCACACTAATCACACTGTGTCAATAGGCGGGAACAATAGAAAAAGACAGAGGTTGAAGAACAGAATGGAGGTTTAGTAGAAAATAAAGTGTTTCAAGATGAAGGGAAACCAGGCTAAGAGTTAAGAGCGCTGGCTTAATATTCGGGAGAATCTGAGACGATGAAGAGAAATGACTGGGAGAGTGCTTCCTGTTCCAGCTGCTTTAAAGGCTGATCGAGAACAAAAGTCTTCTTTTCTAATCCCAACGAGTTTAATTACGGCTTGGCCTTTGCCAGGTGTTTGGATCAGCTAATGTCTGGATTCATTAATTGTCAATTAAAAGCGCATCAGGTGCAGGCTGAGGCAGCTCTCGGTGCAAACATTTATTAAAGTAGAATGCGTGTCTGCTGCGCTCAGGCGTTTGATGACAGTCAACAAGCCGAATAAGATAAGCACAGGTGGTAAAGTTTTGATAAGGACTGAAGATGGATTTAGGATAAGACGCTCTTAAGGCAAAGCGGCATTTTCTTATCGGTGCTTTTCTGTGACGGGATCGGCAGTTTGCGTTTTTGTTCTGTAATGCGGGGGGGCGGGGGGGTTGGGCGCCTGCTATTGAAGTCGCGCATCGAGTGAGCGAGGACGCATACCTAAATGGTGCTCAAATCAATGGCATGCCGGCGTTTTTTGGATAATCCAGACTTTTTGTAGTAATGCGGCGTGTTTCCGTGGGTTTTTGGGGAGAAAAAAGGGGGGATTTGTTTGTTTTTAAGTTGACAGTAATTTTGAGCTTAACACTCTTCATGCCCTGCTATTCTCATTTTCCCTTCTCTCGTCTGCTTGTTTGTTTTTAATCTTAGTTACTCATCAATGTGGGACCATGTAGGGAAATTAATATTTCCTCTGCATGAATTGATTGATTCATCAAACATAAAGTGTTATTAATATCTAACATTCAGCTAATGTCAAAATTACCGTCACACTTCCCCTCACAACACATATTTATTGTACCTTTCAAGGTTTGACTTGAGCAATGTCGATACCCAGGTGAAAGATGAGATGCAATAAATAAGTGGGGTCGCTGTGGGTCTTTCTGTCAGATACCAGCAGCATCCAAAGGGGTCGCTGTCCTGAATAACTGCGCCCTGCCTCCCTTCAGTTCCACAGAGGGGTCTGATTGAGAATACCGTGTGGACGGAAGCACAGTGGCAGTGTGGTCTGTACATTTTTGGGGAGGCAGGATAATGCAGACACGGATAAAGGTCCTCCGTACGAATGTTCTCGTCTCGTTCCTTCCTCTGGGGCTCTTTAAGGGGAAAATGATGTTCTTTTAAAGGCTGCGATGAGCATCCCACGGTAGTGCTGGACTGTGTAATGAAATTGGTCAAGCAGCGATAGTTGGGTGGTGTGCACCACTTAGTTGCCGGTGCCGTTGTGGTTTGTTCCATTTAAAATACACTTGAACCATCATAATGTGCATGCAGAGAAAAGTCTGCAGTCATTTTGTTTTGTCTCCTATGCTCATTTTATTTTCCTATCATTCCCTGGCTTCTTTTTCTTTTCTCATTTCAGCAGTTCAAAGGTATTATTTTCTGTAATTCTTTGCCTCTTTTTTTCTGTTCCCAGCATTATTCCATTTCTTGGTCACCAGTAGCAATGCTGATGTTGTTCTCGTGCTTGCTCTTGCGCCCATAGACCTCCATGCTAATGTGTAATATGAAGGGTTTCAGGCTTCATGCATGATCTGATGCTCATAGACCTCCATGTTTGCAGTGTCGGTGTTTGTGGGGGAGTGGGAGGCGGACCTCTGCTCACCTTTTCCCGTGTGCCACTGACGTTGGCTAACGCGGTTTGACACGTTTTCATCCACCTGAGTAGTCCCCCCCCCCCCGACGCATATATTCGTGTGCATATGTTAAACTTACACCTCTCTGAGTGATCGCACACTGCTGCAGATGCCCAGGCGGCCATCTGTGTGGTCGGGAGGTTTCAATTATATTTACTATGACGCGAGCGCTGGATCTATCCCCTACGACTGCTTGGTGGGCGTACAGCGGCGCTCGGCGAGGTTACGAAGGTGGAGTGTGTGCGGGGACCTTGTTGCACAATCTGCAGATGTTTGTTGACCCACGGTTCACTGATGTTTGTTCATTTATGGGGTTACTGGCAGTAGACCAGCAGGCTCGACTTTCTAGGGAGCTAAACCTCACTATGATATATTTAACAAAATGCTAATGCGCTTGTTAAAAAAAACTCTTGACTGGTGTGTGGGAGCAGCTGCCTTTTTTATATCACATCTAACAATGGAATCTCAAACAGCAGAAGTCTCTCTTCAAAGTGTGAGCATCCTTCAGCCGAGGTGACTCATTGTGTAGTCGCTGTTACCCCATCCGCAGATGGAGGCGTGCTGTGGCATCGGTTTTGAGTTCAGAAAAATAGATTTCATTGTTTACACCTTGTACAAGCTGCGGCACAAAAAAGGAAGCTGATTAAACCTCACCCTCCTTTTTTTTTTTTTTTTTCAACCCTTCATCAGTTACTGTTCGTGTAGGTAACTAAGGCAGTTGGGATTATATTATTACTATTGAGCCACTTCAAAATTACTTTGCGGTTCATTATTTTATGTCATTATTTTATTAACTTAAGCTGAGTCATCACTGAAATTTTTTGGTGCAAGAAGGCTCCTGTTTTCTGTAGAATAAAGCCAGTCAGCAGGATGGACTAACTGAAGTCTCTGTATATAATCTTTAAATTGTTTATTGAGAGAACGCTGTGCTTCATGTTTTCAAGAAGCGGACGTTCAGCATCCAACATTTTTGTTATCGCATGAAGCTACAGTCGTTTAGTTTAAAACAAAATGTTACGTGCAATGATGACAGGAGGCATCGTTTATCTTATTTACCTCTACAAGCGCCCCGTCGAGTGGCATTTTTTTTCTTACTTAGCAAATGGCATTTATTGCAGCAAGTGGTTGTGTGCATGAACAGCTCCATGATCAGTAGAGAGCAATGCGCCTGACATCTCTGTGTGCAGTCAAACTCTGAAATCTTCACGGGAGTGAAAGTAATGCATTTGCTTTGGCTCTGCTGCTGAAAATCAACGGGACATCGTCAAAGCTTTGCTGTTCCCCCCCCGTTGACTCGATGCTTTGATCAAAGCAGCCCCGGCTCAAGATGAAACGTGTGACCATATGCGGCCCACAAAGCCGCAGATATTGTATCTACAGCCCTCCCCACGAGTGATGTGTGACAGCCCATTGTGTGAAACAACTCAATTTTCTCTTTTAACTCTAATTTTTATGAAGTTTTTCCCCCAGACATCTGCAGCGTTGTTCTGCTTTAGAATTTCTTGCATAGTTTTTTATTAAATGAGTCCATCACGCCTTCTCCTTGCAGATTGAAATGGAAATTGGATTTTATATTAGATCTAATTGTTGCCAGCTGCCTAAACAAATCATTTTTAATACCTCATTGTTCACCTATGTTATGGGATACCTTCTTGCATTTAGCTAGACAAGTTATGTGCATGTCCACTAAATCCCATGTGATGATGGGCTTGGACACCGGAGCAAATGAAACAAGAAATGAAATCCAGCATTCTGAGTTCACCACCTTTCAGCTCCCCACAGGTCTTCCTCAGGCAAAGAAGCAATGCAGCGAAATGTGTTGAATCACAAGCAATAGAGCCAGGGGCAAAGTTGTTCTGTAAGCTGGATCATATTTACTTTGAGTAATGAGTGTGACAGTCATCCGTTCCCTCCAAGAGGACGGAAGGGAAGTGTTGAGCTATTCGTTGAAACACGGGCAATGACCGTTGGTAAAACCAAGTAAGTGGTTTTGATCCAGAAAGGGGAGTGGGTGTGTTGGGTTTTAGCCTCCCTAACTAAGCATCCACATGGGCAAAAGCTGCTTGACTACTGCTTGGGTTTGGCTTCTGGAAGAAGACGAGCACTTATGGACATCTTTTCTACTTACGTTCTCACATTGATATGTGGCTTACTCCTTCTTTACTCCTCTCATGCAATCACTTACACACAGCAAGATCTCCTGCAGACGTCCTCTCGGAAAAGCAACCACAAAGTCTTACTCTCCCTCTGATCAGGGGTCTGTAGGGAGCCGGCAGGGATGACGAGTCGGAGGAGTGGGTGGTAGCTTTGCCAGGGGGAGGACAGGAGGAGGAGTGAGAAACGATGAAATGAGGGTAAGGAAGAGAACAGTGAAGAAGGGCGGTGGGCGGCGATGGTGAGAGCAGCACGGAGGAGCAGGAATGGCCCTGCAGGGCTTTGAGAAGAAAAAAAAGTGGGGGGGGCAAAATCATATCTGGGACCAAACACGAGAAAGGAAGAGACTGAAATAAAGAGCATTCTGAAAGGTAATGGAGAGCAGGGAATGACACATGAGTGATGGAGAAGTGGAGCAGCGAGCAGCAAAGACATGCCGGGAAAGTTTTCTGAGAAACCTGTCAGTGAAGCGAATCGCTTGAAACTGGAGACGCGAGTTAAGCAAGGGAAGTTCGTACAGGTGAAAGAGATAGAGCGATGGATACACTGCAACCAATCACAGAACCCTGTAGAGCAATAGAGAGAGAGCCAAACGTGGAGATGGAATTTGGTTAAACAATGATGCAAAGAAGATGCAGAGCAGTTTAGACAGACTAACCCTCTGACATGATGAAAAGCACCTCTGTGGTGTTCATGTAAGGAGCAGATCAATATGAACACCTTTCTTACGTTCACATAACATGTGCTTGTCCAAGCTAATTATTTAGTTTGCATTGCTTCCAAGGATCCTTCCCTCAAACAAGTACTATTCACAATCTCCATTCGGAGTGTGGAGAAACTCAAAAAGCTTGATGGGTAACTTGTACTCACCTGGCCACCAGCTGGTTTAGAAGGGCAAGGTGACACTAAGGCTGCTGTGGGATGAAAAAGAGCACTGCTAGTGCTGCAGGGCACATTGGATAAAGGAGTCCAACAAAAGAACCATCTTCTGTTCCTGCATCTTCCTGTTCTTTTTTTTTTTTTTTTTTTTGCTTAAGAAAATAACATTTTGACGAGATTTAATCTTGCTTCTTCAGTTTCTTTTCTTTGGGGAAGTAATCTCTTTTAATGGAGTAATCTCTTTTAATGGGAACCTCAATGATACATTGGTTCTACTTGATACAATCAGGAACCTCTGGACGAAAAGTTCAGAACCATTTTGGCTTGTGTTCAAAGGTTTTTGTGTTCAAAGCTCATCCCAAACATTTTCCACAGAATGTTGTTTGAGGCTTGATTCTTCAGATTTTGAGGGAAACTTTGTAAAGTTTTCCAGGGAATCCTGAGGAGCGTTTAGTTGTGTGCCATAATTACTACAAATCAAACTCTTCCATAAACATTGTTTGATTGTAAAACATACACATCCCCCCAAATCTACGGCATGAAATGACATCAAATAGCATCGAAACATGGCACACTGTGCATATATTATGAATACCATTCTAGTTTTCATTTTTTTGTGTTTCAAATTAGCGCCGTGAACACTGCCATCTGTTTCATTGCGATGCAAAGATCCTTCAAATTGGAATTGTCAACTCTCCTGTATTATCTACAGGTCCATATACCTTCTTCAAGCAGCTGTTGTTACTATATTTGGGTGAAACAACAAAAGCGGAAGAGAGGAAATGTTACGCTAAATGGTATGAGTGGGTAAATTGGACAGTGCTGATATGGAAGGCAAAAGAGGGAGTGAAAGAATCAAAAAGAATAAACGCCTGAGAAGGTTAATATTCCTCAAAACGGACAGAGAACCAACCGATGTTTTCATACAGTCAAAAGAGCCAAAACTATTGAGACGTAAGCAAAGGTTTCGGTCAAGGAGACACGGCGATTGGGAGCGAGTGCAGCTAACGAGGCATCGCGCTCGATGTCGGTCGAGGTGAAGGACAGAGTTGATTAGACTGAATGGAGGGAACGAGGAGGAAGCCAAGCATTAAGGGGACCACCGTTTGACCATTGTTGCTCCTTCATGGTTCCCCTTTTCAGCATTAATTGTCGTCAATTTTCTTTTCACATCCATTCCCTTTTCAAGGTGCTTTGACTAGCAGGTGGCCATCAAATGAACTGCTTACCTGGAGGAAGTTAAACCGGCTGAGTCCGATTGTGTCTCTAGTATGGCTGGCGTTTATGAAAACTGAGCACATTTCCAATAAACCCTAACAGGAGGCTCTCAGTTTTACACTAATTGAGCCCAGGCTTCCTTTTACCAATGTCTGTCAGCATTTCTGGGGACCCGACAAAATTGGCTCAAGATAAGAGGACGGTTATGAAACGATAATTTCCCTTCGGCTGTCGTTGTGCTCCAGTTCTCCTCCTCGCCTCCATCGACCTTTCCCTACATGCCTCTCTCTCTCTCTCCTCCTCTTGTATATCCAATCAATCTATTCTATCTCCTTATCTTTCAGTCCTCTCTCTCTCCCACCTCGTCTCCATGCTACGCTGAGTCGTCGAGTTCGAGACTCACTGCCAGCCTGGGATAAGAAGCGCCTTTTGTTTCCAATTAACACTGCTTTGAATTAGCACATCAAATCTGATGGCAAGGTAACGGTCTCACATGCTCCATACAAATATATATATATATTTCTCATTAGCTGCACAGTCGATCCGTAGTCATCACTCAAGCCTCATTTCACCCAAGCACGGTTAACAACAGTTGCCGACAGTAAAGTGCCCCGGTAGTCGTGGATCTACGCGTTCCGAGATTTGTTCCCTGTCAAAATGCCGCCATTAACATGATAATATCCAACAATAGAGCTGCATGATAGTTCATTAGCACATACGCGGAAGTCAGAGCTGTCAACTCAAGGGGGGAAAAAAAACTGTGACGTTCAAACTGTTGGAATTATGTTGGATCACACAGATTAAATGTGAAAAATAAGTCACTGGAGCTCAGCAACATGGGACAGACGACCGTAGATTTAAAGTCTCCTCCCAGCCAGACGACCGGCCCCATACGGTAAAAGAAGGTCACATGTGAAATATCTTCATTTTATTTTACTGAAGTGAAGAAAATTGTTTTTTTGGCCGCTTGAAGAAAATAATTAAGGTTTTGTATATTTGTTTTTGATTTAACAATGGTAATCTCGCTCCATCACACCCGCTTCATAGAATCACGCTGACTATTAAGGTTGAAGCGGCCATTTATATGTGAAGTATCGTGACTCCCACTGCGTAATCACTCCAAATACGAAACGCTAACTCTTAGCATCACATATTTTGATTATTATTGTTTAGACTATTTATTTATATCGAGAAAGCCTCTTTGATTCAATTTATATTCTATATTGTGATAGAAAATGTCCCTGTGGCCCGGCCCTAATTAAGTTACCATGCTAATGCTAATAAAATTAATATTCAAATGAAAGCTTAGTTTAATCTTGTGGGATGCCAGGGCATTAAACATTTTAGTTGAATTTTTTATCAAGCATATGTTCACATTAATTCATTAAAAATAGTTTTTTGATGTCGGATTGTTTGTTTATTACAGTAATACTCATGTCTCCTCTCAGCTGAGTCTTGTCCCTGTGTGTTACCCCGTCTTCACTTATTAAATCAGTTTGTGCCTCGGCCAAGTCGTAACATGTTGAGTCATGTTTTAAAAGAACTCTGGGATGACCTCTATGACCTCTATTCAGCTGTTTTAGTATTTTTATGTAGTGTGCCGCTTTATCTAAAGAGCTCGACTCATTTCCTCTCACCATATTTGCGACGGTGCTGTGCGGTTGCCATGGAAATGTCATTGGTTTCCCAATCATAACTAGGTGTTTTATCAACAATTGGCAGAACTGGTCCAACTGGTTTCTAGTGCGACGCGGGGCTGAGCCTCGATGCACCCCGAGTCAGCAGTTACTCAGCACGACTGCAGGGAAACGCATCATGCCTCGATCATGACTGCAAATGTCAGCAAGTTTGACTACCGGCCCGCCGTGGCCTCTCAGGGCCACGCGCATCGCTGCCACAAGGTCCTCCTCACGCTTACACGCACACGTCCGTGAATGCCAGTGTTCAAAGGTGAGTTTACGCGTGTGTTACTCAGCATTTAATTTTTTAATTAGTCAAATTGGGCCAGGGTTTTGCCTTCGGTGGTGAGAGACGCAGAGCGAGCAGCAGAAGCAGCAGCAGGAGGGTGGGGGGGAAGGAGGAGGAGGAGGCGGCAGTGTTGTTGGTGCACTGTTTTCTTTCAGTCACGCGCAAGTCCGTACACACACACACACACACACACGACTTTCATTCTCAAAGGTGAATGTTGAAGAAACTACAAACGTACAAGCTTCAAATCCAATTGTCCTCTAACCTGATGTCCTGGGACGTGCACTCTTCCTCCCTCGCCTCTGTTCTTTTATTTCCTCTAGTGTCCCCCGTTGATGGCCTCCAATTAGGACACTGTCTACCACTAAGCTAGTGATCTCTGCTGTCTGAGCTTGGTAACCATTTGTGTCCCCCCCCCCCCCCCCCCCCCGTCTCATTTGATCCTCTCGTGGGTTAACGGATCTTGTATCTTCCTGGTAATAAATTGTGGCAAAGTACTTGCGTGACAAAAATAACACTGACTTGCACGCACAGTGCGAGTGCACTCAGTTGGAAAAACGCACAAACACACTGAAAAGCTAAACACAATGACCTTCCTTCAATTCTCCCCTCGCCCTCCCTTGCTCCTCATTGTCTATTTGTCCATCTCTCTAGTCTGCATTCTCACATCGTTCTGTCTCTCTGCACATCTTTGATTCGGCCAGCCCCTGCAAAGGGCCTCTTAGGAAATGCAAACAAGCAAAAACAAGAAACCCCCCCTCTACTGACGTAAGGCTTTGTTTTCCACAAGCACTACAGATATTTAAATGAACGTAATCCCTGCAACTCACTCACACTTCCCTGGGGCACACCCACCGGAATGGCAACCAAAGTCAAACCCCGAACATGCTGGGGGGGGGGGGTGTTAACTTTTCTATCTGACAAAGGAATCCCTCGGTACGCGTGTGATGACATTGGATAGCATGTTGCACCTGTTGCCACTGGGACCTGGATAAAAAGAAAATGACTGAATGCATGGATGTTTTTGTCTGCTGTAGTTCATGACTTCAAATGTTCCGTCGTTTCTCCTGCTACTCTTTTTTTTTTTTTTTTTTAAATTACCTCCGTTCAGTTGCAGATTGCTGCCAGCCTGCGCCTTCAGTGTGCTGCGAAATTAGAGTTTAGCTCTGCTGCGGGGAGCAGCGAAAGATGTTTTTGTTTAACTCTAGAAACTAGCAGATATGGTCGGTAATAACAAAGCATCGCAATCAGGATTCATTAGTTTCTGACAGCTTTTTGTTCTCACTCAATCTGTTTGTTTTCACTCCAGTTCTCCAGCTTATTCTGTGTGTCGTATCAAATCCATTCTTTTTTTAGTCTTCTGTTGACTTGCGCCTTTTCTCTTTCTGCATGCGATTCCATCTGTTCCTAAAACTATTGACCCACCCCTCATCACTCAGTTTGCTTCCTCTTTTATTTCTTGTCTTTCTGTCTTTAGTCTCTTGTGCTGTTTTTAAGTGGCTGACACACCTTGCAATCAACTCCCCTGACTGTAGAGTAAACCACTTCATGTCTGCCATATAGACGTGTGCACTCCCAAGCCTCTTTGACTCACTAGTCTGCCGTGAGCTCAAAGCATTTTCATCCCTACGGAGTCTTCTTCACATTAGTCTCACAATTCAAACCCGACCAGGGAGCCAGCTGCCTTTTGTTCATCCGTATCCAAGTAAACCAGTCGATTAGTGATTCAAATCGCACTTACCTGTTGTACAATCTTATTTAGGAACTTGCTGAGGACCTAAACTGCCACGACTTAATAAATAATTTCATAAATTATGATAAATAATGATGCCGACGGTTCTTTTTACATACACATTATGCTTTTGTGTCATATGTCTGTGAACACACGATGCACAGCTGGTCCCTTGTGTTAATGAGTCCATCTCGGTTCGATACATCTCATTTTTATTTATATCAAGTCCAGAGAACAATATTGACTTTTGCAAAATGAAATCAAAACAAAGGAATCAACAGTAATGGTTAAAAGTCATTAATTATTAACGATGTAGTTGACTGTTTTATTGGTATCTTCATGTGCGTTTGTTATGTATTTTCCTTTTTGGGTGTTTGTGCTTGCCGGTTTGGGTTGTTTCCTTGTGCCAGGTGTGCTTCATGAATGGATTTATTTCAGTCTTGTGATAAGCAATTTCTTTTCTTTTTTTTAGCTCTAATCTGTAGAAAGTTTTTGTCAGACGAAACATCACACGTTTTATTGTTCTTGATCCTAACATCATTCCCCAGAAAACGTTTGAAAAACAGAAACACATGGTGCGACAAGTAACATTGTTTTATATATATACTATATATATATATATATATATATATATATATGTACTCTTGAGTTTTTTCTTTTTGTATTTTCTCTTTGATAGACATTTATAAGAGTCTGTGGTCCGTGCCATTGGAAATAGCCTTCCCATGATGAGTTTTACAAAGTCTCGAAGAAGAGGTTATATCATTAGTGGCTTCCATGGTGCTTCTGACATAATTTTTTCTTCATCAGCTTTCTGAAAACATTCACTGTTTGGATTTAAAGTGAATCCATGTGGCACAATGTAGTTGGACGTCACAAAAAATGAGTCTAAAATCCCACTTCAACGTTTGCCGCTTTCTGACCATGCTACATTGCTGGAAATAGTGTTTTCTATTTATTTTTTTTGACTGAAAACTTATTCCTTCACTTTGGGTGGGCCGCTGCTGATCTTAATGTTTTTCTTAATTTATTCTTGACATTTGATTTGTTTTCAGCATTACCAGAAAGCGCTAAACATTTTAAAAACACAGATGGAGTCGGACTGAATTTGCCCCTCGCCAAACATTCATATACATGTGCACACACACACACACACACACACACACAGGCACTCATACGCACACCCTGCCCCTGATCCGTCAAAGCATGCATACTTATGCATCCATTCGCATTGTTCATTTCTCCATGGTCCACTATTATCCGACATCCAGTACAGTCTTTTCTTTCACAAATGCAAACGAGCACATGTTCCTTCATGCACCCCTGTCTCCTCCACTTTGTAATCCATATTGACTCCATTGTAATCCCAATGTGTTTTTTTTTTTTACAACGCCTGTGATGCACGCGCTCTTTCCAGCCAGTATCGATTGATCATGTCCAATGCACCCCGGCTCTGTATTTATGCTGCCATAATCCGCAGGCATGGCAAGCCAAAAAATCATTGCCCAGCCAACAGAGGACACATAAAAGTCACAATCATTGGGTTTTGGAAAAGAGTTTCAAAATGGCCGTCATTGTTGGCGAGAAAACAAATCAACATGACAGAGCCGGGCCGATGCTTTCCAAATCTCTTTTCTGTTGTTGCTTAGTCCTGGTTGTGGTGCTGTTTGATCCAGTGTTGTTTGGCAGGTTGTGACCCTGGAGAGTTGTTAGCAGTGGTATGTTTCTATTAGTGTAAAGTCTTCACTGGGATCCACTCTGAGCTCACGCCATCTCTGTCGCTGTACGTAACCTTTGTTCTGTTGTTCCATTGATGTCTTCCTCTGTTTGACTATGCCTCTGTAACTATATATATATATATATATATACCACTGACATTGTCTTTTCTTACATCTATCGCTGTCTTGGCGTAGTTTTCTCTACGTTGTGTTTTTGTGTTCCCGCTTTATCTTGTATCACTTAATTTTTAATGATCCAGCTTGAGCTCAGCCTTTAGTACTGAAAGACCATTTTGAAGCGCTCAGACGTTCGGTTGCCGCCGCTCTCCCTTTATTCTTGTCAAGTCTGTCTTCCCACTTATCTTTGTCACCCATTAATCCTTAGATCAGCTTAAAATAACCTCTTCTAAAGTCTTCACCTGAACTCCAGCTACACTTTCCACCATCTTTTTCTGAAGCAAAGAGGCTGCAAAAGTGAGACTTCAATTTAACCCAGTCTCTCTTCGTCTAAACATCCCCATTGGCTCTCCTCTTACCCGTCCAGCTCCTTCCATTTCTCCCATGATGACCTCCTCCAAATAAAGATCCCATACTCCGCCCCCAAACTTTTTTTTTTTGTTACATTCCACAACTGCCTACACAATGCTTTCCTCCATTTCCTCCGCACTCCGCCCGTCCTTCCCCGTGCGCTTTCCCCTGTCCTTGACACTGCCCGCTTTCCCAGTAGTGACCCCCGCGTTGGAGTTGGAGTTGGTGGTGTTGTAGGCGTGGATGTAGCCCCGTTGGAACTCGCACCGCGCCCCAAAGACCGCGGCGCCCTCGTCGTCGCTTGCCGTCGAGGAGGTTGTGCTCGTGGTGGAGGCGCACTGCACCAGCATCCCGTGGAGGGACTGGCTCCGCCTCGTCCAGATCACGCTCAGCCGCTTGGCGTAGTTGACCGCACCGTAGCGCTTGGCGACCGTCGCGGCTGCGTCGGTCGCCAGGGCGACGGAGGAGCCCATGTCCAGCGAGTGCCGCCGCTTGCTGACGGTCCCGCTAGTGGGGCTTAGAGGGGACAGAGGGCTCTGGTAAGCCTGTGAGGAGTTCCATTGGTCCCTGCCTTGGGGAGTGATTCTCCAGTCCAACAGCTCTGAGTCACCCACGGGTGCTGCCAGAGAGAAACTGGCGCGATTGGTCAGTTCTCGCTCCAGGCGGGTTCTCGGGCGCTCCCTGGAGTGGGACTGACGGGGTAGGGTGGACGAAGGGGAGTAGTAGAGGGGGGTTCTGTCACTTTCGGTGTGCGGCAACGTCTTCTCCAACTTCCTCTGCCTCACCACTAAAGCCATCTCGCATCCCTCCCCTGTTTTCGCGGAGACGACCCCCCCAGCGGAAAGAAACTGCTCCAGGTTGACTTTAGGCTTGGGCCTGGGCCGTGGAGGAAGTTTTGGGGGCAGTGAGGAAGCAGGATCAGCTTCGTCCTTCTCATTGTCTTTGTCCATCTTCATTTCCTTTTCGTCTCCCCTCTTGGATGGGAGGCCATTGGGCAGGACCACCATCATCATGTCCCCAGCACCATTTGACTGGTAGCACCCGCTGCCGTTTCCGCCTTTGTCAATGCCTCCTCCAGCCTGGCAGCAGGCCCCGCCTCCCGCCTCAGTGTTGCTGTTGTGACATATCATGTGGTCGCCGTGGTTGCAAACACGGTGGCGAACCATGAGTGCCACGGTGAACACCAGTAGGGTGACAACCACAACGCCGCCAACCAATATGGTGAGTGTGCCACCCAGGAAGTGGGCTTGGAGAGAGCGGCATGCTGGGTAAACATCCTTGGTGGAGAACGTGGCGCAGCCCAGGACTTTTGTTGCCGCTAACGATGTGATTGTGTCATCAAAAATGGCCAGCACACACAGGTTATAGTCCGCCCCGGAGACCAAGTTCTTCAACAGGAAGCGGTCACTGGTCGAAGGTAGAATCCTAAAGGAGGACAAGAGACATAAAAAGAGTGGTCAGTTAAATAAGCAGTTGGTGCAGTGAAATGTTCACTATATTCACAATATTCTGACAGCAGAACTAAGGAAAAAGGGTTGAATATTTAAAAAGAAGCGGAGGAAAGGGGGGGGGGGGGGCGGGGGTGAAAGGATGACTAGAAATGGCGCAAGAGGATACTGCAGGATGAGGAGGAGAGGGAAAATGAGGCTATTGATGGAGAGTGTGCCCAGGGAACATGAAAAGAGAACAGTCTCCTCATTCCGAGTGCAGGGGGGGGGGGCGTGTGTAAAAAGTAGAAGTAAAAAGACATTATTCTAGGTTTTGATGTTCACGGCTATGATTACAAGGAAGCAGGGAGATTTTGGGGTTTAGATTAGAGACACGACCGTGTCAACGTGTTTAAAAATCACAAGTGAGTGCGGGATTTATAGCATTTTCACTGCGAATGTGTTCCTGCGTGGCGTCTGTAATGAGTGTGTGCTCGCGTGGGATAATAAAGAGGAGTGTTTGAAAATGTCCTCATTTCAAGTGTTCCAGCGAGCGGGAGAGAGGGCTGTGGTGGGGGGGGGAGGGGGGGGAAAGAGTCGAGAGGTGGGGGTGGGAATTATGTATTTTTTTACTTGTACACACTCACCGCATTGTGTGCGCACGTGTTTGTAGCACGTGTTTGTATTTGAGACACGATGGAATAAAACTGGTGCGTTGTCAGTGGGTTTTTGTACGTGACCTGCGAGGGTGAAGTGTGTGTGTGTGTGCGTGTGTGCGCGCGCGTGTGTGAGACTGCAGCTCAACTCACTTATAAGTACGACTTTGCCCTCTGCCGTCCAATACGGCGAGAAAGTGTGTGTTGCTGCATTTTTGTGCTGCTGCCATGAATATTTTGTCAGTGATTTTTGTTCCGCCGTTTATTTCCCCCCCTCAGTCTCCTCGCTACATCAAAGCGCTTATTTGTATCGTCTGTTGCGAACCGTTCCAGCTCCCTTCAGTCTTGAGCTACATCCTATAAATGCCATCCAGTGTGACTCAGACCCCAGGAAGCCGCTGCAGAAGGTCCCTAACCTTAATCTAATTTAAATTTGCATAAAATAAAGAGACCAAGGACGGCAACAACTCGGCCCTACTGGTGGTTTTTAAATTAGATTCAATTGAATTGTAATGTTGAAGAAAGAATGGCATTAGGTGTCTTTTAATAAGACAAAATAGTCGAAAATACAAGGGAAGCAAAGTACCCAAGGCAATCCCATGCAGACCTGTGGATTTGGGTTTCGGTACAGCAAAGTAGGAATATTGATCACTCATTCTCACGGCCTCGCCGAGGCTTAAATGTGAAGAAAATTGAATTTTTCGAAACAAATCCCCAGAACTTAAATTATTGCACAGGTATGATTTAGGATTAAAAAGGATTTGTCTCTCCTTTGCAAAGACCATTGTGTTTCTGGAGCTCAGTTCTGCTGCTTTTGCAAAACTGGCACAGAAATACCTCAACGCCCAATTTCCAGCAGAAGCTCGGCGTGATTTGATAAGGAATTTTAACGTTGGCCACTCAAAGTACCAATATAATCTGAGTGGACACATGGGGTGTTCCCATTGAAACCAGCTTCTTCATCCTGTGGCCATTAGTTGGCCATAGACAGTGCTAAGCATCTCCTCCTGCAATATCCACACATCCAAACAATCAGTTTTCATGAGTAGTCTGCTTCTCCGAATTGACTGGCTTAATAAATACTGACGCAAAAAACAATCTCCCTGAGTCAGTACAACCTACAACAATTCCACTACTAGGAATGCTGCTATCCCTTCAAACCGTACTTAAAAGGATTTTAATGTCTTCTTCAATTCATGTCTCGACTTAAAGAACTCTTCAAAAAGTCCAACAGCCTGGTGAAATGATCCACACTGACTGCATTTTAATCCTTAGAGCAATAAATGACTGTTTGAGTCAGGGCTTCTTTATGCATCTTGAAAAACGCATGATAACTAAATATCTCTGGAATGACAACCCCGAAATGAAAGCCTGTCTTGGGCAATCAGTCACATGGGGAGAGTTGGGATTGCCCCTGGAAAGGTCTCCTCATACGGTGACAGGGGGTCCTCAATCAGATTTCCTGCATGAAATATGCAGGAAGCGGCACTTCTGTTTCTTTAATAAAAGGCCTTAGTCATGTAATACACTCATGAAAAGGGCCTGGTGTCAGTTCATCCAGAGCCTTTGTGCATTGTGTGTATAATTGATCGAACCCGCCAGGTGGAGAGACTGGGCCATCACTGTGGGGAGGTTCCTGTAACAAAGGTTACACTGCACTCGTCCCTCATGTCTTTTTTCAACGCCAAGTGTCTCGATTTGATTAATAGCACAGATACAATGTTGAATGCTTTATTGGTTTCAGTGCGGAGAAAGAAACTATTGCCAAAGCCTTATGCACGCAATATTTTGGCTGATTCCCTTTTGAACCCCTGATATTTACGGGCACATTATGATTAAGACTGTTCCAAATGAATTGAACAACTGAACGCTCTATGCAGTCTATGCTATAATAGGCAATATAATATCTATGTATTTTTCACCAAATATCCCAATGTTGATGTGGACCAACATTTTTCTAATCCTACCATTAAACACCTTCTTCTCCTTCCCTCCATCTGTCTTTTCCGCTCCTCTTCGATCCTCCTTCCCTTATCTATCCTCCTCATTCTTTTCCCAGCCATCTTTTATGAACAGATTTCACCTTTTCCGCTGATCAGTCCGTCCCTCTTATCCCCCCATGTCCTCTGCCCTTTTCATTGCTATGTCCTCGCCCCTCCCGTCTCTCCCTGTACCTCAATCTGCCGTCGGTGCGTTCCAATTCAGAGTCTTTCTCAGCGCCTTTTAGTTGTCTTCGTTCCCTCTGCACCTCCACTCCTCTATTCTCTCTCTCTCTCTCTCTCTCTCTCTCTCTCTCTCTCTCCCCTCTGCTTTAATTCTGCAGCCAATAAGCTCTGCTCGCTGCAAATCCCTCTGCTATTCTCCACCGGTCTCCACCTGACCCCCCCCCCCCCCCCCTAGTGTCTCCCCTTTCTGCAGACGTGGTATTATGTCTCCATTAGCCACAGCTACAACCCTGTACCATTATTTAGCAATCCAAGGTCATTCTTCCTCGTCTTCCACTTTGGCTTCCTGTGCCTCCTCGTCCTCTTCCCTCCTTGCTTCCTTTATGTCTGTCACCTCTCCATTTGCCCACATCTGATGTTTCCCGTCCCTCCCTCCTACCCGCTCCCCCTCTTCCTTCATCACCACTCTTCCTCTCCCACCACCACCACTCCCTCCCTGATGCGATCGTGAATCACCTCTCGAGTTGTTTTTGAAAGGAAACAGGCAGCATATTCGCTGAAATATAGATGCCGTTGAAAAACACATGCATCTTTGATATGCTGATTCTCTCCCACGCGCTGCATTATGCATTTTTAACAATATTTACATCCCCGTTGTCACATGTGCATTGTGGACCCATGGAATTATATTGCCCTAAATCCTTGGTGCTGTTGGTACCGATATTCATGAATATAAAGTGCTCCCTTTATGACTTGGACTACTGCTCTGAAATGAAGTGAACTGATTGAACGGTTATATCGGAGAGGAAGGGCCCATGTTGTTCCCGTTGCAATCCCTGTATTTGCACATACAGGCGTTGTGTGCTGCAGCCCAACATGCCAACTGTGTGTGTGTGCATGTCTGTCGCTGTGCTTCTAATGGTTAAAACCTGCGGACACACACACACACACACACACACACACACACAGATGCAGGGAGAAAGTGGGAGAGACAAGGGAGTGCTTTGTTCAGGCTGGTGGCACAGAAACAAGTAATTATTAGTACCCGGGAGAGGGAGAGGAAAAAGAGTGATGGCAAGGGAATAAAGGAGTGTTGGAATCATGTCCACTTTTCCTCAGCGCGTTCATCCTCGTCTTCCCCCCTCTCGCCTTGTCTCATTTCATTTTTTTAATTATTTTTTTCCGTCTGCGTGACCGAGGTCTGGTGGTCCAATACCAGACATGGATTGGCACAGAGCGAGAGAGAGCGACTGAGGGGAGAGGGACTGAATGAAAGACGAGGAGGAACAACAAAGCAATTATCTCCCCTTCTGGCTGACTGCTATACTGTCCTCGTTTCCTTATTCTCCCCATGTCATGTCTTCTGTTCGTTCTCCCTTTTCCGGGCTTAATCCGTTGTCTCATCGGCCACCTCTTCCTCTTGTTTTTCTTGGTTTGTCTTTCCGTCAATCTCTCTCCTCCTCTCTGGATTTTGTTTAATCTGTCCTGTCTTTTTGCTTTCCTTAATCTACCCTTCTCACATGGCTCTCCCTCATTTGGCCTGATTTACTTGTCGTGCCTTATTCACTTGTAAAAGTCCCATTTTTAACATACTCAAGTGTCTCCCGTCTCACTCTGCGCACTTCCTCTGACTCCACCATTTAATATCAGTTTTTTTATGCTTTGAGTGAGAAAAAAAAAAAGAATAAAAAGTGTTTCTGTGCTGACCCTTTATCTTTTCCTTCCCTCCTCTGCCTCTGATTTCTTGACTTGTGTATTGACACAGTAGTACCAACACTTTTAATTACATCTTCCCTCGGGGGGGATAACTCAACCCCACTCCGTCGCCTCCATATTATCGGCTGTCTCTTATCTGTCTCACTTTCTACATCTTTGTCTCTGTGTGACTCCCCGATGCCCCACTGTTGTATCTCTACTTACATGCTTATCCATCTCTGCCTCAGCAGATGCACTTATCTTCTTTCCCGTATGATGTCTTGTAATGCTTACCCAGGCACATAAAAGGGCTAAAATAGGGGGCTTATATTTATTTCCTCAGCAATATCATGTTGTGTCATTTAAGGAGCCCTTTGCAGTATGAAAGAAACTCAAAGCATCTCTTGAAGCCGCGCAATCAGCGACAGAAAAGGATTGGTATCGCAACGGCAATTCTAATTTCCAGGTCCCATGTTTTTAATTTCATTTTCCTCTCACCTTGTTGCTCATTAACAATGTTCTCATCTCTGTGTGTGTGTGTGTGTGTGTGTGTGTGTGTGTGTGTCTCTCAGCATGCTCCTTCCCTATGCCTGTCAAACTGTCAGCCCAGTGTAATATTGGAACTGTGCGTCCCTTTTCCTATGGCTCACAATATTCTCATTATTTCTTAACTCTGCTTGATGCTCGCTGCAAAATCCTCCCTTCGCCGTCCCTGTGATCCTTTCTGTTCCCATTACAGTGTGCATTAAAACTTGGCACTTTGAGTGCCCAGCAGGACGGTTGGGCCTGTGGTGATGGAGGCAGGAGCTGTGAACATTGTCAAAGCGCCTTACACTCAGACCGGCACACTTAAAACACACCGAAACCTAATAAGAAACTTTAATCTGCGACGTGTGTGATTGGCATACGAGTAACCCCGCCGAGTTCCCTTATGTACAGGAATAAGGTATTACGACTTCTCTCCCAAATGATTGCCAATGCAAAAGGGAGCAGCAGACTGCATCTTGTACAGTGCAGCGAAGAATGCGCATGAGATTAGCCCAGTTACACTTAAAGAGAGCATCATTGATGCAGAGCTTTGAGCGGTACTATTTTCTTCATGCTGCTTCATTCTGGCAGTATTTTGGTGGGGTGGCGGGGCTTTCAGATTCTGTCCACCCCTCTGTGTTGTGTGGCGCTACAGCTGGACTCTTCAGCGCCCGCCTTCATGCGTGGCCCTGGAGAGGACAAACTGCTGCACTCAAACTAGAAATTGAGCAAAAAATAGATTTTCTAACAGATGGTACCGGCGGTCTCAAACGCCGCCTCATTAACATGATGGGATATTCGTTCTCCTGGTCTTTGTCCTTGAGGTAGGCTGGACCCCATGTGTGTGCTGAGAGACGCATGCCAATTCCATAATTGCCCACATTCAACTAGCCACCGTGGTAAATCCTTGGTTATCGTATTGCCAGCGTTTTTGCAGGATATCAAGAACATTTTCCGGCGATCAAATCAGAGTGCGCCACCGTAACATTGGGGCCGAGCACCAGGAGACGGTGGCTCCGTGGACGGTGTCAGGGGAGCTGAGGGTGACGCCACGCGGTCGACATCCCACCTGGCACTTTTCACACAGATGGCGGTAGAATTAGACAAGCCATGCACAAATGGTGGCTGCTGTTGGACAGCATGTGACTGACCTTTTTAAAGATAATTTATTCTGGCAGCCACCCAATGTGCTCTCTTTCTATAATATACTTGTATGTGGATAGACCTTTTTTCCTTTTTCTTTCTGTGTCGCCCAACCAACATTCAGCATCAACAACAAAACAGACCTTAATCCCCGATAGAAAACGTTGAATCCCACTTGCTCTCCTTTTTCAATTGGTAAGCAGGACTCTGTTTGCTCGTCTCTTCTCTCTGTCGCCCTAACTCACTGATATTGCGGTCGGCACTGGCACGCTGATAGCGCGACAGAATCCATCTTGGAACTCCCCGACTGCAGTGGTGTGGTGTGCCGCTTCCTTTCAAATGCTGCTCCCACCCCTTCCATTTCCTCTTATCTGTCCCTCGAGACAGATATCCTTACTTCCTCCCTCGAAGCCCTCAGACCTCTCGTCTCTTCTTTCAACCGCTTTCTCTTCTTGCTCAAATTTATATCTTAATTTCACCTCGAAGGTAGCCGCTACTTCTCTATCTCTCCTTCGAGACCGCTATTCTTCCCTCAGTTTTGTTTGACGCCGTAATTTGCTCGGGGTTTAGTCAGACTTCAGATCGCTTACTGCGTCCCCGCTGGATTTCAGCATCTCTACTGCTAGGACGCTTAGAATGGCCGTGTCATTGACGCTTATCTCCCCTCTATTTTGCTTCTCTGGGAGTCCCTGTGTGTGTATCAGCATTTTCTCGTCTCGAGCTGCACAGCAGAGCCTTCGCCTCTACCGATGCTGCCGTTCCACTATTCCTTTAAAGTCGCCTCACTCTGAGAAGGAGGTTTTCGCCTGTTTTGCCCTAACGCTTGCAAGATAGAAAATGAGCCAGACTGAATTTTAGGTGGTATGATAAACAGCTCTACAACTGACAGTAGTACAATATTCTCTTTTTTATCATTGTGCTCGATGTTAGGTAGCTCGGCAGCTAATAATAAAGTATTTTTGCTCAGAGGAGTTCAAGCAGGTGATCACCAAGGGAGCCAATATCTTGTTTGATCCATTCAATTCAATCTTGTAATTAGGTCTGTGTGTAATTGGCAGGAATGTGTCATGGGACTGTACACAATCTGCACTTGTCTGTTGTGATATTGCAGTTGGGTTTGACACCTAACAGCCTCCTTGCTACAGGACTTTCACCGCATCTCCATTTCTTCTCATAATATCTCTTTTTTTTGGGGGGGATCCTTTCTATCCATCCTTTCCATCTCTTTGTTGTATCCCAGTTGGCTGCTTTTTGTCCTCCCACTTTCATACCCAGGTGTATTTTGTTTTCCCCCTTACTCGGTTTTAGTGATGGATTTAAATACTTCGGGCTCCCTCTCTACCCTTGCGTCATTGCATTTTCCTTGAGGGTCATTTAAACCCACCCCTCTCCCTTCTCCCCCCTCATTGTCCGTCATTCTCTCTCCTTACATCCATCCTTCTTTCATCTCAATCTCTCCCAAGGTGATTTGGGTAGAGCCCATCTCTGATCTTCCCCTTCTCCTTAAATCTTTCTTCCTCCCTCTGAAATCTCCGAGGCCTCATTCCTGCCTTAAAATTGGCTCGTTCCTCCCTTCTAGCTGTATTCATCCCTCACACTATTAGTTCCTCCTCCCCATCCATCAATTTTTTTCCCATTCACCCTCAGCTGCGATCTTCCTCAGTCCTTCAGATTGCACCGTTTTTCATATTATATATATATCAACTTTCCATCTGCCTGTCTTCCCCGTTCCCTGTCGTATGACTTTTTCCCTTCACCTCTTCTCAATACCACTTAGTTAAATGCTAGCTTATCTTATACTAACCACAATCGGACCCTGCATTACTGTAGACTAAAACAAACACAAATCATCTGATAATGGAAGTCTTCTCCCCTTTCTTAGTCGCTCATACTGTCACTGCTACATTTTTGCCACAGCAAGCTCCCCAAAACATGTTTCATCATTCTTTTCACTAATAGACAAGATACTTGTCTATCAGGAACACTTTAGTGGTGTAGTGCTAGGAAGTACACCAGTTTTGTTCATACTTCGGGTGTTTACCCCTCTTGTCTTTCAGTTTTGCGATGTTGGCCTAGAAACTCGTTAAACCAACGGGTTTCTTGTGCTTCGAATTGTCTCTCCTACCTTTTTATGGTTTACACCTTCTTTTTTTTTTAGCTCAGCCTGGAGCTACTGCTTACAAATTGGCTCAAAGCGCAGACACTGCTTAGAAACAGTGAGCGGAGATTGGCAGCTTTGAGTCGAGTCCAACCGGTCTAAAGCACAGGGAATGGCAGTGGTCTCCTAAATAATTTGTGTCAGGGATGCCGTTGCAGCATGTAGCCTTCAAATCCTGTCTTTGCATTGCTGCACACCCGTTTACTACGTGTTCCAAGACAAACTGTTAGTCATTTTTTAAATCTGTATCGCCTACAATGTTCATCCACCTGTTGGCTGTTCGAGTGTCATACTGAGATGGAGATAAATTATTAACTCCCCTTGGCCCTTTTCCCCTTCATCCATCTCCCCGTCCATCCTCCCCTTGAGCGATCCACCCGGCTGTGGACATGGTGAGCAGTTGCACTACTGAAGTCTCATGCTGTAATGGTTAAATATTTAAGGAGTTTTGCATAAAAACAGGGTGTGCACCTTTCAGTAAGGAAAGACGATGACTCGAGTTGACCATGGAGTAGATGATAACAAATGCTTTCCGGCAAGTATCTCGGCTACACTAACAGGACGATTTCATCCCATTCCCTCCAATTGAGAAACGCGTATAAGGAGCTGAACTGACCTGTATATGAGGGTCTCGTCGGCGGTGCAGTTGTACTGTATCTGATACATCCAGACGGCGTAAGCAGCAGACAAAGGCCCGAAATCCCATCTGACCTGCGCTGAGGTTGACGTAACGCTTTGTACTCCAACCAGCCTTCCTTCCTCCTCGTCCCCCTCGTCGTCCTCTACGCTCCCTCCGTCGGCCCGCTCCCCTTCGGAGTCTCCCTCGTCGTCGTCGCCTGCTCTCTTGCCGTCCTCCGCCTCTCCTCCACGCCCTGCGCCGTTGTTAATCCCTCCGTTTTTCCCTGTGCTGATATCTGAGGAGCCCGGATCGGTCCTTAAAATCCCATTGGTCACGTTCCTGTTGTTTTTGGTGTTCACATTGTTGTTGTTCCCGCCTGTTCCGCCCCGGTGAGGCAGGGGGATTATTTTCAGGTCCACAGTGGCAGTCGCTTCACCCGCTGCGTTTATCGCAATGCACGTGTATGCCCCGTCGTCCCGGGCAACTGTTACCAAGATGTCCAAGGTCCCATTGCTGAAGGAGCTGGTCCGGGAGGAATTTGCAACGATGCGGTCATCCGGTGAAACCCAGTGGACTACGGGCTCGGGGTCGCCAATGGCGCGGCACTTTAGCGTGGCTCGCTGGCCCTCCAGGACCCACAGTTTGTGAGTGTGACGGGTGATGAGAGGTGGTTCACAGGTGAACTCTTCCTCCGGAATCGACCAGAAATATCTAAGAACGAGAGGGATGAAGCCAATGAGCGGGAGAGGGAGGGAGAACCACCTTTCTGGCTAAGTAGAGGAATCGGTCTTCCTTAATTCCTCTGAGGTTGGCTTGGCAGATTAATGTGGTACATTAACCTAAAGATCTATGTGCTCTTGTCTATCAAATTTAGGGTTAAGTTCATTAATGCCAAAACACAAAAAGCCGACCAAGCAGTAATTAATGGTGACAGCGATGACAAATGACAATGTCGGATGCTCCTTTTTCTCCTCAATCCTTTGTTTTCACTTCATTATGTTAGTTACAGGGTTACACTGGAAAGTTCTGGCTGAGTGACGCAGGATGGAGGAGAGTGTGAGAGTTACGTCATTGTTTCGGTCCTGTGATGTATAAAAATGGTATCGAGCACTCCTGCACGCGTGATGATCCAATCAAGATCAACACAATGCCCTTAATTGTATGTCTGCTAATGCAGGACCAGACCTAATGCTTGCAGGACTGATTGGCGTTGAGTCGCGGTTGTAAAGCGTTAATTTATGATGTTCATTTAGGCCTTTTTAAAACCAATTCTTCTGCTTCCACTGACATTGGACAATGCCTGCTGTAACACTCTGCAGGTTAGACAACACATTGACCAAATGATGAGCTTCACCTGGCAGCCAAGTGAGGAGGGGTGGCGCACGTCTCCATGTCGTCGCCACGGATAAGCCGCCGTAACCATAGCAGTTCACAATTGCAGTGCAGCGGGTTCCCACCAAAATTTAGGCTTATGACAGCATTGTAGGGGGTGGGACTTATTGCACCTGTCTGGGACCTGAAAATGAAAGTAGAAACGGCCATCAGTGCCTTTTCAGATTTTAAAGCATAATGTTAAAATGGGAAACCATTACATGTTTAACTTTATAATTATATCTTACCTCAAGCTTTACAATGTCATATTCGTTCATATTTTTTCCGATCAATTTGTCAAGCAAATCCAAAAATAACAAATATAGTAACATTTTAATCAACATTTTTTCCTCCAACCAGTCAAAGCTCAGCCTCTTTGTAATCTTCCATTGATTTGTAAACTTGCATAGTTTTTTTTTTATTTTGCTATTTTATTTTAAAAGGAGATTAAAGCAAAGTTTAGAGGTGTGCATTTAGCAAGTTCAAAAGAGCTTTCTGCTCAAAATGAGAACACAGGACTTGGTTAACTTGACTTCCAAAGGTAGGTTTCTAACGACTGTTACAGTAATACAGTATAACTGTATAATAACTGTAAAGCCTTCATAATTTAAGACATTATTGCTAAACGCAGCAGAAGCAAGGCTGCAGAGTGGCTACACAAAGAGATAAAAAGCACAGATTGTTAAATTAAGTGTAGCTCTACAGCACAGTCTGCGAGAAAACAAGAAATCAATCTTAACTGAAGAAATCCACACTCAAGACACTGGTTTGAATTTAAATTTTAACGCATCGAGCTCTGTGGGGTGGGGGGAAAAGAGAATGAAAGAATAATTGTAACTTATTTTGACAGCAGGATATATTTGGAAAACATCATTATCAAACAGCGCCGGTCTTCACAACATGCCCCAAAATATTTACTTGAAAATTATCGTACAAGTTCTTGGCTTTGCCTCCCTCATTACTTGCAATGAATCTGTTGAAAATGTACTGGTACTGCACTAGCCAATAAGTGGGCACTGCAGACCTGTAAGTGCCTTGTTTATTTACCTTGCAGCCACTTGCCCTTGTGGCCTTCTTTACCACTGCCTAGTTTTTTTATGTAAAGGAATGACAGAGGAGGGGTTTCCTCACATGGGGGCTGCACATGTGTGATTGGATGGCAAACAGACGAGCAAACTAAACAAGTGTCGCCTGCTACGGATTGTTTCCCATGAAGAGGAGATGAGGTACCTTGCAAATAGTGGATCGGGAGGCAGGGTTCGGAGCCGGTTGGAGGTCATATCCAGCCTGGCAAGCTTGTACAGCTCTCCAAATACTCCTTCAGCTATGTGGTCGATCAGGTTATGGTCCAGGTTGAGAGTGTGCAGACTGGCCATGTTCTGAATGGACACCCACGGCACCCTGCAGCAATAAAAAAGAAAAGGATTCATTGAATGAAAAGGCAATTTCCAGACAGTTTGTTGGCCATGTTCTAAGCACGTCTCTCTTGCTGCTCGGCAGCCAATAGGATTGAGACTAACTTCAGGTGACATCCAGGATCTACAACAGATGCTTCTTGTCCAGAGTTTCACTAGTCCCATCTGTGACCCGTCACTGTAGTTGTATCAGTATTTTTTGTTTGGGCATTTACTGAAGCACTGATTTGGTCTAAATGGACCACTTGGAACCAGCGTCATAGCATACATGTAAAGTGGGGTATTTCTTTTTGGAGTTTGGGTCATAGCTACAGAGTTACTTTTATCTACAATGTTCAGTTCAATTTTTAACATTGCATTCATTTTTTAATTTAAAACTCATTTGAGGAGAATATACTGCTTTAGCGAGCAATGATCGATGGTCAGTATTAGAGTAGACTGAACAATATCTCATGAGGAAGAGAAAGTGATGCAGGCTCACTATAAATCTCTTTTAATATCCTCTCAGTAACACGCAACAAACCTTTTTACTCATCATTAAAACTCTACGCTTTTCGTGTGGTCGCTGGAGGTTGGAGAGAGGCCAGAGAATCTGAATCAGAACCGAAAGCCAGAAGCTGCAGAATTCCCCCATACTGGGAGGGGGGATCTGACGGTGTGAACATAGTGTTGGTATGTCTCCATTGTGATGGATGGGGGCGAGTAGAATGCTACACAGTGCACTAGGAACCATACATAGAGGCTCGGGCAGTACGCGGGGGGAGTGAGCTCAGGCGTGCCCCCATAAAATCTTAACTAAATCAAAGAAAACCAGGACCTCATCACAATTGATTTGCTTTCATCAGCTGTTGGTCCCGTCCTCCCAAACTCAGCAGTGTGAGCCGGTTCCCCCTGTTTGTGTTTGACTTGCGAGATCACACACAGCGTTTACATTATGCTTCGATGGCGCTCAGCTGTCCATCTGCTTATATTGTGTCATCACGATTTGAGGGGAAAGTTTACCTCCTGAGGTTGTTGTAGGACATGTCAAGGTCTTCAAGCGTGAGCAGGAAGTCGTCAAACGCCTCGACGGAGACTTTGACCAGCTGGTTGTTGTTGATGATCAGGTGTTGCAAATTGACCAAACCCGCGAGGTCCCTGGGTCCGAGTACGGTCAATCGATTACCTGGACACACAAATGGGGTTAAGACTACTTAGAGATTCAGGCTTCAGCATTTCTGTGACCTTTTTCTGCCAGATTATCAAATCAGAGTTGTTTAAACCAGCAGAAATGTAGTTGTCTCAGAATTGGGATCACGGTTTCGGCCCACCATCCAGATGCAGCGAGCGCAGACTCTCCAGGTCGCCAAAGGTCATGGGTCGGATCAGGTTGATTGTGTTCCTCGACAGGGTCAGATCCACCAATCCGCTCATGTTGACGAAGTCGATTCCGCCCACCTCCGTGATGAAGTTGTCGGCCAGTCGCAGCTCCACGGTCCGCCGGTCGACGTGCGGGGGGACAAACAGGAGGCCCTTGTCGGCGCAGAGCGTGCTGAGGGCCTCCGAGAGGTTCCGACACACGCAGTGGAACGGGCAGGCCGAGACCATGCCCCACGTCTCCCCAGCTCCGATCAGAGAAGGCAGCAGGCAGCATGTGACCAGAGTCAGCCAGTGAAACGCCGGGAGGGGGACGGGGTCGGGAAGGGTTCTCCTCGTAGCCCTGGGGCACGCGCAGTGCACGAGGTGGGATGAGGAGGGCAAAGATGAGACCAGGAGAGGGGGGAGGAAAGAGAGGATGGATGGAGGGGTGGGGGAGGCGGACCGCTCTGCCCTCTGTTCGGGGTGGAGGTGTTTGTGGGGCAGGTGTTTTTGTCTGCAGGGATTGAAGAATGGGGGGACAGGCATGGTAGAATGCCTGACGATCCACAGACCTGGAAGGGAGACAAAGAGGTGGGGTAGGGAAGAAAGAGACAGAAATGGGTTTAAGACTAGTTTCCTGGTGTGTGTGTTTGTTTTTGTGTCTGCTTTTCTTCCTTCTACGCACTCCGACTAGGCGGACCTGGAACCAGGGTCTGTTCTACACACGTTTACCATATAGCATAAAATAATCTGTATTCAGGGGTGGACGCCCCTGCAACAAAAACTCTTAGACATGAACCTCTTCACCACTACAGCATATTGCCCAGCAACAAGAGGCCAAAGGACTGAACACAGCCAGTCCCCATAGAAACAGTTACCTTAGAAACCTGTAATGGAAGATTAGTGTTGTATTATCGGACCCCTTCCTAAGACAGTGAGTCAGAGAATTGGGTAAGCGGCCTTCAGTCTTCGGCGGGACTACATCGCATTGTCTCAGCAGGCGCAGTGAAGCACGACACATGGACGGCTCCCCTTGTAACTCCAGACAGACAGAAAGCCCCCCAGTGAGCACACACACACAGACCCCTAAATACAGCCGAGTGTTGGTAAGGTATAGAGATGAGTCACTGCCGCTGATTGGCACATATAGTAGTTGTCATAGTAACTGTAACCTAGATACAGAAGAGAGTGACAGGGAGTGTTGAATACGGTCCCCGTCACGTGACTGAGGAGAGGAGGACGGTGAGTCAGAGACGGACAGACACCAGGGAAAAGGACGGGCCGAGTCCCTGGCGTGGTGATGGATTGAGGCGTTGAGTATGATTTATGCAACCCAATACTTTGAGTAGTGGAGACACAACCGTCTATAATGCCGACTTCACAAGTCGACACATTTCTGGCTCAATATTTCCCATTAAGGTGTTGGCTCGGCCTTTTCTGCGTGGAGCTAGAAGAGGGTTTTTATAACATTTCGCTCCAATATTGAAGCAGTGTGGATTTCAAACTGTGAGGGAAGGGTTCCGCACAGTATCTTGCGCTCTGCGCCATCCTGCATGGTTTGCACTGGTCCAAATCCAACATGTGACCACTATTAGACCACCGTGTCCCAGTTTTAAAACACTCAGTCATGGCAAACCCCCCCTCTGTTTTAAGCTAATATTTTCAGGTACATGCAGTTTCTCTCTCGGATAAAGTGAATACATTATTTATGGCTCACTATGCGCTCCAATGAATGGTATCATCGCTTCCTAAATGCTGTGCATTTCACTTTGAAACCGGATCAAACCGATCGGTCTCTGGTTAACTAGAGGTAGGAAGTTTGAGGGGCTCAAGGTCACCTTGGTGCCCATTTCTTATGATCTTAAAGGACTGAAGTGTTAGGAAACACTGCGGCAGTTGACCATTTCTGCCACTTGACTCTTAATACTGAATGGAAGCTGTGACGAAGAACCCCTTACCCTTCTCAAACTAAACCTGGAAGAGGTCACCCTACACGCGCCAACTTGTTTCTGGTGTCCTCAGTTCCAAGAAAGTTGCTTTTAGCAGGAAAGTGAGAGGATGTGGGAGTGGGTGGGGAGAGGTGGGCAAAGTAACGAATGCCCTCAGTGACAGCCCGTCCCCAGGGCAGTCGAGGTTGAAAGTCGACTGCTCCGGAGCTCCCGTGGAGTCGTGCATACTAAAATGTGAAAATGTTCCGGGGGAAAGTGAAATGCTGCTTGAAAACGTGTCCTCTGCGGCGGACCTGAAAAACATGAAAAAAAAAAAAAAAAAGATCAGGCGCTCCGATCCGGCTCAACCCCCACTGCTCTGCTAATGCTCGCTCCTCAGACAGCTCACTCTGGCCCGTGACTGTCAATATGCCCACCTCTCGCCCCCCCCCCCCCCCCCCCCCCCCTCCCTTTCACACTGGCGTGCTCTCTTACCTGCCTCTTCTCTTCATCCTCCTACGGTTTTCTATAGGTTTCCATCTTGCCTCCATCTTTTCTCACCTTCCATCTTACAACCCTTTGCGCTTCCGGCTGCTCCGTAAATTCCCAATCTCCTATCGCTGTCTCTCTCTTTCTCTCCTCCTCGCTCTGTCTTGTCTGCCCTTGAGGCAACCTTAGTACGACAATGTTATCAGTCACGGCTCTACCCCACCACCTTTTTTCATCCAGCTCTAACCCCCCCCTCACCCTGTCCCCCGCTACCTCTTCTGCTCTTTTTTTTGTCTTGTCTCTCGGTGTTTCCTTGCCGCTCCTGTTCCTCTTGCTTAGTCGCAAGCTATGCGCACACACACACACATGCGCGCACACACGGCCATTTGTGCCACATTTAAGGTTTTGCCCCATCTCAGATGCACTCCCCCCTTGTTCTTCTCTCCCACTTCTACATCTCCCTTTAGTCTCTAGCTCTCCCGTTCTTAGGGAGTCCATCTCATTTGCAACTGGAGCAATGCAGTACTGACGCTCGCTAACACAATCTCACACACACACACTGGTGGTGTGTAACCAATCCATCCACTCGGTGATCGATCTGACCCACAGAGATGGATAGCACCCTGTCCCATTCATTTACACTCCTATGCGCTCCTTCTCTTCTCTAAACATTGTCTCCCGTGCAGTCTTTCTATTGTTTTCCTTGCCCTTTCCCATTTAAAGGTGGCAATGGTACGAGTAATTGATTTGTACAGGTGTATTTGTTTGGGTGTGTGTATTCACTCGCTTTGAGGTGGTACGTACTCGCTCGCTGCTGCGATACAATCTAGTGTACACAGGCACATTTTATAATGTGGAAAAGAAAATGTAAATCAGCTCCTTTCATGGAAATACATTTGACACAGATATCTACAGCAGTAGATGCCTCAATGTTACATAAACATTTTTAAATTGAATGTGTGAATGAATGCTTTGGTCGTTTTCTATCTTTCATCTTATAAGATGTAAAAAAGGAAGAGGACACCTTGCAAGTTGATGTCCTCAGATTGCTTTGGAATATCCAGTTTGCCATGATAAAAACAGCGGAAACGTGCACATCCACCTTCCCTCTTCAATTTTCTTTGGCATTTATGCTTCCACACCACAGGTCAAGAGTCAGGTGGGTGGGTTTTGTACATCGCTTTTTGAAGTCGGATTTGATCTTGAACAAGTTTTTATTTTCCTTCTACTGTTTCTTGTTTTACTGAAACACTTGAGTTACTGTTTAGGGATCAACAAAGTCATTGATCCGATTCATAATACAGGTGCACTTTAGAAGCCTCCATTTCCTCATAAGAATTTGCTGCTGAATCGGCAATGAAAGACATTCCATGCCCCCCCCCCCCCCCCCCCCCCCCCCACACACACACACACACACACACACACACATGCACACAGCAATTAGGCCAAAAACCGTTTGGTATCAATTCTGACTGATGATGATAATGTTGTTGATAACAAAGATGGAGAATGATTTTGATTGCATGATGATTTTTGTGCATTCGGCTGCATGTCTGTTGTATGTGTGTGTCAGAAGGATCAAGGGCACAGTTTACTGCATACGTGTGCTGGCTACTGCCGATATTTGAGCTTTTCTTTCTTTGCACCTTCTATTTTGGGAAACTGCCTGCCTCGCTGCCCCGCGTCAAACCTCCACCCTCCAGAGAGCAAGAAACAGTCTGTATGGAGAGTGAGAACACAAGCTAAAAGCGTCTCTGTGTGGCCCCAGTGGTAAAGCAGGACGGGGGGGGGGGGGCTGCAGGGCTGGACCTGCCTGGTCCTCCCCTTAAGTCCAAGCCCCGCTAAATGTGTTTCTGCTAAATAGCTTTAGAACAATGAATAGAAATTAACAGTGTACCTTTTTTCAGGTATGATTGAAAGTATATTTTTTTATTTGTACGTGGAAGACCTACTGCACTCGAGGGCTGCATTTTCTATCAGGTATAGGCCTGTAATTTGTCGTGGACTATTATAAATGTCAGGGCCCTATTAATTGCCAGCCACAGTGCTGGTAATAAATACTGTGTGTGCGTGGAGATTCCCACATCTGCATATCGGCGTACGTGTTTTTGCATCTTATCCGGCACGCGCAAATGCCATTAGCTGTAATCGACTTAAATCGACTTTGGGGTATGTTGCACTGTCTATAAACCAGGGGATTTGCGTTAGCTCTCAAAAGCCACTCATCACAAGCGCAGTAATCCACCGATCTGATCGGGGCTGGAAGAAGTGTGCATCAAGGCCTCCGTCAAACCCACTGCCAGCCCGTCGCTGCAGCGTCACAAAGGGGTTAATGTTTCACTACTTGGTGTGCAAAACGTTTGAAGGCAGGAATGAATGGAATTGAAACAATATTTTTTGGCCCACCGTATTGTTTGATGGTAAAATACACACAAGCTCTAGTAGTTGATCAAATAGAGAGGTAGCGCCACGCACACAGAGCTATTCCTTCCATCACTCAAAGGTTTCCAAGCATGCACTCTTACTCATAATCCAGGCCCTTGAAATTAGGTGAGCTTTTGCATGCAGATACAACTGCCAGCATACCAAAACAGTCTTCCCACACAATCATAATTATAGGGAGGCCGACACACATATTCTCTCTCTCTCTCTCTAGGCGAGGAACAAAAGAACGCCCACATAGCCGCTCCTTTCGGCAGTCGTGTGTACTGTAAGCCCACTCATCCTTTTGATACCATCACTCCTCTGTCGTATTCTGTCCTCTTCAGTCCTCCAGAATGTAGAAAGCACCGGGAGAGGGGTACAACATTGGATATGGAAACGGCAAACAAATGAGCGACGTGGAGAGAGGCCAACGGTGTGAAATGCATTCAGAGGCAGAGGCCAAAAAGAAAAATAGCGAATAGAGTGAAGAGGAGGGGGGACCAGGACCGAAAAGCCAGTGCAAAGAGCGGAGTGGAAGAAGTCGAAGAAGGGAAGCTGGAGGAGTTTGAGGAGGATGGAAAGAAGGAGGCATGCCGAGTCGGTGTGTCGTTAAGCGGCTGGGCAGAGAAATATGTAAAGGCGATAAACGAGTGAAGGCCGCCATCCATCACTGTCGGAGGGGGGGTGTGAAGGAGGGGAGAGGGGAGAGTGGATGTGATTAGGGAGAGCTGTGTTGAAACGCAGCAGAGGGAAGGTGGCGTGGTTGAAGAACGGCGGCGAACATGTGATGAGGTTAAAACGCGAGATGAGAAAGAAAGAGCTCCCTGGTCAAGAGTGTGACAGTCAAGTTGTAAAGTATTGTATTGGGACATATTGCACAACAATGGACCTTTTAGTGCCACCACATGGCCGTCATAATTGTAAAAATGTTTTGACTGGGCATTAAAATTTTCTCAGAGGTCACACAGTATACTGAGAAGTACGTAAACCACACACCTTCCTTGTAGCTTATAGTTGCAGATTGAGCGATGGGTGATGTCATTATATTATTGGTTTGGTCTCCGTAAAGCACACTTTATTTGCTCTTACAAAAGGCCACATTTTAGAAATTATCAATTCGTTTCTAGCTGGACAAAGAAAAGTAAACAAATGCCAATTTTAGTTGCACTAACAGGCGTCTTAACAGGTTGTCTGCCAAGATCTGCAGTATTGCAATGTCTGTTTTGGTTCTCTGTAAAAGTTGTGTCTGAAGATCAAGAGCCTTTGGACACAGATGGCACGTAATCCTAGTCTTTTTGCTCCGTCTGCCCTTCAAACGTAAGAGCAAAACAAAAGATGTGCAAATGTCAGGCATTAAGTGCTTTTTTTCTCCAATCCGCAGTCATTGTGGATTCTTTTTTTTTTTTTTTTCTTCTGCTGTATAGGTAAAGGGTGTTGATGGAAAAAGCCAACAGAACCCCTGAGGTGAATGGTGGGAGTGAAACTAGAGAAATGGGAAATCAAAAGAAAGAAACTGAAGTGAGTTCTCTTTAAAATAAGAGGACAGCATTCTTCCCTGCAGCAGGGCTCCGAAATAATAGATCTTCTGAAATACTCTTATTAATTCCCCCAAACCTCTGTGCTGTTTTTAAAAGAAAAAATAACCTGAGTGCACAGTGTACCCATCTGTATGCATCACCCTGTCTGACTAAACCATGTTGGAATCAATCCTATTTGGTAGATTGTGATAATTCTCTCTATTCTTGGAATTTTTTTTTTTTTTTGGAAAAGTTCCTCCTCTGCATCAATTTAGGAATTTCATGGTTGTACACATTTTAGCTGATGCACATTTCTCAGCTGTAAAAGTTGTGGGGATTTTCTTCAGCGGTCAGAAAATCAAACGCTTGTGCTGGTGTCCAGAAAATTCCGTTGAAGGACCCACGGCCGTTTCATCCGAGCCGAGTGAAATTGAGCGGTGCTTTTGATTACAGCACCTTATCTTAAGTAAGGAGTTCTTAAAAGTATCTGTAATCTTTTAACATGGCATGACTTCACAGGAGGTGAAAGCCACATCAAAATAGCATCTCAAAGGCTTTAAAGTTGTCTTTTTTTTTAATGAAGACTGCCAACTTATCTCCTATGCACAGAAAAGCAACCTTGGAACCCAATGTCTCCCTTTATAGTATGTCCGTTTTTAGAGGTCAGACTTCCTCCTCTCTGAGGCGTAGACGGAACACAACACAGCGAGCGACTCTCGATGTTGTGAAAAACCGGCAGGCAGTTAACACACTGCTCTGATTTACTGCCGCCTGTCGAGTGCTGAACCGTAAAGGCTTGTTCACTGGTGAACAAGAGAAATCCGAAGCAGTGAACCGCGGCAAGAAGTATGCATCGCTCTGGTCTGCCTTGTGAGTACAGCAGAATGTTGTAGCCTACTGGGTAGTCTATTTACACGTGTGCTCTGTTACATTCTCCTAATTTTTTGCATCGCCAAAAGCCGGTGTCATGCAGAAGGACATCAACCAAAGCCCAAAACACCTAACTATTTCTGAGACAAACTTGGCTTCCATTACCTGTACCACACCAAACTTTTCCCACCAATTCTGTTGCAGTGTTGTATTATATCTGAGGCAGCCATCTCCCACTCCTTGCTGAGCTTTTGTAATTTAGTTTCCTCCCTTTGGGAATCCCGCACGGCTGCACAGCTCGGGGATCAAATTTCCTGGGAGCTAAATTGAATTGGCAAACCATGGAGGTGACAATGATTTTTCCGTGGCACTTCATTGGCTCAGATTGTGCCAGGGAGCGGCCTTGACATAATGTGTTGTGGAGCTCTCTACCGATCTGTAGGTTTTGCTCACTATTTGGCCTTAACCGCGAGAAGATCGGTTTGTTTTACCCATTTATAAGAGTATACGGTACCAGCATCTTTGTTTGCATGTTTTTCTTTAACGTGCAATGATTCGATTTCTCTCCAAAAAGACTGAGGTGGCATCGCTGCATTATCCGTTTTGAAAGTACTTTGGTAAAGTGTGGAAGTGCTCTGTTTCTATACATCTGCATTGGTCTCATAGAAGGAGCCAGTTGAGTAGCTGAAATTGAACAGCCGAGCATACGAGAGACATAAAGGGCTGGGAAAAAGCTCTACCGGGATGCTTTTTCACTTGAAGAGGACTCGTCTCCTCGGTGGGAGGGCTGTCTCGTCTGTGTGTCTCAATGCAGCGCTATTTTAGTTATCCTTCACCCCAGATGGCAATGATTAAATTGCATAGTGAAATAGTTTGAGATGGGGGCTGATAAAGCCTTTAATTAATAGTTGCCGGTCTTTGTGTGTCCCGCATGCTCATCTTTGATGCACTTTCCTCTCCGTGCTGAATTAATCCTGGCGTCTGTATGGACCGGCATCCTCTATGCACTCGCAAGCTTTTTTTATTAAAAGCTATTATTGGTGTTTTACCAATGCATCAAACAAAAATGATGAAAGGTGTTTCTCTGTGGGGTTCAGACAATTTCCGGAATATTAGACCGGTATACTGACATGTATACATGCAATTCCTTACAAGATTTATATTGATCGCTCTTGTTGGACTTCTGTCAACTTTGGTCAGATTAGACAATGAATGCTTCTGTAACTATATTATATACTGTGCACAAATTTGGCTTTCCAATGACATTAACTATGACAAGTGTCACAAAATAAGTCGCCTGCCACTCGCCACCGACATCATGCTCCTGCAGTTTTCAAGCGCTCTGTTCATCCCTCATCGCTCCCTCTCTCAGCTTAAAATGTTTTGTCCCAACATAAACATCACTGCTTTCCATCCTCACTGTCTCTGCACTCCACCTCGCCCCTCTTCATTCTCCCAGCGGCGGCCTCTCCTGCAACGCCGCCATATTTATGAATCTGTTTTTATGAAACGAGTCGCACACAAACGCACCGCGACCGAGTTGCCGACACCTCCCCTGCCGACCAGAAACCCTGCGCCGGAAATTATATTGACCCTGATTAGTTGACATGGCCGGATGACAAAAATGATGGATGATGATGATGTGTGTGTGTGCGGCGTGATAGTGGCAGAAGGTTGATACACCAGGGCTCCTAGATTTGAGGGGAAACCCGAGGTGAGAGAACAGTTGGCTGATGGGGTAAAGACGTGCCAACCACGCCCTCTGCATCAAATTGATGGGTGTAGTGATTAATGCTACACAAGCACCACGTGGCACAAACGGTCTTCCCATCGGTGTGTCCCTCCCGCGTCCGTCCCTCATAACGTGGTTAAGGTCTATCAGGCTTGTTTTGATCACAGAAGCTACTCTCAAAACACAATGAATTACAAGCTGCGCTGTGACTCTGCACAAAACACTTTTTCCCCCCCCTGACACGAGGCACTGATAACGCTGCAATGAGCCTGCAGGGGAAACCGGTTTCCCTCGAGTTTGTGTGCTACGTCTCACATTCTAACGCTCTGATGCAGGCGGGGGGGGGGGACGCGCCGCGCTTCGCTGTCAAGCCTAGACTGGTACACGCTGCTGCAGACAAAGTACTACGAGCCGCTTTTCTCCTGACAGTCGTCGCCCACGCGGTATTCTGCATCGCGATTCACTCGAAGGTCCACGGCCCACTGCATCTGTTGTAAATGCCGACGAACACCTGCGAGTTTGCACAGTCACAGCAGTGGTCGGTTAGCATTCTGGCAGACAGCTGCTGGGGAGGCGCAAGCATACTCCCGAAACGCCTCTAGTTTGATGTCTAAATAACTATTTACTGTTTCCAACGACGCAGGAAGACATTCTCAACAGACTATGGGTCAACAGACCAATGGCTTACACCCCCTTAGTGTCCGTCCATTCGGGTTGACATAAAAAGGTATTGTGTGATGTATTTTACATTTGGAGTGGACCAGCTGAGCTGCATGTAGGTGGTGTTTGGGGAAGGACACGAGGCTGTCGGTGTTCCCTTCTCTGATGGGACTGAACACATTACAGTTCAGTGTAAATCCGGGCCCATTTTCCTCCAAAGGGGGTTTCCACCTAGTAGGATTAGGAAGTTAGCCAGATAACTTTAATAAGCAATTGTCGACCTAAATAATACTTAAAGCTACCTAATATTTAAATGTAGTTTTATAGATTCATATTATTACCGAGAGAATTGATTAATCTTTTACAACAGGGTTCCCTGCAAGGGCTCATGGATGCTTTGAGTCTGTTTAAGATTTTTCTTACCTTTTCATGCCCTCTTTCATCCCTCATTTCCCACCTGTGTCACTCACACTGTGTGACGGCTCTAATCCCCCGTCGCCTCACACACACACACACACACACACTCTTTCACAGTTGGCGCTCCCCCATTTCCTCCTCCCTCCCCTACATTGGCCTCCCCCAAAACCATCCCTCAGTCTGTCTCCTTTTGGTTGCCGTGGTTACAGTTGGTTCTGCTCACCAGGAGCCCGCTGTGCCTAAACAGACTGTCAACAGTTTAATTACTCATCCTTTCATCCCTCTATCTATCCATACTTCTGCACTACGCGTGTGCTTGTAGCTTCCACCTCTTAGTCCCTCCTCTCCGTGACAAACTCTTTATCCCTCTGTTCATCATTTCCTCCTCTCATCCTTTGACTTCTAATTCCTCTCCCGTCCCTCTTTCCTACAATGTCTGACTGTTTAATTACTCATCCTTTCAACACTCTTTGGCGTTGCTATTTGATTCCATTCATTCATTCAGCTCTAGTGCCAGTGGTGTAGTTTTCTTTCAGAAATTATTTTTCCTTTATTCCCTCATCCCCCCCCCCCCCCTTTCTCTTATCATCCACCTCTCAAGTGTCATTCCGTGGCTTTTCATTTGTCATTACTCAGTGTCCCTCCCTATCTTAAGCAGCCATTCTTGTAATTACTTCTCTTCATCACACTATTGTGCCATAAGTCTCTTTACATCATCTGCCATTTGGTTCCTTAGCAGTGGACAGCGGGCTGATGTTTCATCCTCATAGCCTCCCTCCTTTCCACCCCCCCCCCCCCCCTCCCTCCACCATTTGTCATTTATCCATCAAATGCCACCTTTCTCCCAGTGGCCACGTCTACCTATTTTTACGGGTTTAAATCGTGCGCGTCTCGCCTGGATTGAAAGGCCGTGGAATCGGAAGGGTGTGTGACATCCCACATCTATCATTCATCCCGGCTCTGATGTCTGTTCATGTGTCTATCTTCCTGTTTGATTCATGCTTAGTCGCTTGGGATCCGGTTGGTCACAATTTTCTGAACGCTGAATAAATCGGTCTCTCTCATCTGTTCTTTTAAAATTTGTGTTCCTTTATGGCTAAGCCATGATTGACATTCTGCTTTTTTGGAGATTGTGTGATGCATTCCTTTTTTTATAACCCTTCAAAACTAGTACAAGAGCCAAAGTAGATTAATGAGTCATGTTTGTCAGTTGCAACATAACATGCAAAAGTTTAAAATGTCAGAGGAAATGTCTCATTATGGTGGCAACCAACATGACTTGTGTAACACATTATATTCTGGTTAACTTGGTGCATATAAAGAAGCCAGATCGTGCACACTCAAGATCCCTTTGCAGTAATCTTTTATTTTTAAAAACCAAGATTGGTTTGTAGAGGGTGTTTTCAACAAACTCTGCAAGCTAAAGTTAGCATAATTAGTCCACTAGCAACCGCTCATAAAATGCCTAACCGGAAATGTCTGAAATGAAGGAACCATTATTTCCAAATAAATTTGTGCCGTGATAAAGAGGAAGCTTTAACGATGTAGCAACAGCAACTAAGGAGGGAGAGGCTTGACAAAGGGGTGAATTCATTGATGTGCAATCTCTTTTTACTTAAAGTAATTATTTGCTTTCCTGGCTTTATCATTGTTTTGTTTTTTTTCTAAAGTCCTTCTTCACTCACTTGCCAGTCAGCTCATACTGTTCAAAGCTCCCGCTTGGAAAAGTGAGCCTCCCATCTGCTCATGCGTCTTCCTTACTGTTGCCCCGGAATGACAGACACCCGTGCTAACAACAGGAGGATGTAGGAAATGTTTTATTCTGCCTTCGTGCCTCTGCTTGAACCACAGGACATTTTCCCGCTCTGCATTCTCCTGATTATCACTGGCAGGAGAGGAAGTCCAATTATAGAATTATTCTTTGCGTAATGGATTTCAAAAGGCCTCTGTAGAAACGAGAAAAACAAAAATCTTTTTTAATCAGAGCTTGAGTGCCCCTGTTGGTGCTCCCCGATGTTGGTCATCTTTTACTCTCTTGCAGACTTTTGGCCTAATTGTTTCTATTGGTAAGAGTAGAAGGCAACGTAATCAGGGCCATCTGTCATTTCTAATCCCCCTCCTTCCTCATCCGTGTTTTTGTTTAAATATGGTAAATCACTATTACTTTTGGCTACATTTTGGCCTCTTTTTAACCTTCTCTTATTATCTTGTCACTCATCATTGTATATCTGTTATTGGTTATCTCACTTATTTAATCAGTCAATCCTTTAGCCTCTGAAGAGCAAGAAATAAGATTAAAGGAAAATTACAGCATGACTCAATCTTTTCCATAGCATCATCACCTTCTGCTCCTCATTCCTGTCCCCTAGTTATTCCTCCTCATACGGATGATTCTTCCTCCCTGCTGCTATGGGCCCTTCATCATTTCTTCTCTTCGTTCCCAATCGACTTCTTTCTTTCGCCCGTCTCTCATTGTTCTCGCCACTTGGCGAAGTCAATCTCTGCGTCCCACTTCACCTCTTCCTACCGCCTTCCTTCATCTGACCTCTCCTCTCCATCGGTGCCCATCACTGTGTCCCTCTCCTCTCCATCTCCTCCTCCCTCTACCTCGCGCTTGCACTTTCTCTCTCGTCTCCATTTCCTTCTCATTGCCGTATTATCCCCCCCCCCCTATATCCACTTGGTCGGTCTGATCTCCTGTGTCAGTGTGCCAATTCTCTCTCTCGTGTGTGTGTGTGTGTGTGTGCGCACGCTCAAACAGCTTACGTAAAAAGCCTCAAACGAGGGAACTATTCTCTGCTGCTTCAACCGCACAAACAGCCGGCATCCGTGCACACACACACACACACACACACACACACACACACACACCACTCCAGGTGAGATTACATAAAGGCAGGGTGATGAAAGTCGCGCTAGAACGCACCTCGCGAGTAATCTGATACGGGACAGCTGGCCGACGCTCACACACGGAGGCAGACTCGAAAACAGACATGCTCAGTGGGGTTAGGGGTGTGTGGAGCGAAAAAAAAGAAAACTGGGGACTTTGAGGTGTAGAAGGATTAGAGCACAAGGCTAAGAAAGGAAAAGCATGCACTAATCTGGGAGATTTGAGTGTGCACGTTCATCTGTGTGTGCAGATCACTTGGCCCCTTTGGTTTTTTTTCTGTATCTCTTCATTGTTTATAGCACCGTGAATGTGTGCGTTGGGTGCGTGTGCCATAAAGAACAGAGTTCCCGGTCCAGTGAGTGCTGGCGTTCACCACAATGATGGGCCAACCGATTCAACACGAGAGAGTTAAACGTGCCAACGTGGAGCTTTACTGTCGACGTGTGTGTACTTGTGTGTGTGTGTACGCGTTTGGAACTGCGTGGACGTTACCTTTTCCGTCTGTGCGGCTCTGTAATCCGAATCAGCTCCACATGTTATCCAGGGTTTTATGTGTGGGTGCGTTTGTGTTTGTCCGTGCTCGGCACAGATCTCGCCCCAGGTGTTTCTCCTCGTGTTGGTCCTGCAGGAGAGGGGCGTTGGGCGGGGAGGGTGTGTAACTGTGTTTTAGCTGAACCCTGTCCTCCTCCACTTTAGACACGCACGACCCCACATGCCATCAAAACGACGAGGATGTAGGTCATTTTCATGAAAAGGAGAGTTGCAGAAACCCCCTGTTCGACAATATCCTCCCAGGCTTCTATAGATGAAGAAAAGTTGGAAAATCCGGAATTACTCGCCGAATCCCGCTGTGGTATTTCCCAAAAAGAGGCCTCAGTACTGTGCCTGAAATCCTATTAATGGAGTTTTGATATGATTTCCACATGGCTGTATTCAACTTCTCTGTGAGCAGTTCAATCAATGGCGTATAGGAATCCTTGTTGGCGGTGATCCTCACACCCCCCCCCCTCCCTGCATGCCCCTCCTTCTCCCAACTTCTCTTTTCTGCTCCCCCCCCCCCCCCCACCTCCCCTCTCCCCCACCCCCCCAATCACACAGCTCGATCTCTTCTTATTTCTTCATCTAGCTGTCTGGCGTTCCTCATTCTTTCGCACCGTTTTTTTTCCTCCCCATCCTCTCTCTCTCGCTCTCTTTTTCTCTCTCACTCATCCCTCACTTCCCGGAGTAATTTCCAGGGCGTGTCACTGTCGGTCACGATGCAAGCCGTCTTTGTCCTCCCACATAGAATTAGTTGTTCAGGGATGACCTTGGAAGGGAGGTGCAGAGAGGGGAGGTATGGAAGAGTGAGCCGGCGAGATGGAGGGATGGCCAGAAACCTGCAAAAGAGGAGAAACAAGGAGAGTGTGAAGAGCATGAACTGCCTGCGCTGTACATGTTTCCCCCCCCATAACGCCCCCTTCACCCTCTGCGTGTGCATCACACAAACGTTGGATGGAGTCCATTATCACTTTTATGCCTCATCCCTCTTTTTTCAACCTCCCCCCAGAAATCTCCCCCCAACACTCCTCCCATCTTTAAAAAAAAAAAAAAAAAAAGCTCCCCTACCTCTTCCTTGTCTCCCCCCCCGCCCCCCCCCCCCCGCCCCCGTTCCCTCCCGCTCACCCGTCTGTCAACATGAATCAATGGTTCTGAGACCCTCTTAACGCCTCTCAGCAGGCTGAATTGTCTTGTTTATGCTCGCACTCACAGGACCACCGAGCACATGCGGACAAACACGCTCATGCAGCACATTCGCGCATATTTTACCACACACCACCTCCACCGTTGCGGCCGCCGCCGCCGCCACCACACACCCCAACACACGCACACATCCACTAAGTAGTCATGCAGTGTTACCCTCCTGCAAAGCACACACAGCATTCCTCTCTCGCTCTCCCCCCCCCCCCCCCCCCCCCCCACACACACACACACACTCTAATGAAACAACTGGGCTATTGATCAGCGGCATGAATGTCAGACAGTTGAAAAGTCTAACCCCCCCAACACACACACACACACACACTCTCACTGGGCTGTCAATCAGACTCCAGAAGCCGACACCTATAAGAAGATAATCTCATTATCTTGCTCTAACGCTGTGCTCTCATCTGTATTTGTGTGTGTTTCCTTATGAGAGCGTCCGTATTTATGTACATCAGTGCAGCCGCTGCATCTATGCAGCTTCTCTGCTGGATTTCTCTTTTTCTTCCTACCAAATGTGAGATTCCATTTTTCTTCGGCTGCTCTGCTCTCCACCGGTTTTCACTTTGCCACTTCAAATGCCCAATACAGCTACTTGGTGGGTTTTTCTTTTTAAATTAATTTGTTAAGTCTCCACTGGGTCCTTTCATAAACTGAAGACAGGGTTTTTGCCCTCTGCTAAATGAAAAGATGGAATTACTAACCTTGTTTTGCGGATCACTCCATCGATACTCAGCCGTCACGTCTCCCTATCTGCGCGGCTCGCTGTCGATCTCTGCTCCGTGGAAAAACACCCATCTCTTTCTCTCTCTCTCTCTCTCTCTCTCTCTATCGCACACTTCTATCCCCCTCGCTCGGTCCCGACAGCTGCAGCGCTCTGTCTGCCTCCGCTGTCGCTCCTCCGTCAGGCTGTAGGCTGATTGAATTTTAAGTCATGTTAATCCCACGGAACAGGTACTGAATGAAGGAGGAGACGCTGCAAAAAGAGAAGGGAGAGGGAGAGAGAAAAATATAACAATGCAAGGGAGTAAGCTGCCTTGTATTTTTAGAAATCTCCTCTCCTTCAGGGTGGTTTTCTCCAGTTATTTTTTCACTTGGCCTGCCTCCACCCAGTTACTGTACTTTGTTTATCCATTTCATCCTCTTGCTTTTCCCTTGTTTTTTTGCATTTCTTTGTCCTTACCTTGTGCAGAAAAGTGCGTGATCTGGCTCTGTCTGTGGCAGGAAACGGACTGAGGGGGAGCGGGAGAGAAAAAGAGAGGGAGAGAGACAGTGCATAAAGATGAGGGGAAGGGGGGGGGGGGGGGTGTGATGGATGAGAGCGTGCTCTACTCAAGTATTTTACTTGAGCATTTGCATTTTATACAGATACATAATTAGTCAGCCTTCTTCAAAATTTAATCTAACGTTTGAATTCTGCTGTGGGGACAAATTGGCTGGTGGTTTATTGCCAAGCTCAAAGAAGGGAAAGCATACAGATGCAAACAAAAGCGTGCATTCTTTTTTCCCCACAGAAATATTTTCCCTCTCTTGGTTACGAGTGAATTACTGCCCAAAGCGAAGGACTTTAAGTGTCTCTGGGGGGGCGTTGGTAAAAAGGAGAGGCAGCTGGACAGGCGGCTTGGTTCAATGCAGGACTGCTGTGATTCAAGAGGAAGACGAGCCGAAAGGCAAAGCTCTCGATCCATCAGTCCATTTAGTCCCGACCCTCGTCCATGACCGTTTGGTTGCTGACCAGAAGTACTACATCGTTGCTACAAATGTATCAACAAATGTAGTTTCATTGGCGTTGTAGCTGGGGCCAACATTAGTGAGGGGGGGGGGGGGGGTCAGAGTAGAGCCTCCCTCACATCTCAAGGGCCCAGTAGAGGTGGTTCGGTCACCTGATCAGTCCGTAAGGGCCACTGGGGAGATTATACATCTCATCAGTTTTCCTGGTAAGAGCTGGACAATGCCTTGGGAGGGAGGGGGTTTCTGGAATGATCTGTTTAGTCCACTGTTCCCAAGATGATTATTCTAAGTGGAGGAACAAAATTAAACTAGCTTATACTATTTAAACTCTTATTAAGGGGCCATTCTGCGTAATACATACTGCCATCTACACTACCTACGAGAACATTTTTGCGGTAATACTTTTCATTCCCTTTTTAAATTCAGGCTTTCAAGAGTGTTTTTACACTGTGAAATTACCTCTTTTGCTTTAGTGAAGGACGTGAGCACATCTTCACCACAGATGGAGGGTTTGGGGGAGCAGAAGGAAGGAAGGAAGGAAGGAGGGATGGAGCAAAAGGAGGAGATAAAAGTCTCCTGGTATGACGAGGGGGGGGAAGCGAGGCTCTCGGCGCCCCGGGCAACTATGGGTCAGGCCGGGATGAGCGGGGGAGCGTAGACGGATGATTAAGAAAGAGTGAGCGGCGACGTGTGAGGAGCGGGGGAGGCGGGCGGCTGGAGGGCTGGGGAGGGAGGCCGAGGATCTCGGGGGCGTGAGGGAGAGAGGGGTTATTGGGGGATAGATGGGAGTGGTGGATGGATGCAGTGATAGGGAAAGTGTGTGTGTGTGTGTGTGTGTATGTACAGAAATATATATATAAACTTCAAACACGGGTCGAGCAGTTGATTTCCCCGCTGCGCCGATGGCGGCTGGCGAAACAGCCGTTAAATGCAACCTCTTGCTAGAGATATTGGATGTTGGAATTAAGTCACTTCCTACATCACATGTGTGCAGGTCCTTTTGTCGACACAGGCAACCGCCAGAGATGAAACATGGGAGAGAAGAGAAAGAAACAGACCGGGATTTGTCTTTTCACAACTTGTTTTTTTCATGTATAACAATTGCCACCCGGGAGTTAATCACTAAATATTTCTCAATCGGTGCATCCCTTTGCCGTTCATATTTCCGCATAGAGCATTTTCCTCTCATCCCACTTTCCCATGCTCTTGACCAATGTATTTTTTAACCTACTAAGCCAGTCCTCCATAAAAGCAATGTCCAGCACGAGACGTTTGATATATCACTTTGCTTTATGGATCATTGCTTTCTGATTAATCGTCCAGTGGTTTGGCACCCGGTCCTCTGGTCAGGGAGAGTGACCTTGATGAGTGAAATAAACTAATGTGACCTGCTGCCTGTGGACGGATGGAGTGAGTTCCCCAGTCCGGAGGAAATGTTATTACTGACTTGTTTGCTCGGGAGTGTTTTTATCTGTTTATATGATTACATCGAGATGTAATTGAACCATAGGGTAAATGTCAAAGAGTTTGTGTCCTTTGAGAACATTCCCTCTGCCCATAGATCGATCACGTTTGAGTGAAACAAAGTCAAAACGCCTGGACTGAGTCCTGAGCAGGGAGACTGGCAGGATTGTTTTTAGTTCATCCCGAGTGATGCTGCACTTAATTAGAGGGACGGCAGACCTGTTCTGGTTCGGTCAGGCTAAATTAGCCCTCAGAGTGAAAACGGTTCCAGGGGAGTCGGCCCACTGACCCTGGGCTGAACTAATTCACCAACTTTATTTTTTATTGGCAATTGGTTCTCAGGTCAACTCAGCTGTGGGGTCGGCAAACTGGAAATGACTAACAAGTGCGTGTGTGGCTCTCGGGTGCACACTGAATACCGAGTTTACACCACACGCTATCTCATATATCCAAGGTATTTTTGACAGTGACACGTTTTTGCTCATTGCCAGATGTGACCGGCAGCTTCAAAGTCTGTGCTTTGAAATGAGAAAGCTGCCTACATGAACCGACGCTACACCTCTCCATTTAATGTTGAGCCATGCGGCTGGTTTGTCATCCAGTGAGGACATTTGCGTGTCCGCGTGGAAGGGTAAGTGAGTCACGGTGAGTGTGTGTGTGTGTGCGCGACACAACGGCTAAACATAGGCGACACTTGAACACAAAATAATTAAAACACGCTCACGGAGCACCTGACTTTTGTCGCACATAATCACCGGTGTGTCAAAGGCTTGCGTTCGCACACACCCACACACATTGACTTCACACGTGGACATGCACACATGCGCCATACATACCCGCACAATCTGTCTGCATGCGACACCTGGCACTCAATTCAAGTCACACTAATCAGGACGTGGCCGGCCTGTCCCTCCCCGGGTCTGAATGGAAGACACGGGCACACAGGCGGACACTTGCCCACTTCTGTTGTCGAGGGGTAAATGATGTGGAGGTTTAGGCAGGAGGGCAGATCGGCCCTCCATTTGTCTCAATCGCGAGATAATGAAAGACAAGGACAGACGCGGATGGACGCACACAGTCAGACACACGACTGCTGCACAGCCCCCCGTTCTGGCGTTGCTCTTGAAGCCCTATACAAGCCGTTGTGCTTTTATTTGTTTCTTTTGCATCAGTGTGTCCTCAATGGTTTCCCAGTTACTGCCGGCCGGGGCCGTTTCCACATCGGCAGCAGTCAATGACGTACAGGGAGGGCATGCGGAGCCTCATTCGTCGACATTAGTTGTAAAATAAACTTGAAGAAAAGAAGCACGCGAGCCAAATTTCTCTAAGCGCAAGTCCCTTTAATGCATTGGATTTACTTAGCTTCTTATACATTGTTATTTCGTAATAAAACATTCTCTTCGTGTGCGGGTGCCAGTGCTTAAATGAATTTATACAGAAATGCAATGGTCTGTGCAGGAGAAGGTGGAAAAACGGGCTGTTAAATGTGGAAATAGAAAGCTGGGAGGTGCAAATGAGAAGATTGTAATTTAGATTTTGTTTGCTGATTGTTTTCGCCTAATACAAGCGGCAGATTCTTGGCATTGGTTCTGTTGGGATTGCATCCATGTGTGTCTGCGTGTGTGTACCACAGGAAGAAACTGCCAGTACACTGACACATTCACGTGCATATAATTATCAGATTCAAGCCTATAATCAGCGTGAAGAACTACTCAAGGGAAGATTCTTTGATGGCCTCCATATTGTACTGTTCCATTAATACCACCGGCCCTCTGCTGCCTCTCTGCACTGCTTTTCTTTCCCCCCCCCCACCCCCAGCAACATTTATTTGAACATTGCCGACAACCTCTGCTTAGAGTCGTTCTGTTCAACATTATTGAGCATGTTCAATTTGAGTTGCACATGAAGTTTGTTTGTAGCCTAGAGAGAGTGCTCCTCTAGACGTTGCATCGGAGGAACAGACTGAGTGTCTCACCAGCTGACATCTTTGGCACGTGTCGTGAAGTGGTTGGAGTGCCGTGTGTTTGCAGAAATCAGCTAAAGCTCCAACAGAGACCTGGCTGGATTGAGGTGTTTACAAGACTGTGAGCTCCTTTAAATAATGCATCTAAAATTGTGCGTTCTGTCATTAGGCTCGTCACGACTACGAGAAGAATTGCATTACCAGAATCTGAGCGTGCCGTCTACGTGGCCCCCAACTCGGTCGCATTGCCACTGTAATAGCATTATGATTGGATTATCGGCTGTGCGAGTAAACGCGGCTAATAGACGTCTCTCACAGTGGGACACTCTGCCATGTTAAATGCATGTGTAACTAATAACGCTGATGACGAGTGCAGTTGAGGTGAGCCGGTGCCAGAGCCCACGCCGGCACAGGCGAGCCGGAGCAGCGTTAGACGCAATGGCCTGTTTCAGCACCGTGTGCACCGCCCCACGACCAAAACACATGCAGCAGAGGAGGGAGCAGCAGCCACCAATCAAAGAGCGTGAATTGGAACGTGAAAACCTATAAATACGGACTCAAAAATCGCAGTAAAACCAGGATAAAAATGAAACATTCAAATAAATAATGCATGATGTTCTGTGCTGAGAAAAATCCAGACAGTTACATTCTGTAAATAAGAGGCGGATATTAGTCATTTGGTGTCCTGGGCTCCCAGTAGTCCCTGGAAATAGATACAATGGATGTTTTGGGATGAAAGTCGTCACGTTGAGTCATAGACGGAGGGGAAAGATGAAATGTGGTCCTGTCCTTTTTTTAAATAGGGTTCCAGCTATCTTTGCTCGATATCCATTAGAATGGCGTGAATGAATCACCTCCCTGACTTTTGACAGTCATCGATACAGAGAGCCCATTAGATGAGTAACATTGCTTTGATGATGATGGCCAATGTAGAGCCGTTTAATTAAGTGCGATACGGGTGTACCTCGCTGCTTCACTTTGATCTCAATTGGAGCCGACTGCATCTTGTTTAGCTGGCCTTTGTAGCCTTTCACCGAGAGTAACCCCGAGGTAGCTGCCTCACACCGGACGGATGAACATTAGCCAGAGTGACACATCAGCAGAACTTGGTGAAACGAAAAGGTTGAAATGTATGTGACATTTTTATTTGGATTGTGTTTTTAAATGAGATGGTATTAACTGTAGAAAGTGTATTCTAAATTTTTGAATGTCACCCAACTTTAGATATTCTCCTGGTTTTAGATTAGTTTTGTATTGCTTACACCAGAAAAATATTCCACATGACCTTTGACCCTTTTAGCTGCTGCGATCGTGATTCTGAACTCCCTCTTTCAAAAAGCATGTTCCAAGGAGGGATGATACTACCAGACCATTTTGTAATATGCGTGGCCCAAAAGTGACACAAAATGATCTCTGAAGTGGTACAGTACACGGTTTGGAGTGTCTACTCTGTCTGGACTTGCTGATTAGTTTGACAAAGGGTTGTTACGTGCGCAGCTGCAGGGTTTCCATACGCCTTGAAATTGAAGGTCACACTTTGAGTGTTCCACTCCGGCGCTGTGAACACCTTCGTTTTGCTTGCTTGCCATTTTATTTTCCCAGTTTCCTTTTTCTCTGTGGTGTTTCTGTACAGCAGCTTTTCCAGTTTATAGACATTTGTTCCACTGTTTGTTTTTCTGTGTTTATTCACAACACAAAAGCTTTTGATCTTTTTAAAACGTGTATCCAAAATTAGTCACAGGCCTTGTTGAAAGGATCCCTAGCAGTAATAAAGTAATGAGACGTCTGTAATATACGGTTATGTGGATTATTTACCTGAATTAAGATTTAGGGATAAGGGTTTAGTAAAGTTCGATTGAATCCTTTAGTTTGTTTACCTTGTGACATTGTGTAATTATAGCGAGGAATTACTACTGCTTACATGTTGTTGCATGTTAATCAGTATGGAGAAACATGTTGGTTTTCCACACCCACTGTTGACTCTTTTTAGCAAGACTATGAGTTCCTGAGTTTAAAACATTTTCCCAAACTGTATCCTGCTCGGAGTTTGTTCATTATAAACACACAAGGTACTCCAGTGGGAGAGTTGGCATTTACAGCACATCGCTGCAACCCGCTGCGAAGCTGTCTGTAGAGATAATGTTAAACTACGCAGCCCCAACCCCAAAACTAAAATTGCGTCTCACCTTTACCGAAAGAGCTGCCAGTAAGTAGACGCCATTAAACGCCACCGCCTGAAACGGTGGACAAAAAGGAACGTTTATCCAAATGAAATCCAACACACTGCCCGAAGTTTGGAGCGTGAGATGTGCTCATCTCCCTGTTGCAGGATAGTCTTTTTGTTTGTCTGACCAGCTGTGACGTCGTCGTTTTAGACTGTGCTTCTGGATCGAGCCTGTGAGGTGGCGGTGGCAATGGGGTTAATAGAACTGGGACCCTGCGATGACACCATGAATTCCCAGTGTTTTCTTCAGGCTGTAAGAGGCCCTGCTGGTTCATGCCATCTCGGACACCCTGCAGGAGCAGGCAGGCCGCATGATTTACAGAAAAATAAACGCCGCTGCGTCGTAGAGATAAGGTGTCTGTATGGTTACAAAAAAGTACACGTCAGATGTTGACGCATTAGGGATGTTGTGAGGAATGGTTGTGACTGTTTGCAATACACAAAGAGGGAGATCATTCACAAGTACAAGTATAATTAACACAGAGGACCAACCGCCCGCTAGCAGAGCCTGAGACGACTCACGCTGTGGGTTTGGAGTTCATCACGAGCAGATTAATGCGTCACGGGCCCACTGCTTAAGGATTCCCAAAATACCATTAAGTGGCGATCTGGTATAATAAGCCTTCGTCTCACGGTCCCTGAAAGAGGCCTCCTTGTCGCCCTCGGTTCAGCAGTCAAAAGTTCAATGTGAATAATTTGCAGTCACACAGTTTGGTTTGTGTACCTTTTTGTTGTATCCGCTTTCCCATACCCTGTTTCTCCCTTTGCTTCAGCTGGTAATTCATTAGGTCACTGCCTGACAGGCTGAATCTAGCAGTCACTGAAATGACGGCGACGTGGAGTAAGTAAGAGTTATAGATATATTTCAGAGAGCTTGAGGGAAAATCGGTCAAAACTACTATTTTGTAGCGGCAGAGAATTTACTTGTTTAGACCGGCTGACGCGTTGACTTGTGCTTTTACCATATAAATATGTTCTCTCTAAGGTGGTAACAATCAGGGCAAATTGGTGAGTTTAGCGATGCATAACTGCATCCAATCTCAATTTAAAAGAAAAATCCATTTTTACCATTCATCAGAAACATTAGCCTGGCATGTTGAACATACAAGGAAATTGTCATGGTGGATGGTGCATACATGGAACAAAAGGAAACAATGTACAATAAAATACAATATAAAATAAGATATGAAATACAAAACAGAAAAACGGATGGTAACAGTAATACTTTTGAAAAGTTGTTTTGAGTCAGTCAGTGGGGGCCCGGGCTCTGTTAATGAGCCCCACCGCCGATGGGAAGAAACTGTGGCGTGAGGTCTTGGTCCTGATGGACCTCAGCCTCCTGCCAGATGGAAGGGACACAAACGCTTTCAGATTTAGCCCTCGTATTGAACTCCGGAGTCGTGTCCTGTGCTATAGCTGGTACGTTTCCCCACTGACCTCCTTTGTCCAGAATGTCTGGCGAGTTCAGCACCACGGACAGCGTCCAATTCCACACAGAGAGGCAACTGAAAGCACACCAGGCAGCTCCTTCTTTTAAAGTCAGCCTCTGACGTATTTTTAAAGCTTCTTCCCTTTGTTCCTTTCCATCCATTTTTGAAGTCCTTTTCAAATGCATTGGGGGGGTCATAACACGGACTGTTCCTCGTGTACAGCTGTGCAGAACTCTCACGCTAGATGGCTAGCCTTGGTTGAACATTGTTCAATATTTTATCAGATCTCTTCATACCCTCTAAGCTTATTTACAATGGAAATATGTCTGCCAAAGCTCGCCTGATGAACTCATTGGAAACCTTTCTCTGCCCTGAGCGTTGATAGGGGTTATTACCGGAAAGATAGCCAATCGATTTTTTTTTTTTTTTTTTTTTTTTTTTTTATTTCACTAGGGAAAAGGCCCCTGGGTGTTTGGTCAAATACTGATGCCAGATTTTTAGGCGCAGTCATGAAAAAGTCTTGTAGGAATCTCTCATCTGTGTAATGGTACAGGTAGCGAGAGGAAGCCCCCGAGGGAGACGGCGTGAGAGGTATTCAGACTCGCGCTGCTTTTCCTGTGGCATCAAAAACATTTTCCCTTATTTTATGGTTGTAAAGAATTGGATGAAGGTGGTTGTCATGGTGATTAGTGAGCAAACAAACCATGTGTGACGTCGGACCATGATCCCTGGTGCTGTCGCCTTCGTCTGATCGTTCGTCCTCGGTGGGCCGAACTGGATTCTATCGCCATGACAAAAGTGGAGACTATTTCTGTCTCTGTATGTGCGAGTTTCTCTTTGCATGTTGCCTTCCGAGTGTGTTCATAGCGTGCCTTGTGCCTCGAGTACATTTGTAGCTGATATGCGAGAGGCCCACACATGTCTACGCGTTCCCTCCTGCGGCCGTGCGTGTGTGTTGATCTTGTTTATGTGCCCGGCCGAGTGGTTAAGGCGTGACTGATGGGGATAGGGGAGAAACAGGAGGGGAGAAGGGAAAAGACGAATGACCTGACAGCTCCCCTATTCAACTCCTAATCACTTGGGTGGCGTGGAGGCTCTGTGTGGCGAGGAGACGCAGTGTTTGGAAATCGTGTGTGTTTGTGCGCACGTGTGTATGCGCTGCAGATTTGTGTGCGATGTTCAAAATGTTTCTCTGCTGCTTTTTGCCTCTTGTTTTGTATGTAGCAGCTCTGCATCCAGTGCAAAAAAATTTACACAAGTAAAGTGACAGAAGTCTATTTTCATTAAAGCAGTAGAAAGTAGTGTGTGCAAGCAATAGAGTGGAAAGGAAAACCCTTTTGATGGGTATTGATAAGTAGTCTAAGACGACATGACACAAGGTGTTTTGAAGAGGTGTGGTCTAAAGTCAGTATTTTTAAATGGTGATACACACTGATCTCTACCAGAGGGGAGAACGGAGCAGACTTGTTTACAACGGGCCTTCTGGGTGTAGGTGTATTTAGGTGAGCTTGTACATCAGAGACACCCTGCCAACACAGGATTTTACCTAGCGTGCTCTTGGCTGTCTAAACCAGCATCTGGATTTGTGTGTGTGTGTGTGTGTGTGTGTGTGTTTGTGTGCCAATACAATGAGCCAATGGAGGGAGTTTAGGAGTACAGTGCCATCCTTTTCTGGGTCCAGTTTAAAGATCCAAGTCTTTGTTGCTGAGGTGCCAGAACTCGGTGGCTTGTCAATGTGTTGCATCAGTAACACGTCTGTGTTCCGCTGGTCTCGTGTGCTTCGGTACGTGAGCCTCTGCTGCGTTGTGGTTTCTCTCCTTTTTGTTCCCTAGTTCACTTTTTGTTTCGGCTGTGTTGAGCCCATCCCACTTCCATCTATTCTGTGGCATTAAGTCAACACCCAAATGTATAAATTCGACAGTGTCTCGGAGGGGTAAAATTGTTATTTTTTTCATATCACGCAAGAACGAATTATTTGGACGGATCCCACCAGCTGTGTTGACAGTAGACCATTGCAGAGGCATTCCTTTATTCTAGTGAGTCTTAAGAGCCATCCGAAGGCTGCGGGTACCTGGTCCATCGGCAGTCATTGGAGGGATGTCATATTCTTCACAGTAAACCAACACGTGTGTTTGTGACACTCATTGAAAACCATTAACACTGTCGCATAAAATAAATCATCAATTACATCTTCTCCCTCCACTAATAATTTCTCAAGGCCTCGTGTCTCTAACATATTATTTGGTAACCAGAGCAACAAGTGTGGGCATGACCTTCTTTCTAACGAGTTTGGCCAAAGTGTCGCCTCGAGCGGCACGTTTTTAAAAAATATATAATTTTCACAATACAGTTAGACGTGCTAGCAGCATGATGTGTCAGAGATTTATTTGGATTTAATTTTGAATGGTGTTGCCTCAAACGATTATGCAAACAATCCAAAGTTAATGAGTTAATCATTACCAGGGTCACGTTTTTATGAAATCTGGAGATTAAGCTGGGAGCTGTTCAGTTCCGAAGCTGTCGACGATCCTTTAATTTATTTTTTACAGAGTCAACTCAAAGGTTTCTTAAAACCGCTTACTGAAGGAAAGAAATGTGTGGCAACATGTGTCTGATATGATAAAGGACTTGCTCTTTACCCCCCTCTACCTTTGCTGTCCTTAAAGGATTTTGGTGCATAAAATTGTAAAACGAGTAAAAGGCAACGCACAACATAAATTGTTGGAGTACAGATTAGTGTCAGTAAAGGGGCAGACGTAACCTCAGGCGTGAATATGAAATATAGCAGTGCTCTCAAAGCAAAGGCAAAGAGTCAAGTGTGACTATTAAGATAATGTTCTTTCAGTCTCTATTAAAAAAACAGATTAGAGACCAAGGGAATACATGTATATATGTATGAATGAATAATATACAGCCTGCTTTTTATCTGCAGGATGTGTAGATCAATTTGGCCTTATGTCTGAAGTAAATGTTTACCATCAGCACACTGCTTTTTACTTGTCAAAACGGAGAATTCATCTGCTAATCCAAAAAACGGATTCCCTTAACAGCAGTTTAAACCATTTGAATTGAAATGGCTCACAAGGTCTGTGGTGTTCAGGAGTAGTCGGGTTACCACTTTCATTGAGTGGCAACTTAACCTAAAAAATAGCAATTGGAAAAAAGTCACGACTAGTAAGATCAAAAAATTCAAGAGTATTTTTAGATTTTGGGGGTAGTTTAATTTGAAAACTGTACTAAAATGATAGAAACATGAGTCAACAAGCCAAATTCCCCGCAAACAAAGTCAATGCTTTAAAGTGTTGCCGCTTTGGGAATCACCAGCAAGCTGATCACTCATAAATAATAGTGAGTGGAGCAGCATTAAAACAGACGAGGCTGATAATCGGAACACCACGGAATAAAAGGGCGAGTAATCCAAAAACCGGCAGTGGCTTCTGATACCTCAGCCCTGTTGGTGTGTAAGTGTTTTTTTTTTTTTTTTTTTGCGTCAGAATTCAATTGCTGGAGCTTGGGTGTATGTAAACGTGTACCTGTGCGAGCAATAATCCCCATTATACACTCAAAAGTGTGTGTACCGGTAGTTGTTTGTGCTTGGGGTCTGAACGGCATCACGGTCATTACTGCCCAGGAAAGCACACGTGTGCTTTGCATGCTGTGCGCATTGCTCCCAGAGCTGCAGCCGAGCGGTTGTTACAGGGCATTTGAAGTGGATGAAGGGCCTCTGTTTTGAGTTTGTGTGAGTGAGTGAGTGAGTGCGTGTGTGTGTGTGTGTGTCTGTTTGTATCTGTGCGTGCTATATTGCCAAGAGCCACATGAAGAGTGAGAGGGAAAATGGCACATGGATACTGAGCAGGGCACAGAGAGGGACGGGTGTGTTTGTGTGCACCATTTTTCGGCAGTGTGTTTCTCATCATTAGGGAGAATATGGAGAAAGAGTGAAGGCACTGTGCGTTGGTGTGTGTTGGTGTGCGTGGCAGCCACGGGCTCTCACAGCAGCCTGATAATGAACACATTGATCTGCAGCAGAGAGGGAAAGGACCGACCTCTCCATGTATTAACAGAGACCGTAGAATCTTTCATTAATGCGGCTCGTTTATGTTATTTATCTCATTTTCTGTCCGTCGCCTTTTTTATTCAGCCCTCTCTAAAGCCCACTTGTTTTGTTTTCACTTTTTTTGTCTTTGGAAACTCTTTCCAAATTGGGAAAATATGGTTGTCAGTGGAGACTTTGTTATACATCTTGTTTTCTTTTTTCCTTTGGATGAGGATAGCGGTTTGCTGTTGCCACCATCCTTGATGCTAAGCTAACCCTCACCAGTTTTGTGGTTATGGTTGACGCTGAATTTTGATTGTGTACGAATGTATAATAGAACAATTTCCACAAAGGCACGCGTGAAGACAGCATATTGTAATGCATTTGATAAATAATAAAATTAGAAAAAGCCTGATAGCCGTATAGCTGAACAAGTCCTTGTCCTCCCTGTAGAAGAGTCTGAGGACTGTGTTAATATAACAAAATGAAGCCCCCTCTCTTTTCTAGGAATGCGAGGGCCTGGCAAGACGTATACACTTTAATGTCTCAATTGTTTCAATATAAACGGTGCTTTATTGTCTATACATTGACAAAGTTGAAGATTTTTAACAATGTTCTACATTGTCTCACAGTCAGCGCCATTTGTTCACTACCTTTCCTTGGGGACATTAAACAGCCATAAACGCATCTGAAGCCGCTACAAGACAGTATTACCATATCCTTTCTTCACTGAATCCTTCACACTGGCATTTTTTCTGCGTTTCTTTCTAATAATCTCTGTCCTCCTCCCCTTGTTTCTGTCAACCCCCACCCTCCGTTTTCACTGTCTTTGCCTCTTACAACAATTCAATGAAGTCTACTTGTATTATTAAAACAGGCTTACAAAACTATACTATATTATTAAAACAGGCTTACGAAAGTGGCAAAGCAAAAACATAGTGAACTCTTAACAATAAAATCTCTTCTCTCGCATCCACCTCCCCATCCTTTGGTAATTTATAGAACTTAATTGCCGTGATGATACTTTGAAGGCAAACAAACAACAATAAAATAGAAACGTTACATTTTACTGTTGGTGTGTGTGTGTGTGCGTGTGTGTGCGTTTTGTCTTTTGAAACTGATATTGAGCAACGCTTTCTGTTCATTATTTTTAATAAAAAAACTACAAATCCATATTTAGAACAGTCCTGTTGATTGCTTTCTTTACTCTTTTTCCTCTTTACTAGATGTATCTTGTTGTCACGTTTGGTTACATCAAACTCACTCTTAAACCCTGTGTGTAAAATGCCCAATAAAGACGGCGAGGAATTTAAAGAACCTTCCCGTTTCTTGTCCATCTCCAGACCAACATCCCGTTCCTCCAAAATGTTTTCAACAACCACCAGTTCCTGCACTCCACCGTGGACACCCAGTTCATCGACGAGAACCAGGAACTCTTCAACCTGAAACCCACCCAGAACCGAGCCCAGAAGCTGCTGCACTACCTGGGTGAGTGTGTGGGCGGTAGACGCGCTCACTAGCTATGATGCTCCAGCTGTGTTTCTGGCTGCCTTTTATCTAATGATGGGTTCAGTCTGATTCAAAGTGTACATTCAACCAGGCCCATAGACCATGAGCCGGCATTATGAGGTTAAGGGCTCTGAAATATCCTCTGACCAATTATGTTCTGATTGTTTTTGTGGCTTTCACATTGTTTCATAACCAGGAAGTAAAACAATAGATGTATAAGATCAGCTGATTGTGGTACATTCTGTGAGCATTCAAGATCTTCAACGGAAACCTGGACTGGAAAAATCAAGGTTTCTTTAGTCGTACTTAAAATGAACGATTTTCTCTAAGTTGCTCTATAATTACTGTAAAGCATAACCAGCGTAGACTTTGGTTCATTTTACCCTTTTACCAAAACCATAGAGAAAAGCAAGGGAATGTCGCTGAAAATAGAATTACTCAAATAGTGGATGTGGTAATTATAAAAGATGTATTTCTATAAGGATTTACTGCTACAGCAAATGTACTAAAAACCTGTTGTATAAACATATGACCAGGAGCCTTTTTTGCCTTTAGTACTGATTTGTTATAAACCTCATTGATTATTTTCTTTTTGTTGTTGTCTTTAAATGTTTGATATGTTGCAGAGCTGCCTCTGACTCGTATCCTCTTTTTGTATACAGGTCATGTGATGGTAAATGGACCAACCACACCAATCCCAGTGAAGGCCAAGCCCTCCTCCATAGACCCCGTCATCCCTCCTGGCACCATGGGTATGTCAATCACATACAGCCAATGGCCATCGAATGTCATTTAGCCGACGCTTTATACAATAAGTGCATTTCAACGGTAGAGATACAAACTCAGAAGAACAAGTAACAAGAAAGTACAATTTTCATCAAGTAAGCAGTTTCAAAACATGTTAGACAAGTGCCATTATAAGTACAACTTAAGTGCTGCAGTTTGTTAGTGTTTTAGTCAAGGTATAGTCTAAAGAGGTGTGTCTTGTGTTTTTGGGGAAAGATGTAAAGGCTCTCTGCAGCTATTCACCTATCAAAATAAGATTTTATACCGTGCCAAAGCATTTAAAGCAGTTATTGCAATCGAGATTTAACAAAGAAATTCAACAAGACCCGCAAATGCTCATTAAATACTGTATTTTATATATTTCACTGGGCAATGTTACCACACTAATGCCACACTCCAGCCCCTTATTGCCTGTATTACATTTGGAAAAAATGAGCATGGCACTGCCACTGCAAGGGTTAGGGGTTTAATTTCTCCAGGGACACCCCTGCTAAAAATATTCAACATATGTGGATCCGTAGGGCACTTTGGATAATAGCCCCCGCCGAAATGACAAATGGGCTGTCGAACAGGCCGATGGCTGCTGGCGGACAGGCCTTCCTAAATGGCTCAGTTTAGCGCTCAAGGAGGAAAAGGGTTTTGGCCCAGAGAGCTCCGCTGAGCTGTGAGTACAGGGATGAGAGGGTGCGGTTCATTGCTCATGAATGGAAGAAGTTCTGTGCTTCTCTCACACCTGCTCTGCACAAGAACCCCTGGAGTCCCTCAGGGAAGGCCTGAGGTCAAGCAGGGCTCTTTGAGGAGCTTGTTCAGCCACTGCAGGTTTTTTTTTTTTTGTTCCTTTCAATAGCTTCTCTGTCTTCGGGAGTTTCGAAAGGTTAAACGAATTCTGAAATATAAAAAAAAAAAAAAACATTTTGAAGTAACAATTGGAGATGCTTATTTTTTTAGTACGCGTTTGTTTGTGGAACACGTGGTCTGTGATGCCATTTAGAAATGTTCTTTTTCTTCTTCCCCATTGCGCTCCCAGGATATTGTTTTTGACAGGGGAGATGGGGGGGCAGGCAAACTGGATTGACTTTTTGCCGCTGCTCCTTTTGACGGCATCACAGTATTGAGCTGCATCAATCTGACATGTTTATCAGCATCGTGTTCTACCCAGTGAGCACAAATTTATAACAAAATAATATGAATCCTAATCAGGCGTAGCTCCCCAAACTGACATCTAAAACCATGCACAGTGGAACGTAATGGAGGTGAACGAGACAATATAATCTGGCGTGTTTGTATTAGTTTGCATGTGACTGACTGAGTGAGTTTCCCTGCTTACCTGCACCGTGTTCAGGGCCCTGTGGCCCGTCGCCCTCATTGCAGGCACACGGTACTTCATCTTTAAAACTCACTCACACATGTCCTGTACTGGAGAGGTCCTCTATAGGCAGTACACGTTTGTGTACACCATACTGTAAGTAGCTGATGAAGTAGTTTGCTGTAGCACATGCACGCACAGAGGCACACCTAAAGCCTACTAATGAAATGTGTAATGTGCTTATATCCTTTTCTTTCATTCGGCAGAGGGATTGGGAGGAGAGCGGGATTAGGGCTGTATTATCACACTCTATGGATGGCGGGAGGGATGGGGGCATTTGAGGGGAAAAAAGGGGTTATGAAAGGAGAGGAGAGGGTGCAGCCAGTGCATAATCCTTAAATGTGGAGAAAATCGCCACAGTGGCAGTGAGGGAGATACGGATGGATACGCTGACGCAGGATACATGGATTCAAAGAGGAAGGCAGGGAGGGCGAGGGAGGAAGTAGGGGTGTAAAGGTGGACCACTTGCACAATACAGAGGAGCAAAGATCCCAACATTGTCATATCTTAAAACACATCACCTATGGATCAGGAGAAAGAGGAACTATAAAATGCGTCGTACAGGAGTTCCCTTCGCACCGGGGAGAGAAGGTTGAGTGTCTCTGAGAGACAGGCAGAGTGTCTCCTGACACAACATGTGGAGCACTGAAAGGGCATTATTTTCTAATTAGGATTTGTAGTCTAAAACGTTAGCTGTGAGGGCTGATTGCTGGTGCTTCATCAATGGGTGTAGAAGTACACCCTGTTCCAATTATTGTCTGGAGATATTTAACGGAGGACATGTAGAGGTTAATCAGCAGATGCCTAGCTTTAGGAGGTCAATAAAAATGACACACTACTTTCCTCCTTCCAATTGTTCGCTGTAATTCCATTCTTAAGATTATCCTAAAAGCATAGTTTGTTTGAAAAAAATGCAACATCTAAGCTCCAAATGGACTAAACGTCTTGAATAATTTCCTGTTTTTAGTTTTTGATGATTTCATTAGCCATCTTCAAACAGAAAGGGGTTTTTTTATTTTTTCGTCTTGCTTTTGCTTAGCTCTGAAAGAAATTCATAGGTAGCTTAAAAGAAGAAAGGGAGTCGTACAGTCTTGAAATGTGGCTTTCTGAATCCTCAAGATATCCTCTGCGAGAAACTTTTTTTTGTCTTTGTTCTTAAAACATTTCTTTCATTTGTTTGTTCCACACCTCCAATAGAGCTATTTTGAGGAAAACAAATCATGTTCTTGAAGTGAAAAAAAGTTTTCTAGCAGGCAGTATAATAGAAGTTATGACAAATAGCAACCAATAGCTTAATGCAAACGTTACATACATATTTGGTAGACCGTATAGAGACAAATACATTTAGTGAATTCAGAATTAACTTTTCTGTAGTGCAGAACACGTTTCCATTTAATTAATTGGCTTTTCCAGCACACCTGACTGTAATAAAGCTTTGTCTAGCGCTCCCACTGGGATGCGCCAATTAAAAGTTTCCCAAACACAAGGACTCCGTACATTTAGCGCACTTCTCAGAGGACGGTGACGACTCAAGCTGTTGTTTCTCCCCGATTATCCACCACACAGATTGCCAAATAGAGAAAATGCCTCTGAGCATTGTAGCTTGCACCGCCTGGAAACATTAGCCCAGACGAGAGGGGGCCCAAACGAGGTGTGGAATGACCGGGGTGAAGAGGGGAGCAGTGAGGGCTGTGAAGCTGGATAGTGGGAGCGGGGTGTTATCGATGCGAAGGAAAATGTGTGCGTAAGTGGTTCAATTGTCAAAAGGAGCATCCATTTGGGACTTGTATCTCTTTATTACTTTCTCTTTCTGCGGTGTGCCATAGGACACACACACACACACACACCAAAACACTGACTGCATTCCGCTTGGAAACAAATCGCATTCAAAGGCCATAGTTTGGTCCCAGAGCACAAGCCCTAATTTCCTCTCTGTTATGCTGAAGAGTGGAGAGAGAAAAAATAAACAAAATAAAATTATGCATGCTCAAAGTCCTCCCATTTCTCTCACAACTTGTTTTTTCTATGTTTGGGGTGTTCTCCAGTCAGCTGTATTATAAAGAGATCTCGATAAGTTCAAAGTGTCTGCATTAGTTACGGCGGTGTGATTTAACCAAGCTCATCTAGCATGGGGAATAATAAGCGACGCAGAGATGCAGGGAGAGTGGGATGGAGAGGGAGAGGGAGAGGGGTACAAAGGGTTGGAGGACAACTAGGCAGGTAGGTCTCATTTACTAATCTAATTGATTGATATTTGTACACACTGCAGTGAGAGAAGATCCCAATTCCACCTCCAATATTTGATTGCCTGTGGTTGTGCTTGTGCTAAATTGCAAGGCATGGAGAGGAAAGCGCGATGAGAAAAGATCCGCGATAGGATAAGGGGGCTTGGCTGGGGCTTTCTGCACGTTTTACCTTGTTTGCTTTGAGAACAATTAGTTTTTATGAACTGGAAGTTACGGCATTTGTCTTGGGAATTCCACAGCGAAAGATTAAATTCCTGCTTGTGGAATATTGCTTGTGGCTGAGGGGGTTTAGATTAGAAACATTCACCTAAAGCCCAACATGTCAAGCAGTCTTCATCCTGGGGTTTCTTGGAAGTGGATCTTGCAATGTAATCAGAAATAATGTATTCAAAAACGTGTATCTCTTATACAAGTTTGTAAAGCTTTTGTCTTGCCAGGGTCCGTGTACAGTTTGATGTTTTGATGCTTATTCTTTAATCGGAACGAACATACAGAAAAATAAATAATATACTTGTATTTGTTGTCTTAATCCTGGCAATTTTTGTTCTTTCAAATCTTTTTTTGTTTTTGACTTTGACGAGAAAAGTAAAGCATGTCGGGTAACCCGGAAGTAAGAGTATACTGTTACTTACTCAGTAAATAGAATGACCGTACTTATATTCAGTCTATGACAAAGCACTTACCAGGGTATTAGAAGAAAAATTCATACGTAATTGAACCTGACCCTACTCGATTGCAAATGTTAATATTGTGCATTCATATATTTTTATTTTTATTTCCTTAAAACATACACATGTGAGACATCTTGAGAGAGAAACTCTGCTTTCCTTGTTTCAGTCTTATACAAAAGCTGATCGTCAGCTCCTAAAACAGTGCTCACACACAAGCACAGTGCTAACTCATTATTAAGAGCAAATTGCCTGCATAAAGATGATGGGATATTTGTCGGTGGAATTGAACAGGTTGGAGGTTGAATAATGATGACAGTGATGATACGCCAATGAGCACGAAGATGGGAAGGTCAGGATGTGTGACAGTGTGGTAACTGAAGCAAGGTCGACTGAAGGCTCATTAAAAACTATCCAAATGTCTCTATTTTCGGCCTTAATGGCCCCATGATCGACACATGCACACTCTTCCATGTAGGCATGTTCTGAAAGGGTATTTATTGTGCTTCTCAGTCTTCTCTATTTTTTTGTTTAAAACTGAAAAATAGTTTTCGATGAATCACTAAAACGTACACGGACTCACCACTTTGTACCAGGCTGATCACACAGTACAAAGCTCACGCACTGGGATCTCCTTTTGCACTAAACGGTAGCAGCCGAAATGAGCTGCTGCCAGCAGGAAAAATCCAGTTTTACAAATCGGCGCGCTTTGTATCTAGTAAAAATGGCTGCTGGACATGAATTTTAGTTTTCTTTTCTCGTTGATCTACTTGAGCTGTGAGCCATTGGAGCCAAGACAAGTGCCAGACTTGAATTTTAATTTTAATTGAAAATACTGTGTAAATAGCATCTGTTTATCTTCTTCCCCTTTGCCACTTGAATATATTGTTTCATTACCCCGGTGTACCATTTCTCTCAAACATTCATCGCTCCCTCTCTCCCTCCTTCGCTCAAAGGCGACCCTCCGATAGGTTTCCGGGACGTGTTGCTGCGTGACGGCCCCGAGGGATTCGCCAAGGCTGTCCGTGCCCACAAAGGCCTGTTGCTAATGGATACCACCTTCAGGGATGCCCACCAATCGCTCCTGGCGACCAGGGTTCGTACCCACGACCTGAAGAAGATCTCGCCGTTTGTCAGCCATAACTTCAACAACCTTTTCAGCCTGGAGAACTGGGGAGGTGAGTGTGTCTCTGTGCGGAATTACAATGTGTGAGAGCTTTTCGTCGTGGTGAAGTCGTTCCACAACAAACCGCAACTCTCTGGATGACATGGGAGCTGGTTGGAAGAACTAGGCTAAAAGCGTCCCATTGCTTCCGATCTTTAGGCTAAGCTCCTGGTTTCCCTTAGTTTGATAGTGTAGGAACGGGGGAGTTGAACAAGACTTGCATTCATACAAGAAACTACAGCAACACCTCTACTCAGCCTTATAAGACAGGCTTGAATTTCACTTTTTATCATGGTAAGCATTTTAGTTAAACTCTACGTGCTCCCACATTTTAATGTTTTAACAGTGATTGCAATTTACTTCCCACTCCTGCTGTAGATCTGATTGTACCTCTTTGTTCTTCTTATTTGGGATATGAAAACATGCAACTGAACGCATATCTCATCTCCCACAAGTCAGTCTTCAGTGAGTTCCCTCAATAGAAAATCAATGTTCTTTTTACCTGCTCTTAAATGAATAGAGACAATTATGCGTCGTTGAAACTTCTTGAGGCGTGAAGAGTCCAATAGCTCACCGTCCCTTGTTCCTTTTCAATAACTGAAATTGTCCAGAGAACAATGCCACAGGCCTCATGTTCAGTCGATGACGAGGCCAATTATCAACACTTGTTGATAATGGTCGATGTGAATTGTTATGAACTGATTTCGAAGAGAAGTTTCAGTTTTCCTGTTTGACCACTCGGGATACTGACATTTGTGGAAGAGATGTGCTCAGTGAACCTCCTGAGGATGAAACATTTAATTTAACGCTCAATTATGCAAAACTACTCTGAGCGATTGGGCCTATTTTACAAGGGCTGCTTTCAGTAGATCACAAGAACAAACATAAGAAGTCCTGAAGTAAAAATGTTCCTGTTCAAGGACTGCGCTCATCGTTAAATGGTTAAGCAAAGTCAGGGAGAGAAGCTGTCCAGTGAAACCTTTTCAGTGCACTAAACCAAGTTGATCATGGTTCTCCAGTTAGTCTAAAACACCGTTTTATTGCAATAGGAGAGCACTTTGAGGACATACCACATCAAATAACTGCCTTCTCGTCTCATGTTTGAACAGATAAAAAGGTTATTGCAAAAGTAAAAACGAGATATTTGGACAGAAGATGCTTAAACCCTTCCCGGACTGCCATCTCTCGGCACGTCCTGATGTTATTACGAGACTGACCAGAGAAAGATGATACCAGTTTAATAGCCGTGTTTGAGTACGTACATTAAAAGTACATCTGTGCACCGAGCCTGTGAAACCTCTCCGTGAACTCACGTCTTCACTCCACGTCTGTGGGAGGTTGTTAAAAAGGTCTCATTACATTGTCTGAGACGCTTCTGAAAGGTGAAAGGGCTACCATTAAGGGAAATGTTTCCCTTTAACATTTATCTAATATTTGATTCGATTATTATAAGACTTTAAAAATACTGACAGAAGTATGTTGCTGTTTTTTTCCTTCATTAATAGTCACGCTGCAAGACCAGCACCTCTGAGCTGGCTTCACTTCTGAGGCTCCCACCGCTCTCCTAGAGTGTCTCACTGGGTCTACACAGTCCAAAAGGATGATTAGGCCCTTGAAATAATAGTGATCCATCTCCCTCAGACATGTCTATATGTTTTACTAATGAAAGGGCACAAACTGAGCCAGTCTAAAAAAAAAAAAAAAAAAACCTGATCGAAAGCATGCTTTGAGATTTCAAGCTTTGTGTTTGCTAAACCAAGCCTCAGCCATTCTCCCAATGAACTTCTCTAAAGCCAGAAAGAAGCCGTTGGTCAGATCTAAACAAACTATAGCCGGGGATCTGCTATTCATTATGACTGATAATTCATATTTATTTACTTTACACTCGCTTCAACCGACTGTTCTATAAAAAAACATGATCATCCTGAGCTGACAATGTGATGAAGACTCTTCAGTGGGGATTTGCTACGGAATGAAGCTGACAGTGAACCCTGTGGCGCGGTCTGGTCCCTGAACCGAATCCACTTATGATGAAACCAGAGAAAAGGTGAATACGTCTTCCTTTGTGTCTCCCGTCTAAACGCTCTCATAAAGCAGTGGGAGAGGAGTTTTGAAATCGTCTGGCAGTGAAAGCTCTTGAAGTTTAAAACACTGTTCAGTCGTCATAAAAAAATTTTTTTGGAGCAAGTTGAACATGCGCCTGTCTCTCATTTATAGAACAGCCATATAAAGTCAGACGTTTAAATGCATCCCTTCATTGTGTAATTGGCTGATGTTATGAGCCGAGGGGATTGTCTCTCTCATTAAACAAAAGTTGCCAAAAGGGAATAAATGAATCAACCAAGATAAATTGAATACGCTCATGGATCCTCTTCATGTCAGTACCTCCTGTATGATATGATTTTGAGTCAGAGAGCATAGAATAGTACTTTCATAATTAAACAATGGGAGATAGCATAACTTCTTAAGATGCGTATCACCCCCCCTGAATCCCTGCTGCCACTTATCAGCATAATAATGTGCCTCCTGTGCACGTTATCGTGTTAATACGAACATTTAGATAACCGAAAAATGCTTTTGCCTGCAAGCCTTCAACACACCGTTCAGCTCAGTTGGTTGGTGTTTTTCTTATGAACAAACATAATCTGTATTAATCACTTATTTTGTACAGTAGCTCTTCTACTCTAAAAGTGTTAATTTTTACATGATCCACCTTTTGGTTGCGGAATGTTTGTTATTAACTTTCTGACTCCTTTTTACCTCTTTTTCTTTTAGAAGTGTCAAACCGACACATCACAAGGTGTCACTTGGTTTTAAATTTGGTTCCCGCAGAGCAACAAATAGCAATAACCCTGTTTTTCCCAGGATGAGTAGTATTGCCCTGAGGAGCTAAATTATAGGCGTGCCTCTTTGATAGGACAATGTTGTAATATTTTACAATATGTCACAATGTGTGAACCCGGACAGTTTGCTTCCCCTCGCCACCTTTTAACGTCCTCCGTTCACTCTACTTCGGTGCCCAAAGTTCCCAGATTCACTAGGGCCACACTCCCGCCTGGTATTGATTCGGGTTGTGAAACACAAAACGACCATGATGCTGCAGTGAGAGTTCAGCGCCTCATAAATCCCTCAATGGCCATAGGAGGAATAACTACCATGACTCTCTTGATAGGAAGTCCCTAAACATTACACTTTTAGAGATGGAGAATATTACACCCTGAGATGGCCATACCGGTGTGCAACACAGTTACTTCAACATATTGCCTCCCTGCAAGAATGCTTTTATTCTCTTTAATGCAATAGTAAAGCTTTCACATGCTTCAACCAGAGGCTGAATGAATCACTAGAGAAAATAAACCTTTGAATGCCCGTCTCCCTGTAATAGTGTTCATGCATCATGAAAGAGACAGTGAGATGAATTGGGTCACATAATGTATTTATATAGTTCCTAACATTTACTTCATGGTCGGCAAATGTATATGAGGGTAAAGCAGCAGATTGGTGATTACATGTTGGTGGGTGCCCTGCTGTTATAATCAGTGTTTAACGGACCCTTTGCATGATTTAAGGAATATGAGCTGGTTCACAGACACACACAAACAGGTGAAGCCTGACCAGCATATGCAGCGATAGCAAATCAACCAATCCACAGCGATTAACTGGAATCGCAGAGACATAAAAATTGATCCGACAAGATGAACTGCCTGATGCATCAGGGCCATACTTGCACACTTAAGCAAAAATGCTGAAAACTGCAAAGTGTGTGTGTGTGTTTGTTTGTGTGTGTGCGTGCCTGTAAGTTTATGCACGCAAGCCAAAGATTTTAATGATGGATAATAAGCGTTTTTATTTATCATGGGCTTTCCTGTTTCGGCTCAAGAGATAGAACTTTTATTTTTCCATAAAGAGATTATGAATGAAGTAAATAAGTGGTGAGTATAAGAACCTTGTTTTTTAATAAGTTCTGTTTAAAGTGTTTTCTCACCACCATACCTAAAGAAGATATTGGAGGACTCACACAACACTTTTTCCAGCAGTGTTGGTCCCATAATCATTCATCTTAATTTCTATTTTTCTAACATTACTTGCAGCCTTGTTCCCATCTTGCTCCTTGTATTATTTCCGTTCCTCTTCATGACAGATTACATGCTGCCTGTTTGACCGGTGCTCGGGCCTTCTGTTAATATAATCATTTTGAGAGGTTGTCTCATTCCTGTCATCAAACGATTTGAGCCAATTCTGCTGTCGCTGTTGAATTCCTTGTTCAGCATCACCTTTTGATTCACCATATGCTGTAGTACATTAACAGTAACGTGTTTAACATCAGACAGAATTGCTTCAAGCCATTTTTGCTTCAAATCAGGGGTTTAGGAGATGCTGACAGAGGCTAAAATGTAAATCGGAGGGGGAATGATAATTGATTAAGGGGAAGGCATCCAGACCATAGCGTTCATCTTGCTCTAAGAGTAAGGGAAGAAGCTATTGCGCTTGGTATTCTGTGTCTAAATGTACGAGTGCACAGAAAATGATATATGACAGTGTTGGCTCAGCAGAAAATCACTGGAGGCATCCATATTTCTGGCTGATATGATAAGCGGGTATGAGATTTGCTAATCCACATCCGCAAGACAGTGAAATAAGCGATTGCAATCTTCTTTTTTTTTTGCCTCTCCCACTTCTTAGATTTTATAGGGACTTTGGAATGAAATGTTAAAAGTGCTTGAATGAACGACGCATGTCCGAGTCATCCGACTGTGTGTGTCTTTGTGTTTTTGTTCGTTGGCAAAACAAGTTTAAAATACTTTCAGAGTCTTCAAATTACATCAAAGTTCGCGCGACGAATGAAAGTTCAGATGGCCGCCAAAAATGACCCTGCCCGCTTGTCTTGTCTGTGTAGGTGCTACCTTCGATGTGGCCATGCGCTTCCTGTCAGAGTGTCCGTGGAAGAGACTCCAGGAGCTGAGAGCTCTGGTACCAAACGTCCCCTTCCAGATGCTGCTGCGTGGGGCCAACGCTGTGGGCTACACCAACTACCCCGACAACGCTGTCTTTAAGTGAGTCACTCACATTTCACCTTTACATTGGTTTATATCTTAATTCAGGCATGAAACAATTGAATGTTTAGGCGGCTAACAGGCCTAACACCAATGAACATGTACAGGTTTCTTTGTTTTTGCTTCAAAATCCATACCATAAATACAGGTTGATGCACTCAATGGCTTAGCTTGCAGTGAATACCATGTACACATGTATTGCAATGAATGAACTTTGTCTCTACTAAGATATTCACCATTGAAATTCAAAACCCCTTTTCCAAAGACCAAACGATAGTCAAAACAACACAGTAATGTAGTTAGAACGGTTTGTAATTTTCCAATTAAACATATTAATCGGCGCCTTTTAAACTGTTATAGAATTATTAAAAGTCAATTTGAGTAAAGTTCTTAAAACCAGCTTCCGAAACTGTTGTCTGAAATGTATTTGTGGACTTGTTGTTTTGGGATTTGGCCAAATACATTTAATAAAAAATCTAGATATGTTTATCATTAATGTGCGCGCGATTTAAAATAGCGGCGGTTGTTGCCTAGTGACGTGATGTAAGCCTATATGTGCTGGACACCATGTGGCGAAGGATCCTCGAATCCATCGGCTATGATATTCACTCGTGGAAGTGAATCACTTCTTTCCCTTTCAGTCCACCTGTGCTGGATCGTTTCTGCAGATCAAATGTCTTTAGGGCCATAAATACTCCTGTGCCTACACGCATGCACACAAACATGTTTCCAAAAGGTTTCACAAGTTACCGCGAGGATGTGGATGATTCATGTATACCTAAAACACACACACACACAAACCCATGCACATGTAATTCCCCTCCCCTCAAATAAACTAGTAGTGGCTTTATGACTAATGCTGCTGTCCTCCTCTCCCTCCTTTCCCCTTGAATCACACAAATGCACACAGACCGCTCCGATCCCCCCTATTTCGTCGCTCCCCCCCTCTCCTATCACATCGTCATTATTTATCCCCACTTTTATAACTCCCTTTTCACGCCTCCATTCATCTCGCCGCATTAAACATCAACTCCCCCCCTTTTTTTTAATTCCCCTTTACCTCTGTCTAACCTGACTGCTCTTCCCCCTCCTCCCCCGGTTCCCATCTCTCGGTCTCCCGTAGGGGGAGCGCCATTGAAAATGTGCACGTGATTGTGATTAATGGCTTTGATCTGCTGGCCACCCCCCCCCCACCCCCACCCCCCTCACCCCCCCTCTTCCCTTTCTTCTGCCACTCTCTCTCCCTCGACGTTCTCAGCCGCCCACTGCCAAGTGGCCCAAGTGTCTTCATTAATCAAATCAAAGTGTAATTTTGTTTATTTTTGAACAACATGTTGTAGGTTCACAGTGCAGTCCGCTCTGCGACGAGGGGGGGTGTACTATTTGTGTCTAACATGTCTAGAGTGCTAACTAGATATCCTTTTCACCTCATTTGACAGAAAGATAACTTTATGTCAGAGCCGTTTCATATATTGATTATATCAGCTCTGAGTCAGATATGTAGGTCAGTGCAGTCTGACTTGCTGCCAAACCGCTTCCACTAGAGACCACTTGCATTCTTGTACTAAATAAATACAGGACAGGCAGACGTTGGACTGGTAATCCTCCCGTTGCACAACATTAAGAGTGTTTGTTTATTTGCCAAAACAAAAGCGCTGTGTGGGTAAATACTGTATTCACAGCTACAGTAAGCGCTCGCCCCAGTCATAAAACCTGATTAAGATACCGAGGCCAAAGCAATAATAGGAGGGATTTACCACTGGCAGCTTGGATAATGAGGCGGGTATACATTTCTCTCCAGTCATTGTGCGCTCCTGAAGGCTGTGTTAACTCACTTTTCATGGAAATAGCGAGGATGTTGTATTAACGCAGATAACATTGACACTCATGGGTAGCGATTCAGAGATGGATATAAGCAGCTTATCCCGACCGTGGATATGCGCTATTATCCGGGGGAACACTGTGCATGAAGACAAACTCATATTTGTGAGAGAGATTTGTGAGTGCCTTGCCGTGAAGAGTGAGCATCGGCGGTCTCACTAACCCATTTCTATTTCTGACTGGGATTTGATTGGGGATTTTATATACACGACTGTATAGGCTTCTGGCTGACATCGTTTTCTCCCCTCTTCCACCCCTCCTCCAGGTTCTGCGAGGTGGCCAAAGAGAACGGCATGGACATCTTCCGCGTGTTTGATTCCCTGAACTACCTGCCCAACATGCTGCTGGGGATGGAGGCCGCGGGAGCAGCAGGTGGCGTAGTGGAGGCTGCCATATCCTACACAGGCGACGTCTCTGACCCGATGAGGCAGAAGTACTCTCTGGACTACTACATGAACCTCGCGGACGAGCTTGTAAAGGCCGGAACCCACATCCTCTGTATAAAGGTTAGGAAATGAAGATGGCAGCTCAGGACTTCAACGTGTGTTAAAGTTGTTTACTGCTACGAGTTTGCCATTACGCCATTTTTTTTTTCCCCTTCCCTGTGATTTTCCAAAGAGTTCGGCATTTATTGTTTGCTTCTGAAATCCCTGCCCATCTGCCACCAGAATAACAGAACCATCTGGAAGCGATCTCTGCAAGTGTTTTTACTCTCCCGCTCTGCCTTGCATATGCAGTCTGCAGTCCACATGTATAATGAAGGCCTGCACTAACATACTTAAAATTAACTAATGAACTTCCGGATGCGATTATTGTATTTAGTCGTCGTAAGCTTCAGTGTGTGACCAGTTGTCCTGCGAAAACGACCAATACTACCCAGTCTTTTTCATTATCACGCTTCGTGCTACTATTACTGAAATGCTAGAATTTTAGCTGGCGGTCAGCTGTTCTAATAATGAACTTCACAATGTGTCAATGCGAAGAAAAAAGTTGCCTTTTAATCATTAAAAAATACTCAGGTTATTTACATTATTCATTAGTAATACATATGTGTATAAAAAAAAAGATTCCCTTATCTGTGTTAGAAAAAGTCCCGGATTTCTGTTTTTATGTCTATTTTTGTACCGTCCATCATAAAAGGTAGTTTCTGAAAGGGCGGTTGGACCACCTCGGTAAGATCTGATTGGTCCCCCACGTTGAGCGCCTCCAACCTATTTTCTTTTAGACTATTCACGAAGCGCAGAGCAGGGGTAAAACCAGTACTTGAGCCCTTTCCCATTAAGTCAGTACGCCTGTTCCATTTGGCATTGCCAGCAGAGGTTGAATGACTCATTCCTGCCCTTTTCACCCTAAATTGAGTAAACTTCGACCCGGCCTTGCTCATGCGATGAACGTCGCTAAAGTTCTCCGTCTGAGCTCCCATTAAAATAATTTGTATACTGGAACATCTTATCCAAATGACTGATTATATTCTCATTGAATTAATTTCTTTGTTCAAGCATGGCAGACTATTTGTAGACGTGAAATGATAAACTCCTGCTCCACTGTAGTGTGAACCATCACACACACAGCAGTGGCAATCTCATAAAAAGCTTGCACAGCTAATGAGGTTAACATTTAAGAGAGGAAATGAGCCTGAATTACAACTTCATGGAGTGCAATGATCACCAGAGGGAGCGTAACTAAACATCCAAGTTTGCTCCGTGAATTTCTGTTAATATCATTTTATTTTTATTTTTATAACCATCCCCCACAAGTGTCCATTTAGAAACTCCATGTTGTTGTTACAATTTCCCAGCACATATAGAGTACTTTTTAGTAACATTTTCTGTAGGACTGATTTAACGGATTTTCAGAAGGAACATTTGAGATACTTTAGGACTGAACTTGTTCCTTTCTGCTTGGTTTTCTTTTGGGCTGTTTTTACTCATCAGATTCCACCACGTTATGGGCACGGTTCAGCGTTCACGAGATGACTCAGCCTCGTGCTTTGTGCGCTCTTTCACTAATTCAGAGTAAGACAGGTGGTTGAAATCAAGTCCAGGACCAAAATTTAGATTTGTAACAGAAAGCCACTTGAAACCGGATTAAGGCATCTGGCTACGGGCCTTCTTCTGGATTAATTTATACCCTGTTAATTTGTTTTAGAAATGGTAAGATGATATTTAAATGTCATTCATATTTTGGGACATAAGTCAAAAATAGGAACTACCCGCGTATGCGCAGAGCAAATCGTGTCAAATCCTTTCACCCGTTGGATGTCTCACCCCGGTCTCCCCGTGTTACCAGGATATGGCCGGCCTGCTGAAGCCCCAGGCCAGCAAGCTTCTGATCGGCTCTCTGAGAGACCGTTTCCCAGATGTGCCCATCCACGTGCACACACACGACACAGCTGGAGCCGGTGTGGCCGCCATGCTGGCTTGTGCTGAGGCTGGAGCGGACGTAGTGGACGTGGCGGTGAGTACTCGCGCCGTTTGTTCCGCAGATGCCTCTCGATACTCCCAGACGATCTTGCTTTGATATCTTGATCTTTGATATCTTTGTGTGTATAAAGATATGTTTTTTTGGCAGGTTGAATAGTGATTTGTCTAATTCTAACTTAAATAAAAGTTATGGAAAGTTAGAGCTGGCTGCCAACAACCGTACTAACGACCTTAAATATTCACAAGTTATCGTGACCACTTAAGCTCACACGTTTACCACGTACTGCAGTTTGTATTGTGAAATGTCAGAAACATTTGTCCTTCCTGCGCTCACTGACTCATGCAGTGGCATTAAAATGATTGGCTGATATTTCCAGGCTTCTCTGCTCTTCATAACATTTTGTAAAAAAAAAAAAAAAAGAACAGATTGTACCACAATTCTTTAAAAAAAATATATATTTCTATCAAGTAATGAAACACTTATGCTTAAATACAAAATAGCCAGTCAGGGAACCCATCAACATATTTTGGAGGTAAAAATCATGCTCCCTTTGATGGAAATCATTATCCATTAATCCAGCACAATTTGGACCCACATAACGCACAACAATCAAACAGTGTTCTTATTGAATATCCCTCTCCAGGTGGACTCTATGGCAGGAATGACCTCTCAACCCAGCATGGGAGCCATGGTGGCCTGCACCAAGGGGACCGAGCTTGACACAGGTAAGCAACGTGTTCACCAAACCGCCTGCCTGAGCAGTGACATTATAGCCATTTTTGTATTTGAGTATCTGAAGGTCCCATTGAAGTAATGATTTGTTTTAGTTTGGTAGTTAAGGGGCAAAGGAATGTTCTAAATTGTTTTTTCATTAGTCCCATCAGTTTCATTTATTAAAAGCAATTGGAAAGAGCCGATTGGAAAGACTTGTTGGAATAAAAACCTTCAAATATTCTTTGTGAAAGTAAAGTAAGAATCAATATGTACGTTTTTCAATTTGCAGAGTACCACGCGGGCTTTTATTGCAGTGTCTAACATCTCTTAGACCACAAGATTTCCTTTTGTCTTTTCAAAAATCCTGCTTTGCATCAGTGGGTAAAAGGAATCAATTAACAAATCAATAAATGACAGAGTGCATCACTAATTATGCCCCTCAGTCAGAAAGCCCGGCATATCCCGCTCAGTAATAATACTCTCAGCCAATCATGGGCTAGATGGGAGATGAAGGGAGCCTGTTTCTCACTCGAGTGAGGTCATGCGCCCACATATATACTTGAGATATGGTATCATGAAACAGACGCTCTGCGCACGTACAAAGGTCTGATTGTACAGGACTGTCATGTTGTGATCCAGAGACGTACATCTGATCCTCCTGAGACACGGAGTGGCCCTCTGGACCCCGGACACGTCTCTCAGATACCATTCATCTCTGGTCGTCATGAGTGAACAGTGGTCGCTCATCTTGTCCCAGCTGATGATACACGGTCTAGTCTTGTTTTTATCTAAACCCTCCTTATGATCCTGACTTGACATTTTGCAGTTTTTTTCAACAGACGAACCAACAGAAAAAGCTGATTCTTCGTTTGACTAAACATTCTTGAAATATTTCACAAAGCCAAGTGAGAGGTGGAATTAATTTGCTGCTTAAAAACCCATACAAATATTGGTTGTAGCCATGATTAATGTGGTCTTATATTCATCATAGCGTGCTTAAACACATTTTGACTAATGAGCAGTTCTTCCGGGAGCATTTAGGGGCTTTTTCCCAAGGCATCCCAGACATGGTTGTTGGTTATTCAATCGCTTCCCCAGCCCACACTCTGCCAGCTTCTATCAGATCCTTTTGTTCCCTCCCCGGACCTCCACAGCTTCTTTCTATTTTCTTAGGAGGTTAGCGGATAAGTGGACTATGGATTCATCATATGTTTATGGCCCTTTGGATTTGTTGTTGTCATTTTCACAAGCGGACCTTCCCACCTCTGAAAGCACCTTCTACCTCCCACAGCAATAGATGCAAACTATCTAAAAGCAGTATGATGAAAGACTGCTGTTAGAAATTAAAAGAACATGAAAGAAGCTGAAGGAATTAATACCGATGTGATGTTTGCGCCTTAGTTATGTAGAGCATTGCTTTTGGGAAAACTGACTCCGCTCCACTAACTAGATCTGATAGCTCATTTCCATTAATCAGGAATAGCTAGCTACTAATTCTGTGGATGATATATTCAAACTACGCAACTAATGCACACGCTTATAAAACGGTGCCCTGCACTACAGCAGTAGGCTGCCTGTCGCCATCTAAATGCAGATCATCATGTAGTGTATGCCAAGTCCTCCTTGGGTTCCTATTTGAGGATGTACATACAGACAGTTTCCACCCTCTGGGCTTCAGAGACATTATTTTCCATCAGCTCAGTTTTTGATTATCATGTGGTCTTTGGAGAAAACCCTAACTAATGCCTATTAATGATTGGTTGTGTCCCATGGTAAAATGATTAACACTGCAATGCTAATGTGCTTTGGCACAGAAAGATCAGTCTGTAGGGAAACTCGTGCCCACTTTCTCCTTACACCCGCTGCATGTTTATTCATGCATTCTGATAGAAACCACATTGAGTGGTTGCTGCAGGTCCTGTAAATGGGTAAATTGGTGTGCATTGTCGAAGCCCGATGAAATGGAACATGCTTGTGTTGTGCAGTGTCAGCAAGTTCACGTGTGGTGCTGCTGCTTTATAAAGAAATGCACTCTTAAGATTGTTAGTTCAGCTTTAAAGGAAAATTCCACCTTGGATATATTTGAACAGTTTTAATATAAACTTCTCCCCTTTTGCACAGTCTGTAACCACACTCGACAGTGATGTCACAGTGTCCGCGTATTGGTTCACATTGCAGTTAGTTGAGAGCCTGGTGCATCTCCCCAAGGAGCCATAGAGTGCGTCAGTACGAGGAGGAGTGAAGTCAATCCACCGGTCCACAAAAACGAGGAACAGGGGCCCCCCTTTATAATAAAAAGAAGAAACAAGGCAATGCCTTTTGAATTCGTGGGTCAGTTTATTTGTAAGTAACCAATACACAAGGATGAGTGGGCCAGAAAGACAACGAGATGTCACATTCCTATTTGCAGCGTGTTGTAAAAGCAAAGGATGACGGTAAACATCAGTGTTGGTGTCTCAGTGCATCCTTCAAAGTGAATTGGTTTCTTTTCCAGACTAAATACTGCAGCAGAAACAATCATCCTGGGGGGGGAATTGTCAATCGTTAACACAGCATTATTACCACAAAGCCCAAAAGGCAAATTGGGGTTTGAGTGTGATTGGTAAAAGGAAACCGACTCCACTGCTGCTGTTGTTACGTTGACACATTTAACCCACAGGTGAACAGCACGTTCAAGTCTATCCTCTCCACCGGGAAAACGTGTTGTTCTGGGCCGTGTATTAAAAAACTAGAAAGCATCAAAGTATTGGAGGGAGAGGAACTCTCCCATCATTTAAACACTGTCCGTGTTGGTGACAGAATATCAATTTGTGAGCGCACACTTCCCAGGGAACAAAGAGAAAGACAAGGTCATTGCTCAAGAGCAAGAGGTTCTTTAAAGTCTGTCAGTTTATTCATGGAATTTTAATTGACCTGACTTGAGATTGGGGATGGGATGCAGGGGATCTCTTAAACACACACATGTGTGCATACTCATAGTGTGTCCTGATGTGACCTTGTTACATGTATTATGCATACACATTCTGTCTCACTTACCATTTTTTTTTACCACCAGTAACTTTGTATTCTCTTTTTGTAAACCCCCCCCCCCTTTTCAATCTCCATCTGCACTGCTTTTGCAATCAAGCTGGGCACTTGGATACGTCCATGCCTTCCTTAGTCTGACCTTTAGTCTGTTTACTGCTTTCCCTCACTCCCTCTCCACTCTCTCCCGTATCTGTTACAAAGCAGTAATCAGGCCCTGCCTTTTCCTATCACCCCCTGCTTCCCTCACATTTTCTCTCCATCCTCCTCCTCCTCCTCTTCCCTTACATCTCGCGGGTTGCCAGAGCAATTAACGGCACTTTGCATGCTTATTTCACTCCCTCAAACTACCTCACTCTTTGCTCTTCCTGTCCATTCCATCAGTCTCTCCCACAACACATGGCAGCCCTCCTTTAAGTCATTTCTCTGTAAGCTGTCAATATATTTATCCAGCCAGACATTATGCGCGAGCACACACAAGACAAAAAACATATACTGTTAACATGATGAGACATATTTTTTAATTTGTCCTGGAGGTTACTTGAGATTTCATTTTCTGTCTCATACATGGATTCTATTGGTTTGCAGCTGGTTTCAGTAAGGTGCAGAAGGCTGTGCACATCGGCAGGGCAGCTTACTACTGGTCAGTGCACCGAATGCATGAACAAAGACATGTGTGCGTCTGTTAATGTTCTGCAACAGTTAGTTTCTGCTGCTAATGACTTGTATATTGGTGGCACTTTGTCACTGCCAAGCAGCCATCCAAATGACATATGTGTCTGCAAGAGGCTTGTGCGCCATTGTGTCTGTCGCATACACACACGTGGTATAGTTGTGTAGTGATTGATGTTTCGCGCAGCTTAAGCAGAAGTCTAGAAAAAACAATGCTTTATTTACCACTGGTGTGATTTAGTGTATGTCAAAATTCCCAGCACTTGTGGCTGTTCTTAATATTTGTACATGGGGAAATAAACATTTTAATCCCCAAAGACAAGTTGGACGCTCACAATGACAGAAATGATGAAGATAAAACACAACGTTGTTGTGCTGGCTTAATCATGTCGCACTGGGTTGTTTAAGAAAGATGCTCACGCCATCCATCCTCGCCAAAGCACTTCCCTGATAATTGAAGTTGGCTGTCAAACCGCTCTCTCTAAATAAATTCGCAGGCAGGATCTGAAATAAAGTTTTTTTTTTTTTTTTTTTCTTCACCTGCCGCTGTGGCAGGTCGTTTCTGCCACCCACTCAGTTTTCTGTCTCCCACTACTGCAGCAGTCAATCAAAATATGGAATACATCATGTAAGCTTTCTCTTTAAAGGAAATTATTTTTCATACAAGGAAAACATGTATGCCTATAGGCTGGTGAGCTCAAAGTTTTACGTGCCAATATCAACAGCCGTCCTCTGTTAGGTGTTTTAATTTATTTATTCTCAATCTCCAGTAAAAGTATCAACATCTCAATCTAAAGATATTCTGTGAGGTATAGCAGCATGCACTTAAAATAAAGGTACGCTTACTGCAGACTATAATTATGACACTATAGTTTAATTTAATTTTGGGCTTACGGTCTATATCTCAGTCTAATTACAGAGTTATCAATGCTCTGCGGGGCAATGCATCATAGAGATATGTGGTGGTGAAATGCCGCCTTCATGAAACTGCTAATGTGCAGATATCTGAACTAGACTTGCTGTTTTGTGAGAAGTCAGAAGCCACAAGGGTTGGGAGCCACTGGTGTATTCTTTAGAAATGTATTGTATTACATTTGTCAATGTTTTGTTTGCGTTTTCTTGATCACTGAATCAATCTCATGTTGCAATGAGATATTTCCGTAGTTTCTTACTGTTGAAAACGACTGTGTAAAGAATCTTAATTTCACCCTAATATAATAAATATTAGGGTGAAATTAAGAAAAGGAATATTTTCATTTTATACCACAAAAGGATCCCGCAATAGCTTTTAATTTCCCACTTTTAATTTCATTAGTTGTACTTGTCAGATGAGACTGCTGCTTACAGATGTTTGTACTGTCCACTAACTCAAAGCTATCTGTAAAGAAAGTGGAGTATGAGGTGTTCTGCTGGAACTGGAAAGAGGTGAAGCTTAGGCACAGCTCGTTTTGAATCCGCTGCGGATGCTGTCATGTTGAACGTGCTGTCACTTCCATTTGTAAATCCTTTTCACAATTTGAACATTAATGAAAGCTGCCAAATTGGTCCTCAAACAGAGAAGAAAAGACTGAATTGCCGCGTGGCTCGGCGGGCTGCAGAGTTTGAGGAGCAACAAGCATGCACATTAGTTTCACATTAATATCACAGAGGCTTCCTTTCCACACTAAGATCACAGTGGAGTTTGCTCTTTCTTTCAATCCCAGAAATTCAAGCTTGCCACATTGTTGTTGTGGATGCAAAGAGCGAAGTTCGTCTCATCAACACTCAGCCAAAAGCTCAGTTCTGTCATGGCATTAAACATGTCTTTTTTTCTTTCAAGGTAATGCGCTTTAGCACACCTTAATTGGCAGCAGCAGAATGTCATAAATTTGAGCAAAAGATATTTTGGTGTTTTTTCTAAGGATCACAAAGTATCTCAGGGATTTAACAAGCGCCAAAGGCAAGTTGTAAATGTGCTCTTAAAGGCTAATAAGCAAGATTTAAGCATTTTCAGTTTAGGCTTTTTCCAACTTTTCCAGCCTGTAACCCATTTTAATTCCCACATTTGTAATGAATAGGGTTATAAAATAGTGGAAGTGGAGAAAAATTCCACTAACTTTTCTATTGCATCAATTCCCTCTTTTCAACAGAAGGGTTCCACATTATGAGAATAACAGACTTTGGCCAGCTGGTTTGGCAATGAGTCATTTCTATCCACACATAAATGGTGGCAAATACAGCGTATAAATAAATTCCCCAACATGTCCCATGCTTTACATTTATATTCTGAAAACCAAGATGTCACCAAAATACGTTTGCATTAGCTTTTTTCCCTTGTCAAATTGTTGTCTTGGTAACCAATGAAAAGCCCACTAAATCATCATGGCGTCCGTTGATCTGATGCTGCTTTGCTCTCCTTCAGGCATCGTCCTGGAGAAGGTTTTCGACTACAGTGAATATTGGGAAGTAGCCAGAGGCCTGTACGCTCCATTCGACTGCACGGCCACCATGAAATCTGGCAACGCTGATGTCTATGAGAACGAGATACCCGGAGGACAGTACACCAACCTTCACTTCCAGGTACGCTGACATATTACTGCTGCGTTTGAAACCAAAAAAGCATTTCACAAAACTCTTCATCAGTGCAACATTACATGCGTAGGGACATGCTGCGTAATACTTTCATACAGCTATGTGCATTTGTGAACTGTTGACTTAAAGAAACGTGGTTCAACGCAAGTGTTCAAAATGAGTTTTATTCCGGATAAGAATAGACTCACTTCCCCTTGCACCTGACAAGACGGTGTACACATGTTACATGTTAGTGTGTTCAAAGTCACTGCAAATGGAAACCATGGTTTCACAAATTCCCCGGAAATGTTGCGTGAACACAAACACGGTCTACAGCGAGCGTTCTGTGCACAGTCCTACTGTGTCCCACACTTTTCATGTGACTGAATTCACAGGGCCGCTTACCCACTGGCAGAAAAGTGAGTGATCATCCGGCCATAATTATAGCTGTAAATCGCAGGTTGACACACAATGACTCGACGTGGCGTGACTTTTTTTTCCTTAAATGGAGTAATACAGATATAATTTTCTCATTTATACTGTCGTTTCTTTCACGGTGACTCATTGCAGGCTCACAGCATGGGACTCGGGAACAAGTTCAAGGAGGTGAAGAAGGCCTACGTGGAAGCCAACAAACTGCTAGGGGACCTCATTAAGGTGAGACATGAAGATCAAACGCACCCACTGTCTGCTGATTAGCCGCTTGCAGGAGATGCCGTGAGTCCGTTTATCTTCAGTGGCGATGGATGCCACCCGCTGTGGGACGACGGCGTATCCGGCACGTAAGCGGTACCGTTGCCAAGCCGGCCCTCTTTCTGAGTGGCGCGGTCCCAGATTAAATGTTTGGTACATCCCACCACTCTGCTGTCAGTTTGACCTTCTGAGGCTTCCCTCAACCTCTGTGGGGAATTTTGTCTACCCATTGTGTTGCCCTTTCTTTAGACATTTTCACGGGGAAGTGGATTTTTGTTTTGTTTTTTTATTCAGCACTGATGCGGAGTTGTATTCGTTGTGTTGCTTTACTCCGTTGAATAGAGTAGAAACTGCAGTGGACTAGTTCTGGGTTGATTTCCTGACGGGCGCTTTAATCCCAGGGGAGCTCTATTGCCAATTTTGTAGTCAACAGTTTCCCAAATTCTTCTTGATCCCGCCTCTTTGTTTTTCATTATCTTTCATGAAGTTCTATGTTTTTTCCGCCTCATTATTTACCACCACAGCGTAGTAATGGATTCATCCCTCTCTTACCGTGTTCACACACACTCTGTAATTATTTGTTTATCTAGTTTGCATTCTCTTTCTTTATCAAGCCGCGCCGCTTCTTCACCTTTCTCATTCCATTGCTGCTTTACACACATCGGTTCCCCAGCCATTTCTCTTATTGTGTTCTCTCTGGATTGAATTGTCTATTACTCCACCTCCTCCATCTCTCTTTTTGAAATTCCTCCTGCGTCTCATTCTCCATTTTCTTTCTCTGGTCCCCTCTACCTTATTTTCTTTGCCCCGTCTCAGTTTTCCCCATCAATTTCTGTCCGCAAACTATGAATTCAATTAACACACTCAGTGGGCTCCGCTGCACAAGCCAATGTGAAATGTCCTGCTATGCTCTCTGTTGTATCCTTTTAGCTTGACGACGACCGCGTCTCTCACACAGTCGGCTTGTCGATAACTGAGGGCGAGAGATTGTGTGTGTGTGTGTGTCAGATAGAAATACATAGTAGACATACCACTCACTGTGCAGGCACCAAGCACAGCGGCCAGGCTATATACATTCACCATGCCCTCCCACACGTTCACGCATCCACAGTTCAGCAAAGGCAGCTTCTTTGAAGCTCAGAGCTGCAGGTGAAGGACATTACTGAGCCTTCCCCCAGTCTGCCAGAATCCATGGTTCAGCTAAATGAAGAGTAGAAAACGATCTTGAGTTTCCCTCAGCATTGCTGCTTATTTTGTAGAGATGTTCACTGGGTGAGAGGAATGTCCAAAAAATAAATATGAGGCTCACCTGTACGTCAGTCTTTCCCTGCACCGTCCTGCTGGTGACGCAGTGATGAACTCTTCAAGATGATAATTGCAGTAATTCACTTTTTTTTTTAGCTTGAGGGCGTATTTGCTCGGACAACATAACATTTGTAATGCTCCTTAACACACTATCCGTCATGTGACAGTGTTTGGTTGTTATACATAGAGTATGTGCATCATATATATTCTAGTGCTTCAAGTGACTATTTTGTTATCAGTTTCATTTTCAAGTATTCCAGAGATCCTTTTCCTCGTTGCCCTTAGGTCTACAAAAAGTCAGCATTAGTGAAAAATATCCATCACAAGCCCATGATGATATCTTTAAATGAGTAGTTTGACATTTGCGATGTGTGCTTATTTGAGACCATGCTGTGAGTAAAATGAGAAGATTGATACCACTCTTATGTAGCTGATTCTAGCCCTTGCCATGGGATTTCCAAGCAATTCTTTATTTGAACCTTTTCACAAGTATATATATTATATAAAGTGTAAATGAAATAGTTGTAGAAGTGATGGTGGTTTTTGAATTCCTTAGACAAATCCAAGCCAGATTCTTTCCCGGATAAGTATGACAGTGCAAAATAGTGCACTGTTTTTTATTAAATATCTTGTTTTATCCAAAGATGTTCAGTCTGCCTTCAATAAACACTGAGAAAATATTGACATTTGAGGGAGGATATTTCCTTTTTTTCTAAAAAATAAATTACTTTGTTGAAGTTAATTCTCTACTAATTAACTAATTTGATCCATCTTTACTTATTTGGATGTAGTAAACCTTAACACACAAATCCAGACACACAAATTGATGTGCATGTAGCCGGGACTGAAGTTCCTCAGACCCGATGCCTCCTCTTTATCTCATGCTCCCTTCACAGTTATTCCTCCTTTTTTCCTCTTGCCCAGTTACATGCTTGTAATACATAAGTAATTATATAAGTAGGACAAGTTGTATTTGTGTGCATACTTTGTCTTTCTCCATTACTTAACGCCCTCTGTCACTTCTGTTTTGCAATTACAGACACATACTCACTCACCCACACGGTCCAGAAGCACCCTCACTCAGTGTCTCGTCCTCTGAGGTGGAGCACCTCCTTGTGTTCCCTGGGGGGCTGCAGATGTCCATTCCTCTTGTCTACTCCTCCTCCCTTCGGTTCATCTGTCCAGTCCTTTCTTCCTCATTCTCTCTTACTCGTCCCGTCTTTCTCTTAATCACTGTCTGCTTTCTCTCCCTGCTTTCCCTCTCCACTTTCATTTCGTCTCATCTCCTCCTTCTCTGCTGCCTCCCTCTCCACCACCCTTCCATCCCTCATTTCGATTAGACTTCCTTCATGTAACCCTAATCTTCTCTCGCTTCTCCTCCCCCTCTGAGCCTCTTGTTATTGCTCTTTAGCCCTGTCTCTTCCTCTCCTGACAGGCACCATTCTTCACCCGGCTCCTGGCATTATATTGTGTGTTCCTGTGTGTTTATTGTATTTGCCTCCTCTCTCACACACACACACACACACACACACACACAATCGTGCCGATGCGCACACACACTGTTTCGGATGATGTAATCCTTCGCCCCTTTGGGGAGTTGAGGTTTAGATAGGGTTGAAATTTCAAAACAAATGCAAGCAAAGTACACAGACATGTGTCACACACACAAACACACACACACACACACTCCACTGTACCATATTTCTGCTGCCAGGAGTTTGGAGTCATGCTAGCCCACTTTTCTGAAGCTGTACATTAGTGAAAGTGAGATGGATGGACGGGCAGAAAGAAGAATGGTGCGAGAGAGCAGGGTAACACGAGGGCAGCATGAATACAAAGAGCCGGTCAAAGTGGGGAGATGTTGTCGACCGAGGTTTGGTGCAGGTCTTGTGTGTCGAGTGTCATAATACGAGGTTTACCGGGGAAATGCATAAGGTGGCGGATGAGTGGTGGTGAGAGACTCAGTAGAACCAGAGGACCGAGTGCTCCTGCATGCTGAAAGGATCGAGTAACATCCCTGACTATGAAACGGTGTTTGATGCTTCTCTCCCCAATTCATTCACGTATTATGTCATATCAGATCAGCAAGGCTGAGTTGAAATGAGAAAATCTATCTTACTCATCTTCAAAGATTTGTTTCAGAAACAGATAATGACAGTGGGGAGTTTAATCTTATTATTTAAAATTTAAAAGTGGCTTTGGATTTTCTAGAAGATTGAAAAATGTCCATCCAGTGAATATGATTAGAGAGGATTTTGGACTGTAGCTTTGCAGAAGTGGTTGAAATCAAAAACTACCCGAATGATATGTCAGTGCAGACTAAAATATTTCAAAAAACATTGAATTGAATTACTGCCATGACTTTTGGTACAGATATGACGGGTCCTAATCCTACACACTATATGAAGTCTAACTATAACTTATATTTTGACTTTCTGCCACATCAAAAACATCACGATTGGGCTTTTAATGAGTACGTCAATAAAGTAATACATATGGTAACCTACCTCTTACATAATCGGTCTGTCACACTTGAGTTTCAGACCATCACAGTTCACCTTGACGTGTTATTATAATCACTACCAATTGTCCATTGCCTACAAATGACAGCGAAAAAGCAGGAAACTCGAGCCAATTATTTCTCTTGACTGACTCATTAACATCAGATGGATTTGGTTTTGTTCAAGAAGCTCCTGACAAATTAAGTTGTTTTGTTTTTGTGCCGCATCATAAATTACAAGAATTGTTATTGTAGAGGAAAGAAACACCAATGCGCAATCACGTAGTTACGAGTGTGTTCTGTGTATAAAAGACAGAGGTGTGAGCTTCTGGCATAATGACACTGTATGTGTCCTGGATTGAGACGGATCCTCACCGGAGAGTCTGAGCCGAGCAACAAACAAGAACGGAGACAATCAGATTTTCTAACCCTGCCCGACCGGGATGTGATTTACCTCCTTCCTCGTCTGGAAATATAGAAAAGCTCACTCATCATAGAAAGCTCACACATTGTGGTAAACGAGATTTCCCGTTCTTGTGAGTGAGCCACCCAGAGAAAGTCGGCAGTGGGGGCATTCATCAACCGAGATGAGAGGAATACTCTCGACGACGCCGTGGGTTCGAGGAAAAAACAAATATTTGGCAGAGTGACGGACAATAAGAGAGATGACCACAGGACAGGGGTGAATCATGAGGACTCAGCATCTCGGCTGCTGGTATGAAGACAGAAGATAGTAGTTTGGCAAGTTACAGTAGGACGGAGCAAGAAGGATGTTTTATGGAGAGGGGAAAGAAAGAAGCGTAACAATCTGTAACATGGCAGCAAAAGAATAAGGAAATAAAAAAACTGTTCTCTGGAGGAAAGTGGAGAAATGGGAGAGGGGCTAAAGGTAGAAAAGGAATTCACGGTCACGCTGCTTTCTTTAAGATAGATTTGGAGTAACTCCGCAGTAAGCTTTTGTTCCACCTCTATACAGATTTAATGGCCTCTCCAGGGACTCAAACAGCCCATTCAAATCCCCTAAGCTTTCCTGTAAACAGTCATTCTGCTAAAGCAATGGATTGTTATCGCTTCCTTCCACAAACCCAATCAAACTGAGCTTTAGGTGTTATGGCAGGGACATGCTGAAGGGAAATGTACACTTGTTTAGATCAGCGGGAAGCATTTCTGAGAGGGCTCATTTGCCTGCAAGGCTCCTTTGAAATATTGGTGGTGCTGGTGGACTTTACACTTCACCTGCTTGAATGGTTCTGAAATCGTCCCAGTTATTAAGAGAAAATATCAGACTTTTTTTTTTTTTTTTTTTAATAAAACAAATTTGAAAGTCACTGCCGTGCAACCATTAAAAGAGTAAAATGCCAACTACCACTTTGTGAGTCATTCTAAAACGGGAATTCACAGCAGCTCACTCAAAACTGAATCAAATGTTTCTGACTCCTCCCTCGTGATGCTCAGGCCAAGGTTCACGGGCGGTTTGAGGGGGGGTTGCCTGTCATCCCTCTTGTAAGTAGAATAGCCAGAATGCATCCTGATTTTAACCCCCCCCCCCTAGTAGCAGGGAAAGTGTTGAAGCCTATAACTACGCTGTGTATCAATAAATCTGTGGTGCTCTCCGTGGTGCTGGAGTAGTAGATGGATTTGTAATTGGGGCTTCTGGGACCATTTCTCTCAATTTATCTCGTTTTTTCTGTAAACTATATAGATTGAAGAGAAAACTAACAAGATCTGGCCCCGCTGTAAAAATGAGCAAGATGCCCAGTGCCCACAAAATGATTTCTTTAATGTTAAATTATTTTTCTTGAGAATGACTATAAAATATTCTGACTTTAAGGAGCAAAATGTCGAGGTCAGCCACAAGGAGGTCACCTCCCCCTGAAATCTCTGCATCAAAAGAAAACACTTCAGAGGCACCCAACAATATTCAATCTAGTGAAATAAGTAAAACTAAAAAGTCACAGGCACTGGCAAGGAGCTTTCTTGGAAGTAAAGAATAGATAGTTTTGGGGAGTCTGATCCATACCGTTGTCTAAACATCAACAAAGCCTGTGCTGCCTCAATTTTACACTACTTTGAGAAAGAAGAAACTTTATCCACTAATTGCTACGGTTCCACACTTTTACTTTATTGGTAATATTCTGTATATAGAAAATGATTCTCCTGCATACGGAATTTCTATTTATTAACTGAGATTTGATCACTGATGGCATTTTGTTTTGCATTGCTGTCATCGTTAGAGACCAAAGGCACAAACACCAGTTTCATTGTGCTTGTTCAAAGACTGAAATGATCTCAGGAAATCAGCCTCATAAACATCCAAGCCACCCCTGGACCATGGGACTAGCTTTGTATTTGAAGAGTTTGGGTCCCAAATTGATGAAGCTTCTATTGCATTTTCATGAGCCACCCTTTTATTTAAAAGTTTGTGAGAGAGAGCATACAAGTTACCCAAACAGTGATTTCCCTCTTGTTTTTATTTTTATCAATTCAAGTCAGCTGTATTACATGACCTCCATCTCTCTTTAACCACTTCGGACCCACAGACCCCAGATTCAGGTCTGAATACCAAATTGAGTATAACAGGAAGGCTTAAATCTCTATTCAAATGAAAGTTATTTGCATCAGTGTCCCCTTCGCAGTCGCCACTTGTCACCATTATGCTAATAGGGATTGCTATCACCATAATGATATGCCATTATAAAGAATGAATACACGTGACTTGAAAACATTTCTTTTTTACTTCTCTTGCTAAAGAGGCTGTACAGGTGTAAACATCTATTAATTTCTCATTCTGCTGTTCCAACCCTTTCTTTCCCCTCTGAGTCACTCTGCACGTACTCTTCATAGACCGCGTCTTCATTAAGGTGATGGCACTTTTCTCTATTGGTGAAATCTTTGTGACTGTATGTACCTACCTGCACCCTGCAGACAGGAAACGCCCACTGCCGGACTTTACTGAGAAAAATAGTCGGCCTGACTAACAGCTGCTGTAATTTTACTAAAAGCGAGATCACACAATGTGAAACTGTAATATCATCTTGAATATATTGTTATTTAATGTTGGTCGGTCTAAAGGATCAGTGGTAACTTTCCAGGGGGAAATAGTATCAAACTGAGACATTACTCCTAAACTTGTATCTCTTTCTCTCTCAGGTGACTCCATCCTCAAAGATTGTGGGGGACTTGGCTCAGTTCATGGTTCAGAACAACCTGACCAGGGCAGAAGTAGAGGAGAGGGCCGATGAGCTGTCCTTCCCCCTGTCTGTGGTCGAGTTCCTGCAGGGATACATCGGGATCCCTCACGGAGGATTCCCCGAGCCATTCAGATCTAAGGTACTGTCCTCCATCCACCCTTCTTTTCCTCCTCTAGTTCATGAGCTTGCATGGATTTTGGATTACTTCCAATCAGACTTTTATGAGCATAGGTTTGAAATTCAAGGGTAGTTTGGAACACCAAGAATTTAGCATCTACCAGAGGTATTTATGACCTAAAACCTTTTTTTACTTTTTATCTAAGCACCGCATCACACAAGGACAGCCCATTTAACACTTGCATCCTTTAATAAACAGTTGCTCTAATGCAAGAAAAATGTTTTCCCCTATGGTATTAATATTATCTTTAACCCGAAGTGAAATATTTAACTACAAATTATTTATTAATTTACAGAATCCCAAAAAGGCCATTGTTACCTTATGAAACTGTTTTAATGGAGAGAAAAATGTTGTTAATATTAAATTAATGTGGACTTACGTTTTTTTCGCAGTGAACAATCAGTGTTGATTTTGATACATTTTGTGCAGATAACAAAGAATATAGCATTAATTTGCTCCGCTGAGAACATGAGAATATTGATCAATTTCAAGAAATAGAGCCAAAGCTACAACTTCGAAGCTATAGCTCTAAACCTGATGTACTACTAGAATGCATGTTGCAATGGGATCAAAGGTTTTTTTTAATCAAAAAGTAAAAAAATGTCCCTGCAGGGGCAAAACGATTTAAAGCACACGTGTAATCAAGTGAGTGCGGATCCACACTCAGATTCTGTCACATGCTTGGTTGCAACTGACTGTTCCTCAAGGGGAAGAAAACCGTAATATTGCTCTGTCCTGTTTTTTTCTTCTTGTCTCCTGTCTTCACCACTTCGGAGAAAGACTTTCATGTGTATCAGGGGGCAACAGCTTCAAGTCTCTTCAGTGAGAGGCGCACAAACACAAAAAACACTCAACTAAAGGAACATTTTTCACATTGTCCCAAAAATCTGCTGAAATATTGGCATACAACCAAAAGTTGTTAGAGAAGGAAACAAGTATACCAAGACTTTTGTTTCCATGAGCCGGCTCGTGCCCACGTTGGGAAATATTTGCTGTTTTCCACAGACGAATTATCTCCCCATGTGTGGCTAAGAATGTGCCCCTTTGTATCTGTGCACTCGTGCATCTACAGAGCATTTTAACATGACTTGGAATATAATTAACAGATGAATCAGATACGATTAGATATTCATTCTGCCATATTATATCGGCCAACTAATTAAATTTAGCAAATGGGTGTTGTCTCCTGCCTTGTCAACTTCACCTTTATACTTATGTATCTGATCTTTTCATTGTGTAGGTGTCTGAACATGCCCTCCTAGTCTCTCCAGTTAATATTTCTTCATCGCATCTTTCCTCATCTTTGTTCACCTCTTTGTGAAGTTAACTAATGTCCTGTCAACCTCATCATCAGGTTCTCCTTTCGCTCGCTGTCTCTGTACACTGGTCTATAGTCCAAAGATTATATGATCGAGTATTTCAGCTTCCTATGGAGCCAAATCCAGGCCAAAGGTTTTGATCATTTGAAAATTTGAACCTGTTTTGGTCTTGAACATTGAGAAATGCAACAATGTATTCAAAATAACAGCAAGTGGACGAAAAGTATTTGGTTTAATATGGTTTTGACTCTGTTCTATATATTTTTTTATTACATTTTTGTTAATTATATAAACATACTTATTTTTAGCCTGGATTTGGCTCCATAGCTTCCCAGGCAGTCCCACCTATGCCAATCAGTTAGTTTTCATTTTAACATAGTATCCGACTGCTGTGATCGCTGCCTCTATTTTTTTTTTTTTTTCAAACTATTAAATTACTATTACAAATAGAAAAGGCAACTTCAAAGAACCGAACACTTTATGCATTCAGAGACATGTCATTTCTGTAATCCACCCGCTGATATTTAATGCACAAACACTAGGAGGCTTTTTTCACACATTTTGTCTTCATCATTCTAATTCAGTTAAATTCAGAGCTCAGCTTTGGTCCAAATTAATTTTTACTTTTCTTCCACAATGTTTTTCTGCCTGTTGATTGTGTGGCCCTGTGTTTACATGCACGCTGTAAGATGGAGATGAATCTTTCTATCACCCACTGAATATCGCTGTACTTTTAGAGTATAAATCAAAGTAATTGGTTTTAAGCTCATGTGAGTTAGATGAAGGAAATGTAGTTTAAAGAAAACAAAACATTGCTCTATTTATTGAATTATTTCCCTGAAACAGAGCCAGTATTCCTTTGAGTAGTGTGCCCTGTGTCAGGCATTGCGCATCATTTGCGGTTACTTCACTGACTCCATCTTAGTCATGGTGGATTGTTTGTGTCTCTATGTGGCTGTAATTGCTAGTTCCTGAGTAATTAGCTTATTAGTGAGCTGCTGTGAATGTTCTTGCAAGCATAGACATATACACCCCATTTCAGTGCTGCATGCAAGACCTGTGTGTGCTGCAGCTGAAGCCTACTTTTGAAGTCCTGTTTTTTTGATGGAGCTTTAGGTGTCATTAATTAATTAGAATGCATCATAGCATATGCATTCATTGGAGTCCCATACTGCCTTAAATGCACATTTGTATGCATGGCTAAGTGCCAATTGAGGCGTTTCCTGGTCCTCTCAATTCTATTGCTGTGTGGTTGAACAGAGACAATTGTCAAGAGAGGGAGACTGGGAGCTTAGTGATGGGGCTTGAGGGAGAGAATAAGGAGGCCATCAGACACGAGGTAAATTCAAAAAATACAATTTTTGTCAAAGAATCCAGCACAGTGGTAGCGCACTTGAAAAGAAACCATAAAAGAGTGTGGGAGTGTGTTTTTGAGTGGTTTTAAGAGAAATGTGGAACCAGAGGAAATAACCTTGAAGGAAGCGTTTGTCTCTCCTTCGTTTTTGAACGTACACACACGCACTGTCTCACAATCAAACTCGCACACTGTCACTTTGTCTGTGACTCACACTCAAACAAACAACCAGTTTAAGGGTAAAGCATCCTCAGAGGATGCCGTGTTAATAAGAGAAGACTCAAATGAGCCTGCCATCTTTGAAGTGTCTCTCCCCCTCTCTCTCTCTCTCTCTCTCTCTCTCTCATACACACACACACACACACACACACACACACACACACACACACACACACACACACACACACACACACACACACACACACGTGAGTCAGCTATCTTTGAACTGTTCTGTGCTCTGTGACTAATAGCATTGCACTGGGCCCTTTGTGTGGGGATTCTTGCAGAGCACGCACACAAGCACTCATAAATGTGCCGAGATGCTGCGGTGACACAAAGACTAGAATATGACCGTGCACACACATGTTTGCAAACACAACATTATGGACAGCATGTATACAAACAGACGACATGTGAAACCCACATGCACACTAACAATGCAGCATGTTGGCTTCGATGAATATTTTGATCTGAATGAAGCAGAAATAAAGGCGCACACACACTCAGGTAGGAAGGTAGCACAACCCTCCGCCGTGGCCCTCAGATTGCTCAATGTCTCAAAGTCGTGTCAGATACCAGCAGCTGCGTGGACAGAACAAAATAACAGCGGCCATGTATTTCTACCTGCCTCCCTCCTGGAATCTCTACCTCACTCTAGTGCCTTGACATGATGCAGCTTCTATCCGTACTTAAGAGTTGGGAAGGTTTTACCAGCTGTTTACACAGCCCACGAGTGGGAAACGGCTATATGACTTTAAATACTAAATGTTAGTGATCTGTTTTACCTTCGATCTTGTGTTGCTCTCCTCCAACTTGCTCACTTCTTTTCTTTCTCACCCTCCATCCCAGGTCCTGAAGTCCCTGACTCGTATCGAGGGTCGTCCCGGCGCCTCTCTGCCACCCATGGACTTCAAAGCCCTGGAGGAGGGTCTGCGGTCTGCACACGGTGATGACATCACCCCTGAGGATGTGATGTCCGCCGCCATGTACCCGAAGGTGTTCCAGGAGTTCAGGGAGTTTACTGGTGAGTGGGCACACTTCACAATGTGTCTCTGTATTCAGATCAACAACTTATTAGATATTTTTTTTGTTTGATCAGATTGGATCTGTTCTACCTGGTAGTGTTTTGTCCCACACACTCCGATTGTCATGTGTATTATCATTCGGGCTTGAAATTAGCAGCCGATCTTAACTAAGAAACATTCAAGTTCAAACATCAGGTAGAAACGTTTTGAGTTGCTGTATTTGTAAATTCAGGGGGCAACACATTTACCTGACTCACGAATTTGCATAACCCATTTATGCTAGGGGGGGGGGGGAATCAGCATAAGCAGTAAAAGCTTTTTTTGCAGTCAGCAGCAGCTGCAGGCTGTGATGTTGGAATAATCCAAGAGGATTCGCAATGTAAAACGTTGTTTACAGGAGCTACCGTAACGTTTAGCTGCTTAGAGTAACACAAGCTTAAATACTGCTTTGAGGAGTGAGGGGGGGCCTTTTTATTAGAATCTTTAGTTGTGTAGCAATGCCCTCATTACTTCAGCATCATCCGATCTTATTTCTGATAATAAATATTGCTCTAAAACCATCCCTAAAGCAGTAGTTTTGTTTGCATGCCCTGTGTGGTGAAGTGTGCTGATATTAAGGCCATCTCTTCCACCAGCTAACTTCGGTCCAGTGGACTGTCTCGGCACCAGGCTGTTCCTGGATGGACCCAAGATCGCAGAGGAGTTTGAGGTACACATCTTGAGATCGTTGCACCCTAAAATGTATGTAAATATATGAGCATCTATCAGGAAGGATCACTTGAAAAGCTGTGGCATTGTGGAGAAATTGGAAAGCGCTCTTTTGGTAATTAGTGCATTACATATTGTGGAGTCAAAGTTAGGAAAGAAAAAAAATGAACCATAGGAATACTATTAATTCCATTAATAATGTATTAAGTAATCCATTTAGCTACTTTATTAGTTGTGCTGTGACAACTGACAGAAGGAAATAAGTGGAATCCATCACTGCAGTTTGGTGGGAAGGACCGAGATATTAACACTGTATCAAGGGAACAAGAAACTACATTTCTGATCCCTGTAGCCCTCATATTGACCATCCCGACACAGAAAGAATAGATTAATTGAGTCATATGATTTGTGAGAGTGGGGCAGTGAAAGCCTCAGAGGGCCCAAATATGTCCCCTATGCATTTCAAAAGCTTGTACCTATTGTTTATCTTCCAACCTAAGTGAACACTTCCACCCAATGAGGAAATGAAACACACGAGTTGAATGGCAGATGAGTGGGTTGTGTGAATGTCACACTCAGTTGGGGAGAGGATATGATCACTTGTTGCTTATTGACATCTGAGTAGCAAAACGGTTTCCCGTCAACTGGGACATACGTAAGGAACCTCTCAGAACGCGGGGCGCAGGTTCTGATTGCATCGGGTGTCACAATCCGACATCGGATGAAAGAAGCTTCTTTTGAACTTGTTTCTGAAGGAGATGTTGAAGGAGTCAAAACATGCTTCTTGACAAGATATTTAAAACCTGAAGTTTAAATTCAGTTTTAACAATTTTGTGTTGGATGTTTAGTGTTTGCATTGTGAACACAGACATCTATTCATACACGACCGAGGAAACACAATCATTGCAGACTGCACATGGAAAATAAGAGGAGAGCTGTGCACTTGTTCTGATGCCCAACACATTGATGCAGTAGGACACTACTGTGCCCAGGAGACCAGTCCGAGGACCTTTTGTGACTCAGCTCTTTATCAGCCTTGTATAACGGTTTTGTTTTTGTGTCTGTGAGGAACGGGACGTTGTGCTCCTAGTGGAAACAAGCAGAATGTGAGTTAATGGTAATAGTGTTGACATTCAGTATTGTAACATTGTTACACTTACACATTTGTGAATTGAAGCTGAGGATAAAATGGAGTTAAAAGTGCAAAGTGGACCTGATTTCCCTTTTAACTCCATCACTGCTATAAGGATCTGGGAAATTCTCTTACACCTTGCAGAGTCCAAATGAATTTAAACACCAGTGCCAGTGCCTGCCCACAGTAAATACTATAACAGCTGTGTTAATCAAAGCACTGAAATAAAAAAAAAGGGGGTGTACTGAATGGAATTAACTGTGGTCCATTGGGCGCCTGAAAGTCATGAGCCTTGTGTGAGATGGAAATGATTTCAGAAGTGTCCAAGACCATAGCAGCGTTTTTAGGCTGAATCCAACCTTTTTAAAGGCCTCGCTGCAAACGTAAAAATGTTCAAGGTGCTTTGAAAGTTTTTGCAACTACATGGACAGCTGATATCATTTTTCCATAGTTTCAATTGCAACAGCAAACTGGGGCCGACAAGGGGGTCGCAGTTTCATTCCCCACCCAAAAAAATGAATAGGAGAGAGAGAGAGGGTGAGAGAGAGAGCATCAGAAAGACACAACAAATGGATTGAAAAACTTCCCGTTAAAGGTTACTTCACTGTTACCAGCTTCCATTTTAATATTATTATTATAATCCAAGTAAACTCCGCTTTTCCAGCTACATTTCTCTCCTCCTGATCCTTTCCCTCATTATGAGTAACACACAGATTTAAATGACATTGATTCAGAGCGGCCGAAGGCAAATGCGGTTAATTATTGCATAATTTCACTGCAGCCAAATGTTTCTAGGCTGTTGTTAATTGTTTTTTTGGAATTATTTAGGACATGCAAAGCACTAATACTCTACTGCTGTAGTAATAGCTAAAAATCAGGAGCTGCATTGATTGCACTGATCTAGTTTTGAACCCCAGACGGTCAGACCCCCCACGCTCCTCTCCTCTCCTGTTAATCACCCGGTGTGTGTGTGTGTGTGTGTGTGTGTGTGTGTGTTTACCATCTGATGCACCTGCAGTCAGATGACAACATGTCCTTTAAATACTTTGACTACATTGTTAGTTTTTGTATTTAGGGACCCCATGTTTGATCTGTGCTGTTCTTTTGTAATTCCTGCAATGTATTCTGGTCATTCAAGTATTTCCCAGATGCAGAGCTGTTGTTTGGTTTCCTCCCCTTCACATTTTACCTTTCCTTGCTGCAGGTGCTTATCTAATCTACACTCCTTCAGAACTGTTATTTTTAGAACTTTCAGACCCATTTCTGCCTCCCATCATTCATCCCCACAGAATCAAGCTCCTCACTGTTGTCATGACGATGGGTACTCCCACCAGATCAGTTCCCATTAGTGTGACGTCAGAAAATGACCTGTCACAAGCAGTTTGAGGTTTGTCTTTTTACTTTTACTTAGAAGAATTCCTCCAAGGCGAAAAGAAGCTCCTGTAGTTAATATAAAAATACATGGTGTATATTGAACTTTATGTAACGAGCCCTTAAAAAGACTAGTAAAATAAAATATATATAAATTGATAAAGCCCACCAAAATACTAGGAGATGAAAAGATAAGCATAGAAAGCACTTACAGAATTGTTCCAGCACTACTTACTACAAAGAGATGTTACAGATTCAGGCAGCAGAGCCCCTCTTGGGGACCGAGGCGGTGCTCTGGCTCATCGTGGAGCAGCTACACAACTCGATAAGATAAGCCACCAAGTGTTTTAAAGGTGATCTGTAATGTCAGAAAATCCATTGTGAAACCTACTGATCACCAGTAGCTAAAAGAGGGCTGATATCTTATCTCTAAGTATTTTTTTAAAGCTGAGCAGCTGCATTTTTTGGTTTAACCCTGAACATAATGAATGATACGAATAAGATGATATCAAAGTACGAATGACCTTCTTTAAATCAGATTGAGAGAGAAGATTGATGGTCAAGATTCTTAAAATATAATTGATGTTTTTAACACGAAGGTTGAATATTACGTCCAGTTTTTGGGCTGAATGCTCCAGATTTAAGTTTTACATTTTTTTACCTTTGGCAGGACCGTAGAAGTACAAACATTTCTTTTAATGTAGTTGGAGAACATCTACCCCTTTATTTCTGAATGATGAGATAAACACTAATTGCCTCCTTCATTGTCGTTTTATTAAGTGTGCCAGCTGCATAACAAGAATAATAATAGTCCTGAATTTTGTGTTATTGTATTGTGTGTCTCAGTGGTACATGTACACACGGAGGAACGGGATGTAGGAACTATTTATTTTGCTGTCATTTCTATTCAAATTGTTTTTCTGTTCATAAAACTAGGCCGATTATTTTATATCCCTGTAGGTTGTGTAATTAAAGAGAATCGCATGTTTGATTAGTATTTACTTCTAGTCAAAAAAGTTGTTTACGGCTTTGCGGTAATTGCTTCTTTTGTATCAATAGACAGATGATCTACAGAACATATGCCATCACTGCGACCCATAATCACAGCATTAAGGAGTCAATACTTTACTGTGCGGGTAATTACATTGTTAAGAAATGTTGCTATCTTGAAACATTTCTGCACACAATAAGAAAGACACTATTGTCCTCTATTCTCACATTTTCTTTTTGATATCTGGGTTATTAAAACATAGACATCCCAATTCCCCGACAAGTTGACTATAGGGTGATATGAGGTGTATGTTGGATTAGACGTGCAAGAGGCAGGTTGAGCGACAGCTGCTGCAACTTTTTCAGTTCTGCATCGGGGGGGAAAACGGCTGTTGTCCAATGCACGGAGAGTTGGTGTGGGCGTGTCGAGTGTCGGCCTGTCTCAGGACAATCACTCATGGTAATTAGTAGTTGCTCAAATGAACCCTATTTATTTTTGTGCTTACACAGATTTCTTTCTAGCATTACAGTCGTGATGTGCCCTGAGGTACGAGTCTTGTGGACTCGGTACTGGATACACCAGCCATGTAGTGGGAAGTACATATAAAGTCTCTCACAGTAATCATTTGATGTGTGTAAGGTAACGGGAAACCAAAGGTGGTTAGAGTTGGGTGTGAAAGGATTTTATTGACTTTGAAAGCATACGTAGACGGCACAAATTCATGTTCAAACCAACCTATTCTTTTTGTAGTTTCTACAGCGGATGGCTCTTAGGCGGATGTGTAGCAGGCGGTGCTTTGGCATAAGTGCTTTGTGGATTGTGGGTGGGCGACTGGACAGACGCATGTGTCGAACACGGAGACAATGGGCCTGGATATGTTACCTGCAATTGGATTTAGAAGGGAAGTCGATAATAGAAGCCGGCTGCATGGGATGGAGGTCAGCGTGAGGCAGGTAGGAATAAGCAGTGAGTGGGTTTTTGAGCTTGTGATTAATCTTTGAACCTCTTAATGAGTCTCTGGTGTTTTTGATATTCAGCCCTGTGCACTGAAGTGTAACGCTGTGTAAAACTGGCATGCCATGAATCCTGTGCAGCTCTTCAAAGAGAGGCACACTGTATTTTTCATGGGAACCGTTGTAGTGTTGAAGCCACACAGTTGCAAGGGGGAAGGCAGTGTTTTTTTTTGCAAAGTGCTGCCAAGAGCCTGACAAAACGGCACAAGCTGGAGAGAAGTTCAGCCTGAGGGCGGGAGAGAGGGGTGAAGATTCAGCGCTCAGGGACAAGCCGAGGAAGAAAAGAGCAATGGAGACAGATGAAGAGTCAGACAGGCAAAATGAAATTTAGATCAATACGTACCTGCAGAAGCGCATATGTTCCTCTTCCGACTGACTAAGTTTGGAATATCAATAGAGACGCAACAGTCAAGATGCTGAGGAGAGAAAAAAAAAAGGATGAGAGGGGAAAGGTTGAGTAAAAATGTTGAATAGATGCAGCAGAGGAAGCACGGAGAGCCGCAGACAAATTAAAGAGCAGCCAAAAGGGGAAGATAAGGGGAAATTAACAACAGCATGAGCTGGAGCGACGCCCCAGATGTGAAATTGAAAGCTGGGACACACACACACACACACACACACACACACACACACACACACACACACACACACACACACACACACACACACACACACACACACACACACACACACACACACACACACACACACACACACACACACACACACAGAGAGAGATTGAAAGCCCGACCGAGGAAGTCACACAAACAGAATTCCAACCGATGAAATGAGATCATTGAGAAGAGGGGTGAGATAAATGAAGTACACTGGTTGGTGTATATAATGTTCTCAATAACTTCCCTTAGGTTATGTCTGTCTTAGGAAGTAGTTTGTTTGCGCTTGTGTAGAAGCCATCCAGTGTTATTGTAATTACAATATATATTGGTATTCACATGACCCTTTTCAAGTTGTAATTACAGCTGGGAAAATATGGGTTATTACATTTGGAACTTAATAACACTGAATAAAACAGAACATGTATGCTGCTGTTTCAGTTTTTAAACCCAAATTAAATGGATATAGTGTTAAATTGTCACTGCACAGTTAATCATCTCGAGCAGCACAGTCTTACTCACTTTATTCATTCAACACCAATGCTTTTCCTGCTCTGACATTTAAACAATGTCTGCTGGGGAAAAGGCTCATTGAGAACCTCTGCCTTTTGAAACAATTATATTTGCCAACAAAGTCAAACAAAGCTGTGCAACTGAAGTGCTTAAAGTTGATAATTTAATGTAGTGCAATTAAGATGTTGCATATTGATGTAAAATATAAAATTAACAAGGAGTCTCTTTTTTTCCTCTAAAGCTGTTGATGAATCTGTCCATGTATTTCTGAGTTCCAGTCCAGCTAGAGGCCAGAAAGAAATAAGGAGGAGACATTGCTTTTTTTTTGGCTGCTAATGTTTTTCATGCTCCAGCTGGACTCTTGAGCCCGGCAGCTATGTGTTATTTTCTGGCGTCATCTTAATTTTTGTCCCATCCTCGCTCTCCATTTCCTCCTTTTCCTCCCCGTCCTCCCCTCTCTTTGTCTCATCCCAGGTGGAGCTGGAGAGGGGGAAGACCCTGCACATCAAGGCCCTGGCTCTGGGTGACCTGAACAAGGCCGGCCAGAGAGAGGTCTTCTTTGAGCTGAACGGACAGCTGAGATCTGTGCTGGTTAAAGACACTGTTGCCATGAAGGTACCGAGCAGTAATAGAGGGCGCTATGATTAAATGATGGGATGAGCAGAAGGATGGATGTCTGCAGGTTAATAATGACTGGGTGGATGAAGGGAAAGTTTGTTAAAAATTGATGTTTGATCACAGAGAGGAATAAGATTGAATGAGTGTGCACTTGGAGATGTATTCATAGAAAGGAACATCTGCGAGGAGTAGATGGAGCTGTAATGGCTCAGACCCCTGTATGGACGGGTCGTTTGCTGCGTGAGTGGATGAATGCAGGCTGCAGGCTGTGCAGATGGACACGTAAAATATCTTTGTCCCTCCACGCAGGAAATGAAGTTCCATCCTAAGGCTCAGAAGTCCATTAAGGGTCAGGTGGGAGCGCCCATGCCTGGAAAAGTCCTAGAGGTCAAAGTGGAAGTGGGAGCCAAGGTCAGTTTAATTCTGTTAACCCTTCTTCTATTTATCAGATCTGGTTACCTTACATTGCAGATAGCTTCGATTTGATGTGACCTCCATTCTTTCTCTCTATGTTCCTCTTTTGAATTATGTTTATTATGTTCTTTCTGAAAGGTAATCAGTACTAATACTTGGGAATTGTGTTCATTTTGAAACCTTTCTAAAATATTTGTTCGCCATTTTAGAGAAGGTGTGTGCCGGGTATAATTTAAAAAAAGTACTGTTGTCTCTAAAGAATATTAGGACAAACGTATCAGTTACAGGCTCCATGAACTATGAATGAAATGAAATCATTCAAAAGAAACATGCAGGAACGGCTTTCAGTGCTGTGAACAAATTCCGACCAGCACCACTTAAGCACCGAGGAAAAAGAAAATGTATCAGGTGTTTGTTTTCGGTGTTCACAACACCGGCTTCGAGCGCCTCAAAGTCCATTACGCACCGATGCATTGAGGGGGAAGCAGGAATCTGAGATGAATGGGACCAACCTGCAGCAATGTTTGGGATCATTTGTTGGATGTATTAGTGATTCTGTTCTACGCTTACAGTACAGTTCTGGTTCAGTGATGTGCACATTTAACTCCTGTTTTTAATGCTCCGGAAAACACTCTCTCTCTGTGATCGCGAAAGGTGGAGAAGGGCCAGCCGCTCTGCGTCCTCTCGGCCATGAAGATGGAGATGGTGGTCAACTCTCCGCTGGCCGGTACCATAAAGGCGGTCCATGTAACGGCCGACTCCTCCCTGGAGGGCGACGACCTGATACTGGAAATCGAGGAGTAGCAGGGAGTTGAATTGTCTGATTCTGGAATTAGTGAGATGGAGGGAAAAAATAGGAGTCCTCTTTGTTAAAGACAACTGGCACCTTCACCGCTGATTTATACACAAAATGAAGCGATGCTCCACCCATATCCAGACACCGAATGGGTGTAAATCATCATCATGTAATAAACCTCAATATATTCATTTTATGCTAATGCATTGTTGACTTAAAATGATCTCACGTTTCAAGAATCAGTAATTCCCGTAGGTGTGGTGATTTAGGTCTTAAATCTACACATTTCTTAATGTCATGTCAACTTGTAGAGAGAACATTATACATCTGAAATTGTGATACATTCCATTACTTAAATGCTAGTCTTAGATGTGATGCACTACAAAGTAACAATGTGTGACATTAACAGGGTCATAACATCAACTTGCAATTTAAATGTCACATTTTCCATTTCTACGCTGTGGACATTCTCTAATATATATATATATATATATATATACACATATACAAAGTAGGTATATTAATGACTACTAAATGTTTTTCCTATTACTCAGCGAGGGATCAGACAAAGAACAATGTATTAAGTCATTTTTTCATATCAGAAACATTCTTATTTTTTAGAATACTTGCCTTGTAAGACATTGTTCACAGCAGAGAGGTAGCATTTGTTCTTAAATAAACGTATCACCATATTGTTCTTTGGAAAGCACACACAGCAGCTGAAGGAACTTCATCACCATGTTTTGTCCAGCCTGTTTAAGAATGTGATAAAAACCTTCTGCAATAAAAAGCACAAGCCGCAAGAGTCCAACGTTGCATCAAAAGTAGATGTTAAAAATGTTTCCCCATATACACTTGTCTTTAAAATCCCAAAGCCGAGGCATGTTGAAAACACCCGAATAGGATTAGGGATGTGATTTATAAGTACCACCGCTTTCTCCAAAAACCAGCTGCCCACTAAAAGTAATTGAGCTCTATCTGCTGGATTATTTTATGGGTCTTAAGTCAGTCTTCCAGTGGCATTTGAGGCCTGGGGATGTAGTGGAGCAGCTCCTCCCCGTCTTTTCTAAACCAAGCAGAGATTAGGGTGAATTGTCTCTTGACTGCATGGGAATTTCAACATAAGGTGTAAATGGGATTACATGAAGGCATGTGGTGTTATTTTCTAAGTCTCTGCTGATTAATTTATGAATTAATTCTCCGTCAAATGATGTGAAATTAGCCAGACTAATAAGAGACTCTGGAGACTCCCAGTGCTCAGCTGGTGTGTGTGTGTGTTGCTGCCGGAGCTGAAATGTTCACACACACACACACTGATGTAAAAATATTCCCATTATCAATCCCAATCCCTGGGTGCTGCCTGGATAGAAAGAGGCAGTTACAGCCCACATCTCCATAGTAACACCAGCCTCAACATTAGTTTTAAACCTTGTCTACTACTGTCGATCTATGCTGAAGTGAATGTTTACCCAGACCAGTGAAAGTAGACAATGAACAGGGAAAGAAAAAAGACCACCTATGACCTACTGGACGTACAGTGTCCGGGACAGCGAGCCAGCAGCTTTCTCTTCCTGAACTCTTGTGCGTCCATGATGCAGTAGTTAATTAAAACTCTCCCCAGCTCATTGCTGTGCATCAATGCACCGCAGAGCTTTATCCTTCTGCATTTGAATTCTTTTGAAAGAGTTGAAGTTGAAATGGTGAGATTGAGTGTTTTCCACAAGCTGTTGCGCAATAATGTAGGGTTCCTTGCTCCTCTTTACAACCTCCCCTGCTGCCTCATCCATCTAGCCAAGCAGTTTGTATAAAGGTCTTTCCACTCCACCTCCACCATCTTCTGTTGCTAAACCGTATAAATGTTCAAAGGACGATGACACCAACTCATGCAATATTTAGCGCAGTGTTTTTTGTCCAGGCCAGCAGTAATTATAACCACATTTATAATAATGACACCTTAAGTTTATACAAGAAGAAAACGTTTCAGAAAGGGGACGCTAAAGCGTTGACAAATTCTTGAGCTCACTGTTAAGAGGTGAACAATTGCAGAGAGCATGAAAATAGGATTTCTTTTTACATTGAACCAAATAAACTGTTTATTCAATCCATACAAATGGCGTGACTGGCTGCAGGTTCCAAATGCCTCCTCGTAATTTCTTTCAAACCGTTCACTAGTTTTCTTATTTGTAAATCCTCCTGTTATTTTCATGATCAAAAGACTTGAGTATGTATGTTGAAGTGCTAGAAGAGACTTAGCTGGAACGCACAAACCAAGACCGATAACATTGATAATTGTTCTATCTGTACTTACAAATAAAGTTGACAAAAGCGGCATTGTGTCTGTGTGTATTAAATATTTTACACAGTGGGCCTAAGATCAATACTAAAGCGATCTCATAGTCATAGCGCATGTTGAAAGAGTGACTTCCTGTACTGCATTTTGCTGTGATAGACAAACATTTCCCTTCATTTTTACAGTTTGACCCCGTCTAGTCCCACCGGAGTCATGATGTTCACCATAAAATGCAAATATATCCAATATGACACCAGCTCTCCGTGTGCTCAGTTCAAGTCGTATTTCCCAAACATCAGTAAGCTGCAATAAATCATCAAAACCATAAAGATGTGAGTTTAGCCTGTCAAAGTCATAAAAATGTTATGGTACAGTATTTCAAATAACCGGTTTACTTTCTACAACATGCTGCACTATGACGTTTTTTGCCCCCTTACAAAACATTCAGTACTATGACTTTTTTTTTAGTCTTATCAAGACTTTTTAAACTCTAGGCAACACCACTGGCTTTGGACAATCCTAAAGCCGTTCCCACAGTGCAGGTTAACAAAGGTCTTTCAGCCAACCGTTCATATGGGGAAACAAAACAATATCATTTAATCACGCATGCGACCCAACCTAGGAGTAGGAAATGAAGAGGGGATACTTTGTTATATGTCCATGCCATTTCTGTGAATTTAGTCTTTAATTTCAGTACAACTGTTTAGTAATCAATAAATAGTCCACTGTGGCATCAGCCAACAAATCTAGGAATATTAATCTGTGACCCAATTGTGTAAAAGGGAGTTTTGGATACCTTAACCTAGGGAAAACCATTCAATCGGGAGGGAAGACATTTCCGCATTGTTGCTTTTTAAAAATGTAATTTTTAAATATTTTTATTCGTCACAATTTATTTTAGTTACTCAAAGTGACATGTTAGATTTCTGGGATGTCTGTTTTTTTGCATATCAAAGTGAAGCCATGATTAGTATCAGACTGAAAAGAGCCGTTGCATCTAGATCAAAAAACGATAGCTGGCGAAACGGACACGTGATTGTGAACAATCTGATGTTTTAATGAAATTGGATAAATGTTGAGTCGTGTTCAGCCCACTTCTTCCTAGCAGAGGACCGAGTACACCACCTAGCAGTAGCTCATTTAAACAAAATATTACTGTTAAATGTATAGTTTTCCCCCGAGGCCTCATGAAAAACGTTCTCGATTTAAATAACTATCCTTTACTTTGAAATTACAAACCTATTATTAAAAAGCCACATTTAAATAAATACTAAAACAAATAGACATATAGACATTTTAAATGAAACATTTATGACCATTTTGAGAATAATTTCACTCCACATATTAGTTTCCAGTTCTGACATCTACATTTTAGTACTTCCCCTAAACAACAATCTTTGTATTTTTTGTTTCAAGTATTACTTAAGTTAAGTGAAACATTAAATTAATCCCCCACGGGATTCCTGTGGTGTGCAAGATGAGACTACCGATGATTAGTGTGCAATAAACATCCCACAACACCAAGAGAGGCCTCTCGTAATGAAGCCTCTGGTGGTCAAAACAATATTTAGTCATTCAGTTGCACATTTGTGCTGCAGCAATGATCACATGGAAAGTCTGTTTATCTAAAAAAAATATATAATCTGTCATATTGGTAGAAAATCCGATGTTATTGACGTTTGATTTGTGGAACAGACTAACTGGCTCAGCCATCTCATACTGCGGCATCGGGTGCTTCGCAGCTTCTCCTGTTAAAAGCCATCCTGTGTTCATTTTAAATGTCTTTTAAGTAGTACTAATGTATTAACCCTTAAAAGCAACTAGTAAAGTAATTCCCCTATTGAAATACATTGCACATGGAAACCAACTGAAAAGTGCTCTTTTCTCAAACCAAAAGTCCAACGATTAAGTCAAATAACTATTTTCAATGAAATAATGAATTGACTAATCACCTCCCTCATCCATCCAGGAGCACAGTGCAAATGACCATTGACTCCATCACATTGCTCCCTGCAGGTGGCACGAATGTAGACGCCAATTAAAGATAGACTTCCAATGACTCAACATGGTTGCTTTTTCCTCCCTCTGCCCATAAACATGTCAAGAACACGCTCCGATCGGGTCCCAACAGAAGCAAGCGTGTTCATTTCATCAGGTCCTGAGGTCACATGACTAATTTCTCATTTGGATCCCAGGTGGAAGCTGTTTTAATAACTTCTGCCTTTAATCCATGCGTGTGCCAGAGTTCAAATCCCCTTTGTGGCGTTCTCTTTGTCCACCTTTCCACTGTTCAAATGAACATTAATACCCACTGGGGGGGGGGACGTGAAGTCGGGGGACATGGAATTTCGGTAAAGCCGCGAGGAGCCAACGTTTTCTAACCTGTGACCGAGTCTCTTCCGTGGGCCACAGCGGCCCTCTGCTCTGTTGAGGTGCAACTTCCCACTCTGATCCCTCGGCTGCTGTTCCATAATCCCTTCAGTGCTTGCTTTGCTGCTTCCTTCGCCGTAATCCTGCCGGAATAAAAGGGAGGATAAAAGGGAGGAGGATGGTCTACATACTGCCTCTGACACTCCACAGGATCTGACCCTGAATCAGACATAGCGCCGTGTCACTGTTTTGTGCAATTGAAAATCAGAAAGAAAATGCAATAGAGGTTTGAAAAGGATGAAGAATGGGAGGATGTCAAAAAGGCCAGTGATACAGCAGCACGCCATCAAACAGCCATCCCTTCCATAGACGCTCTGCAGGTGTGGTCCACTGCCGCCTCCCTCCCTTGTTGTTCCTGCTTGGTCAGGCCACTTGTGGGGACAATTTTCCACCTGTCTGAGAATCAGATACCAAGGGCTTCCAGGGCGGTAAGACCCTCCACCCTGTGTGTCCACACACACACACACACACACTGTGCCGCTGGCTTTGTTCAGCCACTCGACGGGTGTGCGCCGCCATGTGCTCACGTGGAATCTTCCCTTGATTCAAGCTCATGATTAAACACCATCCCGTCAGAGAGCCATTGGCCAGCTTGCGAGTGGTCAGTTTAACAATGAACACATCAACTGACCGGATCAATCAATGCTGCGCGTTGGCCAAATCCAATTTCCCCCCCACTAGTCCATCTCGAGCCCTTTTGAAGCTACAGCCACCGCCACTCGCTAGCGATGCCTGTGTGTGCCCGTCAGTGTGTGAGAGAACAGACGAACAAGTGTTTATACTGCATGTGTGTATGTGAAATCTCATTAAGTGTTTGCTACAACTGCAGAGGTGTCTGTATGCTCTTTTTTTCCCCCTCTCACAGAGGTGTTTGAGTGTGTGTGTTTATCTGAGTGTGACCTCTCCTTGCCACTGTGAGCTTAAAGCATTTCAGCTGGAATCAAAGCACTGCAGCAAATATAACAGGGAAACTAAAGAGCGCACACACACACACACACACACGGAGGATTCAATGCGACAGAGGCAGAGCGAGCGAACAGAGGAGAAGGAGAGCAGAGGGGCTCAGACTGTGACACGCAGCCCAAACACAAATTAAGGAATTAGAAAGCAAACAGAGGGAGAGGATCAAAAGGGAAGAGCAAAATCACTCAGTTTTCACTCACACACATGGTGCCAATCACCAGATGTGGTTTTCTGCATTTACGTTGGCCACCTGGCTGTCAGGATTTTTGCACCGTTACCGTGGCGACCAGGTGTGATCGGGACAAAAGAAGAGTGCCCGCTGTTTCAAATGAACAAACGACCCGAGCGGGCGCTTTAAAACTCTCATCTTCTCTCTCGCGCGCAGCAAACACGTGATGGAGGGTTAAAAGTCACCGATGGAGACGCCGTCTGATCAAACAAGTGATGAGCGGTGAGTGAGTCGGAGCGGTCGCACCTGAAGCCCAACACTGGACCACTGCCTCAACTACGCTGGGATCTTAGCAGACAAAACCAGTGCCGCGTGGTAGCCAGCAATGCACAGTGAGCCCTTCATGCCATATGGCGGACCTGGGAGCGCACTGATGAGTGATGCGCCGTCACTATGACTCGGCCTGCTTTCTGTCACCAGTTGAGCTCCCTCGACCTCCGAGCCATGCTAGCACCTAGCTAGTGGGTTTGGGATTCCATCTTGAAATACATATTTATCGTTTGGCTGCGATAGCAATTACCGTTTTATTCCCTTGCACTTATTGGAGAGCACAAACAGAACTACGATGAGGAATTTGGACTTCAGCTGGGACGATTAATGATGGGAAGCCTGGGCCATCTGCGTGAGCTGGGCAATACGAACTATATAAAAATCTAATTTTCATTGAAGCTTTTGGAGGCAATGGAGAGCAGTTGTTTCAAAGCAAGATGTAAAACTCATCGTGGACCTTAGTGTCTGCTTTCTGTCCTCCATCGGCTATTTATTATTCTCCATACGTTTTCACTTGACTGTCAATTTGTGCACAAAATAAATAAGAGGGTTAAAATATTCTGTTGTCATCTACATTAATTTCTGCAAGTTCATTCTAGCAAAGATGTTAGTGAGGATTTACCGATTATGACACAGGCTTTAGGCCTCGTTCAATGAGGCTTCCCATCCACCTGGCCATGCATCTGAGTGGCAACACGCATTATTTAGAGGAAATTATGTCACAACCCAGAGAAATTCGATTTTGTCAAAAGCACTTTCCCAATGTTGTGCATGATGTCTTCTTCAGGTGTGAAAAACATCCAATGTAAATGTCTGATTTTGATGTCAATACCTCATAATCACGGCACAAGTTGTTCCTTTTTACAGACATTCAGCGATCAAGAGCTTCAGCAACAGTTGTGAGTCCTTAGTTGGACTGAGGAGAACTCTTGAGCCATCACCTAACGATTCAGCCACAGCTGGATAAAAGACGCTGACAACTGTTCCCGGGGGGGTTGTCACAAGTCTCCCCGGGAAAGCAACGGCTTAAGAAGCAGGTGAGACTCCAGTTGGTTTATAAATAACGGTCAATTGTACTTCACTTCATCACAAAAAGGCTTCATCAGCACAGATTGGTTATATTTCACTTCATATTTCACGTCGGTAAAAGAAGTGGAACAAAACATCACTCAATGTAATACTGGACCTTAATGGTTGGTCATCATTATTGCTATTAAATGCAATTTATTGGCTTCAGTCTCATCTCTCTTCACAAAGAACTGGAGATGAACCATTAGGCGACTCTGACAATGATTGGCCATTAAGATGACATTTCCATTTACAATGAATGTTATCTTGACAGGCAGCAACACATTTCCCTTCATGGAATATTGCAGTAACTAATAATGTGTGTGCCTTTGCACAGGTTTCTTTTGTGATATCATTCGGCTATGTTTAAAGGCAACGGGGCATATTCATTGTTCTGCTCTTATTACCATAGAAAAAGTCTGGCATGAAACAGTGCTGCACACTTGTCCTGTGGTAGATATGTAAAGTGTGCTAACATCTCCGGAGACAAACTACATTTCAGTTATTTTATCTAAGTGTTTATTGCATTTTAAGATAAGTTTAATTTCCTTTGGATTCTAGTCAAACTTAACAGGAGTGTTTAGTATACAGTCCTGATTCCTAATAATGGAGAAATTGAGTTTTTCAGGTACAATTACAGCTGTGTATCTCACCAGTTTTCATCACAGTAGAGCCACTATCATCCACTGGGGTTAATCAGAATGGCAGTAGTATATTTGGTATAATGAAGTTCAGACTTTGTGGAAACCAATAATTCGACCTCTTCAGCTAATTAAAGATTGATGTGCACAATATTGTTCCCCTTACAGTGGTAGCTCCGTTGAATAATAATGTGACTAATTGTAGTAAGCAAGGTGATGCATAGTTTCACAAGTAGAGCTCAAGGTTACACTTATTTTAAGAAGAACAAGGTGCTGCCAAAACTGGAAAAGTGAGTCACACAACCGCTCTGACTCTGATTAGCAGCAACATCCCAACAGCTACAGAGCAGGCGACGACATGAACACCAGCGACTAACAGCATGCAAGTAGCATGAAAACCCTGGCTGTGGGAGGAGAAGGTTTCAAACAAAGCCCACTGATAAAGTGTGATAAACTATCTGCCATTTAGAATGCGACAACACTGTCACATAATAATTTAAGCCAGCCATGCTATCCCATCCATAAGCATGAAATAGAAAGAGTAGAGGTCTCCAGCTCTCACTGGAGCTCAAAATGCAGCCTCCGCCTGGGTAGAATACAAGGATGATCTTTTACCATTTTAGAAAATGATTTGGGGTTTTGTTAATACACAAGTTTAAAAAGCCAGCAGGGAGGTTCCAGGAGGACTGAATACGATATCCATCTCAGAGGAACGGTCTTCAGTCATCGCAGTGGATCAAAGACATCGGGGCGCCGTTTGGCTTGGAGGGGAGGGAGGGGGGGTCAGAGGGTCAGGAATGGAGCCGGGGGCGAAACCGTGTAGTACCTTTAGAATAAGCTCTGAAATCTTTTCCACCACCAACACCCAGTGGGGGGGGGGGGGGGGGGCGGATCTGACCGCGGACACAAGTGATCCTGCTGCTCACCGAACAAGGACGGAGCTGAAGGGGATGACAGGAGACTTAAAAAGCTCTTACAATCGCTCAAGTCTTTAGAAAGCTTGTCCGCACAGCCCTTTCGAAACTGAAAGTCAAAACTCCTGGATGTTTTTGGAAGAACACAAAGCGCCGCAGGCCACAGTGAGAGAAAAAAAAACCCGTTTCAGACATTTTTGGCTGCACTCAATGCCAAAGATTAAGGAAACACATTAGGCAGAGTAGCTGTATTTCACCAAATCCGTAATAAATGGGGTTTAAGTTTGTTTTCTGTAACGCGTAAGTAAACAAAGCTTTGGATTCATATTTTAGGTTCTGTTTTTGTGTTACAACGCCAAGAATATTTGAACCAATTCCTCCGTATTTTGTGGATTTAACACTGAAGGGAGCAAAGGCAAAGCTATTCCCACGATGCGGAGTAGACTGCTCACAGAAAAGCCAAAGTGGTATTTTTCATCCCCGCTCTAATGCAAGAGCTCCAGATAGGAAGATCCTGACTGGCAGCAGGAGCCATTCTGATTGTCACACAGATGCAGACATTGCAGTTGCAGACTCACATGTTCAATTACTGGCACATATATGACGTGGATGGTTGCAAGCTTGTATCGACTCCGATAAATAAAAGATAAAAGAATAAAAAAATAAGCAACATGGGCAAGAAAATAAAAGTGTAGGGTGCAGGTCATTAGGGCTAGTGGGTGTGGGGCACCTTGCCGTCTGGTATTACTCCAACTATGAGAAAAGCTAAATGAATGGCTGATGCATTATTAATGTGAAAGACTCACTTGCGTTGAACCCACTGAGACTTTATTTTCAACTAAACTGCAGCTGTATGCAGCTTTAGCGACATGGATCCATTTGTTGTGTTTTTGGCTGCCACAAAGACAATCTCACCGACCACAGAAATAAAAACATGAGTAGACTTTTGCAGCGGAAAATGCCATGACAACTTTACAGAATAGCAGAGGGGCTTTTCTTCGATGCCGTCTGTTTTGCCACGCATGCGTTCAGAAATGGCTAGAAGCTGATTATTATTTTACCACAAGTTGATATGGTTCCTTGGGGTCTTAATGAAACTTCTGTAACACACTTTGGTCAAAATACCACAAGGATCATTTAAAAGGGCTTCATTTGCTTCATCCATAGCAACCTCACATCATTTCCTCACTTTGTTGTTCTACAGCGACTACAGGGCTTCGCCACTTGAGCCTTAATATATGCAGCTTCTCTGAAACAGCTCATGCTGTCACTTTGTAGCAGGACAGAGGTAAAAAAAAAGGTAAATGACTGACTCCTGATGACTAAGGAACCGGCCTCTTCCAGTTGGATGACCAGAAGTCACCGTGGCTTGCAGAATAAAGCATTCATCTGCTACTCCGCCAAAGAAACCCTACAGCTGCTCACAACATCTTTGGAAAAAAAATGACACATTTGGTAATCACCCAGCCATATCTGGGTATCAGTGACACAAAAACTCTGTTTACTAAACCTTTAAATGGTTTTTACTCTTAATGTTTAAAAGCAGCTTCTTAGTGAGGCTTCTGCTGTCAGGAATTGGTAGTGCATTTCCATAAAGTTGAGAATACACAAGAAACTGATTTGAAAAAGAATGGTCAAGATCAAACTAGCAGAGCCCGGCGCTTTCTTGACTTTTAGCCCCTGGTAGATTTAAGCTCTAAAAATGCCTGAATACGCCTGTTCCCATAATACGACTCAATAGCATCTTATCGTTTTGGCACTTTGTGCAGACATGTTTCAAGCTGCATGACCCAGTTTCTAACAGAAGGGTTTCTGTAAACACTTTCTTATTCTTCATGTGGCGATAACCCTGATGACATCACTATGACAAGCACAGGGCTATTTTACTATTTCACTCCATCGTGTAGAAATACAGCAGAAGACTAAACCAGGAAGGTGGTGGTAAAATAGTTGATACTTCACCTAAATGTATGGATTACACTTAATCAGAACACGATTGTTTAACACGATTCTTAAAACCCCTCCCACCGTGGGAAGAATTGTACGGTGTTGTTTATAGGAAAGGATTAAACAAAAGAAAAAACAATATGCAACGTGTCTCTGGGTTCAGGGACTTCTCATAAAAAGCTTGCAAGAGGTGCAGAGGCCAAAAATCTCATTCATTTTAATTTTAAAGACCTATGCATAGATAGAAAAGGCTGAATTACAAAGCATTTACAGTGGCACTCGGGACGACCTTTTATTCCAACACTTCGGGGCATTAACAGCTCAGTGTTACAAGGTACTCGACCTCTGGTATTTCAGTCTTCCAAGCTGCTTAAAAACCAAGCAACATGTCTTCATTTTCCTCCTTACTAAAGCCATTTACATTTTGGAGCATAACAATTTCATTTAAATGGTGAATTTAATTTGCTGTTCAATTAAGAAGCCCTATAGCGACATCATCAATATTGAAGCAGTGTTGCATTGCCATGTTCATTTGTGATTGCTCGTGTACCTCAGGGAGTCTGGCTCCTACCCAAAAGAAAACATGCGCTGCTAAACGGTTTCACGAGCATTAAGTGTCGTCCCTTTTTCCTCTGGAATTATCACAGAGCAATATAACGGCAGTGGGTGTACCGTTCATAAATCTGACTACCTTTGTTCATGATATGTAAACTAAAATAGATTTCTGCACAAGAGGAACAATTGGTGGAATTGTTCACTCTTTATTTAAATGAAGTACTGAAATGTGGTTGTCTAAAAGCTCTGATCATCTCTTCATCAACCGACCATACACGCCTTCATTGTTTGTTCAAGGGGCCGCTCAAGTGTGTATTGGATACAATGCTCTTGACTCCTTGAAGATAGATTGGAGTAAGAGCCAAGTGCATCATGGAGGGAAGAGAGCTGGGAGAAGAAGTGTAAGAGGAAGGAAGACATGGCTGCCTTGTATACCAAATAGGCTCTGTGGGGAAAGATGGTGACTGTGGTCTCCAAAACAAAAAAGGCCTTTTTAGTGTTAGACTTTTTCAAAAATATGAGGCGTGGCATAAAATTGGTCCAATATTCACCTTGGTGACGATAGGGCAAATCAATTATCCGTTACAATCTTAGATCACGTTTGATTTAGAACTCAGGACCTACCCTGAGTCTCCTGAAGGGGCGGCAGTGGCAAAACCCACATGGCACGTATACAGGAAATGTAGTCTTGTTTCACTACACACACACACACACACACACACACACACACACACACACACACACACACACACACACACACTTTCTTCCCTAACATGCCTTTCCGTTGCCAGCTGTTTCTTGGTAACCAGCAATGCCACCGTTAGCACATCTCACCCACGCCTCAACCTACAGGACACATCTCAGACACACACACATTTTCTCTCTCTGCTGTGCCGACATGGCTCCTATAAGCAGATGTCCAATCGCATAAAACACAATCCCCAAGGGCACCAAAGGCTAGGATAGAAAATACGCATGTGTGTGTGTATGTTGGAGAGCGAAAGCACTCAAAAAATACATTTTTTACAATCTGGGTTGTAACAGGATAATAAACAAAAAGAAAGCTAGTAGTGCTGTGCTTTACACACAATTCTACTGTCATTATCTTACAATTAATTCTACAAAAAAACAACCAAACATTGAGCCTGTGAATATACTTACGTAATAACTTGACTATTTAAAAAAAGCCTTCATCTCACTGGATTTACTAGGGGACTGGGCCAAATCTTCCCGGTACTCTGAACTGAAAACTTATTTCCGAGATGAGCCCAGAAGTGCCACACGAGAGGGGTTATCCCGTTGGCTTCCCAGTGCCAGGGAGTAACAGCAGAGCCCAGATAAGTGCTATCGATGTTGAATTACACCCAGCTGGAAGACAAACCTCACACGAGTCCCTTTTCTGCCACGGGGGGGGGGGAGAACAGCACAGCAGAAAGAATGTGAGATAAAACCCAGGCTGGAGCCATGCAACCGCCATATTTAATGTTTGTCAAAGAAGCCTATGCACTGATGCAGAATACATCCAGTTAGAAAGGAAGCAGGCATTAAGACGGCCGGTCACTGGAGTGGAAGTGATACAAATGCCACTATTAAAGCCTCAGTCTGGGATTTTTTCTTGACATGGATACTTAAATGTTTTAAGCCCGTGACCCAGATTCTCCAACCGGCAACCTGGAGTCTCCTGGGCCTGCAGCCATTAAACTACACTGCAGCAAGTGGCCAGCTTCTCTCCCTCTGTGGGTCACTAATCATTGTTCAAACAACAAAAGACGTGGTGTAAATAGATGTATTTCCCGCAGCCAGGTTCCATCGGTCTGTGTCAGTATTGATTACAATTTATTTCAGGAAGGTGAATGTCTTATTAGTCTCAAACGCCATTATTCAGCTCAAGGTTGCACTATGGATTGGATAACGGATATACCATGGAAACGGTTATTTCTGGCATCACCCTTTATGAAAAGTAATGAGCACCATTCACAACAAGACGTTATCCTTTGTACCCGAGTCTGTTTGAACAGCTTGTCCCTGGCGCGCAGGTCCATTGACAGGCAGGTGCTTTGATGTTGAATGTATAAAACTAAACATTAGCATTCAATCTTAAGGACAGAAATACGGAGATTAGAAAAGAATATGTTTGGCAAACCCCAGAACTATTTGCATACAACGGCGTATTGATCAAAACAGCCTGATCAATATCTACAACCTGTACCTAGAACATGACAATAAGTTGTGCAGCTCTCACTTGTGTTATTTTCCATTCTCTACTTCTTGAAGCATTGTTGTTGCTGCATAACTGTTGAACTATTAGACATGACATCATATCGGTTATTTGCTCTACAGCGGAGTCAGTCCCCTGCTGGTCTTGCCGACCCCCTGCAGTTGTGAATTGACATTTATTTTCCCTAATGAATGATCTTTGGTTGAATCAGTAACTGCCCAGACATGCGCTCTACAATCAATGTCAAAGTTGGCTGATGTGATCTGATGTTTGTAAATTCAACACACAGTAAAATGGACAATGCCAGCTACAGCTTTTTCTTATTATTTCTGTTGATATCAGAAAAGTGATGAGAGATTTGTTAGAGTAACATAAAAAAATACGGATTTAAAAAAAAACAGGAAAAGGATTCAAAAACGGAAAATCTATTGAAGCGTAACGGCCTTTATGAATGAAGCTCAGTACTTCATGTTCAAACGGACCTCCCTTGGGACTGAGAAAACGGAGCCATAGGCTCTGGAAGTCTGTGGTACTCCATCAGACGGAAGAACTGCCTTCTCCCAACGCTGGGACCCGGTGACTGAAGGTCGTCGCGAAGCAAGCTACTCAACTCCCCCTTGTGCCGGGTGTGGGTGCATGTACAGGACAGCTCTTTTCTTACAGGAGGTGGCCGCTTAATTTGACGCCAGCTTGTAAGCTGAATATTTTGTATTGCCTCGTGTTCCTGTTTTTCATTCTAAGCCTTGAGGTGAGTCATACTAACTCTTGGTAAATGAGATGCAGAGGGGTGATTTAAGGCAGCCTCAGCTCTCCTCGCAGCCTGCGCGTAACAGTTGTCAGCCCGCTGAGCTGGTTTGACACCTGTAATCTCCGTTGCTACGGTTTTCAGCCAATTTCCGTTGGCACAGCTTATATGGCCCGGCCAAGCACAAACTAAAAGTGACAACTGACTCGACCCCCGAGTTTTGTAAAGTGGTATCATCAACTTAACACACATCCTAAAGGAGTTTCACCCCCCCCCCGCATCTGTCACTTCAAGACTATTTGCATCATCATTAGTGACTTCTGAAGTTGTGAAGTTTAAATGAGGTTATTCATCTTCACGCATACCACTAAGAACTTGTCACATCAACTTTTTCACACAAGATTGACAGCTGAGAATTGCCGTGATTTTCCTGGGGGTCTGTGATTGACAAATCTCATTTTTACGCATTACATCCTCACATTATGGGGTTTGTTTTTCCAGAAGGAATTTCATTTCACTACTTCAAACAAAAAACAAAAAGTGTCTTGCTGCCTTAAATGTTGCTTTGGCGTGTGGTTAGGCACCCAATCGGGCCTTTAGTTAACACTCAGCCGCGCATGCAGTGTTGCAGGCAGTGAAGACAACTTCATGCTGTTAAATTGAGCCCAGCCGTGCGTGTCAGGCAGCATGTTGAATGTCACACTGGAGGAGGTGCCCCCAAGTTTAATATGGACAGGTAATTATAGAGCGAGTTAATATTCCAAGCATCACTCTTTTGTCTGCTTATCATCTATGTCTGTGTGTGCGCCTGATGTATGTTGTTCCTGCCAGTTCAACGCGGTCCGAGTGCACGCTCATACGTGCATGTGGCATTAATAAGCCCTGTAATGAAAGGGGACAGTATTCTGTTGCCGTGGTAATGAAGCAGCGGAGCGTCGGCATGCAAGACAAACCGTATTAGAGCATCGCATTGGAAGCAAACAGTGCACAGGGATGTGTTCGGGTTGAGGCAGGCGGAGACTGATGGGCGGACAGTTAGATGGATGGACAGAAAGAAAAGAAGCACGTGATGCAAAAGACAGATACGAGAGACAAGCGGACAGAAGCGGTGCGGAACACCTTTTGTATCAAAATAAGGTCTGTGTGTGTGTGTGTGTGTGTGTGTGTGTGTGTGTGTGAGTGAGAGACAAAGAGAGAGCGTGATGGATGGTCTTGGCTTTACTGCCAGCAGTGTACAAGGAGGAGGGGAGGGAGGGGGGTGAGGAGAGCGAGAGAGACACACACACGTATGGGGTGATGTGATCGATTTGACTGGGCCCCGTGTCCCCTGCAGAGGGAGGGAGTCACATAGATGGATAGAAACAGAGACGTAGCAAAGGAAGGGTTGCCTTGACAGACAGATAGATCAAGCCAGAGGAACGCAGAGAGGCGACAGACGGATTGAGTGAGACGATAAGGAGTGATGGGAATGACGAGGGGAGACTAATACAGAGGTGGATGTCGAAATAATGAGCGAGGAAAGTCTGGGGCCGGGTGGAAGAAGAGGGATCTACCCAGAACTCTTCGGTTCAACGTTTATGCTTCTAAGCGCAGTAACGGATCCCAAGGGCATAGATGATGTTATCGGGACATTCAGCGCTGTGGTTAAAGTGTAGGAGCGACTCTCGAACAATTCAGGGAGCCTGTTCTTGAGCATTTGATGTGCAGGGCAGTCACAGAGTCACATTTCATGGTTCAGATGAGTTTGCAGTACAAGAGGAGGAAAGAGCATTTAGGTGTAAACACTCTCACGAAAGGGACAGTGAAGAGAGGAACATTTCTTTCCTTTTTTACCCTCCTTAGATATGTACCGTAACACAATGTTTATTGGCTGCCAGTTATATACACACACATCTTCAAAGCGGCTTATCCTTCATACAGTACATCTTCAAAAATGTATTGTATTCTTTTTGAAATGTCTTGTGCAAAAATATATTTGCTACCTTTCTCTGCTTCACATATTGTAAATTCAATGTCAGAACTGTTGTTTGGACAGAAGCTTATGACCTAATTCCAATAAGAAGTTAGGACTATCAAGTTCTGCTTTAACAGTCGAGGTGATGCAAATGAAGAATTTTATGGGAAATAAGATTTTATATCTGAGACTCATAAGCCCTCCTCATTATCCTTGATTCTGCCCCAGTTGGTGATTAAGTCCGTACTGTATACACTAGCGCCGTCAACGAATATTCTATATTCGAATGTAAAAAAACAAACAAAAGAACAACAGCGCCGACTGTCTGCTTTGCGAGTGGCTGGCTAGTGGCTGTGTTGACTTTATATTGCATGAATAAAATAGACTAGAAGCTACAACAGCTCCATGCACTGGTTTGAGTGCATTTGCCGCTTCATGCCAAGGAAAAGTTCCATGTTTACCAGAGCACAGCTCGCTCGTAACGTTCAATGTCGGTGACTCTATAAACTTCAATAAATATTGGTGTTTCAATCACTGAACGAATGCCATATTTGCAGATCTGCGGTCTTGGCCATTCGTTTACTTATTTTTGTGTAGGTGATATGTGGTTAAATATGTTTAAACTGAAATAAATTACCTATACAATTGGTCCTGTTATTGACGTGCCTAATGCACAACCAGATATTCGAATATATGTGTTTTTTTAAAGCGAATATTCAAACAGCCCCAGTATAGACGTTGCACACCTCCTAAAACCGTTAACCTGAATAGAAGTGCATCTGTGGAGGAGTCTTAGCTAAATACACGGCTGCCATATGAAATATTCAACATGTATCTTGCTGTGCTGCATAAGCTAACATGGCTCTGATCAGGCAGACGCCAAGGCACCATTCGGAGGAAAAGTGTCTCGGAATTAATTTGTAGGCATTAATTCTCAATATTTTAAAGCCACCGGGGGTCAAATCAAAGTGAACTACAGGGCCAAGGTCCAACACATAAACATTCCACTCCCATAAGCTTGCTGGCGTACGTATTACTATGCGCTGAGCTTCAGGGAATGTGTGTCCAAGTGCGTTAGTGAGGGTGTGCACCCATTCTGTGGTGATACGGGGGACAGTGTGCGCCGTAGCGGTGTGTAGGCACATGTTAATTCCTTTGCATGTCTGTTGATTTCAGCTTGCCTGTGTAGAATGTTTTCTGACATCCAATATCATAGTTCTGTATTGATTTAAGTATATTACGTCTGTAAACTTTGTCCTAATGGTACTGTGTTTACATGTTTTCTATGTTTATTTGTAGTAACTGTGTAAAGTGTGAAGAATGTTTACTCAGTTGCCACTTTGTATGCGGCTTAAATGAGTGTCTCCAGCCATGAACACACAAATACACACTCATTCGGCTGCGTTCCTCATTTTACAACTATTCACACAGATTGCTTATTTCATATAATTTCAACAAAAATATCCACTTTGAAAAGTTCAGTCCATGTAGGACGTGTATGGGAGATTACTTTTTCTTTGAATAATGCACTCAATCATCATCTCGGTGTACTTTCCTTCTCTTGCTCGTGCCCCACCATCAATCTGCTCTGCTAGCCCCCAGTGCCGTTACCCTGATGGGATTTAGGAATAAAAGAAGTGATTTGTGCCAATAGTCATCATTAATTTAGTCAGTTTGTCTGCACAATATGCCAAACAATCGCAGCGATTCAGAGCTTGCCCCCCAGCGTTGTATTTGTGCCAGAGTGGATCCAGACAATCAGCGTCCACCAAAACCAAGAACAATTTTGAGGCAGACATTTTCAACAACAACGTATTGATGACAAACACATGCTACCTAACAGCTCGAGCTCTCCACTTCTTGACACACAAAAAACCTCCACTTCAACACGGCCAGACTCTCATCTTGTGTACGCACACATGTGGGGGGGGCTGCTCTGCTAACGCACCGCTCACACTAAACACCCCTGTGCAGACGAGGTGTAACAGGAAGGTGAAGTCCTTTCCTCACCTTCATCATTACACTGCGTTGCACCACCACGATTAAATACTGCTGCAAGGTTGATTATTCATCATGGGCTTTTGTTATTTTTCCTGTCGTGCTGCACTTCAGGTTCACAACGTAAGCTTAACCCAAGATCAGCAGTGAAAAAGGAAATTACATTAAAACAGGAAAATTGTACCTCTGGAGCTGCGGGTGCAGCCTAAAGTGCAGAATGTGAGATTGTGCACATACTCTTTACTGTGCATTTTATGAAATGGCTACTTATGCAGATGGTGACTTTTACTTGAACAAGCTTTTAATTATGCGTGTACGATCCATGGAGTCTTTTCTCCCCGGGAACAGCAGTGTGGCTCATCAAAAGCAAAGAAACAGCCGAACCACAAACAATGGCCTTTGAAGCAGCCTTTTTGTAACAGAGCAGCGTCTGCTGGATTTAACATGAAAGAGAAATGCATGTTGCATTCCATTACTGATTTCTCCACTGGAATCCACAGACTACCATGTCAGAAAGCATTACAGCACAGTAGGAGGAATTATTCCCATTTGAGAAAGTTTGTTTTCTAGGTCACTTAAGGCTGTGATACATTACGCTCCTCTGAATGAGCAAGGCCTTGCGTTTAGGGGTCGTACAGTTCCGCTTACCTGGGGAAGGATGTTCTTAGTTAGAGTGCTTCAGGGCTTCCAGTCCTCTCTCCTCGCATCACTTGTGGTTCATGTGGGCAAAGGGAGGAGAAAAATTGGTTTCTGCAGTATTTCATGTTTGTGGCAGCTTCTGAAATTGTGTCTTAAATTAATGACAGCATAGAAATCTCTTCAGTTAAACATTGTATTTATTCACTACTTTCTCTCCCACTGTTGCGCCTTTAACAAATTTTTTTAAAAGGGACCATTTCCTTCTTACACTCTGAAGTCAGGCTAATTAAGCTTTCTAAAGTAGTTCAAAAAGGTACCACTCGATTTCCTACAGTGTTCCAGTACATTGGTTTGTTTAAATGAGTCATGTAAACACTCCTTGTAGTGTACTGTGAGAGAAACTAACATCCTAAATTGCACAAGCAACATAGGATTAGGATTTTGGTTTAAAAAGTACAAAGACACTGCACGTAAACTCTGTGTCACGTACAGTGTGCTCGGCTCTCCATAGGGCAACGTAAGGTGTTTTCAACTGCAAATACAGAGTGCGTGGGAGGCTTGGCATTGTTGCAGTAAATAAAGCTGTAGGTGGGGAGCAGCCAGCAGGACAAACAGTGGAGAGCCTTGCTGGATCAGACCAGGGTATGCACGTTGTTTTATACACAGATTCAGGGGTCCACATCTGGCTCTGGACTTGCGTTACACAAATACAATGCACACACACACACACACACACACACTTTCCTCACTGGCTGATGTGTAATCTTCTGAATAGCTGAAGCGACACATGGTCACTGTTGCTCTAATACATTTTGCTCTCCGTTTGTCATCCTGTCCCCTCTTCGGTTATCCTTGTCTCTCTGCTGGTGTTTAAATCACTTTCCATTCGTCTCGTCTTCCTGCTGCTGCTCCAGCAAGTGTTACTTTACAGAAGAACACAACAAGCACCTTGACATGAGCGGTGATGCGTCAGCTGTGTGGTTCAATTATTCAAATATGGTGGAAGGAGCGATGACAACATTACAAAACAGAGTAATATGTCAGTATATCAGTGTCATAACACAGTGGCCATTGTATGATCTTAAAACATTTGCTTCAATTTCAGATGAGGCAACGTGACACTGCATCAGACATCGCATTGGCCACATTAGCAGATGTTTTATGAGCCATTTGTACGCATAGCAACACTGACCATTACCTTTCCATTACCACGGCCCACTGTTGTCGCAGTTTCTCCTGACGATTGCTCGCCGTGGATGAGAATGATGCAATTGTTTTGAGCAGAGAAGACAGAATTTATAATCAGTCATCTGCTCTGTCAAGTAAAAAAATACACAGACACTGGACTCCAAGGACGCGTTGGTGGCGTTTGGTGTTACACTCTGTTTGTTCTGGCTCTCTCAGAGGGTCAAGCAGACATAGATTTATATTCGCCTCGTGCCACGGAGGATCCCTGAAACCTGCCAAGGAATTCACAGATTGGAATCAGACTGGATCCAATACTCTCCCTTCACATTTATTAACTATCAGCCAATCAGCCCCCGGAATATGTAATCAAATCAACAAATGGAGCCGACATGACTGAAACAGCTACCACACTGGGAGAAACACCTTGATGAAGCCTGGTTTTAGCAATTGTAGCCAGTTTGTTGTGGCAATTTGGGTTTAATTTATCATTATCAGTGGGTATAAAGTTTGTAATTTTTATTATTCTATTCTAGCAACCTTGTTGCAAACTGGTTGCCATTGCAAAACGTTCTTAATGACAATTCACATGCAAAATCTCCTTGCTTTGAGCACATTGCAGCGTAAGAGTGTGGTGTTTCGGTCTGTTCTGTTGCTCGGTTTGGTCAGTGAATCCTTTTTTTACTGGATGAGTCTCTTATTTGCTATGCATGAATACTGATGCATTCAGTGTGGACCAAAAAGTGTAAAACCCATCACACAAACAGAGAAAACCAGCAGAAGGAGTTCACATGGTAATTACAAAAGACTGGAAGCGCTGCTGCCGCTCCAGAGCCCTAACAAATGATTAGTCGGTTATTGACTTCAGTCATTAACTCAGTTACCACGAGGGGCCAAGAACTGCGTTATCTGCAGACAGCCCAGAAGGAAGAGAAGAAATCCGCTTGGGTAATGCCTGTTGCTTGTCAACCATTATCCTAACAGTTTTTTTTTTTTAAATAAATCCCTAGCATTGACAAGAAAAGCGCAGCAAACTCCAGTGGCCTGCACAGCCAAAAGCTCCCCTTAAAAACGTAGAGAATATTTGTTCGAATCCTTTCAGCCCTTCTTTCCGATCTCAGCCCAGTAGGGACGTCTTTTTGTTGAGGTCCCAAGTGCCATCGCATCCCCTTGGTAGAGAGAATATGCGCAAAGCAAACGCTTTTGATAAAATGAAGTCTATTTCACAGGTGGAAAGGGCTGAATTTATTCCTCTAGGGAAAAACCGCTTCTATAAAAAAAAATGATGGCCAGAGCTGCTTTATGTGCTTAGTATTGCCAGCAAATTCCTGGAAAATTTTCATAAGAAAGGCAATGACCCAATATATAAATTGTACATTTAACTTCACTGCAAAGAGAAAAGAGTGTTTAATCCCAATATCCAATTAGGAATTAAGTCTGAATGTTTTTGTAGCTCCTCACGCTGTCCGGCCAAAAGATGCTTTATTTGTCAGATAGGGAGGTGGAGACAAGCCTCTGGCCCCCTTCTTCTGTGTCTTTACATGGTTGGATGGACCTATTCAAACACACACTATGGAACTACCTCTTCATATTTGTATTTTTCATATTTGTATATTTGTATTTTTTAAATGTAAACATCAAAGTGCAGGAAAAGCATACATTTTGCCCAGACATCTTAATTCACAATTATCGGGTACATAATCCACGTTTCAAAAACACAAAATTATATATTTTTTATATAATAAAACTAATAATTGTATTTATTTATGATTATTTTTTCTCATCACTCATGGTGGGGCCACGCCCCATTGCAGTCACCTGTCCAGGTACCGGCCAGTTACCCGATGCTGTATACGTACTGCAGCGTGGGCGTCTTTTGCCGTATTCTTTAACTTACCAAGTCCACTTAGTGCCAAAGTCCTTGATGCATCTTCCAGATACATCAAGTCCCTACAGACAACCTACTTTAACGCTGTAACTTAAATGGCATACATGACCAGAAGATGCCTTAGAGGAATTAATTAAACTGAGAATCACTAATTAAGATCGACTGCAGCACAGTGCAATAACAACACACCGACTACATGACCATATTACCATGCAGAGCACACTGGGCTCATCAACTAATTAATGACAACCAATTAGAAAACAAAACGGTCATGCAGAACGAGGATCAAGTAAACATACAGATTCTAACTGCTTAGCACGCAGCAAAGAGACGAGGTGTCTGTGCATCATGGTCACTCGTGCAGACACAAGGGGAACCAGTTCTGCCTCCAACGTGCCGTCTACTCTGACCTCACTACTGACCCCAACACTGACCCCAACACTGACCCCAACACTCCCTGCGAGAATACAAGTACAGCACAGCAGCGTTCAGACACACACATGATAATAGCACTGTAGGACTCTCCCTGCAAACTTTGCAGATGTTTAGTGCAGCAGCAAGCATTCATTTTCCCCCCTCTATTTATGTAACATTACACTACAGTAGACCTACATCATAAACGTATCAGTGCGCACGAGTCCACTGCGTTAACAGGGTCAAGGTAGATCGTGCAGAAAACACTCAGAAAGTATAACTAATGTAGGCACTCGCGCGCACTCTACAATCATCAGCCCTCTCAATGACACACCAAGGTCAGCAAAGCATCACCCGGGCGAGTGGAAATAATCCACTTGATGTGGACGCGAAGATGAGACGCGTTCAGCGGCAGATGGAACACGTTCATAGTGGTCAATTCAAACTGGGAATGGTGCAGCTGCTTGTGGCCATTGAGTCCCCCCCCCCCCCACGAGACAACATTACAGGGAAGATAATTGTGAACAAAAAAAAACAACAACAATATTGGAAGGTTAGCACAGTTGCAAGAGCCAGACCACAATAAAACCATACAGCTATAACGAGCTTGTTAGCATAAGCCATTCTTACCTGTTGGGGCGAACGGTTGGTTTCTAAGCGGAGAGAAAGTCGCCATTAAACGTCACGTGTCATCACATTCGGGGCAGAAAAGGCGATAGAAAGACACTTCCCCGAGGCCAGCGTCTTCTTGAAAAGTTACTTTTGACTAATAAAAATGATCGTGAACAAGCTAGCAACAATAACGTAACGCTAGTTAGTGATTAGAGTGCACACCGTGCAGCTGTGAGTGTAACATTCACTTGATTAATCCAATCGAAAACGTGTGTCACGTGTCCGGGGTTCTGGTTTCCACGTCAACGCGGTCCGTGCGCAAAAAAAAACCCTGCGTACCACCAAGCGCACCGAAAAATCAAAGTTAATTGAGGTCTTTATAATGATTGATTGATTGTGAATAGGATTAATAGATTCTGATATAAAACTGTATTTGTTCATGGATCAAAGAGATTATTTAAACAAAGTCAGGTTCAATTGTGCATCCTCTTGATCACCATCATTTGTAAGACAGGTTCTTGTTTGTGGTATATCAAGGATGACTTTGTCTGTCAAAATATTTTAACAGCCTCTATGGTTCATCTCTATTTGGCAACTCGTAATTTCACTTGTTTCAAAGGTTATTTAAACATTTGGTGTTTGTCCTGCATCTTCAAAATATGGTGATGACATGAGTCAATGACATGTTTCTACAATATCTATTATCGTGATATTTTCACAATAATTCAGTTGAGATTAATGTGATCAGCCATTGATGAGTGGTAGGCCTCAGCCTCAGATTTCCGGCTAACAGTTTACCCAAGAAGTAGCCCACACAACAAAAAAACAATGACAAAGATGTGAGACTGCTTTACAGACAGCATTTTTCTGTCCATATCTTTTTGGGGGAAGTGGGGGGCAGATTGTTGTTTCACAGCGCGTCTGCATAAGAGCCCATTTGTCTAACCTCATGCCTGTCTTTACTCTGTGAAGAGGAAGACGTCCCGCCTCCATTCTCTTTGTGGGTCTGCTCTGCTCTCTTTTTTCATATCTGGGCGCAGTAATGAGAGTAGTGAGGATTCATCCAGAAACTGCTTTGCTCTCATCTGTGTGTCAAAGCAGTTGGAGCCAGCAGATTACAGGTAAAAGGAACAAAAATGACATTTCCTTCCCTTGCTTTTGGTTTAATTCCTACATCAGGAATCAGGAATCAGGAAACGTTTATTGCCATCATATGTTAGACATACATAGAATGGGGAATTGAGATTGGAATTGGGGGGAGGCAGTTGAGGACCACGCAACTAAAGGAGCCAATCCACGCAAGCAGGAGATGAGGAGAAGAAGCATAAAGACGGCAAAGAGTGGGAAGGGTGAGAAGGAAGACATATGTTCACGCCATGTCCATAAAACGTATGGAAGGAAGGAAGAGGAAGGTAAGAGAGGGGGGGGGGGATGTGTGATGACACCAACACGTATAAAGGGAACAAGGGAAGGAGGGCAGGCATACAAAGACAGCATACCAGCTGTGGGAGTGAAAATGGGGAGTCGGGGGGGGGGGGGGGGGGTGCAGGGTGAGGGGGTGTTGGGGAGGGAGAAGGAGAAGGAGGGAGGAATAGAGAGAAGGGTGCAGAGCTGCTGCAAGCCAGACAGAGCACATACCCATAACACATTATGGCTATTATTAGACAGAGAAGAGAGGTAGACCAATGGGAGCTTGAGGGAGGAAGGAGGAAAGAGGGAAGGGAGAAGAAAGGGGAGGGGTAAGGGGGGGGGGGGGTAGTACCACTAGTATCAAGCTTGACGATGAGGATAAATACACGAATGCCTGTATACATGCAAACGTTTATTTGCACAGAGGGGGTATTAGAAAGAGGAAATGTTAAACAGGAAAGGAAAAGCTTGCTTAGCGACTTTAGGTTTACCCAAAAAACAAACAAACTTGGAAGCAAACCGGAGGAGTAGAAAGGCTGCGGGGGGGAAAGGAAGCAGGGATCGGTGTGTTATTCTCTGGCGTGCTGAAGCATGTCAGGTTATGCCGTTTTGGATTTGTTATGTGTTCCTCACTTTTCTTCCACCGCATCTTTTGCTCTACTGACTTCAGTCCCAATCAGAGACTCCACAGCCGGCTGCTACTGCCGCCCCAAGTCTGTGTGTGTGTGTGTGTGTGTGTGTGTGTGTGTGTGTGTCTGTTAAGCTAAAAGTAAAGCTTTACCCTCTTTTTTCCTCTCCATTGCCTCCCCTTGTTTCTTTCAGGGATTGACTACTGCTCTTTTTCCCAATGCATTTGGAGGAAGGTAAAGGTAAAGAATTAGGGATGTATGCAATGTATCTATGCAACAAAGCACATGTAAATCACTTCTGGGAATAGAGGAACATTACCCAAAACCCAAATGCTCTGCTGAACATTCACCACCAAAAGATCTAATGCAATTAATTCATTTTTTTTATTGATAGAACGCCCTTAGATAGCTGACCACTGTTATGGATCCAGGCCTTTAAAATAGGGCTTCATTTTACCAATTATAAGTAAGCTTTACTTAGATCAACTTTTCCAAATGTCTTTTAATCCTTTTTTGTCTTTTGGGTCTTTCTGAGAAATCAAGAGCCGGAACCTTGATGTGAAACTTGAGTGATTTTCTTGTTTTTGTCTAAGTTTCGATTTAAACCGAGTCTAAGGGGTTTTGTTTAGAACCCCACAGCAACTGCGCCTCCAAGTGGTCAAATCTGGTAAAGACATTGGGCCACCATCATGTCTTGCTCAGTCTTGTCATGACAACTAGAAACCTCACACTTGAGTGTACATTACAGGGGAAATGGAGCATTAATAAGTATGTTTCCTGCAATCACTCCAAAATACAAATTTAGTTTGTGTGACTGTAAAATTTGGTCTTGTTTTCTGAGCTGGTTGCAAACTAGACCTTCAATTGCTTGTTCCAACATCCATGTGATTTAACCTTTTACAAGAGGGAACCACAAATTACCCTTAACCAGTCAAATTGCATGTGAAAATCCAGCCAGGGTTTTTTTTTAACAGCTGCCTTCAATTTTGGGTCAGAATATATCACTGCTGGGCAGCCAGCCTTGCCAGAGATGGTGTAGAGGGGGTTTCCAAAGATATGCTCACTTCAAAGTTTGTGTGAAGTTGTTTCTAATTACACGGTTTGAATGTCAATGTGAGTCGCTCAATATTAAAGAAGAGCTTCACTGCTGCTTTTAACCCAACGCACCGGTAAGTGAAATTCATTGAATTGGAATGATTCGTTCCAACAAACTACTTAGCATGAACACCACATACAAAGTATGAAATAAAATTAATTTGCAGATGAATCAGAGACATAGTTGACTTGTAGAAACCCCAATCAAAAGGCATACATGAACTCATTTAGGCTGCTGGGGCAACTGAGGGCCGAAAGCACATCAGCCCAATTAGGATATGTCTGTGGCAGTATTTTTATAGTATAAAACTACCACTCTAAACATTAAGACCTTTAAAAGTCTTTCCTTTGATATCCTAACGTCGAGTATTTGACATTCACTTAAGATTAGATTTGACTGATCCGCAACACAAAATTCAATGGATTTACACATTTTTAAAAGCACATCTAATCCTCCTGCCTCTTTGAAAAATTACTCCAGAATCTCCTGAATATGCAAATGTTTTTCATTTCTAACTTTCAAAATGTTTTTAGATGAGAAGCCCACTCTCAGGGTCTGAATGTCATGTGGAAGTTTCATACAAATGCTTCTCCCTTCAGCAAAAAAGAAAAAATATGCGCATACATAACAAGTCGAACTCAAAGCTCACACCTCGTCTGGATCCAAATTGTCAAATTTTCTCAGGAAGGTTCCTTCCTAGTGTAGTGTAAGTGAGCGCCACGATAGAGGCTGAATTCCCTAACGCCGAGGAAAGGAGCTTCAATGCTTCCCTTCTTAGCTGCTTTAGCAGAGGAACCACTGGACCATCCTTTACGAAAGGGATGGAGAAAATTTCGTCCCACAATCCCGTGCGGCAAACAATATTTAAATTTTGACGTGTCTATTCGGCAATTCAAGAGAAATAACGATAATTAACGAGAAATGTTAGATCACGTGAGTAACTGTTAGCATAGTCATAGCTATGTAGCTTAGTGAAAGTGGAGTCCGATTCCCGAAACACTATTGTCTTTTTCTAACTCCTCATGAATTCTCCTAACCATCTTTTCTTGACCCCGTGACCTTTTCCACACAGGTCAAGGACCCGTGGTAAGGAATAGACGTTGGAGGGGGGGGGGGGGGGGTTTGATGACCGAATCCATCCCCCATCAGTTAAGGCCGAAGGGAGGGAAACAGAAACAGAAACAGCAGCAATGGCGAAGGCTCCGCTGCCCTCTAGTGTCAAAGACATCTCCACGGAGAACGTTGGACCTGCAGAGAATACAACGTCATGCTCACTACCCTAAGTTCAATCAGTGGATCGTCGTGTGATAACGTCTCCAAGTGGGATTTCCTGAAATGTTCTGGCATGTGATTCTGCACATAACTGAGTTGATGTTCGCTTTTGTTGGAACTATTTTGTTGTCAATACCGATAGCGTACAAACACGAAATGCGTAGCAACGAGAGCTATGGGGTAAACAGATGCTGCTTTGAACTCCTCTCCCTCCTGAATTGCTGCTTTGAGCCGTGTGCACAATTCTATGGAGATCATAAGAGAGGGCGAACAAAGAGAGAAGCGCGAGAAGACACGACGCAACTCGAATCAGTTTGACGCCACCGAAGGTGCCGCGTAAACAATCATATCCAGCACAAAGTGAATACATATAGCACTTTTTAAAATAGCAGAGCCTGTGAAAGGCACAGACAATGTAATACGCTTCATGAATATTGGATGTGCAGTGGTGAAAGTCGGTGCTTGAAGTTGGCTGACAGCATATGAGCAACGAACATAAGCAGAATCTGATGACACATCAGCACCACCAACAAAACAGTCTTAACGGCGATGTAATATGCAGCAGAAGAAGAATGGTGAAGCTACGGTATTCTAGTTAGTTGATAGAGTAGATTTGTTTTTCATCTGGATAAGAAACTACAATGTGAAGGCTGGCTCATTGCATGTGATTCAAATGAGAAATATAAATATGGCATATATCTTTTTAAGTCCCATTAGAAATGAGATCAACAAATCTAAAGTATGGTAAGGTCACTGTGTTACTAAACTACAGGATATGCTTTTAGCCCCTACATGGGTGTTTTGGTCCTCTTTTACAGGGTGAACTAGTGATCGTGACGTATTTAATGCATTAGTACTTGTTGATACTATAGTTATGACCACATGTGTAACTCTCTGTAAAAAATATCCACGGATCACACATCAGATCACTTCTGTATTTATATTCTTTCATTCAATATCATTTAAATAATATATATATTAGCAAACCACCTGCTCCCTCTGGAGTCACACACACAATAGAATGGTAACCATGGTAATAGCTGGAGAGGACAAAGAAAACAAGAACATCTATTGTAAGTAATGTTAAATATTATGTATATGTGCAACCAGATCTTAAGTACTGTTATGGCATCACTGTTTAAAAAAAACGAAATCCCACAAGAGCAAACCATGGTTTACCAAGCAGATTGACTTTATTTGTGTCTTCCATGTAAATTCATTCTCACCATCATCACCTGGACCGCATCAGTTGACAGCGTTATTGCCACCAGCTCCATTAGCTTCAGCGTCAAATGAAATAATTACACTGTCTTAAATGGGCCAGTGACAACAGCTGTAATCTGGTGTGATATTGACAGTGTCATTTTCCAGTTACACGTGAATTAGCGCAGACATTTTGCTTCGAACGGAAGCCCCCCCGCTCCTGGTGTTATACGTGGCCGAGTGTAAGACAACACTGCGTTTGCGTGTGCACATTGTTGTTGTTTGAACTCCGTAGAGGCTGCATGTACATAACAGCTACATCGTGGTAACAGCTCACAGGTAATCCAGTGGCATTAAATATTTAGCGGGGGAGAGAAAATGAGCATCCGGAAGCGTGAGGGGATTAATCTCTGGAGCCGAGCGACCTCGGCCTCAGGGGTTTGACCTTTTTAACAAAAACGCTATTTGTCTAACTCAACAAGAAGGTTGACACAGAACATGTTTAAGCAAGGTTTTAATTGATTCATTGCATTCCTACCACCTAACCCTAACCAATAATTTGACACCCAATCATCCAATCAGTCCTGACCCAGACACTGAATATCGGAAAGGGCAAATCATACCGACACAAATGGATTGGTTTCCACTCAAAAGAGCTCCTACTGACGCATTCGTCATATAGGATGATGCAATTCTCAGCACTGGAAGTTTTATAAAGTCAAGAGAACACCCTGAATGCGGCCTTTGGTCATTTTTTACTTGGTATGCATTACAGTAGCTGTGAGTTGAACAGTCAATATATCCCCGTGTTTGTATTGGTTACCTGATAGATCGCAGTATCCACATTAGACCAAGTGCTTCTGAGCATCTCAAACTGGAAAACAGCAGGAAACCATGTGATTTCACGTCAAACCAACACTAAACATGTTTTTTTTTTTTTTTACAGTGTTGACAAACTCGGTATGAAAACAGTAACAGTATTGACAACAATACATCGGTCGTAATTGCTATAAGCATTTTATAAGATAGTCAGGTGATGATGTTGATACAAATGTGGGAAACAAGAGCAGAGCTACGTGTTCAATAAAGACAAAGAAGCTGCTGGCGGGCACAATAGGACAGATGTGTATTTTAGAGTGGTCTTTTTTTTTTTTTACCTTCAAAATGTTGATCACAAACCAAACCGCCATATTCTTTATCAATTTGCGGTTTGTGTCATGTAAGGCGACACAGCCGAATAATGAGTCTTTGTCTAACAGTGCTGCCATTTTAATGTCGGAAGCTCCCGTTGCTCGTGGTTATAAGATCAGAAAGCTGCTCAGCAACATCTACATGTGCAGCCACCAAGCACGGATAAGGGCAATATTGCTTTGCAAAAACATTCAGTCACAGTCAAAGGGAAATGATCTTGATCAGTGACGATAGATGCACAATCACATGGAAACGCACCGCTCGCCGGGGGGTCCGCAGCGCCTCGGCCCAGGCCTCCATCGGTGATGTCGTAGGTGGCGCTTCTTAAACATCGCCGACCGGCTGTGTGCAGACGCGGGACATGCCGAAAACACTCAGAGAGGAGGGTGGCCCACAGCTTTCTTTACCCTCCAACCCGCAGCGCTTTGTCGCCACCTAGTGGACAGGAACCCAGCCTGCAAAGTTCAGCCAAACGTGCCACAATGTTTAAGACACGTTAAGGGTGGATTCACTTAAGCTGCACCTGTGCGTTTTGCCACCCTTTTATATTTCGCTCCTTAGTAAAGCCACCTCTTTGTCCCGTTGTGTATTAATGTTTGATGCTGCAGCCCCCCCCCCTCCCCTCCTCCAGCACAGATCATATGACCGTACGTATGGACCACTTGTCCCAGCTGCTGTTGTCTATGTGCATGTGTGTAAGCTCAGGCATTTGTTTTTTCATTTCTTTATAGCTTTGGCATGATTGATGTCATGTGTGAAAAGACAGCTCGTGTTGACAGGAATGCAGCGCAAAACTGAAATCCTGAGCAGAAAAGTTGGCAATGTCAGACACAAAGGCAACGTAACAGGAATGCTCCATGCTTTCAGTGTGTGTGTGTGTGTGTGTGTGTGTTAAGACTCTGTATGCTAGGGGCTACTATGGGCATTGGATTAATGTCTAGTCTAATATAAACTGTTATAATGGCTGAGCATGCAAGCGCGCATGAGTGCATTCGTGTAAGACATCATGGGCACAAAGTTCTCTTGGCACACCTGAGGCGGCTGAGGACACACTTCGAGATAATAAAACACAGTGTTAAATATGTATTGACGTCACATGAATGAGATATGCCTCTGCATGAAATAAATTAAACAAATAAACAATAAACTGGGTTCATGGGTTCACCCTACGCAACTCAGAACCAGAAGCCTGCAGATCAAAGAAAATAAAGACATTTTTCAAGCTTATAAAACCATTTGAATCTTAGACATTACTTAAACAACCTGAAATAATGTATACTCGAGTATGCAGAAGATATAAAAGTAGCAAATAACAAATTGAATTTCAGACATGTGAAAGCAATCCCATTTTAAATGGGAGCTCACTACACGTGAATGCAAATCCAAGCTGCAGACGATATGGACAAAGAAACAACATACAAAACAAATTAACAGCAGTGATGGAAACTGTGTGAAAGCAACACAACCAAATGTAGCCACACGCGTGGCCAGTGCATTCCAGTGCTTCTTTTTGTGAAGGAGACGTCAACGGAGACAATTTCATCCACGAGTCTGAGATAATGACAAATAGCTGTAAAAAATAATTTTCTCACATTTTCTTCATTTCTTTTCCTTTTTTGCCGGATCCAGTTCCCCAGTCACATAGAAACACATGTCCTTGTTGCTTTTATCTCCTCAGTCACCTTCCTTCTATTAAATACTCCATTCCTTAGGTGGATACAAAATCTGTGTGTGCGTGCACGTGCGTCCGGTGCACACAAACCCCGACGCCTTGGCTGAATCCGGCCTGGATGCTGTCGCTCCATCATCCACGTCTGCGTGTTCCCTCGTCAACATGTGGATCTATTGCGCCCGCTTTCAAGGATGCTCCTCGCGGGAGACATTTCTCTCCGACCTCATTCGGCGAGTGTGCTTTTTTTTTGTTTGTTTTTTTGGGTCCATGGCGGAGCGGATGGAGGAGGAGGAGGAGGCCAGAGGCCCGGAGTGGACGGCTGCCTGCTGTCACTGCCTCGTGCCGAGTGTGCTTGGTGAAATATAAATACGCACTGACGCTGGAGTCGTCGATGTCTCTCGCGGAACCAAAAATATACCAAGACTCACAAAGCGGGAGTTAATCCCCCACGAGATCCGGTCTCTCCGTGTGTGTTTTAATCTACATTTAGGCTGTCTGATCATTTTTGCGGCTGTTGAGTCACACGCTTCTCTACGGGCAGCGACACGTAGCGAGTTGCTGCGGCCATGTTTCTGGCCAATTTCGCTGTTGGCACAAAGCCATCCAAAGTCTGATTTGTTCTCGCGTGTGTGTGTGTGTGTGTGGTTTCGCTTTTTTTTCATTAGGCGGATAGCTCGACTTCCCATGCAATGAGATAGAGGTGGGGTTTTTTCATGCCTAAACACATCCAGTATTGTGATATATATAGTTAATTGATACTTTTTTCCCCTTTGCATTGTGGAAGCCTATCTTTGGGTACAAATGTTTACAACTCGAGCACAACTACACAGGCATAACTTAAAGAAATTAGCTCAACTTTTTGACTGCTTTGTGTGAAAACCTCTCCCTGTGTGAGCCACCTTCCTGAATCTTTAAAAGGCAAAATATCATGTCTACATGTCTAACGCGATTCAGTCTCGTATTATTCGTTCACTCGGTTTCTCTGACAATATTTGTCGTAGCTTTATGTGGGATTAACACAATGTGATCCTGGAGGAGAAACCTCCGGCCCAGAGGAGATGAGCTATGTGGGATGAGCTGAGATGAAATCGGATCCGAGTAGCAGAGAGAGGTGTATCGCATAACCGCCACTTAAGGAAAAAAGGACATGGGAGGAGTGGAAGAGAGGAGAGAGAAGTTAACGAGGGATGCCGTCAATCTATTTCGGTACCACGCCCTCCCACCTTCTAGCACACAAAGTGCAGATTGCAAAGATTTTGAGTCCAACTAGTAGTGACAAAATGAAATAGGTGCTGCTCAGAATTACACTGCTCTTGCACCGGGTACGGAGACGTGAGCAAATGGAGGCGGGGGGGGGGGGGGGCGGAGCAGAGCGGAAGAGGGAGCCTTCATCTGACCCTTTTTTCTATCAACTCCGTACCAGTAATGGATGGAGAGTGGTGTGGAAGCTAATGGTGAGCATGAAGGGGAGGAAGGAAATCAATGAATACCCTTTTTGGTTCCACCGTGGCGGTTGATGGTTAAACGGCGGGAAGCTTTGTAGTGGGCTCTTTGACGCCGTGAGAAACACGTCATTGGAACCTATGGGAAAGTATTTGAAATGTTTCCGGGGATTGCCTGATTAGATTCAAGGTCGTATTGTTGTCTACTACTCTTGAGTTGATCATTTTATTAACTGTTTCGTGGTCTGTTTTGTGTTCTACTTCTGTGTTTCTGTGCTCCAACATTCTTGGAAACTTTTTTTTTTACATTCACCTTGCCAAAAGCACGTCTTTGTCTATATTGCTCTACCTTTCTACATTTTGTAACCCATTTGTCTTTTTAACGTGTCATATTTTTTTGTCCTCCATTTATTTTGATTTTTATCAAAACCAGAGCTGAAAGCATAACCAGTTGTTAACCAGTTGCAAGTAGTTAAAACCAGTTGTATCCTCTGCTTCCAACTCGGTTTCTTTCTAGAAAAATACCCACTACCACTCAGCTTGTTTGGAGACTCTCCAATCTGCTATCTTTAGACCCGTTACTGCTCCCACTCCTGCTCTTGCATAGATAAATCTGGAAATAGACATTCCTGTGTCTTTCCGTTCCTCCTAAGCATCCGATCGGTCCCCTCTGTCCATCTCACCGTCTCTGTGTACCAACGTCTACAGTTTCAAAGATTTTCATGGACTCAGATTTTCTGTTCTGGGATCTCGCTGATCTGAATCATTGGGGTTTTTGACAGTATTCACTCCCGTCCTCACACAGCTCATCTTATGCCTGTCTTTTCTTCTTCCTGTGGCTGGCAGGCCGTCGAGCAACTTTCTTTTCAACCGGATTTCTCCTCTAATCTCATTTACTCTCCCGTTCCCTCCCGATGTCATCTTCTCTCGTCCACTCCTCCTCTGATCTTTTACCGGCCGTCACATGTCGTCTCCGGCGTGGCAGCTCTCCTCTCCGTGTATGATGAGGACAGGGAAGAAGAAGGCGTCTTGGTAGGATGGAGGACGCTCCCTCCCTGCCCCGTCAGCCTCCCTCACCTCGCCGCCCCCTCCGCTGTCTTGCTCTGCTTCTTCATCCCTCTCTCGGCCCCCTCTTCCCTGCTCCCGTCTCCTCTCCTCCTCCTCCTGCTGCTGCTGCTGCTCCTCTGCCTCCTCCTCGTCGTCACCTTCTCCCTCGAGCACTCCCCTCGTCTCCTCGTTGTCCTGTCTCGAGCCCAAACCGAGAAATCCTCCCCCTCCCCCCGCACCTCCCCCCCCTCCACTTCCCCCTCCATCTTCCCTGCTCCCTCCCAGCCCCCCTCCCATGCTTCTTGAATGAAACAGGCTGTTCTGGCGCCCTCCTCCAAGTCTCCCAAGAGAGAACCCGCTCCGACTGAGCACCAGCCGTCCCCCGATAGCCCCCCCTCCCTGTCCCGCTGCCCTGATTCCTGCCACGGTAGCGTTCAGGAGGGCCGTGGTTCCCATGGGGGCCCGTAGCCTGGAGGGAAGGCTGGAACTCGACGTGGTCCTCCGGCATCGGGGGCAGCTCTGGAGGAGGTACCCAGAGTTGAACACGACGGGCAGAGCGAGAGGAGGCGGGTTGTTCCCCTGGCTGGGGGTCGTGGAGCTCGTCGGCCCGGAGATGGGTGTGGAGGCGGTAGGGTTCGTGACCCCACTCATGTCCAAGTCCATGAGGAGGGCTTCGGAGTAGCTCGGCACCATCTGCTGGTTACAGCGAATGTGCCACTCCAGCTCTGTCATGTCCACCGTGTTGACCCGGGAGATGGCTCTGTAACTTGTCCCGCTCAGGCCAAGTCCCGGGTGGATTCCATTCTCAGCCCCTCTTTCAACCCCTTCCCCCCTGACCCCGCCGCCTGGCCCTCCTCCTCCACCGCCGCCTCCTCCGCCGCCGCCGTCCTCGTCCTCCCCGAACAGCTTCTCCACATGGTAGTGCACGTAGGCCGTGCGATGTTCCGAGACGACCCGCAGCGGCCACGACAGGAGGAAGACAGAAGCCAGCCAGAACACCCTGTGGCGAGAGAACCAGGGCTGGTGAGCGGGGTCCGGGAACGCCAGGATGTGTTCACGGAAGTCCACGTTCTTCAGGTGCATTCCCTCCCTGGCCTCCATGTAGTCGTCAAGTCCCTCGTTCTCCCCGAAGAAGCGCGCTCGCTTGGAATAACAGGAAGATGAATTAAAGAACTGATAGAGCAGGCCTTCCAAAGCCAAGGAACATGCCTTCAACTAACTCAATTTAGTTTACGTGGTTAAAACACATCACAAATCTTAACTAGAACAAGGCTTTCTTTAATACATTCCTTCGACATGGATCATCAGCTGGTGAGGACGCTAACCTTTTAACTGCCATCATTTTAAGTGTTAACATCAAAGTTCATATTTCAGTAGTAAATCAAAACTGATTCATAAGAAGTTTCTCACAATAGCTGTAAAACTTTGCCCATAGGACAAAAAGGTTTTTAATTGGCTGGCTAGCTACAACTCAATCTGCCAGCGACAAAATAAGTGGCTGCTGGCTCAAAATCAGAAGCCTGCTTTTCCCCCTTCCTAAAAGCAAGGGTTGACTTCTAAGAGGGGGAAAACAATCAATTAGTGGATAACAGCTTGTAATCTGGACACTCGGTCCAAGTGGTGCTCCTTCTTAAAAATAAAATGTTATATTGATTAAATTGATTGAACAAAAAAAAAATCCTTTTATTTTATTATATCTCATCTTACCTGGGTAAGGTAAGCAGCTTCTGCACGTGCACTTGAGAAGCTATAGGGTAAAAAAATAAAGAAAATGTTACTAACGTGGTTTCTGCCCAAAATACTGTCTTTTGACCGGTGGTGGTCATTGGGGGGGGGGGGGGAGTCCAACCTGAAACACTTGGTGAAACGGAGGCGAACAGCAGGGTGCCGCTTCAGGTCCAGCAGCTCCTTGGATACGTCTTTGACGCCATAGCGACCGTAGTCAAACTCCGAACTGGAGGCGTGGGTGTTCACCCGCTCGTGGTAGACCTGGGGAGGAAAGGCAGAGCAGGGCGTTGGGAGGGGCGCGGTGGAGGGGGAACGGGAGGGCAGGGAGGCGAACAGATGGGACGTGAGAGGAAAGAAAGAATTGGGAAGTACTTCTGTTCAAGGGTAGAACTGTTTCATGGTAAATAAAGCATGTTTACTTAATAGAATGGTTTTTGTCTTACTGCACACTTGTTATTATTATTTAAAAGTCTACGGAATCATAACTTGTGTTTTGCAGTGGAACAAGGAACAATATGAGGGGAAACGGCTAAACATGGTTCCTGATTCCTGATAAACAGGACAGGAGTGTGTGCGTGTCCGCCGAGGAGAGTCGCCCTCACCTGTGTGGTCGTGTATGCGTCTCCGTTGCGGTATCTGGTCACCTGTCTGGTCCTCCTCACGTAGTGATAGCTGATGGCCTTCCACCAGATGCAGGGCGTGGCCTGCTGAAGTCTCTGCACACGCTCGTACACTTCCTGTGTGAAAGAAGGAAAGGAATGATAAAAAGAAAAAAACTTTAAATAAAGTTCAATTCAATTTTTATATAAAAGTTATTTTTAACAAACCAGTTACAAATGAGTTCTTGCAAACGGTGATAGCAGAACAATCGAGTTCCTATGATTTGCAAACAGCGTAGTTAAGTGTGAGCAATCTGGTGCAAGTCAGTCCCTGCCAACGTTTGTTTCATATATGTGCCCCCGACAGTCTGGACTAATGTCAAAGCATATTTGGTTTTTGGCAGTGGCCCGTGGCAAAGACCAAAAAAGTAACCACTGTGAATTTGGAGCAATGCGCCCTTGGAATTCCTGATAACAAACACAGCAGCCAAGAACAGACAGATGCCTCCAGGTCAGCTCATTTCTAAACCAGTGGGCAAGTGTTATTTCAGGAAAGTTGAAAAGCTAAAATTTCTGATTAAACTGCAGGAAACATTTTGTGTCCGCACAAACAGCAACTGTTTTTTTAATGCATCACAATCATTACATTTATCTAACCTAAGCATTTTGCGGATTCCATCATTCTAAACGAGTTTCAATGAGTAACCAGATTCTCTTGTTTAGCTCAAGGTCATGCAGCTATTTCCAGACTCCTGTTGGCAGCAGCAGCAGACTCCACAGTCCAGACCCCCTTTGCAATACATCCAATTCAACGCTATGATGCGGGTTTTCATGCGCACCTGGAATTCAGCATGTGCCAACATTGCCGTTTTGGAGAAGCAGTGCCAGCACTCCACCAGGTACACCACGTACAGCATCGCCAGGAAGGCCAGGGGGATGTAGACGTAGCCGCTGGAGCACGGGCTCTCCAGGTGCAGGATGTCGTTGTAGTAGGCCGCCGAGGTGGCGTCGTCGGCGGCGCCGAGAGGCACGGAGGAGGAGGAGCCGAGGACGGGTACGCGACACAGGGCGCACCAGGCGAGCGTGGCGAAGCAGCCGTACATGAGGAGGGTCAGGAGGAGGCACTTCCAATGGGACTCCCGACACAGGGAGGAGGCCAGAGACTGCTGGACCGGCCGTTGCTGTGGCAACAGACAGAAAGAGACGAGGGAGTGAACATTAGGATGCTACACACCCGCAGGCTGAGGAAAGCCATTCATAAATGTACACCGTTTGATGGATGGCGAGAAGATCATTCCCCTGGCATTCAAGGTCTTAAGGACTTGTTTTGTTGTGGTGATTTTCCCTCCAGCTTTGGCTTTGAAATGTCTGAACACATATCGGATGTATGGCCATGACATTTGGTGCAGATGACTACATGCCTCTCGGGATGACTTGGAGTCAAAATATATATTTGTCCGGCAATAAGGTTTCCCGGAAAAGTCCCATAATATAACTGCTCACTTAGCCCGACGTGGCTAATTATGCTTTGTACTGAGTGCCTGTCAGCATGCTAACACTTTATTTTTCTATGACTATGTCGGGCTACTTGGGTATAGGTTATTATTGTTCATTACTTAAAAATCTAATTCTCGTTTTGTCTTCAGCTCCATTGTTAAATTCAATTTATATTTCACTTCTCACTAAATTGGTTGAATCCTAAGGTCTGGGCTGTGACAATATATTTGAGGCATTTCTACATTCTCATGTTTAAAGTGAAGACAACAACGATTGCAGTTTGCTTCACAGTGTGCAAATGTAATAACGTCTAAAACCGATTACATTGCTATGGTGGTAATAGAATGTTTGTCAACTCCCCTCTTCCAGTGCGTTTTTAATAATCCTAATCTTCCCGTTTGGTAATCAGTAATGTATTTCAGTGAGTAAGCTAAGTTCTTGAACTAAGGAGTGCATTAACCTAACCCTCACACATCATAGGATAAGTGCTGAATATTACACACACACACACACACACACACACACACACACACACACACACACACACACACACACACACACACACACACACACACACAGAGAGAGATTGAAAGCCCGACCGAGGAAGTCACACAAACAGAATTCCAACCGATGAAATGAGATCATTGAGAAGAGGGGTGAGATAAATGAAGTACACTGGTTGGTGTATATAATGTTCTCAATAACTTCCCTTAGGTTATGTCTGTCTTAGGAAGTAGTTTGTTTGCGCTTGTGTAGAAGCCATCCAGTGTTATTGTAATTACAATATATATTGGTATTCACATACATTGTGATGCGGCCAGCGGAGGGTGTTTGAATAATTTAGATAGGAACGATACTTCTAGACTTTTCTCCGGCTAAACAACTCCACTCCAACAAGGCTGCTTCGGTGGGGGAGGGAGCCTGTGTATTATGTATGTTGTGTATCAAACGAACGGAAGAAGAAGGAGGACACGATGTTGAGATGTATCTTTGCACTGCTTTGTGTGGCTTTTACTCGTGTCCGTACTTGCAGGTGTCCTCTCCGTGCTGTCACCGAATGCGACAAGGGGAGAGGAGCAACAAAGCAGATGACAAAAAAAAGATGGGATGACACCAGCGTCCTTTCCTCCCATCGGGCCAAGTACGCCTGTCCCGTCAGCACGTACCCCCCCCCCACCCCCCATCTCACTCCTCCAATGCAGCTGTAATTTGCTATCCACTAGCATATTTGGCTGGCTGCGACACATAGTTTTTTTCCCCCACTGTACTTCAAGGGCAAGCAGTGAAAGGCAGCGTGAAGGGACCCCCTCCACCCCTCCACCCCCCCCTCCCCTAGCACAAGACAGCCCGAACATTGCCTTCTGTTTGCCTCTTATCTCCACCTCCTTCCGATCCTCTCCTTGCATAATCTTATTTATCCTTCCCTGAATCTTTCCTCAGCATTTAGTCTTCAATCCCTCACCGTCTCCTTGTCTTTCGTCCTGCGCCTCAGGTCTCCCCCGCTACATCCTCTCTGAGAGTCAGTCTCTAAGTGGATTGATTTGGAGGAAAGGTGAGCGCAGAGAGAGGGTGTGAGAGATACAACAAAAAGGTCACAAACTCCTTCTGATTCCACATTTGATAGAAGGAAAGAATGAATGAGAGAGAGGGTGTGTGTGTGTGTTTTTAATATAACATCTAAAACACTGGAGCTTATACAGCAAGAGGAAAGGCAGCACGTAGACAGGAGTCAGATTATTTCTCTATGCCAATCAACATTTGTCATTATGAGCATATCTACAGCTCTATATCAATGTACTTGGCCCATTGTCTACTCATTACTACTACTGTCTACTAATCATGTGTGGGTTGAACCAAATAGGTCTACAGTAATTGGACTTTGCTACATGAGAAAGACCTGAGGAGCCAGTGTGAATATTCCACTAGTTTCACATCCAATAACAGAGCACACAGCTGAACCATACGCTGTGTAAAGCAAACAGCCGGCCGAGACGTTTTGTACCAGGGACCTGAATGTCAATCATTGAGCAGAGGCGACCCCATAAATGACCAACATACAACCTCCCTCCATGTCCTTTACACATATAAAACAAGGCTAAACATACACCCTGTGTACGGCGCGCCGTGCGACTCGTTGGATATCGTTTTTAAGCCATAACGATGGCAAACAGCCCACCCTGAATTGGCAGTCCGCTCCGACTGAATGGGTGCAAATGAGAGCGCAGAATTCTTTATGGAGGCAGTTTTTACTGTGGGAACGCCAGGTGAGCGAGATGTGATGTCCAGGTGGACGTTCGGGACACCTTTTGAAGGCGTCTCGGAGTGTTCCCAAGGGTCTTGCGCTGAAAGTTGGAGGAATTCCTTCCAGCGTTCAAGAAGACGGACCGGACGGACGACCCTTCAAATGCCTCCGTCTTAGGAGTTGTCTCTTGTCAAGGTCACGCGGTAGTGACCGGCGCACTTGTGGCCGAATAAGGAACCTCCCGAGGGGAACTCAACACCTCCCGATCTCTGCAGCTTTTTGCCTGTGTCACGATGAATCTGTGTTTCGCCTTCTGCTGTTTAGCTTGAGCTCTTCTGCCAGGCTGTAGCAGATCAAAGGGAAAGCTCACTCTCCCTGAAATCATTATGAAAAGAAATCTATACAGCCTCGTCTGGGTGGTGTCGGCTTCCATTTTTGTCATCCTTAAAGTTTGCCCTGCCCTTCTCCCGAGCTCTTTCGACGAGGGCGGATACAGGGAGGAATTTACGTGACAAACTCTTCATTAGTAACTTAACTCCGGTGCCCGCATTTGCATTAAAGGCGTCATTTGACTGGATGCTACTCCTTAGCAACCACAGTCACTGAGGAAGCCATCTGAAGAGGACCCTTGACCACTGGTTGGGTTGTTTGCACCTTTGTTTTCTAAGAAGCACTTCAGAGCATCGCTTGGCCTTTCCGTGCTCGCAGCAGTTCTTCGCTGCCTCTCCTGAAACTGCAATTGAGAGAGCTTGGTCATTAACGAGACGAGCTTCGCCCAGTAAATGTCTCTGAATTCAATCATCATTCTATAATCTGGTCTTGTAGCCCTCGCTGTAATGTGGTGCTGTCACTGAACAACTCTGCCACGTATTTGGTTACTGGCTATTTGTATTTATGTTGGACTTGAACCTCTTACTTTCTCTCGGCGTTTCACTCTACCACGGGTCGGCATCATGCATAAATAAAGGAAATGGCTCAGGCTGTGTTCGGTCTACAGTGTAAAGATAATCTTGCAGCCCATCCGGTTTTGGTGCGTTGACAAAAAATTAATCTGGAGCCTTGTCGACCAGCTGCTACAGATCTGTATTCGCCAATATGAATCATCCGCCATTGGGAAATGAGCATCAAACAAAAACGTGATAAGGGACCTCTCAAAAGTAAGATTTTTTTTTGATGCAATCTGAACTGTGTGCTCCACGTTCCGTTGCACCGCTATTTTCAACTGAGAAAGACACTGAGAATTCTACAGAAATGTTTTAAACTGTATTAAGGTGTGTATTCGTCTCTCTCTCTGTGTCTCTGCTCCTTCTGATTCAGCTGGTTAGGTGTGACGGGGGCAGCTATAATTAGCCACCCTTGCATGTGGGTGGCAAATGAAGTGAGGAGAGGAAAACGTGCTGTGGAGGCCTGAAGAACACCGATAAAAAGGCTTTCTCATTTCAACACTCAATTTAGGAAGTCAGGAGTCTACAACAGATGATGTTATCACTCTGAGTGTTTGGAAAACAAATGAGTCATTACACTCTCACTACGCTAAACATTGTGTCACTGTGATTTGTTAGAGTGTGTAATTATCCACCAACATCAATTATCAGCATGTAATATGTGGGAAATCTCAATGAAATATTTAATGCAGCAGTCAGCCTTCATGTCAGCGTTATTCAATGCCAGTTACACGCCAAAGTGGAATAAAGTATAAAGAGGTCGACAGAAACAACAGAACAACTGTCTCTGGGCGTCATTCACCACCTGTTCTTACAAGCCAACACGGTGATACCAATGAAAAATAAAAATAAAGAGTCTTGAGAGCCAATGCTAGGTGATTAATTAAAAAATTACAAGAGAATAAATCATATTTTTTACTCATGTTAGAGCATATATTCAGGTTAGATCAATTTTACACTGCGGAAAAAGTACAGTTTGTTAACTTTAGCAAGTTTAAATTAAAGTGTCAATCTATTATAATCAACAAGAAATTGTAAACATCTAAAGCACAGTGATACATTTATTGTAACAGTGTTCTGTTGGGCGATTACATTTATTTACTTGGAATAATTTATGTGAAGAGACATTTGTTATCTTTGCGTACTAGTCAGCAGGGATGGACCACAGCCGTGAACTTGGTTAGTGTTCACTCGGGATCAGGTGTTTGTGCCTTGAATAGCTTATCATCTTATTCCCCGTAGGAAACCAGTGGTTTACATAACTCATTTGATTCTTATTTTTCGCACAGATTCTCGTAGTCCCGTAGCCTGATGGTTGGTCTTCCATCGGCATCACGTTGGACGCCAGGCGTTTGTTTTTATGCACAGTTATCATTTATTTTTATGCACGCCTGCCGCCATGCCAGAGGTGACATTCCCCATGAAAAGTCTATGTGTATGCATTCCTTCATTTAGGGTTTTGCATGGTTCTTTATCAATTGGATGCTCTATCAATGTCAATGGTTCTCCATTTTTTGTCCAGTGTGTTCAGGCACTGTTTTGGACATCCAGGTGTGTGTGTGTGTTTGGACCATTTGGTTTTACGTGACAGACCTCCCTGCTCATGGAAATGCGTTCCTGTAGATACATATGAATCCAAACTATCATTTTGATAATAATCAATGGGCTCTACTTCACTTGTGAGGATGCAGACAGAGAGGGGAGGAAGCCGATTACTCCACGACGAGCAAATCTAAAACAGGAAGGAGACCAAGAGGCCCGGATGAGAGAGATTAATGGAGGCAGAGAACAGATGACTGAACTCATTGCATTACATTGCACCGTCTGCACTGCAGGAATGGAAGGGAGACTGGAGTGGCGGGATGAAGTGAAAGGCATCAGTTAACAGGGTTAAAAACTCTACTACATCTTGAAATTACCGGTAACTTACTGCCAAAGGATTAATTATGGATGTTTTATCGGCAGCTTCTGGTTAGGCTTCCGTTATATGTTCTAAAGAAAATATATTTGAATTAAAGGCCCACATTTTCATTTTGAGGGTTTTCTGGTTTGTGTGATGAAGATGATGTGATGGAATAAATGATGCTGCATATTGGTTTAGTAGAAGAGGAGGTGGCAAATTGCTGAGTAGAGCGAGGTCATCTGCTACGGCGTGTGTGAGCAAAGCAAGGTGCTGGTGGACCGAGAACCGCCTCTGAAACGGAGACGGATACACAGCGTCACACTGCATGCATGAATATTTGAACGAGCTGCCATTTCCCTGCAAGTGTGAGGAAGGATATAATGCACTGTTGGAGTGTGTGTGTGTGGGGGGGGGGGGGTAATTGTGGTATAGGATAATATCAGGAAAACCCTCTGTTGAGTGGGTATATCCTACAATTATAAATACAGAATCCCTTTTAGATGAAAACAAATTAGCTGCACAGGTCTCAGGGGTTATTTTGTGTCCATTGACATTGTGCCAGTGTTAGTTTGGCAGAAAGTGCACGCGCGTGCGTGTGCGTGTCTAAACCGTGATGTCACCCTCTACTGTATTTCAGGGTCAGGTGGTAAATGAGCATCCTCTACTAAGCCTGTGGTTTCAGGTGGTTTACCCGGTCTCCATTCACACTGAACGACTACGTCCCGCCTCATATGTCCTTGCTCTCGTGCGAAGCGTCAAGGACTTCAGAGAACAACGTGACTTCAAACGTTTACAGCGGATATGTGTTTGTCAATGAAGGAGAAGTCACGGGTTGTTTGGAAACTACTCCCTGGTGTAAAATAAAGAAATAAAATGTTGTTGTCGTAAGGGTAAAATATGTGCAACTTTAACTTAACTGAGCGAAGGAGCCGGAACGAAAACAACAAACAGCGAATGTCCTACCTGCTCTCGTCCTGACCCGTCCTCCAAAATGGGCTCTTCTGCGGTGGCAGTCTCCTCCTCCGTCTGCATTTTCCCCCTCTTGCCGCTCCTTCCCTTCCTCAGAAGCGGGCACAGGCGGCTCCCACCCCGGTAGCGTCCGAAGGCAGGGACCTCCGCGGCGGAGCAGCGAGCTCGGTCACCCCATCCGCTGCAAATCGGGATCCAGTTTCGCGATGGCGGGGCCTGCAGCAAATGAGCATCGTCTAATCCAGATTTAACGTCACCACCCCACGCCCCCCCCCCTGCTTCCTTCCCGTATCTTCTCCCGCCGACCCGCTCAGCGTTGCTCCTCTGCACGCGCCATCCTTCGCCTCTCCGGTCACGGCGAAAACGTGACTAAGCATCCGAAGTCAAAGCCCGTCGCCCTCCCCGTCCGGACCGGGTTTCTCTTCTTTTTTTTCTTTTCCCGCTGCCGCTGCCGCCGCCGCCTCCCGTGATGCTCATTTACGAACACGCGTACGTGCACGAGTGCGGCGCGTGACCGACAGCGCAAGGGGAGCCGAGCTGCGGCCGCGGAGGTAGAGGCTGACGAGCACGCGCTTAACGCGAAGGTGCAGGTTACTCGTCTAGGATAAATACGAGCTACATATTTTCTGGCTAATATTCATTCATTGTTGAAAACTTGCATTATTTTGTTTTTTGGAAAAGAAAGATACCCATTCAAATGTGTCTATTTTTATTTTATTTGTATTTATTTATTTATTTTTGTGCAATAACAGAGTGATGTGATAGCTGACAAGGAACTGTGGAGCCTGAGGGCTGCTGCATTTAAGATCTCCTGAAATGTACAAACAAAAGCTTGCCTCAGATACTTCTATCCACATGAGACATGTCTACAGAACAAGATACTGACCCTGGTTGGATGAAGGACCAGTCAGAAGGGTGACAGGTGTTCTGTGGTACCAGCGGTCTTGGTCGGAGATCGTTGACGAACCCTGGAGGTTTTCTTTTTGTGTGCGCCGATGTGGCCCTTAAGCCATATGTCGTACAAGCTCTCAGGAAGGACGGGTGATATTGTTAAAGAACAACCACACCCCTGTACATTCCCATCTAAAGTCCTGCAGGCTGGATGAGCATCACATTAGAAGCCCCATGGTCCTCAATAACACATTAATTCATTCACTGTTTCCTTCCTCTGAGGAAATTGAATTAGCTCTATTATGTCACCCGGTTGATAATGTGCCGGACACACAAGTGTATTTAAAAAAATCTGAAAACAAAGCTTGAAAATGAGACAGACCACATTGAATTATACTCAAAATTGGTTTCATGAAGTGCACATTTTCACGTCACTATTTTGTAGGTCAATGCAAACTAGCTTAATACCAGGCGATCTGGGTCATATCCTCGCTATGTATTATTAGAATTCCTTTCTTCTCTGAACCAATACTAAATACCAAAATATAAGGCTTTTTCGATGTGCTCAAAAGGATATTAGCCGTGACAGGCAGGTAGAGGATGTCCGTCTCTGTGCGAATGACAATGTCCTGGGAGACGTTGTTCTTCGGCCCCTCTTCTCCTGCTCGGACTGCGCACATGGCAAACAGCTGAACCTGCAGCTCGACATGCAATCCTGCAGCCACCTATGACCCAGACGCACAGCATGTGTACGTTTTCAACACTAATGGCGGGATTATAACTTTTAGTAACTGAACTTGGATATGCATTTAATTATTACATCCAGACGAGAACTTACAGGCCCAGGTGTGTAGATGACCCGGAGGCCCGTAGCAGCAGGAGGCTGTTTCACATGGAACCTTGTAGCGAGACGGAGTGAAACCAAACCACAAATAGTCATACATCGGTTTTCCCATTGGACATGAAGGTGACCCACCTAAGAAGACATTTATTTCCGACATTTGAAACCGGTTGAAAAGCTGCAACTAAAGTCAAACGAGGTTTTCATTATGTCCTCGTTTCAGAGCCTACATTTCGCATTACTTTTGTCCACCCTTTCATCCCCCCATATTCTGATGTTTTACCTGCAGGTGTCCACACCCACGTTCTTCATCACCACGTTAATGGCAGAAGAGGTGCCCTCCTGCACTGTGCCAAAGTCAACACTGGATGGGAGCAGCTGAAATCCCCTCGCCATGACACTTGGATCAGTCAGGGAAATGGTTCGACACCTCCTCCTCACTGGCCCCTCCACTGCCAGGAACTTCAATTAAAAAAGTGATGTGTGAATGCATGTGTGAACAGGTTGTGTGGCAGACAGTGGTAGAGAGAAGCGTGTATACAGGTGGGTATTTGATATTACTGCGTATTCAAATTGCTGGGTATTCAGGGCCTAATGCTGTGCAGAAACACAGTGAAGTACTAGAATTCTTCAAGCATGCACTGTGCATCACCACCACTAGGTGTAACTTTTTGACTTTAAAAAAACCAGAGGACATCTTGAACCAACAAACATTTCTACAGTGTACAGAACAGCTTTAGACAGAAATAAAAAAATAAACCATATGCTGAATGGATCTAAGTGTTAAGTTCCAGGCCTGGCTACCTGTTGATTTGGCACGCTGCAAGGTTTAGAGCCGAGGATAGAGGCAGGTAGTCTGACTTTAGTCCTCCTGGGCTTTCCAGTCACATCCACCAGAACAGACTTCCATTGCCCAGTTGAACCCCTCAGACTGCTTCCACCTAGCACAAACACACACAAAGACACAGTCATTCGTCCTTTCGTGGCATTGAACGTGCTCAGCGGACCTGACCTACATAACAAGTTATCTGGAAATCAATGACTGAGAATCACATACATTTTTTAGGGACCAACCCTCCCAAGCAAACCAGAAGAGTAGGTTTAGTAGGTACTGGGTTTTTTTTAGGCTGTGATGTCCAATAAATGATACGGGTTAATGTTGTCACTTGCTTGATGGTGCTTTAAATAGATTCAAAACTATGGCCTCAAAATGTCCCTGCGATATTCACATTAGTTCCTGATTAGGGAATTCATTTTAATATAAAACAGGAGAAAAAGATGGGGAACAAACCGGCAGTCTGAGGCGGGGGGGTTGTCTGCCTTTTTTCAAGCATCCTGTCACTTCTTTGTGCGTTACAAAGAGCAGAACCCCTGGAGAGGGCAGGGTGTATTTATGAGCAAATGTGATCACTTAGGCAAGAAAATTCAGTTAAAATAATGGTTTTGACTCGGGGAAAAATACAGGAGGGAAAAAAAAATAGTTCTCAACATCATCTTTATTACCTTGCCGATTGAGAGGGTGTTGGGTTTAAGGGCTGTGGGGCTGCAGTTGCAAACAAAAATACAGAATATTATACATTATGCATATTTGAAGGATGTCATGCACCCCTACAGTTGCTTTAAAATGTTGTTCCACTTATCCCCGGGTTTCTCTGTACCGATTCCCAACAGGACGTCTCTAAAGTTGAGTTTCTTTTAGCAGCTCCAAGTGAATCTTGACAGAATGAGAACTTACTCTTCTCTGGTGAGGCGTCTTTCAGGAAAGTCTCTGCGCTGCCGGACTTTGCAGGGAGATCCATGTCTGAACTCCTCATGTCGGCCATTTGATGCTGTAGCAGATTCTAAAAAACAAGCAACGGTGATGTGCAAGTAAGTCGTATCAGAAATGGGGACGTTTTTTTTTACAATGATATTAAATAAATTTCAGAAAATACATTCAGATGTATAGTAAATTGAAGTGAAACCATGCAGTACCTGATATAATTGGATATTTTCTGGCTGGAAAAAAGGAACAACAGTCTTCTTCCTCAGAGCCTCCCAATAAGCCCGTTCTTCACGTATCTCATGCCTGAAGCACACAAATAAATGGCTAGTTGATAGTCCCATCATTTCCCTACTATTGCCCTAAAGACACCAACACCCTTTTAGTTGTAATGCAGAAGCTGCCTATATTTTCGCTCACAATTTTTGAAATGAGAATAACTGCCGCTGCTATGCAGAAGATGAAAGCTACAAGCCTTTTACACCATTAACTCACACCAATGTGACCAACAAATGTGGGCTGTGTGACTGGTGGGGAGAGTCACATTGGTGACTGGTAGTTTTTTGGTCAGGATGCGGGAAACGCGTCCTCCTCAATATTTTGGACACATGTTCCCCCCCCTACACAAACCATAAAACACTTGAGAAAACAGAAGACTAAATCATGCCTACACGCTGACCCAACAGGCAGAACATTAAATGAGAACTTTTTGTCAACATGGAAGTGAATAAATGAAAGCATTACAGAGTGCTTTAGAGCCGAAGTTATGAGATAACACAAGTTATCAACAGCTGCCTGGATTTTGTGTTTTCCTTAATCAGGACTTTTCCACCATATATAGTATGACTTGTCAAACAACTCAGTTCAAATATTATCTTGTTAGGATGTAACAGTAAAAACTACTTGTGAAGATACTTGATGTCAAGAGGAGACGTGAGGTCTTCACACAGAATCACAAACTTGTGCAAGAACCTAAGTATTTACCTGTACTGTGTAAACCATTCATTCCATTTTGACTCCTTTCCAGCAGTAAAACTAGATAAGAGAATAGTTTAGGAGGAAATTAATAAATTGTTATTACATCATCTATTCATGCATGCCATTTAAATCTCCGAACCTGTCACTCGCTAATGTGGCGGCGTCTTCTGAAGCATTGGACTGCTCCATTGGGTCTCTGACTCCTTGGCTGTACAGACTGCCTATGTCCACTGTGGATGCACTCAGAAGGAATTGGAACATTTTCTTAAGTGTTCTAAACCCGTCATCACTTGAAAACAACCACTATTGTCTTCATTCAGTAAAACAAGTTACCCACCTGGAGTCCTCTTGTCAAAGATGTGAACTGCATCCTCTTCTTCTGCAAAAGACTTAAAATTACAGAAAGAATAATACAACATTAATTTTTCTATTTCAGTATGCAGCAGGGTAAGCATTCTGATAACAATTGTCCGTTGTATCATATCAGTCAAAGAGATCTGGCAATATACCAGTAGTGCTTCATACTGTCTGTGTGTGTGTGTGTGTGCTGACCAGGACCAAGTTCAGCAGATTGCTGGCCTGACCACTCTCCTCCTGAGAGCGAGGGTCTTTGACTTCCATCTGCTCTGATAGCTCCTCCCTCACCATCAGACTCTCGATGTATTCCTGCAATCAAAGCTCTCAACATTTGTCGGCCTCTCCGCAAAACGTGATGTCACGCTAAAAGCAGACTACACACCGCATTACATCAACCTTTCACAGCACGTATAACGAATAGCCCAGCGAGAGGTTTCAGTGCCAACAATCCCATTCCCACCACGGTTGAGGCTTTGTTGAATGGTTGGTCCTGAATACGAGCTGTTTGAGGGAATTTGCCTCAGTATTCAAACTTAGAGCACTAATGCGTGCTTTATCAAAAGTAAAATGGAAATAATGAAATCAGTAAAAACTTTATTCTGAATGTTTTATCACCAATTGTATCACTTGGGATCAATATCCATCTGTCTCTAAATCTCATTATATTGTTTGTAGCAAAACCTATGACCGCCTGGCACCGAGCCATGTGACCACAGACATGTGTTTGTTTTTACCTTCAGTCGAGTGTCAATGGTATTCCTGAGCCAGGTGGTGAATGGTCGGTGCTGGTGCAGTTCCCTCAATTCCAGGCCTTCAGGGCACCCTCGGAGAGGTTGTCGCTGTGCCTCAGAACCTCTGTACAGGTCCATTAGGGTCAAACCTCGTCCCATGTCAGCACCAAATGGACGGCCTGGGCTCTTCTCCTGCCATAGAGGGAAAGGGAGAGGGTGGAACATGTTGCCGTTTGGCCCTGAGTGGACTTGTGCAACATGTGTATTTGTTTGCACCTGTACCTCTACTCTAGGGAAGTCATGCCAGGTGCGGTTTTGGAGGTTGGGCGGGGTAAAGTCCGGGTTCTGTTTCCCTAGCAACCACTGGGACCACACGCTGCGGTGGCTGGGCTTCAAGATGGTGATGCCAAACTCATCTGAAACAGTCAAATATGTCACATTATTCTCTGGAGATTTAGACAGCTTCCCCCGCCTTTGTTCCTCTATTGACAGAGGATAGATAGAAAACAAATCCCTAAACTAAAAGTTAAATAACTACATAGAATAGGAAATTATTATGCTTTTAATTTAAATATGGCTAAATAAAATAATGAAAACAATTAGCAGGGCACCTTGTGTGTCCGGCAGTGGTTCTTTCAGCACTGCTATGGTCTGGTCGGAATATGCCTGGTAAAGCAGTTCCTCTACAGCTTGGGAGCTCAGTAGTTCACTACCTGAGCCATCCTCGTGCACCACAAACAGCCTGGAACACAAGATGATGTGCACAAAATGTTGTCTCACTACTAATGACTTTGTAATCATGCAGCAACATTAGAGGGAAGAAAATACAGCTCACACAAAATGTTCTAATAAATTAAAGACAAATGAATAGTGGAATAATAGACATAAGCCCACCTGGGAAAATGCTCTCTGTGTTTTACATTCATCTCAGCCATTTCTCTGTCTTCTTCCTCTGGCTCCTCCTCATTCTGTGTAAGTGGGCTCGGAGCGGGGCTGCAGTTCAACACCGATAACTCTCCATCTTCCATCACCTGTGAATATTGAATGGATAATATGATTCCCTGATAACGAGTGACATTTCATAATGACTCCATGTGCCTTTGGTTCTTTGATCGATGTTCTCCAAATCCCCTTACAACACCAGCTCTTGACTATAATCCACACCTGGAAGTGGTTCCCGTGGGGGTCTGTAATGTCACAGGCCACTGCGTCTGTGTGGCTCATGGTGTAGCTCCCTGGTTGGTTTGGTGGAGTGCGACCCTTTGGACTTGGGGTTAAGAGGGAGTCAGACGAGTACACACACTTGCCATCACTTTGGATGTGTAGGAGGCCCACACTGGATGGGAGCACCTTGGATGTACAGGGACACACACACACACACACACACACACACACACAAACACGTTTGTATTCATCCTCACGTCACTTATAAAACGCAGATATATGACCCCCCCCCCACACACACACACACCTGATAGGCTCCTTGGTTGTTCCCAGTGACGACAGTTCCGTCGGCTAGAAAGACGTGAGCGACGTGTTGTTTGGGGTACATCACCACTGTGGGGCAGCCCTCCTTCTCCACCAACACCACCCGCTCCCCGGTGGACACACTCCCCTTACGGCTTGCACGTGCACCCCTCTTAGCATTCTGAGCCGAGGTTTCTTCCGCGACCACGCTCTCCTGACCACTCTTAAATACACCGTGTTCTCCTTCCCAACACACATGCTCACACACACGGTCCTCTGGATGAGCATGTCCGGTACACTCGTTATCACACGCTTCCCCTTTCCTGTCCTCGCCTATCTCCACCGCACTGTCACAAATATCCTCTGAGTGCACAGTGTCGGTATTGCTGTCCACACAGCAGGTGACACACACACACTCAGTGCTGCCGCATGCGCATTCAGAAGGTGATTTGAAGGTCACACTCTCAGGCTGCTCCCCTGGAAAGTTAACAGACACAAAGGTCAGATCAAATAATTCCACTTAGTTCAAAGTGTATGTTTTTGCTACGTTACTTAATGTACCGATGTTGTTCTCTGTTTGCTGTATGTGCATTTGCCATAATGTGTATGCACTGTTTGCTGGTCACCTGTGTGAAGCAGTAAATGTTGCAGTGTGCTTGGTGGTCTGTCTTGGTAGAAACTTGTGATCCTGGTTCCATCTGCATGTTCTACAATTTGGGATCCATCCAGGTGCTGGACAGAAACCATCCGATCCTCCCTGCTCAGCATCACCTGACACGGTAGAGCATTTCGAGATAAAGCTGAAAGGGCTCCTCCCAGCGAGAACAAGCATTTTAAGAATTACACAAATTCCCCCCTTTTCAGACTATCACAACACTTGAGACACTCAAAAACATTTGGAACGTTAACATCAAAATAACATTGGGAAAACCCCGGATTAATCAACACGACTACAATGGAGACAACTGGTAACCTGTTGACAGTCGGGAGCAACACTGCACTCTGACCTCATGGGTGATGGGGTCAGTCGCCTTGAAGGCCAGAAGAGGCTCGGCGGGTATGGGTTTGTGTGTGGTCCCCACAGTGTGGATGCGAGCTCCAGATGGAGTCGTCGTTAACCAACACCCTTTCTTAATATCAGGCTGCTTCTCTAAGCTCTGCTCTGTATATACACACACACACACACACACACACAACATACAAAGGCAGTTTGACCCTGTGTCATTGAAAGCAATAATAATTGTCCTCGCAGCAGCATCATGTTCATTGTTGTTTTGCATTCACTGGTGCTGCACTCTGACCTTTCTTTTTGTCCTCAGACTCTTGAGAGCTGTTTTCCTCCTCAACCTCAGAGTCGGGAACCCACACCGGACCAGAATCATGGCTGAAACTCACTGAGCCATCTGCAAACAGAACCTGCAGTGCACATGTCATTTATACGCCATACTAGCATTAGATCCCCTTTAATTAAAGTAAAAAGTCACAACTTGCTGTAATCTGTGCCTTTATATAATAATGTGTGTGTGCAGAACATTTACCTCTGTGGACCCGTCTCTCATATATCGGATCACAGCTCCCTGGCCCGTGATAACACGGGACAGTTCTTTGGAGAGGGAAGGGTCCTGAGGCTGACCCACACCTCCCCTACCATGAAGAGGAAAGCCTTGTTTCACCAACATAGCCTGCTCATCTGAGGACGCACAAAAGTAGTGGAATAAATGTTTGAAAATGAGTCAATGGTGGGAACAAAAGCTGACATATATAGCAAAGAGGGCCTTTTCATTTCTTCCTCCGTAGATTCTAAACAAAGGGGCAATGTCCTCTATGAGTGTGGGAGATGTACAAATCTTGGGCCATTTCAGTTGATTGTTACTGCCCCCGCATAGCAACGCATGAAGCTTTGTTAAACTGCACTTGTGAAGATAGACCCACACACACACTTGTGGATGATACATTCCTGAGAAAGTGCATCACTGACCTTGGGCATCTTCACGCAGAAATTGCAGCAGCAGCCCATTAGGAACAGACATGTTGAGACTGTTGAATGGACTCGATATCGATGCTGGCTGGCCTTCACTCACCTCAGACTTCACACGACCATACACACAGAAATGAACACGAACAAACTGTATGAGCAATGCAGTAATGACAGGAATACAATCATCACCAGATGAAAAGATGGTTTTCACTACTTCGTATTGAGGTTTCAGAGGATTTTGACAATTCTTTTTATGATCACAATGTACAGTAAGTGAGTATGTACACATTTAGAGCAATGGAGCACTATTTAAATGAAATCAAGACGAGGTATTAGTAATACTAAACAGATTAAGTAATCGTATCATCACAATCCATAAAACAAAATGTGTGCAATAAAGGCGGAATAACTCCAGAAACCATTATAACGAATGTCATTACCTACTAACAATAGTTTAATACTTAGTGTAGAAACCATTCATTGAATATTCCCTTTCCCCTGTGTAGTCTATGATGCATTTATGTGCGTATGTGGGATCCGGGTTTGTCACCTTGGAGCGCTGGGTAGAAGAGGAACGAGGGGCGGGGGTCACTAGGGGCCCTTGTGTGGTTTCCGAGGGACTCACTAGCACGTCACAAAACAGAACCACAGTAAAACCTCCTGCACTGGGAATACATTTATGGAGTTTTCAACTCGCTACAAAAATTGTAGTCAAATTGATACATTTTAAATACACATTAATATTGACAAAACTTGCGTGTAATAAGTGCAACACCTCTGTATTCTCCTTGGGGACCATAGAAACTATATGAGAGGCGGATTCCGTTGTCCAACACTGCAGAGAGGGAGCCCTGCTTTACTCTTTTTATCTCCACGGGCTCCGACACTGAAGAGGACACACACACAAGCACTCGGGGTGTTTCAAAATGTGAAATCAAGTTACAGTTTCAGAAAGCATGCAACAGCATTGAGAGAGAAACTTCATTATAATGTGGCATGGTTGTCATTAACACTGAGGAATAAAGAAGGATGGGATAAAAGAATCCTGAAATTATAAAACGTGCTGGGAAATTTGGAGGAAATCAAATATCACTATATTTCTAGATGAACCTCTCGATATTGATATTCCAACAATGTTATAAGGTTGATCACTGCTGCTTTCATGAAGATATTCACAATGATATTTCAGGTAATCCTCTGTATCGTTGATATAATGACTGAGCTATAAAATGACATCACCTTACTGTAATGCAGCCTTTGAAACCTTGAATAGACACTTGTAATATTTAGTCTTTATTTCAATATTGACAATAAACAAATAAATTTCCTAGTTCTACAGGGTGATGCTAAATATAAAAAATATCTGTAGTATGATCAGCACTTTTACCTTTCAAATCTTCTTTTCTTCCAGTGGTATTACTGTCTTGGGACTGAGGAAGAGGATTTTCTGAAACAACTTGATTGATGTGGGTGCAGAAATGATGGCCATCCTTCTTCACCGCTACTTTCATTAGGCTGGAACCTGGATTGACAACAATAAAGAACCAGCTCATGTGGAAAATCCCCACTAGGTATCAGTAAGGAATAACTCTTTGCTTTTTTTGAACAGTGTCAATTAAACCTAGACTTTCCCATTTTCGCAGCAAATATGTGTTGTGGCTTAAACGCTTTCCACAAACTTCTCTTAATACCTTCCACATAGCTGACATTCTCCACAGTGATGTGTCCTCCATCTGAAGGGTAAAGGTACTGGCAACGACCCGACACATGGATCAACTTTCCCGCCATTCTGTAACCTGTGAAATGCTTCTCAAGGCAATAAAACATACACACACACACACACACACTGTTACTATCATGATTTTGCTCTTTAAATCAAATGTTAAGTGTGCAGGTAATAGATTGGTGGTATAGGAAACTGTATACTGCATTTAGCCTGATTTAGTCTGTATGCCCTCACATTGAAGGCTGTTTGGTGCAGTTCGTCGTTTTCCCTCACGGGGAGTGCTGGGGTAGTAATGGACTTTGTGGGATTCTTGGCTGAGCTCACACCCCTCTCTGCTGCGCTCTTCCGGGGGCTAGAAGGTTTACTCTTCTTGTCGTCAGTCGACACGGGCTCTTCCTTTCGCTGCTTGCTTTTCAGAGCATTGTCCTTCTTCAATTTCTTGGCCATCTCCTCCTCTTTTAGCCGCTCCTGCTCCAACTTCCAGGCCTGCGAAGTCATGCATAAATGAATCCAGCACGTGGGTCAGCTGGGATGAGCTACCCCCCCCCACCTCCACAACCATCTAGGCATAGGAAGTTGAAAAGTAGATGATGGTTGGATGCTTTAACTGGTTCGCTCTTTAAAACGCGCTAGATTACGAGATTCTATAACAACTGATAGAAACTCAATCACGATAAAAAGGGGTCAGGTTTAATTTAGCAGATTTCTGGAAGGGATCCAAAGAGTTACTGCACTGCTGCTGAAAGGCCAGAAGCAAGTCTGTACTCACTTTTAGGGAGCCTTTTCTGATTACTGGCTCCAGAACGCCCCCCTCTTCTGTACAATCTGTTGCCTTTTCTTCTAATCCAGGAAGAAAACCAGAATTGTAATTCTTCGGTTGTAATTAGACTGACATTGATGGAGACTTTTGTTGACAAGCCACAGTACCTTTTGGAGCCAGCGTAAGGCCGAGATCTCTGAGTTGCATTGCCTCTCTCTTTAATTCTTCCTCTTTGGTCCAGTCTGAAATGTTATCTGCCACGTGTTCCAGGTACTTCCTATCCAAAGATAACAAGGACATTGCAAGATTATATATGCTAACATATACGCTTCTATTTTGGCTTTCTCACATATACAAAATAGATTACTATTCATGTCCTGTGAGAAAGAAATGCCTGAAATTTTGGACTTGCATTCTGACCTGAATTTGACATCAGTATGGAGGGTTACGTCCCAGTATTCCTTGCACTGGCGATTAGTGCTCATTGGATTGTGACAAAAAATATACAGGATGTTGTTATGACTTCCTCTGAAAGTGTCCATGCAGCGGTATTCTTCTGATGCTGACTGGAGTACCTACAAATAAAAAATAACAGGAAATATGCCTTGAATTTGCATTTTTAGGTGGAAAAATGTTGGCAGGGTGTTTTAACCTTAAAAAGACAAGATTAGACAGGTCACCTGAGGGAAGATGGAGGCACTGTGGTGCTCCGTATAGTGCCAATCAAACAGAGATCTCAGCCGACTACTCTGAATGTCACTCAAGTCCGGCTGGCAACAGACTCTCCCCGTCATCTGCTAGAGAAGGGAAAAATCTGACTTCTTTACAGGGAGAAAAATCTGAACAAGAGTTCTTTCTTATTTTGTTGGAGCATAAATAAATGAGAGTAGCTGCGGTGGTATGGACAAACAATACCTCGGTGTTATCGGGATCTTCAGTGACAAATGTCGGTCCTACAGTTGAAAAGAAATGATGAGGTCTCACATAGAGTCGGGAGAAGCAATCGAGCTTCTTAAATAGGTTTCACTGCATATTATACTTTAGTAAATGAACTAATGTAGTAACAGACCTTCAGTTCGTAGCGTACGCTGCTGTTTAGCGTAGGATAGCGGGCTGTCCCAGGGGATTACTGGGGGGGTCTGCTGCTCTGCTGGGGTCAGTGCTCCCACGGGTCCAGGAGCATCCTGCAGTACACCGTTTGGGTCTGGCCGGGTCAGTGGCATACTCTCCAACACGCTCTGATGAATCAAGCGCTCAACCTCCGGCCACCGAACAATTTCTGTGGGATTTCATGACATCATGATATTGAAAAAAACAAGTTCATCTACATCAGGCACGAAAATACACGAAAATACTGAGTAGCTGCTTTCAGACCATCTGTGCAGTAGTGTTGTAGCTGCTGTTTGATTGCCATCCAGCAGGAGTTGTTGTCTCTTGGGCGAGCCACGGACTGGATCAGCGCCCACACAGGAGACCTCCTCATCATGGACAGCTCCACCTCTGCTGGATCAAAACCCTGGACCGCCTATGAGGGTCACATGTATACGGCACACACACACACACACACAGTATATAAACACATATCAAATAACTGTATGGTCAGAATGGGATCAATATTACAAAATTGTGGAACTATTAACTACTATTTGGAACCATGGAGGCCAATTGCACATGCAAGACAAATAAAAAACAAATCATGAACAATTTAAAAAAAACGTCTTGCCCCAATATGCCTCAAGCGCATTGCCATCTTATCATGGTGTCTGATGACCAGAGGCTGCTTCTTCTGCGTGCCCTCTATTCCACACTGCTCCTCTAGCCTCTAACAGAAAAAGAGAGAGTAACCACAAGTCAAAGGCTTTCAGTACAGTAAATGTTGAATTTTTCTTTCATAAGTCTTCATGGTAGGAAAATTATATACTGTGCGAGACCATGAGCCATCCTGGGAACTCTCAGAGGGAATCAGAGGGGATCTTGATATATTAGTCATGATGCTCTTTTTGGTGGAAAGGATTTGTGAACGTGTGATTGTCCCACAGCAATCCCCCCCCCCCCCCTATTCAGCTAGCATCCATGATCCTTCCTGTTGGGACCTGAACCTCCGCTGAACAGGCCAAATCTCCGAGACAGACTGCCGCCCTCTAGTGTTGCTTCATGAAACACAAAAATAGCAAAGACACATCCCATTTCCTTACATGCTGTCTCCAAGCACATGTAGGCGAGTATTGACCACCCCTCCCCTCAGGCTTGATAAATATTACATTTTTAGTACATGTAGTATGTTTGTCATCCACCCGCATAGGGCAATTGTACCTTCTTGTGTTCTTCATTCTGTGTAGCTGTCAGCAAACTATTGAACATGTGGCTTCTCTCTGCGTCCGTGTGTGCGAGAGGAAGGAAGCTTTGGAGCATGAAGCCGACGAGCCGATCATCTAACCCGGGACAATCACGTGGTTTGGCCTCAGCCCCACAGGACGGGGTGGATGAAGCCTGCTCTGCTGAAATCACCACCTAAACACACAAATCCAAAGATGGGGTGAGGGAGGGGGCCCAAGTTCCACAACCCAAGGAAAGCCATACTACACAGGCTTTATGGTAAACATGGACCCATCTATCATTTCACCGCAAAAATATCAAGTTTTTGCCAAATCCGAGCTGCAAATATATCACATACATTTTGCTGAAAGATAGTGATGAACCACTTTCAAACCTTGTAAATCTTGGTGTGACCACACACACACACACACACAACTACACACACCTGTTCCAGCATACAGTGCATGATCAGAGGCACCGAGCAGGCTTCAGGGGGAACCAGGTCGAGAAGGTTGCAGTAGTACCGCATGTCCACCTCTGAGGAGAGAGGAGGCCGCTGAGTCTCTGTTCACAAAGGGGAGACGAGAGAAAGAAAGGGAAGTTAGTTTTGCATTCTAGTCATTTAAAAAACGACACACAAGCATGAGCCAAAAACACATGGAAGAAAAGAGGGTCATACCCCGGTCTGCTGGCCTTTCCTCCAGCCCTGATTTCTTTTTGGAGCGTGGCGTTGCCACAATCTGGCCGAAACACACAAAGAAGAAATACTATTTCCGTCAATATCCAGCCACATGATTACGGTTCAATGGGTACCAGGGACGCCCGCTTTGAATGAGGCCAATAAAGACATGATTCAAGTTAAGGAACCAGGCTCCAGAGAGGGACGCAGTTTAATTAGTGTGCTTTTTTGTGTCAGTGTGTGTACAGTGCAGTGTGTGTGTGTGTCTGTGTCTTGTGTGGTCTTTAAAGAGTCAGACCTCCAAACTATCAATTCAATTAGATCTAGTTGCTAAACTTATTTTGCAATAATGGTAATAAACGAGTCTGGCAATACCTGGTGAATACGCAAAAGTCATCATTTGGTGCTTTATTATTTATCTTTCTTTTAAGTATCTCTTTTTACTAACTAGCAGAAACGCATAATGCATCTCACTCCGTCACCGTGTTCAAATCGATATCTGTGAACTGAGGATAAGATGCCTTAACTACAATATACGTAGATACACCGAACTGAAAATAGGGATGGAACTGATAATATCTACAACAGTGACATACAGCCAACAGGGAGCAAACACCTTCAATTATGAAAACAAAGGTACTGCAGTAAGGTGTTTGAGCTCTTGAGCTACGTACACACTAAATGAGATCAATATAGATTGAATCCAAAGCTAATCACTTTCAGCTTTATTAACAAGCATGAGAGAATTCTTTTTATTCTAAAACCTTGCATCAGAATTATTTTTTAATTGTAATTAAGACTTACAGCCTCATGGCTGCACAGGATCTGTCAGGCCACTAAATCCTCCATGCACAAAAGGACGAGGCCACTTATTACAATGTACGGAATCACCAACAAAAGCGCACGCAAGGCTGCAAAACAGCATGGAGCAGTTATTGGTGTCCTTCCCTGGATGTGTTGTGGGGCGACATGATGGTGCAGAAAACAAGCAGGACTATTTCATCCTGCCACGAGGGGGCATTCAAGGACAATGTAGGATGAATGCTGACCTATGTGACAAGATACTTTATGATATTCCACGCTGCATGAAACCCAAATGCAGTTGGGAATAGAATCATGTCCCAATCCTTATAGTAGTGAAGAAATATATGCTACAAATTTTGCTGACAATGGCTTCTAGGAAACTTATGTCTTTGCATCTTGCTTGGAAAAAATAATCCACTGTTGGACTGTTGGTTGGACAAAGCTAGATATGTGAGGAAAGGAAGGAAACGCTCTGTGCCCAAAACCCAGAGATCAATGAATGCAGCCGTTCTCTACAAAGTCGTTGGCATTTTTCACTGACTTTAAAGATTTTAGGAAACAAACAATTAGTGGGTTAATTGACAAACTAGTGGATTCATGAATAATCAAAAACGTACCTTATTTGCAGGCTTGGAGGTCATTTCTACAGACTGGTATGCATGTATGATTGTATAGGTGTACCTCTACAGGCTGTTGATGGGACCCAACAACAGTAGGCACATTGAGGAGTTTTAAGTTGTTCAGGTAGTGCTGATGTTGCCTGCGCCAGTCCAGACAGTCATAGAGGAGATTGGCAACACCATCAAAGATTTGGCTTCCTATCTCCTGCTGGACACAGTGCACCCACATGCAGATTATGATTTAGGTTCTAATCACAAACTAATGTAAAACTGACAGACTTCATGAGAATAGATCCATGAGACAAACGTCTGCCAACTCACCTCAGCTTCGGGGTCCTCTGTGGGGGTCCGAGTCCGGAGATCTGGGACGGAGTAGCTGAGCTGAGCCACATCATGGAGCTTGGAGTTTTGCTGCCCGCTGTCCAAGACTGCTCTCAGACCTGACCAGAATAAATCCACCTTGCCGGCCAGCGTCGCCAGCTCTACACTACGTTGAAGCTTGGCTCCTGGCACAAACAGAGTGAAGGATACTGCAATGTTGACAACTGCCCATGCATAAGGGAACGCCTGGTCAGTTTGAATAAAAGTTAAAGCTATTGACATTGTTCGCTGAGGGCCCTATACCTGCATCCAAAGACAGAGAGGCCTCCTCCCGTCGTTCCTTTAGCGTGTGCTCAGAACACAGTTTAATCACAGTGGCTACATGTACACCAATGGAATCCAGCGCCCCAATCAGGTGGGGCTGGTAGAAGCCCAGCAGCAAGATGTAGTGTTGAGGACCGTCCTGTGGTTCGTCATCTACGCCCAGAAGGACACAACACAACACATGGAGTGAGTTACTGCTCTCTCACACAAAAAAACATTTTATATAAATCAGTGTAAAAGTACAGTAGATGGTAGCCAAAGGGGTATTGTGCATTGGCAGTATTTTCTCACTACTTGAGTCGTTTTTTTTACCGATATACTTTGGAGGCTCAATATTGTCCCTGCGTTTGAGCTTGGTCTTCTTCTTAGAAGGTACCACAGGCGAATGAGCAGTCTTTCCCTTTTTGTCTGAGACTTTGGGCCCGCCTTTCTCTTTGCTCGCAGGGGGAGGATTGGCCTTCGTCTTCTCCTCCTCCTCAGTCTTAAACAGATGTAGACAAAAATTGATACATTTGCAAACAAAGAAATCCCTGATACAATTAAATCAACCCAGCTGTGTGTTCACAAGCTGTATTATCACTACTTCAAAAGATATCTTCAATGCAAAAAATAGTGCAACTGCACCTGAACCTGCTCAGCTTCCCTCCTCTGCTGGTCGTTGGCTTTGATCTGTAGCAGCTGAAACTTCAGTATTTTTGCCATCAAATCACAACCAATTTCCTCTTTAGCATCCAGCAGCAGCTTAGCGCACTCTGTTACCTACAAAAGACCCAAATAGACCTGAACAAAGCCAGCACATAGAAACACATGCACACCAATAACAAAGCACAGGGTTTTGTATTAGACAGTGAAAACACACAGCAATAGTGGAAAAACTCTCATTCCCAAGCTTACCTCATAGAACATGGGGTTCACTTCAGTTTTTTTTGCTCTGGGATTGCCTAGTTCATTTATCTGTTATGATGGCAGAGAGGAGAACATTTTCATTAAAAATTACATTATTGAATTGTACCTACAGTAATTTTTGGTACCTCATTCAGTATATCGGATGACTACAAATAATAGTAGCCAATACAGTGGGAAGGGCGACCAAATACGTAGATTGTTTAAAAAAAAAGAGAAATAGATGATTGTGAATAACGCATTATACAGAATGGGGAAGCACAGGCACATGGAGAGATGACCACATAATGTCAGTTTAGCTTACTAATAAACTACATTCGTTTTTTAGTTTCAGTTAAGTAACAGGTTAGGTTCAGTAGTGACAGCGTGGTATATGTTAATAAACAGATAATAAAAACTTGAACTCCGGATACCTTTGCCAAGGTGCTCTCCCAGGTCAACACGGTGAAAAGTTTGCGTACAGGTTTGTGAGCAGCCAGAGACAGCTCCTGGGTCAGTTCCTCGTCCTCTGGGCTCCCCCCAACCACCAGAGACACGCAGGCTTCCCATGACTCCTGGAAAAGGGCATGACGTCAGCACAGCGACCACGCACACTTTCATTGTTCAAGTCAATAAACACAGGTTGCGTTGATTTAAACCTAAAACCGATTGCTTCCGGTTAAGACGTCTTACCTTCTAAATAAGAGCTCAAAGGTTGAGTGTTTTTAATGCAATTTTTATACTTAAAATTATGGTTACTTACACCGCAGAAAGTATGTTGGGCAGAATATTATCACCGAAAAATGTGGCATTGCAGACGGCACTAAAGTTAGTTCTCTCTATCGTTAACTGAAAGATTTAACACCTCCACAGACATTGTTGCTAGCTACCAGCAACCGGAAGAATCACCTCTACACGTTTCAGTTTGTGTGATGAGAGGAAATATTTACAACAAACGAATTATTCAAGTAACACTGAAGAAATACGTCCGTTAATTAGACAACAAACCTCTTCAAACTGAGCTCTGGTGAGAGCAGCCTCCCAGTTCTTGTTGAAAAGTGTCGCTGCTGGAGGATTCTTGGCTGAGTCCCTTTTAGTTGCTTTCGGTGGCATTTACACTCAGTGATTATACACTTAAATTAAAAGAAAACGTACACATAAGGAATAGTGTAAGAGTTATCAAATTAAGCGAACGTTGGTTCAAAGTAACACGTCAATCGTCGACTAGCGGCGGCAGGTGTTTGTGTTTCCCCTGGCAACCGCATCGGCTCCAGTGTCAAGAAGTAATTTCCTGTAAACGTCAAAACAGAATAATTTCGCTTTAAATAAAATAAATTATTTATTATAAAAACATTAAACTTTTTTTGTTTGTATATATCGAGTATCCCATATCAGTAATGAAATCATTTTTGGAGGTGGCGTATATATTATTTATTTTCTCCGCTAGATGGCAGTACCATGTCTGGAAAAACTCGGTGACTGAAATTCTGCTTGGAAAAACATTCACCCCCAAATATTGCAAACAGTTTGCATATAATTTCATAATTTTACATAAACATAAATAGCACACTGTAAAACCATTCCACAAGGAAATAATCAATACAACTATTTGGAATCAAAATGAACTTTTCCGCTTGTTTCAGTCATTGAATTAAGCACTAGAGAAATAAAAATGGAATGGAATTAAGATGGACAGAAAGTCTGACTCAGTACCCAAATCAGTTAAAATGATATATTTCAAAACTTCAAAAATGATGAAGTGTTGTTTTACAAGATGAGTCCATGTTTTACTTCAAGAAAGTAACATTTTGAATGCTAATTAGGTGGAAGTGGAATCATTTTACATATTCAATTAATGATGATGAAGAGAGAAGCGTGAAAGCGGTCGTGACTACTTTTCTTAGGCGACAATTAAATGAGTTACGACATCACTTAACAATCCTCATTTGATTGGTATTTTATACTATGTTTGTGAAAGACTGTCATTTTTAACGTTACTGTAAAAAAAAAAAAAAATACTAAACCAACTAAATCACTTCCTGTTTTACTTTCAGAGTGTCTGTGCAACCCAGCGGAAAGATTGACAGCGCAGATGCACTTTATCATCAAGGCTCAAACTGGCTGTTTGTTGTATGTGTTTCTGTGAGATTTTCCCAGGCACATACATTTACTGAGTCATTTATAATGTATACCGTGATAGAAGCTTTTTTTTTGGACTATGCAGAACTATCTCAATGAGGTCTATTAAAGCAAGAAAAATAATTGAATGACATTCAGCCACTGTTGACAAAATATCATTGCTAAAGAATGCTTCTTGCTATAGAGCTTGTTCTAAAGAACTTCATGCAAAACGTCTCTGCATTTCCAATCAAGCTGTTTTATCAATAGGAGGGGCCATTGTCATGAAGGGGATTTCACCAAAGCAGCCACCGACGTGCAAACTGCTGCAAATAGCATAGTAACATCTCAAAATACCCTTGTTTTTTTAGGAATACCCTGCGGTAAACATGTGCATCATGTGTCCTTTGGGGCTATTCTGTTCCATTGATGTCGTGTTTAATTTAAGATGACATGTAAAATCAAAACGTTTTTCAGCCTGTAAAATAAAACATTAAATAAGACACCAAATTCCCTGGATGTCCCCGCCTGTACTTTTACGCTATTTTGCACTCATCAGCACAAGGTATCTATGACCACTCGCTGTAACCAATTCTGAATCATGTGCTCGCAAACATTTCAATGCCGAGTTTAGATGATGGGGAGTCAAACTTCTTTCAAATATCAAGTTGATCAACAATCTATAAAGTATAAAACACTGAAATAACTGTGATGGCCGAGATGCTGTGGGGAAAACACACCTAATGGCCGGACGAATCCTCTGTGCTGTCAGATCAAATTCAATATTAAATGCCTATAATGGTGAAAAACAAACTACTCCCATGTCAGGCTGCCCTCAGTGGTAAGGTGTTAAATACTGCTGCTTTCTACTTGGCAATGCAAAGTGGAATTTAAGTTCCACTCACCAACATCACATGGTGCCAGCTCAAACTGCAGCAGCGTCAGAAGAAAGATTTGAATTTCAATTCCGGGAAATTATTGGGTGTAGTGAGCAAAGAGCAAAGAGCGAGCTCTTGTTTACCAGCCACACTTTAATGGGAGTTGAGCCTTTTCTGCATGTGTACTTTACAGACCGCTGTAAAGTCACCATACATGAAAACTACATTTGGATGTCGATTGTAGTTACATGGGCTGTTGGCTTGCTTCATCTCTGGTGTGACGTGAGCATTGGTTCTACCGTTTCACAGGGCAGCAACACACTGAGCACCAGTCCGTTTATGCCACCTGATGCCAAATGGAAACAGTGAATGAATGAACAATGGTCTATTTCCATTATTTTTCAAATTTCTGGACAGATATTTGAAAAGGTACAAAAAAAAAGGCAGGTCTGATGTGATTGACCGGGAATATCCTGTAAACTAACAAACAGAAAACAGATAAACAGATAATCCAAAGGCAAAAAGGATTGTTTACAGAATGCATGCAAATACTACGGAGACGGATAAAACTGTATCTGATCCCACTGGTGGGTCAGAAGGAAACATGGAATCACGGCCACATGGTTCGGGGGAACAAACAGGCCTATCCAGTGACTAAGACGACTCCTGGGGGAGGGACGGGGACTCGAAGCTGGTAAACGTCTGTAGGTTGTCATGGCTCCCCAGTGTGCCGTGTAGGCACTGGGGCAGATACAATCATTGTGCTCAGTGAGATCGGCTCTGCAGCTGTGGCGGTCAAGCACCCGCTTCACAGCGACTGAAACCCACGCCGTGCGACTTAAGATGAATCACGTCGACAGAGCGAGAACCTCAAGTACAGCCAACAGATTCATGGGCTTCGTCGAATGATCTGCTTCAGTACACACAGCATAAGACGTTTATCTAATATACTGTAACGTTGCATTTAAAAAAGATCTTGATATATTTTTAAGGTCTGACAAATTCTCTCAGCTATACATCTGGGTGGCAACACATTCTGCACAACTTAGATATTCATCTATATAGATATTGCATATTCAGCATACTAAAGTAGTATATTCACCACTGATTCTCCACAGACGGGTTGCACTCCCACATATTGTGGGCCCCCGGAGCCAAATGGTATTGCTGACACACATTCGCACAGCTGAGGGAAAGGGGGTCACGCGCAGTCAGGTACACGTGACACTGAGTAAGTGATCACTGGTGCTTTGTCCCACCCCCACAATGACAGCGATGCATCTTGCACAAGATCATGTGCTTCTGGCATTAAGCTACTGTAACCATGGGGCCCGGTCCAATTGTTTGTGCATGAATGAGGTGACAGTAGGACTGGTGAAACCTTTATGCAATCAACATGTGGAACAACCCGGTGTAATTACTTAAAGCCTTAAATCATGCCATAAAAGCACAAAATAACCACACATGTTGCATATTAGTGCCACAATCTTCACTTTGTCAGAATGTCATTTGTGCAGCTGACAAACGGGAGGCTCGCACACAATCACCATGGCAACGGCTCAGTTATAGACTGAGAGAAATGCCACACAAACGGTGCAGGTAATCGCTTACATAAACGGCTTTGGCAGCGGCTACGCATGTGCAATCTTACCTTTTCTCAGCCTCGGTACAAATGGGAATCAATTAAATATTACACGGAATAGAAATAGTGGCAAGAGCAGAAATTTGAATCAGACTCCCAAGCTGGAAATGTTAGTTAGCCAAAAGGAGAGTTCCTATGAATTAGTTATGCAAACAAACGTTACAAAGTGCTTCTACGATGACCGCTGGTGGCCTCCATGACGGCCAGAGGAAAAATCCTTTTGTTACATTAGCCCGGAGGACGCATGACAAACACAGCATTCTGTTGGAGATCTTGTTTTCCCAGTTTAGAAAGCCTGCATTGTACCACTGTTGTCTGCCCACTCCTGGCTCGCAGGCCTGGTCATGGCTCCAGAATATACAAACACAGTCATGTCAGTTCGACTTTGAAGTTGCACTCAAAGTCTTGAAATAAGGTTAGGATTTTTTTTATTGTCCAATCGAGAAGACATTTTCATTCAACGGGAAGTTCAAAAAGAACAGAGGAGCCAAAAGTTACATAAAAACAAATAAGCTTTTACATTTGTATGAACCATCTATTTAATAGTCTCTAAAGGCGCTCTATTGAGACCAAGACCAGGGGAGAGGGGGGGAGGGGGTATATAAAATACAATAAAACATTTACATTCATACGAACAGCTCATAGTGAAGAGAAATGTACAGTTCTGTGACATTTAAGGCATCTGCATTCCCCGATAGTGAGGAACTGACAACTTGACAGCAGCATTTCCACAAGACGTTCAGTCTTAAAACCATCCTCCGCCCCCAAATAACAGCATTACACAACAAGCTACACATGGCCCCCAAAGACGAGATCTCAGCCTCCGCCTCACAGCTGCTGAACGGGAGACAAGCCGATGCACCAACAAAGTGGCTCGTGTCTTTAAAGCGTAGCCCACAGTATGTCCCCTCTCAAACGTGTGGACCACTGTTTTACATTCATCTACCGAACTTACAGTTCCAAAAAGTGTGTTTGAGCAGACAGAATATTACAATTGTGCCAATTAAAAACAAACCAAAACCAAAAACGGGACTAGAAACACTGAACCCAGACCGAGAACTATCAGGCAGTAGGCATACAAGTTATTTGACTTCACATCCCAAGTTCCAAAACTGAATCAACTGGCTACTTGGGAGTAAATCCGACAAATAGCATTGTACAAGTCCACTGTAGAAAACATGACACCACCACAGTGTCATTTACATTCGGGCAGAGGTGAAACCTGATATCACCGCGCTAATCCCCCCCCCCCCCCCCACAGTTCAGCACTCCTCTACCACGGTACCAGCCGAGGAAGAGTACAGTTTTTTCTTGACCAGCCGGAAACCCGGACTCAGTTTGAGTACGTGCCTAAACGTCGGGGCGAAGCAAGTTCCCATGAAAAGGAAGTCCCGCAGGCTGGGCCAGGCGGCGCCGTCCTGCTTGAACACGAGCGTCAGCTCGAACGTGGGCACCACGGTGGCGTCGCAGGCGATGCGCTCCAGCCGCTCGCAGCCCTTGTCCAGCTCCAGGTCCACGTAGAGGACGCAGCCGCGCAGGCCGCAGGGCTCGCAGGACGCCAGCCGCAGGACCTCGCGGGCGATCCGCCGCGTCAGCTTCTCCGGCACCAGCACGGAGGAGCAGTGCAGCGTCGTCTTCTTGGCTCGAGACAGGCAGTCTTCAAACATCTTGGCCAGCTGTCGACAGCTGCGGTCTTCGGCCGCGTCGGCGTTCCCCTGGGGTTCGGCCAAGCAGTGATCCCAGAAGTCCAGTTCTGGGAAAACAACGAAGGCGTTAGAGTTAGGGACCAAGTGTGGTATTTGAACATATATCTGTGAAAAATAAAAAGGCCAACACGCAAAATAATCACATGAGATTTATTCAAACCAAATCAACGGCATGTGATGATGGATTTATTGCGCTTTCACATCCGTTTGCAGTGTGTGGATTAGGAGTGAACACATTGAGGACAAAGAAGGATACACACCCCCAGGCAGTGAAACCCGGGAATAACAACCAATCACAGGAGAAGTTTCAGACAGAAATAAAAAGCGTCCATGTCTCCATCATACGCAGGTTGCTGTTGTGAAGAGAGGCTCAAGGGATGACTTCATCCTGTTGACTTCCCCCTCCTTCTCACCCCTCCCTTCTCCTACACTGCTGCAGCCATGCACCACACAGGGGTAAACAAGCACACCACATGAAGTATCCAGCAGCTAGCTGGTCATCTACACGCGCACACACACACACAAAAAACACAAAAACACACACACACACACAGAGAGAACAATCTGGCACGCCTACCTTTGTCAATGCAAGCCCGGTCATATCTTCGGTCAACCAATTCGGAAATGCATTCGCTGCTCTTGGTCTTCAACGTGCTGGTGGCGACCATGCTGGCGGCGTGGACGTGTCTCCAGGAGTGGGCAGATGTTGTCCAGTGGTCGGAGCAGAGCAGCCTGCAGAGCGACGGAGAGCAGCAGCAGCAGCAGCGTCAGAGCCAGCGGTCGCTTTTTGTTGTTGTTGTTGTTGTTGTTGTTGTTGTTGTACTTCTTTAAGAGACAGGGGGCTCATTGAGATGGATTGGCTCACACGCAGCTGTTCGAATGGGGTAATGTCACCCCTTTAAGAGGAATGGGGTAATGTTAGCATTTAAGAAGACAACGCCCCCCTCACTAAACCCAACGTTAACTTAACGTTACTGTAGCTGTTCATTTTCAAGCTAGCAGCCATTCGCTCCGTATAATAAATGACTTACCTTAAATATTATTTAGTGCAGAATAAGTTAGTTTAGACAGATATAAATGGATACAGCTCTATTTGATTCTCAGACAGAGACACACTGCAGCTGACTAAACTTCTGAGGAGCATTTATATCTTCCTCAACTCAGCTGACCTGAGGGTTTGACCAATCAGAGCGCGCCTGTCCGTAGCCCTTCCCCGATTGGCTGCGAAAGAGCGCTTGAAATAAATAATTTGCCAATACTTGGGGAGAATTTTTGTGTTGCTACTTGGACGAGGTAACGTTCTGGATTAATATAGTCAAGTTATGTCTTTGCTTTGAAATGTGGACTTTTCTTGGAATGAATTGACCTGAACCCTGACAGGATGAAAGTGACTGAAACTAAGCCAAGAATGAGAAACACATCGGACACACTTTTACTCATTATTTTTAATGAAAAATCTTAGTCAGTCTTCTTCGACAATGTTTAACATAGTGTGTTCTGACATGAATATCATCACATCACCTAAAATGCTTTATTTACTAAATATAATTTGTGATATTGTGGATTGCTGAACAAAGCAACATTTGATTTGTGTGTCTATCATACAATTTGTATTTGGTAACGTTTGGACGAACAACCATGTGTTAATAATTTATATGGAAAACCACAAATCCCAAATTAACTTCCTATGCCATAACAAAACATTTTTGAACAACATTGAACGACTACTACATCTCTCAGAGGCTTGATATTATATGGTTATTTTTCCTTCTAATCTATTTTCTATACCAAGTTTCGTACATTCTTGTCAAAGCATGAACAGGACGTTTGACCTAAAGCTTAGAAAACCTCACACTCCAATCCAAGAAGAGCCGGCAAATTATTGCCATTGGAAAAACTATCCCAAAAAACATGAAGCCGGAGAATGAAATCCATACTTGTTTGCGTTCACATCAATTATTTGTAAAATAATCAAAACATCTTTCAAGACAAACGTTGCCTGTCACAAGGAGAGAGTAAGCAGCCGCTCGACGAGTTCTAATTAAATCTTACTGTATTTGTGTGCCTTTGTACATTTGGCAGGTAAAGACTGATCCCAGTTGTCCCGACCAGCAGCACATTGTCCCTCGTCATACACTGTCTCAACTGAGGTTTTCTCCCAGTAACTGGATCTGACCCCTTCAACCCCAGGAATGGAATCCACTGGATGGGGAAGCGCCAGAGAGATAGAGAGAGAGAGGGAGGGAGAGAGAGAGAGAGAGAGAGAGAGAAAGAGAAGGAGAGAGAGAGAGAGAGAGAGAGAGAGAGAGAGAGAGCTAGCTTTCCTCCAGTCACATGGGGATAACTAGATATGCCTCAGAAAAAAAGATCACATGTTTTAGCTGGTGTTCCTGCCTTTGTGGATGCAGACATATGCTGAGTAAAGGGCTGCATAAGCATGACTTTTGTTAGTTATATGCAAAAGGCTGTTATATTTATTTGACTCATTGGAGTTGGAGTTGCAGCTTTAATGTGATCTTTTTTAATCTTTATCAATGTGTCAATAGGAAATGTTAAAATGTTTGTTACGGTAAACTGGAAAACGTTGTTATTAAACTGTGATGAAACAAGAAGAAAATAGTCTCACCGCACGTTTCTTTAATGTCCAGCTCTTATCCCCAGCTCCTCCCATAACAATGCGGGTTAACTGCGTGCGCCGATTGCAGCCAAGTCTGCTGCAGATGCATATCAGACACATTCAATGCACTGAGTTCACAGTTACACGCGAGAGCAACTTTTCGTCCCGATGTGAACGAGTGAAAGACTGCAGCGGAGCCACGCTTTCCAACGACATGATCTCTCGAGAGAAAGTAAAAACGGCGACACAAGTGTGCAGATGGAGAAAGACACAGTCCAGTTTCTGACTGAGAGGTGACCTCTGAACCCTGCACCTTAAGCTCAGGAGGCCTACAGCGCTAACAGCGACCGTCAAGCTCTGTGGAAGATCAATCCCTTCGCTGCTGCCAGTGCTTAAGATGTTTCCCATTCCCACACTGCACTGCATTCTACCTCTATTTTAACTCTGCTTTCGTAAAAATGTGCTCCAGTCACTCTTGCAGAGACGTGTAGTCTCGGTTGGATTTTACTTGTAAATAATATTGTTTATGATGACTTTGGGCTACTCAAAGTGAATTGGATCGAATTGGTAAAAGAGCAAAGACCAGGGCAGCTCGTGCGGAGCACCTCTGCTCTTGACCTTCAAACTCGCGCCGGGTAAGGCGAGTCCACCAAAATCTGCCTGTGACTTACTTCCACGTGCCAACTCCCGGGGCAAAAGATAAAAGGTGTTGTGTTTCAGGTTACTAATCCATCCACGAACCTTCTGTTATCCCCCATCAAGACGCCCGGCATGCCAGGCTGACACCACCCCCCCTGCTCGGTGAAACGTGCTCCTCGCTGTGGCCTCCTCCCTCCCCCCCATGAAATTCAACAACTGGAGCCTTTTTTTTTGCTGATCTGCACTTCTCGACCACAGGAGATAGCTGGCTTGCAAGTGCACAAGTGTGTTCGCCCTGCACATCGGAGCCTTGCGCATAGATGACTTTTAAAGACAAAGTAGGTTTCATCATGTATCATTTGGTGTGTTTTTCTCTGCACACAATATCCACTTATTCGTCATTCATCTAAGGCGCGAGTTTAAAAAAAAGAGCACCTGCTGTTACTCAGTGGCCCATGAATGTCCTGGAAAACTCCAACGCCCTGCAACAGTTCCCGCAGCACCGGTTGGAGTTAATAATTTGACTTTGACATGCCTTCGTGTCGTTGGCAGCTGTGTTAGGTTTGGCACAAATGGGCCGCGTGAGGCAATAAAATAGACCCAAGGCCACCTGAAACTAAAAGACCGTCATCTCTGCTTTTTACATGTATGTCTGATTGATCAAATCTAGTATCAAAAAAAAAAAAAAAAAACTAAAACAAATACATTTAAAGCTTTGATTTGCTGTGTGGCTGGTGGATTCAAGACAATCCGGGAGTAATCCACAGAAACACTCTTAATGTTCTTATCTGTAATGTTTGCTGTGATGCAAGTGTTGCGGATCGAGAGACTGAATGTGTGGAAACGTGTTCTCGAGAGCATACAGCCTAAAAATCAATAAGAAGGTTGCTTCACGATGCCATTATTCAGCAATGAAGGCACTCCGCTGAAAGCGGTTCAAACGTTGATCTTTCACTCCCAGACGCTTCATAGATCCACTTTATAATTGAAAGTGAATCAAAAAAGAAGCCGTTATCTGGCCTAAAGAGGGTGACCGGCCTGGCATGACATCACGGTTGTGTGCGCTGAGCCTGAGTCTCTTAGAGGGAAACGCCGCTGCCCAGTCTCACCTCACAAAGGCCGAACCTTTGGATCGAGCCGCTACGCCATCGTGAATTCAGAGGCTAGTGTGTGCCATTGTCATTAGTTAGAAAATCCCAACACAAGGAGCTTGACCATGAAGAATGTGTGTGAGCGCCGTGCTAAAAAGATCAAGCAGAGTGGGATTTTTACACCAGTGGCCTATGTCTCACTCTTCTGTCAGCACCCTGATGAAATGTGACTCCAATAACCAACAGAACTGGGCCAGGAAAGGCGCTTCCGCTTCTCGCTCTTGTGTTGACCAGTTGCTCCCTCTGCTGGCACATTACTGAACTGCCACTGTTGGTGTCATGTCTTTATGAACTAATCTGAATATGGCTGGATTACTGAATTCAATGACTTGCCACAAGAAAAGCTACTGAATGAGTTTAAAAATATGTGGCTGAAAATACATCACTTTAAAAACTATTAGAACATTTAACATTGGTGATATTAAACCAAACTAACAAACAAATTACCCCAAATGATTTCAAGAGTTTGAAGAACGGATACTGTATAGCGCAAATGTTTCCTGGTGATTTATTGAGGACAGCCAGAAAGCAGTTAGGGTGTCTTTAAATACAACTGCATCTGCTTCAATTGTTTCTTGTGCTTGAATAACACACAAAAAATGATGGTGAATTTGTAGCATTTATAGCAAGGAAACAAATATTATTTTGGCAGTGGAGAAGCATGGTGGAATATTTAACAACTTAATGCAAAATGCTTTGCTGAAACACATGCAAAGCAAAAAGCAGCACACCTCTGAAGAGCTAGTTCCAAGGCCACAACCCCCCCCCCCCCCCCCCCACCCCCCCAACAAACCGCAAAACATCTAAATTTGCAAAACATTTGAAGGCACATTTGTGAACACAAATATTTAAAACGAAGAAAAGGAGAGTGAGGCATTACATCAAGCGTGATGGTCCATCGCGTAGACAGAAACAAGGTGTTTTAAGGTTTGTCTTCAGAAAACTGAACTAGAGGGTGTGGAGTAAGTTCACTTACTCACGTCCACAGGAAAATGATTCATCTATTTAAAGTATTTAGCTCATATTTTCAACTCAAAGATTAACTGTAGGAGGATATCGTGGTTGAAACAAACTTAATCTGATTAATTATCACAGTCAAAAACAGACAACACAGAATCATGCGTACTTTTCTGCTTTACAAAATATTCCCAAAATCAAACATCTGAACTGTTCCTCCAGACGTTTTGGTGCGTGGGAGACAGGTGTGACTCCACCACTGGGCGGTCTGGATGTTGGCGGCCTTCTTTTTTATCTCGTGGAAGCTGGAATGTACACAACAACAGGGTGATGAAGTGATAAAATCACACAAGAATAAAACCACATCCGTGTGACCAAAAGAAACGAGACTTTAAACCGCCTCCAAAAAATGAATGACAAACAAAGCTCTCAATTATGTTTAGAAATGATCATTTGTGCTCATCTGAGTAGTTTTCAAGTCGGCACAGTGGGCCCATGCTTCTCTGCTGCTCTGCTGCTACACTGAACGTGTCACAGGACATGATGTCACCAAGGTCAGGAAGTGTTACATTCTTTCCTGAAGGCACTGCCCATAAATTCTTTAAACCATTATGTCACATTACTTAGGGCTGTACTGGGGAGGGGGGGCATTTCTGTCGTGGTACCTGCTGGAATAAGTTAATTAAAGTAGAGATTCTCAAAGTAAGTGGGTTCACAAAATCATTTTCTATAAACAATCTTTAAATATACATTTAGATTTATTAGGACCAGCGCGCTCTTGAAACTGTTCATTTTTTGAAGGCATTTTAAACCATGAATTGAAAATGTGTGTGTTTTTTTTTTTTTTACTTATTACGGTTGAATAGTTCCTTAGAAGAACACAAAGTGTTTCAATAGCATTTAAGATGCTGATCCTAAATGATCCCGATGGCCTCGTACGATCCATAAAAAAAACAATTCTCTGGTTGACAAGCTGTGGGCGTGGGATTACAAGGTTTCATTTTGCAGTCAGATAAGAATTTAGAAAAAGCCACAGTCCAAAGACGTAGCAACATAAACACGTTCTTCCTTAGCAGAATTCCTGAAGCCTTACTCCGTTTCCCTTTGCAGCTCGCAGCCGAGCACCGGAGGGGCGGATTAGTCGGTGGAAGGAAGGTAGGGCATTTCATGGCTCGGGCTGAAGGGGTACTGAGCCTGTGTGGGAGTCTCACACAGGGCCCTGTGGATGTGCACCCCCCCCTCACACCAACAAACACGCACACGTCCTGTCAGCATCGGGGGCCGCACTGACATTTACTGTGCGCACAATAGCTCCTGTCCAAAATAATCAGTGTTTATGTTAGGAAGTCCCTATCTCTCTAGCCCTGCTGCTTGTTGAGGGGGGGGGGCGGGGGGTGCAGAATCACAGGAAGCACCTTCTGTTGCCCAGCAAAGCCCCAAAAGCCAGTTACAGTACAATGAGATATTTAAAGCCTGTAACTTCCCTGGAATCACTGAATCACTGTAAAGTCCGTGTCTGGAGAAGTGACGGAGGAACGAAACAGACAAGAAACAAAGGAGCAGCCCCGACAGGAAATGGACAGAAGGCGGCTCACCGTTGTCTTCTCCACCCGATGACTTCACCCCGAGGAGCATGACACCATCTTTGGTGTTTTCGGGTCGGCTCTGGAAAGATGCGCTGCAGGGAGATGGAAAGAGAGAGAGAGAGAGAGAGAGAGAGAGAGAGCAAAGGGACGGAGGATGAGGTGGTTTGGACGCTTTTAAAGAGAAAATACAGACCCTCAAAGTTCAAACGTACTTCTCAGTTCCAGTGTCGATGGTTTCTGTTGAGGAGACATTCAATGTCAAAAACACACGTCTGGGTCATGTCGAAAATCAAACATCACTGCACTGAAGAGTTGACGACAGTGTGGCGGCATAGACGCGTAGGGACAAAGCGTACTTTCACACGTACCCGAGTTAACGTGGATCTTCTTGCTCTTGAACTTGAGGAGAATGCTGGCGGCGGCTCCCACGAGGCCGATGGGCACCAGAATCCACCACCACCTTTTGTCTGAGGGGGGCATTTGACAGAAGGTCGTCTGCGTGAGTCCAGTCCGATGAAGCCTTCGCCGTGACTCAGGACATAAGCTGAGTACGGTGTAGCGCGTCTAAGTACATTGATACCTACCTGATTCGAGGAGGACTTTTTGTTCTTTGCCAGAGTGAGAACCTTTCAAAATAAAGTGGCTTTTGATTAGGATTAGTTTATGAATGGACATCATTACATGGCAAAAAAAAAACAAATAAACATAATACGTCGTACAGTACTTCTTACCAGGTGCAGTAGTTTGGTGTACTGGAATGATATTTAAGTTAATGCATTATTTGCTAGAATAAGGCCTTGCAGACCTTTAAGGGTACACAGATTATAAATCTGACCGATTTAGATCTTTATTCTCCAACAACCATCCACAGAGACAGATGTATTCATCAAAAATACCTAACTGGTACAGGCTTTAAGTTCTGAGGCCCTTTGAATGTAGATTTTTATGGAAGTGTGACTTTGTTTGAGTGAAAGCCTTCACCTTATCGACAGTGTTTTAGCTAAAGGGGATTTTCATGTCATATTGTATTTCATACATTTTTATTTATGACTATAAATAAATAAATATAAAGCAAAAAAGAAGAATAAGGAGAAGTGTTAGTATGAAATTGTGTACGTTACCTGGGCCATCCTTTGCCGTATCTGCAGAAAAGTAAAGCTGTTTTGAATCTTGGAATGCTGAATGAAGCCACGCAAGCTTAATACTGATGACGTTCTACTGGCACCAAAATCTCTCCTTACCTGCAGTCTCAATTGTAGAATCGTGAGAAGATCTTGGTTTCAAACCGTCATTCATCAAAGCTAAAAAAAAAAAGGAAAGTTATCTCATGTAAATACAACAAATCACATTCATTTGTTGTTTATTTTGAGATTTTAGACAATGCTCCCTGTTGCAACATTTGATGTGACTTATATGATGTTTGTTCAAGTCCCAATTCTTAAATCCAACCACATTTCTAACTTTGATTGTGTGTCTTGGTAACATCGTGAGCTGTGGTGGTGCTCTTCATGCCGTCTGGAGTTGTGGTCCTCTCAGGGGGTGGGGTTTTATGCTCTTGTTTTTCTAGAAAAAACAACAACACAAATTTCAGTTTTTTTTTAAATCTGGAACATGGGCAAAAAGGTTTAACAAGGAGTATTGCGTCCTTCCATCTTCAGTCTCACCGCTCCCGGGATTCTGTCCGGGTTTGGATGAAGAGGTTGGTGCTGTGGACGATGCCTTCTGGGTTTCTGTTGTTGTTGATGCTGATGTTGAACTCGTTGTTCCTGCTGATGTTCCTGATGTTCCTGTTGGTGCTGCTGCTGCTGATGTTCCTGATGTTCCTGTTGGTGCTGCTGATGATCCTGCTGGTGCTGCTGGTGCTGCTGCTGGTGCTGCTGCTGATCTTGTTGTTCCTTCTGCTGCTGCTGCTGGTGATCCTGCTGGTGCTCCTGCTGCTGCTGGTGATCCTGCTGGTGCTGCTGCTGATCTTGTTGTTCCTTCTGCTGCTGCTGGTGGTGATCCTTCTGCTGCTGCTGCTGGTGATCCTGCTGGTGCTCCTGCTGCTGCTGCTGGTGATCCTGCTGGTGCTGCTGCTGATCTTGTTGTTCCTTCTGCTGCTGCTGCTGGTGATCCTTCTGCTGCTGCTGCTGGTGATCCTGCTGGTGCTCCTGCTGCTGCTGCTGGTGATCCTGCTGGTGCTGCTGCTGATCTTGTTGTTCCTTCTGCTGCTGCTGCTGGTGATCCTTCTGCTGCTGCTGCTGGTGATCCTGCTGGTGCTCCTGCTGCTGCTGCTGGTGATCCTGCTGGTGCTGCTGCTGGTGATCCTGCTGGTGCTCCTTCTGCTGCTGGTGATCCTGCTGGTGCTGCTGCTGGTGATCCTTCTGCTGCTGGTGATCCTGCTGGTGCTGCTGCTGCTGCTGGTGATCCTGCTGGTGCTGCTGCTGCTGCTGGTGATCCTGCTGGTGCTGCTGCTGGTGATCCTGCTGGTGCTGCTGCTGGTGATCCTGCTGGTGCTGCTGCTGGTGATCCTGCTGGTGCTGCTGCTGGTGATCCTGCTGGTGCTCCTTCTGCTGCTGGTGATCCTGCTGGTGCTCCTGCTGCTGCTGGTGATCCTGCTGGTGCTGCTCCTGCTGCTGGTGATTCTGTTGGTGTTGGTATTGACCTCACACCTGAATGTGAGAATGGTATTGATTTTACAAATAAATAAACCCCCTAAATGTAACAATTGCATCATTTCTATACTTGCAGAAATTCACAATGTCTCCGTCACAAAAACAGCAGACACAGTTTGTCGGTGTCAAATATTTTCCCAGACAAACCTTCTATTTTAAGTTCACAGTTCGCATATTTTTATCGTTCCTGTCTGGCATGACTTAAAAGCCCAACTTCCCGAGACAAAGGCGCCCCCCCCCCCCCCCCCAGCTTAAAGTGTCAGGTCAGGGATGAGAAGTCAAGATAGTGGTGGAGGCGGCGTGGTGTTGAGGTGGATTTCCTCTGCTTGTAGCGCTTCAGCAGCGTGAAGCTGCATCCTGTCACAGACTCACTCCCGTCGTCCCCCTGACCCAAAGCTGCCAAGTATCCTGTCTCCATCGCGGCCCCGTGAAGATCCCAAAGCACGCGTCTTTCACCAGAGCACCGCCGACACGCTGCTGGGTTCATGGCTCTTCTCGCCAAAGCGGGTTCCTCCTCAGTCTTGGTGGAGAAGTCCAGAGAGGTCTCAAGTATTTTTTAAGCAGGTCTCAAGTCGAATTCTTGAATATCACTCAATATCACTCAATATCATTTCAATGTTTTGGGACATTTCGAAGGGTATTTCAAGTTCTTTTAAGTTGCAGAAATCAAGGCTTAGGTCAGATCTCAAACGACCATTAATTCTTTTTTTAAGATATGGAGACCTAATTAATTGCAGACAAGTTCAAAAATATGTCATATGACTAGTCCTAAAACCAAGTCATCAAGTATTTTGGTCACAATGTTATAGTGAAGCCTAAAGCCAAATTGCAACTCAGTAAAAGGTCCCATAGGTCATTTGAGATGAGTACAGGTCAACTCCAGTCTACATGTGTTAATTAAAGTCTTACGTTCTTTCTGTGAAGCCTCAAGTAATGTCTCTTGTCCTTCGTCAAGTCATGTTTTTATCTGGCAGGTCAATTTCAAGTCAGCGTGGAAATTTCACAAATCTTTGTCAACCATCTCTACGTGTAGTGGAAAGCTCACGGGTCCGTGGAGCGCGCCCTCTGCCATGCGAGAAGTGGCCAGGCGGAGGGTGTTTCCTCCAGATGTTTACTGCTAATCGCTGGAAGCAGATTGTGTTGCCAGTTGGGACCTTTTGGTCTCGGGACAAAGATCTGTTGCATCTGTGAGAGAGGGGGGGCCGCTGGGTTCCCGCTGGCTATCTGCTGTGAGATCCCCTATCTGCACGGCGCAGGGCCCGTAACGGTCCTTTAGGGCTCCGCACAAAAACAACTTTTTTTTTTTCCTTCTCTTTCCTTCAACCAAGACACAACCGAGGGTTGGATTTGTGCTGGGCGTCTTAGGCTTGTGTAGAAAATGTATTTTACCGTCACCTTGATTTAATGTGCCAAATGATAATCCACTTTTTCAGTTTTTTTGTTTGTATAAAGAAACATTAGAAAGGCACGCATACGCGCTCGCTCACACACACACACACACACACACACACACACACACACACACAAAGAGCTTATCTGCCTCAATTAACGGAAGTGCACTCTTTGAGATGGTCTCTGAGGTACCGTTCAAAGTCTGAGGCGGTTTTGAACAACACTGTGATCTTTATCTTCGCGCGTACCCAGACAAAACAAAATCAGGAGTAAAACATTATCCACCAGAGTGACAGCAAAATACATGTTCTTAATTTCACACAGAATTAACTGCGAAGGAAAAGCCTAAGTTTGGAAACGTTATGACGCAAATTGACGTTTGTTTCACACATCATTAAAGAAGGCAACTTTCCTCATCCCCCCCCACTGACAAAGCACAGAAACAAGGCCGAAACAAACAAATATTCTTTGAGGGCCCCTCGACCCTGGTTCTGGGAGCTCAGACGCCCCCCCCTCCCCCGCCAAGACGCGGCGTGATTGAATGTCCTACCTGGTGTGAAGACATGGAGGGATGCTACCAGGAGGAGCACAATCACGCTGAAGGTCTTCATGTTGAACCGTGCAGCCGATTAAGCTCCTGCGACCTCTTGCTCGGACGCCGACTCAGTGGCCAGTGGGAAATGTGCTCGGGTGCTCGGGCGCTGATGCTGATTTCGGCACTTCCTTTAGATAAAGAAGGGGAGGAAATAGACTAGCTTCCCTGCCTGACGAAATGGGGATGGCTGGAGGGGGGGGGGGGCAGTGGGTGGGTGCAGACCTATATTCAGTTGGAATGCATTGGTCACTCCCATCGCTGGTGTTTTTTCCTGCTCTGACACCCAATTGACCAGTCGGTCCATTAGCGATCACTCAGGTGTAGGGTGGCGACCGAGTGCAAGAAAAACAGAGTACTTTGGGAGTAGGTGTACACACACGGTTCAGATTCACACTAACACAGGTAAATAAAACTATTCTGAAAGGACAAGTTTGTCTTTGCAGTTGCTCAAATATTCATTGTTTTACGTAACAGCACCGGCAGAAAGATGACCTCAGATGGGTCACCGTGACGACCGTTGCACCGACCATGGGCGACCATTAGATCAGTGAGATGATAGTTCTCAGATCCAGATATTGTGGGGGGAAAAAACTCATGTTGCCATCTTTTTCACCCTGGACAACGTGTTCAGATTGTCCCTCCTGAGGTTTCAAAATCTAGCTCTAGCTCCGTTTTGGCCCTCCCAAAAACAGGATGCCAGAGTTTACTTCCTTTCATTCCAGCATTGTGTTTAATTTCAGCTAAAGAGACCAAAGAGAGAAACCAAGGACAAGAATACTTGGCTGAAATGTCTACAGTGTGTTTGAGGATTTCATTAATGTTTTCCTGACAACTTGATCGTTCTTTACAATTTGTCCTGAAGATTGGAGGCTTAATTTCTAATATACCAAGGATAACCTGCCCTGGAATAAAAAAAAAATGACTTGAGTAAAGCCAATAATATTTACATCTCACCACATTTGATCTTTTTATAATCAAGGAATCTCTGTCCCCTGCGCACACATGAGCAACCTTGGCTTCACCCTCATAGTTTAATCAAAGGAGTCACTGAGTTTGAGGAAGAGGAAACGAAGGCCAGGCAATGCCAAAATCTGGAGGAATTGGAACCAGCAGAGAAACACTATTTTATAAATGATATTTTAAAAGGCTATCTCCAAGTGGAAGAGAGCCCGTGTAAAGCATGTTTTCATGAGTAATGGCAGTTTTTTTTTTTCCATTAACCTTGATTTGCAACCTCAATTGGGATTCAAAAAAACGTCCGCAGGACTATGCGTCTTAATTATTTCATTTTACATGGTTGCATATTCATTGGCGGAGAACTAACAGCCTGAGTCTCTCTCTCACACACACACACACACACACACACACACACACACACACACACACACACACACACACACACACACACACACACACACACACACACACACACACACACACACACACACACACACACACACACACACACACACACACACACACACACACACACACACACACACACACGAGAAGCAGGTTCCTTTCGAGTTGAAATTCATGCACATTTTTATTGAACAGTTATATAAAATACTTTCCATAGTTACCACAGAACTAGTGCATGCCTCATCTGCCAACAGTTTTGAAGTTAAATTACAAAAGCAAGGCTTCATGTCGTGTAGTGAATTACTTGGGCACTTAAGCAGTTCTTAAAAAAGATCAAAGTTATTTTTATTTGTTTCATCTTAAAGTATTGAGCAGTATCAAACCTGTAACTGATATACAAAGCAGTTTCAAATAATAATAGTAATGATAATAATCAAATTACACTTTCTGTGGCACATTTACAAAACAGAACAAAACTGATTTACCTGTTATATGACACAAACAGCTAATCATGCATTTTTCAGTTACACATGTAACCACACACCTCACAAGAATTGCCAAACATGCTTAATTGGACTGTGTGCACTTACAAGCGCAGGTTAAAAATATGATTTCTCATCCATCTTAGATAATTAAATGCTTCAATTAAAAAACAAAGTCGAAGGCATAGAGCATCATGGTGTTAATTGAAAGTATGCAGGTATACGTTTCCAGTATATGTTCACTAAAGCGCGGTATATTTCAAAACAGGCCTCACAGCCAAGGTATTCCGATTTTCTATTTCATCTGTTTGATTTTTATAAAACATGCATAGGCAGACACTTTAAGTTTATTGTATTCTTTTTTTTTACACAATATAGGTTCTCTATTTTTACTTTGTTCGCAATACTTAAAGAGAAAAAAAAAATTAACACTCAATTCCAGCAAGCCACAATAAATCTAATCCCCAAACCATTCCAAAAGAGACATAAAATAAACATATTTGCAAATGATAGATAGGTAAATGTAAATTCCAGTTATGAAACTCAAGAAAATAGGTATTCATTAGAGTTATTTAGCCATTATACAGAAAAATCAGGTCAGAGCACACACCAAAAGAACCTGAGGTAAGCATAATATGTACAAAACCATAAAACTTTCTATTATTTGGCATTTCGACAACATTGCAACATTCTTTTTAAGACTGCCTAATTAATTTTAAAAGCTATTTTAAAAGAGTAGCAAAAAAAAGTCATCAATAAATAGTCCTTATTTAGTTTGTACACCCTTTTCTGTTAAAAACATTATCGCATGTTCCGTCCTTTTTAGTGCTGTATTTTTGTAAACGTACAATAGTTAGTAAGAAGTTACATGACTTTCCATTTCGGCTGTAAATGAGCAAGGGTCTTTCAAGAAAAGAAATAAAAAATAAAATAAAATCACCTTTAAGACCTCTCCGTTGCCTCTCCTTTCCCCTCCGACACACTGCGGCGCGACGGAGGCCCGACCCGGTCAGAAATGTGACTCGGCAATAACTTATAGCAGATTTGACCCAGAACTAATATTTTGAAGGCATATCCAAAGACTAGAAAGCGAGACGCCGCCCCACATCTCCTCCCCAGTTTGAGCCAATGATGACCCCCCCCTTCCACACATAAACCCCCCCCTCTCTCCCCTCTCCCCCTCCTTTTCTTTCCACACCATCACCCGCTGCCGCCTCACTGGATGCTGCCCCCGCTGCTGGTGCTTCCTTTGGCTTCCGTGCCGTTGGTCTCCGAGGACAGGGCCTTGTTGAGGGAGTTGAGGCTGGCGTCGGAGGGCAAGGTGTCCCGCCGCGGCGGCATCCTCTCGTTGATGCGGTCCAGGCCCTTCGCCTCGGCGAAGCTGGTGATCTTGTGCTGGGGCGAGAAACCTTTGATGGCTGTCGGGGGGACGCAAGAAGAAGCAAAGCGGGTGGGGGGGGTTGAGATCAGAAGCGATTTCAGTGGGGAGGGATTCAATGATTTGGGGAATGGGGGGGGTCTCACTTGCTCACATTCACTCACACATCAACAGATTTGGCTTATCTTCTTGGATCGTGGTAACATAAAACGCGTGGGACTGAGAGAACAACGTACAGGCGGCATCCAGGGAGGTGTTGGCTACTAACTGCAAGTCAACCATGAAAAATAACTGAGTAACTGAAGGGCTTGTTCACACTAATGCTTCCTGCACCACGTGGATCCTTTAAAGGGAAAATATGCTTATTTCACTTTTTGATGAAGAACACAGCTAACAAGGCCCGGTCTGAAGCGCTAAAGCTCTCATGTTAGCACGTGAAATTAGGAGGATTAAATTCTGGCTTGATGCAGTAAAGGGTCATTACAACACTTTGCTGGGGGGGGGGGTTAACTCTCACTTAACTGTAAAGAAGTGAATAAGCCCATTTCTCACTGTACTATTCATATGGCTGGAGTAAGCCTCCAAGCGGTTGTATAGCTGTTCAATTATTTATGAACCACAGCAATTATTGTGCAGCATATTTACTTATTCATCATATATAGTGTTTGTAGCTTAATAACAGAAGAACAATTACTATAAAAAAGGTACAACACATTTCTACGAAATGACAACACATCAACACCATTGATCAGAGTTTAAAAAAAAATGGCATAACTGCACGGACAAAAGGATCGAACAATCCTTCTATATCTATAGAGGGCCCTCCTGGAATCGGGGTCAACAGGTTTTCACCGTGCCATCAATCCGTGCTATAATCTTGGACAGCAGCAGACCATCCAATGACCATCTTCAACTGCCACCGACTCAATCCTACACACATGTGTGCAAAATTAAATAGAATCTTAACTTGGGCACACTTGGAGACCACCTGAGGACCCCCAACATCCAGATTGCCCCGTCACGTCACAGATTGAAAACAACAAAAGGGGAAGAAGGAGGATGACCAAACAGAGAAAAAAAAGAACGAACAAGGGAAGGAACATAAAACTAAAAACACTATAGTGGAGCCCACTGAGACATTCACTTCCACAACGTAGATCCACGTTGAGACTGAGCTCACGTACAAAAAAACACTACACAGGTACTCGGGTGCTAACGACTTGTTAGGTCTGCTTGGAGCATGCAGCAATTTAAGGGTTCACTGGAGGTTATGAGGGGTGGACGTCCCACCACCATCGAGACTGGGGTTCAATAACAAAAAGATTATATTGAGCTGAATAATGGAACAAATCACAGCTGGTTTATAAAAAAGGCACCGCTGCGTTCAATGAACCCGGTCCAATAAGGACACAATGTCAAATCAAAATTGTCAAGGGATTGCTGGATTTTAACGCCAAAAAAAAGGTTGATCGTGTTCCTTCCACCTCTCATAAAAGCTTTAAGGGGGACGCGGTCTCAATGGTAACAACGGGTAGAATTGCAAAAAACCCATTCACTAGAAGGAGAGAGGGAGTGTGGGGAAGGGGGCATAAATTTAAACGACAAATCGTGGAGCGGGGCATGATGGGTAGCGTAGTTGTGTTGCTGCGGAGCACAGGTCAGACACAGGTTATTAGCAGCTCACAGGAGAGAGAAAAAAAAACAACAAAAAAAAAAAAAAAACACGACGACACATCAGGGCCACAGAGGATCCACACGGAGAGAGAGAGAGATGCGGAGAAAGTGTCTCCACACTACAATGGACTGTCCCCCACGGGGATGGAGTGCTGGACAACTCCAAACGTAAATAGCAGCTGGAAAACTGCTATTTAGCCCGCAGTTGAGGTTGTTCTTGCGCCAGAGGCAGTGTAAGTGAAATAGATGGGGTTTTTTGTTTAGGGAGAGTCCAATTTGGATTCCATAAGGCTCCTGTGGAGCATTTAAACTCTTATTAAATCAGATTCAGCTCGACTGTGGTATTACTATATTAATACAACAGCAACAACAATGCACTGCAACTGCTTCAGCTGCTTCAAAGGGGAAATGCCATCATAAGCTTTCATAGCAAGACGTACCCGAATTGTGTGAGGGCAGAGCAGGTGGCGCGCGATAATACAATGATACCAAATACTTTGTTTAAAAGGGTCTCCAGAAGTCCAACAGCTTTGCATAAGAAAACTAAAATGTTGAGTAAAGATGGCCCGTTGGTGCTCTAGTTCTGGCATGTAGTGAAAGCCAGATGAGCTGAGGATGGACATCTATTCACACCTCCACACATTGTGTGCATGGCCTCGAATAAAAGCAACCCTTTATCCTCAACCCGAATGGTCTTCTATAAAAAGACGTATAAACGGTGATATTTTTTTTTAAATGAAAAAAGTACTGCTGTAATAGTATGATTTAGAACTTTATATTTGGAATATTTGTTTACTACGAATAACCGGCTAAATTTTGTGGAAAAGTACTTGCTTTGCACTCACTCCGCACGGGTGCGATCAATCGGTGCGATGAAACCCATTCCCCTTTGAAACATCCAGTGACCACAGAATATCCTAATCACTTGTTCCCTGTTAATACTACGCCACATTTTGTTAGCCCCAGACACACCCAACACACTCTATTCAAGCACCAGCGAGATGAATGAAAACCCAGCGGAGCCCCCCGTCTATTGCCACGAAAAAGCAACAGAAGAGGGCGGCCGGACCCATTTACCTTCGTCAGCCTCAATAGCTTCAATAGTAGCTGAAGAGAAGAAGAGGGGGGTTGCAAAACGAATGAGAGAAGTGAGCAGAGTTCATTTTGTCCTTAGGTACAAGTCAACGAGCAGCAAAGACAAGCCAATGACGACGACAAAGGTTAACGCCATCGCCACAGTTTAATGACAGAGGACACATGGATGTTAGTGGAGAGGAGACGAGATGAGACGAAGGGGTGGGGGGTTAGCTCTAAGATGAGTTCCACATCTGTAAGAGGGAGGGTGACACATGTGACCCGTTGGAGAGGATTGTGTCTTTGAGGCACGGAGTGACGATGACTCGGTGAGGCGACAGAAAGAAAAAATGAATTACGGCAGGGACAACGACAGCGAACACAACAGGTGAAAGCCGGAAAGTAGATTAGTTCTTTACCATGACGCAAAACCAGGCCGTACATGGAGAAAGGAGTGTTGAAATAGGACGGATGGGAAACAAGAGTACAGTTTAAGTGCACGTGTGACTGTGGGTTTCATGGCTGCGGGCGTCGTAGTTAACGTACAATCGCGACACGAAGCAGCATCTGGAACTGCGGGAGTGAGCATCTTTTGATAGGGAATATATCAAAAATGCCGGCTTACTTTTGTGAGGTGCGAGGGAGGGGGAGGGGGGGTCAGCACTTACCACTTACCGAATTTCTTACAGTCGAGATAATAACTTTACACACAGTACACTGTCGTGAGTGAGTCGGCTTTACACAAAGACAGGGATGAGGCCGGCGGTGACGGTGAAGTAGCGGCTATACAGTGCTGAAGCCTACGGGACACACTACCATGAGGGGGGGTGGGGGGGGGGGGGGGGTTTACAAGAGATTACAAGAAGGCACCAGAGCCACAAAGTGTGAACGGAATGGCGGATGGAGTCAACATCACAGTGGAAGCACACTGGCTTAAGGAGGAGCGCAGCAATGTGGTTCTACCGATGTTGCGACAGGAATCTGTGAACATCGCTCTGCCTTCCCTGGGGTTCTCCTCCGTGTCAGCTGCTTCCCGACGGGCCTCAATACAAACATTCGGAAAACTTCCGCGATCGCGCGTCAATCCTTAGGGCCGCCCGAGAGAAGTGCTCCTTCCAATTTGGTCACTTCTCGTCCCACTTTGAAGTGGAATCTACGTTCGGTGCGTAGTCTTCTTTTACGCGATTTGTTCGGAAAACAACGAGAACTTATTCCGCTGTTTGAAGCCAAGAATTCCCCATTATTGTATCTACTTAGTGTTAAGGCTTCAGCTGAATGCTTATTTCCTGTGAAATTTGTAATTAAAAATAAACACATGTTCATACGTGTAGAATTGATCAAACTGAATTTCCTTTCCATTAAGATAGGGTTAGTGGCTAATGATGGCTTTCCATGACATTACATTTTAACTGAGTACAAAAATTGTGTAACACTGTATACATTCTGTCGATTTTACCATTGTACCGTTATTGCAACTTGTTTCTATCCGTTGTTCAGCAAACGTTACATACGCTTGCTTTGAAATTAAAAAGGAGAGATTTCGCTTTCTACACTTAAAACGCTATATTGTGATATTTCGGTCACACAGTTGCGTGTGTTCAAGGAAGGAGACAGCTGACGTGTGAGAACCCGTGAGAGGAGAGGGAAGTCGTCTGGATTTCTGCTTCATTTTGTAAAGGAAAGGCAGACAGCGGTGATCCCCCTTTCGTTCACAGTCGCTTGTGTCAATTCCAATTCATCCTCTGGATCCCAGAGAGTCCCGCGTCTACATCCCAACGGAGCGCTGCCGAGATCCACCACTAGCGCTCAAATTTGGACAATAGAGGAAAGTAAATTTGAAGTGTTTGTAAAGGCGTTTCCGGAAGGCCTTGACTTCCTTGCTGCAGCCACATGGCAAACTCATTTAGGGAGTGTTTGGAATTCAACATAAGAAGGTGGACTGAATGCTAAACTTATCTTAAAAAAATAAATTAAAAAAAAAACACAACAGAATACTTGCACAATTGATTATACCTGCGGTTTCTAGAAAGAAAGGAGAAAGAAAAAAATACAGGTAATATTTGAGATAAAACCAGTGGAATAGAGAAAGAGACGGGGAGACATAGTATTAATGTGAGACATCAGGAGGGAGACACTAGAGAACACAAAAGGGACAAAGAAAATCTGCTGAGCGTACGTTGGCATTGTTTGGGAAGGGGAGACTATGGAAAAACAACTTGATATGTTATAGTAGTCTATCCGGGGTAAAAAAAAAAAAAAATTGTACGGAACTACATTCAAGTGGAAAGAAGTCTTCATAGAGCAACTGTATTTAACTCTATTATGCAGTATAGAAAGGATAATAAGTGAGTGACGCTGCCAGAAACATTAAACTTCTACAGTATTACATCGAGGCAGCAGTTTTAAATTCCTGGACCATCAGTCAGGGGGAAAGGGAAGGCGTGTGTGTGTGTGTGTGTATATACAGTACTCCCTAAACACCGAGCTAGCACTTTATTCGGGGTACTGCTGCGTAAGGGGAATTCGTGTGGGAGAGAGAATCCGTTGTGGGGGGCCAACGCTGCGGGTCTCGGGGCACTCGGGGTGACAGTCTTACCATTCTGCAGCTTTTCTTTGCCACCGGACAACACCCCGCTGGGTAGCATGCCTGTTGGGGTCAGCCCCTTCAGCGTCAGCACGCTCTCACTCTCCTCTCTGAAACAGCAACGCACAAATGGACAAATTATTTAACACAGTACACATTACTTCCTGCAGGATATTTGTATTGCAGATATAATGTGTTCGCTATTTGTAATATGTTTATTCTTTTGGTTACTCCACTGTAATATCGACTCAATAAAACGATTAAAAAAATGTTTAACACTTAGGGGCCGTGGAACAAGCTAAAACCACAACATTAACATCAAGTTGATTAAGGTTTTAGCAAATTTGGCTTTGTTGTTATTTTTACACATCCAGCAGAGATGTTGCAACATTAATATTCATTTGAAGTCATGTCGCCAGCCACTAATGGCCATTATTTACTATTCTTTTTGCATTCCTTTGGTCTCCACCAACCAAATAAGTCTCTCTAATGTTCACAAGCCAGTCAGTCTGTCTGTTGTTGGGTGCCGGGCGGGCTGTGTGAAGTGGGTTTAAAGGAACCCGAAAGCACTGAGGCTCAAACTATTTGGCGCATTCTCTGCTGAAAAATCCAAAACAAAGAGCTGACAAAACATCCGTCGAGCTGGGGGGATTTGCAACTACGACGGTCGAACTAACAGGACACAAGATACTTTTTCCACGCTTGCATACCTGAGCACAGAAAATACCCGGGCCATCTTTCCAATGGCACGAATCTTATTGCGGATGACCTCCTTGCGGGCAGAAGCTGTGGCACCTGGAAGAGGGGGATGGGGGGGGGTCAAAGGTCAGACACAGTCATACAAGCTGTGACTCAGGCATAATAAGCCATATCCTGGGGAAGTCTAACACAGACACTTCATTGTTGTTCGTTGTGTCCCGTGGCGTTTAGCAGCAGAGGAGGAGGAGGAGTATTTTGGACTGTTCATTTTTCTCTGGAAGTGCATCCGTCGAACACGATGCAGCCACAGGGAGGTTACTGAAGTGCAGCTCACATCAAATACTTTAGATCCACCCACACGTCACGACAACAGAATAATTCTCAGCATTTAGTGCGCTCATGCTGCACGTCTGTATTGCGCCGTTAGTGTCCCTTTAAGCCCTACACACTAGTCTTGGACAGGTGTTACTTGGTACCACCCAACCTTGTTAAATCATCCGTAAATGGCCTGGTCCTTGTCCAAGCGTGTCAGATCACCATGTTCAATGAGCACACTGTACATGGATTTTCCTGTGTTGTGTTTTGGTTGCGGAGACTCAAACACGGATTTTCCTGGACTGGAAAACAAAACTTTATTTAAAGAGAGCTTTTTTTTTTTTTTCGGTGCACAATGACAGTTTCAAGGCCCGAGGGAGCCAGCTTGGAAAATGCACCGAGTATGAAGGATGGAAATGAAGCTGATGTGTGGTGAAAGGCTGAGTAAAGGAAAGAGCTGGCCGCCTGATGTCTAGTTCAAGACTCTTGCTCTTGACACATGTACCAATATTACTTTGAAATAGGTTTCCCTAAAGGATGGAATCCCATTTAGTAAAACTGCTTATTTCAATGTGTGCTTACTTAAGCTAATGTAAATTAACTTCTTGTAAATATGTTTTACTCTGATCATGTGTGAGATTGGGCTGGACTCAAAACAACAGCAAATACAGTGGAACATCACCGACAGTCTTTGCTGTGGTAAAGAATTAAAGCGAGACCACTAGAAAGACGCAGTAGTAGCGTTAGCAGGCGGTTTGTACATCGCTGTTAGTTGACAGACTTCTAAAAGAGCAGAGAGCAAGCAGTGAACAAAAGTCCATCTACCTCTGCACACATCACTACGGCTAAGGGTTGTACCTTTTTTGGGGGGATAAATTAGCTGTCCTTCTCATGAAACACCCCCCAGAAGAGAAGACAATAGAAAGGACAAAGCGATCAATGGATTGCAGAATGAAAGATGAGGTGGTGGAGATGGCGCAGGCGGCGAAATAAGAGGCGAGAAAGCACAAGTGTAAGGTAAAGCGATGCCTTGAACATAAAAATTCTGGAAAACATAGAAAAGAGAGATTAGATGAAATAAATCAAGGTAGTCACATCATCACAGCATGAAAGAGAGAAAGTAGGAGAATGCAAAAGAAACGTGTGATAAGGTTTGAAATATCAACATAATGGTAATTGGAAACCATAGAAACAAATGTTTAGGTAAAGAGCAGTGCAATACGAGGGTTATACTGGCACAGATACCAAGGTCATGAGAGAAATAGGAAAAAAGGAAAGAAAGAACCAAAAGCCAACGTTGTGAAAACATACACGGGACAACTGACAGAGAAATGAGCTGGGGACCAAACCGAAGGGCAAAAAAGTAAAGGCGAGGAAACATGAAAATAAAGTGGCTCGACTAAAAGCACCGTGAAGTGAATGAGTTGGTGATGATTAGACGTTCAAGGGCGCCTAATTATTAGACGGGCCGTTCAGTGCAAGTCGTGCAGCCGTCCCGATCTACGGGAGCGAGACGCTGCCGTGCCAGAAAAAGGACAAAAAAAACCCTCTGTATGATCTCACGTGAAATTTCAACGAAAAAAAAACGCTTCTTGTTCCGTTGAGACGCTGGTCAGTTTTCATCTTTCTGGCGCGGCAGCAACACGCTGCAGTGAGAGTGTGATTATCAATTCCAGCTTTCTAACAATTCCAAATGCTGCCTATTTATATTACCCGATTATTAAGGAACAAGTAACAGTAGTGCTTTTTACAACGCGGCACACCTCGGTGCTGTTTTCAGAGTAATACTGTGTGCAACAGTAAAGACAAAAAGAGAGAGCGAGAGAGAGAGAGGGAGGTGGTGGAAGAGCTGGTGAGATCATTTCCTGTTTAGGAGTAACGGGTGGGGCTGGCAGAGACAAGCAGGTCATCTCGTTGCAGATAAACTGTGACCAAACAGATTGATAAAAACCTGCCTCCATTAGATGACTATAAAAAGCAAGACTATTGTTTGACTAACTGTGCTGTTTGAACCAAAGAAGACTTTGACCTCAAAGTGATCGGATAGAAGAAAAAAAAAAAGAAAAAGAAACCCCCCCCCCCCCCCTCCCGTCTGATGTTTTGAATGAGGGCGGGTCAGGCGCCCCTATGAGCGCAGGAGCCCCTCTAGTGGAGCTGAGGGGAAGTGGAGCGGGCGCCACCCTGCCGGGCTTACCGTCCAGCTCCTCGTCGGTCGTCAGCTCGTCGTTGGAGCAGATGCTCAGGACGTTCACCAGCATCTCCGTCACTGTTAAGAAAAACACATATGAGCTTAAAAAATGCATTACGACTCAATGGTGCAGGTTGAAAACGGTTCTCATTTGACCACATCAAAAGCATGCTAACAATGTGGGCGTGCACGTGCATGTGCATGTGCATGCTCACCCTTCTCCCCGACGAACGGCAGGGACCAGGTGAAAACGTCCATGAAGTTGGGCAGCCAGTAAGGATGAGGTGAGCAGTTGAACTGTCGGATGTTCATTACGTTGTTCTCGTACTTCAGCACCGCCGCTGAGGGGAGGGGGAGAAAAAGAGGGGAAAGGTGCTCGTTAACACGCGTGTCCACAGGTGCAAAGGGCCGACATCACAAATTCTGTGCCATCTCCCTTTGCTTTCTTTGATGGGCTCCGGCAGTACACTGCGGGTGTAAGATCCCTGTTGGAGTCCATGCTTCAACAGACCAAGAGAAAGCATCCGATCCGCCACTTAGAAACACGGCGCGGTCTCTGCAGCTGCACATATCAAGGTACATATCCCTCCGACGGACCATAAAACATGTCATTAGACAGGAGAGGGTTACCCACAAAGTGCTCTGCCTAAAGTGCCCAGGGAGAGGATGGTCGGATGGAAAATACCTCCGCCTGAGGAGCTAAGAGGATGCACAATAAAACCATCCAGAATGGTCAGATGGATTTGTTGAGATGTAACATTGAAAAAAACCCAAAATGATTCTTCATTTTGAAGACATTTTACACCTGCATTGTAGCATTAATATTTTGGAATTGAATTCAATTTTAGGTCCTTTATGTGGTTTGTTAAGACATTCTGCCAAGAGCAGTGGTCCTCAAATGGGGGTAAAATGAAAATCCTTTTAAAAATAATTTTTACTCTGCTGAGATAAATATATTTTTATGGGGTACATCACTAAAAAAAGGGTTGAGAATCTCCCTTTCTTCTTTGATAATTTACTAAATAAATCACATTATTACATTACTTTCCTAAGTCAATATCCTGGCCAATGAGTCCGTAGCTGCAGGTGTTTCTGTGCACACCACAGAAAACCAACACTTGCTAAAGAGCTCTTACTGGCTAAAAAACAATGGAGATTAGTGCAGAGTGTCCAAACCGCCGTCAACAACACCAGGCCTGGATGCAACTCAACATTTTGTCAGATGCTGTCAGTCAACCTCTGGGAGATGGCTTTGAAAAAAAAGATCAAGTATAAAAATACATTCTACAGTGTCGTCCTAATGTTAGCGTTTGCCAATCTCACGCTCTAACAGAAGAACAAATATATGTATTATATATATAATATAATAACTCAAGTGTGTAAATTGAGGCTCTAGAGCTGCACAGACATCAAAATGAAGGTATCGTATTGTTTGAGGGGGTCAATTGGGGAGGGAATCAATCCCTGTTTTTCCCTGCTTTGGAACATTTCCTCTGTGCATTGATTGCCGCCCCCAGTTGGGGAAGCTTGCCTGTCATTCCCAGGATTGGATACGTGAGTAACGTCACAGAAACATCCGGCTCAGCATTTAGGAACTGTGGGCGGAGCACTTTTCATTAGTTAACAGAGAACCATCAATTCCTGGTGAGGAGGAGGAGGGGGGGGGGGGGGGGGGGGAGTAGAGAAGAGCCAGACACAGCAAGGATAAGTGTCATGGACACTGTATGATCATTTTTCAGTCCACCCGACACTGACGTGGAACCATGAGATGCAACCACTTCCTCCTATTTACTCCCTTTTTACAATAATGAGACGGATCCTTTATACACAGCCTCAAAATCAGAAAGGTTTCGCTAAATGACGCAGCAAAAACAAAATGAAGCAGATTCCCTGCTGATTTTAAATGGTACAGGTTGCATATCGAGCATTTCTCTGGGTCCGTGTATATTTAGAGCGTGCTTTATCGTAAACACAAGGTCTGTGGGCCTCGCGGACATAGAAGCCACCTCCCAAACACTGACCACAGAAGGCCCCCGTGTGACCTCACCCGTGATTAAGGCACACTGTGAACGAGGGCACTGAGGAAAGCACGAGAGCAACCCTCCATACATGCATTCATATCCGTGCTGTATATAGAAGCCCCGGCCTGTTGTGCGTACACAAGGCCAGTCGGGTGGCCCAGATCTGTGGAAAGCGGACACCGTGGCTGGGTTACCACGGGGGACTTTCCTGCCTCGGTCGAGAATAGCTCAAAAATGGCATCCCGAGCAGCGATCACCTCGGTCGCAGCACAAATGGGGTCAGAAAGCATCCCGCCGGGCTGGAGTTGGCCCCAATGTATGTGTGTGTGTGTGTGTGTAATCAATGAGGCATGGTAATGCATGTAGTGCAGTAACTATGCAATCAAAGTGGTCTATTAAGTATTGCAAAAGCATTACATTCCACTGCAGTCACCTCCTTATCCCAGGCTGCATGGATGAAGGCACACACAAAATCCAAAAAATCTCATGTAAGGGAACATCATGTACTGTGTAATTATTGTCCCCGGTATTATCAATAGCAGCGAATCACTGTGACACACGTGCGCGTGCGCACACACACCACTCAGGAGTGGGTCGTGGTGCTGGTGCGTGGGGCGAGCGCGTGGGCAGGCCTTGCATAAACATCACATTCTGCATAAACATGGCCGGAGCGGTTGATTGAATGCAGCCCGGAGGTTGGAAGAGGCAGAGGCGGGGGGGAGAAAAGGTCAGCTCCCCCGCCGTCCTGCCTTTAAAAGGGAACTGCCACACCCGACTAAACTCCCCCCCGGCTTAAGAGAAACCGTCTCCACGGTGCTCCGTGTGAGAGCAGGTCAAGGCCCACGTTCTTTTTTGTATGCTATCCCATTTAACACGCATATATAACGGCGACCAAAACAACACGCTGCTGGGTCCCCGTGGTGTGTGCGTTATTTGCGACAAACGGGCGATCGTGTGCTCGGGGGGGGGGTTGGGGGGCACTGCCTTTGTGCTGATGGGCTGAGAGGCGCGCGTCCGACGCCGCATGTCGGCCACTAGGTGTCTCTGCCGCTCCGGCGGCGGCGAGCGGGGGTAGCTGAGGCCAAAGCCTGCTGCCACGGTAACACAGATACTGCGAGCCGGTGGCGCCAGCTCATTCATTATTCAAAAGGGAGTGCCTTGAGCCGGTTTCCCCGGTAACGAGGACTGTTAAGTCTGCTGTGAGAAGAGGGGGAGATTCCCGCTGTCCGCGCGGACTGCATATCTGTCTCTAAGGCCTCTCGTATCAAGTTCCCCGGGATTACTATTCCAGGCCAACCGTTCCTCGGCCCATTACACTCAGCGCTCCCCTCCATTTCATGTCAGACTCGTAGACGGTGGGGGCTGAATGCAGTCTGGTGGATCGATGAATAAATGCTGAAATTAACTTCTTTTTGAGTAAATCAGCCAATGAGAGTATTTGCAGTGGCACAGAAGAGTGAAGCCCCCGCTCAACTACTGGCTTTGGTCGTAAGGACCTAGATACGTTTGAGAAATGACTAGCCGACAACAGCTAGTCCAGCTGGACCTCAGAATGACGCTTATATCTGCACTCAAGAGGCCATTTAATAGCTTTTTTCTGGAGCTTTCAACCACATCTCATGCTCCTCTCCAGTGTTTGCTCAGTTGATGTGGATATGCCAGAGACCAAAATCAAGTAAGCCTTAAATTCAAATATATACAAAGAGACTAGGAACCGGGTAAAGAAGCAATAATTGAAATTAAATACCCAATACTACGCACTACACTCGACAATGACCCGTGACTGGACACACATTATACCGTCATGACTTTAAGATGCACCAACCGCCAAGTCACATTTCATGCATGTCTAACATATGATGGCAATAAACGTTCCCTGATTCCTGAAGATCCGATGGGGACCAAGGAGAGCCTGCACGGCGTTACGTTGTTATTATTTCATGTTTAATGCCGCATGTTTACAGGAAACTGAAGGGAAGCCCACTAATGACCAGAGTGATAACAGATGGGTGGGCATCTGAGTCAGGGAAACTCTTCTCCCCGTGACGGAGGGGTGGGGGGGATGGAATGAATTCCCTGCCGCGTTGGCGTCATCACCCATAGCTTCCATCCTGCTATTTATTCCAGCAGCGGTGTCAAAAGCGAAACGTGTGTCCAGTTTGACCTGCGAGTGAACTACAGGGATGTCCCCGACCCCTCCACAGCTCCAGCCTCCCCCCCCCAAAAAAATGAACAAATGCATGTGGGTTTCCACTCCATCAGTCCTGTTTCCAGCTCCTCATCAAACAACACGAGAGAGGAACTCGACATTTATGTGGTTGTATAAGATTTTAACAGGTGCGGGGTTGAATCCAACCCAACCCTTTAAAAAAAATAAAAAATAAAACAGCGCTGCCAACATTGCTGTCGCTCCACTTTGATTCCATGAAAGCGCCATTACAAGTTCAGTTGTTGGCTTTCGGAGCGAGTCAATAATGATGCAGCACAGAGCATTACATTAATACAAAACCGCAAGCAATCTCCAAAGTGTGCAATTGCAAACCACAGCCCACTGTTCTCCTCCCCTCCTCCCTCCTCCCCTCCTCCCCTCCCTCCACACTGCAGTGGCTTCAGAACCGGAAGCCTAAAACTGCCAAATCACTGCTGCCGTGTTCTCTTTTGACAGCGGGCAGGGAAGCCGTTTGCGGGGGTCAGCAGTGCGACGGACAGCTGGTCAGCGCCCGCCACTCACGGCACAGCCGCCCAACGGCCCAAGGCGAATGACAAGGGATTGATGGGCGGCATCATCCCTGAAGCTGGACTTTATCACATCCTGAGCATCACCCTGGTGTCGATCGACCCGACGCAGTCACAAAGCGCCACTTTGCTGGAGGAAATGGCGGAAGAGTTGCGGTTTGTTCGCGGCGCCTCGCAGATGCCCTCCCACCTCCTCTTCTCTCTCAAACGAGCCGTCTCGTTGGTCAATCGGCCAACTCCCTGCACTGTATTGATTGGACGTGTCGATCCCTCCGACCCTCCCCCTTTAAGATTCATGGGCCCATTCCATTGGCCATCAATCACTTCGGTCAATCAATCAGTTTGCTTCCGGCGCAATCAAGAAGCTCGGAGAAGAGCGATTCATTGCATTGAGCAGACGGTTGATAAAGGTAGATTGGGGACACTAATTACATGACAACAACTTGCTGGCTTAATGGATTTGGTGCCACCTTATGACAGATGTGGTCAAGGAGAAAAGTGCGTCTGGTGTTGAAGCAGGCAGTGGAGAAGGAGCAAGGAGGGAAATAAAGACCACGTCGTGCTACCAGTAAGGAGGCATCAGCGAGCCTCGTTGAAGTCAGGTTGGAAAAAAATCAAACAGGGAGTAATATTTTCCATTCTGATAACCACTCTTGCTCTGGCAGGCACCTGATCAAGTGAAGGTCAGCCAGAGGCCGGCGAGGACCTGGGACAGACCAAAAAATGTTTCCATATTCCATATTGAGCGGGAGAGGTGTAACCGATTTGCCAAGCGGCCGCCAGAACCAAAAACAACGTGCGAACAAACAAAGATCACATGTTTGTTTGTTCACATTGTGTTGTGTTGAACCATGAGGACTCGGAAGATTAGTTGGCATGGCACACACGGGGTCCTAATAATAAACAACACGACCGACAGCCAAACTGTCGCTCTCTCCCCGGGGAGGGGGGGACGGGGGGGGGGCTGTAATCTCAGATCAACTAAACACACCTGCAAACGGGGCAAAAGAAAATAGAAAAGGACGGCCCCCGCTCCCTTGAGAGAGATACTCACACGGAAAGCTCTGCACTGCAAACCTCGGGTAATGGCATTTCATAACCAGAGGAATTGCAACAAAAAAAAAAACAGCGTGCACCAGCGCCATAGCTCTTTCCTTCCCATTTCCATTTCCTGTGGTTGGCCCATCGCCGCCCCCGCAGCCCAAGCAATATACTGTCTGTTCTCCGGGGAAAAGTGCTGACTCCAAGCACAGCGGCAAGCCTATCTTGCTGCGTAGGCACGGCAGCACAGCATAGGGCGCCACCAGGTGCCAAGCCAACCGGAGGCACGCCACTTCATTTCTCGCCAGACCCGATCCGAGAATTGACGTGAGCGATGTCAATGTCGCGCGGATTGTTGTCACTAAACGAGCGCGACACTGGAGGCAACTTTCTGTGTCTAAAAATGGTTATCCGACAACCGCTTACGACAAAATTGTTTATTTATTTTTGAAGGTGGGATGCATGCATCAACATCACTGTAAATGTGCTCGTGTTACTGTAAAGGGCTGATTTTCTTCTGTATTACCTACCGCCAGTAAAACAACGTAAGAAGTTGTCAGTACTATCAGTTCAACTCTATGGAGCTTTCACTCTTCCAAGCCAAAAATAAAACGCCCTGGTTATCAATTTCCCAAAACTAATTTGTGTGTTGCTTGCCCAGTGCAAAATGGTGAAGAGCCAAAGCATAGTGAAGAGGGAAGGGAGTGTAAACTGAACCAAAAAGCGAGCCAGACATTTTCCTCAAGTCTAAACCAGAGATAAAAACAGGTGGGCTTGTGAGCTCCCAGTAAGCAATGTCAGCTGGCGTGTTCTACCTTGGCCCTGATACTCTTAGATGGAAAAGAACATTGGTAATGCTCTTAATGAGTTCTTGCCGTGCTATCAAAATGGCATAGTAAAAGTATTTAGAAAAGTCCCAAATGCTGCGAATAATGGAAAAACTTCTCATTTTGAGGACGCCGCTTACCTTTGTTGTTGTAGACATCTAGGTAGTTGGGTGCAGAGAAGATCGTGATAAGGGATGGGAAGCCAGTGGTCTGACTCTTTCTGTACATGCGATATCTGGTAAAGCAAAGGAGAGAGAGAGACGCATTAGGAAACGTGACGACCTTGTGCTTCGTGGAGTTATCGTTGGTGTTCAACCCCCTCGAGGCACGATTAGCAGCGGCGGTTTTTATGGCCTCTTGTTTTCCCCACGCTCGCGTGTGGTTGTCCTGTAAGTCGATGCATCAACAATGGGGGGCCGCTCGGCGCAGCCTCAGGGGAGTAAATCCCTGTGTCACAGGTTAAACATGCCCTAAAGTAGTCACCTCGGCATTCAAATCCCCCTCCTCGGCTCCACCGGGAAGGTCTGGGGCCGTGTTTGGTGGCTTGGACACCTGTTTTGAGGTGAACTAGCTTCAGGGGATTTGCAGCAAACTCGTTTGTATTTATGTATTTATTTTTTTAAACAGAACATAAAGGGTCCCTGCCGTCTATATTGGCTCGGGGCTGCAGCCTCACCTGAGACGCCTCCACTGGTGACCACGCTGCAGGTGGGAATGGTAAACAACTGTGTGCCCCCCCCCCCCTCCCCTAGCCCCTCCCCATCCCCCGCCTCAACCCTGCTTAAAAAGGGAGATTGGCTTGACACATCCATCCACCCACCTGCCCGTTGAAAACAAAAATAATCCTACTTTTCAGGAGAAAGTGAAGTAAACACAGTCACACAATCAAGCTCCAGCTTTTCAAACTGGTCTGCCTGGATCCTACAGGTCCCATCAGGCTGGAGTCGCTTTTCATTTCTTGGATTAACACGTCTATAAGAAGTTCAGACTGCACCGGAAGCCGGCTCGAGTAAAACCCACCAGAGCACCAGGGTGGCTTTTGATTTAATACCCGGGACTGACTCATTCTGCCGCGTGACAGTGTGACGGGAGACGGAGAAATGCCACAACACTTACCCAGCATCCTGCGCTTCATGGGCCCGGATAACAGATAATAAGTTATTGTGTTGTAGAAAGTCACAGACTGCAGGGTAGCTGTTGAATGAAGGGGAAAAAACATTTGGTTTACTCATACATCAAGAAAAAAAAAAATCCTATCAAGGAGAACAATCAATAGAAATAATGAAATAAGCTCTTGGTATTATTGATTGTGCTCAGAGAAAATGTGGATATACAACACTGGGTTCAAGCTAAATCTGTTCTAAAAACCAACTGTGGCTTAGAAAGCAGGCATACTGCCTCGGAAGGTGGCCTTTCATATCAATTTCAAATTTGACTTAGATTCAAAACGCATTTGCCAGCCAAGGTATCAGAATCCTCACAATAACCCATAATGTGCTTTACTTTTAAACAAGCCCTCAAGCTGTAGGCGGGGGAGCCTTTGCGAGCCTTTTCAAACGGTGGATTTTTTTTGGAGAATGAAAGAATTCTCCGAAGGAGAACGTCAAGCATGACACATGATTCATGGCAGACCGCTTCTCCCCGAAAAGAGGGAGATCGCTCGGGAGTGTTCAAGCGCGTGTTATGCTCACGCTGATCGATTCGGTCTGTAAGCAGGGAGACTAAAAACCATCCTGCCGACCATCAGACTACAGTGCGCGCTTTCGCGGGTTTTCCATGCTGCAACGGTTTTTATTTCTCAACACCGGCTTCTCCTCTGCACACGATGAGAAAGTGAGAGACAGCTCGCAGCGAACGTGGGACACCTTTACCGTTGTATCCCAAAGCACTACACAACAATGAGTGTTGTCTCAAATTGCGCGACATCTGAGGTTGTTCAAGGATTCAAAGGATTTTAGTTTGTTCAAAAAAAAAAACAACAGTTATGACTTAGTATTAAGTTCTGTAATCCCAGCTCAACGCCCCGGCAAAATCGGAGCACTACAATGAACAACGCCCACGCGAAGTAATAAAAACCAAACCATACGTTTTGACTTCCGACCTCTCGGGAAAAGCACCAAGATTTGTTTTGATTTTAATCCTGCAAAACAAATCAAGCGCGGCCTTTCAGTCAAGTTTGACTGAAATGCTATGCTTTTATGGCAGCTTTATTGCATCTCTTAATGTAAATGTCTTTGAGACAGGCTCATAAAAAGTGTTATTTAAAGTACATTAACTTTAATTTGACTGGCTTGTTTTTATCATTGCACGGTCAGAAACCCTGCGTGGTGCAGAGATAAAATATGCAACATTTGAATTGTAAAAACTCAAAATTGGAGGAGTTCAGAAAGTGTCATTAACGATCATGGTTCATGTAGATTAGAGAACACATGCACACCTCACAACAAACATCTGCTGGGAGGGATTGGAAAAGCTGTCACCGAGAGGGAATTAAAGACGTAATCAGTTTTGGGGGGGGGGGGGGGGGGGGGATATAAGGAATAAATGTTTTATTTCTCACTTGATTTCTTGCAACGGATTTAGATACATGCCATATGGAGCCCTTCTGCAGACAAGATACATTTCGGCTGAGTTTTTTTTTTTAGTTTCAAGCGTCTCCCATCTGTCTGACAACAGGACACAGATGTTAATGAGCTCCTTGGACAACGCGAGGAGTGTCGAATGCGTGCAATATTGGTATCACTTTGCATGTTTGCTATGTGAAAATGAAAGCTTCTCATTAGGTTTGATATCAATAGCTTGAATTAATACACATACAAACAAAACAAAAAATAGGAAGAAAAAAAAAAAATCACATCAGGCGGACAATTTTCACGCTCCTGAGTGGCGGCTAAAATGGACGGCACCGTATTCAAAACATGTGCAATTTCACGGCTGAATTGCGTTTATAAAAGAGTTACGAGCGTGCCTATGGCGCTCGTGGGGAGGGTGGGGGGGAATTATTGGTTGCTGCAAGACAGAAGCTTAAAAAAGCGGCTGAATGTTTTAGGGGAGCTGAGGAATTGCTCTCCATCTGGCTTAAACTGTCTCATAAATCCTGCATGCCAGCGTGATGCCAATTAGCCACCGTGCCCTGGGCAGATGTTGACAAGAGGGACCCTGATGAAAACAAGACGGCGGGAGGAATTTCGACCAAGTGACAGCAGGCTGACCAGAGTACTGTTCAACACAAAACAAGGAATATAGGGCCCTATAAACCTGGCATTACATGACATCGTTTGTTGGCTCACTCCTCAGCTGCAGTGTAATGGCTCACATAAAGATGTCAAGACCATCAGGCAAAACACCCTCTCCCCCCCCACACACACACACACACATCCACACCAGGAGCAGCGCAGGGAGTTCATCTCTGAGCCTGGACATTAAAATACTATTAAGTCAGTGGTTATGAAACACCTGTTCACGAGAAAAAGGGAAATGCAAATCGGGAGACTCGGGACATTTCGGAGTACTTCTGCCCGCGTGCCCCGAGCACGCCGGGGCCGGCGGGCCAGCGTTGCTCGGGCCGTAATGAGTGGAGGGAGCGCCGGGCGCATTTAGAGACTTCTGGTAATGTGCCAGTTCATTACATTTGGTGACGCCGTGATCCGCCGGCCACGTGCCTTTCCTCTGTTTGTTCAGTCACTCGATTGGCGGTAAATTGCCGGGGCTTGCGTAAACAGTGGTGAACGTCCAAAGGAGGAGACTTTGGGGGTTCTTCGGTGTCCGCCACGTTCTCGCAAATGTTGGGAAATTAGGAAGCCGGGGTTCGTGATTCATCAACTTCGCTTTTTTTTTCCCCCTCATTTCGTCTTAAAACATTTTTTGATGATTAATTGAGTACTTGAGCAACTTCCTTATCTGTCTTGAGTTCAATTACTGGGCTTTGGAAAATGTAGTGACATGTTGTGTTGTGACACAGTGTAAAGCACAGAAAAAGAAAAAAAAAGACTAATTATATTTTTTTCTTAAAAACTAGTCAGAAGACTAAATGAAGATAAATGTGCTTTATGATTATGGTTACTGATAACATGCATTTAATTCCACAGTCTGGCTTAATGTGAGTCTTATAGACCAAACACTCCAGATGCCATTTAATGCTAGTGGAGAACCAAGCTGTCTGGCTGTTAACTGGAATGCTTTATGATATATTTAAAGCATTACAAAAGTAATTAGTTCATTAACGAAATAAAAAAATCCAATATTTTTCGGACTTTAAGAGACGGACCACTGACCTGTAGAAGTAGGAACAGCCTCGCACTGTGTTGTGTGTGAAATGCTCTTGGCTCTTCTCGTTCCCAAAGTCCTCCAGGGGGTCGGACCACAGCAGATCGCACATTGGTCCGTATGCCGGGGGCTCTTTGAATCTGTCTAACTGTGGAAGAAAAATTGGGACTTGTGTCAGCTGTGTTGGACTGGGTGAATGCACGTGGAGCGCGCTCTCTGCTGCAGAGAAGACACTGTGGCCATCTCTTTGCTGCTGCCGCCGTGATCAGAAATAAATCGGGACTCTGGCTCACGTGTTTGCTGAAGTGATTTCGAATTCTATTCAGGGTAGAAAGGAGTGGGATATTTAGAATATACGGTGTGGAGGACGTAATCAAAGGCAGCGCTCGGCTTTCAATACAAGGAAGGCTTTTTTTTTTTTTTTTGAAAAGACATTGAAAAAAACAACAACTCAATGGCAGCCGTATTTCTTGGAACAAAGGAACATAAATGACATCCAAGGACAGATCTTTCTCGTTCAAAAAGTTTGTAGATTACTGGCTGAGTAGAATGATGGACAATTCAATAGAGCACATTCTATTATGCATGCCCTGTGATTGCTGCCATAAAATACAAGTATTAAATTAGTTTGAAAGCAGGTTTGGTCTCTTTAACATTTACATTTTTTTTTTTAAATCAGAGTAAAGAACAGACCTGGTGCTTACATTCTCTCGTGTCAAAGTCCTGAGCAGTAATTGAGACACGTCCGGGAGAATTACTTCAGGCATTGCAACCCGAGGTTGTTATTTACACAGCCAATCATGCTAAAACAAATAGTTATCTCCTCATTAACTTTGAATGAATGCAGAAAGTACACAAGGCTTTCAGGGAGCTGCAATTGTATTTTTTTAAAGCTATTAACGCCCCCCTGCTGTCAAAACACACACACACACGCCAAGCGAGCACAAGCAAACTGTAGCTTTATGAAATGATGAAGAAAGTGGTCTCGAATCAGACACATACTTTCCTGATGTCGTCAAGATTTGTGATTTCTGGAGACAGTCCTCCGTGTACACACAGGAACTGCTGGTTCATAAGGGCGGCCAGGGGAAGGCAGTCGAAGGCGTCCATACATGCGTCATACACTCTCTCTGAATACTTAATTCTACCTGTCATGGGGCGGGGGTTGGGGGGGGGGGAGGAGGGGAGAGACAGGGCAGGGAAAGGTAAGCATTCCAAGTCAAACCACATAGCTCCTCATACACTGAGGCTCGCAGTGTGCTAGCCTGTAGAAGGAGAGGCTCTCCAACGTGCCATCCAACCTCCCAAACACATTTTTTAAGAAAAAGCATAATTTCACAACTCCTTCTCCTCCACCCCCACCCCGCCCTCTTCTCCGGCAGAGTGCAACGGAAATAATTCTGACTCCCGAACACATCGCAAAGGGCAAATATCGTGGTGTGTTTGAGGTCGATGGCTGAACTGGAGGCATAGTCAACAGCTTTTCAGAAAGAATAACTCGGAGCTCCCTTAAATCTATACAAGGAGTCACAGATCAGAATGCGTGGACTCCATCTCGATCACAAGGTGGAAAAATATGGATAATGAAGTGAGCATTACTTACATTCCTGCTTAAATGTGAAATACTCTGTTAAATGTCTACATTCATGATTCCCACGCAGCAAAAACAGTGTTTTGGGGTAAAGGATCTTTAAGGCCCACAAGTACAGCACACACTGAAACAAAGAAGCACAAAAAAGGGTTGGGGAACAGTTAGGTTGTCATCTTTAAATAATGCTGGACACAAGTCAGACTTTGTCTATATCACAGATGGCCCATTACAAGCAATTCCGCTTATCATTAAACATTCATGCAGTACATTTTGTGACATAGTTCAGGCTTGCTGGAGGACATGACAATCCTTCAGAGGAGACATCAGAGAACGGGCACGGCACACTCCATTACAGTATGTTTTATTAATAAATGTAGTAAGAAAGAAATACAGATCTGTTCATTCTAAAAATGCAGCTGCAGAATACATACTTGTGTTTCACATGGTAGTAAAGACTATCTCTATATAACCCTGCGATACGGCGATTTGCTAACTGGGCTATATTTGAAGTTATTACAAAGCCCTATCAATGCGCCAATATCTGCAGCTTGATTTGATCCTCGCTCAAAGAAAGCTATTAATAAACACAGTGTGTCGCACTTGATTAGGCCCTTGTGTGGACAAAAAATAAATAAATGCCCAGACTTACTTCAATACTGAAATACCCTCTGTCAACGTAGTCCCCCAGGAAAAGGTAGCGCGTGGATGCTGGTGATCCTCCCACTTCAAACAGCTTCATCAGGTCAAAGAACTGCCCGTGGATGTCTCCACACACTGGAATAAGAAACACAGGCACATCAGAAAAGCTGTTATTTTATTTTTTTTACAGGAGACGACATCCTGCGAGGCTATTTGCTTATTTCCCCATGTAGGTGAGGGGCGATGCATGGACATCGTGTACGTGTGAAATGCTCTACTTTGGTGGGTTTGCATAATAAGAGCGACAACAGTGTATCTGGCGCTTCACCGTGTCATTTTTAATCAGGTTGCTTTGTTGAACAATGTTTTATGAACACAAGCTGCTCATCTGTGACTGAAAAAAAAAAAGCATCGGACCAAAGTCGGCGTAAAGGAAAATTATGCAAAGAGTTCAAATCCAAACAACGTCAAAAGAAAACCGGCCAGCAGGAGATTTTCCAAACCCAACATTGCCGCCCGCTTGAGATGCCACGAACAACATCACAAAGAAAACCCTGTGTTATTGCAATCTTCAGACAAGTTCCACTCACTCAAAAACTCTTACCTCAGTGCATACTATTTTCATTATTTAAGTAGCTGACCAATCGGCAAAGGGATCACGTGCACTGGCTGCAGCTCGCTTTTCCACCACATCCTCTTTCGGCAAACCCTCGTTTTTTTTTTTTTTTTTTAAACTGGCTCGCAATTTGAACGCATCCTTGCCAAATGCGCTAAAAAGTTGGTTGGCCCGAAACTACTGGAAAGCTCTCAGTGGTTCTCCATTTGGATGTATTGTGAAATGCGATTACAGATTGAGCAAGTGATAGCAATTACAAACAGAAAAATGCCCAGAACGCATTAGTTTCATCCCAATAGCGCCGACAGCATGATGGGGGGGGGGGGGGCTGTTAAGGAGCGTCGGGGGAACAAAATCACAAATCAGGAACAATCAATCAACCCCGGATTGGTAAATGGGACATCACACTATTACTCTCCCAGGAGAACAGGGGAGCAGAGGCCACGGAAGATTTGCTGCCATCGACTGACAGGGTGCACGTGGGGGCGTCTGATTTAATGCGCCCGAGGTCAATTTTTTAGTTACTCTGAAGGTTGGTTCAGAGGGTTATTACACAAAAAAACGAAAATGGATTATTGAGAACTATCATCAGGGGAGGGGGGGTTCCCTTATTGTGCATAATCCACTTTTGGATGACAAAAAACACATGAATTTGGGGATTTAACCACAGGATATTTAGAGAGAAAAAGAAACAACTATGAAGTTTGCATCACAATAACATTTATTTAAGCTGAGATTCGCGGCTGAAAAAGATGGGCAGGTAGCTCAAGACTAGCTTTTAAAAACCAGCGCAATCCACCAAGTGGCTTTCTCTTATGGGACATTAGGCTTAGTTTGGGACACGTGAAGCGGGACCTGAAGACTCAACCCCGGAAATCCTGAACAGTATTTAACCACACAGCATGTCGGTAGGGCGCCAGCTGAAACCTGCTGGAAAGTAGATCCAGTTTAAATGCATGGTAGCTTTACAGAGTATTAGTACACAGTAGTCTTCTGTGCACAGATAGACGAGGACTCGCAGGCGATATATCCGTAGGTTTCTTTATTTATTTATTTTAATGGGAAATTCCTGGCCCTTAAACATTCTATCGACGTCTTGTTTCCTTGAGGAGACGCTCGTTTACTCAAGAAAACGACAAAATAGACACAGAATACAGTCAAATTTGTTTTACTGACACCGAATACAAAAGCAGAAAAAAAAAATGTATTATTCAGTGAAGTAGTCGCCTGGGTTTAAACGTTTATTCCATTAAATCATTTCCAGCTCCGCAGTGCTTGTTTTACACTTCCTCCGGTTCTGTCTATCGGGCCAATTTACTGACTTTGTTCTAGCTGCTACTGCAGCGCTCTTACTGCTTTGGGATTTCTTTGACGCAGCGCTTCGTATTTCATTTAAAGGCTGTCAAATGGTGTCTGGTGTAGGTTCGTCCCTGACCTCTGAGATGTCACATTGACTGGCCCCGTGGGCAGCAAATGGCGAGACATTTAAATTCCCGGATTCAAATCCATACCAGCCGGTGTGATCAAAACAGCCATTCAACGCACTGAAAGCCTTTTTCGACTACAACCAACAAGCTGGAAAAGTCACCTTCTTCCCTCCTGAGAGCGAGGACAACGATCAACGACATCAAATGTGATCGGAATGAACTCAAGGCATGGCGATGGATTCTAATGTGCCCCGAGTTGTCTATACCAAAGTTAGTTAAGTCATTAACAAAAGGGTGAATGGATCGAAATCTAATCTATCGAAAAAAGGACACTTTCTTCTTCCGTGAGACTATTTACCGCTTTAGGAACTGTATCTCGCAGAAGGAATTACGATTAGGAGTCAGTGAAAAAGTCTCAGTGAGATATCCAATTAGAGGGAGCTGGAGGACAACGTCGGAGAGCAATTAATCAGAGTTACGAGTCTTATGAGGCTGCTCTACTTGACTATTGTAAACCTTCCACTAACCAGGAGACATCTCTATCTGCACTGGTCCACCAACCGCAAAAAAAAAGCGTCATTTGTGTCTGAAGATGCCCGGATTTCCTCCTGTGATCACGGCAACGAAAGCACAGTGCAAACGTGTTGCATTTTAACTTGTCCAATTTAGCCTTTTCATGCAATTATCTTCCTTGTGAAGGGCTCCCAATAATCCGGCACATCTTGCAATAGGTCCATCGATGCTGGACCTTGCCTAAATAACCTTGCCAACAGAACAAGTGTCGGAATGCGCTGCAGAGATCACTGCTTCTTGTCCGATGCAACATGCAACCCGGCCACATCACCCCAATTGTGTTGATGCATTTTCATCTGCACAAGGATCTCCAAAAGCCATGCTTGTGTTGACGGGATTTCATAAAAGAAGGAGAAAGGGAAAAAAAATCCTTTAAAAACATACCAATGTTGTAAGCTAGTATGTACTCAATAAGATGTGTTGGTGGGTTGTTCACATGCTTTTTGTTTTTCCCCTTCCTACCATATTAGTCATTATTCAACTACCTCTTTTATTAACAACCCAGTAGGTGACAGTAAGTGAAGAGTGCGAGTCGATAGATTTTTTACAAAAACCCTTAAATTTGTGCAAAAATGTTTTATGCATCATTGTTTTCCTTTTATGTGTCCATGTAATGACTGATAATTGAGAGAAAAACTTGTGCTTGCCTTTATTCAACTATTCAAATACCAGGTTTTTCACCTGCATGGATAAACCATGCATTTGTTGGACAAGTGAAGGACATTAAAACCTCCAATCAAAAACCAAATGTAGAACCGTAAAAACAAACAGCAATTATAGCGAGAAAGCCCTTTTCTTTAAATGTCACCCTTTGCAGATCATTTTTGTAATGTCTTGCTTTTTTTTGCTTCCTGGCCACCATTAAGGATTCACTTTAGTGCCCAATGTACCACTTAACGTCAAGATGAAATAAAACTAGACAATCAACTGAATCCATCAGCTTTTATCCAGAATAACTAGGCCGGTTATTGCTATAGAAACAAATGCTCAAAGCAACCCTAAGCACCAGCTGACCTCTACGAGCAGCACCCATGGAAACGATGCAATGCATCCGCTGCGTACAAACACGGACGGGTGCAGGAGGGCAGCCATCGCCTCTCTGCACAGTCATTGTTCTAAAACCACTCGCATTTCCTTGGGCCCTGGAGTACAGCTCTGTCTGAACGGGATGACCACCAAGTGAGCAATTATTGGGAAAATGGAGCGCTCACAGGACAATTAACAATATTTGCACGTTTTCGCAAGTCAGGTTTGCAGGAGGGCGGCGGGCGGGGGGGGGGGGGGGGGGGGGGGTAGAACGAGGTGATTTCACTGCGATTTCACCTGGAGCACGCGTCAAATACGCCGCATGTGGGAGGACGGCGCCTCCGGCTGACCTTTCGGAAAGCCGTCACTTTCCAGTTAAAGGAAAAACAGCGGGGAAGGCGCGAGTTTAATCACCGGCTTCAAAAAGAAAAAAAAAGAAAAACAAACACCAAATGCAACGTTCATTGTGAACGAGGCTGGTTCCAGGAGTGGGGGAAAAAAAAAAGTAAAATGGACGGCGCAACAGCTCACTCCTCCAGCTCGGGGCCCCCGGCTTTATCACAGCAAACACACAATCCCCGTCCATCGCTGTGCAACGGTACACCTACAGACGTGCTATTTCGCCTCCCTCCCGCTTGTCACACAAAGCACAAAAAAATAAATAATAATAAACGAGGTGGGAACCGAAGCCCACATCAGAAGAGCAGGTGGGAGTACATTATCAGGAGTGATAAAAAAAAAAAAAATGAAGAATAAAAAACACACAATTCGTTCTGGCCATCTCCTGCCCGTGCACTGAAGTGATCTGCCTGAGTAGCAGCGTATCAGCGGGCAGCAGCAGCAGCAGCTATTGAGTGGGTGGTAGGCATTACACAACCTGGCTTCAGAACCTACACAGGCCACTCGGCGAGGCCGCGCAGGCTCATTGAGCGAGAGCAATCCACGGCGAGAGCAGACCGCTAGATCGTGTTTTGATTGAGACTGGATGATAACTATACCCCCGTTTGTTTGAGCGATGCCACTCTCCGAGAGCTTATATGCTTCAGAGCTTCAGAGGAGGGGGGGGGGGCGCTGGTGGAGCTCGCAATCTGTTATGAACATCAAACTGTACGGGATTTTTAACAAGCCGCCATTTCAGGCACAGCAGCAGACAGTAAATTTTACACTGATTTAGGGCCGGACATCTCAAGGAACTTCAAGTGACGGAGTTGGCGTGAACCTCTGGTTATTTTATGACGCTTGTGTTTTACATACAAAAACAGAAAGACATTTGAGAAAAGACCTTTGATTATTTTGTTTTGTTATTCTCGTCTAGCCTTCCAAAAAAAAGAAGAAGAAAAAAAACTCTCGAGTGTAAACCGTGGCAGGAATATGAATTTCAGGGCGACCTATAATGGATTTGTGAGCCGGATACCAATCGATATGGCAGAGTGTAAAAAACGACAATAAGCTAATATCACACCCGACGATTTATCCATCTGGCTCTCAGTGTATTTCTCATTGAAAAAAGCCCTTGTGACAAACTGAAAAGGAAAGGTTTAACGACCTAGAAACGCTGCGCATAGCAAGCACAAATCTGATTAAGGCCTTTTTTGTTTTTTTAAATGTGCAAATGTTAAAAGATATTTTACAACTAAATATCTCAGACTTGGTTTTCCCCAACCCGCTGCTCCTGAAATGCCTCAATCTTGCCAAAACTCGGCGTGTCCTGGAGAAAAAAAAAAAAAGCCACTTTTATCCTTCTCGGCTTCGGCCGCACTGCAGACAGGTGTATGAACAGTGTAAAAGCTCGCTGTTGCCTGGCGATGTGGCTGTAGGGGGGCGGGAAATCGAACGATGGGCCACGGGAGCAGCATGTACTCTGTGGCCTAAGCCAGCTCGGCCGTCACACACACACACACACACACACACTTACACACACACACACACGGGGGGTGTGTGTATATGCCATCTGGCCCCGACCAGGAAGTCACTATGTGAATGTGAGAAGAGATAGTGGATATTGTCACGGTGCTCTGCATCAATGATAAATATTTACTCGCCAAGTGTGGCTGACCAACGGGTCATGTTAGAATTGCAGGTGCTCTAGAGAGCGGGGAGGGATGTTACACAGAGGGGAAAAACACAGCGGGATAAAACATGGCAGCCGGGGGGAATGGGAGAGAAACAAAGAAATGTGAGCGGTGTGCGTGCGAGTTTGTGAGCGTGCCCCGAGGGGGGAAACACAGTGCGATGGCGTGCACGCGCAGAGCGAGAAATCCTCGCTGTGAAGGACTCGGCTGCGTGGGAGAGGGGTTGAGACAGGGGCGTCGAGTGGGAGGGAAAGAAGTGCTTCACCGCCGCGCTCGCGTACACAAGTGCGGCCACACAAAGACACGCATGCACACACACACACACACACACACACACACACACACACACACACAGGAGCAGTCCACCGTTTCCATGCAACACAACAAAGGAAGGAGGTTTGCCGGCCGACACCATCGCTGAGCAGTTCTCAAATCTAAAGTCAACACACTTTGGCTCGTGACTGAGCTTTTAAGGTTTTAAACGACAACCTCGCCGCACCTGAAGGTCAGAGTTAGTGTTCTGTTTACACACCAGAAACCAGATTGCATCAGGTCAAGGAAGAACATAACACGTGCTTACATGTCGGATTAACTCCCTCGTTTGCATCACACCAACCGTCGTATTTTGAATCCAGCGCGAGCACTTTTTAAACTGCATTCAGATTGACGTGTTATGTAATGAACTGTCACTAGTTCTCTATTTGCTCAGAGAAAGATCACAGATTTACCTTACTGTGCGTGTGTGTTCAGGTTTGATAAAAGAACAGTTTCCCTGTGGAAATAAAATGATTTAAGCCATATATATATATATATATATATATATATATATAGTACGGTCAGCTCGCTTGTTAAAACGTCAGAGATGTAGTTATGATGCTGCATACATAATATGAATAATTATGTAATGTAAAAAATAGGTACAAACAATGTATTTATGACACTGCATACTGACCGCATCAAGATGGCTGCCATGTGCGGACGTTCTATACTCCGGGATATATATATATATATGATTTAAGCAATAAATGTACGAGAGGCTGTACCTTATTGTCCAATAATGTAACAGTTCGAGGGTTACCAGCGAAATTATAAATACTAAGTAAATAGCTGCCTTTCAGCAGAAAAAAGTAAACGTTGTGGATCGCATTTCATCAGTCTAGAGAAAAATAGTCCCCGTATGTGCATGAAAAGAGTACTGGGTCCCCTTGCAAGATCTCTCACCATCTCATTCATTCACATCGCTCATGACGTCCACTTTAATTGTCCGGTTGCGAACGCTCACATTTCCCGAAACAGATCATTGGTGAGATTTTTTTTGGCGATCGCCACCGAGCTAAAAGCTGAGATGTCAACTGACGATCGAGCAAAATCAAACCTTTTACTTTGAGTGCGCAGTGATATGGAACATGTCAATGTGAACAGCAACTGTACATTATCGCTGAATAATGCTCCCCCCGGGACTCTCAACCAATCAAAACGCTGGATTTCATCTACCTTTCATTTAAAATTTAAACTAAAGATAAATACAATTTGTTTGAATATGAGAGTTAGAGTGGAATAAGATGGGTTATAGTTTTGAGGAGACAGATTTTCCCTTTGTCCCCTCCACCCAAAAATATTTTGAAAGCAAGTTACCCTTATATGTGGCCGAAAATTTTAAAATCTGGTAATGTTCAACAGGATTTCTGCTAATCCCTTGCTTGTGTGCAAATATGAAGACCAAAGCAGCAAATAAGGCTTTTGTCCAACCGGTTTGCATCTTTTTGTTAAGCTTCACTCTCTTGAACAGCCACACAAAATATTCTATTATTGCAAAAGGCCTCAGTAAACACAGGAGACCCGCACTTTATTCAACGGGGGGGGGGGGGGGGGGGGGCAGTGCGTCCATGAAATTAAGTAAGCACGGCGGCGGCCATGAGCATAGGCCACTCTGGACTGCATCTGGAGAACAATCTCTTATTCGTGAATGATGATGGGTTACCATAAATCCTTTGAATACGTCAGTGCCTCTGATTACAACAACAACAACAACATCAAAGAAACCTCATCAGAAAGTCTAATGGACAAAACAGGGCACTTGACCAGGAAGAAAGACAACAATAGATGTTCTGGGTGAGTGCATATGCATCAGCGAGCCTCCTTCCACGCCGTGTTCCCTTAGCGAGGCCGCCGCAAATGAGTTGAACTTCAGCTTCAGGGCCGCTCTTCAGGCCGAGTAAGAGCTCAAATGGGAAATCCATAAATATTGTGGATAAATTAGGGGGCAAACAAATGATGAATGAGATGAAAATATTCTGCTTTTATTGCTTCCCCCCCCCCCCCCTCCCAATTTCTGCCGCCCTCGTTAGCAACTCGGATGAAAAACAGAGAATTAGTCGCGTTTAACTCAGTGTTTTCAAAGCCAGCCGGGTGTGCAAACAGTCGTTTGAGCTTCATCCGTGTGACAACTGGGCTTCAATTCACGCAGCGGTCAATGGAGTGAGCATTAACAGGCAATGTTAGTTTTGGAAATGTGGATGAACTAAACCTGTGTGTTTCCTTATATAAAACAGACTGCTATGGCTGGCCACATGGCCCACATGTGGCTCGGAGACACAGTGACTCACTTAATAAAAAAAACAAAATGTAAGCAGGCAGACCACTCTGCAAATAACCCAGAGTGCACGATTCCAATTGCACACAATTCGAGTGTCTAGTTTGCATAAACTCGACACAGAACAGACAGTTCTGCACAAGTTGTTTTCGGGTAATACATAATTAGAATGTGATTTGGAGTCGTGTATCGTCGTCACGGCAGACTCAGAAATGAGGTTGATGAACGAGGAGGGAAACAGCTGGATGGTTAGGGAGCTTCTTCTGCCACGTCCAAATGTATTGCACACTGTTTTCGTCCTTGGAAGAGGATCCTCGTCGCTCATTTGTTAAATTCGTTAAAAAAAGGCTTTTTCCTCCGAGCTCTTAATCTTACCTGGAAGTTTACGGTTATTTTAATTAAAGAATGAATAAAATGCTCTTCAGTCTCAAAGTGACGCGTTCCAATGTCTCGCCTTTGGCCAACTTTAAATAAGTAGCAGACCGGATTCAGTTTGCTCTCACATTTGACTAAACAAAGCCAGCAAACCCTCACGATGTGGAAGGCAATAATCCTTGTGTCATGAACTCGACGATCCGAATAGTTGACCCATTGTGCTAAATTCTGACCACTGACCGGTCACAGGGGCCTCGATGTCCAGCAGGTTCTTCTCTGCACGCAGGATTGAGGCGCCCTCTCCGATGAGCCTCAGGGCCACCGCCTCCTCCACGCGGCCTTCCTTGGTCAGGTGGGCTTTCAGCACGTCCACTTTGGGCTTCCCATCGCTGTCGAACACCTCTTTGGCCGTCAGCCGGTGACTGGGCGGGAAGGGGACGGCTGCGAGGGAAGAAGGAAAGAAAAGAAACGGACAAAGTATCACCACAGCTGCTTTGATAGCATATTTACGCTGCCTTACTATACTTTTTATTGACAAAAGGCTTAGGAGGATACGCAGTTAATCCCCCATCACTGAGCAGAAGGTATTTACGCTGTCTGATCAGCAGGTACTTTGTACCTTCCAGGGGCTCTAGTTGCACAGGAGAGGGAGTCAGTGTTCATTTCCATGCTTCCAGCCCACCCTCTGAGACAAATTACCAGATTGCTGCTGTGATCTGTGAGTCATTCGATTTCCAATATTTAGGACAGAATGACAAGCTTCCTTGTTTGCTTGGCAATATTTGTAGAGAGAAATGACACTAAAAACCGAAGCACGGAATAAAACATGCTTTTAGCGTTTTGGGTGTATTATCTTGCGCCGTTTTATATGTAACCATTTTAAATGTGTATATTAACGAGACAATCTCTTTGGTCTGACATGCATTTACTCATTTGTCAATCAAATATTTCAAAAGAGTAAACATATTCTTAATTAGGAGTCATCAAGGCATCATGAAATTTAAAACTAAACTATTCCGCAATATATCAAGTTATTGTCTATGTCTAAGAAGGCAAAGACACATGTATAGGTTTACACATGACAATCAATCTCTGTCAGCCACTGACCCTCGAGCAGTGTGTGGATCTCCCTTCATTTTTCCATTTTCTCTCCATTTCGCTGCCTTTTCAGCTATTATCCCTCCCCCTCCCCCCAGTATACTCTGCTCTGCCCTGGCTGCAACCGCAACTGGTGTCGACTGATAGCGAAGCTCCGCTTAATCCTTCTGTCTGAACACAAATACTGTGCACGCTAAGCAAATATCCTTTGCATTGGTCATTCTGAATTCAAAATAATAATAATAATAATAATATGATTATCAAACCATTTCAGTCAGTCTCAGTACCAGTACTGGTGCATCCCTACTGGCTTGGAGAACTGAGTCGGGGAGAAGGGGCCAACCTCGAATGTTGTGTTAACAAACAGACAAATCCTCCACACCCTGCCTTTAATTAGTAGCTCATGAATAGGATGTGTTTTAACACCATTTCAATATGCTCTAGACATTTTGCATATTAAAGAGGCATTCAACTTCAAAGCCTGAATCTTGCCTGCATGAATTATAAATCAAAAGTCAAACTTCTAATCTAATTGCACAGAAATAAAATTACACAAAGCAGGCTTTTTATGCAAATAGCCCAATGAGTCTTTAGTCAGACTTTAAAAATGGTAAGCGTGGTCTTTTAACAAAAGCACAGAAATCCCCTATTCTTTCAAATGGACATCATGTCAGTGACATTTTAGTAGGTGACTTCAAACAGGTATAAAGAAACTTAAGGTCTCCGTAATGAAACCATTATTTAAACGACCTCCGCCAACACAAAAGCCTGGTCGGGTAACATTTCCTTCATTATAACCCCTGATGATGAGCAGATTACTTACTGACAAAAGGTACAAAAAGGACAACCTGAAAGTGACAGACCATATTTGGATCTCAAGATGAAGGTTGAAATTGCATATGTAATGACTTGGACGTTTTTTTTCTTGAAAACTGTAAATCAGCAGGGTACAAGAGGTATAGGCAATCATATTGATGATAACTTATTGATTTCTCAGCATATATAAAACTGGATCAACCTAAATACACTCATTGCCTAAAGCCAAAAAATGAAGTGAGAATTTATTTCAGACAGCATCACATTGAGATGGGATCTTCTTTTTCTTCTTTCTGGCCAGATTCATCATATTCAAGAGCACAATGTTGTCAATAGGCTCCAAACTCAAACACAGCTTGAGCCAAATAAATACCCGTAGTGCTTTAAACAATATTTAAAAAAACAATATCCGCCTAATGTGGCCAGTAGTTATCTGAAGCATTCAGAAATAGGGTTATGTAAAACCCCAGGTTGACCTCCACAGAGCACCTGCTCTGCACCTCAGCGTGAACGGCATTGGACCCCTTTAGAGGGACTTTTCTCTCCCCCCCCGAAGAGAATGACACGACAAGCAAGGTGGAGATGATTAGGAGACGCGGCGTGAATGGGGTAACTGTCGGGGAGGGGCGCAGGGCACGGACGTCACCGAGCCCACATCGTCAGCCAATTAAGAAGTACGCCGGTGACAAGTGAACTCCAGAGGCAGTCCAACCACAACCACATCTGAACTCGAGGGTTTGGAAATAACTGCAAAAACAGGCCGAGCCTGAACGCAGAGGTCGCTGGTGACAGCGGCGCTCGGAGGCAGTTCAGCCGTGGGTGTTGGCCGCCTCTGCTCCCGCTGACACGAAGTCCCAAAACATAAACACATCCTAGAAATAACATTATTCTTTATTGGAAATAACTGCAGTGAAAGCCGTGGCTGTCCAATTCCAACACGGGTGACAATGGAATCACTGTGAACTTTCCCCCTGTGGAATTTCTAACAGCCCTCTTATTAGGAGGAGTAATGCCTCGGCCAAGACACGACATGACACAGATTGGTAGGGCCTACGCTCCAAAGCAAAAGGCGTAACCCTCGTGAAAAAAAACCCCCAAAAGAAATCACATGACTGAGCTAAAGAAAATGCAGCATGTGGATGAGCAAATCTTATAAGTGAGGAAAAAAAATGCTAACTGTGGCTTTTGTAATGTCTTTTAAATATGGGGCAAAGCCTTTTAATAACAGTTATCAACCGTTGGAATAAGAGATATCGACAGGTCAAAACAGAAACAAATGGTATAGTATCATAACAACGGTGTGAGAACGACCGAGTCAGAACAGCTCCACACAAAAAACTGTTGCGTTTATGTCGTCAGACGGAGCTTTAAACCCGTGAGAGCAGAAACTGACGGGAGGCCGTCTGAAGTACTGGAGCCTGACTCAAAAATGGGCTCCATTAGCCGGTCCCTTTTGCCTTCATTAATTCTGCCATTTCCCCTCTTCCTTTCCGTTATGTAACCGGCGAAACTGCACTGCAGCCTTCAATCTGAAAAGAGAGTGAAAGTGACGAGAGGGGGATGAAAAAAAAAAAAATATATATGCTTCTGCAGTCCAATTTAACTTTCCCTGGTAATTTGTCTCAGATTAGCATTGTAATTTGTCCCGATACAAAATCAAAGCCATCCATCAGCCATTAGGTCTGAAGACCAGTAGACCACTAAACCCCCCGAACGTCTGTCCTCTAAATCAAAGCATTCACTCTGCTGCGTCGGTGAGCGAAATTTGATGATTTCATTTTGCAGTGGATTAGGGCCGACGGTCTTGAACCAACAAAACCTCAGATCGTCAAGACGCGGCGGGCAACATCGCAAAATGCAATAATTATCCCCGGCTGCAGCGCCCCGACATTCGGGGGTGTGATCCTAGAGCAATCGCAATCACACCGAGACCGCTGCGAAAGCGGTGGGGAGACCGGCAGCTTGAAATGTTAAAGCTCGGTGTGGTTCAGAGCTAATGCGATCCCTGGGAGGAATGAAGCAGCGGGAGGTGAGCAGTCATACGGCGCTGGACAGATCCGCCTAATTGGAGAAAGTGAGACGGACTGTTTGCGGAGCTCGCCGAGCGCGGCGCGGCTGGCTTCGCTTAGTGAAGAACACCGAGTGCAACCGGGGGGGGGGGGGGACGGGACGCCTGAGCCGGACGGCCCAGATGTCTACAATTCCTGCAAAAGGTACAGAAGACGCCCACCGAGCAGAAAAGGACTGCCCAGACACGCCTGTGCCGTGTACATTGCAGCGTCAGAAATTGTCTAAACGAGTGCTTTTATTGGACACGACACGGCGCCTCTCGCACAATAAACGGCCACTGGATCCATATCTAACGAGGGCCACTGCAGGCGAGCCACGGGGGCCGGTTCACTTCCATCGACTGCGCAGCAACAGCTGCACCCGAACACCGGCCAGCGAGCGGTCTGAAGTGCGAGAAAAACGGACAACTTGGGACACTATTCCGCAGCATCTTTCCATCAGATGCCGAATTGCCCAGCAAGTAGTTTGCTGACGGTGCCCAATTCAGCGGGAGCCCTCGCGGATCTGTCACTGCCCACGTCAAACAACCTCCTCCCCCCCCCCCCCCTTACACCTGACTCCACAGCAGCAATTTTGCTCCCCTGAGACTCAGCATGACCAGTGGAAATCCCAGCATGTCCAACGGGGAACTATGTGCGAGTGCAAAAAAGGTCAGTTCAAACAAAGCAGAGAATACCAGAAAGGAATTTTGACTGCATGAACCAACGTTGTTATGCAAAAGGCAGCGCAGTGTCCAATCTAATCGCGACACCAATCTATGCAACTTAACTTGCTGTGCTTGCACAAAGTCACTGTTCACCTGATTCATTTGCCCTTTTTGGAATAAAAAAGGGCGTTGGGCTCTTTGTCGGCGGGTAAGGCGGCTGGCTGGCAGTCCCAGTGAGAGCCGTGCATGACAAATCCAGTGGACACCCACTCCCTGATCAAATGGTGCGTCAATACCCATGTCAGGTCGGACAGGTTTTGTCACAAATCGGCTCTGTTTGACAGACGGGTAAAACCAGAGAGAGTCACAAAAAAAAAAAACACATGGTGTCTTAATGGGGGTCATTATGTGGTCATTGATAGAACATCCTCAGAGAGACTGTTCTATGTCCCTTTGTGGTCATTATGTCACTCTTTGTGGTCATTCTGGGTCTCATTGTGGAGTTTTTTTTTAGTCTCCTTTTTGGACGCTTGAAGTCTCGGGGCCCCATAGCACATGTGTGGTCGGCCTTTTCAGTATTCCAGCCATATGTAAGACCGTACAACCACAGTGATGTGTCATGCAGCAGTATTTGGTTGCAAAACGCAACACACCCAGCAGCACCCTGACATGTCTGGGATTATGCATCAGAATAAGAGCATAATGGAGCCGCGCTACATGCTTTCAAAGAATCCCATAGGACGGCTGCCAAGTGTTCAACGAGGCACTAAGTTACGCAAGATCTCAGCTCATAACCGGGGTTTGTTAATTAAATCACACCACGCATTCAATTAGAGAAAGATATGTTTAAGGGTCCAGGATGCATGGAACGCATGATCTTCCGTAGGCGGTACGAAACAAAAGGACATACCGTACATCAGGAATCACCTCAGCTTCAAATATCACCCCTGCTTCATTCTTACAGCACCACAGAGTCCATTTAGAAGCTGATTATCTGACTTGCATAATGCAGAAGATAAGGATATCATTGCTGATGACAGACTTACAGTGGCTGAACCGTACAACACATAATATTCACAAGCTGATAAATTATTTACAATATGGCCCACCTCACAAAGACCAGCGTGATGTCCATGTCAGGTCTGAAAGTAGATCCTCGGTATTTCTACAACTCCGACCTCCATCTCCGACCCGTGCAGAAAGCCCGGTCAATCAATAATTCATAAGTCTATAGAAATAATGCATTCCTCCAATGCAATCGGCACACAGTGTAAATTGTAGTTGCAGAATGACATCCAGAGTCCACAGTGGAAAGAGGGGAGCAAATAAATCAGTGTAACTTAAATGTCTGACAGGTTAATCCGACAAAAGCCACCTGCTTGTACTGGTCAACTGAACAAAACTGCCCTTAGACTACACCACTCCCCACATTTAGTGGGATTCAGAAAAGCCGTAGTGTGCCTTGATGGATGGCAACATAACTGCACGTTACGACAACAATTTCATTGGATCTTTCCAGGTAGCCGCTTAATATTTATCCCAATCTGGCTGAAACAGCCTGCGTTGCATCTGCGAGCCGATGCAGCAGAGCAGAATCCAAGGCGCTAGTATTTGCATTGTTACAACGACAAAGAAGTCAACCTATAAAAACATACAAGCCTCCCATCTGGCCAACGATAACAGATCAGAAAAAAAAAGGCAGGCAGGAATTAGGGTTAACGGAGAAATTGGCGCAAACCTCTTGTGCACCGTGCATTAAGCAGGGGGAGAAGCCGGCCCTGGACCGGGCGCAGCGTTGAAGCTCAGTGCTTCAGAGTCTGTCGAGTGTATCCATGCAGTACGGGATTGGAGCTACCCCTGTGGATGAGGCAGGATGGAAAGGCAGAGCCAATGGCACACGTCTTACCCAGTGACAGAGAGACAAGGAAAATAAATAGGCAGTAAAAAGGACAAAAAGGAGGTCAAAATTTTTAAAAAAAATAATACTAGAGGGATGCGCAGTTCAGCCAAAAAATGGCATTGCCACAGAAACCCGCCGGAATTAATCATTCGTGCACACAAATGATCAATCTTTCCCTCAAATTAATAATTTAATCTTGCACTATTTCATTTGGCTCCTGCTATTATTAATTCATGCGGTAATATTACAAAATTGAGCCTTCAAATTACTCAATTAGCTCTTTCAACTTCATGGATCATTGTGCTTTACGGCCGTGGAGCTACGTCAGATGGTGTGAGCACTGCGTGCACTGTGTGCTGGTCAGCTTTGGTAACATGGAGAACAAATGCAGCTGCTGTGTACTGCATTATAAATATATTAAATAAAACAAACTGAAGAGACCAATTGGGGTTAAAGAGTATTATGACAATTTTGTTAAGGAAATATATTTCCGGTTTTGACACAACATTGTTCCATTTGTATTTATTTTGTCGAATAGCGTACAGTTTCTAAACTCTCAATTTGGAGCAACATAGAAGTGCAGTAAATGTTAATGCTGAAACTTCTAATGACATTTAATACAATCAATCAATTTTAATCAATCGATTACACAAAATTATCTCTCAATTAAGAAAGAGCTCATATTTGTTTGCAAATTACATATTACAAATTACATATTCAAGATTTAACTTGACAATCAATTGAAATTGAAAAATTCAAGGTATCCAACTGTTCATTTTCAAAACAGCATTAGTAATTGCAGCTGTAATTACCATATCTTTCATTTGATGTACTTGAACGAGTTGTTGACCATCCTCTGCTGCAGCGGAATCCGCTTTCACAACAAACAGCAGAGATATTAGACACAAGTAGTAGTGAGTAAAAAGGGGTTGCCAGGGAAACAGCGCTGTAAAGTCTCTGTCGTAATCTTTCATCCATCAAAATATTAGTTTAAAAAAAAAAAAAAAAAAAACGCCAGCAGCATGTTAGATTCTGCACCGACCTGATTCCCGACCAGATATCCGAGCCGGAAGCCTTATCAGAAATATTCAACCGCTTCACGGATGTAGCAGATATACACACAAAAACGGAGCGCAATGGCTCGTGGGACCCCACAGCCGTTGTGCTGCGACAACACGTGTGCCCCGTCTTCACGCAGGTACCCGTCGGTGACGGCCATCCAGGGAGACCTCATTATTCAGACAAGACCTGCGTCCAGCCTGCCACAGCTGTCAGGGTTATCAGAGGCCCTGACGGAGAAAAAACAGCCCGTAGCAGAGCGGCAATGTGAGGGTTAGTGACAAGTGAACGTTAATCCCGCTGCTGGCTCAACAGATTTCTGATGAGAGATGTGGAGAGCGTCAGCAGCGGCGCAGGCAGCAGGTGATCCCAGACAGCACTCCGACTAAGTCCCCAGATTAATTAGCGGGGGTTAGGGCTGCAGCGTGGGAGTCAGCCGCGGGCGGATGGAGGGACAGCGGGCAGAGGGTGCTGCGGGGGTGGATGGGTGTTTTGTGGAGCGATGTTGGGGGGGAGGGGTTCTGGTTCTGGGGGGAACAGACGAGGCACCGGTCAGACAGTCATTGTAGCAGCCGATCAATGACGCAGTGAAAAAGTCAGCGGGGCCCTGGGTCGTGACCATCAGTGGACAACGGTGATTAGGAGCCTGGGTGGAGGTCAAGGAGAGTGAAAAGGTCGGCCAGTGAAATGAAAATGCCTTAGGGGTTAAGAGAAAGACTTTTTTTCTTCTTCTGGGGGGGGGATAAAAAACAGTTTGAGACCTTAAATCGAGGGATCAACATTGCTATAAAGAGAGAAATCTATCCTTAAAAGCTACTAAGCTGCCACGTGCACAGATCAGAGTGACACACTACACTGATTCATCAAAGATTCATGAACACTTCAAAAGACTGCATATAGGAAATAAAAGTGCAAGGGATTACTAGCAAGTGCGATTGGTTTGATTTTCAGTGCCTGTGACTCAGCGTGTAGAATGTGTTTGACAGGAAGGGTTGAAGGGAACACCTTTAAAGCATCAAACGTGTCACTTCCAGCTGCTAAGTAGCGCTGATGGGCGGCTGGATTCAACAGGGTTAAAGCATTTTAATGGAGGCCACTGGAAGTCTTGTCGCTGCATTGAGCGTAAAATGTTAAGGGCCAATCTACCGGAGTAAAAAAAAAAAAAAAGTAAAACCATCCCATTTCTAGGTTTGCGGAGACGTTCACACTCTTTGGCATTTCCTCAGAAAGCCCCTCTGACAGGCCCTGAAGAAGACATTCCCAGCTAGCTTTGCCGTGCTGAGGCCTGCCTGCCCCCCCCCCCCAGCCCCCCATCCCCATCCTCCCTCGTCTACCTCCACAATGCCGTGACACAGGATTAGCTTTCATTAGAGAAGGCGCTGTAATCAGCTTTGGAGCATAGCAGAGACAGAACAATGGGGGAGGCTGAACGGATCGGGAAGACTGGGTGCTGCATCGGCTGCGTGGACGCGATTCCCAACCGATGGAACCTGAGGCGCGTAGCGGCCCGGAGGTTTCACAGCCACACTTTGCATCTGCATATTCCCCGTTGATGTACTGCCATCCTCTACAAAACGCGCCATAAATGCAACATGCTAATTGCTCCACATGTCATTTCAGGGCCCATGACACAACAAGCAGACCGTCAGCTCACACAGTAGCTTTCGCAGCCACACTGTATGGGCGTCGTTTTTAACTGGGAGACATTGAGAGAGAGAGAGAGAGAGAGAGAGAGAGAGAGCTGGACGGGCGATTTCCCCCATTTAGTCCGACTTATCCTTAATAGCTAACGTTCAAGCAAGAACTAACACTGATGCAAAGCAATGCGCAGAAGGAATGCTCTCTGGGTCGGAAAGATGTTTTCTTTCTGTTGAATTACACAAAGTGCTGTCAAGAACCCTGACAAAATACCGACAGAGGTGAAATTCAACAGTCTCATAAACGCATTTTTGACAACTCCAAATTCTCGTTCCTAGATCAAATGGAAGGGAATGCGGCTACACATGAGGTCTTAAGTCTAACTCCTTCGGGGGCCCCGAGCCTACAATTTCCACTTTTCCTTCAAGTAGTAAAACACAAAAGGTCAGGCGGCGAGGGGAGGGGTTGGTGGGTGTCGGGGCCGAACACTTGAGCAGCACAGAGCTACCTTTGTGCGAGTGACTCACCACCACACCTGTCAACAGCCGCTTGCATTGGGAAGGACCGACGACACAGGTCTATGGAGTACACGCGTCCCCCACTAACCCTGGAGCCCACTTCAGGAAGCCTCCCTGCTGGTGGCTTGTTCGAGGAGCGTGCAGTGACACGCGGACGGGTGACTGGATGCAAGGCGGGTCGGCCGTATGCAGCTCGGCTGGGGTTGCCATGGTCATCCCGAAAAAAAAAAAAAGAGAGAAATTGGACTTCAAAAGCTTCCCTGCTGAGTTGAACATCTGCAACTCTGCATCATGGTGACACCATGAGAGATAAGCAAGTGTACTGTTACAATAAACTGGTGAGCTTTAGAGAAGCTTTTGCAGAAGAGCGTTAAAATATTTTGCACTTTGCGTATTTGAACGTTGTTGGTGCTATTTTTGGAACCATATCACAACGCCCAGGATGGCGTCCAGATACAATGGCATGAACCCGAGGTGCACAGCTCTCAAATACACCTCGACGCATTACAACGACACGACTACTGCCACGATGCAATCCTACATTTGACCCAGAGCAACAATATTGCGTTCGAATGAACGGAAAAGTGTGGCTACGTTGCAGAAACTTCGACTAACTTCAGTGTTTTCTGTACTCATTCGCAGCTCGCCTCCGAGATAATATGCCTCAACAGGCGCGATCGCACCTCCCGACGAGGGCTCGTTGGCAGCCGAGATGTTGGCATTTCTAGAATGCAATCACTAGACACATACAGAGGGGATGTGGCTGGTCTGTATTGGCACCCACACTTTGTAAATTTGGAGCGTACGGCCCAAATAAAAATACAGCGTCAACTTTAGATAACATGCCATCATTAATTAACTGACCTCTGGTCACCTGCCCCAACTCGAGAGGGAATGCCTCCCCGCCACCATCCGCAATGATCTGTGAACTGGGGCAAACCCTCGCGACCGTACGAGAATAGCCCCGTCACACATGTGAGAGGGCATTCCTTCATGGTGTGCCCGGGGGGGGGGGGGGGGTGGGGTTTGAGGGAGGGTCAGAAATGGCAAGCACACGTCTTTGAAATTAACACGAATATAGCTCAAATACCGCAGTCGAAACTGTACCCGGGGGTTTCGGGATTCAAGCATTATGAGACGCGTCTGACATTTTAATTTGTGGCATCGAACGTTTGTGTCCAACAGATCCGCGGCTGAGGTTTCATTTCAGACTGTGGTTTTTTGTAATGAACAGGTGGTGAGGCAATGTGATGGCACAGCCATCAACCTTCTCCCACCTCTTGCCAAGACAAGGCCTTTAAGAGCCACTTTCCTTTGCAACCCCCCCCCCCCAAATCCCTGCTCACGCCCACCTCTCAAGCCAATCTCTGAATCTAGGCCACGACTGTGCGGGTGTGGTGGGCTCTCCTGCCAGCAGGGGCTGCCAAGAAAGAAAATGAAATAAAAAAAAAACGACAGGGAGGGAAGGAAACAAAGGAATTACTTCACTAAAAGACCAAAGGAATTCTGAGTCAGCAAGGGATATAACTCCACACCTTGCGCACAAACACACACACACACACATATGTACACCTCGTCTCGACATTCCTGGCCTCCTGGAGGAGAAGCTGTGACGGAGCCCCTGAAGTAGCTGCTATTATGCAACCCTTCTGGGTTTAAAGCGACTGTAAAATAAATCATCCTACTGCGCTGCCAGCCTGACCTCTATACTGCAGGAAAAGCACTTTGAAAATTCACTAGCGGAGTATTACGCTGAAGGCACCATCTGTACAGGCTTTACTAGGAGCGTGAGATTAAAAGGCAGTTAGCCTTTCAAAAGCCATCCCTGCAGCCAACGTCCAATCAAAGGCAAGATGTCTAAGAGCGGGCCACAGCGTCCATAAAACCCGAGGTGCTGCCGGGCAGAGCGGGTCAAGCAGGAGTGGGCCGCCTAGGTTACGCCCCCCCCGATCCCTTCGGGTCAAACGGGCCCTCTGTGAGGGTCTTGTGTCCTTGAAGTTCAGGACGCAGACAGGAATACTTGACAGCTTGACTGCCTGAAGGGAGTCTTGACTCCCGGACTCCTCTCTGCTGTGGGCAGAGGCCCGCTGCAATGCCTCCGCACGGTACTGTAGCGGAGCTGTTTTTATTTATTTATTTGTCACTTCTGTAACCTTTCAAAGACTTTCCTACTTGGCAACGTTGAGCTTAGCTTCCATTGGTGCCTCTTATTTATTAACATTAGTCACATCCATGCTTTGAGGGTGAAGAAAATATTTTTTTGGCTGAAATATCAAATGTTTTCTAGATGGACAGCAACGTGCAGTACAATGGTTTCAACCAGATCGATACCTGAAAGGGCAGGAAGCGACAAGAGCCCAATAGAAATAGAGGAAAACCCAATCATTGGTCAAAATAAACTGAAAGCTCAAAATCAAAACGTGGAATAGGTTCATATTGTCAAATGCACAATAAAGCCTATAACAAACTGGAATATAATTACAGGTGTGTCGATTAAGCAAAGCTATTCAGAGCACGCAGTAGAAATGCCGTCCTGCACTGGGAGTGCAATGTCATTTCATTCACTGAATCCACACAGACACGAGAGCAGATGCCGCCATACATCCCGGCGGTTGAGCTGGTTGGAAAACTAACACTATCTTCATTTGGAAAAGCAAAGAGGCTTTGTAAAGGCATCCCATGCAGGGCTGCAGGCGGATGCTGCTCGAGTGCATACGTGCCATCTGTTGGACTGGAAAGAAGTCGTCGGCCTCTAAACTGCCGTCTACAAAACAGACAGCACTCATCAACCGTTAAATGCCGCTTTCAACTGCGGTCTGCCAATGCAAGTCTTGTGAAGTGTTTGCGATCGGTCAGCAAAAACGTGCATTCGGGCTGGCTGAGATGGGCGAGGGGCTACGTGGGGGGGGGGGGGGGGGGGGCTCATGCCGATTGCTGCCAAAGTGGCGGCTCAAAAATCACCCGGAGATACACTATACACCGGCTGACCGGCAGATTTGGACCTCGATTTGGACGTCCCCGAGGCTTGCCACATTCCTCCAGGGGGGGTCGGATTACTTTCTATACAGGGAGACGGGCCTAAAGCAGTATGGGTGCTTTGGTCAAACAACACGGGCAGCAGCGAGTGGGGCAAATAAAGAAAGGACGAAGAAGAACCGCCGAGTGAGCGGCAGGCGGCGGCCTAGAAAGGCAGCATCGTAGTCACGGTTGAAAGCAGGGATGGCACAAACCGAAACTCAATAGAGCGGGGGGGGGGGGAGAAAATGAATAACGTTGTTGGAGGGGAGCTGGGTATTCAGGGCAGAGACAGAAAAAAAAAAAAATGCCTCCGTAGAGCATGTCTCACATTTTTATAGGACAGCAAGGAGGAGAAGAAGGAGAATAACAAAAAGACAGTGGTGACTGGAAGTACTTGTCAAGACCCGGCAGCAAAGCTGTCGAAGATGTTGTACTCTTTAGTCTTCTTGAGACTGCGTGTCATGGACATCGTTGTGCTGGCAGCAGTGACTGCGCTCCGCGAGCTCGTGTGTCACTCCTCGAGCTCGCCAGATTCTGTGTGTGGGGGGGGGGGGGGGGGGCCGGGCCGCTATTAAAGGCTCGCATGATATAGCGAAGCCACAAACGAGCTGCCAAAGAAGAAATAATAACACAGCTAGCGGGTTAACGCGCGCGCGTGCGGCGCTGGGGTGTGACAACGGCGTCGATTACCAACAATGGAGCTCGGGCAAGTGTAAAATACGTGCAATGGGAGGCTTCTGACCCGCTCCCACGAGTTTGACATTCTTCAGGGTCGTCACCGCGCATGTGAAAAGCACACGGGGGCCTGCGTGAGCATGCACGAAAGAAAACACAAAAAAAAAAAAAGACTTAAGCCCTCCCTCCATCCCCTAATGGTCCGATGGGGAGCGGGGCGGCATTAAAAGGGCCTGCGTTTGGTTAATGTAGCGCGTGGCTCCCCCGCTTGGTTTCGGACAGGCACAAAATCAATCGGAGCCGTGGGACCCACTAACCTCTCTGCGATCTGGCTAACGGAGGCCCACTGTGATGAGATATCCGTTTGAACCATCGCCGCCGCGCTATAGCCCACCCCGCCGGCGACTGCTGGGGCCAACGCCAAAGTCGGGAACTGTCCATCACCGGCCCTCCTGTCGCTGGGGCCGTCTCCAGAGGACAGCCTGATGTAAATTAAATCTAACTTTAACCATCAAAAATTTACTGCCTGTAATGCAGTGCCACCTGGGGCTCCTTTTTCTCATTGACCCCAGGGCCAAATTCAAGGGAGAAAACAGCAAGGGGCACCGTAACAAATGTGTGCGAGCGCCACAGTGAGGCCACGGGTCATGAATCAGGGCTCGGGTCAGCCTCCACAGAAAACGTGTGTGTGTACATGTGTGTGTGTGTGTGTGTCCGGCAGCAGTGCAAAATCCAATGAAAGACTATTTTAGTTTCCTACGGTATAGGACAAGCAGACACAAACCAAATATCACCACCACGTGGAATAAGTGGGGGTGGGGGAGGGGGTCCGTTTCATCCAGGTTGTCTATAATTAACACGTGTGAATGAGTGTAAATAAACCTTGGGGCCTCGACTCACCTCCAGCTGTATTTGTATAGCTGGAGTTTCTCCCTCATCCGCACACTGGCCGCTCTAACTAGCGGGTTCACACCTGAAAGAAAGGAAAAGTTACCCCGGGGTCGTTTTTCCACAGGTCAGCAGGGAATGAGAAGGGGGGAAAACAACGTGGCATAGAATGCCTCATTTACCCATCTGTAATTAGGGCTTACCTGCATTAAGCCAATTTTTATTCATCTACTTAATGGAGCTAAGAGATACACACCAAAACAAAATCTGCTGAAATGCCCTTCAAAATGTCAAACTCTTATGTGAAGCCCCAAAACACGGGGCAAATGGTCTGAATGCACGGCTCTGGTGCCACGATGGCTGCTGAGATTTTCGTGTCACTTTACGCACATGCCACTAAATTGAAGATGAAATACACTTGCTTATTCATTGGATCTTCATGGGAACCGGTTTTCACATTTACATCAGCCTCAATTCCTTCGTGTGTGTGCGTGTGTGTGTGTGTGTGTGTGTGTGTGTGCGTGCGTGGGTGTCAACAAGTAGCGGTGCCTACGAGACAGCAGAGAAGAGGCAATCTCGCATTGACAGTTACCATGAGCTACTGCGCACCACTTCCACCATGTCATCCCCCACAACGCACTGAGTCGATGAGCCCACACAGCAGCAACAAACATCCCTCCCGCTGCGGTGACTTTTTCTGTTTCCTAATCTACCGTTTACAGGCGGACGGCTCTACTCATTCTACCCATGTTTAAATACAAAGAAAATAAGAAAACAGTAGGCTGGGGTGCGTGTCTATGCTTGCATCCGTCGCACAGCGGCAGGCCGGGGCTTGTCAAAATCCAAGAAAGACAGGTCTCCCGTTTAGCATGCAGGTATGTTTCTTCACCACGGGGAACCTCCTCCTGCTAATGGAGTCCAGCAGAGCAGGAGAAACAAGGCCAAAGTAGGGCGCGCGTTCGTTCAATCCGAAGAGCTTTGTCCTCAATGAATAGAAAACGCATAATTGGGTTTTATTCTGAGGTACAAAATGGTTTCTCATTTAGCGCGCGGTTTGAGGTGGCTTTGTGTGCGCGCATACCTGTGGGTTAAATAAATATTCAGCCGTTTCAAAATGTAAACAGACTGCACTTCTGCGCTGACGATACGGCACTGATGCATTGATCCAACGCAGACGGAACTGCATAACGAATAAAGAACGAATCGATGGGGCTTTCCCCAACTAATGCCACTGCATTGCTGGGGCGTTGAGAGATACCGACACCACCAAGCAGCGCAGACAAAGCAGAGGCATCTGCAGATAGAGATCCATACACTTTCCTCAGTTAAAATACCCTAAGCTTGTTGTTACTAATGAAATGCACCCGTGACACAAAACCAATACCAACGACTTCGCATCATCATTATATAAAGACTTTTTGATATATCAGTGTTTCCCCTAACATTAAGGGGAAGCCCCCCCCCCCCCCTGAAAGAAGAGTGCATTTCCAATTGCAATTTCATTAGCATTTTTTGTTGTTATTTTTCCATGCATGGAAGCAGAGAGCACATTGAATTTGGTTTATTTTAATCACCCCACTTGTTTTACTACGCGTGGGTTTATGCCGATTTTTTGCCAACAGTTAACAAATCTGACAGTAATTAACTAAATCAAATGATTAAAACAAAATAAAAAACACGCATGCACACAAAACTAGTCCCTGAAACAAAATAAACATCCACTGAATTGCTAATTGAATGAGTGTATGTGAAGCTAATGAGTCACAGCCCTTGACAAAGCATTTGCTCTCAATTCTTTAGCGAGACAGCATTTGGCAACGGCCTCGCAACAGATGGTTTTTCTACATCTGAATCCCAAATCAACCAAAAATGACCCATGTTGCAGCTCACGTGCGGGCACACATGAGTGGGAGTACTCTCCTCCCTTAAAAAAAAAAAAAAAAGAAGAAGAAGAAGAAGAAAAATCAAACTACTTGGCTGGGACTCGAGGAGAGAGGCGGCGTGCTACTCCACTCGCCTCAAACACCCCCCCAGTGGAGCCCATTCTTCCCCACACTCGCTGCACTGGGTGCCCAACATGTACTCTCCAGCGTTGTGGACACTGCGTCGATGGATTTGGGGACAGCGCTGTGACCGGCTCCAGGGAGTGATCTGATGACACACGACTCCTGGCTGCAATGGCCCACCATTCTGACGTTTAGGTACAAGCAATCAAGCGTGGAGGATTTGGTTTGCTTGCTACTCTACGAAAAAGCTTCTAACAACTATGCTGGTTCAAATGCATCAACGAGGTCCCCGAATTGTTACACACGACTTGGTAACAATCTAAAAATGCAAAAAGGTAAGTAAACAGTGTTTCTCGCTCTGTTGCTTTATCAAGATCCAACATCCATTTGTTCACATGAATTAGCAAGAGCAACAGCTTTAATGCACGGAGTCAGATTACAACCTCTGAGCAGGGCCGCCTTTATCCCCCTATATGGAGCGTAATCTGTCCAAATCCGCCGCTTTGCTGTGCCCTAATTCCACAACAGAGCCTAATTCCTCTTTAATCTAATGAGCGGTGAAGGTGTGCGTACTCAGGTTCAGAGTGCCACGGGCAGCGTGTCCGACAACAAAGCTGGTTCCAGTCTTCCCTTCGAAAACAACGAGGCGGTTATTTGAAAAAAAAGGTAATCAACAGCAGCTAAATAATCTTTCGCTTTACGTCATGACAAGACACGTGATGCTTGTTCTGTTATCTTCTCGTCATACAGTTTCTGCTGTGTGCGACATTTCCAGGTCGAGCTGTTTGAGTGGACTGCTGTCAAAAGATGCTGAGGATGAGGAGGAGGACCCAGGTTTTTTCAAATGCCGAGGAGACATGACAGCAAGCATCCCTGAAGACTATATAGTGACTTACATCCACAGAGCAACATCCACCCGAATTGTTGCAGGCCTTTATTCTCTGAAAGAAGACACGAAAAAAAAATGAAAGCGGGACAAATCAGGGAAAACTACGTGGCACCAAATAATAACGATTGCAATCAGGATTTTTCCTTCTGCAGATCTCTAAACTGGGATATTGACAGTTTGCTACGTAGGCCTCCTGCTCTCGCGCAGCAGATCAAGCGCTCCCTGTTCACAGTTCAACTGTCCAATCAAACGGCTCTAATTAACCGCTCTGCTCCTTAAAACCACAAGCAGCCACCAACAAATGGCTTTGTCCAAAAAACAAGAAAAAGAAATGCATAAAAACAGCAGAATTGAAAGAGCTGAAGTGAGTGAACTACTGGTATTAACCTAAATTGTCATGGATACATTTTTGTTTGATTTCTGCCGTTTCAGCTCTTCAGTAAAATGAGGCATTAAGAAGAATTAAGAATGGGACTATCAATAGGGACTAAAGTGTTTTCCCTACCTATTATTGTTGCGTATGTAATCACGTTCAACAAGAGGCTCCATCAGTGCCTCTTTTTTCCCCCCTCACACTTTCTAGTGAGTCAACAAATGCTGAGCAACTACCACGAATTAATCAAATTCCGAAGATCAATTCTATCCATTAGAGAAAAAGCAGCGTAGTATTATAAATTCATTGCGTTGCAACGATCAGTTATCAAATGAAGTGTTTATCATCACAGAAGACATTTACATTTTTGGGCAGCCGGTCAAATAACAATGAAATCCCCCCCCTCGCGAATTGGAAAGCCAAAAGGCATAAAGATGTCATCCAGTCTGCACCGTCTCCGTCCAAAAGAGCAGCCATTATTGACTCTTGAGGCAAATTGACCGTCCTGCAGAAGAAGAATGAATGCGGCAAAAAAAAAAAAGGATGCCGCTACTGACAATTCGATTTGTCCCCAAATGGCCAAAGAACCAAAGTATTGCTGACTTTTAATAAAACGTTTAAAGGTTTATGGACGCCTCATGGTGAAATATTTCCGATCTCTTAATATGTTAATATGTCCACATGTAAGGCAAGGATCCAGTTTGTGGCATGACTTAATATTCTCTTCTATAAATGACTCGGCCATTTCTGCAAACCACGCATGTCTGAGCATGGGGGGGGGGGGGGCTCTCCTCACAAGTCAAACGTCAGATGTTATCCGTCCCCACGCATAGAGGGAAGGACCCACCATCGGGGGCTCGGAGGCCCCTGCTTCGGGGGGCCGGTGACGGAAAAACACCATTACCGAGCTGGCTTTGCTTCAGAGGGTGGCGGTTGACACGACTGCACCGTGACGGCAGTGTTGCTAACGGTTTGTTTAACATCTCACCGAGAGAAGCTGCGCTACAAACTTTCATGCTGTAGACATATGGACGGCACAATTTTGTTCCCACATCCAAATGTCATTTCATTGGTAATATAGTTACAAAAGGACTGCAGTAGTAGGAAATGCTTCAATGATTGCCTGAAGACTGGTTTCAGGTTCTTTACATGTGAATGTTTAGTTTTCTTACTTTGTGATATTAAACTAAGCTCGTTTTGTTTCAGGAAAAACAAGCAATTTGATAGCGGTGGGCAATATGAAGAAAAACTAATAATATAAATATGTCCCTTAGGTTTACATCTTCGGGGGGGGGTTTGAGTGTTCTTGAACAGTCAATTAACGTGCACAAATTCAAAAATGCCAAATGACCGACTCAGAAGAAAAGGCTCATTAAAGCTAATGGTAGGATGATTGCTCATATAGTTCCGGTACTTTTGGTCTGGGGCGAAAACACGACGGGGATTATGCAACTTCTCCTGCATCAGTTGATTAAACTCTTATGAGTAATTACTATGCATGCGGCAGTGGCTTTCGGGAGCATTATGATAATGCCTTGTGAAATACAGGTGGATGCGAAGCACTTATGATAAGTTGGACTGACACGTTGGGGCAGGGCAAACTAGGCAGCCGACAACAAATGACTTCACACCTATAGCCGGCAGTTATTTGGGAGCGTTGCTTTGTACACAGCCAGCGACAGTGTTGTCATAATACTGATGCATTACCAAAACACTGACTTCTCCCAACTTGGATGAATGATGAGTTGAATTATTTTGCTGATCATCTTGTTGAAAAGTTAGCCCAAGGATCTGGGCTCTCGGATTCCCCTTAAAGCCCCCACAGAGAACAAATCACTGACTTTCAACCCGATGAAGACCAAAGCAGACCGTTGGCAAGCAGAGAAGAGAAAATACGGCGGCGTCTCCTCAGCGAGAAGTACCCTCAGATCTGTACCACGCCAGCGGCCAAGCATCCCACTGATCATGTTAAATCTCTTCAAAAAGTACATACTTGTTCCATCCATATTTCATTACCCTTCAAGTTGGTGGGGACTGTAGCGGGAAGATCTCTTGAAATATTCATTAAAAAAAAAAAAACCATGACATGCTGCGACTGGCTTTTAACGTCCAGCCCCATTTTCGGATAGGGAAGGTGATCGAAACACAACGGGCCAGCCCTGTACGGAAAATAACTTGTTATCATTTTGTTTGACACCCCCCCCCCCCCTCCTCCTCCTCCTCCTCCCTTTCAGAAGGCACAAAGCTAAACCTATGAGAAAGCAATCAAGTGGAACTACATTCGCGATGGAGCTCGGGCGAGCCAGAGCTCAGGCGCATTTTACACATGACTCCAGACTCCTTCCCCTATCTCCGCGTAAATATTATCGTTGAACTGCTCAACCGATTGATCCGATCAATTCAAGCCGATGAACCCGAGGCGACTTAGCCCGAATATAAAAATGACTCAAGGCCTCCCTACTGCGCTTGTGCACGCTGCCATCAGTGCACACACTCCCCTGTGGTGATGTGCCGGAGAGGATAATGGTTGCTGGAGCCCCAAGAGCCAGCGCAAATAAACACATTCTGTCATCTCCATTCTGAGGGAATGGCTCCGCGTTGGACTCCCGACGAGAGGGCTCTCACTTCCGACGGCGGTAGGCGTGCCTGGTCCAACAGAAATTTGGGCTTAACACTCCAACTTTAAGTGGAGTGATGCCTGTGAGGGGACACGAGGTATCAAGGGACATGCAAACTGGACAGGCTGAATTGCTGGTGCTGTTCAAAGAATAGGTCGCCTGGATAATGACCTCCACTGCATTCGAACAGGTGGACTGCAAAGGTGGAATGTCAGAGGTGTACAGATGCACAGAAGCCAGGAAGCACCTCCCCATTGTGGCACACTAAAAATGATGATGGATACCCCCCCCAATGGTGAGATTAAAAAACAATCCCACAGGCGACATAAAGTAGTGTTATGCAATGATGAATGGAGAAAAAAAGACAACAAAGAGCTTTGAGTGAAACTATGCTTGGTGATGCTTGCAAAATCGCCCTCGGGTAGATGCACTGGTTGTGCAATATCTGCATGCATACTGTACAGCTGTGCATTGTGCATCTGGCACAGCGCAGGCTGTACCCAGTGCTAATAAAAAATAAAAAAGTGCATGTATACGCAAACCCACCCCCCCCCCCCCCCCACACACACACACACAATGTGACACATTTCCAGAGGAATTGGCGCTCTGGTCTGCAAAGCGGAGTTGCCCTCACTTCCTAGTTTACGGCTGCTGTCATAGCTCGGCTAACACCCTTCTTCCTCCACTGCCACAAAACTGGGTTTTTTTTTTTTTTTTTTTTTTTACTGCTGCCACTGCCGCTGAGACCGTGAATTCTTCAAGTCTGCCACCGCTGGTCAGAGGCAGCTCGCCGCGGTAGCGTCTCGTTTCAGCGTGGCGTGGACAACAAAAAACAAAAATAACACCAATACAGAATGATACACTTACATTTCACAACCCGGTCCGTCGTAGATAACTTCGGTTCATCATTCGGCTTGTTTTCGGACATTTCCATTGTGGAATAATATTGAGATATAGCAGAAACGAGAGTGGAAGCGGTCCCTGGCGTTGCTCTCGGCGAACAACTCTGAGGTCTGTCCGAGAGAAAGAGACCCGCAGTGATCTCACTCGGTGCTGTCGGCGGCCAAAAATACTTGCAACAGGGTTACAATTGCACTGCTGGTGCCGTAGGAGCTGCTCGGTCTGATTTACTGTTACTCTGTATCAAGTTGTGTGAGCGCAGTGCGCAGTCTAGAGTGCTAGCCCGCAGGACCCGCCCCCCCCGACGCACACCAACTCCTCCCATTGGCGGAGAGCGCGCAGGCTGCCACGCATCTCGTCCATTCAATTTTATTAAAGGATTATTCGCGTGTCACTCTGGTCGGGTATGAATAAGTGGTATGAATAAGTTATGATACATGTGTGGCAGGGTGGGCACAATTTATGCTTGAATGAACGGATACAATTTTTTTTAAAGATTCTCTTCGCTTAAGAAGATTATGTATTACATTAAAAAAGGATATATCTATTATAAACATATTTGGACCATAGAAAAAGAAAAGATAAATGGTATTTCACATGCACGTTGAAGCCTGACCAGAGAGCCTTGGGAAGTGGTATGAGGCAAGCAGGAGAAACTTTTTCCAAAAGGTGTTTATTTACCTTTAGTTGGCCTACTACACATGTGATCCAACAAAAATATATCAACAATAAAAAATCAGTTAACTTAACAGAATACAACTCTACTCATACTTAAAGTGATTTACATTAACTGATCTTACCATCATCGATGGTGTCTCCCCTCCTGTAACATCCATGGCAGATGCTGCTTACATAGATGGCCTTCTATAAGCAGGATCTGGTGTTGAGGTGAAAACATTTACTTCCTCCCCCTTACGTGGTCCAAACCCTATGTCAACACTACTGGCGTCATCCTGTGCACAAATAGAGTGAAGGTTTGGGCCTCATCCGCTATACTCAGGAACGCATGGTAAGCAGCAAACAACGACATGAGTAACTAAGGAAATGCTGAACCCAGTGAAATATGATGAGTTCTAACTCACTTGGTCGCAGTGATTCTTAGAGATGTCCTGTCTGGAAATGTGACAGTGACTTGCATGCATGACTCAAAAAGATAAGATAGTAAGGCAAGAAATCTGTATGTCTGTATATCAAGATTGTGTATAAAACATAATGTGAAAAAAACATAACAGACACAAGTTGGTAAGTAAAGGTTTTGAGGTCAAAATGAGATTGTAAGTAAACTAGTCATTTTTCACTTTATCTCAACATGTATTTTATTTTCTTTTTACTGAATTAACTGGGCTTCTGTATATCACGGCCACTCACAAATTGATATCATCTATATTTTAATTCTGCCCCACTTTTTAGACGACAAAATAAAATAACAACAACAAAATATTCAAAACACCAAATAAAGTCTCTTAATCTAATGTTTTCTGAATTGTTAACGTTCCCAGAGGTTGAACCCCTACAGTTGTAGTGAAATTTTTTTTTCTGTTTCGGTGCTTGAATACTTTTCCACTAGTGCCACCCTCAGGATAAGAGTTGCTGCTTCAGTTCTTGTTTGTTTACAGTGGAAATAACATATCTCTCAGAGGACATTTTATCAGTCCACACGTCTCTACATGAAGGTATAGCTGCCTATAGTGGACTTCTCTGTTGAGCTCACATGCAGGTCCTGTCTTTGTCGTGGATGGCAGCAGGTGTGCAGAAAGGGTGAGTGAGTTGGAAACGTGTAACGTATCTCATTAAAACACACGCCACCCGCCGATTTTCCTGAATAAAACCCCAACCCTCACCTGCTCATTCTGTCAGCAGATGTAAATGCCCCCACGCACACACACACACACACACACACACACACACACACTGCTGCCCAATGGGAATAAATGGTGGCAAACATCTATTAGTGAAACACTCGTGTGGTATGAGACACTTGCTTGGCAGGGGAAGGCAGTTAATGAAGCCCTAGGTTTAACATTTCTCTCAATGATGGTGTGTATGTGTGTGTGTGTGGGGGGGGGTTGTGGGTGTGCGGTCCGAACATCCCACTGCCTTTTTATTTCCTCATGTTGCGGGGGGGGGAGGGGGGGACATTCATACCAGATCATTAGTTTTAAAACATCTCATGGCTGTGGTGCGCTGCCTTGCACCTTTGGCTCCGTAGACTTAATTAACCGCCGGTCAGGTCGGAGACTCAAGTTTTTCTCTTTCTGATTACATGATGGCTGCTTGACAGCGACCTTTTGTGTTTATTATTTGCTGCTTCTTCTCAACGTGATCCTCTGTCCTTTTAATGGCATTTCAATTATTTTGTTTCTTTGCTTTTGTATTTGCATTCGGGTTTCAGATTATTCCACTGTTGGTTTGTGTAGTTTTATATATAGATATACTGTAGATATTTATATAAATATAGATGTATATTCGCATAAATGTATATATTAAAAAAAGGTCTATTTATACGTACTTTTTTTAACTTAAATTCCGTGAAAAAACATTTTACAATCCTTGCATTTTTATGGCATTCTATTTTGCTTATTGGGTTTTGTTGTACCAGCACCAGTTTGGGATTTTTCCATCTCATGGAGGGCATTTAATTCCACTGATTAGATTACTGAATTACTTAGAACTCCCTGTCAGAGAACGGGCTCCGGTCAACTTCAAATAATGTTTTCATTTCTTTGTTTGTGTTGGTGTGGAAGGACACTCCCTCTTATCTAAGCTCCTCCCATCTAGCAGGGCTTCTTGTCCATGTCACTAGGAAGTGAGACCTGCAGACAGACACACCTGTAGCCATGAACCAGACAGGTAAGCTGTCCCTTTTGCGTTATTCATCCATCCACTCAGTACATTTTTACCCGAATTTATCGCTTTAATATAAAAGTCTTTTTGCAATGCTCAGAGCAAAACACTGTTAAAGTGTTTGTTTTAGTATGTGACGATGTAAAAAAGCAACAAGGGCCAGATTTGGGATGACAGTTAATCCATTTCACTGCCTCCTGTACGAGCATGTACGTTACATTTCAAAATGCATTTTCTTTAGTGGGACATTTGCAGAAAAGTTAGCGTGTGTGTATAAGGTAGGTGAAATATAGTGGGTCTACTTTCTCCATACATTACTGAAAAACTTTCTCTTGTAGCTGAGCAGCTGTTAATCATCTATGAGAAGGAGTCAGAGCAATGGGCCACTTATCTGCATTCAGTCTTCAGCGGTCCGATCCCAGAGGCCCAGATCTGCCGCTACGACGTGGCCACACTGTCCAGTCGGCAGGACGACTTCCTCTGGCTGGTCCGGTACACCTGCAAGCTCCTCATCCTATCCGACGGCATGCTGAAAGGTCTGTGCCCGAAGCGGCGCTTCTTCCTGGCCCGTGTACTGCGTCCTGCAGCTCATGTGGTGGTGCTGCTGTGTGGGGTGGAGAGTCTGACCCCACTGCTGGAGCTGGTGCCCCTGAACGCCAACGAGTGCCTGCAGGTCTCCAGTGAACAGGATGCTCACGAGTACCTGACCACCGTGAATGATATTTTGCGAAAAGGTAGGGAATTGTTGGCAAAAAGGTTGTCATTTTGATTTCAATATGGGGGAAATAGCACTTAATACCTTAAACAGATTTCGTCTGAAGCACAATGTCAATCGATTGTGGCTTAAAATAATATAGAAAAAAAAACAAATTCAGAATTAATTAATTGCAAAATCTAATTATTTGTCATTTACTGGGGACCTGCTCAGATGAAATCAAAGCCCTCCGGAAGTCCCTGACCTTATTTCAGCTGCCAGTGAGGTAAAAAAATCCCTCCTCCCTTTCCCCACAACTCTGATGCTTATATTCAACATATTTGATTCCAATTGTCGCTCCAATTTAAACGCTGCAGTCTCCAACATCATTATTTTACCCTCCAAACCTCCAATTTTACGAATCAATGAACAGTGAGCACAAGTATATGTGACTTAAACAGTCGCAAACTAGTTGAATGTGGATCCTAGTCTGAAAAACCCAGAACACTATTCCCTTTTTCAGGATGCACGTCCTCCAGGAAGAAATTCATATAGCCAAACCGATGCTCAGCCATAAATGCGAGGGGAAAATTATGCTCATTATTTGTGAGAAGATTGACATCCATTATTTTTTTTGGTACCAGCCACAGAGACTTCTTTTGTACACCGTATCTCTAGCATGTCCCCATTTGTCAAGTAATTTATTCTGCTTTCTTTCCCGTCCTTTCCTAATTGCGCTAGTTGTATAATATCATAAAGCAGAGCAGGGGGCCTGTGTTTAGACAGGTGTGTGCACAGGGTAAACATCTGATGCAAATAGCTGGACTACACTCTTCGTGAGCCATGCAAATTCAAGTGCACTCTGCATCACTTCATTGCACTGACACAGTGAAGTGCTTCAGGCCAGGATCCCACAAAGAGTTATATTTTAACCCAGAAGTACCTTTCCTATTCATACAGGATGATGGTGTTTGTTTGTGCATGTGCAACAGACATGTGGGCGTTTTGTCAGGTTCCAGTGTGAACTGGTGAATGAAGGGCACTTCGTGACAACAAATCGTTAGGGAAATTGCAGACTCTTTCCTATTTCCTATTTGCTATTTGCGTGACTTGAAATCATTAGTTATAAGAATGTATACCAGAGAGTTTTTGATTTGATGTCATTTAAGCAAGTCAGTCGTGGATGACAAAAGGAATATTCTACACAGCCACGTCAAAGGCCCTGTTGCCACTAATAACAAATGACATTTGAGGCTGATGGGAATGTCATTAGTTTCGCAGGTGTTTGTTATGAAAGATTAGAATATTGACTTGATAGTGGGGCTGAATGAAAAATTATGAAATCGCAGGTGATTAAATATCATCGATGCATCTTTCAGATTGGCAAGATTGTTCGTTTGGACCAAGGTGGCAACCGGCCAACATTACCAATGCCTGAAGCCACATCACTATAGCGTGGCTAAAAAGGCCCCTGGATTATTATGGTACCTGGAACCCATCTGGACATCATTGGGATGTTGCCCTAAATGTCTCGTATTCTGTTGGTGTGTTTGCAGCTGCAAAAGCCAACCCCTTGACCCATCAACCATCGGGGCTAAAGGTGGAAGAAATGCAGAGGAGCCTCAAACCCAGCATGGCGGTCGTTCCCTCCAGAGTTCCATGCAGGGTGAGACGATCAGTCTGTAGGAGCGTTTCTTTTGTGCGTTTTTTTTTTTTTTGTTCCCTGAGATGGGAGTCAGATGATGAACGCAGTTCAGTTTTTACTGTCCCCTTTTGGCAGAGCTCTACGAAAGTGTTCATTTTGCTGAAGAGTGAGTCGGCCGGCAGCGACGCCGAGGTGGAGTTCGCCGGTGAGGATCGGATGCTGAGAGTGAAGCCCGAGTGCTGGAATGAGCGAATCCTGTGTGTCAACGCGCCAGGTGAACGCAATCCTCAAACAGCGCACGTGATACACACCCGACAAAATGTAGGCCTTTGTAGTAGTTCCGGTGTGTTTTTCTGTTGCAGATTTTACGGCAGGAAAGGTGACCGTGACTTTGTACAGCAGAGGGGGGGCACTGAGCAAGGCACAGCTGGAGTACTACAGCAACGTGGAGGAAATAACGAGCCTTTTGGCGAGGGCAGCCGACCCCGTGGATTTTATGTGTCAGGTAAAGATTCAAATGTAGGCATCTGTTAGGGCGGCTAAGCAATGCGTGCTATTGAGTTGCACTGTGGGAAATGCAAGGGGCGGAGTGTCGGGGCATCAGCTCTTTTTGATCGTGACCATACTTTCAACCCACTACTTTACGGCAGTGCAGTGCCAAATGGAGTGGCACTTTAATAGAGGGCTGTAGTTTTTTTTTTTTTTTTTTTTTCTGTGCATGAAATCATTTGACTGAAATCGTTTAACTGTGTTGCAGTCAAATGATTTCAGTCAAATGGCAACGTTGTAGTAAAGATGAACATAACCATTTCAAAATGATATGAACTTTGTCTAAAAGGACAGCTGTTTGTTAAGGCAATGGGCAAACCTCAAACTTTAATCCTCCAGCACTAATATATTCAAAAAGCTCCATCAATCATTGATTCAGGAAACTCATTTGAATGGTGTTTTCTCTCCCCTCATCCCCTTTATTTCAAGACGTTACGAATGTCGCCTAGCAACCCAATGTTATGTCAAACAGCCAAAACACTGCTGATAATTGGTCCACTTCAAGAAAGATGCAGAATAAAAATTGAGGATGATTAATTTCCTCGAAATAATTCTGCTGATGTATATGTGCACCACTGTTTCCCGTCTCCTCTGTGGAAATGAAAATGACAGCGGCTTTCAGCCGTCCCGCTGCCATAAACATTTGATTTGATTAGCTCTCTTTTGCTGAAGAGGCTAACTTGAGGAGTGCCAAAAGAAGAAGTTGCCAAGAGAATTTCAATGTCTGGACTGTCACAAATGGACTCTGAGGCATATTTCTGGGGTTTGGAAATGTTTAACAAAAGTACTTCAAATCCATTGTTTTAAATGCAGCTTTTCTTGGATTTCTTTGTTGCTTGGCTCAGTGAATTCTTTCAATGTGGGTCCAGCTTGTGAACTCTCTGTCTCTCAGGCTCTTCAGGAGTCCACTTTGGAGAATCTGGACAAGAAGTTGTCGTCCATGTTGTTGGCGGGCATGCCCGGCGGAGGTTTTCACGGACTGCATTGTGAAAAGACAACTGGAAAAGGTACCACACTCAAACTTTACATTAAATAATATCTCCTTAAAAAAATGAAGACAAAAATGGCATTTCCAACCCCGATCAGCTGACATTCTCGCTTATCATAAACAAATTCTCCTTTCTCTTCTGTAAAATGTTTCAATGTAATGTTACAAGGTGTAGCAAGATATACGAATATGTATCTTGCCATGTTGTAACAAGAGATGGTCAATCAATATGCCCCATAGAAGACTCACAGTGGTGATGCAAATGCTGAGCCATATCACAAAGTCAATGGGATTCATTCCTTTCCCTCTGAGCTTTTTTTAATGCAACAATGTGAAACAAAAAAAGAACAGGGGAACGTTCGCCATGACAAACAGGTCGATAGGTGCCTTCCTTCAGCTCTACTGTTTGTGTTAGAGTGCACATAGGGTCAACTTCAAGTTATGCATTTAAACTGTGGATTCTTTTACTCTGATAACAAATTCTGCACCTTCTCAAACACGACAACACCAGAGCTCCACAACGCAGACGCTCCATCGCTCCTCCACTTTGCTGCCCGGCATGGATTCAGGAGTGTCTCCTGCGTCCTAATGCAGTGTCCGGGTGTCGAGCGAGCACTGCACACGGCCAATCGCCACGGACAGACGCCCACTGAGATCGCAAAGAGTCAAGGCCATACGGAGCTTCACACCTTGTTGAAGGAAGCATTGGTAACTACGCCCCGGATTTGCAGTTCTCCAACGGGGTTGTTTATCTGGATCATTTTCCCCTTTGCCCAAGTCTAGTAAACATTAGATAAGCTTTTCTGACCCTTTCTATGATGAACACATTTGTCAAAGTACCAATATCCCATTACCGCTTAACGTGTTCGGTGCTCTGTGCCAATAAATTCCACCTGATGACGTTGTTTGTCATCGAGAGGGGGGGGGGGGGAGCTGGATGTAATGTCACCTTAGTGGAATAGTTTTCAGTTACCTGCTGACAGCAGAGAGAAACAACACATTGGCTCTTGAGATCTAAGCCCAGGAGCGCTCATACTAATAAATACAGCATTAGGTCTATGAGTGAGTGGAGAGTGGTTTATCAATAACAACCATAATGGAGAGGAATGGAAGGTGGAAAGCAGGCGGTGGGGTCAGATGATGACCTCACTCCCTATCTAGTGTCTTTACATCCAGCTCATGGCACAGTTGGTGGATTAATGGTACCCCCCCCCCCCCCCAACCTCCATCTCCTGAATGGTGCTATGCCTACGAGGCTCCTAATGGAACACCCCCACAGATATTCGAACGGCTGTGTTTGTTCATGCACGCACTACGCTCAAAGTGCAGGTCGTCTACATACATTCAGAGAATGAATGCGTCCGCTACCATTTTCTTGCGTAACGGCTGCAATTTCCCCGCGTTAATATGAAGAGGCTGTTCCTTTTCAACCTCCAGTTTCATTGTGTGGAGAGAAACATAAAAAGGAGCAATCCGAATTTAATAGATCCTTTCCATGCATGCACAACCCAGGACACTGGGATTATGTTTTTTTTTTTTTTTTTGCGATGCTAATTTAATTAGGCAGTAAGGACATTACCATTAAAAGAAAGACATGATGTGCCCAATGGTGTAACATTAGCAAAGACACAGCAATTCTCTGGCGTGTCCTGCAAACACTCATTGCAAGAAGCAAATTAACATTTTCACTTGAGCACAATCCTTTCTTATATGGAAAAAAAGAGCATTCAACAGTTTCTCAGGTACTGCCTGTATGCATTTAAATGTTGAAACGACTCCAAATGTAAACCACCAAAACATATCCTTTCCAATGCTCATTATTTACTCGACATTTTTTTATTCTCATTTGTTGCACCTGTACAAAAACCTGAATGTAAAGGACTAAATTGGGAGCTATTTTTGACTTCTTCCCATCCTGCTGTTATATTTGTAAGCTAATCATGTTTTGTTCACACAATCGTAATACTCCATGAGTATGAGTAGTAACTATACCATAAACATAAATACTTAAAACTTATAATAAGCAGTTGAATTAGCTACTTGTCAATTGACATCACGCTCATCAACTCATGAAAATCTCCACAACTGTCTTTCATAATAACACTGACAACTTTTACAATTCTCTGATACCTTGAATCAACCTAGAATATCCCCCCCCCCCCCCCCCCCCAGAGAATTTAGACACTCAAACAGCTGTTGCAAATGTATTTATCCCCCTAGCAACGCTGGCTAATTGAGAGCCGGCTGCAGATGGTGCGAGGTTTGATCGGACTGCTCTAGTGAGTCAAAGTGCTCGCTGTGAGTCTGCAGTGAGTCGGCTGAGCAGACAGGGGACTGGCAGAGACTGAGGTCTCCCCACAGGGACTTCAATGAGCTTCTAGATGGGACACAACAGGCAGATTAGACATGCACAAGATAGTTAAAGTGTATTTTAATGAAAAAACGGCATGCATGCCGTCAGAGGAAGTATACGAGGACGTATTTGCCCTTGCTCCTTTTTTCACGGGTAGTTTCATTAACTCATCTGCAGTGCCCTCCCCCTCCCCCCCTCCCCCCTCCAATTAATCAAGCCAAGATGCATCAGTGATTTGGCCATCAGTGTAGCAGAACTCTGTCAATAAATCCGAGATGGATCGCTCCCCTGCTTCATGCACAAAGGCTCGAATAACTCACAGGCCCCGCATCAGATCCACAAATCCGCCCCGGCACCACACTCCTTTGTTAATTAGGTGTGAACTGCTCCAGAGGGGGAAGCTAAATTATTCAGAGGGAGCATAACTAGAATGTAAATATAGAAAATGTTATTATCTTCAATGTTTGTGTCCACAGAATGCAATATGCCCGCTCGTCGTAACACAAACACACATTGTCGTTATTTAGTATTTTAGCACCGGGTCACTTGGCATTTCGATGGACTCTGCGCTCCCACCGACATTCCGCCGTGTGCTCTCACACGGAGCGAAACTCGATAAATACAAATTAGCTTGCAACTGTATGGTCCTCTGAAGGCTGGTTCAGGAGCAGCACGCCGTGTGCCTCTGCCGAAATGCATCATAGAAACATTTGGTGACTGCGCATGCTAATCCGGGGATTTGCTAAGTCCACTGACCCCATTTTGCATGGAAGTGTTTGTTCGGCCAGAGACTGCACGTCATTACAGGCCAACGTTGCAGGTTTGTTTATTATTTGAATTCTACAGTCATCCTCTTTCTAAAGAAGAAACCGTTTTCACCCTCCCCACCCCCACCCCCCCACCCCCCCATTCTATACACTGCAAGACTTGGCAATGGAAAAATAAACATTTATCCACTTGCTTTGACACGGTCTTTGGCTATGCTTGCAGAGTTGCTTTCTGAATAGCAATGCCAGTCGCACCGCTTCCAGACTGAAATATAAATGGATTATCTCAAATATACTATAGACACATGCATGACACATCCTATCAATTCTATATTTGTGGGTTCTGTGAATTTTCCTTTAGTGCAACCATGAGGTTGAGATGCAATGTCTGGTTCAGCCATGCTTTGTGTTCAGTGCTAATGAGAAAATGTGGGCGTGCTAAATAATTAGTAAGCTTGGGCATATTGTGAGCAAATGAACATTTTGCCCATAGCATCACTGTTTAAAAATCGGCTCAGGGAGCCGTGATCTTGGCCCAAGTCTTGTTTTGTTATATGGTTTAAATTAAAGACGACTATAAAGATTACACTTTGCAAAGTGTTTCTTTGCTTGCGGGGGAAATTCGCATCACTAATGTGACGGTTTAAGTGTTACAACCAGCAGGCCCTGAGATGCCGGACTAGCCGCTTTGTGAGTTGACCATTTTGTCGGCTGAAAACGGATTTACGCTCCTTATCTTGCACTAGATTCACTTGCTCTCGAACAAAATCATGCCTGCTGTTTCGTCTGAAGCACGGCGGCTAGGATTGCGGTGATGAAAGTGATTCTTTTTTTTAAATTTTTTTTTTTTAACTGGAATGCCCGGGGCGCCTGCAGTTTCAGACATCTGTAAAAATGATTCAGCACTCGCGGCTAGCAAATACATTTCACGCCTTGTCCAGACATTACATCTGAAAATACCCCATTGTGCGCACAGCATCCGAATGTTAGAATTCACTTTTCAAGCTGCAATGGATAATTAACGCGTCCTGTTCTACCTGTTGGGCTTGATATCAACCTCCACTGTTAAGTAATGCATTCATGGCAACCAATCAGTAATTTGCAGGAGTAGGAATGGTGTAATATTGTAATTCAGCCGTGAGTGGCTGTGTTGCTTGGAAACTGCACACGGAGCGTGGTGGCTCTGTATGAAGGACATCTTGATTAAAGTGAGCTGCATTTTCTGTGTGTTATTTATATTGCTGGCTGTTTTTGAGGGGGTATTCGACCATGCAGTTCTTCAGTTGTTTTATCTTCAAATGAGTCTGCATGCGACATGGGAAGGAGAGGCGAATCTAAATAGCTTGTTGAATCACATGTTTCTGATTAAGGCCGTCCAAACAAAAAAAAGCTGAGAGGGTTGTATGAATTCAGTTTATTGGTTGGTAGGCGCTGCTTATGTGTGAAGCACTGAACGTGGGTTTTACATTATGTCCCCATTACTACATTGTAATGTTGAATGGATTTTCATTTCCCGAATGGTTCCTGTCAAAACAAACACTCCAAGAAATGCCGCCTTGCACTTCAAAATGAGTGAGTCATTTCAAAACGAATGATGCAACTCCTCAGTTCTTCTCCTTTCTATCAGAAGTTGAAACGCAGCAGTTAATTGATGGCCGTCGCTCAGTGGAATTACGGATGCAGTCTAAACATCAAGCCGCGGGGTCTTGAATTTGCTCACTAAATGATATGTTTGGACTGAAAGGGGAAGATGGTCTGATTCAGTGATTACCCTGATCATAGCCCTGTCTGTCCCTCAACTTGCTATTAGCGGATGGGCCGACTCAGCAACAGCTTCCGCAGTCAGAGTGCAACTGCTCCGTTCATCATTTGGGATTTTGGGGCTACTGGATTTGGGATCAGGAACTGCAACAGCATCCCTGCAGACATTAGGTACATGCTTACTAGAAATGTGCTGGAATACAGGACTAAGTTCTTTTGCACAAGATATGAGTAAACAACCACAGATCCATGACTCCTCTTTACTCTTGTCAAGGGGAAGAACCTTTCCACATCCTTTTGGTCTATGTCAAAGTGCTGGTTGTTTTTCAGTTTGTAATTCTGTACCTGAATTTCATGAGTAAAATCAAAAGGGTGGATACAATACAATGGATGGCATTAGGAAACTATGACGTAGTGTGTGACGTAAAAACATTCAAAGTGACATGCTGGCTGTTCTTCGTTCGTTCTTTGGAGGCCTTCTATAGTTTTCATACAGAACAGGCTGAGCCATCTTCTTCTCTAGTTTTATATTTCTGTTCTGCTTTTCAGCTGTTTGGAAGCTATATTCAGATCTTTTTTAAAAGATTCTCTTTTTCTGTGTCCTGGATTTAACTTCATGACAAGAAATTAACATGTCCCTGCAAAAGGTAGTGTATGAACATGTTACATCAACCAGTTCAGCCACATCATCACCACAAGACTGCTCCGCCCTCTTCACTGGTTACCAGTGGCTGCCCGCATTAAGTTCAAATCATTGGTCCTCACGTACTATGCTGTGAATGGATCGGGTCCAGTCTACATCCAGGACATGGTGAAACCCTACATCCCAACCCTCAGACTCTGCTCTGCATCTGCCAAGCTGCTGGTTCCTCCCTCACTCAGAGAAAAACAATCTGCAAGATCACTCTTTGCTCTCTGATGACATCAGGACCGCAGAGAGCCTTCACATCATCCGCCGCAAACTAAAGACACACCTCTTCAGACTATACCTCGACTAAAAACACTAACAAATTGTAGCACTTAAATTGTACTTATAATGGCCCAAAATCGGCTAATTTGAGGAAATTGCACTTTCTTGTTTCTTGCTCTTCTGAGTTTGTATCTCTATGGTCTCGCTTTGGTTAAAAGCATCATCTGAATGACCTGTAAGGTTAAAACAGTCTTTTATGTTCTTTGCCTGTCCTTTCTCACTCTTTAACACACTTTTATATGGGCAGTAGTTATGATCTGCAGGAGTGGGTTGGGGGTGGGAGGGGGGTGTAGTGGGAGAGATTTGTAAGCACTCTTTACTGACCCATAAACAAAAAGTTTAAGCCGTGGTAGGTCAGGAGACATATTGGCAAACATTTGTAAGCGTCAACATGAAGCTTGGTGCGTCAGGTGAAGCCGGCAGTAGTTTTTGCACTGCGTCAAACGCATTGACACAGAAAACCGTGGGATATCTGGCGTGCCGACGCGCTCTGGGACCGTCACAGAGCTGCAGTGTCGTTTGTTTAAGTGTAAACACACCCAGGCCCCTTGAGCATTCCCCGTTCCATCCGAACGAAAAGGGAGCTCCAAAAGCCTGTCCTGGTCGTGCTCAGCGAGCCATGTTTCAGTGAAGGCCACCGTGAACCTTCTGGAAGCGAACAGAGTGGTGCACGGGCTGGATTTAGGGAGTGAGTCTAGGAGGACTTAACGAAAAGAAAGCAATGCATGTTTTTAATCAAGATAGGTCAAATATGTATGTTGAGAGAAAGGTCATTGCTAATGCAGATCTTCAACATAGCAGATTAGAAAGGTCCTTCCATGAATTCTAAATTGCCTCCATTGAGTTGCTGCTTCTTCCCGATTGGAAGAGGCATAACGCGCATCTCTTCTCTATTATTGCAGAATGTGTTCGGCACAGGCGGGGACAATGATGCCGGTGTATACGAAATGATGGGCTCTGCAGGTGAGTAGAGGGCTGATGGGAAGTGGAAGGAGGACAATGGAAACGTCATTCATCATGCTTTCAAAAAAAAAAAAAAAATGTATATCCCATCAGAACCCTCTGCTGGGTTACTGTTCGTTTCCGAGGCCTGAAGACTTTTCCTCGCGCTGATGGGCACAGCGTGGAGCCCTGCATCCAATTGTAGACGCCACCACTGGCTAAAGCAGCGTGCACAACTCCATTGTCACTCGAGTAAATGGTGCAGTGAAACCCCTTGTGCATTAGGGACTCCCACCGCCGCCCACCTGCGGCGGGGGCGCCGAGGAGAGCACGAGGAGGGGGAGGATGAGGGCGTCTATGCACAGCTGGGGGCGAAGGACGTGTACGACACCATCCACAACCCGACAAAAGCAGCGCCGACTGCCAGCCGCCCACCGGCGCCCACGCCTCGGCCCGAGATCACCCACGCCGAGGAGGAGGTGGAGGACGGAACCCCGTACATCACTAAAGGTAACTTGTGAGTCTTCTGTTGAATGATTGCCCCCCCCCCCCGTTTCCTTCAAAATCACAGGACGGGATGGAGCTGGAGTAAAAAGCACTGAGTCATGAAGCAGGGGAGGTGTGTGTGTGTGTGTGTGTGGGGGGTTGAGAGCACGTGGGAGGAAGGAAGTGCCTGTAATTTGCACTACCACTGTCAGTAGCGATGCTTTTTTAATTATTTTTTTTATGTATCTTTTGCTACAGTTTCCTTTGATACAGAACTCCCCCCCCCCCCCCCCCCCCCCGCCTCCTCCCCTCACTTGGAAAACAAACAGTTCAATTTGAGCAGCGTGAATAATTCATGAAGGCTCATGAATCATTCAAACGGCTGCGACTTCTCGCTTACATCGACGACACCAGAAACACGCGCGCGTGCTTCCACAATACAATTTTTATTCCCAAAGACGATATTACACTTGTCTCCCTGCCGACACGCATTCACCTGCCTATTCAGAAACACGCAACGCATCACGCCGGGTTCTTCTTCAGAGCACGACACAAAATGAGGAGAGTGAGTGAGTGAGGCCGTCCTTCGTCCCCCGAGCATCCCCTCCGCGGCAGAGAGGGAACTACCGCGCTGCCATCTGCAACCAATCTCGGGTCCGGACCGAGGCCAAGTCGGCCGGAGCAAGTCATTACACGTGTTTTCCATCGTCCTCGTCCCCAGAGTGCACGAGAGAAAGGGGAGAGGGGTTTTTGAGTTTTTTTTTTTTTTTCATATATTGAGACAGCGGAGCTTTCGACGCTGCCCGCCGCCACAGAGAGAGAGAGAGAGAGAGAGAGAGGGTGGAGGCAGTTATTGGAGACCACTGCGCGGGTGGAAATAATGAGGGGGTTCTTTCTGCCGGTGCTCTCAATGGGACCGAAACGCTGAAATGTGAATGGAATTCAATCCTGGGGGTGGAATTACTGTGTTATAATGACACGGGGGGGGGGGGGGGGGGGGGGGGGGGGGGGTCATGTTGAAAAACTCACACGCACACGACAAAGCCGCGTGGCTGTGCCCCTCAGCCGCGCGCGCGCGTGCTCCACTCAACACATCCGGAATTAGGCCTTCGAAGCCGGGCCTGTGTGTGTGTGTGTGTGTGTGTGTGTGTGTGGGTCTCGCCGCGAGGTGGAAAAGGGGCGACCTCCGTCGTGGCGGGCACGGTCAGGGCCCGGGATTATCCTTCAGGGTGTGGATGTTGGATTCTAATCCAGGGTCGGTCACACAGCCGCAGCTCCTCGGCCCGGTGACGGCTAAACAGTGCGGCCTTTCATTCGAGAGCTCGCGAGCAGGCCGAAAAGCATTATTCGAGCCAGAGCTGAATGTGTGCGTCTTTCTTTGAGAGAAACACACTTTGAAGCCTGGGACGAAAAACAGGATGGATGTAATTTTACAGGTATTTGGATTTAACCATATTATTGCTTCTGAACCCTTCTGAATGGACGGGATGTTTGTTTTCTGCTGGCTGTTGACATTTAGCAAGCCACACGCAATAGGTGTTGTTTGGAGGTTTAGACTATGGCGCCACCTTGTGGAAGAAGTATTGAAATGTAGGCAAACAAATCTTTTGAATCCTCTCAAAATCTGTTCGGGATGGAGCCAAGCAATGTTTTTTCAGTGAGCGTAATGCCACAAAGAAAATTCTCTTTCAAAAGTTATGAACTGTACTATGATCCATGCATCCATCTTCAAACCGCTTATCCTGCACACAGGGGGGCTTCACACTCACATCCACACACCTGAGTTAAACCTATGATATGCTTAATATAGTTTTTGCATAGTTATTGCGAGCTGCTCTGTGTTTTGCAGTGTTCCAGAAGAAGATACCACAGCGCGATGCCGATCTGTATTCAGTCACCACAAAACAAAGTGAGTGTTGGGTAAAAAGGGAGGGGGTAGGATGTGGGGGGATGATGAAATGAAATAAACGTATATGTCTGTTATCCAATACCTTCACGCGACAGGGTGCAGTTGACGGCCAGACGGAACTATAACCTGATATGAGAGTTTTAATCTGCATATTAATGCACAAATGGTTCAGCCATCACTCGCAGGGTGTCTGGTATCATCATTCAGTCCAAAAAAGTGAGTTGCAGACATCATTGTTGGAGCAAAGATGCAAAGCCCCGTCCGCTACATGGCAGTGTTTCGCCGTGCTAATGACTTGTCATGATTGACTACCTGGTGGAATTATCTGCTGGGTTCCTGGATAACACGCTGTGTTTTTTTTAATGGATTATTCACATGTGGGTCCTTACATACAAAGTGAACGAGCTGGTTAAGCTATTGAGCGCCTACACACGCCATTTTTTATTCCTTTGCTGTAATGTCGGGGTCACTGGGTGACGTGCAAAGCAAAACCATATTATAATGTCAGTCCCTGCCACGAATGCCACTTGCAGGCGCTTTGTGCCCCGTCTCGTCTTAGTTTGGGAACAGGAATTAAATGTTCATTTTATGATCATTCCTTTTGAGGTCCTGCCAGTTAACTTGTCCTCACTTGTGCAGGGATTAATCTGTGTTTTACAACGTTCTTTTGGTCTTCATATCTTCACCGAGTCGTTGTCCATTGCAGTACAAGGGCGGGGGAACACCCCCCCCTCCTCCTCCACCTATGATACCTTCGTGCCAAACCGGACAAGCGGGCTGCTGCAACTCATTGAACTCCAGCAGAGGGTGAAGGCAGGTTCGCTCTCGGTGGACGGGGCCGTGATGCATTTCGGCGAGTGGCAGCGGGCTCAGAAGGCCATGGACGCCGGCCAGAAGGTATGGGACTATCACGGCGAGTCATCGCACCCACAGTGGACATGGAATGAATGAGCGTGCCCGGGCCCCAACCCTGATGAGACTAAAACCCATCTGTTGCTCATTGCATGCCAAGCTGCAATGCAATTTACTCACTGGAGAGAGCCGGATGGTACAAGCAAGCATCTCGCGTCTAGGAGGGAAAAAAGGGCTGCGACGGCTCCACGTAGAAAAGGGATGGTGAGGTCTTTCATCCTGCATCCTTTACAGAACGTGATCGACGGCGTGGCGCCGTTTTTTTTGAAGCCTCCGCGGGCTTCATGTGGGTTTACGGTGTTAGCCGATGACTCAAGTGTTTCTGCCATTTAGACAGTGAAGGTGGAGATGTAAAGGTTTAACAGGTGAAAGTGGGCAAGGAGTAGAACATCGTGGCAGGTGATGATCAGGTGGTAGGAGAAGGAGCTGAGGACATCTGCTGGGGAGCGGAGGAACAGCAGGAGTTGTTACAGTCACAGTCACACAAGGCAAATGACAGAAGGTACAAAACTAAACTAAACTAAAAAAAAAAACAAATTGTCGCCATGACAACGGACTGGAATTGATGTTAAATTACAGTGACGTCCTAGAGCTCCAGCTGTCTTAACAAGCTTTTTTCATGGAACATTTCTTGCAACACTGCATCACTGGGATGAAAACAGATGTGAATATTGAAAGGAATGACTGTTGAATTTGCCAATTTGTGGTGAAAATGACTTTGTCAGAATTGTCATTATTCTCAAGGGTTGTGTAAACATGGCATATGTGAAAGAAGCACTCTAATGGGTTTTCTTATTAAATTGTGAATGATTACATTTTAGACACAACAACAACACATCTAATGTGAGATTGGTGATGGAATAACTATGCATTTGATTTACTTGATTAACTTACCAATGATACTCATCCAAACGATCTAAAAGTGATTAATATCATCCTATTTGACATCTTTGAAATGTCCCTGAATCAAAGTATTCTACAGTTATTGGGGGTTGATGTGGGGAATGTTACTACTTTATGTACTGCAACAGCTGGGAAGTTTTATCCAGTGGTTCCCAAATGTAGGTTTTGGACGCGTGGAGAGCGGAAAGAAAAGAATTTATATTGATTCTTCGGACTTTTGGCGGGGCAGTTATTGTCCAGTATTGATTATTCAATCTTTTTTTTTTAACAGTGAATGTCTCTTTGGGGTCTAAATGTAAAATCTGAGTCTACATCTCACCAGATCTCTTTGTCGCCTCTATTAAAATAATTTACAAACATTAGTGGAGTTAAATCCCCTCATTCATGCTACTGTGGTTGGTGCAGGGACCTCCATGAAGGTACCAAAAGATTTATGAGCAGAGTGTGAAAACTTTACATATGGAAACCTCATCATTTGTAAAAAAGTGGATGTCTTCGGGGGTCTCGGTCAAATACTAAAGGACCGATCTTTGTCTCGCCGCAGGAAAAGCCGAGTCAACAGAGAGCCAGATTCGTCGGCAGCGCAGTACATGATGACAGTGTCTTCGGTAAATATTCCTCAGTCCCCAATGTGAGCTGTCATCAGGGTGAGGCTCCACAGAGCTGCAGCTTTCCTGGAACTTCACCTTCAAAATAAATAATATGCAGCGCCGTTTAAAGCTGGAACAAGTAGCCCCCTTACAGTATTAAACTGTATACTGTAAATGGCTCTAACCCTCCTCTCCTCCACCAGATAAAATCAACATCGTCCATCTCGGGCCAAGTGAGTCTTTCAAAACATTTCTCAGTGTGCACGGAGAGAAACCTGTGCTTGCATGCCTCGTTGTGTAGTCTCCACACGCGGTGGTGGGGGATTAATCCTCGGGGACGGGTTGTTTAATCAAGTGCCGTGTTTTGATCAAGTGAGTTTCACTTGCACTGAATGGGAGTCTTTTATTTTCTTATCGTGCAATTCTGCTCCGCTGTGCATACTGGGTAATTTCCCCCCCCCAGGTGTTGAAGGGAATGAAGGTCGGCGGGGAAGCGAAGCAAATGAGTCTGACGGCTTCAGCAAGCCACTTAAAGGACAGCGCGTGAGTTCGCTGAACAAGTTGACACGACAACTGAGGTCAGTGGAGTGGAAACTGTCATGAAGGTAATTAATGCATTGTCCGTCGGAATTCTTTTGCAGTGAAGTGTCTCCTCGAAGGGTGACAAACCGTGGAGGTAAGACAGAAATCATGGAATCTAGCTTTGAATTATTTTCCAGACTAAACTCCATCTTCAGATTTATTCAAGCTAATAAATTGTCACATTTTCCATGTTTTCAGAATCCTTTCTACAGACTCTTTCTTCCCAGCCAGATGTTTCACCAGTTTCGTTTGTTTGAATAGATGATTATTTAATTGTAGAATTGACACTTTTTGTGTTTCAAAGTAATAAGATCTAAATGACAGATTCAAATATATTTGCCAATGTTACGGATTAGCTTTCATTGTGTCTATAGCAAATTCTGCCTTAAGTAAATATAAAAATAACATGCATACAGTATTCTACAATATGTGTGACGTCTATTTTAAAAGCAAATGTACAATGTCTTGCACATTCAATGTCACCGAGTTAGAAATGATTCAGCGACCCAAACTGTAAAGCATTTTGTTAATGCCTTTTTCACACACTGAGTCAATTAAATACAAATCTAAAAAATGCCACTTAAAAGTGTAGCGTGCTTTCATGGGCCCGTGGATCCATTTCAGCTTCATAGCTTTGCCTCTAGAGGGCGATGTATCTTTAAACATATCCACCACACTCTTGTCAAGCAAACCCAGAAGCACCTGCTGACCTCCGGATGACTGTGGGTCAAGCTATGGTCATTATTTGGAATAGGTTTATCAATGTTAATATATCACACAGATACTCATGCAGCGGGTGTGCACATCAACGCGGCGCTTTTTGCTGAGCCTGGTCGCACGTTTAGTCTTGGTTTGTATCGGCCAAGACATGTTGGTTGAGTATAATTGAAATGCAATGAAAACTGAAAGAGCCACGCGCTCACTGGGATGAACGGAAACATCCACAGAGGGGTGCTCTAACTGCAAGTGACTGTCAAATTTAAAAAAAGGTCAAAGGCTTAACTGTCCTGGGAAAGTCCTTCTGTTCATTCCGCCACAGCGGAGGCATCCGCGTTTCAGACGGCTTGAGGACATTTTAACAAATAAAGCGCAGAGGCCTTTTTAAAAAAATCGCATCCATTGAATTACTGAATAATAAACACACGCAGCCTGTCGCACACACACACACACACACACACACAAACCAGTTTGTTGGTGCAGCTCCGCATTTTGCCTGAATGCATGAATAGGAGCTGCATGGGGAATTCGGTGAATGCACGGCTAAATCCAAGCTCAGGTCTTGAATCCCAGGTGGAGTACGTGCCAACAAAGCAGCTGGGTTACACGCCGGGCACATTTTTCTGTTCAATCATGCTCTTTGTGAATAATATGTATTAATGCCGTCCCTACTTAGACCTGCCAGTTAGCCTTTGGAGATGATCCGGCTTCAGGACCCCATGTGCATTTGAGGCATATGTTTGCCCGTCACCTGCCGAGCACATTTCAGCGCACGGGCCACCCGAGATAGGCCTCCGTTCATCCCGCGTGCAAACATCTGAGCGTCGCCACGAGGTACGATTCCCCAGCCGCAGCGAGACGAGCACATCGAGCGCTTCACTGGCATGTGTCGCCCACGCCAAAACGTGTGTGTGTGTGTGTGTGTGTGTGTGTGTGTGTGTGTGTGTGTGTGTGTGTGTGTGTGTGTGGGCAGCGCCACATCAAAGACGAAGGATCAAAGATCCACTGTTCTTCAAAAAACCTGTACTGTATTTGCCTGTCCATACTGCATTAGGGCGTCATTTGGTCTACCGAGGCAATTGGTTCAGCAGCAAAGAAGTAGTGTAGCAACAAATGTACTTTCTAACCTTTTTTTTCATATTTTACAATTTATCTTAAATGTTATGGTGATGAGAAATGTGAAGGATGACATTACATAACATTAGAAAGCTGGAATTTAGCTTTTGATGATTGAGCAAAATGGTTTACAACATTTTTCAATATTTCCAGCAAAGAGTAAGTGTGGATCAACTTAAATCAACTTTTTATTTAAATTGTGCTTAAAAGAGTTTAATATATAATCACCGTATCATCTTATAATGTTATGGGTAACAATTAGAAAAAAAATAGTTGCCGATTTAGTATTTATACACCAGGGAATATCCCTGCTACGTTAGCTTTCATTTAAAGTAGTTTGTACTCATTTGAATGTAAATCCAATATTCACTTTCCATTTAGCTTTTAGTTTCTTGGCCTTGACAAACCCCTCAGACAATTATGTGTCTATCTAGCAGTTAGATGCTCACCAATGTAAGTAACTTGGCGATTTGGGTGATTGTTGTCTGTTGGTTTTTTGGGGGGGGATTTTTAGTTGCCCTCGTGTTTGGAAGGATCGGAAAATCCCTTTTTTAACCTTCTTTTAAACTTCCCTGTTGGATTCTCTCTGTCCTCTCTATTCCGGCTGCAGGCTCGGTCAGATAGTGGCGGGCGAGGATTATACGGTCAACGCATCAATAATACTGTTATGACACAGTTCTTAGCTGGCGATGGCGTCTACCAATTGGAACATAAAACGCCAAACTTTTGGCCCAGTCGTGTGCCGAATCCTCCCTGCATCGCTGCTTTCCCCCGCCGCCGCAGAAACACTCCTGAGAGTACAAACGCTCCGATAACCTATCAGGGATAACTAGTCTACTGAATGCATTAACAAATTCACAACTTCTCCATTATGCACCTGGGCTTGGCTGCAACACACACACACACACACACACACACGCACACGAGCACGCAGGGAGGCCATAACACACATCCGAACCTCCCCTTTCCTGCACGGCCCTTTCTCCGACCCCAGGATTAGGGCAGAGGATTGTGCACAGCTGCTCCCCAACATCCCCGATAAAAATCAGGCAATTTCACAGTCAGTGGCATTCTTTCATCCACTAATCCACAACCCCGCATACAGTATGGATGAGCCTCACTGCGATGCGAACAAGCTGTTCTGAGCTGACCCCCCCCCCCCCCCCACACACACACACACACACACACTTCGGTCAATGTGGACACCTTCGATTGGCTGCAGTCAAAGGACTGGCCAGACCGTGGGGTGCTGGAGCAAGTAGGAAATGTCCGGTCCAATGCGGCACGTTGACCTTCGCGTCCCTTTTCAGCCACTTATTGGACGACTCATTCTGCGTCAACCAACAGCAAGCGGTGGTCTGCAGCCAAAGCACAAGTAATATAAGCAAAAACACTCTTTAAGTCAATAAGGGTTTTTGAGACTCACTTATATGTTGGGAAAAAAACGAATTCTAGACATCAATTTCTGCAATTAGTTGTGAATCACTTTAAGCCGTGTAGATTTCCATTTGCACTTAAAACAGCCTCGTCAACCCTCGTTTATAGAAACTCTTGTTTCATTAATAATTGTATGTAATTATTCTTCATGGTTTTCCCTCCTTTTCAAGACATTCACATCCCCCCCCCCCCCCCCCCCCCACCCTCCCCCCTCCCCGCCCAAAAGTTGACCGACCCCAAACTCCATTTGCAGAGTAACTCCTCGGCGAAAAGTTCAAACTGGGGACAAAAAGGTACTTCACAGCAAAAAGAGAGAAGGGGAAGAAAGTATGAATCAAAAGGCGAGGAAACGGAATTCACTGTACAAACATTGTGGGGGGGGTGGTGGGGGGGGGGGATTTCGATGTCTGCCGACGCACAGTGGAGCTCTGTTCGGCCCTCGCAGCCTCCGGGGTGAGAAGAGCAGCCGCCCCAGCAGGGTGTATCCATTCTGACGGGTCCTCACACACGGGGGAAAAGCCAGAGCAAAGGTCTATTTGTTTAGGAGGCAGCGGAGCCAGCGGGAGGATGCTGAAGCTTTAACCTGATAACAGGATCATTTTATGGTTTCGCTTTTGGCCAATGGGAAGGTAACCGGGTTTGCTGCTGCTTCAGCGTTAACACTTCAGGAAACCTAATTACTGTTTTTGATTTGAAAAAACATTGGCTCGTGTCGGAAAAACATGCAAAAGACAAACTTTTTCTTTTTTTTTTCTTCGGGCTGTTGCGTGATGATGAGGATTTGAGTGAACTGGAGGGGTGGAAGCAAACCTTTGTTCAAATCCTGGGAGTACGATGTTAAAACACAACATTTTGCGCTGATAAGTGACTTGACGGCACAGAGCTGCAGAGTTCTCGCATCTTTAATCCTGATTTATGCGGAGGGTTTGGAGATGGCTCTGAAAGAGGGCAGCACCTTGCCTGCATTACTGACATTGACTCCTTTATACACACATGCTCGGGAATGGTTAATGCATGTAGATCATTTTAACAATGTGATTCTTTTTTTAAACTGTGGTTTCCCGTAGCCTCCTCCACAAAAGGTCAAAGGTTGGTGTTGCATTTAAAACGGACCCTTGGGAGTGTCAGGAAACTGATATTTATCCATGAAAGGCCTATCAGTCTATATTACTATTATGTTTCCCATGGTGGATGTCTATGGGATAAATTACATTTCAAAGTAAATCTTTTGAACCGTGCATGTATGCATATGTGTTTATTGCATACATTAAGTATAATATAATAGTACTAATACTAATATTGTTACGCTGTATAATAATTAAACCTTGCTCAGTTTTGCTTCATATCGACCGTGTCATTCATGCAGACTAATGGTAACGCAAACTATATAATGTCAACACAACAGCTCTTGTCTTAGTCTACCGAATCCTGTTTGTGTTTTTAATGAGTTTCATTAAGATACTGTTCAGATAACCTTATTCTTTACACGTTTATGTTAACAGTATATTTGTATATATCTCCATATACATTTTACGACTGAATTAAGTAATGCACTTTTGTTTTGTATTCGTTCATCAACACCCACAACTATAGCTCCATTTATTTGAAAAAGGATCCACACTTTCACTAAGACAGCTGGGTCCTTTTATGGAAAACCTGCCTTAGAGAAAAGTAAAGAACTTTTGTTTGGGGACTATTTTCCGCAGCGTGTGAAAACACAGTCGGTATGCTTGTGGGTATTTACAGAGGCAGGCTGGGTTATGTTGGTTAGGCAAATAAACCACAGTGGCCCTGGTGATTATGACGAGAGAACATGTCTCTCAGAGCAACATTGTGGCTCAATAACGTGTTTAAGGAACACACAGTGGTGGAAAAATCTTGTCCCCACCACATACCCACATACTTATGAATAGAGTGCTACTCCACAGAGGATTAAGATACTAGGACTTTGATAAATAGCCAATGTGTGCAGTATAGGCAAACCCATTATATCAATCCAAAATATCCTTAGATGGGTGCTGCCCCAAAGCCATCAGGGATGTTTATTTCATTAAAGTATGCAATACACACTCTCTCCTGTTGTGAAGGCATTATTTTCTCATATTGAGACCCAACAAAAGACTGACAAACAACAAACCAACCTATCCAAATTTGTCATCTAGGTGCAAATGGTCCGCAGTGCATTCGTTGTGCTGTCCAGAGTTGTCGCTTCATGTATCAAGAGATCAAACTGGTCGTCAAAATAACGTCTCCACATGATCATTTGGACAACAAAGACAAGGGTCGTGGGCTAAAGTGGTGCCACAGGTGCTGCTTATTCACTCGAGTGCCTATTCCACGTCGGGCCTTGAACACAAGAGGGCGAAGAGCTGCGGCGCGTTGGGATTACGTTCCGTCCACCTTCCCCTTCAACGGTGGAGAAACAGCAGCCGCGTCCTGATTGATGTAGCCGGAGGCCAGCATGCACCGGGACTGATCCTCTCCCCGGAGCACGCCTCAGCCCGGCATCTGCCAAAGGGCACAGGTACGCCGCCCCGTGCCCTTGTCCCCCCCCCGCCCCCGTTTTTTTTTTTTTTTTTGATCGAGGGCCAAGAGTGACCCCGCGCAGCCTGCCAAGGGCCCCTGCCCGTGGGGCCCCGGGCACCAGACTCGGGGGCCCACGCTGGCTCCTGTGCTTTTTGAGGCTTTGGAAAAGATTAATAGGCCTCCTCTGTGGAGCGCCTTTGTGAGGCAGCGCCCAGGCGTGTTCAAGCTGTTGGGTTTGCAGGAGGCGAAAAGGAGCAGCGGCTAATTCCTCTGCAGGTCAGTTTGTCTGCTACCACTCTGGGTTTTCAATGACTCGGAAAGGTCACATCCGCACTGGATAAGCTGCGACACACGGCACCGACTTGAATAGACGATGTGGAAGAGTTTGGGTTTTTAGTAGTTTTACTTTCTCTGTGGGAGCTTTTGCCGGGAAATGGCACAATGTCTTGAGCGGGTCCCCCCATTAATGCTGCTTTATCGATCCGCCTTTCTTGCTCGTGTGAACCCACTGGATGATCTCGCAGACCCCAGCTGAGCAATCAAACGCACGCACGTTGCACACAATGCCGTTTGCCGCCGGTTTAATTTGGATTTTGGATTAATGGGTGAATGAATGACAACAAACATGCAAATGTACATATCATATTTGCACAGCCGTTTTCAGCAGGGGCTGCTAATCAGAGGAAAATACGTGGGTCACCATGGTGAGTGATGAGCATCACTGCAGCTTTGTCGGTCTCATACAAAATTCAAGCCAAGCTAATTTTAGACAGGGAGGTTTTCCTTCTCACATATTACCTCTCACACCTGCTGCAAATGCCAAAACCAAAGCCAAGAATTTCCTTCGATGTACTTTGAACTTTGAATTTAAGGAGATTTTTTTTTTTTTTCTTTGCAAAAAGGTTTCTCGACTTTATGCAAAGGTTTTTGGCCTGAAACCATTTTAATGATTTTTCTTCTCTCTTGGTTGCAGGTGAGGGCCTTGTCACGCCTCCAATAGTGCAGCCACCAATAACAGTCTCTCCTGCCTTCATCCTACACACACAACGACACGTACGCACAAAACAAACGCACGCACACACACGCACACACACTGTTCTGGCTTCTCCAGGTGCCAGGGTGTGAAGGGATCAGCCAATCCCAGCACTCCTCTGAAGCTGGATGGTGGCCATCGTGTTATTAAAAACTATGGGTGAGCTTTGCTGCTCGCCTCTCCTCCTCTCCAAACACTTTGTGAAAAAATAACTTCTGAAACAAAACTGCGTTGAGTAGCGGGTGTGCTTCCCAGAGGGGGAATATCAAAAAACAAATATGAGGTTTCTGTCCAATAAGCCAATGCACTTAATCACTCTTGCCACCTCATTTGCGTGCAGTAATAAGAATCAATTTATGGGTCATGATTACATGATTGATGTCTCCATCTCGCTGCTCTCTGTGTCCAATAATAATCTTCACTGATATTATTTCCATAAACATCATTATCAGATCGAGATGTAGCATGTCCTCACCCAGGACTACTGGGAGAGCTGAAGTGCCTTTGATGAGATGAGATCACATTTTAGAGGGAGCTGCCTTCTCGTTGCCTGTAGCCAAAAAAAGCCTAATTGTGTTTTGTCCCATATGTGAATTATTATTAACGACGATTCATTTACCACACTTCCTTTGCCAATTTCCTAAATTAAAAAAATACCATGTTGTGATTTACAGCGCAACCCCCCATTTTCAGCGCCGGCTTCCAGCGTCGCCATGGCAACTTCCAATCAGCAAGGATGGTGTAGTCTGCCGGCCGTGTGTTTGGCGCGAGGCTCTGAGAGGCGCAGGTGGAGCACATATGGAACAATGGCCTGGCAAAAAAAAAATGAAACACTCTGCCTGCCTCTATGTGCCAGCAGTGCCCATTTTAATCCCACTGTTACCTTCTAGTGCTCTCTGATGGAGACGTTCTGCTGCAATCACAGCCTCGGACTGCTGCTGGGCCCCTGCCAGACTTCCCCTGACAAAGCCAGAGTCGGTGCGCTTTTGTAAAACAATGTCTCCAAGAGTCGTGGATCCATCTCTCAGTCGTTTGGTTTACCTGCGCCTCGCGTCTTCTCACCGAGACGTCACCGACCTTGGTTGACCTTCGATGCAGGTGTCATGAAACGCTGTCATGTGAACTGATGTTCACTTTACTTTTTTTTAGTGCATTTCTGGTTTTCTCACGCCAATATGTATACATACATTGAGACCGGCTGTTAACGAATGTTTGAGGCTCACGTGGCGAGTAATTGGGGGAAGTAGTGTTATGGAAATCACTTGCATGTGAAGTAAATAAATCAATCATCCAAGGGGCCTTATCTATCATTGCACATTTAAGCAGTCAGCTCCTATGTAGGTTAATTAAAGCACAATGGCCGAGGAGAGGACCTGGCACCCGTCCTGCTTATGTTTAAGCCTTCTCCGGGCCCGCTGGGCTGGAGCTTTCTACAGCCGGATGAAATTTGCCCATTTTATCCAACCCCCAACCCCAGCTGAATACATAAATCATCTGTAAGGGCCCAAGCTTCGACCCTAAATTCCATGAACAATGGTGTTTGTCCGCAAATACCACAAATAATTGCTGGATGCCGTTCAAAGCAGAAATTGTGGTTCTTTGCACTTATCTAGGGGCATATAGAGCAGATTTTTGTGACTCACTTCATCTGGTTTTGGAACAAATCAATTAAAATGTTGTGCCACATCCAGCATGGATATAGGATAAAGTGCGCCGCTACGGATTCACTTTTATGTTCGGCCTGAGCTCCGAGATAAGAATGAATGGCATCTGTGTGTAGGGGACGCTTGGTTTGGTAACAGATGTCAAACAAACGTTGGCTATATTTTCACATCTAAACTTCTCAGCGTTGGGAAGTAACATCAATGTGAGATGCAGTAATAGTGTTTCAATACTCTTAACTTAAGCCAAAGGGAAGGTAAATACACCTCCTCGTGAATCAAGTTGTTGTATTGACAAAACATAGGTTGGGTTGAAATAAGTATATACGTTATGCAACTTTAGCTCCATTGCTGTCCAATAACGGCATGGATGGGTTTGATTAGGTATTTGAAAGCACCGCGCGTCTCACGCAGACGCTTTCAGGCGATTGTTGTTTTCGAGATGGGGACTAATTCAGCATCGGGATTTAATGCCATGAGAGGGAAGACCAGGCTGTACTTTAGGTTTGGTGAGCCGGGGCCATGCTAACATTAGCTTTCATTACATTAGCTTAAAAACTAAACATCCACATTTCTACATGGCAGGACTCAGGGTCGTCGCACCTTGTCACGTCTTCCTCGAGCGACTGATTGAATCCCAATATGAAACACGAAACTTTTGTCACATCTCCGACACAATGCCTCGTGGCCCTCGGCTGTCACTGATAACGACTGTGTCTCATTATCCGCCTTGTGGGGGCCACGGAGGCGACGGCGACCGTAAACACCATCCTCCTACCTTCCACAATGGGCCGTTTCGCAGACAAAAGGCACTCCCCGAAAAAAAGCTTGAACTCCAGCCAACAGCTCTATTCATGCTGCCATGTATGGCAGATGTCTCGGTGAGTCTATGGAAGGTCTCACATCAACGTTGCTCATGCAGACAGACAACGGCGACGCAAGTCGGTGTCTTTAGAGATCTGCAGTATATATGAGAAGTGGAGGTATTGTTTTGTATTGGTGTGCCAGACATTTCTGTCCATTTCGTCAGCATTTATGATTTTTGAGTCGGGGTAAGAGGAGCGAGTTGAAGAAGAAGTAAACACCTGCAAACCGAGGCTATATTCATCATTAATTATTTGATTTGATTAGCATCCCATTGATTTCCTTTGCACTTTATTCCTCACTCTGTGGTCAATATTGCTTGCTCCAGCGCTCTCAAATATTTGTATTCTGCTTTGGATGATCATTTTGGGTGGATGGTAGGGGGGAGGTTGTTTGACCCAAGTCCCGCCTTTATTGGCAGCACCTAGTGTGGCCCATTGGTTTCTGAGGTTCTTCATAATTTTCTTTTGTACCCAAATATTGTCCTTCTGTTCTCCCATGGTCATGACCATTGTAATGTCTGTCCCCTAAAAACAGCATATACAACATCTGTTGCATCCTGGAGGAGGGATTCCTCCTCAATTGAGGTTTCCCCTTCTTCAACGAGCAAAGTGTAAGAATAGAGAGGGTTGATTTTGATTCTTACAAAGAAAATTGAGTTGATTTAACTAGACTAAGTTTTGTCGAAAAAAAGATCATAACCTTAATACGGAAGGGACTATCTGAGATTTGCTACATTTGCTTTGCGGGTTGAAATTAAGAGGATCAAAAGTAAGGTTGCATCGCGTACGCTCGAGTGACAGTTCATTCAATCTCCCACGACTGCCATAATAACCTTCAACCACACAATTTCAAACTATGAAGTAACACTGTCTGAAATATTAAAACAATGGCATCATAATCAGCACACAGTCAAACATCTCCCCGAACAACCAGAGTTATTATTAAAAAGGCGAACAAATCAATCATTACTGTGTGGCAACCCGCTCTCATCAGAAAATCGTATATAGATTAAATGTTAATCATAGCTAACTATATAGCAGTGGGTTTCTGCCAAGATGACAGATGGACCATTAATGAGAATAACGAGAGGATCTGAGTCTACACACGGATATGGAGATGCAACAACAATCCTCACACCACTCTTGGCTTCCAAAAAACTGTTATTTAGACAAAAATAGAAGGAGATAATCAGTACGCATATGCATAATAGCTTCTTTCCCATCGTCTGTGTTAGTATGTGTTAAAAATGTGTGAGATGTAGACATGTTTTGGGATGTTTTCAGAGTGGCCAATGCCACAGGAGACTGAAGGGAAATTGGCGGTAACACCTGTCACACACATTCAGCATCAGACATTAGCATCCGTCCCTCTTTACTGGTTTGTCGGAGACAAATAATTACTCTGGTTTTAAAAAATGGCCTATTAACGCTAACCGGGTTATATTGGACATCTGTCTCGGGGAGCCAACCTATATAATTGGCCCGCCAGCGTGCGTTGCCTTCGTTCCGCGGCGAAGGCACAGTGGCGTGACGGGCGTCCGTCGCCGTCACGGGGTGACGTAGGCTCCAACACCTCATGTCGGAGTGAGTCAGATGAATTTTTTTTTTTTTTACGAGATGAAAGTTGTGGTGAAAGAACAGAACACATATGTCCATGCGTGGCGCTTCGGTGGCACGTTGTTGGCACAGGGTTTTCATCAGGTCTGACAACATATGTTCAGAACTCGGGAGGCTTCGGGGCAGGAGGGAATAGCGCACCGTTTGAAGTCAACCGCCCGCATTAAGCAGAGCGGCGGCACAGTTGCGTGGAGATGCTCTCTTGTTCAAAGGGATGGAAGGAACCGCTCCGGGGAGCGTCCAACATCAAGAGCTGACCCCGGCACTGTTTCCCGCTACCTTCTGCCATGCGTCCCGCCGCCGTATGCCGCGATTCCCAAAGACCGGCAGGCCTGTGCCATCTGGCCTCGCTTCGGATTCCCCGGACACATATTGGGAATCCAAACTATGCCACCTCCCCGTCTCTCCCTACCCTCTGCGCTTCGTCCCCCTGGGTTGTCTGTGGGCCTCCACTTCATCCCTGCTTGAGTGTTGGCTCAAGTGGAAGGGGTCTGCTCTCCAAGTGATCCCAGTTGCCCTTTTCCTCTTTAATCCCCCTCGTGGCGGGATCCAGTAGGAGCCCTTTAAATCCAGAGGGAAGCGGTCGATTATTATTATTTTTTTTCAAGATGAAGGAAAATCCCCAGAGGGTTCTCCATCCAACATAGCCTGTCTCTGACAATGGCTGCTTGGTTCATGACGTGACCTTCAGACTGCTTTTTCTCCGCTACAAAGCCAAGATTCACACAACACAACACATCAGTTTGAGAATATCACGCTAAACAAAACGGTTTGCTGCGAAATCTTGGCCACCCTTTACCCGTTTCAGAGTGCCGATTGTGGCGCGTTTAAAAGAGAAACCAAGAGGCTCCAGGAAGAGAGCGTTGGCGGCCCCACACTATGCTCTGAAGCACTGCCACGGATTTCACACTCTTTTTGTGTGTCTCTTCCTCTCCTCCGGGCGTCGCCTCAGTGGGGAATATGCTTCCCTAATAACTGGGGAATCAAAGTTGGACAGCGCCACTGCTGAGATTCATAAAGGAAGCAGTGGAGTGGCTGGCCATTCATTCATCCTGCCCCGTTACAACATTTACCAGATGGACACCGCACGTCACCGGGTGACATCTCAAGACAGCCGCAGCCGCCTGCCTTCCCCCGGCTTGGAGAAGATGAAAGTTACGAGGGAGACGGGAGGCAGGTTGCGTCAAACAGAGACAGATCTGATCAACAACTGCACAGAGATGAAATCAAAGTGGTTGAAGCATGTGGCGTGAGGCATCTGGTATTCCAGCTAACAGAAACTAGCGAGGCTGCCAGCGCTTTGGGGGGGAGGGGGGGGGGGGGGAGTAGCCTCCCCCCTCTCAGCGGCCTCAAGCCAATGGAAATGCTACTGGCTTGTTTTAAATCCACAAGAGGTGTATTGTTTGGCTGCGTTGTCTGAAGGTCTATTTTTTTTGTGGTGGGGGGGGGGGGGGGGGGGGGGGGGTGTTAGGGGGCTTGTGGTAAAGACATAAGACAGGCATGTGACTAAAGTCCTGGGATGGATTCAAACCTCAAATTCATGTTTACATACAGACCACCACACTGCCAGGACGCCCCCTGTGCTAGACCAAACAGTAGCTTATTTATTCAAAATAAATCAATAGCAAAGGTGACATTAGGAATTTTTGCTTGCTGGAAAGACGCCAGTACAAACCCTGGGCCACTTTTATTCTCTGCATCGGGGGCAAAGATCTCATAACAGATTTTTAAAATGTTCCTTTGAAAACGTTTTTCAAAAATCCCAACAAATTAAAGAGTCCTGAATTGATGTAATGTGGGTTTATGTGTGTAAAACGACATTATGCACGGCCTATCTGTGTGCATCTGTACGTCGAGTGCAAAGAACCTGTCAGCCCCCCCCCCCGGTATTGATTTTACATTTCATACTACTTCCTGCATAGAGCGCTGTGAGCAACTGATCCCCTAATCTCAGAATGCCAGCTTTCACTCAATGTCATCTGCCAATGAGCTGCAACCAGGCGCCCATCCTGCCTCTGGCACCAGAACTGCATCCATCCAGCTTGTGTGCGCTAATACCCGCCGTTGCTAGGCTACGACAAGAAGAATCAAATTTGGGTGGCTTCCACAGCTGCGCTGTGCTGTTGTGCACCGAGGGATGTACATGGCAGCGTTCCCAGTATGCACCTGGATGGAATGAAACAGGAAGAAGTGGAGAAGTCTAATCTGCAATGTACAGTGGTGGCCGTCTGCACCCGCGTACGTCCATAAAAAGGAGGAAATTGCATTTCACATTAAAGATTTTCATATTTGTTTTTTTTTTTAAAAGCCTTGCGCTTTTGATCAAGTTAATGGTTTTACTGATGGGAATCTCAGAGAGGTAAATGACAGTATTGTACTGGAGGAAAATGGGGTTTTATATTGAAACTTCTTTTAAAATGGTTCCCACCACATGTTTATTTGGTATAACTTTGAATAAACTTTTGATGACAAATCTAAAGCAGTATGTTAGTTCTAAGGAGTCACAATGCTGCAAATCATACTTTAAAACTACACCAGTTAATATATAGTTCTCTTTTCATCACTTAACTGAATGCCCTTTGAAACCAGTGTTTTGAACAATTGGCTGCAAATGTTCATGTTGTGTTGTCTCCTCAACACAACATGCAACATAATAGATTTCAACATAGCTGACTTCCTACATCTTAGTTTCAATGGAATCAGCGAGACGTGTCTTTTCAGACATTGTTAATCACATGGTTCGGACAACTGGAACAACATCTTAACAATCATATTCCCAAAGAGTACCGTGCCGAAGGCTGAAGTGTGAGATCTTGGAAAGACATGCAAGGTTTGAATTGACAACGAAAATAAATTTGAATATAATACATTTCTGGGGTTAACTCGCAGTACAGTGGACCTAGGGGAGTATTAAGGATGAAAAAGACCATTACCAATATAGGATGCATCCAGTAAATACTATTTGCCTAAGACAATTCCCTGCTTGTTGGACACTAATACTTAATTCAATACTTTTATTGAAGCTCTCTACATTATTACACTACATTATTGATACCACTCAGTCTGTATACAGAAAGCAGCCAGCAGCCAGTTAGCCTAGGCTTATTACTGGTAAAAGGGGTTTACAGCTCAATAACACGAGATGTAAAAGGACAAAGTGTTCCTTTTACACTTTTGTTTTTTATATGGATTAATTAAACATATAAGTGTCCCCTGCTAGCTCCCGTTCCACCACATCCCAAAGATGCTCAATTGGGTTGATATCTGGTGACTGTGGGGGACTGTGTGTTTAGTACAGTGAACTCATTGTCATGTTCAAGAAATCAATTTGAAATGATTCAAGCTTTGTGACATGGGGCATTATCCAGCTGGAAGTAGCTATCAGAGGATGAGTACATGGTGGCCATAAAGGGATGGACATGGTCAGAAACAATGCTCAGGTAGGCCGTGGCATTTAAACGATGCCCAGTTGGCAGTAAGGGGCCCAAAGTGTGCCAAGAAAACATCCCCCACACCATTACACCACCACCAGCAGCAGCCTGCACAGTGGTAACAAGGCATGATGGATCCATGTCCTCATTCTGTTTACATCAAATTCTGACTCTACCATCTGAATGTCTCAACAGAAATCGAGACTTATCAGACAAGGCAACATTTTTCCAGTCTTCAACTGTCCAATTTTGGTGAGCTCTTGCAAATTGTAGCCTCTTTTTCCTATTTGTAGTGGAGATGAGTGGTACCCGGTGGGATCTTCTGCTGTTGTAGCCCATCCGCCTCAAGGTTTTACGTGGTGTGGCTTCACAAATGCTTTGCTGCACACCTCGGTTGTAACGAGTGGTTATTTCAGTCAAAGTTGCTCTTCTGTCAGCTTGAATCAGTCGGCCCATTCTCCTCTGACCTCTAGCATCAACAAGGCATTGTCGCCCACAGGACTGCCGCATACTGGATGTTTTTCCCTTTTCACACCATTCTTTGTAAACCCTAGAAATGGTTGTGCGTGAAAATCCCAGTAACTGAGCAGATTGTGAAATACTCAGACCGGCCAGTCTGGCACCAACAACCATGCCACGCTAAAAATTGCTTAAATCACCTTTCTTTCACATTCTGACATCCAGTTTGGAGTTCAGGAGATTGTCTTGACCAGGACCACAACCATAAATGCGTTGAAGCAACTGCCATGTGATTGGTTGATTAGATAATTGCATTAATGAGAAATTGAACCGGTGTTTCTAATAATCCTATATACATATTTATACATACACACACACACACACACGCACATACATATATATATATACACTCACCGGCCACTTTATTAGGTACACCTGTCCAACTGCTCGTTAACACTTAATTTCTAAGCAGCCAATCACATGGCGGCAACTCAGTGCATTTAGGCATGTAGACATTGTCAAGACAATCTCCTGCAGTTCAAACCGAGCATCAGTATGGGGAAGAAAGGTGATTTGAGTGACTTTGAACGTGGCATGATTGTTGGTGCCAGAAGGGCTGGTCTGAGTATTTCAGAAACTGCTAATCTACGGGGATTTTCACGCACAACCATCTCTAGGGTTTACAGAAAATGGTCCGAAAAAGAAAAAACATCCAGTGAGCGGCAGTTCTGTGGGCGGAAATGCCTTGTCGATGCCAGAGGTCAGAGGAGAATGGCCAGACTGGTTCGAGCTGATAGAAGGGCAACAGTGACTCAAATAACCACCCGTTACAACCAAGGTGGGCATAAGAGCATCTCTGAACGCACAGTACGTCCAACTTTGAGGCAGATGGGCTACAGCAGCAGAAGACCACACCGGGTGCCACTCCTTTCAGCTAAGAACAGGAAACTGACGCTACAATTTGCACAAGCTCATCGAAATTGGACAATAGAAGATTGGAAAAACGTTGCCTGGTCTGATGAGTCTCGATTTCTGCTGCGACATTTGGATGGTAGGGTCAGAATTTGGCGTCTACAACATGAAAGCATGGATCCATCCTGCCTTGTATCAACGGTTCAGGCTGGTGGTGGTGGTGTCATGGTGTGGGGAGTATTTTCTTGGCACTCTTTGGGCCCCTTGGTACCAATTGAGCATTGTTGCAATGCCACAGCCTACCTGAGTATTGTTGCTGACCATGTCCATCCCTTTATGACCACAATGTACCCAACTTCTGATGGCTACTTTCAGCAGGATAATGCGCCATGTCATAAAGCTGGAATCATCTCAGACTGGTTTCTTGAACATGACAATGAGTTTGCTGTACTCAAATGGCCTCCACAATCACCAGATCTCAATCCAATAGAGCATCTTTGGGATGTGGTGGAACGGGAGATTCGCATCATGGATGTGCAGCCGACAAATCTGCGGCAACTGTGTGATGCCATCATGTCAATATGGACCAAACTCCCTGAGGAATGCTTCCAGCACCTTGTTGAATCTATGCCACGAAGAATTGAGGCAGTTCTGAAGGCAAAAGGGGGTCCAACCCGTTACTAGCATGGGGTACCTAATAAAGTGGCCGGTGAGTGTATATATATATATACACCAAACCCAATTCCTTGTAAAGGTCAAATTCATTCAAGTTTGACTTGAGTGCAGTCTATTGCACACAAATAAATGAACAAATACACTTAAATTTGAAAATGGGCCAAATTCTCCTGACCTTGGGGTCCTCCTCCTAGGGAGTCCAACGTATTATCTGACACAAATAGCACGCTCACACAACTTACCAAAACTCTCACCCTTGATCCGCATTGCGGTACTAAACAAGTATCTGGCCCGTCATCTCCAAAGTGCATTGAGAGCCAACAGAAGCAGCATATTTGACCAATATTTCGTTGGTTTGTCCCAATAGTGCAAAATAAATCCTTTCCCTCCTCTAGCTCCTAACAGATGCTTGTGCCACCGTGTTGCCAGCTCTCTCAATGGCAGAGAAGATGACAGGAGCTGCCAAAAAATGCCGTCTCCTTCAGAGATGGAGGCTCAAGTGACGCTCAAGCGCATCCTTTCAAGTAAACGTTTGCTTGATGTGTCAAATAACCGGAAGATTGCATGGCATACACAATGTGCATGTGATTCATTCCTCTTCCTCTTTTTTAACTTGCTTCAAAAGTATAAAGTGAGTTTTCGAGACCAATAGAGAGAAAGTATGTTCATTTCTCTCATCTGTAGGCCTACTTGTATGTAGGAGGGTATTTGTTTGGCATTTTGAACTGGAGAGGTGAAATGGTCAGATGAAGGAGAGCTGGCAGCAGGAGGTAGTGGGCTGATTTTTCTTTTCTTCTATTCAAATGTTAAAATGGGATTTCTGATAGGTATTATGAAATCAGTTTCACATTGAAAATATCAAATTCAACCATATCTTCTTGAAATTCCCTTATTTCTCTCATACATCCATGCAAACATTATGTGGGAGTAAAATAACCTCACGACTACACGTATTTCCATTTCATGTTACATTTTACAAAGCCGCCTCTGATATTAAGGGAATTATTTAACTTTTGACCCAACCACATTTATTTGACATGTATGCTCCTTACATATTGATGTGTCTGATTATCTACTGATCTTACATTATAATGCACGCTGTCTAATGAAAACATTTATCTCCTCATACTTATACATCTGAATGTAAGTGTTTTTGCAAGACTGATTGTAATTGAGCACTTTTACATTTTTTATATTTATTTATAAATTCTCAATATTTCTTCCAATAGCACTAATTGCAGTGGACTGATCATCATCAAAATTGTCTCAAGTCCATACTTTTACACTGACATATCAATAACTCTGGTTCTTAAATTTAAAAAAAAGTCTTACATTTTTTGTGCTATTGCAAGATTGGGGACAGTTCCAAAATGAATATATTGTTTGATGATATGTCATCCAAGTAAAGTTAAAAGTGTTTATTGCGGTACAAATTGTAATAAATTGAAAAGACTGGAGATTACCAAAAAAACTTTATAAAATGTGTATCATAAGAGTTACTTTTGTTAAGAAAAAGGTTATTAAAATTGACCGATATCTAGAAGAACAAGGACAGGGCATGTTTTAAATGAAGTACGTAAAGTAACTAAAACATTAAACGACATTGTTCATCACATTAAACTGAATATTAATGGCCTGATGGATGGAGAGCTTATGAAATCGAATACTGCCTATGGGAACGGGCAAATCTGAAGACCTACAAGCTCCTCTTTCTCACACACTCACGCGCACACACACACCGAGTCTCACGCCCCATGTGAACACTCATCTTTAACGAGGGGAGAGCTGCGACCGTGCGTGATTGTTTTAGAGAGGCTGCCCTCAAGGCACGTTATCGCTCAATGTGGGACTGCCTCTCCCAGTCATACGTCCCCTCTTGTTGATTGTGCAGCGTGGATCAGCGTCAACAAAGGCATCATTAGTGGGGCTTTGGTCCCCATCAGGCCTGGGCTAATTATGAATGGGGGGCCCAGTAATAATTTAAGGGCCCATCGGTGCAGCTTGAAACTGAAGAGAGAACTTCACAGATTCAGCGGCGGCGTGCTCGTCCCATCTGCCTCCATTTCCCAGCCACCTGCCTGGAGATCTGACCTACGTCGGCCGCGAGGACGGAGCACCATTATGCACGAGGGAGAGGCGCAGGAAACATATGGGATTTATACATTGCTTTCATAAAAAAAAAAAAGATTTGCACTGGTCATTAAAATGGTTAGACGATTACCTGCCTGGTAAATTGTAAAAACTTTATTTTATTTCAGCCTCTCTCACAGGCTGGAGGTCCGATAGTGGCATTCAGTGATCCTATCAGCTGTCAAAAATGCTCCCAATAATATTAGCAATATGAAAGAGGAATTTAGGGGATAGAGAGATAGATTAGTAAACGTCTCTGTAAACTGTATTAGTCCTATGGAAAATTAGAAAAGTGCTCTAATTTGTACAACTGTGGTCCTGCATTGCCCTGATTGATGTAGTAATTTTATAAGTGCTATGGATTCATAGAGAAGTGATCATCATTTCCACCAGAAGAGGGCAGTATCCATTTTCTTAATCACATCTCAGGTCATTTCCCCCCACTTTGCCAAAGCAAGCACAAACATTGCTCTAATTCCAAACCACACAAAAAGGGGAATTTGAAAATAAACAAATGAGCCCGATGGGATGATCAGTATTCTCAGATTTGCAGCATTAACTCTTTTCCCATGGAGCGGGCTCATAACTTGACATCTTTTAAGAAAGTAAAAAAACCTAATGGGAAGGGAGACCGGGTTCTGCAGGGCTGCATTGGGAACCACAATGGCGCACTTCATTCATAGATACTGAGTGATGTATCTTTCATTTCAGGTCAGATTCTGCAGTAATATCAACTCATTCGCTATGTGAGCCATTTGGACAAACTTGAGCCATAACGTATTCATGAAATCATGAGCTGTGGCGTAGAGCGAGGTGGCTGGAATGCAAATCAAGGACCAGGCTTTCCTTTCCAGATGCTGATGAATAACATGGTCAGGCGTACAGTATGTTCAGTGACTCTATAGCGCGCCGATCTGAGACATGATAAAACTCTATTTTTCACCAAAATAACATTCACAGAGTTTGGTGACTATTGATGGAAAGACGTTGAGCTCAGTTTGAAGTTTAATCTCTAAATACAATTAGATTATTTGACCAGTCCGCCCCGAACACTCATTAATATTCAAGCTCTAATTTGGGCCTAAGCTTTTAAGAGTATTTTCTAAATGGAGCAGCTAATTTGAAAATAAGAGTGACACACATCTTTTGTCTGCAATGACATCACCCCTATTATCCACTATTATTGTTAAGTGCTTTTTTTTAATGGTTTTTCTGTATTTTTTCCACCAAATTCTCACAGGGTGCGACAAAAGTACCTGAAGGCGCCGTGAGATGTCTCCCTCAAGAGAGCGGGTCCTGTTTGTAGCGTATATGATACAGAGCCGTGGTGAGGGTCTGACTCCTCTCTTGGTTCCAGGAGAAGCACGCTACTGATTCTGAATAAAAGGCGGCGCTGAACACTGAGTCACAAAAACACAGTGCTGGTTTTGATCTGGATTCAATGGCCTGGAATAACTGGCCCCTGAAGAGCTCTTGTGTCAAATGGTATCTGTGACGGGGAAGAGAAAAGGGGGATAAACATGGGGCATTTAACATGTGGACATAACCCCCCCTCCCCCCTCTCACACCATCTGGAGGAAAACAACTTCATTTTAACCACTAAAAGAATATTTTGTTTTGGTTACATTCAATAAACTTTAAACTGGTCACAGATTCTAATGCGACGACGGACTCTGAATAACCTCCATTTCTACAGGATTTGCTGCGGCCGGAGCTGGAAATTGTTTCCCTTTTTAACAACAGGCAGACTACCGCGCCGCCAGTGAAGACGCATCGACAAGTTGGCTGACTGCTCTCTTTCCCTTTGAATCGTCCTCTGCTTTGTAATGTGAGGGGGGGGGGGGGAAGGGGGGGTTTGGATGCAGGTCAAAAGGCCCCTTTCAACCCGAGTCCTCACCTACTTCCTAATGAATTCCCAGGTTCCATCAACCTGCAGGCTCTCCCATGCAACCTAACCAATGATTACACCTTGAGGGGGCGAGGGGGCGGGTGGATGAGGAAGAGAGAGACCATCAGTACACACACATACACACACACACACACACACACACACAACCACCATCACCACTACCATCACCCCCCAGATTGGAGGCAGGTGCAGCAGCGAATCAAGCCTCATTAGTTGCACCTTCTGCTTGCGTACACCATGGACAGATGGAAGCTCGCCCTCACATGTTACCTCACATCAGATGGCAGTTGGAGGAGGGGCGCTAGGGGGGGGTAACAGGGAGGTACCATTGCCCCCTTCTACCAGCGTTAACTTCCCGCGGGCTACAAGATACCTTTAAGCGCTGATCCAGCACCGGAATGCTCCTTAACCTTGATCCTGCTGGCAACTACAAGTTTCCAGAGAATATCTTACATCAGATCAGCTGTAACTTATTCCCCGTCAGGCCTGGCCCTGGTTAGAGAGGTGCATTCCTGGCCCGAGGAGGAGTCACGGAGCCGCAGAGGCCCCCGTGGCTGCCTTCCTGCCGAATCCGTGTAAAAAGAGACGGGGGGGGGGAGCTCGTATGCGTTAGCGCGCGCGGGCATACGATATGCTGAAAGCCACCACGCGGTCACCAGGTAAAGCGACAGAGCCTCCAGCGCGGGGTATCACATCAGCCCCCTTGTCCTCGTGGCACTGACACAAGATCCCGAGCAGCTAATTGAGGCAACTGTGCAATTCACTGGTGCCGGTCCCACTGTCGACACCTTCTTCAAAAAGGAACAGCGGATTCACCGCCGTCCCACCACGGACAAACGGTGTCAGGGGCAGAGTGCAAATATATTGTTTGGATGGATGGATTCAGGAGGCTGGAACTTGCAGTGAAGCGGCTGCAGATGACTGTAGGTTGAATTGAGGGAATCACCCTCTGAATTTGAGCGTGTTTTTTTTTTTTCTTCTTTTTATTAAGCGACAAAGTCAAAATCTCCAGGAACATTTGTGTTTGTGATGTCAAGTCGTTGTGTTAATGAACCGCGTCCGTTTTGACTTTTTTTTTTTTTTTTTTTTTTTAACAACATTCATTTCAATCAAGATGCTGAGGAGCTACTTCTGTTTGGCTTGGAGCTAATGAAGAGAAACAGACACACATATGGGACTCTTTTTCTCCCCCGTCTTATCCTTCCTTCTACATCCCCGGATCCATATGCCATATGGGAAAGTGTGGAGGAGAAGATCCAAGAGCTCAGTGCATGTTCGGTTTCTCACCGAATGCGACTGAAAGAATCAAAAAGTCTCGCGCTCTTGTCACGCTCAGTCCCATGGGCACATGAAAGTGAAGGTTACACTCAGCCCTTTTAATGATGGTCCCTTTTTGATGGGTTTTGTTTCGTTTAGAGGAAATCTTCATTGTTCCTCCGTTGCCCGTTGCCGGGCTCAACTGTGCAACGCCATATGTTGCTACCTTACTTCTAAACCGAGGATTTTAAATGTTGTCATTTTGATATGCTTCACAACCAGACAGCCGCTTAATGCTAAACCGCACAGTGAGAAAGGAGGAAAGAGGCAAATGCAAAGTAGAACATATTTGGAGAGCCACTCTATTTATGATTTAAGTCTTAATCTTAACCTGGAAGGTGAAAGCCATGAGAACGCTTTAAACAAAGAACGTTCTTATTGTCTCACCACGCAAACATCTTAGTCAAAGTCCGTCACTGTTTCCAGCTTCAGAGGAGAAAATCTAGCTCAATCAAACCTATGCGGCTGAGCCAAGATGAAGTCTGGTAGCTATTACCAGAGAGTATAGCTTTGCTTCAGCAGAAAGTACATTAAATGTTAAGCAGGTGACGGTTTGGAGTGCTTCAGTGACGCAAATTTACTTCCACATGCAAATCTTCCACACAAATAAGAATATATATGTTCAGGGCTGTTGTTATTTTCCAGCTCTGCACTGTTTTACATATATATATACAATTTCTGTCACACTGGAACACTTAACTCCAAACCTAAATGGGCTGGGACCTACATAGAGTTACATGATATACAGATGCCATGCTTAAGGTGCTAGGGTAATGCTACCTGCATAATATACATGAAGTAGCTTCCCCCCCAACATAAACAATTATTCCAGACCACCCTTTCACAGGTGGGAGTGCAATATTAATCTGCCACAGTCTATACGTCGCACCATTCATCACACGATTAGATCTTCATGAAGTAGATTGCCTCCTTATTGGTTGTCACTTCAACTCTATGCTGTCAAAAGAGAAGCCCCTTCTGTGGTCTGTTGCATCAGCCCATATTAACTTTGCATACCTGCCAACACAGCTATGGAGAAATTAGCCTAATTATCACGGTAATTAACATCAATAATTATTGACAGTGCCGCAGACTGTGGGGAACAGTGGACAAAAGGGTTTGTGAAAGCCAGTTTTCTGGAACAAGTGTTGCTTCCGCCGCTAAAAAGTCTTTCAACGCGCTGTTCAGAGCGAGGTATAGGAGCCAGAGTGATGTCATACACTTGCTAATGGAGAGTGCCACCAGCAACAGCAGGTGAACCCCCCCCCCCCAACCCTCCACCACCAAACACACACACACACACACTCTCTCCAGCACTGCCACCCCCTGCATCTCCGCTGTGTTTGCCAGGAGTGCACCTGCAGCTTATTATCCAAGCCTTTAGGTTTATAATGTAGCACAGGTGCTAAAGTGCCACAGCACCATTGTAACACACACACACACACACACACACACACACGAGTCAACAAACATTTACCAATGTACCAAGGCACCAAAGTGAGCATACAGATTTGCAGATGTGCAATGATTAATTAATACTGTGGTTGGTAGGTACATACTAACCATTGTTCTCTCCCAGTGGTGGGAAACACATGGTGCTCACCATTTACATGTTGATACATCAGCTCTAAATCATTCTGATACCAAATGTACTCGATTTCTATCTTAAAAATGATGCTGTTGTGTGGTATATAAAACGGTAAAGTTGCTTTTATTTTCCTGTCTAGATCGATTCCTTCTGGCTTTTCAACAAGCAAATCAAGCCGTTTTACTGACGTGTTGCAGCCATCTGTCCAAAGAAGGCGTAGCATCAACAGACAGAGCATGGTAAAAGGCTTGCTTCTTGACTCTGTTGGTGCTCACTAACAAAACTCTGCAGATCTGATGTTGTACAGTGAAAAACTCAACTATTCTCACAAGGTGGTGGCTTACAGGTCAACACTGCAAAAGTCCCAAATGCATGACTTACAGAGAAAGACGAGTCAGAAGACTGCCATCACCAGGATGACAACAACAGTCACGTGACTGACATGTCCACTAACGAGGACAGGTGTTTCATATCCAAGCAATCAACTCAAAAAAGCCAGAAACCCCAAAAAAGCGACGGTGTAGTGAAACTAGGAAGCCGTTCAAATGCTCTCTGTAGTGTGGAGGTCAAAGGTCCCACTGATATCCAGACTTACAGCGCCGGTGAGGATGTAGCGTGTGTCTCTCCAGCAGTGTGGTAGTTGTAGTTACCTTCTTCTGCATGTGACAGTCAGCTTAAAAACAACAACAATAAAAATAAACTTAGAGCTGAACAAAGTATGGTCCTCGGCATGTGAACATCTGTCCAATTTTTTTGAATGTGTTTCCAGCACACCATGCTGACGCTGTGCGTGTTCAGGGTGCAGGGATCTTTTTGCTCTGTTGGGGGATGTCTCTGTCTGCTCGATGGGGAGCTGCTGCATGCGGGCCGAGACACTGACCTCAGGCAGCCCGATCCCGACTTCGGGGACAGGCCTCGTGGTGACATCTGCTTTTACTCAGGGAGAGCACTTCAGCACTTAATAAAGCATGTAATCACACCGTTGTAACTTGGGAGTGGACAAAGCAATGCTCAGTGAACACGTCACATGTACAGACTCTTCCGAGCATCGCAACTGTTTCTGTTAATCGCATTCATCAGCAATTCACCATTTTGACCCTAATGTAGACAAACAGCTACTTGAAGCTTTTATGATTAATTGCAGAGTTATGTTGATCCTTTTTTTCCTTCTAACACATGCATGCAATTTTCACCATGTAAGTGGCATTGAGTTGCAGTCAATGTAATTTAGGAGTGTATGTGCTGCCTGTCAGAACCGACAAAAGGGTTCTTGTGGGGTTCATGGGAGCTGGGTCAAAGTTTTTTCTTTTTTGTTATAACCCAAAACAACATGCTGATGAGGTGGACAGTCTCTGAAATATTTGGCCTTCTGCAGATACATATAAAGAAATGGAGAAATGGAGAAAGCTGTCTTTCGGCTTTTGCACAGACACAATTCTACGGCTGCAGCAGCTTCGTAGCGCACAGGCAGGCTGAACTGGAACACACTCTGAGGGTGTTCTCTGCATTTCTTCTCATATTTCAGCCAAACTGCCTCCTCGCCAGGGCCAAGGAATGCATCAAGCGCCATAAATCAGGCACTTGATAGGAACTTGGCGAGCGGAGAGCAGTGCAGAGGGCTGTGTTGTGCAGCCACAGTACTGTAAAGATGTTTTAAGGTGAACATTACCATCGTGGAGGATGAGAAAAACGAGGGGGAGGATGTTTCGATTCAGGGGAGTTTTGTCCAAATGACAGAGCAATAAAAGCCGTTGTCACCTCCTTTGACCTTTTTGCTCTCCTTCAGTGATTCACTGTGATCACCGGCGGGAATACAGGCCTCAAAACCCCCGTCCAATCGTACTTACGCTGTCCAGTTTGAACCCAGAAACCAGGTCATCGATGGTGCAAAGTGTGCGCAGGTGGGGTTTGCTTGTGCTCTATCTTGCATCTCTTTTCTTGTCGTGGTGGGAGAACGGTGGAAGGAGTTCATGCAAAGGAGGCAGCCGGCGCTGTGTGTGCCAGGTTTGTTTGTCACATCGCCGCCTGTCTGCGCCTTATGCAAATGGCCAGGGGGCTGGGAGGGACGGCTCCATGGGAAACTGCTGGTGCTAATCCAGCATGTTGAACAGGGGAGGAGAGGAGCACTTTTCAATAAAGCACCCCCACCCCTCTGTCAAGTCATACACACAAACACACACACACATGTACGCACACACACACACACATAAAACGGCACGTTCTCATCCCATGTGCCTGTATGCATACGAACAAACATCACAGGGGGGGTCGGGCAGAGAGGGGGGGGCAACACAAAGAGGCACACATGAGTTTGCTTCCTCTCTCTCTCTCTCACACACACACACACACACACACACACACAAGCACCGAACACCTGTTTCTTTTTCCGCGCATCCAAACAGACATGCTTTAATATGTGAACAAATCCCACGATCTTAAGACCCGCTCTCAATCCGCCGGGTGTAATAGCAGGGTGCTTTCAATGAGATAACAACAACCCCCAGTGTGATCGGGCTGTACTACCACGAATAGATAGACTAATAACACGCTCCAGCCACGGTCCATGACTTAGACTATGAAATTTATGCAAATTTGTGTGGGAATACACGGAGCTGAGATGACTATTTAGGAGTAGTGCATCTTCAAACAGCCCCCTTTTATTCCCAGAGCTCTCTTCAAGGCGCAGGCCGTTTTCTGATGGCTTGTGTGTTCCTTCAGAAAGGCTGAAGTTCTACTTTAAAAGAAATGGGTCCACGTTCATTCGTTTCCCCATTGTGTAAATCTTCAAATATTAGTTAGTTTTTGAAAAAAGTTTTTTTGGGGACAGAAATTATTCACTTACATGTGTCTGCTAAATATGAAGCTACAACAAAGATGATTAGATTAGCTTAGCATAAATACTGGAACAATGGGGAAACAGCTAGCTCACACTAGCTATCCTGCAACCCCCCTAAAACCACAACCTGTCTTGTTGTACACTATTTGCTTAAGTGCAGTCTTTGTTACTGGACCTTTTACATTTGTGTATTTGTGGAAATGTGTACTTTTTTTAATGCATGTTTTGTTAACTTTATGTGCCTCAGCAATGTTGCCAACAAACACTATGAAAGACTAATCTTTCTCTCTAAAAATAATCTGCACAAATTTAGCTTTGATGACTTCCTGCTAGATAAAGTGCATTAGACTCATACTTTGATGCCAACAGACGAAATGATCAGATTAATTACCTTACTCCAACAGCACACAAGATGAATATTATATTCTCCCATAAAACTTGGTGATGTGACAGAAGTCTTTGTGCTGGCATTGGCTCGTGTCCAACAGCCCGGTCCAGCCTCTGCACTGGCAGGGTTGTGTGAGAGTACTCGCTGTGCTCCCCTCCCCGCCCCCGCCCTCCATTCTCTCTTTGGTACGCAGTCAGACGCGAGTTGGAGAACCACAAGGCGCCGTTACCTCTCCTGGATCCACGAGGGTATAGAGGAAAAAAAATAGAACCGGACAAACACAAAGGCAATCAACAAATCCCCTTTGCTTGAGCCCTCCGAAACATAATAGGGCCAAATCATCATCTATTTAGCTTCGTCAAATCACTGACAGCAGGCCTTGATATAAGAGAGTGGAAAAAATGTAGGGTACAAGACGCTGCCAAGACCCTCACCGGCTAGAGCCCCCTATTGAAGCCAGATGTTGACTCAACTGGCCAATTTTGATAAATGGCATGATGATTACCATCATAGATCGGGTAATTTTATATCAGCGTGCCACATTGTTGGTCCTTTTTAATGATAGCCAAATGAACTCCGGTTTTTGCCCCAGGCCAGGTGGGCTTTAAATGTGCTAAATATGCACTACCTCGCCCGGCCACCAGAAAGGCGCCCCTGGTGTGGATCCGTCGCCTTGCCTTGTGCGGGGGGGGGGGGCCACTGGTGGTGCCCGTTGTTATCGTCCAGTGTCCAGCTGAGCCTTGGGCCAATCACACTCCCATAATAAGACTTAATTGGTGCTTTGGGCTGACTTTTGCCTCTTTCAATGTCCTCAATCCCATTAGAAGGGCTTACTAGATCAGAGCTTCATGTACTTGACACAGTGACCCAGATGGCTGCTACCTTGCACGACCGTCCGAGGCCCCTGTAGACTGCCGTGGTCCAAACACTGAGGTCGGTCTCCCATTCTTTAGGGATTGGGGAAATAAGGTAGATTAGCTGGAGTAATTCCATTGTGGTGCATGGGTATGTGGGGGCCACGGGATCACTCCAGGACATGAAATCCAGTGATTCATTTCAGAGACACTCTTCTGAGAATCAACAAAATCCAATTAGTTTAATACTTAAAGTCAAATGGTCATCTTTCCTGATTTGGCACTGTCCTCATTTCACCTCTGTAGCCATTACTTACCTTGTTTTGCTCTCTGAGTGAGGTGATCTTGAACTTATAACAGTTCCTCTCATCTGTTGACTGGGTTAAAATAGACAAGACCTGGTTCTTTGAACTCCTTCACTTAACTTATAAATATAACTTATTATATTATGGGAAGCACAACAACACGGTGAGTATTTTATAACCAGACTCTAATTTTGCGTTCTTTATTTTCCCACAGTTTTCCACCAACAGGCTTGAACACAGAAATGCTGCTGGTTTCAACTGAACATCACACGTAGATTGAATCTGATGTAAGACCTCAAACAGGAAATTTTATGTTTAGGTTTCAAACTGCAATCATTCAAAATCATGTATTAAACAAACACAAGAAGGAGCCATGGCAGAAAAGTATTTTTTGTAGCATAGCTCATTTTATTGTTTAAACAGTTTTGCATAGGAAATATATCCACTTCCAGTAATTGACTGCAGTAAAAACAGCTGCTAGCAGTATAGGCTGGATATAACAGTAACAATCACAAAAAAGTTGAGCCTATATTTACACTGATTTTAATCTTGTGGCAATTTTAGCCCCTGCACCAAATGTAACCAGCTTAAAGGCATCGCCTAATGCTCGGCATTTCTAAAATTAATTAAAAAAAGGGATATCAAGGCCTTCGCTATACAGTTCACAATGGACACCTGCGGCTCCTAAACGGTCAATGAAAAGATAAAAAACAAAAAAGGTTTCCAAAAAAGTCCTCTAAAACGTACATTCAGATACATACATAGACCTTTGCAAACACTTGCAGTGTAACTACGATCACTACTGGAGACTGTTTACATATCGTTTTGTTGGTGTTGTTGTTGTTGTTAGCTATATATAATTCCACATTGATTCATGAAATCCAAAGTCTGTGCGCAGAGGGACGTAAAAGTGCCACAAGACCCAAAAGTAAACCAGCCTTGCACAGAAAACTGGGGAGTAATTTGAAGAAAAGATGTTAGTTCATCCTTTCACTGCTCTAAATGTAGCACTGCCCCCCCCCCCTCCACGCCCCCCACCCCACTCACTAAGATAAAAAAAAAGAAAAAGAATTAACATTTCCTCTCAATGTTTGAACAAGCTTGATGCGGGCATTGTGTGCTGATATAATTAAGAAATTGCAACAAAAAATAAAGACCATCAAAGAAGTAATATTAAGCATTTTTCTAGATGAGTTTGCCACATTCTGTTCTGTGTGATGGTGTTTTTCCTTGTCACATATGAAAGTAAGTCTATCACATTTTACAATTATATACAATAGACACGTGGACAGCGTGAACAGGCACTGCATTGCTATCTTTTTGTCTTCTTTTGGTGAATATTACATCCTGTAAAAATGCTGGTTTTTATGTTTGATAGCAACCTGATGCCAAGTGACTAGCAGCCAGCCAACATATGGAAGGTGTGTATTGCTCATGTGGGATGAAAATGAAGTTCTAATCTTTTTGCTCTAAGTGTGCATGTATTCGCACAGAGTGCGTGACATTCTGACAAAAGTAAAATCGCACATATTGCGTGAGTGCCAAAAGGTCGTCCTCGCATTTAAAATGTCCTGATTCTCGATGATCGCAGCGATCAATCACATAATACTTTCTAAAATAAGGTTACTGTGGGTGTCAAATCTGCCTTAAGTACAGCTCCTTCTGGCGGGGTGGAACGCTGACCAAAGCGTTGTATGGTTACAAGAGCTGTCTGACCGACAACAATCACACCCTGCGTACTGTGGCGATAGAAAAAAAACGTAACCATGCGCAACTACACAAGCTAATATCAGCTGGAAGGTACAGTACCCTATTCTGAAGCACCTGCAGTTTAAGTAGCATTTGTTGGTAGTGAGAATAACGCGTTTTACCAAATCACATCAGGCATCGACAGCATGTGGAATGTGCAAAATGAGCGATGCCTGGACGTTCCTACTGATTTTTAAAGAGATATATATTTAAGAGAGTCGCCTGCGTATGAACGAAATAGACGGCTAGAAATTGTCCGCCCGAATCTTCTCTAGCAACATTTTCATCTGGAAAGAAACAAAAAAGAGAAGTTTGTCACTACAGATTTTACCCTGCTTCGCGCTATCGGTCAGGTGCAATCTGGGGCCTTTTCTACTGCTTAGTTGAAGTCACTCCCAGCTGCTACAAGAAACACACTCACACCAAGATCTTGTTGGACAAGAATTCACACCCCAAAAAAAATGAGATAAACCACATCACACTTGCTATGGCCACGCTAAGCAAAGAACAACAATTCAAATACTCATAAAGTGATTTCCAAATGGAAATATCTAAGCACTAACCAAGATAAGAAATAATAATACTTAAAATAAAAAAAAGCCTTCATTGTTGTTTTTTTAATATTAATGTCTGTATAGAATATGTCCCCCGTTTTACTTTACATACAATAATACAACGGATGAAAACACTTTAGACTCTACTAATTGGGAGAGCCTGGAGAGTTCTAACTCAAATCCAGCCACCAAAACAAAAACCCAACTAAAAATTAGCTTCTTTTTCTTTCCTAAAATGGAATTGACTTATTTTCCCCCAGAATTGAAGATTTACAAATAAGGGCTTAAGAAGAGAAGTCTCAAAAAAGTTTACAGTGTACAAACTCCTGTCCCACGGCAGGCTTTTTTTTTCTCAATAGAAAGACCCTCTTCTTCTCTCGTTGTGTTGTGTCAGAGGCACTCGATCACACATCCAGCTCAAAAAAAAAAAAAAGATCACACATACACACACGCGCTCAAGCTGCCAATGCAGTTGAAGCCCACAGACTACTGCTATCGACGCAATCAGGATATTTACCTTTATGTACAGTCTCCTATTCAAATAAACACCAACGGCACAGTGACCCTGACACATTTTTATCACACTCACGCAATGGCCAAAGGCTGCAAAGCACTTGTAGATTTTTCTTTTTGAAATAACTAAATAAAAGAATAAAACAACAAAACAAGACAGTGCACATAGGACGGGGTGACTTTTTTTTTTTGAAAAATTCTGCATAAAGATATCTGAGCGAAGACGGAGAAATCGAGCTTGACTTGAGGATTATTTTAAAAAATGCTTTCTGCTTCCTAGAGCCCTTGCTAATAAAAGCCGGAGAGCCCCCGGTACTGCGGTCTCTCCGAGGGGAGCATTTCTTCCACGATTGTAGGGAAAGAGTGCAAAAGGTGTCTCACTGTGAGAAAGGGTTGGGTTTTTTGTTTCGACATTAAAAATGGTAAGATAATGATCATATAAATAATGCCCTGTAATACGCCTGAGAGATGTGGTTTAAGACTAGATTCAAAACACTGCACGTGGGAAGGAGACGATTGCCTATGTGCTAGTTAAGTGCTATATATTTTTTTATTTATTTATAGTGGATCCTAGTTGAGCGTCTACCGGGCCACTGGGCAGGAAGTCAGGAAAGGCCGCGCCCCGCGTGGCCCCCGAAGTTCACTCCAACATACTCTACTGGGCTCTCTGCTGGGGAAGTATCTCAGGAATCGACATATGTGCACATCGTATATACATTTATACAAATCTACTACTTATAAAATACTTTCTAAAGGCTTGCTTGAGCCTGTCTGGAACTGATTTAGACAGGTCTCACTAGCATTAGTCGGTGTGTGATTGTTGCGCGGGTCACAGGCCACTTCACTGATGTGTTTAAGGCATCTACTTGGGAATTGCATTCGGTGACGTCTAGTATAGCAACGGGGGGGTAGTAGTCGATTCAAGCGCGCAAACAGTAGCTGTCCGCCGGCTTTAAGGGATCTATGAGAGAATTAGATTCTACGCAAAATGATTTCTTAAAATGATTGTCATACTCAAGTCAAGCCGTCTCCCCCCCCCCCCCACCGTGAAATAAATGAGCTCCTTCAAGGTCACATGCTAGCACCCCGGGTGGAAAGTTGAAAGTAAGAGTCACAGTAGACCAATCAGTGACTTTGCAGCCGTCGAAGGACCAAGGGTGCATTTCGTTTTAAGTACTTTTAGAAAAATACCGACCCTCTTGCTAAAATTCCCAAATTCAAAAATACACTGGAACACGTCTAACCGTTATTCGGTAGGACTATTAGCTAAATAAAGAAGAATAAAAGAAAAAAAGACCATGTCATAGACCTGCATAGAAAGCAGTCACCACTTTGGTCAATAAAAAAAATGAAAGCACCCACAACAACAACATCATCAACAACAACAACAACAACATCAACGACAAACAACGATATCAACAAACAAAAAGCATTACAATATTATCTATCTCCAAACTAGCCTCTAATAATTGACGCATCTATAAGCACTACCTACATAGGCAAAACTTGGTATTGCATAATTTTCATAATTCTGAATTCCACCCTCCACAATAGTAATTGGAAGATGAACAAAATGAGCATCGAGAAATAAGGAAAACAAAAGATGAAAGGTTATTAGAAAAACCACCAAAATACTGAATGAAAAAAACAAAATGCTGGTTGATTACAAACTTTAGAACGGCAACTATACACAGCCTCGATATGCAATGTAACTGTGAGATAGAGTAGTACATAAAGTTAAAAATCAACAATATCATTCAGAGTACAAAACGATTCTTATCATAAAAATGTTAATTTGTTTTTCTATAATGATAAATGCAGCAAAAAAACAAGTGTAGTGATGTCTCTATATTCGAAGGCAAGGCACGTAATGTGGACTATATGTCATCGTGCAAATTAAGAGAATTGGAGAGATTTTCCTGGTATAAATATGTCTGGACTGGAGAGGCAATGGCTGTGAACATGCCGTGGACAATTCTAAATTTCAGGGATTTGCCACCACCTGGATTCATCATTTCAGTTTTCAACCTCTTCCACTGCAGAGCTAACCTTGCACACACTGTAGCTTCACACGTGAAGCCTACTGTACATTTGATGAATTGTACGTTTCCGTGGAAAGACACTTTGCATTCCATGTATTTTTTTTTTTTTTTTTTTGTAAACACAAGCTTTAAAAGCTGACGGGCCAAATGCATATGCTCTTGATCTTATCTTGAACATTTTTTTTTTATTTTTTTTAAGAAACCTGAAATGCCATATTTATACACTATGTGTGTCTCATTTCTTTATTCTTATGTTCGGTTCTTTTTTTCCCCCCAAAATAAATTAAAAAAAATTCCCCATAATGATGGGGAGGGCTCAAAAGAAGTGCTGGTTTTTCTGCACAGGTAGCTTAGTGCTTGCCTTCGACTGACTTCCACTCTTGAAGTCTTTCTCATGTGAGAAGACGGATATGTGACTGAAATCAAATTCAAATGTTTTCTTTAATATTTTACTCGTAAAACCATTTAATATTAATCCCCCATCCTTTAGAGTCCTAGGGCTGACAGACTGATAGCTTCCCTTCAAAAAACAAATTGCACTCGCCTCGATCGACATTTTCTTATTCTCCGTCTTTTTAAGTCCTTTTGCAAAGGAGTTGCAAATTCTTTAATGAGGGGTCCAATCTCAAGCCAAACGTTTAGTGTTTTTTCAAAACCAGAGTTCTCAACTCTTTTTTTTTCTCCCCGTAAGTATTTACGTTAATTCTTGAAGTAAGTAGTAGTTAAGAATAAACATAAGTCAACACATTTTCTGAACAAAGAGTCGTATCACAGTAAACTGAAATCAAAATCAAAAGAAACACTCTGAATTCTTTTTTTTTGTTTTTGTTTTTTGTTCCTATGGTGTACACAGTGAATCGTTTGACCGGGGAAAGCCTCTTTTCAAGAGGTCTGTTCGGGAGGACTTGAGAGTCTCGGAGCCATCCACCAGGCAGAAGGTGTCGATACGCAGACCTCTTCACCTGTGTGTGTGTGTGTGTGTGTGTTTGTGTGTGTGTGTGTGAGAATCAAGATTGTACAACTTCCCCTCAACATGAAAAAATAGTAGGAATTGCCGCTAAGAGACTAGAGTGTCATGCAATAAAACATTAAGGCATCTATACATCACAGTATTTGAATGGATTGAAAAGTTCTGCAAACACAACAACTGACTGGTGGGTGGTGGGCGAGTGGGGCGGGGGGGCAGACCTGAAGCTTCAGCTTTCTATCCTCTTCCTCCGAGCCAACCCTCTTCTTCACTTCGCGGCCAGTGTCCTTAATGCGGAGGGACGGGACGGGGGGGGGGGGGGGGAGGGGGGGGGGTGGGGGGGGTGAGGGAGGAGGGAGGGAGAAGAAGGGAGGGGGGAGAAGGGGTCACGGAGGGGACGGGGCTGGGAGGGGGGACGATTGGGCAGCTCGTGCTGCTTGCTGGTTTCACCCATGGCTGCGGACACCTTTAGTGCTGACTGTGCGCCGCCAACACCCCCAGCGACGCGTTCGTCCTGGGGGGGGGGGTTGGGGGGAGGCGGAGGGAGGGTGGGGGGGATGAGGGGTCGTGGGGGGGGCATCCGGCCTCCGTGTATTCAGTTCCCCGTCTCGGCGGGGACCAGGGGCTCACCAATGATGTTTATGCTGTAGTTCTGGTGGACATTTGTTGGCAGAATCGGAGTCCCGTTCGACACTTGGAATGGAACTAAGCTCGCCCAGGTACCAGGACTGCGGAAAGAGGGAGACAAGGGGAGAGAGAGGGAGAGGACGGGGGGGGGGGGGCAGAAACAGATAGAGACGGAGAGATTAGTCACGTGCCATTAACTTGGTTTGTGCTGCATGCAGTCAAAATCAGATTCTTTCCTTCAATTATCCCCGAACACTGCTCCGCTAACTAAACAGCGTCGGTGCTCTGCTGACAGTCATCAAGGTTCAAGGTCTCACTTATGTTTTGTTCAGACAGAAAAAGGGGGGGGGGGGGGCGGCAAAAAGAGGAATGGCAGCACTAGCTCATTAATTTTATGCCGAGGTGATTCCACTTGATTCCCGGTGAAGGACATCATGCGAGAGGGGCCTCCTCTCTGTGACGCCGGTACAGAAGAGCACAGGGGGGGGGGGGTGTGGGGGGCAGTTCGATTGGTGGTGGGGGAGGAGAGGCAGGGCCCACACAAAGCTGTCCCATCCCTATTCATCTCACGCTAATGGCAAAACAACACAGCGATTGTTCCCGAGGAGCCGCGGCGCTAACTGAAAACGCGAGCGGGGAACAAACAGCATGTTGTTCCCGTGGGGTGCTGCTCCACCGAGATGTCGGATAATTAGCCCCCCCCCCCCCCCACCCCCACTGAGTGTGCACTCGTCTGACACCCTCACTCACCACTGCTCGCATCGACCCCCCCCCCCCCCCCCCCCTAAAGGCCTGAGAGTACCTGTGTCGCACATTTTCCGACCACAACCTTCAATGCTTAACTTTTTTATCCCCCCCGAGGAGAGTTGTTTTGTAAAAAGAACAAAAACCAAAAGAGGACAAGGCTCAAAGTCTGAGGATGCCGCCTCGCAGAGGTGGAACACAGACGTGATTCTTTGTGGAGCGTCGCCATAAGACACACAACACAGTCTGCGTCCATGAAAGCCACCAGTCTGCATATTATACAAATCACTAGTCACTGGGCTGCTCTTTAACTTGAAACAATAGAAGTGCAAATTCAATCCCCCCCCCCCCATGGCTTAAAAGAGTCTCCCGAATAGAGACGGAAAGAAAGAAAGAAAGACGGAGAAGAGACGACACATGCGGAAATATAAACAACCGCCGCTCAAGTTTCAGATCGGGTCTGAGTGTGCAAAGAGTTAAAAACAATCTCAAGGCTAATCCCCTCGGGCCGTTTTTTTTCCCCTCTGTCCAGCCCGTCCTCATGCTCTGCTCTCTCTCTCTCTCTCTCTCTCTCTCTCTCCCCTGCTTTCTTCCCTCCTCCTTCCTCTTTGGCCCTGCCAAAAATCATCCGACAGGAAAGGGGGGATTAAGTTTTCCCTACCTTGCTGAACAAAGAGTGCACAGAGTGGCTAGAGGCTGCAGTTTTCTCCTCTCCCCCTGTTCGCTTTCTTCCTTTCTTTCTATCTACCTCCCCTCTTCCATCTCTGTCCTTATGAGACTCCTCTCAGGTAATGGCAACATTAGGAGGACCACACAGCGACAAAAGAAGACTTTTCGGGCCTTTGTGTCCGCTACACCCGTCAGATCGGTATTAATCTTGTTAAGATTGATGGCTGTCACTCCGTATGTGCGTCTCATAACTAAACTCTGGGCAGGAGTCCTATGTAAAGAACCCCCCACTATGATGCTGAATCACAAAGTGGCTGGTTGAGATCCACCATCACTTTTTTTTTAGCCTGACTGTGGTCTTAAAATGCAGAAATTCAGGTCTCAATCCAGAGAAACACAGACATGTGAAGGATATTTTGCTTCTTGCGGATTTTAAGTTATTTAATAAGAAGTTTTTGGTGCCACTTGGGTGTTGTCGTTTCAATTTCTCAAGCATATCCTTTTTAACATTGGCCTAATTTCTATATATTTTGTCTTGGTGGGATTTTTTTTTTTCTTCTCATCTTCCTGCACTCCAGGCAGCTATGGAAAATAAAGGCCCAACCTTGATTGCTGTATTTCCTTAGGTAACCTTGAAGATGGCCTCCCCTTGCCCTGTCCAAGCCTCCAAACCTCACTAATTCTACTCCCTGCGAGCACAGCCGGGGCATACAGCGTGCTTCGTTTAAGGATTAGCTCCCTAAATTAGATTATCTAATGGCATCTTAATGGATTGCTGACCCATTTCCTGCACAATGGCAACATGCGAGTCTGGCAGCGTTTTAATTTGTGGGCTAGTACTGAAGAGGCACAGCGCGGCGCTCCGTTTAAAGGGCAAGTGAGATAAAAGGGGAACCCTGACTGATTCCATCTATGTGTTGAATGGTTTTACGTGAATAATCCATCATAGAGGGAAAGACAAAATAGAATGGAATTACCAGTCCGTCTTTGTAACTAAATGAACTATATTCAGTGGGAATCTGTTGTATTTGTGCTCATTACTGAACGCTTGGATGTAGGAATGAGGAGTGAGTTGTGTGAGTAAAACAAGAGACCTCGCACTTCTGCAAGGGGGACATTTTCTCTGCTACCTCGGCCGGGTCTATTAGGAGGCCTGTAGAAAGGGGCTTCTGCGGTGTGCATGTGTGTTTGTAAAAGACTTTGTAACTTCAGCTGGCACACACACACACACACACTCTCTCTCTCACACGCAGATGATCTACACCTCCGTGGAGAAGGAGAAAAGGGAGACGTAACAGCAAAGAGCCTGGCTCGGCTCGCTCGCTCTGCCGTGGTGAACTGTTTTTTTTTTTTTTTCACCCGGAGAGGGAGAGATACAGCATGGAGGCAGAGGGGGAGGCGAAGGGGGAGGGCCAGGATGGACTTTCTCTAACTTTAAGTTAACGAGAGTAAAGCATGACTCCAGCAGAGAGTCAAACAAAGCTAAGCTTGTTAAAATGGGGAAAGTAAAACGTCCTCACGTGGCAAAAAAGCTGACCTGAAGCGACTTATTCTACACGGTCGCTCTATATTTCACCTTCATCAAAACATTTGGTTTTGGTTGGGTTTGAATTCATGAGGAGAGCTTTGTTTCATAACTTGGAATGAAATTAATTAATGAAATTAATTTGGTTAAATAATGGAAAATACTAGATACTAAATATATATTATTCTGGGAAAAACTCGAAAATAATGTTGCAGAATAGAAAAAAAGGCAATCCTAATGCTTTCTTAGCAAAACAAACCGTAATTGTATTTACCGTGTTCATACCTCTTCAGTTTAAAACGGCCACAAATCAGACAAATTATATTTTTATTCAAATTTACAAGCGCATTTCTGTATGAAAACAAAACTTTAGTTTTATGCTGTTATTAATGTACAAGTGTGTGTGTGTGTGTGTGTGTTTGTGTGGTGTGAGAGAAACAACCGAGAGACGGCATGAAAGAATGAAAAGGTTACCTTTGCCAAGTAATCCCCAAAGTGTCGTCAGTGGCACTGGGGCCATAATGCCTGCCGTTTTGAGTCACGCTCCAGTCACACTTCCTCAGCTGTCAATTGAAACCTAGCAGTCAGATCACTGGGCCAAGACAACTTCCACTTCAGATCACACTACAACTCAACACGGTATACACAAATGCATGCAGAAGAGCCTAGAGCAGAACAACAAAGACTCCGAAATGAGTCCTAGCTGTTACTGACATGTACAAATATACAAAGTGCATGGAATTGAATATGTACTGGTGAAAATAACAGTAAAATAACAAAGCTATGGATAAAACAGTAAGACAAAGCATGCAATCACAGTTAGTGGAGACAGCTAACCTGGAAGCAAAAAAATCAAATTAAAAAATGAATCAGTTAGTCACAAAGTGAGTGGCATCATATTGGTAGTTCATCTGTGAGGGGTTACTGCATTTTTTAAGATGGTTAGCTAACGAAGCCATGCAATCCACCGGATGCATGCACCCCTGTCGATAATCGTTGCACTTTTCGATTCAGGGAGGAGCCTGCATGCCCCCCCCAAGCATGCAGACTTTATTCCATTAGCTAAACTGTTCGTATTGATTAGGGGTCAAAATTACACTCACGTTAAACAGCAGCACACTCGCGCGCAAACACACTCACACACATGCACCGCCCCCCCCACCCCACCCCCAGATACACAAACATCCCTCTTTAAGACCATGCCAACCGTACATACAGATTACAAATTACTGCAACAAACACAGCCACACACAAACGGTGTCTCCTTTGCATGCATTATGCAAGCGCACGTGTCGGCAATCCAGCTGAGAGCTATCTCTGCCAAAACCAACCCAACCTTGCCCCGTGGTCAACACATTCATTTGGTAATGCATCGGGACAAAACTGCAGCGTTAGCACACTCTGCGCGCAGTGGCCCCCGACGTTCTGCAGGGGGCTCTTAAGAGGGATTTAATCAGATATATACGCATACACTGAATATTCAAAGCCATTTGCAGCGGTCAAGAAATGTGTTCATTCTCTCCCCGAGCACCTGGGTGAACACATTTTTTTAAATTCCCGGGGAGAAATTCAAAGTAGGGGAAAGAAACCGAGAATTTCAGCTGACGTTAATTAAACGTTTCACTCTGTTACAGCGTGATATTATTTCTATTGGATCAGTAGCTGCTGCAACGACACCACAGTCGTGAACAGTGCATCTTGTCCCCTGCAGTGTGTTGTCTCCGTATTCAAGAAGAAGGTTGGGAGACTAAGCATCCCCCCCCCCCACCCCTCACCCCCCCGACGGCGCTCTCGCACTTTCCAGCCTGACAAAAGCTTGGAGAGAATGTGCGGTACGGGCCAGACGCTCTGTGCCACCGCTCCTCGAGGGGCTCGCCATCTGTCCGCTGGCACCGGCGAATCAGAGTGGCATGGGCAGAGGGCGGGGGGGGGGAGGAGGGGGAGTGTGGGGGGGGGGGGGGAGGGACCGAGCCGGGGAACGTTAGCAAACAGATGCGGGCAGATTGTGGATTAGGATCCTTCCTTAGATAATACCAAATGACATCTGATCACGGATCGCTCCCCGCGGAATGCTAGATGGTGGCATTCCCCCGAGGGGTTAACCAAGGCAAGAGATGAATGGAGGCTTTTTCCACACATTCGCTGCCTGGGAATCGTAGAGCAGGTGTGGTGGTGTTGTTTGGTTTTGTTGTCTTTTATTTGAAGCCTAATGCGTGTGTGTGTGTGTGTGTGCTCTAGGACTTATATTCTAGTGGTGTCATATTTTATAAGTGCTCTAAAAAGTGTAGTTATTTTGTACGAATTAAATAATATATTTATCATTCCTAGTTTTTGGAGTAAAATCATTTAAAAAAAAAAGTTAAATAATAAAATGTAAAGAGAGTGAGAGTTATGTCCGTCACACAACCCAGAACCCGTGAAGAGGCCACGCTGAACGTGTGTGACTGGTTTCCCTCTCCAGCGTCAAGCGGCCGCGGCTAAACGCGTAAAAGCTGTCGGCAAGCTGCACCGATCGCACACAACAAACATCCCCACTGCCAGATGAGGACAAGCATTTGGTGAAAGTGTCGCTTGGCTCCGCGTCGCCCCCCCCCCCCCCCCGTTTCGCCCGGGCCGTTAAATCATACCAAACAAAAACAACTGTGACGGGCAGAAGCACGATGAATCAATTGGAAGACTGTTTACAGTTCATTAAAGTGACACAGACTCATCTAGATATAGATTTGGCATTCTTCATTACACTTTAAGCAACTGTCCTTTTTTTTTTTTTTTCCTCGCTTTCGCTGGGCTCTGATCAGACTGCGGCAGCCCTGTGTTTGTAGTCAATTGGGCCTCGGGGTTAAAGAAGCAGCCAGGCTACAAGAAAATGTGGGAGAAGCAATGCGCGACATCAGCCAAAATAAATACAGCTTTTCATTTAATTCCTTACTAAACTTTAAAAAATAAAATAAAATTTTAAAAAAACCAGCAGAGGAGAAACCCGGGCGTTCATTATGTAGCCGCGTGCAGATGCATTCAATTAGTTGCGGTTGGAAAAGCCTTGGCCTGAGACCAGCGCTTTTCAATAAGACGGGGTAGGGGGGGGGGGGGGGGGGGGCACTGTCTCCCGTCCGACAACACCGCAACACTGCTAAACCTTCGCAAACACTCTCACGTACGCACACACACACACACACACACACACACACACACACACACACACACACACACACTACACGCACACAGGGAGACCACATCTGCTCCAGGACCACTGCTGGGGCAACGGCGTGACGCCACCGCCAAACATTCAGCCGCAAACGCAGTGCGCTGAATTATATCCGGTACGTGTGCGTGTGAGTGTCTCTGAAGTCACGTGGTGGGGGGGGGGGGGGGGGGGAATAAGAGCCGAGCACATTACACTGTCAAAGGCACCCGCATGTCCCATCCATTTTCTGAGGGGTGGCCACAGAGTGAGGACGAATTTCCGGACCCAATAAACGCGTGGGAGTGAGGGGCCGCTCTCTCCCCGTTTTAAACGCCAACACACACTCCGTGTCGTATGTTGTGTATTCATAAATACTACAGAGTCAAGGGAAAATGTAGTGGTGCAGTTATTTCACTTGAACAGTGAAAATGTCAAAAGGAAGTGTATATAATGTCCTCACGTTCAATCCACGGACTATAAATGAGATGATAAATTATGGCTTTATCACTTTTAAAGGGTCATAAAAATAATAATCCTACTAAAACTAAAACACAGTTATAAAAGTACTAATAAAACAAAGCGCCTCATATTGAACGTAAAAAAAAAAGAGATTATTGATTATTACTAAAATCGATGTTGTTTTATGCCGATAGTGAATGCTGTGCTCGGCCTCAGCCTGCGAGCGCTCTGATCTGATCTAGCAGTGCCTAGAGGATCAAATCCGATATGTGGGGAGATGGGAGATGGGGGGGGAGGGAAAATAAAAGGATGAGAGCATGTGAGGTGAGTTCTGGGGGAGGACGGGGGGGAGGGGGGATCTCACCTGTTGCTGGTGGAGGAAGGCTGGATCTCTTGGGCTCAGGCCTACAAAACGGTTAGCCGTCGGGGTGCCGGGGGCTGAGTAGCCTGGGTAACGTGCCATAACAAAAACACAAATACATGCTTGCATTAAAATGGGATTCTCGGGAATTCACACGGGGCTGTTGCTTTTTTTTTTTTTCTCTTTCGGCAGCGGCTTTCCATCAGCCGCTTGCCAAACGTCACAAACCACCGGCAGTAAAGTGCATGAAAAAATTGCATGTGGAGACCCACAAGATTCAACTTTGCGCACACTCTCATTCTTCAGGCATTTGGCCATTTGTTTGACAAGCGTGGGACCATTTTTCCCGAATAATATTTCTGAAATCTTTTTTTTTTTTGATGATTATGATGATGATAATGATGATGATGATTTTAGGAAACCACCTGAAAATGTGGTGTACATTGTGTCGATGTTTTCGCACGTATGGTGCGGCCTCACCTTCTGTGGATGTGGTGATGGGCTTGGTGTCTGACATGGAGAGCGAGACGGGCCGCACGGCGCCGTGGTGCGGGGAGGGTGCCAGGACCGGGGGGAAGTGGCCTGGTACCTTTCCGACCACCTGACCACTGCTGTTAGGCTGCAGGGGGATGGGATGGGGGGGGGGACGACAACAGAGAAAAACACGTGAGGACATGCAAACCGTGTCCATCGACTTGCGTTTTCTCAAGCGGTCTGCTTGCTTGTAAATGTGGTCGATCGCAACGAAACAATACCAGCATGTAACAAACAAACAAACAGCACGGCGGTTGGCACTGAAGAAACTAAATGTCCGATCTTTGTTGCTGGGGTACTTTGTTCCTCTTAACTGCTCAGCTTGTCTGCACAAAATCAACAAACAAAAGGTGACTAGACCGCTTGCTCCATCTGAGGAAAAGACTTAAGTACCTTCAGGCCTCCTGTGTTGTCAAAGTTATTACGAAAACTCCAGGGGGGGGGGGGGGGGGGACGAGCATCAATAGACCCTCAGTCACTGCCGATGGACTTCCTACACGATTTTAAACAATGATTTAAAAAGGAGCTCATAAATGAAAGTTAGGGGGACCTCGGGCATGAAAAGGCCGAGAGAGCCGTGGGGCTGCGAGACTGGATGTATAGAGAGAGAAATAAAGGAAGCTAGTGGGAGCTGCTCTTTGCAGACGGCTGGAGACTGTCTGGGGTGTTCATTTCAGTTCAAAACTCAAAACAGGCCTTTTTGGAATAGAATTGTGTCCACAGGGTTCCCCTTCGATGTGAATAGAATGTTTAATTAGAGTGTAATATAATCTGCGTTAAAGCAAGCATAAAAACATTCTGGCACTCAGCCATGGGATTATAAGCGCGGTGTTATTTGCTGAGCCCCCCCCCCTCCATACCGGACCCAGGCCTCACCAGACCGCCACCAACCCTCTCTCCTTTTCTCCAGCACCCCAGCAGAGGGCCAGTTAATTCTGCACAAGAGCCGGGCCACGGCAACGGCAAATATTTACAACCTTAATCTTTCCCCGCGGTTTTTCTCTCGAGTAACAATCCCCCCCCCCCCCACACACACACACACACACACACACACACACACACACACACACACACCCTCCACAAACCCGCCATGCACCCCCTCTGGCCTGCTCCCTGCTCTGGAGACGGAGCCGTCTGCAGGGCCTTTGTTTACAGTGAGAACAGCGGGGTTTTATAAACTCACGTAAATATCACGCGGCTTCGCTCTCATCTATGGAGACGCCTGCCCTCTCTCTCCATGCAGTGTGTGCCCAGAAAACATTAGAGCCCGAAGCCATTGCATTTACTACGATGCCTCCGTACACAGCTTAGAATGTTACAGTACGTGCGATTGCCACTGCTATGCTTTGGTTGACTTTTTTTTTTTTTACCGGGACTACAAGGCAGAGAGAGTATGTCAAGTAGAAACATATGGTCTTCTTTCACATGACTTGTTCCGCAAAGTTTGCTGTGGGTTTTTCTGCAAAACTATTATTTAATTATGATTTAATTTGCCTATTTAAATGAGTATTGGCTTGTGTAATTATAGGTTTTCTGACCATTATTATTAATACAAACTGCATTAAACCAGTTTAATGGCTTAAAATGTCTAATCTGGGATTTATAAATTAAATTCTTTGTTAAAGGGTTTTTGGCGGAAAAACCCTGAGAAAAAGCAGTTAATTCTAATGAGATAATTAATGACCAAGAGCAGGTTTCAGATAAAAGGAAAAAAGAACAAGCAAAACAGGAGGATGTTTCTTTACTTGCAAACGGTCCAATAAGGCAGTAATGAAATAATGACAAATGCATGCTATAATTTAACTCAGGTCAGATGGGAACCGAGCCGAACAAGATAACAAAAGACTACTCGAGGCAATGAAACGCTTGCCAAGCACAGCCTTCCCGACTTCTGGCCAACTAACTTGGCTTCTTCAGAGACCGAAGAGAGACCGCCGGCGCTGACCTGGCTGCTCTGTGGGCTGGACGGGTCGTATGACGGCACGTAGCTCTTGAGGGGATCGGCCGGGTTGAGGTGGGGCGGGTAGCGGATGGTGGTGTGCGAGAAGTAGGGCGACGGCGCCGGGGGCAGGATCGCCGAGGCCGAGAACTGCAGGGGCGAGTGCGGCGGGGGGCTCCTCGTCGATATAACTGCGGGAGAGACGGACAAGAGGAGCAAGGGGGGGGGGGGGGGGGGGCGGTGGAGGGTTAAGATGAAGCGGCAACATTGAGGTTCCTCAACAGCGTTTATGAGAGAAAAGTCAGTCAGAACTCCGTCAAACAAATTTAGCAAAAAAGAGAGCCGCCGGGTTAAAGTCAGCAGTTACTCACCACTGTGTCCCACACCTGTTAGGCCTGGGTGATGAGGCTGAGAGAAAGTGCTGAGTCGTGATGAGGAGTCCTGCGGGGAGGTGGGGCTGAACAGCGGCTTATCGGGCTTCTTCATGGTAGGAGAGGACATGTCTGCTGGTGGGAAAAACAAATACAAGCACAACACAAAAAAAATGAACTGCATGCTCAAGGTCAAGACATTTCTACATGCCTCTTTTTATTTTAGATTATTTAGAATATCTTTGATCAGTTTTTGCAGCATATCTGCACAGGGACAGATTGCAGAAATCTTTCCAGACACACTGTGTGTTTAAAACTTTCTTAAAGGAAAAATGAAATGACATCACTGGTGTACAAAAAGAAACACTTTCTTGCCATAAATAAGTGTGTGGCAGAAAATCAATTGTAACCTTTTACCTCTAGCTTCCACTAAAAAATCCATTTCCAGTGCCAAAAATGAATTACGGTTAAAATGAAGCAGAATTGGATCTGGGTGGGATTAGTATTATCAAGGGCACCCTGTCCTTAGTGAATGCTGTAGATAAAAAGAACATGTATTTAGCTAATTAGAGACACTGCAGGAGGGTTCAAAATCACTCAACATTTCTGGAATCATAACAAATCACTGGACTAAGACGTTTAAGTCCTGCGAACACTGAGCTTTCGTCAAGTCTGAGCAGACAATTGAATCCAGCAACCGGATGCACAGTTGTAAAGCAGCTGGCCCGCTCAAATGGGATTCGAGGATTTCGGGGACCCTCGCGTAATCTCAAATAGGTCACAGCAACATCTGCACCCCTCGGCCTTACACCGTGTTCCGACAAGCTGCCCCGTAACTGCCCGTGAATAATCCTGGAGTCTCGGGCCGAAGGTAAACCAGGGCAGTGGAATAAACCAAAAGCGTGCGCGCAACCTCTTCCGGTCGCACAACCAGGGCCCGCCAGCAACGCTCTGCTGTCACGGCGGCGCAGTTTTCAATTTGCCAGCCCCGGAAAAACAAGGTGCGCGACAACAAAGAGTCGCAAGGGGCTACGGACGATGTCTGTGTCTTCTTTGAACGTACGTCAACAACGTTAAAATCATCCATCTCTCTCTCTCTCTCTCTCTCTCTCTCTCCCCTCCCCAAATAAGCTTGGTAACACCCGTTTTATTCCCCCCTCGTGTTGGCAGGGCAGGATCCACCCCGTGTGACGGGAAGCCTCAGAGCGACAAAAACGTGGCCTGGGAATTCGGGGGGATTTCCCAGTCTGAGGTTGCAAGAGGATACAGGGCTTGAGCGCTTTCATTTTTTGCGTCAGAGGCAGAAATACCTCAGAGAAGACTGATAGCACCGCTTAATGTGTCTAAATGTATAAACAGGAAATATTTTCTGTGGTGAAGAAATTCAACGCTTCTCCTGTTGTGCTAATTAAATCCTTGAGGGAGTCGATGGGAGGGCCTGGAAGAAATGAAGTGATCACTAGAAATGAAACACTTAGCTTGAATGAAAAAAGTCCACAGGGAGTTTTCTGGGGGTTTTCTTTGCATTTAGACCTCCTAAAAAAGTCTTAATTCATGCAGGAGAGAAACAATTTATTCTACGACATGCAGAGGTTTTGTCGAACGACAACCATGTGCGAGAAATGACCGCATATGGGTCCAATATCAACCCACTTCTCATTATTCTCATATATTCTCTCCTTGACAGAATAATGGATTTCTTTGGAGAGTTTCTTTACGACTGCTTTTCCTTTGTCCTCGCCCCAAAGATTCTTGAGTCTCTCAGGCCCTTAGTGCAAAGATTCAGGCTACATTCTCCTGTGTCAGCCCATGTTCCCCTCTCAAGGTGGGACGTTTCATTTCTCATCACTTCGTCCGACAAAACGCTTCCTACCGGTGCGGGGCAGCGGAGCGTGGAGCGAGCGAGAACGATCCGGGATGCACGGGACCAAGAGGCCTCCATCCGAAGGGCGACGGGCCCTGCTGCTCTGCAGCAGGAGACGACGTAATGACACATGCAAGCTGTCCCCGCGAGGATCTCGCCTTCTCTCCCACAGCTTGCGCGCAGCTCTGGCTTTTTTTTCTTCTGCTTTTTTTTCCAGATTCAGTAGGCCCTAAGTATGAGCTCATTAGGTGAGCTTTATTTCCTAATTCCCTTCAAAGCGGTCTTGTAAAAAAGTTGGCACATGATCATCAAGACTCTATACCGACGGGAGAATCCTCTCAAGTGGAGCCAAGATGCATAGCATGATTCAGTCATCTGATACGTTTGCCCTGCAGGTCTCCTAGCTCCACATGGGGTTTATAAAAAGGCATTTCTTTATATAAAACACCCACAAGGGGTTTCAGCTATCTGCATATAAAGAAAAACGATACACCCGACATTTGAACACCCAACACTTTCTTCTTGTGCGAATTCAAACCTCATCAGTCGTCTAAATAACCGGCGTGCCGCTGCAGCGAGGTCGCCGAATATCCGGGAGAGTACGGGAGACTCTGCGGCGTGCGGTCCGATGTTTCCTTTGTGCGAGCGACAGGTGCGAGCGAATACAAGATCCACATTCCCGACCGCGGCTCAAATGGGTTCAAACATTCACACGAGCGGCGCTGCCCCCGAGGCTATCTCTGTCACGGTATGTGTTTTCCCCCCCCCCCCCCCCCGAGTTGACCCCGGTTCGTGTGCAGAGAAACCGGGCCTGCGGGTCCCGAGCGCTCGGGAGACCTTTTCGGGCTTTTTTTTGCTTTGATCGGATCTATTTGCATGCGCTTATAAATCCATTCGCTCGTGCACGGGCTTGCTCGCCGACGCCGTGGAACCTGTTTGTGTGAGACTGCGTGAGTGCGTCCAAGCCTGAAAAAAGTACCTTGAGTTAATAAAGGTAGTCAAATAGAAAACAGGAAAATCACCTCCTTCCCTGTCGTGCCAGTTGGCCCGACTGCTGGCTGGCGAGCTGGGTGACGAGTAGAAGTCGGGTCCTGTCGGGCTGGTGTCCATGTTCTCCTCCATGTTGACGGTCTTGGGCCTTTTGCTGCGGGGCGTTGGGTAAAGTTCATGGTTTAGGAGGGACAGTCGTTATTGGCATAATCAGAATTAAATACTAGAAACCAACGAGGCCTCGTTGCCGAGGCTTCCACTGACCTGTTGGGAGGGGAGGACAGGGAGCGGTGCAGCCCCACGCCGGAGTTCAGATCGTGATAGTACGGCTGGCTGGGCATGTCGGCCATTGAGAAGTTTACCGCGGCGCCGTGGGTGATGGGCACTGCAGAGGACACGGGGGAAAACAAAGAGAGGCGGTTACTCTGGAATCACTTACAAAGGAGTCCAGTGTCAGCAGCGTTGTCGGACTTGAGTGCAGCGGGCTACACTCGTATCTAGAGGAGCACAATTAATTGCACCGCAGCTTGACCGACTGTTATCGACGCTTTGTGTTCGGGGGGGCCCTTTGTATCGAATGAAGCGCTCCCTGCACACAGGTTGGCTGTTTGACCGGATTACCAAGTCACTGCTTTTTCCAACGCGGTGCTGGCTGCAGGGGAGAATATTTACAGTAGCTATTATTTATATGTGGCACTAAGAAGACGCCCTATATACACACTAACTATTCCGGCAACTGGGTTTTGTGGCATCCCCCCCCAAAAAAAAGGCCATTTCGTTGCTGGATTTCACAATCATCATTCTTTTTCTTCTCCACAGTCGGGTATAACACTCGGCGGTTTCCTCCCATAGCAATTTTCAGTTGGATAGGTGTTGTTTTTCCTCACTGCGGTCAAGGTAAGGGGTATTGTTTCGGGGAGCGGCTGTGCCGGTGTTTGCAGAACAGAAAGCGCCACCCATCGCCACTCTCTCTCTCTCGTTCTCTCGCTCTGGCCGGCGAGGCCGCGTGTGGCTCGAGCGGTTGGGTTGGTTTGGAGCCGGCGAGAGGACGGAGTGTGTGGCGCCGTCTGTTGTGGTCTGAGGTTCACCACCGGCACGGCCCCCTCCGCCAGCCTCCGCCCTGGCAGCCCACTGTGGCCCTGGCAAGGGCCCCCAGCCCGCTGCTACCCACACCGAGCTGTCTGCGGAGGAATGCATCCGGCCCGGGCACGGCGAATACAAGCCCATTGTTTATGGGGGGGGGGGGGGGGGGGGCAGGGGGAGGGGGGGTTCTGTTCATTCATGGAGGAGGATACCCCCAACCATTTCTGTCTGTGCCGGTTTCTTTTTTTGGCACTAGGCTGCCCTGCCTGTCATTTATTTGAATGTGCTGCAGTCGCCACACTGTGCTTCTTTTTCACCTCTCCGTACTGAAAAAGGTAACGTTTCATCTGCGCCGGTGCTAGGCCACATTTTGGGGTTGTCAAAGTGTCCTTACACTCGCAGCGCAGGCTCCTGTATTGTATTAATGAGTGTCCCTGTCAAAATGCGGCAAGTCCGCGAGTCAGCCTTGAACTTCGCAGCCGCCTTTGATGGACTTCAAAGAATGTCTCAACGGTCCGGAGAGCGGGGAGAGAGGCGCGATGACGGACGAGCGGCTGCTCAGATATCTTCCCAGGGAGTGACCGGCTGAGTGAGTGACAATTCCTGTGTGTTCGTCGACCTTTTTAAAATTCCGACTCGACTTCAGTTGGCTTTGGCTCGGCCACATGAGAGCAAACACGCCAGAGCAGCGGCCATCTGGTCAGGGTGCAAATTAAAAGCTAAACAAAAACACCGCCTTTTCAAAGAGTATTCGGTCTCGGAGCAGTGACATGAAGCGGGATGCACGAAACACTAGAACAGGTGAACGGAAACCACGGCAAGCTCCAAAATGTGTTGACCTGTGAATAAACAAAAGCAACATTTTGAAGATTTGAAATCTTCCCTCTTTTATTTTGAAAATTGTGAAGAATGTTTTGAATTGCCCAGAACCAAATGACCTTTTCGAAGGACTTCATCACAATCAAAATAACTCTCTGAAGACTTATTTCAAACTAACATTGTGAGTTTGAAAACTTGCCCTGACTGCACCACTGAAGCTTATTTCCAGACAGAAGTACATTCACGGACAGCATTACACAGGTTTATTTCACATAAGCGCAGTTATAGGGACGCAGGTTCGGGGTTTGGGAGTCTTTGTGCAATGCAATGCGTGTCCTAGCACTAAAGTACAGCAAAGGGGTGCCTTGCGAGCGTCCTTGGTTTTAAGAGGACTGCTGCAGGGACGACCGTTTAACGGCTTTGCGGAGGGCAGGCGAGTCCATACAGATGCACACAGGCTCATGCAGACGGCAAAACAGACCGGACAAACTGGATTAGCCAAACAACAGTTGTGTAGTGGCTTCACGTAAATACAAAGAGGTCGGGAATGGTAGAAAAACTGCGAGTTACAGATTCTTTAAATGTGAATAAAAAGCTCTGCGTTGGAGCGTAACGAAGACAGCTCTATGGATGCCACCTGATTAGAACTCTACTCGGGGCTGAATGACTTCCCCATGACTCATGTTGACTAGGTTGCACCTGTTCGGACAGGGGGAACTTACACCTTCCGCATTCCTGCTAGTTACATGGACTTTGTCCCGATGTGATCACAAGTGAAGCGCCGCCCATCATCAACGTGCACGCAGGTCTAATGAGTGACAAGTGAAGGAATGCCAAAAGGCACCTGTTGTTGGTGTGCAGGCTTGTTAATGGGGCCACGGCATGTACTTACTTCTGGACACTCGCACCAGTTCCGTAACACTGAAGACTCCTGATTTGATGAAGCTGTCCTCCAAGTAGACTGCGGACAAAGGGACAAACAGGAAACCAATGTTACCGTCACGCTTGGTGTTCATTAAATACTTTGATAGCAAGTATAAAATACAAGTGTTTAAGTTCCCTCAAAGTGGAATTAAGGGCAACATTGAGCTCAGCAGGTCGTCCAGCACTTCTCAAGCATTCTGCTTCATTTTGGATGAAGACTGAAAGTGATCCGCCTTTTTTTGGTTTGTTGTAACCAAAAAGAAACAAAAAGAAACTTTCTTTAACAAGATTTTAGATTTAGAAAGAGCTTCACATGCAAACACGTGAGGACTAAGGTACGTTGAGACAAGTGTAGACAAACACGAGGACACAATATCCCACAGTACTGTTAAAAAGGGAATTCTAAGATGTCTTCACGTTATCCCCTTTCCATGAGATTTAATCTGCGGATAGCTGACTTGAGAATGACTGCATTGTGGCAAGACAAATTCAGTTACTGTGTTCCGGTTCAGTTGAAGTGAAGCAAACAGCAGGAAGTCATTGTGTGCGGTGCACTAAAGAGTGACAGGACAGGTGTGCAGGGAGGAGGAGGAGGAGGAGGAGGAGGAGGAGGAGGGAGTGACACGTAGGCTTAAACTTGTGCTGCTGAGAGTACGGCGAACGGGCCCGTGCCGATCCGATTAACCAACACAGGATCCCGCCGTCAAATATCCACCACAAAGAGTCACTTACTGCTTTATTTATAAATTCAACGTCCAAAAAAAGAAAATGATTTGAGACCAAATAATCATCATGTACACTGTCTGCAGTGTTGCGGCTGACCACACCAGTCAAAGGCTACGGGTGAAACACAATAAAATACCCAGACAAGTTACTGACACCCAAATGGCCCGGGCTCGGCTTTGATGCGACGCCAAGGGCCCGGTGTCGGTGCCAGAGAGATAGGCGGACGGCTCGATTGGCACCTACAAAGCCTCGTGCCCCCGCCGAGCCAACGGCTTCTGCAAAGGGGGCCGTGCCCGCGGCCCGAGGGCCCTCAGAGGGTGGAGTCGTTGGCTCGCTCGCATGTTTGCTTTGGCAGAACCAGCTTCTTGAAGGTGGACAACTAATTACATCTGAAACTAGTTTTCCATTCCAGAGCCGTGACAAAACTGCGCGGGTCAGTGCAGGGGAGCGGCGGCGGGCGGCGCTCGCTCGCTCACAACCGCCGCACTCGGGCCGCGGGCCAAAGGACGCAATCTGTAACGCATTCACGGAACCCCCGGTGGGGGGTTTAACCCAGAGCAATGATCCAATTCAATCTTTTCTACTCCACACTCACATGCAAAACCATGCGTGGCTGGAAGTTGTTTTCGGTTGTTTCAAAAAGGGCATTACTGGGCGTGAACCTGAGGCAGTACAGTACAGTTGGGCACAGGGAGGGGGAGTAGGGGGGGGGGGAGTGGGGGCGGTTCGCTATTTGGACGCGGCAGATCAACATTATTCATGCCAGGTAAGCTACGAGTGTGCACGGGGGGGGCGGGGGGGGGTGGCTGTACAGAGGGCAAGCTGCAGAGGAACAATAGAGCGATGTCAGGAGGGAGGCGGGAGGACGACTGGTACCGTACATACCTGGAAGAGGGCTCTTGCCTGGCTCATTGTTACTGGGACTTCCTGACTGCTGCGAGTCTGCAAACACACAGAAGGATGGGAGGGGAGGGGGGGGGGGGCTTAGTATAGCAGGAGGACATCTTCCTGGAACACTGGTTTCTTGTCAGCGTTGATTTCCAGCAAGTTTCACCTGGTGGCCGGGCGAGGACATTGTATCCTGTAACTTGTGATTAAAGAAATAAGTGAATCAGAACGATAAGCTGATTTGAAGTCCGTCTCTCCGCAGCGCCAAAAACTCACCGAGGTCAAGTTCAAATCAAGAAACAACTTCTGCCAAGACACTCAACGGGGCAAAGTGCATTTCAGGGAACTTCCTGGTGCAGTAATGTCCTTCCTTATCTACAAGTCAAAGCGAGCATTCCTACTGTACATTAAACAAGACAGTTTTGTTTGAACAGCATTTTAATTAATGGGGAGGCAGACAAAAGAAAAAAGAGCCCACTGTCTGACACTGGATAGCCTGAAAGTTTTTTACCGGCAGGACCTTTTTTTTTACAAAAGGGGCCGAGGGAGGGGGAGGGGGCGCAGAATGTGTTGGGTCCTGCTGTGCAAGGTACGAGCACAGAACAAAACGTGGACAGGAGGGGCGGGGAATGACGAGGAAACATGAGTGGAATTCTTTCCCTCAGCCCGGACTGACGTATTTTACCTCGGAGCTTCCTTCTCCGGTGGATGGCTGCGGGGGCCCTACGCCCTCGTCACTCAGCAGCGAAAAAAGGCACCTAAAACGAACCGTATTCAAGATGCTCAGACATCAATGCGCCTGTATGTTTTGTGACAAGAGGGAAAACCGACAAAAAAAAAAAAAAAAGCCGTTTAACCGCCGTGAAGGACAGCGCGTGAGCGGACTCCCACAATGATTCCAAACGGGGGGCCGGGGCCCAGCGTCTGGCCTGAGACGGAGAGGGCCCAGCGAAGAGACCCTCCTCCGCGTCTTCAACGCGAGAGAGAGAGAGAGAGAGAGAGAGAGAGAGAGAGAGGGCCCGGGCGAGGAGCTGGAGACCGTGAACTCGGATACCCTCGCCTTGCAACAACACCCCTCTTCCTGCCGCAGCTCTCATGAGCCGAAGTTACGGAGGCAACGGAGAAAAGGGAAGGAGAGGAGAGGAGGAGGAGGGGGGAGTAGTTGAGAGATTTATCCTTTACTCGTTCTCTCTCTGTGTCTCTCTCCCTCTCTCACTTGTTCCCCTCTCCTAAAATTGACTATTAAACAGCGCCGCAAAAACAGAATGTTCTTGGCCAAAGCTCAACAATGACAAAGTAGGGAGTGAACAGGGCCATACATTAAGAAGACGAAGAAGGAGGAGGAAAAATCCCCTCTTTCCAGTACACTTAGCCCTAAAAAAGCGTACGGCTGAAGCATAAGCTACAGTCGCACAATACATCTCCTCTGCTTCCAAAAACATGTGGGGAAACTTATGCGTCCATGAGTCCATCATGTGCAAAGTATAAAGCATTAATAATCTAATGTATATAAGGCTGCAGGCTGAGGATTTATACATCTATTGCAACACTAAGGAAAGTAATCATGATAAAATGATATAATAATAATAGAAAAGTATAGAAATATAGAAAATACAGAAAAGCAGAAAGTCTTCAGGTTTGAGAAGCTGGAGTTAAAAATTAATTTGCATATGTCTTCAATAAATCTCTATCAAATTATCAATGATCGAAATAGTTTGAGGGTACGTTTTTTCAAAAATCATGTTCAAGTTGTATCCCGGTCCCAACAAAGTTGCACCAATAAGCAGTGAGTCCCTTAACTTTCCCCACACACACACACACACACACACACACAGCGTGTGTGAAGCAGCTTTTGTGAGCGAGCAGAGTGTGGATTTGGCACAGCGCGTCCATAAAGTGATTGCAGGGAGCTCGGTGGCCTTGACTCCCTGTCTCTGCCCCCCCCCCTCCCCCTTCCCCTCCCCTCCCTTCCCGGTCCCCACCCCACATGCCCCTTTCAGTCATCCATCAGTCTCGTTACCACTGCCAAGATTACGCTCGCGCCCCGAGAAATGCTGAGTGGGGTAGAAACGGGCCGTGGAGGGGGGAGAAGGAGCGCGGCGGAGGGTGGAGATGACGACCGCCGCTGAAAAGGTGGCGACCAGGAGCAAGGGGGTGGAGGCTGGAGGGGTTAGATCGGATCAGAGTTTGGTGTTTTGCGTTGATTTTTTTTTTCTCTCCCTTTTTCTCTCCTTCTTTGAGGGAGGAAACAGGCAACCATGACAAAAAGAGCAGATGGTGGCGGCAATTAGAGATCCCAGGCAGCATCTTCCAGCATGAGGCCCCCACTGTAGCACCAGGAGAGACCACCTGGATGACTCAAGGTGGGATGCGAGCATATGGCGCATCTGCCAGGGCCTGCAACGGAGCTGGAAACACCTCCCCTATTGCATTACATTCTACCTTTGACCCGAGAAGGGCAGCTTCGGGCTCCTTCATCTTCTCTCAGACTCATTATGACTTTGTTTAGAGCAGTGCTTACAGATTTTCCAGGCCGCAAGTGGGCTGTTTATATTTACTTTACATTTCTTTTTTTACTCAACTGGTATTTTTATGAAACCTCAAATAAAGAAAATTCTCAATTACAAAGGGTTGGATTTAAGAGCATATAAATGGCCTCTGATTTAAAAAATAATAAGCAGGGCATAAAGTGGCTGAAATAAAGTAAAGGAGTGGGATATTTGCAGCTTGAGGCCATGCGTCCGTTTCTAAAAAGGTGTCCAGCGCAAGAGCCCCCGCCGATCCGATAGTCTTCGGGTAAACAGTAGTGTAACCTGTAAATAAACAGTGTTGCGGTCGAGGAGGCAGGGATTTGCCCCGGGAGCTTGGCAGGCCTCGATCACAGAGCTAGACACACCACACAAACACGCACGCACGCACACACGCACGCACATGCGCACGTACACACGCGGCCCCTTTTCCAAAAACAACATTTCTTGGCCCTCTCCCACCCCCCCCCCCCCACCGTCCCTGCCACTTGTTTAAATAAACAGACCGGTTCATGAAGGAAGAAAAAAAAAAAAACAGCAGCACATATATGAATTAGATGATCTGCAGTTCCTTGGCCAAAAATATGCAGAGGGGGCTTGTGGGTATTTTGGGACGTGTCCACAAGCTCTTACGCCTTCTTGTCCAGTGGGATACTTATCATACCACTGTAATGATTAGGGCAATTAGGGGTAATGGCAACAGAAATCTGGCTCTGCAAGAAAGTTTCTTGGAGGGTTCCTCCACGCCCCTGTGTGTGACTCGCCTGGATTTTATAAATCACTAAAACACTATTTTTTTGTTTTTTTACCGTGGCAGTGCACGTTCCCGGCCCTGCAAAACCCACTGGCTGAAACGTACATACATCCTGCAGAAAAAGAGGACACGCACTACCCCTGCAGATGCATTTCAGTCGACATTTCAGGAGGAGAAGCCTTGTCTGGCAGCCATTTTATGCCGAGCGGGGTTCTGTGCACATGTATAGCACTCTGGCTGCCAGAGGCATGGGTCCCGAGCCAAGACGCATTTCAGCAGCCCGGGGAAGCCGAGGGGAGGGGGGGGGGGGGGAGTGCGGAGGAGAGGTGGAGAGGGGTGGAACTCCGCGAGAAGTAGGGGGAAACCGAGAGAGGGGGCAGAAAATATCGACCTAATTACGGAGCCGCTCCGACGCGTAATGTTTCGACAATACAGCTGCTCCTGGGTAAATATTTGATGTGGCCGAGCAGACTTTCTGCTCAGTGTCGTCCTGCTTTTCTTTCCCTTTCCTGCTGCCGGAGACCAGGGGATCTGCGCGGGGCGAATCAAACACGTGCCTGTGTGTGTGTGTGTGTGTGTGTGTGTGTGCGTTGCACACAGGGTCATGCAAGTCTCGACAGTGTGCGCGAATGACTGTACATGTGCCGGCATGGAATGTGCGTGCACTTCTCTGCCGCGCGTCCTCCTCTGCTCTCCTGGTTTCTATCATTCACAGCGCTGCCGATGACCTCACGCGGCTCGGGCCGCCTTCCAGCAGCCGGCAGGACCGGCTCTCCTCCTCCACCCCCCCCCCCCGCCCCCCAGATCTGCGCCTTTCTTCTCTCTCTCTCTCGCTATCCGACCATCGCTGTCACCGTGCCGGGCGACAGTATCCTTCGCCTTTTGTATTTCTTCATGCCCGCCTCGGCCTGGATCCACTGCTCATGTGTGTATCTGTGACGATATCATCTTATCCGGCCATAAGCGTGCGCGGCGCTTTCAAATTTCGCGATTATTATTTGCCCCTCATATCTCCGAACTGTCTTTCTTTGTTTTTTTTCTTCTCTCGTCTCCATCTGTGGTGGCACTCCCAGCCCTCCTCGACCCCCTCCCCGTGCCGACCACCCCCCCACCTTTGCCGCCTTTTTTTAATGCCCTCTTCTCTCTCTCTGTATTTCTTTGTCTTTCCATCTCTCTCCTCTCTCCCTCCCTCCCGCTTTGTTGTCTAAACAAAGTGGCCTTTATCGGGATGAGCCGCAACCCAAACAAGCCAAACAAAAGATATGGGAGAGGAAATCTGCCCGCAGAAGAGGGAGGATCTTATCGTGCCAGGCATTGTGTGCCAGCCTGCCAACTGGCGATGCCCCCCGCAGTCACCAACCCCTCCCTGTACACACACACACACACACACACACAAAAACACCAAAATCTGGCATCTCCCCACCTCCCCGTTCCCTCACCCGGACTCACGCATGGCGTTCTGCACCTGACCTGGCCAAAAGGAAAGTGATTTTGTCGCAGAGGGTGAGGGGAAGACAGGCGTTGCAGCCAAATGGGACGCCATCTTGGAGTGGCATTGTCTGAGCAGTAAAGATGGGCTGCGACTGAGCAGTAAACCAAATTAAAAAAATAATCAAATGTGGTGCAAATGCTCGCTCTTACTCTTTTCGCTGTATTTGGTGGGGCTGAGTGTTTGCACTTTCCTTTTTATATTTTAGCTCTTTTATCTTCTTCCACACGTGATGGCTGGATTCATTATCAGTGATACCTCTGCACAGGCAGATATGCATAGTATTGTATTCCCTGTTGCCAAACTGTGACTGCCAGTGTTTCCCCAATGCTGCCGATACATTGTTTGACACCGTAATTATTATCTCATAATTGGAACAAGGCAAGTATTTCTTTACTGGCTTAAAGGAGCACATAGTAATCCGGATAGCTATCCTATCCAATGACACTGCCACTGAAGGGGAATGCAGGTACAGTAGGATGAGTTACACAGAGACACACACACACACACACACACGCACACACACGCACACGCACACGCAGAGACACAGACACAGACGCACTCTCAGACGAAAGCAAGAGAAAGGCAGAAAGTGAGAGGGGCAAAGTTGAAACGTCTGTGAGAACAATGACATTTTGCCTTCTTTTCTCCAAGCCAGACACCACAGACTTGTTCAATAGAGCAGAAGGGGAGACACACACACACACACACACACACACAGTGGGACTGTCAGGGTTTGAGACTTATGGAATCAAGTGGGATCCCAGCCCAGACGAGAACAATGAGCAGCCATACAGTTCATGTGTGTGCGGTTGACTCTGCGCGACCCAGCTCGCTTGTACCTCTCTGCGGGCGAGTGCATCTCTGGACGTGAGCGGTTGCCACCTCCGTGTGAATGTGCGCGTGTGCGTCGATCATCAGTGTGTGTGTTTGTTTCTAATCGGTGCATACTAATGCCGGGGGGTGGGGGGTGGAGAGCGGGGGGCCCTCTCTCCCTCCTCCGCCCGAGTCTATGCGCCTTCCCCTCAGTAAACTCTCACGGCAGTGAAAAGAGGGGAGCATTTTAACCGAGCCGGCGGGGACAACAGGCTCCTCATTGAGGTCACCAAACAGCGTGGACAGGGAGGGAGCGCATTCAGCGGCGAGTGGGCCCCGAAACAAGGGACTGAATGGCCCGACGGATCATTAGCCACACCGGCCCACGGGGAGAGGAGAGGGAAGAACCTGCCGAGCACAAAGGGGATACACAGCAACGGCACCGAGGATGCAGATGAGGGTTAACCCGTCTAAATTCAACTTCCCCCACCTTTTAATTTGAGAAATAAAGTTTACCCACCTCTACACGTATACCGTGCACATAGAGGCAAAGTGCAAAGCCAAGCGCCCCAATGCCAGCTCTGTAACGCGCGTTACTGCGCATGCACGCAGCCGGCCCCCCCCCCCCCCCACAATGGTGTCCATTTCTCACGATGTAACCCCGTGATTTTTTATTTTACTACATTACTATTTGTTCTTTTCCTCTTTCTGTATCCCTTTTTAGTTTTTTATATTCCCGTCACCTCCCTCTCAGCATGTTAGCCCTGCATTTTCCATCTCCTTTGCAGAACCCGATAACGTCCACTGCGTGTTGCAGGTGTGTTCATATACGAATAAAAAAATGATTTAATCAATAAGTGCATTCAGGGGAAATCGATTTCCTAATTTCATCTTAGATTTGGAAATCAATTAACTAATGCAAAAAAATAACGCTGGCTGGATTCAGCTTCTCAAAAGCAGATTGTTCAGAATTTTTATCTTTGCAAACTTTCTGACAAAAATACAGGACTAACATGAAATATTTCCTAAATGAATCACAAAACGCTTAACTTCAAATAGTCTCTTTTGCAGTTTTCTTACAAACATCTAACAGTTGCATAGATTAGCAGATTTAAAAAAAAAAAAAAAAAGTGTGGTCTCATCATTCACACGTTTAATCAGCGTCAAGTCTAGCCTGTGAGAAAAAAGAACTTCGCATCTGCGTTGAAACAATGGGCCCATCAATGGCCCACCTCGGCATCTTTTTGGTATGCACCAAACAAACAATTAGCTTTGTTGCGGCGTAATTGACTGGCAGGACCGGGTGGCATTTACATTCGCCCGCTGTTGCCACCCTGCCATTCGGCGGGCTGGGATGAAAAAGAATAGGTCCATACAAGGGTGGAAGGTTGGCCACATTTCTCTGGTTGGAAGACACCGCTTTTTTTTTGCTTTTTTTTTTTTTTTCCCCCACGATGGCAAACTTCCAAGCAGGAGCTTTTTTTTTTTTTGTTTTAATGCACGTCTGTGGAGGAAGGAGGGAAGGGAGGGTGGAGTGAGGACCAGACTATAGATTTAATTATGCATGCCTGTTTTCTCATTCATTGTAGTGGTGGGAAGGGGAGACGGGAGAGGGTAAGGGTGTGTGCGCGAGGGGGGGACAGACCAATGACATTCCGTTGTTGTAGTCCTCCTCCTGCACACACACACACACAGACACACACACACACACACACAAGGAGCAGTCTGGGAGCGAGCCGCTATAGGCTAATGAGGTGACACTCACCGTCTGGAGACTAGCCAAAACAGTCCATTAACTCCTAGCCAGTAGTTAAGAGGAGAAGAAGGAGAAAGGTGGTGTTGGGGGGGGGGGGGGGGGGGAGAGAGAAAAGAGGATGATGATGGAGGGTGTGCGGCTAGCCGATGGGTCGGTGGGCGGAGCATGTGAGGGGGGTTAAAAAAAAAAAGAAGAAAAAAAAGAAGAAGAGAGTCTGAAGTCTTTCAGGATGTGAGGGTGGGGGGTATTTTTGCAGTTTTGTAGTTGTGAATGAATCAGCGGGGTGCTGGTAGAGGGGGGAGGCGGGAGGGGGCTGTGCACGAGCGTTCACTGTCGGCGATTATGCTCTGTGGAGGCGGCTCTTGAGGAAAAGTAAGACTGTGTGTGTGTGTGTGTGTGTGTGTGTGTGTGTGTGTGTGTGTGTGTGTGTGTGTGTGTGTGACGGAGTTGAGGTGGTGGGGTGGTTTGGGCTGGATGTCGCGCGAGAGGGAGAGGCAGAGAGGGAGGACAAGGGAGATGGATCCAAAACCCCCCAGTCAGGCAGACAGACCTTTGACAGAGGGGCTCTGTGATTCGCCTCTTTCATCTTCAGAACCCCCCCATCCAGTCGGATAATTATGAGACAAATGCACTGAACCCCTGCTGCTTGAGTGGCAATGGGCATGGGAGGCCAGAAACACAGAGGGACAGGGTTCAAACCTGCACGTCTCGACTGGTCTGGAGGGAGGGAGGGAGGGAGGGAGGGGGGCAGCAGAGGGAAAGAGAGATGGCGGGGGTGTTTAGGGGTCTGGGAAATTCCCCACTCTCCCCAGAGAGACAAGTTGGCCCCCAGATCATAGTTCAGGGACTTGCCGGGTTGCGATACTAGTGAGGCTTGGCTGGTTTGAAACAAATGGGGTCGCCAATTTCATTTCAACTAACGTACAGTACACACAGTTTTTCAATAAGCAACTTCAGAAAACCAACCAATGCAATAATAACAATTGCATTGTTTGGTTTACCAGACATATACCTCTTTGAAAAACATCTGAAATATGCTCCCTCATTTTCTGAATTGCAGCTGACACAATACGCGCTTGAACCGGATCACGACGGGTTGCTTGATTAACGCATTTGACGGCGCTCTGGCCGGCACTGATAAGGCAGCACAGTCAGTGGTACCTACATCGTTATCTTACACCCCGGCAGCCTCGCGCCTGGAGAAAACACGCGTGCAAAAGTCAATTGTATTGGACAACAAATTGCAATGAAAGTCGGTTTTCCAACTTGTCGAATACTTTGAATATGGGAGAATGACTCGAGATGAAATATGAAATGAAATGGTTTTGTGATATTGACGCAAACTCATCGTTCTTTGCGTCACAGCGTCGGACTCGCTTTTGACTCGGCGGCCCCCCCCCCGAGTGATGTGGTGTGTCCGCGAGGCCTCGGCCCAGTGACGTGTCAGCGATCAGCCAAGAGGAGTTCCCGCCCCGGCGGGCCAAGCCAGGGCGACTGGGTGCTCCCTCTCGGGGGCAAATGGCTCTCCTCCAGCTGGGCGAGAGGCCATCGAGGATCCCTGCCACCCATTGCCACTGTTTGCACTCCCTGGGCTGTGCCAAGCGAGCGCGCGCGCACACACACACGCACGCACGCACGCACGCACGCAAATGCACACACACCTTAAAAACTGGGGCATAAAGAGGAATTATCCGATCATAGAACGCCGCCACATCTGAGGCCAGAAACAGACAAAGAAAACAAAAGCGTGCACTCATTTAGAGGATTTCTGCTGGCACTGCTCGGCTGCAACGGGACATAGGGTGAAGAGGGGAGGGGGGGTAGGATGAACCACCAAGTTTAATGTGTCATTACAAGCATAGAAACAGTCTACAGCCACTGCCAGCAGATGTCGAGCCAGTTTATTTTTTTGCCATTACCACTCCAGGTAGGTGGTGAAGCTGCAGGTACAAATACACTTCCTCTTCTTTATCCAGGCTACTCTCCTTCTCCAACTTTGTTCTTTATGACCGGTTATTGCGACCTGCATCACACACACACACATAGCAAAGGCTAATCAGGTATTGTGAGGTTACTTCACTTAGGGTAAGGGTGGTGGCTTCTGGCGAGGTGTAGACCAATCTTCAAACGCCGCAGTTCTAATAATGCCCACACCTTTTCTAGACTTCCTACTCCCAATAGTGCAGTAATGACGGAAAGATGTTTTAACTCTTTAGTGTGTGTTGTTCGGATGCAGCAGGCCCGTCGGAGCTCGCTGGTGGGTTAAATGCCGGCTGCCTGCCGCGTGGCCAGTAAAAAAAATAAGCCTCCTTTCCCGTTAATGAGCCCCTAGTCGGAGCAGGCCCCGAATCAAAGCATCTGAGGGGATAGAGGCGGGTGGGTGGGTGGGTGGGGGGGGTAAGAGGGTTCTGTAGAGGGAGTGGGGTTAAGTCTTCTCCACTGGCACAAGACCAAGGAGTGAGGGGCTTTTAGGGCAGAGGGGGGGGGGGGGGAATGACGGGAGTCATTTCCCAGAAAACGCGACTCTTCCCAAAGTGCCGCTGGCTCTCGTGGAGTGGCGGGGGCCAGGTGGAGTGGCGGGGGCCAGGTACGGCGCTCTTATGGTGAGCCACGGTCGCATGCAGAGCAGCGGCATTGTAAAAACAGGTTCTCGTATAACTCGGGAGGCGGTGCCCGCCACAAGGTCAGAGTGTTGGCGGCCATCCAGAGGCAGTGAAGCTCCTCCGCTCCTCGTGGACCCTCCAACTGTCTGGAGATGTGCTGGTAACAGCAGTTAAGGTGCAAATCATCTTCAGCCCTTTTGTGATTGTGGGTCCCCGGTGCACGATTCAAACTCAAAGCGCCGAGAGACTCGGTGCAGTAAACACCCTTACCACGACAAAGCACCATACAATCGTGACAAAACATCTCAGGGATGGAGAAATGCAGATCTAATCTCTCAGGTATTCCCTTTGCCACACCACACCAAGTGTATGATTTATAAATCAGACTTAAGTGCGTAATGATAAGTAAGTATCCGCCCGCCACAGAGAGCGAGAGAGAGAGAGACAACTCCAATCCACAGTCCTGGCAAAAAAACAAAGAGAGCGAATCTGTTCTGCGCTACGAAGGCCTGCCGGAGCAGCCCCCTCTGCCACTGCAGCAATAACAACATGTGGTTTGGCTGCACGGCGCCAGTTTACAGTGGGAAGAGACGAGGCACTAAATTCATCTCAGATTCTGTTGTTCGAGAGTCATAAACAATGTTCGAGCGAAGCGTGGCATCCGCCGCGTCACATGGTCACATGGTCACATGGTGTGAACCGAGTGCATCGGCATACTTCTCGCGAGTATTAAGGTTGTTTCAAATCAGATTTACGGGGGGGGGGCAAACCCTGGCACGGTAAATGAAACAAGGCGTGCAGCAGGTATGCATGGCAAGCCTGGTCCTCCCTCGCTATTCAGGGCAAGAATGTAAAAGGCCTTTGTTTCAAAGTAATTTCTGGGTTACTGCCAGAATGCTATGATGATACTACAAACAAAGACATTCGTCACCAGGCGGGTTTATTTGTTTGCTGGTACCCTGAATATTGTGCTCTAATAGAAAGTGTAAAGCTTTCTGTTGGGACTAGTTTAAGTCGGGGTTGCCAACGCCGCGACGCTTCAGCCTTTCCCACGAGGCTCCGCGACCATAATCTCTTGAAATATTTGCAAAGATGACTGCGGCGCTCGGCTGTTTTGACATGGAGCGCCAGGAGGGAGATCGAGGAGTCACTTTTTCCGTCGCCTTTTCGCTTCAAGAAGGGGTTTTCCCCCCTTTTTTCGCCGCCTGTCCCTGAAACCGGCACGCCGCCCCCCGCCCACCCCCCCTCGTCCACGCAGGGCCACGCCACTGAGGCCTTCATGAACGCCTCACAGCCAGACCCCACAGTCATTGCTTTCCACTCTCCTGGGTGGTGGTTGTGAGTGGGTTGGGGTTAATGCTGCCGAGAGGATGAGCTGAGAGGTGGGTCCTGCGTCAGGGGGGGGGCGGAGTGGCTGTTCATGGTTCGTCTTAAAGCTGCAAGCCTCAGACCATTAAAAAAGGTGGGCCCTGTTTGCACTGGGCTGTGACTTGATTCCCTCAGTGGCTCATCTTCAACCATCTACAGCTAATATAGTCACACAATGACTCCCCGAGTTACCTCTCTTAAAACTCTTCTTCTTATGAATCTATTTATTCTGAACAAGGGAGTACTTAACACCGTTGCAATAACTCAAATTTGACATTATGGCGACATTGAATTTGGTGTGGAATCTATCCAAAAAGCATGAAAAAATAATCTCCTCATGGTAGCCGCAGCGTTGCATCATGGGAGCTGGAAGGCGTATCATAGGGCCACCGCTGGAGCAGACGCTGTAATCCCCCTCCTGGCAAGCCTCTTTTTCTATATACATCCCTACTTGGCCTTTCTTTTTCCCCCCCGAGGGCCTTTTTGAACGCGTACGTTAAAAAAAAACACACAAACTCTCTTTGCCTGACACAACAGGCTTGTTGCAATCACAGCTCTTACAAGGTTGTCAGCCCTGCAGGAACATTTCCCGTTTGCGGCTGGGGGTTGGGCCCAAGCCACTTGAACTTGGCAAGGACGCACCTGGAACAGCCCGTGGGAGTGCCGTAGTCCGCCCCCCCCCCCACCCCGCGCCCCCTCCGAGGCAATGCAGGTGGCTTCACTGTAAGCTGTGACAGGTCATGTCACGCGTAACCCCCAGACAACTGCCTGCAAGTGACGCTCAGGTATTTAACAAGGAAGAAGGAAGCGATAATACAAATGTTTGTTTTTTACGAGGTACTTTTCATCAAGGAAGACATCAACGCTCATGTGGAGCCCATTTCAAGTAACACGTTTGTATGAACCCATTGGTAAGTTGACCGAGTGTTTTCGAAGGTGGTGCATAGTGAACAGAGGTTACAGTGTGTTTTTTCAGGACAGAATTGTGCAAACAAGGGGATTCATATTTTTTGTATTAATTGAGAAGAAAACTGCACAGATCGTATGACACAAAATGGAACCCTTTTTTTTTTTTTACACGTAACGCATTTCCTTCGCAGGGCGCTGTGAAAGGCCTACAGGGAGTCCTCTTTAGGAGGAGGAGAGGAAAAAAGAAAGAGAAAAAAAAAAGAAGCTGTATGTATGGTGAGGAGGGAGGAGGAAGGTGGAGGGGCGGAGGGAGGTGGTGGGGGGGGGGGGGGGTCGAGGGGTTTAGTGGGGCGGTCCGAGCGCGCTCAGCGAAAATATGCCTCATGCACTCGTTGAACTTGGGGCCTGCGCGGGCTTCTCTCAAGGTTACAGGAGAGGCCTGTGCGGAGAGGGAGCAGGAGAAAGAAACCATGCAAGCAGCAGCAGCAGCAGCAGCAGCACGAGTCCGCACGCAATCTCCGGCTTTCCGCTCTGCCCCCATGTGGTATTTCGCCCGCTTTCACTTTGTGAAAAAACGGTCCCATTTTTTTGTCCGTCACCTGTTCGCGCTCGCAAGTGCGTTACGATTTTAAAAAGTTGACATTTAGTACAGTCAGTGCGGTCAGTGACAAGCCCCCCAACCCCCCCCGGGCCACACGTTCACTCCGACCGACTGAGTGTCTGTTGCTGGGATAACAGAAGCAGAAAGCGATCGCCTTTGACACGCGGTTTCCTTCCCCCCCCCCCCCCCCCCCGCTCGGAGCCTGCCGGGGGACCCGGGCCGCGTATCCGTTGCCGCACCCCTTGAGCCCTCCGCCACACAAAGGTAGGAAGCGGCCCGGGCCGGAGCAGGGCGCATTGTGACGAGGCCACTAAATCACCTCTTGTTTTATCCGCCGCTGTTTTGCGCACGATTCGCCAGTCGGAGACAACAAGGCCTGGTAAATACCACTGAGGAGGGTTTGCTGGAAAGGAGGGAGGACAGGCTATTAGCTAATTGAAAGATATGGCGAGTTGAGGGTATGAAAAAGCGTCTCGTACAACAGGGCTACACACAGTTACATACATTTACAACACCTGCACAGTACAGTTTAATGTAATCTGGTAATATAACACTAACAGGTCATGTTTTATAATGATGTGTAGGATCACAGTAACCCAACCCGAGCACAACACACGATCTCTGACACCGTCTAATTCATGTCTCATTGTATAGGCTGACAGGCCTTTATAAAGCACTCTTCATGATATAGATAAGGTCATTTTACAACTGTTTATCATCCGTGCAGAGCAATGCGCGGCTTTGGAAGACTGTGAAGTCAACACGTCAGGCCGGAATGCAAACGTGGCGTCTGTGCCGCAGCGACAACTTGCGCTCGACTCCTTCACCCTGACAGGAAGGGGTCAAAGTGCAGTAGGTAGTAAACCCTTGGGTGTAGCAACCGGTCACTTTGCCTTTCCCCGGGAATTAGCAGGCCATTAGCACCTTGTTAAAAGGGCCACTTCCCTGCTTTACAGCAGATTAGGCCTGCTTTCATACAAACCGAGCAAAGAGATTCAATGTTATCACATGGGGAGCATGGAAAACAGGGCTCCTGCGTGTGTAGAAGAAAAAAAAGACACAGAGGAATGACGTCAACACAGACGACTTCAATACCCAGATATCACTTTGGTATTAGCTTATAAAAGGTTTCTTTAATCCCAGCTAATTTCCCCCCAAAAAAACAAATTAGCATCACATGAAGTGGGTCATTCTCGTGTCTTGATTAAAGTAGGCCTCAGCTTTGCCCAAGTGGCCAAGCAGCAGACTGCAAGTTTAAGCTTTTTCACTTCGCAGTGAAGACCTTATCGGGCAACAAAGAAGAGGAGGGGACAAAATGGCCTCGCCGAACATAATAAAGGGAGCATCAAAGCAGCCGTAAAGAAGAAGCGTGGCGCGGCATTAGAAGTCCCTCGGGGTTGTCAACGTGATGGCTTAGATGCCGCCAGAGAACATCTTCGTGGACGCAAAAGCAAGCAAACAAATTAAGAGGGATCAGCTCACACTTGGTGGATTAGTTTAAGATTTATGGAGGCGAGAGAAGGCAACGTCTGTTCGAAGCTGTAAAGACATCCACACAGTTACAGGAACTAATAAAGATTTACTGACGACACTTGAAGTTGGGATTTTGGAGTACCTGAGGAACATTACGAACCGGCTCGAACCTGACGGAGCGTTTCTCATTAGTAAACACAAGTAACCTCATTTCCTTAAGTTGACCTTGGCAACTGTAGTCGCAAACAGTGTGTGCGCGTGTGCGTGTGTATTGTGTGTATTGTGTGTCCTGGTAGCAGGTTAAGTATACTGAGCGGTTCCCTGCGGCAAGCACTCGCTCTCATCAGCACGTCGTAAAACAAAGGGTGTGGTGCAGGTGCCGCGCGTAGGAGGAGTGCGTAGGAACCTACGCGCACGACTCCACAGCTGGTAAAAAAAAGGCTGCGAGCGCGAGCATCGAGGCCCCCCCCCCCGAGCCGCCTCCGAGACCCTCGGCAACCCCAAAAGCACGAGACGGCGGGAAATGTCGACGCGAGGGGTATTTTCAAACCAGTGTAATTTCGCTTGTGACACATTTACTGCAGAGGACCTTCGAGAGTGATAACGTGCACAAAACCGGAGTGTGTCCCGAGGAGAGACACCCGGAGCCGCGGGAGAGACGGGTGGGTTGGGGGGGGGGGGGGGGCAATTAATGCAAAGAAGTCCTCCGAGTGCAGCCCCGTGTAGTATAATCCCACAACCCACTTCACGGGGAGCGCTCCCTTTCGTTGGCTCATGTTTGGATCATTAATCACATTTTGTATCAAACGCCTTTCCCTTGCCACAGATATGCGTTCCGACAAGTACGAGAGCTGTGCGTGTCAAACGCTCCTTCGACGCCAGAGAAAAGCTCCTCAAACTTTCCACGGTCAAATTATCACGAGACGAGAGCAGCTTGAAGTGTATAAAAAGAGTATTTTTGGGGGAAAATCATTCATATCGGGGGCTTTAGTACCTCCACGCCAGTTTTACTGGGCCACCACGTGAAAAAGGCTGAAAATACACAACCAAGAGAAGAAAGGGGCGTGATGGTTTTAACTTGATTTTAACCAACGCTACTTGAAGCCGAACTCTCGAAATTCTCGCTCGGCAACGCAGAACTTGCACTTGAGACATGAAAGGGCAGCTGCGACGTTTGGTTTACATTATATCTTAGTGGTTTCCACATTGTGGCCAGGGGATAAGCATCAGGAGAGGTTTATCTCTGTCACAGTGCTCTATAGATATGTAAACACTATGTGTAATCAGTGCTGCAGTGAAATGGAGTGCGGGGGGGGGGTATGTGGGAAACTGAAGTGCTTTAGGAATAAGCCGCCATCCAACTCCTTGAGCTCCAAAGACATTGGATGCAGAGCTGCAGGACCTCTTGGCTTTTTTGTTGTTGTTGTTATTTTCACAATATACAGGGTGGTTTTTTTGCAGTTAACGGACAAAAAAAAAAAATATCTGCAAGTTAAATGCAGGTAAGACTGTTAGTAACCAGTGTGTTAACTTTCACTCCCCTGAAGACCCTGACCGTCATGTGTCCTCATCTCCTCCGTCGCTTGGCTTAACTCAGTCAGCGTGTCTTTGTCCCCGCCATCCACCCAGCGAGGCAGCGCCATGCCCTTTTTGGTTGGAAGGACCGCAACTTTGTTTTTTTGGACGCGGTCTTGAGCCCAAGTTTTAATATGGTGTCCAATCAAAAGTGATTAAGCATCGCAGAGCACAAACAATGCGGGCCCTTAAATCTCTGTGAACCCTCTTTCACTGGAGCGAATGAAAGAGCACTCTGTGTGCAGCAGCAGATGACAGACGCGAGCTGGGAGATAAGTCTTAGCCATGAGCCCTCGTCCCACAAACACCACCCCCCATCCACCCAAATAAAGAAATTCATCAACGGGTTACAAAATGCAACAGAACGGGGTCCCACCTTGAAGCGAAGTGGGTGTATTTTGCATGTGAATGATCCCTTTTATGGCAAAGTGCCTTAACGTGGTACCAAAAACCGGAGGCACCAGAAGGACCAATTGGTGTGATTGAGCCACTAGGAGAATAGAGGACAAACGCAGACTCAAACCTATGTGAACGCACAAAGACAGGATACAATCCTCTGTTGACTTACAGTAAAAGCATTGATCACGTGAGAAAGACTTGGCAGGATATCCAGTAAATCATGTCTTGCACGTAAAATTACCTAATATCCCAAAACATGATGTATGTTGCACGAAACACAATACCCTGAACCAATAGATTAGCTGCATTCGGTTCCTGCAAAGCAGCATAAAGGTTGAAGGAAAGCTGGACACCGGGGTATCTAACTAGCGCCAGGGGATACTGTTCTCACTTTGTCTTTTTTAAATGTAAAGAGCACCGTTGCAGCTTTCAATGACACGGTGGTTGGACGAATGTCTCAGTGTTGATGACATCATTTTTTTTCAGCTGGAATGAAGATTATTGCCTGCGTTCATTCAAAATGAGGTTGTGGGGAAAAATCCTTCACGGAAGTGAAAACTTTGAATTATATGTTTGTGTTCTTTATAAAAACGCATCACATCATTTCATTTTTTATTACAGAGTTCCAAAGACAACATGACGTCGGTGGCTGTAAGCCCGTGTGAGCGCTTCAACAACCACCGCCAGACACATTTGCAAATTTGAAACAGAAAAAAAGCATATAAACATCATCCCTGGGAGGTCATGGGGGGGGAGGAGCTGGCGCTATGACAACAGCACATCGGCCGTCTGCAGCCTGCTGCCGTCAACAAGTCAGCGTGAGCACTACCATCTGACTGGGCTTTCCTCGCTCTGCCCCCCCCCCCCCCCCCCCCCCCTCATACACTCAGCCAAAACTAGCTTTTGCCACCGCTGTTAGTGGCTCCTGCTTTCAATTTCACCGGAGTGGGCCAAGTAATGGCTTCAGCGTTTTGTGGTCCGCCGACACACATGGTCCGTGTAGCGACCCGGTCCACCCCCCCACCCCCCTCCCCACCACCCTCCCCAGCCAGCCAGCCAGCCAGCCAGCCATCGACCGTTTCGGGACCAGCAGGGAAGGAGACGTACACAGCCCAAGGGGGGCCGGCCGCAGTAATGGCTTGGCGTGCACGGGCCTTGTTATGACTGCCACGAGATTCTTTGCTCAGTCGGGCCGCCGATTCAGCCGGTGCTTTGCCGCGGAGTGCGTAGTAAACAAAACAGTGCTTGTTCAAACAAAAAAAACCTCCTCTAACGAGTCTCAGAGACGAATGCGTAAGGGGCCTATGGGGGGTTTTCATGTGTGTTGTTTCACGCGGTGAAATCCATTGTCGTCAATGTGGACATTGAAGGCATATTTTTGGACCAGTGCAGCGTGCACCAAAAAGCCAGCGACAGGGAGCCACCAATCAAAGCTAAAGCTTTCCTGTCTTCTGTAAATAATGGTCCACGGTACGTATATGGAGAAGGTAATCCCTTCAGTGCAGAGCCGGCCTGAGGATTAAGACCTGTCAAGGCGACTGTTTTACTTGCTTCAACCTGACCGCCCAAGGTCTTCAGAACACTGAGTGAAAAAGTCAGCCAAATTGAGGGGGACAAATGCAGCAGAAAAGCTACTAAAGGGTATTTACAGGGCTGGGAATCCATTCATCTTTGTTTCACTTGGTTTAGTAAAGTCAGTGTTACTTTCTGGTAAATTACCGCAACTTCACCATCCAGATCGCCTGCACGGGCTCGGGTTGCTTTGTGACAGCAAGCCCGGCCGGAACCCAACTCTACGCGTGAATGCCCCTATGAATAACTCTTTATCACTTACGTCACCACCACTTGTGCCCTTGCTGGTACTCAGGCCACCGCTGCTGCTGCTGCTGCCGCCGCTGCCCCTATCTGAAACTGCATGACCTAGATTAAAGGTTATTTGCTCAAGTCACAGAGGCAGCTCCTTTGGCTCGCCCTTGTTGGGTTGCCTTATCTGGGTTTGTCTGGACAAATCTTGGACACAAAGCGCCCATTTTGTGCTCCTCTCTGGAGATCCTGTTACAGTGTTCCAGACACGACGCGGTCCACCGCCGGTGCCTCTGGGAGCACCGGGCGTTTTGGAGGGGCTTCCTCGGCTCCGAGCATTTGATACATGTGCGCTCCTCTTACGACTCCGAGCTAGCTTTTGTGCTGCGAGCGGGTAAAATGATCAGCGAGGGGGGGGGGGGGGGGGGGTCAGATGATGTCATGCTGCGAGAATTCAGATACAACAACCTCCCGTCGCCATTACCTACCAAAGAAAATATACAAGCGGATCCAGCAGGATTTCCCTTAAGCCCATGCGCTGATTGCTATAATAATTAAATTATTGCGCAAGCCCCTTCTGCCTGTTACAACTCAAGAAACACGGGGTAATTCGAATGGGTTCAAAACAAGTTACGGTATGAGCCAGAATCACAACACTACTACTTTGTAGTACAAGTACACCGTTTGGGATACTAAGAAAAATATCATATCAAGTTGTTGCTTGTCGATGGCACCGACACATACGATATGGATATAAGAGTCGGCGACACACACGCTCGCTGAGTGTGTGAATGCAGATTCCTTGAAGATGATCTAGTGGCCTCATTCCTCCTCTGCTCCAAGGAGGACCAAGCACAAACTGAGCGCGCCATTGAGAGAGAGACTCCGAGAGAAAAGAGTAGTGTTCGCTGACCTCATTCTGACAACAAGCCCCGGGAAGAGTCTTTCCCTGGAACCGTTTCGCAACGGCACTGTTGTTTATACAGGTGGTGGGTGAGTTGAGCGAGATATGCAGGCAGCATGCATTTTGCAACACCTCATTATGAGTACTAAACATATGCGGCGTGTCAGAACGCACAGAAACACACACACACAAGCAATCTATCTCTCGGGTTTTGACTTCGAATCGTGACATTTTGGTCGGCTGTGGCCAATTCCTCCACCTCGGTTTTAAAAATTTCAAAGTCAAGTTCCTTTTTTACGCAATCCAGCAGCCGCCCAGCGCTACTATCCTCGGGTGTCGTCCAGTGTGGGCTCGCCTCCTGGAACGGAGGCCACTGGTTGGCTCGTGCATTTGGCCCGCGGGGGCCGTCTCATGCAACAACATCCACTTGGCCAGAGTTCAGCCCACGTGGAAGGCTACAATGGCCCAAAGGTGGCTAGCCAGACCATTGTTTATGCAACAGCACACCCCTGCCAGGTTAGAGGGAAAAGAGCAAGACAGCTGATAAACATGCAGGGCTCCTTCTACTTGCTCTGATCCTTCCCTGCACTAATACAGCTTAGTGTACGAAATTGTATTTGTATGTCATTCATCCGTTTTTTCTGATGTTATTGAATTCAAACCGTCTTATCGTTTGACACTTGGTAAAAAGCTGATGATTACACTTTAACGCAGCATGTTAGAACAATGCTTTTATCTCACGTTGTATTTGAGGAGATGACCTGACTTTGATGACCATTTTAGGACAACACGTGCCACACAAAATGGGAATCTGGCACCTTAATCAAAGCCATTACAACTGTACCCAAACTTAACATATTCTTCCGCACTGATGTTTGAAGGTGGAATGCAAACCCACGCATAAGTTAATGAAGCGCCTGTGTCTTATTTTTCCCACCAACCGGCACGGTGAACCAAAGCCATTACATCTCAGAGAGATTCACACACCAGCTGTTTGGTAAACATACCAAAGTAATTGTTCCAAATACCTTACTTTAACACAGATTAAATGCAATTACAGGCTGTTTATCTAACCACAACAAGTCTGTCTGCCAAAAGACAAAAAAAACCTGTCATTGTTTCTAGCGGGTTCTGCTCTGAGGCAATACAGCTGGGAATATGGTGGGGTTTTTTTTTTTCTTTTTTTCGAACGTTGCTTCCTTATATACAGGAAGGAACTTTTATACACAAACAAAGCGTAGGCCCGTTGCATAGGGAGACTATAGGGTGTGGAAAGAAAACGGTCGGTTGGCTCAGGCAAAGGTCCTCTGAGGTGAATATGAGGAATTTAGGTCAGTGCAGCCGAGACATTTAACCAGCTCAAGCCGCTGCAGCCTGGGTGGAAATAGCACGGGAGGCCAGGAAGAGGGAAACCAGTGCGTCACAGCTGCCGGCCCGATTCCAGGCCCCCCCCCCCCCCCCTCCGCCCCCCCAAAGCAAAAAAAAGAGCCGTAACTTCCCTAATGATCCCGGATCATGGACGCCGCTGACATGTCCCACCAATGCGCAGCGCCTGCACGTCACCTTTGACCCAACCGTGGGGCTGCTTACCTTTGACCCCGTGTGCACTTTGGCACATTTAGGCTTGGTGACAGTGTGGTGGGATGAATGATTGGCAAAAAAAAAATCCTTTTTAAGTTTTGAATGTGCCATCGTGAAAAGGCTTAAATCCAAGTATGTACTAAATCTTGCTGCAACACTTCTGAAATCTAGGGAAATCCTATCCTAAGGCCTGACAAATCTCTTAATATCTTAAATATTTGCCAAATCCTGATAATCTGACACTCTCTCGCTTTTGCTGCAGTCATCCCGTCACACACGACTGCGCCGCGATTCACAAACCCCCGACACACACACACACACGCACACACACACACAGTCCCACGCGCATTGTAAACAGTCTTTATTGAGACGTGAGTGCTTGTATAAACATAGCCGAGCCCTATTGAGGGTCCAGGGCCGGTCCAACAATAAGAGGGGGAAAGTTGCTGGACGTTCCTCACAGACGGTGTGTACAAAATCCAATTATCAGAGCCACGGCATTAACATTCCAGCAGTCTGGCAGGTGACTCCCCCCCCCCCCCCCCCCCCTCTCAAACCCCCCCCACCACCCCCCCATCCGTTACACCACCAGCATGGGATACAGCGCCCCGACAATACACACACACACACAGACACAGGCCTTTTCAGGCCCCCACCCCTTCTTCTTTAAGATCCCCCCCCCCCCCCCTCTAAGTATTGAGACATATATTGAGGGAAGACTGGGGAGGCAGCGGTGGGGGCACCAGCGACACTGGTCTTTTCTTCAGGAGATCAGCGCGACTAGCCTAGCAGGCAGTATCAGTCAATGGGGCATTCTTCTCGTGTGTGTCTCTGGGTGAGAATATGTTGATCGCCGATAACGTGGCTTTGATTGCCATAATGGGGAAACCACGTTTTGTTTTGAGCGTTTGCCGTCCAAACAGGGCGCGCTTTGTTAGCCGTGGGTGATGTTTGCGGCATACAAGATGCCGATTTAAAAAAAAAAAAAAAAAAAAAAAAAGGTTTAGCGGTAAAACAAAAACGTTGTTGTTTGCTATTTGGCACCCAGGGCAAGTTGATAATGGATTCAAATAAAGTCTCCGCCTTCGAAAAGAAATGCAACCGACACAGAGATCCACTTAAAGACTTACGAGGCCAAAGGTTCTGTTGCGTTTAACCCTCTGACTCCTGCAATTTGCATTATCGCCTCTCAGCATTAAACTGTCTGGTTTCGTGACGCAGTCCGACCTGCTTTTTTTTTTTTCCACATCCACGTACAGTACATGTGCCGTTTGTGATATGGTGCATGCGATCTGCCTGGCGGTCCTATCTGGCCACTATTCTGCTCTTTCCATCATGTCACCAACAGAGAAGGATTACACACAGCGTTCGAACATTACGTTACAGCAGGGCCCGGATGTCTTTTTTTAGTTGCCATTAGGGATTGATTCTCTTTGAATGATTGTGTACATTGGAAGCACATCCTCACATTTGACAAGCTCTAATGTTTAGATGATTATTGGACTTGAAACGGGAACTTTCTGTCAATCAGCTGAGTCGTCTACTAATCACATCAGTGCTACGGTACAGTGCAGCACATGATCCCTGCAGATTCGTTAAGCCCCGTCACCAAACACCTTGAGCAGGGATTAAGTTAAGAGTTGAAGGTGTGTGGGTGTGTGTGTGTGTGTGTGAGAATGTCAGTTTATGAGATCAGCAATTATTATGTGCTTTTCTGTATAATTGAGGAAATGAAAATGTTTTATCTTCCATGTGATCTGTATTCATGAGGATGTAACACCCAAGAGTGTTTTTTTTTAACGTGTTTCATGTGTTTGCTTTCTTGCTTTAATAAAATGCCTTCAGAAGTGCCCCCTTGACAGTTTTCAGTTGAAATTCTACTTCTGCTTTCACCTGCACTCCTTTCATGGCTAAGAACTCTCTACTTTAGCCCCAACAAATCTCCTTTAAATTGCTTCCATTTCTCCCCCCCTGTGTGTTGCACTGTCCTCCAGTTGCGTTGAGATGCTAGTCAAGTGTCTGGTGGCTTTCTCCACCCTTCTCCAAGAAGGCCGGCCCTCAATTATTCTTGGATGGCGGATGAAAAAAAAGTGAGTTCTTTCTTTTCTTTTTTCTTTTTTCTTTTTCATTAGCTCAGCAGCGGTTTCCCCATTCATAACAGTTGGCACTGGTTTTGCCCCGGCTGCCAGAGATCACACCCCGACCATTTTCATTTTCCTTCCATTTGTTTCATTCATGTCATAGTTTTGGCAGGGGCGGGGGGCTGCCCCGTTTTCCTGATGGTCGCCGACCCGTCAACACCCTTCTTTTGAGTGTCAAACTCCCGTTTGTGGCTTTGTTTTGCATCCGAGTGAAGGTAACAATTCACACCGGTTTGTGTCCAAGTGATTTGGACGTTTTTAAGAATTGCAGTCTTTGAATTCAAAACCCCTGCTGAAACACTCTGATGAGGAGAAATAGTTCTCACACGGAAGCATTTCCTTGGAAAGTGCTTGGATATTATTTGTGTTCTCGAGAAGCATAGTTATCATTCCTTGGTCTTTGTAGAGTATGTTATCCCACAACACAACACAACACTTTTTACAGCACTCTCCGCCTCACACTTTGGGGTGCATTACGCAGTGGATTCAGCTATCTGGAACCCCAAGAAACAGCAGTTTATCATTATACAACTACTGGAAATATGCCCACTGACAGGAACGCTATATCCCACGTACGCACAAGCGCATTGCTCCCCCCCCCCACCCACCCACCCGGTCAGTAACCACTTTGCTAAATCTAACGAGCGCAGCTGCGTCCGCGTGTTCTAACGCGGGCCCACAAGACGCAGACGCGTGAGCTCCCACAGCGCATGTGACCGTCCCGGGGGGGCGCCAACGCTCTCCCCGGGCGCTGAAACCGGATCCCCAGCGAACGTCGGTGCGTCAAAATGAAAAACCAGGGTACTTTAGCGCGGAGAACCCGAGCTGCCGGGCATACTTCTAACCCGAGCGTGCCTCGCGGCGCTCCCGGGCTCCCATCTGAACGGAGTTACGGGTCTGGCTAACAGGAGTGCAGAAGAGAAGGGTCTCCTGGGGCAGTTGGCCCAGCAAGCGGGACCAGAGGATGGCTGCGCCGTGGATTAGGGCCCCACAGTGGTCCATTGTTAATTGGGCGCCATGTGTGAAAGCTACAGAGAGATTAGTTTGTACAGCTGCTGCCATTTGTCATAACTGCCCTTAACAAGGCACACATGGAAACCCAAGTTACAGCCAGAGGTTTTACAGAAAAAAAGGGGAGAAAAATGTCTGGCGAACATTGGAGAGTCACAGACGCGCATTAGCAGATGAAGATGTTCCTGGGATCCCATCAGAGATGTTAAGCTTGAGCGTTACTCCTTTGGCCATCTTTAGGTCAAATGGGGTCATTATCATAAACTGCTCAAAAAGCTACCTTAAGCTATGTGAAGTGCAGTGAGAAGATCAGCTCCAAAAAAAAAAACTGACTTAATCTTGTTTGGCCAAATTCCCCCCCGGTAATGTTGGCTTAAGAGAGGGAGGCAGGAGACAAGTTATTTTTTGTTAAAAAAGCCGCAGTGTAATTGAGGGGCTGTAGGTCTACGCACATGTTGGAGGCCTAATTACAAACCTGACTCGGTAATTCCGGAACAAGCTTTTAAAGCGCTCTCACTTTCAATTTTTTTTTGCCCAACAGATGCCGGAGAACTGTTGTTATTGTGAGACGTTGCGGTTCATTAAACCCAAATGCAGTCTTTTGAGCGCGCAGGTGAGCATTAATCTCTCTACAAGTTCTCTACACTCACATGCGTGTGGATGGTGAACATGTGTCCCTGTGTGTGTGTGTGTGTGTGTGTGTGTGTGTGTGTGTGTGTGTGTGTGTGTGTGTGTGTGTGTGTGTGTGTTTGCGTGTAACACAGCAACGTTACCAGCTGGAGCCTTGTGCCTTTGAAAAGAACGGGGCCAGTTCTGGAGATTTTCTGGAGCCAGATCATATAGCATTTCAGCTGGCACCATGGCAACGAGCCCTGTTCTTCCCCAGTAAAAAATACCTGGTTTTATTAACCATCTTGTTAGTGCGGCAGCCGGCTTTAATCAAAAGGTTCTGGGCTTGCTTGGTGCTAGAACAAGATGTTACACGGCAGCCAACAACTTCAGCATCAGAGTTTCCTGCTGGTTAAAGAAAATCATCCATATATCTAAATTAATATGGAATTAAATTTGTCCAAAATGTTTATAGCAATATAAAGGTAGTTCTGATGTTCTAGGCGTGCATATTATATTCGTGCCACGACTCCATTTCATTCTCGCATATCTACGGTATGTAGAAATCTCTAAAGAAATATGAGGGAGCGGTGTTTTTTTCCATCCATTCACTGTACCAGGTAGTTGTTTTAATGACTTGATGGAAAGTGGCAGTGTGAAATCATGTCTGTCACAATGGAGGAAGTACCTCGGTAGAAAATCTGTAACACCTGCTGCTGGGTTGGTGATTCTGAAGATCAACAATGTGTTTATATTTCCTCTCTTTCACTCACTCACTTTATACAGTACAGCTTAAAGATGGGAAAAAACAGCTCTTAAAAAATATGAGTTAATTATTTCTAACTTTCCCTGCGTTCTGTTCTGTAAATGTTCTGCATCGGTCAATAAAGACAAAATGAAGCTGAATATATGGCATCCTGTGTTGATTTGGAGTTGGTTTCTAGATTCGCGAGCCTTTTTGAGAAGTGAACCTGGCATATGTGAGGGAGGAGTGGAAGCCCTTGGGCTAGCTTTGACAACTCAATGGGGCTCTGATGAATCCGTCCCAAGCAGGCCATTCCCAAGCCCCAGACAGCATATCCCCTCTTTGACCCGCTGCACTGACATTAGAATAAAATCCTCTGGGGGGATTCGCCCACCTCGCCAAACAGCAACACGCCCACCCAAAAGTACACTTACACTGGCGGGGGCCCTTTTCTTTCTCCGTCCCGCTCAGGTCTTGTCGGGCCGTCACAGTGATGGGCCGTACTGTACCGCCGCACAAAGGAACAGACAACCATCACTCTGGGCCACTGATCGACCTTGTCTGGACTGAAAAGACTTTGATGGGGCAAAACAGGGTGGGGGGCGGGGGGGGGGGGGTTGCTGCACAGAGAAGTTAGTGTCTCCTGGGCAACCACTGCGATTGTCTGTCCCTGCCTAAAGTTCCCCCACCTACTACCCCTTCCCGTTTTTTTTTGTTGTTTTTTTTTCTTCCCTTCATTGGTTACTCAAAAGGCTCCTTCCTGTGTGAAGGGGACTTGCTTTTTGCATGGGAGTCTCAGTCTGCTACTCGAGGGGGCTTTTATCCTGGTTGACTTGGGGGGGGGAAAAGAAGAAAAAAAGAAAAAAGAAAACGGGAGGTCAAAAAACATCTTCCCGTGAATTCTCCTCCTCCGTCCCTCTATGCGCTACGGACCCTGTAGTCGTCTAACACGAGCAGTCTAGCGCGCAACTGGGCCAACAGTTAGTTTTTCTAGCGGTTGTGGAAAAAGAAGAGAGAGCAGTCATTGGATGGAGAGAACTCAGGCTGCAGGGAGGGCCCGCTTTGTGAGGCAGGACAGTGAGGTACAGTGTAGTGCCTGGGACAGGGGGTGAATGTACCCATTTGTCTTCATTCGGGAGGGACGGCAGACAGGGTGGGGGGGGTGGGGAATCTATCCGGGGAGGAGTGGGAGGTGCCGGCCCTCCAGTCAAGTGGCCTCAGGGGGATTTGAAATGCATTTGGGGGTCCTCCCCCGAAAGCCTGGGAAAGTGTGGTGAAGCTGAGATCTTAACCATAGACTAATGACACAAACTGCAGCCCTTGACCGAGTGCAGCCACGGACGCAAAATTGAGCCTCCTGCTGAAATACACAAGAAAAGCCCTTTCAACACAATGCCTGTGCCTTAGAGTGCCAAAGAAAGGACATGTCCCATTTTTTTTTTTTTTTTTTGACGGCGCAAACTGTGACACAAGCAAATTAAACACACTGTACTAGAGGCAAAGGAGGGAGTTGTAAATTTAGTTGAGAAAGAAGGAATTCACATTTCTCAGTGGCCTCTGCTCCGAGTTGCCTCGTTTCCATGGAGATTTATGTACACATGGCACACAAAAGAGGGCCGAGGAGGTAACACGGCCTGTTTAAGCCTTGAGGTATTTGCTGGAGCAAAAAACCCTGCTGCTAATAACACAAGCCTCACACTGAGCCAGGCAACCTGGCTGCACTGCACCCAGGTCGGGGTTTGAGAAAGAACAGGGGGGGGGGAGAACGTCAGACGGAGATCACAAACCAAACCAGGGACCCATGCCATTGAGAGGGAATGAAAGTCAGCAAGTAAGCAAGAAAGAAAGAAAGAAGGCTGAGAGATAAGAAAGAAAGACCACAGCAAAAAAAAAACATAAATAGCTCCCGGGTTAAGAGAGAAAGGATCGGGAGGACATTTAGTGGGAAGCGGAAATCAATAAGGCAAGCGGTGAAGCTGGGAGGGAGTTCTAAGTGGATTAGATTGAGAGAATGTGTTCGATAGGTTATGGCTCTGACAGAGAGGTAGCCAGACACCGCAGGCTCTATTGCATACTAATAAGGAAGCCAGAATGGAAGCCGAGCACCGGGTTGAGCAGTTTAGCCTGAAGGTTTTTTTTTTTTTTTTTCTATATGGCTCTGGAGTCATCGGTTAAGGTTTTTCCCAGGATTCGCGTTTCCCGGCCCTGCTCGTTTTGTTCAGGGCGCTAACGGTTGAAATTCACGCCAGAGCTTCCAGAGGAAGGGGCCGTCTCTCGTCTCGCCCAGGAACATTTTTAATTAAACGCTGCTTAATAAGTCGACCAAAACAGGAAGACAACGAGTAGTGTCCTTAGCGCTGTCTTCTTACAACAACAACAACAACAACAACGACGACATTTTTTTTTTTTTCACACTTCTGGCAGGAACCCAGCCCGGCCCTCTCTCTGGCCGAGCGCCTGGGCCCGGGACAGCTGTCATGGTGGTGGTTTCTGGCTTGAGGGAAAGCCAGGAAGTGCGAAAAGAGAAAAAGCGACTGGGAAAAAAAAAGAGAGCTCGGGCCGCACAGTGGGCCTGCAGGGGTGATTCCTGATGGCATAGGAGGATAAGGAGGGAGAGACGTTGTGCCGAGTCACAGGCCTCCACCGTGACCTCGGGGGGGGGGGGGAGTCAGGCCTCCGCACTGGCCGCCCCCGACCCGAGGCGGCGGCGCGGAAAACGAGATGCGGCACGGCTCTCCCCCCCCCCCCCCGCGCGCGCAGCCTGGTGAGCAGGAGGTGGCCAATCTCTCTCTCTCGGAGATAGAGGGCAGCCACACGACCCGGCTCAAGGGACCGGAGACGGGGGGGGAGTCAGTGGTACCAACTCCCCCTCACTTAGGCCAGTGAACCAAGGGACCACCGGCCAGAACAGGAGTCGTGGCGGGGGAGTGGAGGACAAACAGTTGCCAAAGGACCACCGGTGATCTTGCGACCGCTGCGGTTTGACCCCGATAGAGGAGGTCATAAAGGAGGTGTGTGTGTGTGTGTGTGTGTGTTACACCCCCCCCCCCCCCCCCTGACAAAAAGTCTTCCTCCTCCACGTGCCTAGGGCCCGTAACGGCGCGTTTTCACTGATCTGTTTTGCTCAATTAAACTTCAGAGGACACGCCGTCACATCTCTGTGAAAAAGGTCGCGACCCCCAGGGGCAGGGGTTAAGTCGGCCGCTCTTAAAACAAGGTCTCCATTAACACGGCGGCGTGTTTTCGGGGGTAATCCATCCATTTCCACAAACTATCGTGACAGTGTGAAAAAGAAGTTACACCACCTTGGGTTGGGGGTGGGGGGGGGGGGTGTCAAGGTAATGATGTTTTATGGGCGTGTTAACTTTCAGCGGCGGAGTAATGGGAGAGCTGCTAGACCTTGACTCTTTAGGTCTCCCGTTGGACTACCTCAGGGTTCTGTTACTGGTTAGAAGGCAGCGACGGGCTGGGACCGAAAGTGTACACTCTCAATTCTTCAATCGGCTCGCTTGTGTAGCTCAATTAACAGATATCGTTCTATTTTCATGTTGCATGAATTGCAGACATGTGTTAAGAAAAAGAGATTGAGATTTTGCATGTTGGCTACATTCCTATTTGTTGAGGAAGCAGTGACGTGTAGGTTTAACAAAGCCAAATACGCACGCACAAGTCACACTGTGTTACGTGTTCCAACACGACCATTGTCTCCGCGTTTCCTTAGAACTATTCCACCCAGCTGCCAAACTGGATATGCCATATATGAATGCATGTCGAGAGAGGCGAGGATTCAAATAGGGGGCAAAAAAAAAAACGAATTTCACTTGATGTTTAATAAGATAACGATAAAACATTGGAGTATAAAGGCCGTGTGTGTGTGTGTGTGTGTGTGTGTGTGTGAGAAGCCAGGGACCTGCATTGAACACGGCCTGCCAGTTGGCACAATGGATGCCACAACCCCCACCCTCGCCCCCCCCCCCCTGCCCGCTTCCCAGCGGACATTCATCTGGGCATGCACATGGGTGCTACAGCCCTGCCTGCCTAAACGCGTCTGTGCCCCAGAACAAGGGGGCTGAGTGGCCCCCTCTAAATTCACACAGCGCACTCACTGCCAACCCACCGACCTTTTCCCAGGCGCCACAATGGAAAACAAATACCCGGTGAACTTATTGATTTTTGCCAGGAAGGAAAATAATAACAAGAAAATCCGTTAAATTATATTTTTTATCCAATGACAAAGTGAGCCACTGCCAGCATGCAGGACGAGGAAAACAATGACATTGTTGTTTTTTTGGTTGTTTTTTGTAAATTCGCGCAACAAAAGAAAAACGATTCTGTTTCAGAAGGAGCCGTTTGCTTGTTTCTTTGGGTTCACTTGTTTGTTTGTTGGTTGGTTTGTTTTCGTGGGGTTGCCGCGGAACAAAGGCGGCGGCGGCGGCGGCAGCGGCAGCGGCAGCGGCTGCCATTCTGCCACTGTCAAAAAAACAACTTTCCAACGCGCCCACTGCATTGCGGATGCCAACCAACGAATCAAAGGCACGCTGCAAGCAGACAAAGAGGGTTTGATGCCAACATCTAACAACCATTACTGGTGATTTGCCTGCCTCCTTGGCACGGCGCAAAACAAAATGGCGCCGCACCACACGCTGCCGCAGTACGGCTGCATTGACTGGAGGTGGGCACCGCTCAGAGGGAGAAAAAAAAAAGAGAAAACGACGCTTTAGCTTGCGAAAGCCCGAAGGGGGAGAAAAAGCATGGCCGTCCGCATGATGCCAAAGTTTCAACCCTCACACACAAAAAAAAAAAAAAAAACTGTAAGAAATCGTTTTCATCCGTAACGCAACGATGTGTCCAACATTTATGGCCGCCATTTATTATAAAAACTCAAATGAATCACACATTTTTTTTTTTTTTAAATAAAAGCTGGTAAAATAACTTGAAGTGCATTGTGCATTGATAGGGGCCGTTCTCGACTCGGTGCTCGGAGCAGTTCAAAAAATGAGGCAGATGCAAACCAGGGAAGCGGTGGCATCCTACAAAAGACACAAAAGAGGGTCCGGTGCCAACCCCGGTGCCAGTGGCAACCATTATTGTCAGTGTGCTGTGCCTTCTGCTTTCCCTGGCACTTACCAAACAACAAAATGGCGCTCAGGGTTGGATGATAATGAGCTAGCTACACCGCCGTTTCTCCCGTCAATAGCAGCGCGTTTGGTGCCTTATTCGGTCAATAGGTTTAATACAGGGGAATTTGAGCAGCACAACAGAGGGCATTCCTGTGGGCAAAGTTTAGTGAGAGTGATTTAAGACTGAAATGTCATTTTGTTTTTTTTAAAAACGTTTTAAAAGAGATGTTACATTTGGTCCAAATAAAAAAAAAAAAAAAAAGTTACTTGGAAAATTTACAGCATTGAACTAAACATTTTTTTCTGAACTCGTGTGTTAACTGTTGTTAATTACGATTCTTTTTAAACTTAGTGTGTGTAAAATGAAAAAGTGTCTCTTCAACAATTCCTTTTCTAAATAATTTCTACATATTGGCCTGATTTGCCCGTGTTAGAAATTGCCTGTCATGTTTTGGTAAATGCCCATATTTCATTAGTGCGGGCCAGTCTTATGGTAGTGTATGAATGGGAAATATAAATTGCAATAATTTAATTTGGGGGAAAAAAAGGCAGGCTGGCTCTGAGAAGGCTTTAACACATCTCATTTAGAAATGTGCATGTCAAAACCTATTCCAGTACCTGGCACCACATTTTTCTCCACCTCTTATTAACCACCGAGCTGAATAAAAAGCAGGTTTCAGTCTCCGCATCGAGCGCATCGCTGTGTCCGCAAAAAGGCTTTCATGTCAAAGAAACCGGCTTTTCGGGAATTAAGAAAAGCCGGATTTCGGCGCCAACGCGATCACACGCATGATTTATAACACACACAATATCGTTAATATCCTGAAATGTTTGGCCGATATTACAAAAGCCCTACTTAGGTCGACTCATAACGTCAGTGCTAAGCAGCATTGTGACTTACAGCAACTCTTATATTAATAAGATCATTTTGCTATTTGATTTTTTTAAACGGGGGGAAATCTACATTTAAAACAGTATTGTTCCATTGTGATTTTAGATGGAAAATACTTTCAAAATGACACGTTATAATACATAAAAGTGGATGATAAGGACAAAGGCAGTGTTGCTGCTTCTTTTCTTTTTTTAACTATAGAAACGAGAACCAGATGTTTTTATTATTAAAGCTATAAATAAACACCACAACTGTAATAACAAGGGCTCAATAGGAATCCGGTGTTACTGGTACATACACTTGGTATTTGTAAACACATTACTGGTGGGTTCACTTTAATTAATCTACACAGCAACTTTTCCTATTTGTCATCACTTAATATCCAGACAAACAGAAAAAATATGTAACTGTGTGTGTGTGTGTGTGTGTACGAGATACCGAATAATTACTGAACACGCCGCTGGAGCACGGCAGAGCAAAGATTGTTTTTTTTTTAAGTAATGAGTCATGCTCGAGCCACGTAAAGACGTACGCTGCGTATGCACAGCGCTGACTATCGAGTTCCCCGTGTTTATTTGTCTGGCAACTGTAGTGGTAGATTTCAGCCGGTCTCAGAAAAGACTGCCAAAAAGAAACACATGTGACCCCTGACCTTGCCAAGCCATCATTCACACATGCGCGTTTGGCCCGGCACACACACACACACACACACACACACACACACACACGCGTGCGGTAAAACAGACACACACACACACACACACGGAGCGTGAGCTTTCAACGTACCTTGGTCCTGGACATAGTACGCTAGAAACAAGTCCAGCTCCTTGACCGATACTGTTATGTGGTGTGGCTGGACACAAAGTGCTGGGTTGGTGCAATGTTGAGACTTGACGAGGCGCTCGCCGTCCGTACTTTCCAGAGGGATGCCTTTGAAGAGGATGACCATCACCAGGTCCAGGCGCCAAACTTTGTCGGCCTGCCTCAAACAGTCGATCCGGCGGATCTTGCCCTTCTGGTCCGGGTTGGACAGCACGCAGCACGGGTGCTTCTTGCCCGTCACGCTGAGGACAAAGTCCTCCCGGTACTCCTGGCGAATGTCCTTACGCAGCTTGGCCAGCAGCCTGGACGCCCACTTCTGCTTCACCTCGGGCTTCTCGCTCAGGAGCTCGTCCTTCACCGCGCGCTCCTCGTCCTTGGACATCCTCTTCTCGTGCTTCTTGAAGTACTTGCGTTTTCTGGCCTGGAGGTTAAACCACGTGTAAGCGATGGCGCGGACGTGAGGGAGGAGTGCCTCGATGAAGGGATGAAATTCATCCTGGATGCGTTGTGGGGGGGGGGGGGGGAGAGAGGGGAGAAATAACGTGTCATTAAACGTAAAAAAGGGAAGAGGCCGCCGACCCGAGGCAGCGTGGTCAGAGCAGACAAACACTATAATCCCGGAGCGCCATGTGGGCAGGCTCAACGGGTTTTTACCATTTTAGATTCATCAGGCACGACGATGGACGGTTTATGTCAACTGCCACCGATCCTTTTGAGCGACCCCGCACCCCGCTCCCCATTTGCCCAACTAGTCTCCACGGATCAAACGACGTGACACGGAGCGCGTAGGGCCCCCCCCCCCCCCACCCCCCCGAGTGCGGCGCAGGCCCCCGAAAAAAAAAAGGGAAGTGAGGGAGATTACCATTGGCCCGGCACAGGCGAAAACCGCCCCGTTATGCCGGCTGCGTGTTAAAAATGCATTGAAAACACACAGAGGAGAACGGCGGAGTATCAAAAGCCATCCGTGGAAAGGTATTTGCCGAGGTTGACTTGGGACACTCATGCCGGGGGGGGGGGGGGGGGTTTGAGATTAACACACTTGCTCATCTTCATTCCAAAAACCTGAGCGAGTCACATGAAAAGCGTTGGCCTACTTTCCGAATTGGCTCCTTTATCTAAAGAAATGTAAATAATGGAACTTTTTTTTTTTTCCTGATAATTATCAGACTGATTTTAATAATGTAATGAAATTCTTTTCAACTTTACAAATGTTATACACATAATGTGTATAATACTTTAAGCCACATTATCTTTAAGACTGAAAAATGACTGCCAGTCACATTCGACCGTATATCTTTTCATCATCAGCAGTAGAAAAGGCTAAATTCCGACATTTCTAAATCAGTGTTTTTCAATAATAACACTTACATTAAGTCTAAAACGGAACTGAACAATCCAATGTCTTGTTTTTTTTTTCTTTTAGGGGAACTCATTTCTTCAAGTGGGGAAGATTTTGAACTTTTGAAAATTACAGCAGCTCCGAGTGACACGTGTAAAATTGGGGCCCATCCACGTTACAGGTCATTAATATGTCAATGTAATAAGTGAGAGCAGCTCCTTCTGAGCGGGCGTTTGAGGAGTTAAACCACATATTGTTCTTTTTCGTAGGCGGCCAGGCAGGCGGGCTTTAGGAAACCACAGAAATCCACTCCCTATCTGCGCCTGCCGCTCTGAGAAGCCACATTTCTGCTCTGCACTTTTGAGCCAATAAAACCGTGCTCCATTACAGCAATGTCAAACTAGAATCATTCGTTAAATAAATATTTAATTCTCTACAGATGGCTTTGAAATGTATTATATTTACTGTGGATGCTAAATACTTATCCATAGTCATTTAGAGCCATAAACACACGAATTGAGATGCGCTTTAAATGTCATATCGCCGTAATGTGGCCAATTAAAGTGACAAAATGAAGCAAATCTGCTCGGCAGCAAGTGTGTCTTAAGTTCTTTTCACTCCCGGTTTTCCTGTTGAAAAAACACTTTATATATTGTGTTAATTTTCTTCTGCCAGTCCACAGCCAAATGCTGTAAAGACAAATGACTTGGCCATGGGCCTTTTTCGCAGTGCACTTCTGCCGGGGCCATAAAAGCACAATCCTCTTAAGCACAAACTAAACCACATCTCAGTCAATCGCTTACTTATGCCAAGTAAAATATAAACAGTAAAACTGAGTCAGCCAAAACAGTCAGCGACTCCGTCCCACCGCTGAAGCAACCTTTATCACGCGTTGTGATCTTCCTTCAGTGGCGTTATCTTCGTCCAACTTGCAACTTCCCCCAAAAGTATAGGGGTTTTACTATGAATAGAAATACAATTGATAAAACGCAGCTTCGGCCAGGTTGTTAGCAGTGCGTAAAAGGTTATTGGAGGACGCAAATAAACTAATTAAAGCCGAGAAAAAAAATGTGCCTACGTGCGCCAGGGCCATTAAAACGACAGTCGTGGAATGCTTTCATAAAAATATTTTTTACGCATAACTTTGAGGACGCAACGTGCGTATAAAAGATTGGCAATTTATCGGCGGCTTTTAAACCACCGAGCGGACTAATTGATGGCATTTTAAAAGAATCTGAGATCCCGAAAATAAAAAGTCAACTCAATCGTGGCACAAACACGTGCGTTTTTGGATATCCGGACTGAATCTCTGATTGGTTCGAACGCGACACTTTACCCCTTTACGAAACTCGTATTTATTATGAAAGTATTTTGCCGAGCAGAGCTGAAAACTGCACGATCCCGACGCGAGCAACAACAAAAAAAAAAAAAAACTTCCAAATCGTCAGATACATTTTGTACGACAAATGTGCAAACCACAGCAATAACATGTATGTATATATATATATATGTATAGTTTTAAAAGACACACAAATACCTGAGTGAGACAAATTGGAGAATACATGACGAGACGGCAACACAAGACGTGAGTGTACTTGGACTGATTCCTCTGATCACTTTATCGCGCCATTCCTGGACCGATGTGCACCGTGCAAGACTGTGGAGCAGCTCTCCGCGTAAAACGAGAAGCGGTTATCCAAGAACATCCGTTAATTTGTGCGATCCAAAGATTGTCTTCTCCGCAAAGCGCGAGAAAGAGAGAGGGAGGGAGGGAGGGAGGGAGAGGGTGGGGAGGATTCTATGCAGGAGATGTTTTTAAAGTTGACATGCAGGTTAAAAATAAAAATTAAAAAAAAAATTAAAAAGCGCTGGCAAGTTGAACTCGTAGAACCGGTGCGCGCGGGTCCGCTGCGTACTCCTCGAGCTACAACGCGGGCTCCGTCTGCGCGTCTCGGCGCTGTGATGTGTCGCTCATAAAAGCACTGTGGGAAGCTTCAGAGTGCATTCACACGAGTGTGTGATGTTCACCCCTTGCTTTAACCACGCTTGATGTGAAATCGACCGGTGCGCCTTCGGTCCTGCGCAATTCCAGCAAATCAGACTCAACTTTTTTTCACCCACGTAATTACACACACTCCGCCTCCTCCTCCTCGTCTCCTCCTCCCCCTCACACACATCCCCTATCCACAATCCAGCACCTTTTTCTACTCCTTGGCTATTTGGATAGACACCATACATTAGCATTTTCCTCCCAACTCCAGCAGATTGTATTTCTTATACGTGCGCTTTGGGGACTCTGGAGAACAGTCTCGGTCACATAAACAGAACGGGGACATTTCTACCCTTTAACCCCCGAGCTACGTGTCCACTAAATGGGATCAGCCCTTTTCCAGTTTAGATAATTCAGTGTCTGTGTACAGTAAAGGGGGAAAAAAGTAGACACAGAGCTACTGTCTTTTGTATACTTTGTGTATAAAGACACAAATGACCTCGCTTTAAAATGTCCTGAAAAGTCCCAGAAAAAATTTACAATAAGACAAATATGATATTTTTGTTGAATGCATTGTCTTTTAAAGACAATTATACATGTTAAGGTTTCTGCTATACAATCAGCCCGCGCTCCCACACAGACGGCAGAATAATAATAATAATAAAAATAAATAGAAAAGACTTGGCTCGAAACTTTGTCACGTTACAATTAGTGCATAGAGGGGATGCTGTTTAAAGATTGACTTTTAAAATGGCCGTGTCGAGTCGCCCCACAGTGAAGGCAAAGCCCGGACAGCGCACTGCTCTTCAATGGGACAGCTTTTTAAAGCGCTCACAACGGATATAACATGTGATATAACGACGAAAAACCTAATGCAGGAGAGACTGGAAGTTAAACCATTGTCACTTTGCTGCTGCGCCGTGTGTGCGCGCGCGCGTGCGTGTACGTGTGCGCACGTGCGTGCGCGCGCGCGCGCGTGCGTCCCACAGAGCTGTCAGCGGTCCGCGTAGAGCTTCATCTGCCAGCTTAAGGGGAATGGGACGGTACACTGCAGGCTGCCGGAGGATCCGTGCCAAGTTTAGTCCCCTACGATTTGGCCCCGACCGCGCAAGAGTGTGGTGGTGCGCGTTGAGTCAACACCCCCCCCCCCCCCAGCAACCGTTTCATGGACAGGACAGTTTTTACAGAAAATAATAATAATAATAATGATTGCATGACAAATATTATCATCACCGTTATCACAACACTTGAAAGCAATAAGAACGCGTGATCACGTACCATTGCACTGTACTGCATGGATTAATGGGGAATCCTGGAGCCCGGGTTGAAACACACACACAAGCCGGTAGCTTCACATTTCTCAAGTTCAACTTTGTGCTTTGGAGGGTTTTTTTCTCTTGCAGTGCTCGAAAAAAAAAAAAAAAAAGTCAATACCGGAAGACAAGTCTTTGCCGCGGTTCACAAAAGTTGGGAGCACCTCGCGGTTTTTTCTCGTTTTTTTTTAAGTCTTGTTTTCCTTCCTCTTCAAGTCTTACTTTTTTGGATCGGGTTTTTTGGGGTTGTTCAGTGAAGTTGAACGTGATCCAGAAGAGGCTGAGTTCTCGGCTCTGGGCTGGTCTCCGCCTTCACTTTCACTGTCTGGCTGGCTGCCGCCCCTCCGGCTCTGTCAAGCTGGACTGTCAAACTAGCCATCATTATAACCAGAGAACTTCCGGTGTGACGGTTTCAAAATAAAATAACTAGAATAAGAAAAAGGCCTTTTCTCTTATAAAACCCATGGATATGAATCATGAATAGAATGACGATCAATGTGAATATAGTGGATGAACGATAGACACATTGATTCACACATATTTCCGATGCAGACTAATGTTTTCACACAATAAGAGGAACTTTAATCTGATGGATTTAGACTTTGTTCATCTCACAGAAGAATAGGCTAACCTAAAAAATCACAAAATTGTAGACAGTTATTACTTTCCACTGGAAAATGAGGTATTTGTTTTGTGATGTTCTTCTTCATGTACATATATACCATTATGTAGCTAGATGGAAACTAATAATATCCATACCCCAATTATAAACAATTAATGTAATAACTGGCCGGATAACATATATTTTTTTTAATCCCAAAATGAGAGAAAATCTACCTCTTAATTTGAAAGCAAAAACTCAACCTTTACCGGGTATCAACCAGTGGTTTCCGCAGAGCTTGACACAGCTCTGTTTCGTAAGTCTTTTGCATTCTTGCCTCTCATTGGTCAGTACTAGTGGCCCCGGGACTCTCTGCCCTGGGCCCCTCACTTCCGCTCCTCTGACGGGCCGATTGGGATGTAAGACCCACAGCCCGAATAGCTGTGTGGTCAAAGACTACTGGTGGAAATCACTGCAGTTATTACCGCGACACTTAAATTGGATTATCATGATTATTATTGTTGTCATGGCTATTTTGCTATAGTGACTGTAGATGAAAACTAGATAATGTCCACACACATTTAGGCGTTTCCAATAAATAATAATTTCATAGGACAAGCTGCAAAACATGTTAAGACCAAATATATCCCAAATGGTACTGTGATAAAAACACGTTTTCAAAGGTAATTATTTTGAAATGCCATGATTGCTACATTATCACAGAATGATTTCCACTATCATTAAAACGTAATTCCCTCAATCAATCAAAAAATGAACAACAAAAATACAGTTGAAAGCACTGATTCTGGCAGGCCATTGTTCTACAATAAGGTATATTATATATTGTGATCTCATACATTAAGTAATTGGTCACAGTGTAACAGTGATGACGGTTGTAGTTGGTGTTGTAACAATAAGTCAGTCTTGGTATAAAGCAACGTGATGGTGCAGTGGTGCCAGTGCAGTTGACTGATGTAAAACGGAGTACAAGGACAATAGATTTCCCTGCTCTCTCGTCACTGTTATCGTGACATTAACAGAGTACACGCTCTATCTAAAAATGCCCGTGCCGTCAAGTGGGTCCAGTATCTACACCACACACACACCTCGTGATCCGTTTTGATTCACTTCCAAAAACAATTAGGCTGAGAGCAATCAGGCGCGGAACAAATGGCTATAAATGGCCAATCAATAATCATTTCCAGGCTAAATTCAGACTGATGTTGCTGGTGTGTCTTTGAAAACCCTCCTTTAACCTCCCACAAAATGGACACGTCAAGCATAACTAATATGATTTGGAGTACTTAGCTATTCCCCCATACTCGTGCGACAATGTTGCATTTTTTGAATTTAAAGATTTTAAGATAAAATACCATTATTGTCACACACACACACACACACACACACACACACACACACACACACACACACACACACACACACACACACACCCTAATTCTGTCCTCTCTTTGCCTCCATTTACCAAGCATTATCTCATGCCAGTCCACTGGTGCACGTGACACGAGCCTTCCCTCATTCAGAAGCCATCTCTCTGAATGAGGATATACTGCCCCCATGTGGTCACAAACGTGCACGCGAGTTTCTTGTGGAGGTGCAAGGGGAGTATTAAACCTGAGGTGCTCTTTATTTGTAGCTCTCATCTGAAAAGCTTTTTAATTATCGGACACAACGCTTAAGGGAGAGTCATGAAATTGTTTTTTTTTTGTGTGTATTTCTCCATTGCAGGACTTTGGCACCATTCGGCTGAATGAAAAAGACACAAAATTGTCAGTCCATATTATACAATATGTTTGAGAAAAAACAGGAAAATATGAAACAAAACCAAATATTAATATTGCTTTGCACATATGCATGGCAGGAAAATATCAATTTCATGAACAATAACATTAACAAAGGTTCCTTCTTGAAATCTCCTCCCAGAATAACCTGAGCCAGCATCCACAATAACGGTCTTTTTTCACCTTAAGGTGGCAACACACGAGTCCTGTCACTGATGTGACCGTCTGCGTCATCCGGTCAGAATCTACTACTAATTATAACAAGATGCTGTACTTTTAATATACTGAAGTCTTGTCAGAAAATAAAAACAAACAAACAAACAGGGATCTCAAACTTGTTTTTTCCAAAATAGGCTGTGAAGTGCTAACCTTACCAGGCGACTATTATTTCTTCCATCACATTAGTGTTGTTCTAACAACCGATTTATGTGAATAATGCTCCTTTGTTTGTTAGGCTCAAATTGCATGATCACACAGTGATGACATTTCCTTTCAATTACATCATTTCCTTTGGGCACTTCACAACAGCTGCTAAGACAGCAGGTCTGCTGGTCTCCGCTAAATCCTTCAAATCGTTAATCTTGACACAAACTTTGAATTGAATGCTATTTCTGACCGTGACACACTTTGCATCATGTTTTTTTTTCCCCCGCACTAAACACAAAGGTTCTTTCTTTACAAACTGATTCAAGAGGTTTGTATCTTCCTATTAAAAATAAATCATGAGTTAACAACGCATTTATTATAAACATGTTGCTATTAGAATATCTTGAAAACAAAATAGCGAAGAAAGCAACGGCTTGAGCAGAAAGGGTCAATTCTCTGAGCTCATGAGCGTACGGAGGCAAGCCGAAAGGCCTCCTCTTAAATTGCTGAGACTGAGCCCAATAAAAGCTTCCCTGTATCCGTGCGAGTAAATAAATATTCAGAAAGAAACGTCAGCCTGCGTTGCCTCTTCAGCATGGGAAAGGCGCGGGCTGGAGAAAGGGCTCTTTGTCTGACACTATCAAATTAACACTGCAGAGGTTGGACAGATGGGTGCACGTTTGAGGCATCGCTCCAACACTGAAGAGAGGCGGAAAAGTTCACTTATTGATTTTGGCAAATAAAAAATAAAAAATGTTCTCCATTTTGATCCCTCCTGGGGTTCAAATCCGTTCCTCCTTACAGTGTCACTGGGTCCAGAGCACTAAAAAAGGCTTCTGGCGTTGGGGATAACAATTATTTCCATATTAATGTTACCCAACTACTTAACTCACTAGCTTATGTAACATTGCTTTTAAATGTGACATGTGAAGTAAAGCACGGCAGTCAAATTTTTTTACATTGAAATAGCCTTTTTTCACAATATCCCTCACATCTGCAAATAGATCTACATCTCTACGTGAGCACACACACAAAGAACTCGATCCAAAACGATGTACAATAAATTCAGCAGGATTGATATTTACTAAACATGGGCATTTACAGACATGTTTTTTTTTTTACCCCAACAGATGTCAGAAGTCAGCATGACATTTTGGAAAAGGTCACAACAGTGGAAAGAAGTTAACTTAGCTTCGTGGGCGATGTTTTCACCTAAACATGTAATTTAAGAGGAACAAAGTCAAGAGGAAAGAGGCCCGCTTACCATCCACCAGGTCTTTGCCGACGCGTCATAGCAAAGCTGCCATTTAACGGACCTCTCGGCCAGCTTCCCAGCCATCGCCGCGCTGCCGGCTGTCATCGCACGCATCCCCCTGGGTGGACAGGACACCTAATCAAAGGGGCATCAGTGGTGGCATGCTGTGCCTCATGTAGGCCGCTCCCTGTGGACGTTGCATCATGGGAAAAAGAAGAAGAAAAAAAAAAAAGAAGAAAAAAATTCAGCGACACTCTTGACCAGTGACTTGAACCTGACTGTGGTAATTAAAAGAGCCTTGACCCCTGCAACCCCCCACCATCCTCCTACACCGACCCCCCTCCTCCCAACCCCACCCATTCCAACCCCACCCACCACGGCCGACCGTGCCGGGAAGCAGCTTGACATCACCGTGTGGCACCCAGACAAGTGTTGTTGTTTTTTTTTTTTTTAGAGAGTTGAAAAAAAAACGTTTGTTCCCATTCAAAGCTGGTCCAGTGTGTAACCTAAGGAGCGGGCCCTGTGAGAGAGACCCCCGCTCGGCGTTTCCTTTTGGGCAAAACCGTACTTTGATCCACGAATTAAGACGTTTGCCCCGCGTCCGTGTAAATGTTATCTGAAAAGGCAGCAGAAAAGACCTTTTCTTCTCTCGTGCCACATTCCAATCCTCCTCGCCGAAGCGCGGGGGGGGGGGGGGGGGGAGGCCCCGCTCGCCTGCCGGCTGGATTTCCCCACAGCGATGGTGGGCGGACTGGTGCGACAGCAACTCGTTACTGTAACTTAGTTACAAGCGAGAGATGCAGTGAAACACAGGAAAACGAGGAGTTTCACTTGACTCCCAGGTTTGATCTCGCAACTGCGCGACAGAAGGACGCCATGCTGCACGTCTGCCGCACGGCTGGTTGCACTGTGTGGCTTCTTTTAATAAGTACGTTTGCGTGCACGCCTGTTCCACGCTGCTGGCTTTAATAACGCACTAATTAGGAGCCGGACGATTTAATTGGTTCATGACTGGCAGATTCGGAGCAAGTCTGTATCATTGAATTCGGCACACGTGTTATTCAGCATCACAGGAAGAAGTAGCTTATTAAAAAAAGGCGGGGTTTTTTTAGCGTAAGGTGCTGTTAAAGACAAGTTATTGTGCATGTTCTCTTTAAAAGGATTTTGAACCAATGTTGTGGGGTCCAGTACACACATCATGAAGTTTTGTTAATGGATTCTTCATTTTGTCTGTCCACAGAACTTTTTACACAGCAACAAACCGTATCTCAAATAGGTTCATGGAGTTTAAATGAGCCCAAAAGCAAGCAACACGCGCATAATTGACTATATATTTCTGACATTGTGCAGCTCAAGTGAGCTCTTCATTCTTTGGGAGAAAGGAAACCGGGAGCCAGGCTCACAACAGAGACGCGTGGACCTTATTGATTTTGAGGGTCAAATCGATACGATTTCATCGTCTTGATTGGATTAACTGTTTCAAGTTCAACTTTTAATTGGATTTCTACTTTCTACAATGTGAGCTTATTCGAAAATCAATGGGCAAATCAATACCCCCACGTTCGGGAAGTTCAGCTGCGGCGCGGATGGGGACGGAGGAACGTGGCAAACACCTGCCACTGGCAGCCCTACCCACGAGACTCGCTGAGGTCTAAAGAATCTGATTATGCCTTCATGAACAGTGACAAAGAACATAATAACAGTTTGTTAATATATCAAGTGGAAGGGGGAAGGGTTGGATTTTTTTTTTTGTGGCAGCTTTTAATTGCCTAAATGATGAGAAACAGAACAAAAAAAAAATAGGTTATTGTCAAATTTGAGGGATCGTTAAGGAAGCACTACAGAAAACAAGTCTTCTGAGAAAAGCATAGCTGATATAAGGCATGACCCTAATGTCACACAGGATATATGGCCCATATGGGTCAGAAATCTAAAAATTACAAAGCTACCCATAATTTGTGATCCGATCATAAATTTATCTTCCATCTCCGAGACTTAATCCTTGTCTAGGCTTGGCAAAACGGAGCAGAACACGCCAAGCCACTAACTCCAATCCTAGACAGGTACACAGCCTCCTCTCTGAGAGATAACTGTTTCAAGCATAGTTTATGTTTATCAAGCACGCGGCTAATTATTTCTTTTGTTCAGCCAGATGCCAGAGACTGCGCAAGTAGCAGGTGGTCACTCGTTTAATTAGGCCAGTTGAGCAACTATTATCAGAGATTAAGACCACATTTAACCCAGAGCGCTGCAGACTGCTCACACATACACATCCCACCCAACAGGTCATTACAACGTGCTGCCGTGTCATTGTGTCATTTTTCAACACGCAAACAGGTCATTTTATTACGGCCGTGTTTTGTAAGGTTCAACAGTGCTAGATAGATATTCAATGTTTTAAAGTTTGTTAATGGCCAAACCAGTTGGCGTTGCTGTAGGGAAGAAAAAATGTGTGTGTGTGTGTGTGTGGGGGGGTGGGGGGGGTTCAGGGTATGTTTAAAACATCACAGACAACACACATAGATTGTGTTCACGGCTCATGCACACATTACACACGCCTCACTGGGAAGGACCGCTCGAGACAATGAGCATTTGGCCGGAGACGACTGAGCTGCTCCTCGGGCTCTTGTTGTGAGACTCTGAGAATCACACACCGGCCGGATCAATCGGGCAGTCCCCACATTGAATCTGCAGAGTCAGCTATTTGGTGCAATGACAATTCAATGAGAACTCATTGATTCAGACCATTTTGTCGTTTTGTTTCAACTGAATATCTGGACCCCGGGTGGAAAATGTTACATTTTCATGTTATTTTTCTCTCCACTCACATGCTGCTTGTTTGAGGTGGATATTAATTCATTAAAGGAAATGGGTGTGTTTAACAGGTTACAAAGATCAATCGTATCTTATCCGACTGGCCTTCTGTGACACCTCATTTTACGGCTGATTAAAACCCTTCCCGGACCAAGGAAACCAATTGTCTGCAGTCAATTTATATCTCTACATCTACTTTATTCTAGACATTGCCCTTCTAAAGTGCCGTCCGTCTTACCTGCTGCCGTCATCTCGCCCCACCATCTCGTACATTTGGGTCAGGTCAGGAAACATGTCGTAATCATTTAGGAGGATGTAGCATTGCGTGTGGTGGCTATGCGAGATGCATTTATGCTGCTCCTTCAAAGCCTTCAGTCTCTATTTGATAAATGCTGCTTGTGAAAATACTAAAGTCATGTTTATTAGTTGTATTTTTTTAAAGAGAAAAGAATCTGTTCGAACTTAACCAGAATCAAATTTATTGGAGTGTGAATATGGTATTTTATGTAATCACAATAGCTTTTCATAGGCTTTTCTAGACATTACAAAGTAGATAACAATATTCATGGTGAATTCATTTTTATCCCTGTTTCAGTGTTTGAGGTCAGAACAATGAAAAAAATAAAACTTTCTGATAACAAAAAATGAAGAATGTGAACAAAACGACCGGGATCCAAACTGAGAACCCTGAGGGATGCCAGTAAACAGCTGTAAAGGGAAGAGTGTGAGCAGTGCACATCCCCTCTCAAGAGTCTCCTTCAGGTCTGGATTCAAATCACATAAACTCAAGCCTGTGCATTGTTCTATTTCTAACAACATGAGGTGTAATAGGAGGACATCACGTAGAACTATACACAGCAGCGGCGGTAGTATTCATCTTGGCTTAGGTTACTGAAGTGTAGACACGTGTGGACGTCTGGTGATCCCTGGTTAGTGAGTAATAAATGACACTCCAGTGTACATACTTCACAATAAAAAAAAGGTGTTTTCACTACTGTTGTAACAATACAGATGGCTTTACATACACACAATAATTATTGCTTTCAAAACAAGGATTTGTAAAAGACACTGCATGTAATCCATCGGTTCCCCCTCAATTAATGCCAGTCACACGCATTTGCCGACGCATTATCCCACCAAAACAAAACAAACTAACCACAAAAAGCACACAAACATCCACAACCTGAATCGAACCTGAATAGAAAAACCACTGAGCAAAGTGATCACCACACACTCATGCAAATGCAAACAATCCGATTTCGGATGTAATAAAATACAACAGAATTGCGGATATAATAAAATACAGAACAGAATTGACGCATCAAATGCCACAAGTTCAAGTGGAGACTTTTTTTCTTCAAGAGTACCATAGATGCACTAAAACAGACTGTGTGCTGGAGTGAAAATCAGTGCATTACATTTAAACTGCTACGGTCACAAATTTAGTGAAACATGCATTTACTGAACGCTTGCCGACTATTGCAACATTTCCCAGGTCTTTGGCTTTCATGGAGAACAAACGTGATGGCGATGTACTGCGTGAGTAAAAAGAAGACCTAGAAAGGCACTTAAAACTACTTGGATATTGTTATATTTCGCACATATGGCAAGCTTTGTCTACATACAGGTTTATTTAGGCGATTGCCAAATATTAAAGACAATGACAACCATGCTATGCCAGTATTATTATGCACTGAGTCATCTACTGAAGTATCCGGTTAAAGAATTTTATAAAATCTCTTAACAGTACTACACCATACAACAAATTTATATCAATAAATGTATTGACTGTGTTTGTGATCACATGAAGACAAGTTTGCTAGTGTTTGTATTACTCTTAAAGATATGCATGTATGAGAGCTAAAGCACTAAAATCACAAATGACAGTGCACAATTCATGTGTTAAAATGTGTGCTACCGCATTGTAAGTTCTATGGCTGACAGAGCAGATAAGTTTGACAGGCTAATTTAAAGGAAAAGTTATGTGGGGTTTTTTTTTTTTTTTATCTACGGGCACAGGCTTGTTTGCAAAAAGGCAAATGATTAACCTGATACCACTTTATGGCACGAGGGTCTTGACCATATCTTTTTACTTATGGCGAGAAAGCAAATAAAGGTATAAATCCACAAGTGCATGATTGTTCCTTTAAGGTTAACAGATACATTTACGCTCTGCGTGGTTTTATTTGTATGCGATACTCAAACCCCTTCGCAGGGATTCACTCCAGGTTATGATAAGGTCATATTATTATATATTAATTTGCCCTGGAACTTTTGTCATACTCAGAGCTTAATTAGCTTAATTACAAAGCAGGTTTGGTTATGACCTAGACCACCTGACCTTGATAATACAAACTTGATTTCCACTTTTACTAATCGCATGGTGAAATGTTAGTGTTTGCATGTGCCATAAAAAGGTTCACACAAGTGTTCGCGTTGTGAACTCTGTTGTGTGGCCACGCTTGATAAAACATCACACGGTAGACAAAACATTTAAAAGAGCAATGCCAGAAAACATTCAGGAATCATCAAATGAACAGGAATGCATTTTGCAAGCTGCAGGATCACCAACCAGACAAAACGGAAAACACCTGCACACTGCGCATGCATGACAAATAAAACTGACATAGTCACAGTAAAAGAAACAAGGCACGGACCTTATACTAAAAACTGCCTTCCTAACAGACACACTGGCTCTGGCTGTAGCTGATTAAAGGTCAGTAGTAAAGGCTCTTTGTTAAAGTAACCTGAGAGGGGTCCCTTTCACCAGCTGCTTTCAGGTAAAAGACTTCCATCCTTCTGATGCAATTAACCATCAAAAGTGGTTTCGATAAAGGCTTAAAGTAGCAGTCACAGAGAGTAAAAAAAAAAAAAAGCCACACACTCCCATCACTCCCGTAGGGGCTTCTCGGAACCTGTTCACTGCCGGTCTGGGCTTGGTGGAGAAATGCAAACGAAAATTAAAAAAAAAAAAAAATCTCAAAGAGTTTCCCAGAGACCAAGACCGCCGCCCGGCTCTCATGGCACGAAAAAAAAGAGGACGGTAAAGGCGAGCCGAAAGCGGACTCCGAAGTGTGCATGGAGTGTCTGATGGTGGCGGACGGGAGTTGCCGTAGCGCCGCCGGGCCTACACGTGGCTGCGGAAGTGGGGGCCACCTTGGATGGGCCGTCTGCTCCGGAGCGGGATGAGCCACAGGAGTTTCCAGCGAGTGCCGCAGACTTCAGCTAGCGCCCACTGCCAAGATCTCTTTGAGCCGTATCTGAAAAGTAGAAAACAACATACATTTGTGTTAAAACCAAGTATCTGTGTTTTAGCCGACGCTGGGACTAGTAGACGGTTAGCGTAGCTTAGCACGAGGACTGCAAACGGGGGCCAAACAGCTAGCCGCGGGGGTAACAAAATCCACCCACATGCAGCTCCAAGGGGCACTAACTGATATACGCTGGCTAGGGGTCTCTGATGGAGGGCCTGAAGGCCTCAAGGGGATGACAAAACTACCACAAATGAATTGCAATAAAACCATATAACTCTGCTTTCTCTACGGACCAAACAAACAAGTAATCCGCTTTATGCTGGGCTTTACAGGTGGTGGTGGATGTATGGTATGTGTTTTGTTCCCTTAGGTAAGGCACCGTGCTGACCCTTTACCACTTTTTCCAGTCCCGATGCTAAGCTAATGCTAGCTTGGCTAGCGGTGTCAATCTACTGAGCCAGCTCTTGGCAGGAGAGCGAACCTGTGGGGCATCGGGACAAACCAGAGTAAAGCACACTCACATTTCATTTGAGAACTGCGCCATTTTCTCGATAGTGGTAGTGTCCTGTAAAGGGGGGGGGGGGGCATGGAAAACAAGATCCTTTAATGATAATTATAATGCTATTCAATCTCTGGGAAAACATTTTTTTGGTAAATAACAAAACACGACAAGGCGTTCGCACCGTTGCAGGTCTGTCAACATTTTTTTGACGTTAGCTTAAAATGACTTTGCGTGGTAAAAAAATCATGTCATCACAACATATTAAGACCGCATTAAGTGCTGTCACTGCCTGCATGTAGACCTCATCTCTTGTTTCGCTTCTATTGATCGCTCCATTACCACCATCGATTGTTTTATTTTTGCGCTCTATCTCATTCGGGTTCCGTCTGCGGCTGTGTGTGCGGCTGCCTCTTTTCTAGATTGCTCTTGAAAAGACAGAATTGGCTTTCAGTGAGGCAAACAAGCTGAACAATACAGCAAATATGGAACACTGTGTTTGTTTCCAACAAAGCTTGGGAAACAGTGGCTGTATTCTGTTAAGAGAAGCCACATTCACGTCGCCATGTTAAGAGCAGTAGATGATCATTTCCTCCGGTCGTTACGCTGTACTTACCGAGAAGATGCCCGTCAACTGGGTGTAAAACAAACTGCTCATGCCACCAAACATGACCAAACCCATGATCGCCGAGACTCGCAGCAGAGCCAGTTCGTGGCGTGTCGTAAACTTCTCCTGCCGAAAGAAGAAAGAATGGAAACACTTGGGTGTGAAATCCATGGACCTTTGTCATCTTTATCTCTTCATGTTTGTTTTTGTGCGGTAAACAGAGCATTTAGCCTCCTCGCGTTAAGACTTCAACATAACCAGTAAATATAGATTAAATAGACCGATTTTCTTATATTCCTTCCCAATGTACCTGGTCTTGTCCGGTGAGTGGTTGAAAGTAATAGTACTGACAGAAGTCCAGTGCCAGGGTGAACAAGCTGAGGACCTGAGTGTAGAAACAGAGCTGCAGGAACAGCCAGTGGTTGTCTTCTCCCACACAGTTATTGATCCTGGAAGCAGGCAAACAGGATTTAAGAGAATACCTTAAATCATTCTGGGCTATTTTCATCTACTTGTTCATAGGCTTTTCTGATATACACCGTGTGAGTGTGTGCGCATCCCTTACCAAGGACAGTGGTGGTCCATCCTGCGAACACAATGGCCACAACGACTGCAGTGGTGGGACCTTTTAGGCCTCATTAAGTTGCACTTATTGCACAACTCCCAGTGCTCTCGCTCTGTGACATCAAAAACTGCTGGTTATCACACGTAGTGTTGCCCTCTGTCACGGACATGGTGACACATTAATAACACAGTTAACCCCACTTTTCTTTGGTCTAAAGAGTTATTAGCTCATAATAATTTCCCAGGGTTCAGGTGACATTGCAATAAATGTGCTCCAATTTATTTAATATGAGGGTAAAACGTATAAGAGAACAAAATGCCATTAGTTACTTCACTTATTCTAGCAATAAACTGTGGGTCCATACCAGCGTGAGGTATGTCGGGGTCCACAGGAAGACGACCGGGATCCGCTGTGGAAGCTCTGACCAGGGCCGCTATGCAGAGAGTAGATGCGATGTAGTAGCCTGAGGGAGTACACGGCGTTTCATTCCGGTTCAATTCTCCAATCCCAATGACGGCGTTCGAGAAAACCTCATTACTATTAGGGAAGTTCCAAAAAGGAGGACACTCACAAACCACTATGGCCCACGGGATGTGTCCCTCGTCGTAGTGCGGATGCAGAACCAGTTTGGGGATGAAGACGCTGTTGTAGAGCCAGATTCCAAACACCATGCCGGTACACAGCCAGCCCATGGGGTCCACCACGAAGTGCAGCCGAAGCTTCATGGCTGCTGGACCTCCAAGGTGGGGGGGGCCTACAGCAAAACCTCAACACACCCACACAACGCTTTATGATGAGCGGATACTAAAACAGATGCCCAGATAATAGGACAGGAATGACCTGACTGAACGTCACCTGGCTTTGTCGCACATAGGTCGATCAACCGGACATACGTGTTTTACTGGGATTGTCCCATTAGTTCTTAGAGTCCCTTCACCAGTGTCACAGAGCTGTGTTACACGTGAGTATTTAGAGTCGGAATCTGTAGATGACTGACCCACGGCGAGATGATGGTACCGTGATACCGTTATTATTTAATAATAGCGAGTAATGAAATCAAACGCAGGCCTATAGGCATATAGGACATGTGTGCCCGAAGAAAAGCCCGACCTTAACTACCTTTACAACACCTTCACGTGTTTCTTTAAAACAAAACATTACAACTACCTGCTCATTTAACTCCGAAAATGAGCAAAAGCGGCTCCTATAAAGGTGCTTTGTGTTCACTAAAGACCTTGTTATCGCACAACCTCGCCTGCTCCATCTTTCATCCTCGCTGATAATAGTGACAGCCGCGAAGGGCTCGGCTCGGTAGCCCCGCCGGGTTAGCTAACACCAGCCAACGTGATATAATCCCCCCCGCGTTCATTTGCACATTATATGATTAAACGACACATACTTCTTTCCGGTTCGCTGTCCTTCTCAGCTCACAGGATCAGTGTGGCTACTTCCTCAACCGAGCCTCGGTGGGCTGGATGGGAGCAGTAGTTTGCTACCTGTGGTGGAGAAATATGTATTTCCGGTTTACCTATGTTTCAAAATAAAGCAGTTCTATTGAACCGAATTTTACATACATACATACATACATATGTGTTTTACATACACATGCATACAACACATATTAAAGTAGCTTTCTAACAGGGGATTGCCGTCCAACATCTGTGTAGAAGGTGTTTTACTCTGTATGTGGGATATGGGCTGATGTTGAATGCGGGGGGACCCGGATTTGACTGTGCACCACAGTGCCCTTTTATTTGAACATTAGTTTAATGTTGTATCCTGGTGGTCTACGACAGCTTTACGCAGTTTATCGTGGACAGGTGGGCGGTGGAATCGGTCAGAGCGCAGTGCAGCATCGACAACGGGGGGGAAACTCTGCTGCCGCCCTCTGGTGAAACACCGGTAGTACATATAAAAGCACTGTACTTCGTTCGCTTCCTTGCTTTAAACGTGTTTTTGAATAGTCGAATTTAATGTTTTAAAAGTTCCACCACTCGCTGTGTTACAATAATGTAATGTATATTATTTTAATCGAAAAAAATAGCAATGTAAATGAGTTATTTTCTGGCATGACATGTCAGTGACGTAATTCAACTTCCGCTAGCATTAGCGGCCGGTGTTTGTTTACAGCAACGCCGCTTAACACAACTACTGTGGTAGTTTCGTCGTATCGTCGGGGCAAAATGGCATCAGCTAACGCATACAAACTCAGGTGCTCCATCCCGGGCCACGAAATGGACGTCAGGGGACTCGCATCTGCCGTTTTTCCAGATGGAGCCTTCGTGTCCGTGTCCAGAGACCGAACCGGAAGAGTCTGGGTTCCAAACTCAAGGTAGCTAGCATTAGCCTGCTTCTGACTAACTAAATGTGATTGTTGCCTTGGATTTATTTCAGTTTCTGCGTAAAGTAAACCTTGTTGTAAGGAAAGGTGCCCCAAAAAGATGAATTTTTAGTCATTTACCGACCACAGTGAAGTTACCGGCAATACATTTGGGTTAATGTTGGTAAGTTAGCTAAGTTAGCTAGCAAGCCGTTTGCTAACGATTACTCAAATTAGCTTTGTCATTCATTCAACTGCAACTCTCCCCGGTGACATCGAAGTTGAATGTTCGCCGCGCGGATGATGGAGAACTTCCTAACGTTCACCAGATTTAGATTGTAATAATGTATTTAGTCTACAAATTAATTTACTGGCCTTTCTTTAAAATATTAGCCACATTGTTGTCAACCACTTGTTCCCACTCGAGGAACACCGTTCATTTGTCATTGCTCTCTTTCCCTCTTCTCTTGACAGCCCAGACAAAGGTTTCACCGAGATGCACAGTTTGTCTGGCCACTCCAATTTCGTGTCCTGTGTATGTATCATTACACCAAGTGAAACATATCCCCGCGGACTCATTGCCACAGGCGGAAATGACAACAACATATGTGTTTTCACACTGGACCAATCACAGCCTCTATTCACTCTCACGGGTCACAAAAGTACAGGTGAGTTTGTTGTGCCTAACTGTTTACTCTCAGGATCATTTCCGCCCCATTAGCACCCTAGTTGCTCCTCTGCTCTAACCCTCACTAATGTTCTCCACAGTTTGCACTCTGTCTTCTGGGAAGTTTGGCACACTTTTGAGTGGCTCATGGGACACCACAGCCAAAGTTTGGCTCAATGGGAAGTGCATGATGACCCTGCAGGTGAGTTAAAACTGAAATCTCCTTTTCCCTAATTTATTTCATCTATGCAACAGTAATAAGCAAAAAATATTATTGGGCGTTAACCAAATGCTTATTGATTTCCCTGCAGGGCCACACAGCAGCAGTGTGGGCAGTGGTTATCTTACCTGAACAAGGCCTTATGTTGTCCGGATCAGCAGATAAGACCATAAAGCTTTGGAAAGCCGGTCGCTGTGAGAAGACGTATGAAGGTGAGAGTTTGCAGGGGGTCGTCAAAAGGGAACCATTTTTTTTTTTATATCTATGTGCCCAAGCTAAAGTGTTTGAAATGTTGCTCGTATTTATGTATTTTCACTTACCATTTTCTTTAAAACCTTGCAACTGCTTCAACAAAACCACATTTCAAATAGTAACTTGTATCATTACTCTGGTGATAACTGGTCATGAATATAGGCAACCATGTTGATCTATTTAACTCTAATGACTCAAAATAGTATTCTCTGGGGATCAAGGGGCTTCATGTATAAAACTCATGATTACAACACAACCCTGTTTTTCTTTCTTTCCAGGTCACGAGGACTGTGTAAGGGGGCTAGCAGTGATCAGCAACACAGAGTTCTTCTCTTGCAGCAATGACACAAGTATCAGAAGGTGGCTGGTGACAGGAGAATGTGTACAGGTCTACTACAGCCACACAAACTACATTTACAGCTTGGCTGTCTTCCCCAATAGTCACGGTTTGTTCATTTTTATTGATATTTAAATGCATTTTTTGAAAGAGCTGAATGTGAGACTTGTAATATGAATTGAACAAACTGATGGTAACTGGTTATTTATGGAATGCTTTTTGGCTTAGATTTCATTAGCACGGGAGAGGACAGGACATTGAGGATATGGAGACAGGGAGAGTGCACGCAGACCATCCGCCTGCCAGCCCAGTCAGTCTGGTGCTGCTGTGTTCTACCTAATGGGGATATAGCCATTGGGGCCAGGTAAGAAATGCGTTTGGCATGCTGCTAACAGACACGGGAAGTAGTTTTCTGGCTAACACAGATGCTGCTTGTCCGCCCACAGTGATGGTATTATCCGCGTGTTCACACCGGTTGAGGACCGCATGGCGAGTCCAGAAGACTTGCAGGCCTTTGAGGATGAACTCTCCAAGACCACCATTGACCCAAAGACAGGGGACCTTGGAGACATCAAAATGGAGGACCTCCCCGGAAGGGAACACCTTGATGAGCCAGGTTAGAATATAGACATTTACTTGATCAAATTATATACAACCCTTTTATTTAGTGGTTCTGGGTCACAACTTTCACATCCAAATCTGTCCGACTGCCGAAAAATGGCAACGCTATTCCTCCGTCAAGATGCTTTGCTTATCTCCCCAAGGGAATCGTGACGGACAGACGCGTCTGATCAAAGATGGGCAGAAGGTAGAGGCGTATCAGTGGAGCGTCAGCGATGACCGCTGGATGAAAATCGGAGATGTGGTTGGAGGCTCAAACCAGCAGATCTCCAAGAGCGTGATGTATGAAGGAAAGGTGAGGCCGGCCGGCTCATTGAGGAGGCAAACCACGCAGACGGGCGTGCAAACGGGCACAAATAAACTCTCCGTCTCCCCTCAGGAATACGACTACGTCTTCACTATTGACGTGAATGAAGGAGGGCCGTCCATGAAGCTGCCTTACAACCTGTCAGAAGACCCCTGGCTGACGGCGCACAACTTTTTGCAGAAGAACGACCTCAGCCCCATGTTCCTCGATCAGGTCGCCAATTTTATCATCGAAAACACCAAAGGACAAGTGGTGGGACCTGCCCCGCCCGCTGGTGGTGACCCATTCACTGGTGAGGCCAAAATTTAGATACTCCGGCTTGTTTTTTGCCTTTCAGAAATGGTGTCCTCAATATTATACAAATGTTGCGTTTAGATCACTGCGATTAAAGGCAATTAGACTGAATTGATGTCCTCTCTAAGGTGTTTTGTTTCTTCATCTGGTAGGAGGCGCTCGGTACATCCCCGGGACTTCCGATGAAAGGCCGGGCTTTGGAGGCGATCCGTTCACAGGTGCAGTATCTTTTACTAAAGGATTTTTCACAATCTGAATGCCAGCAGTGGTGTTGTCTCACAGCAGCTTCTCCTCCTACACAGGCTCCGGGCGCTACATCCCAGGGTCGGGTCCAACCCCAAGTGCTCCTGCGGGTGTGGCCGATCCCTTCACAGGTTAGTTACCTCACGCCGAAACAATTTCACAAGGTCATAAGATGTAACCGCTGACCAGGGATTGATTTGTGAAAGCTTTTCAGTGGCTGGCACATTTCTCCTTTATAGAAAACGGTCCTTTTTTAATGTTGAGCGTTTGTCTTATTGGATCACTCTGCTTCCTACACCACAGGTGGAGGTGCCTACTCCTCCGCCGCCTTCAGACAGACGGCAACCAACATCTACTTTCCCAAGACCGACGGTGTGACTTTTGAGCAAGCCAATTCCTCTCAGATCATGGGTGAGCATGTCATGTGTAGGTGTGATTGTGTGTCGGTGGCTTCACCAGGCTGTGTCTTAAATAAGCTGCTTGAAATCAAAAGGCTCAAACTGGTCGAATAGATATTTGCACAATTAAAGCTACGCAGAACACTTTTTGTTTTTAGCATCATCCGAGCATGTTATCCTTTTAGACCAAAGGTTAAAAATAAAATGTTCTCTGCCTAGATTTGACTGTGTGGTTGTCTAGTCTCTCAGTTAAGAATGATGCAATATTTCTAAGAACTTTATTAATGGATTGAGTTTCTGGACACTTGAGCTGTCCCCAGAGGCGTTGAATATTTCCTCTCTTTCAGCTTTTTACTGTGTGACGGGATCATGTGAGCACACTGTGATTTCTGAGCAAGTTAGACCAATTTAGATCGTCTTACATTACAGACTTCTGTATTTAAGTGGTGAGGCTCAGTTTTGAAAATGTATTTACAACATATTTTGATCACAATGTGATGATAGTTGGTGTACAGTTTGAATTTCCCCACCCATGAGAAACTGCCTTTTTGCATTGTGTGCAACTATTTTTCCTTTACACTTTGTTTTCACTGTTGTTCCCGCTCACTGTTAACAACACCTGATTAAACCACACCACCATTACATTACATGTCATTTCATTTAGCTGATGCTTTTATCCAAAGCGACTTACGTTGCATTATAACCCATGCGTCACATTTTGCCTGGGGAGCAATTGGGGGTTAGGTTTTTTGCTCAGGGACACTTTGACATGGCACATGGGGCAGCCGGGAACCGCCAACCTTGCGGCTCCCAGCGCATCACGCTACTCCATGCGCCACCATCGCCCCCACCACCACAGTCCTAATGAAGCAAAATAACCAGTGTGAAACTCTTTATTAAATTCCATCTCTATGTGGATTTTTCTGCTCCCTCCTAACGTGAGGATATTGTTTTCCCTTTTTTATTTAAAGTCTCCTTTACTGTCAGGGTTAATGCTTTTTTTTTCCTCTCCTCGCTAGCCAAGATTAAGGAGCTGAATGGAGATGCACCTCAGGAACACCGGCTTACAGAGGAACTTCTGGAAAGCCTAGAGCGACTGCTCGTGTCTGTCTCCGAGCCAAACTCTTCCAAGTCTCCCCCAACCATCCAAGAGATCAACCTGCTGTGGAAGGCTTCTCACTGGCCCGAGGGTACAAACATTTTATTCCTACCCAGCTTATGGTCCTTTCATATATTTGTGAATTGATTTAATGGTTGCAGCTTGTGAGAAAATTGCAATGTGCCATGACAAATTTAGTTCCTGGCTCGAGGTGGAAATATGAAGGTGAGCCCAATCTGAGCACCTAGTTGAATCACATTTTTCTGATGAAAGCAGACCACAAAAATGGACTGGTTTGCCTTATTTAACAATTTATGCCTTGGTAGACACTCCACACACCCACTGGTATTGCCACGAGCGCTGATAAAGAGATTTTCATAAGACCATTTTAAGAGGCCAGTTCATTGTGGGATCTGTTGGCAGAAATGGAGCATAACATTCATGACTTAGCATCACCACCTTTTGGCACTCAACAAAACGTGGCCTTAAAAAAGGAAGGAAGGAGCCGAGGGGTGTTCAGTGGTTGCAATCTGCATAACACTGCTAGATGCCATCATATCCTACACACTGGCTGCCATTTTTTTTGCTGCATTACTGTTTACTAACCTAACTTTCATTTCCCCTGGACTTTTAGAAATTGTGTTCCCTGTCCTGGACATTATGAGGCTGGCAGTGCGCCACCCGCAGGTTAACGAGAGCCTCTGCGGAGAGTCGGAGGGAGTCCAGCTGTGCAACCACCTGCTGAGCCTGATGAGGCCCGAGGGGCGTCCCGCCAACCAGATGCTGGCGCTGCGGACTCTGTGCAACTGCTTCGGAGGCAGGCACGGCCGAGCCCTCCTCATGGCCCAGCGCGAAACGGTGCTATCTCGTGCTGCCGACCTGACCAGCGTCTGCAATAAGAACATCCACATTGCCCTGGCCACTCTCGTGCTCAACTACGCCGGCTGCCTGCACAGCCAACCCGACCTCGAGGCCAAGGCCCAGTGCCTGTCTGTGGCCAGCCGAGCTCTGGAGACGGTGCAAGACAAGGAGGCCGTGTTTAGGCTGCTGGTGGCCTTAGGGACCACCGTGGCCTCAGACCACACAGCCCAGGACCTGGCTCGCTCCTTGGGTGTCAACTCTCAGATTTCCAAGTACTCGGCGGTGACTGATCCATCGAAGGTGGCGGAGTGCTGCAAGCTGGTTTTAAAAGAACTACAATGATGTTAATGATTTGAGTGGGAGGGGGGAAAGCGGCACTTCTTTCTTACTATCACTCTGTTGTGCTTGATCAGTCGTGGTGGAAATAGTTGTATGTTCTACAATAAAAAAGGACAAATTAAATCTGCCCACGATCAGCCTGTTTTTATTACTGCAGTGCCTTTCTGTAGCTCTTTGACTCATTTGTTGGATGAATGTTGGGTAAAAGCATGTGTTGACATGCGTGTTCGTGATTAACAGTGTAAAGTTAAATTAATTTCTAACACGTTTGACTACTTCTGCCATCTTACATTTGGACTTAGACCTCAACGTATTGTTGCAGGTAAGGGTGGATCCTGAAATGTTCAAGGTAGGGCCATCCATTAAAATTTTAAAAATCCCATAATGATTCAATGCAAAACAATTGCTGTACTCGGGCATTTCAGTAGAATATAAAACATTTATTGAGAGTTCCCTATTAACACCAAATCAGTGTTGTGAGGAAACATGCAAATTATTTTAAGAGGAATTTCGCTCTTCCTTTTTTCCAAGTGGCAAAGAAACCTCTCAATGACCTTTTTGTTGAAGTCAGGAATGTCCCTGAGAAGTTGCTTCTCCATGGAGAGCATGGCCAGCGCATTGAGGCGATCGTGTGTCACATTGTTTCTCAGGAAGGTCTTGATCCTCTTCAGAGTAGAGAAACACCTCTCGGGTTCCGCCGTGGTCATGGGTGTGGTGATGAGGATCCTGAGAAGACGGACAGTCTCCGAGAAGGTGCTCTGAAGGTCGTTTGCTATGAAAAACTGGTACAAAGGCACCGCGCCGCTGCAAGCCTTGAACTCGCTGTTGTCGTAGATGAAGGACAGCTCAGTTTTCAGCTTGGCCTTGTTCAACACGGGGTAAGCCGCCGCTGTGGTGTCAAGGGCCATATTGGGGAAGTGCACGCTGTGTTGTGGGAAAAGCTCTGCAAGCAGCAGAGTGGCGCTGATGAGGTGCTGGGTGTAGGCGAAGCGCTCCTCGACCTGCATCAGTATGGCGTCACACACCTGTAAAAAGATAAAGCATCGGTTTAGAATGAAATAGAGCCGTTTGGATGAGAGGCATTCTGATTGAACATGACTATATCCAAGTCAAGTATATATGACTATGGTATTAACACCATATGTCCATATGTCTTTTTCCTGGTCTGCAGGGGATTACTTATATTCTAGCAAATGCTCACTGAATAGGAGATGGATTCTATTGAAAATTGTTCTCAATATTATCATACACATAATCAGTTTCATAGATACATGCAAATAAGTTCTTTAAAAATTACACAGATAAAAAGCAAATATGGAAATTTGTCATGATTAATTACAACAGCATACTCACAAAATGTAAAATGTGTAAAATCTCAAAGAACGACGTACTGAATATTTTCCTACATCCTATAATTAGGATTCACTCATGGGGGGTGCATACACACTTACAGTAAGTCTGTGTGAGTGAATAAATATATCTATATATAGACATATAGAGAGATATATAGATAGATTACATCACAACGTACCTCTGTAGCCACCCTGTGTTGTTCTCCTGGTCCCTGCATCCTACATTGTTTTTTGGGCTTGGGCTCCTGGTCAGACTCACTGTCCCCACACAGACAGGACATGGAGGCTCTGGTCCCCCCAAAAATAAGGTTTAAGTTGCTTAACATCAAGAACAACTAGGCCTCTTCTAGAAATTGACCTGGTGTGGACCTGCTATACGCTCGTTATTATGAATTGTGTTTAATAACTGCAATATTACACCAATGATCATTTCTCTAACAGCAATAGCTGCATCAGCCAGTAGCAAATATAGTTATTAACCTGATTTTTTGAATGCTCTCCGTGAACTTCTCGACCAGTGCCTCAATGAACACCGGCTCGATGTCCTTCTTCTGCAGCTGGGTGGACAGCATGTCCACATTTGGCATGATCCTGTGGAACAAACCCAGGAAGAAAACGAAATTCTCGTCTTCAAGCATCTTCTCCAAGCCCCCCGCCCCTCTGATAGTCGAGGGGTCAAAGTTGCCGGAGTCTCTGATGGCCTGGCAACACTCGAGGAGCTCAGCCCTGTGCTCGTACACGGTGTCCACCGCGCGGTTGTGGAAGTCCCACCGCGTCGCGTCCGTCCGCCCGAGCGCCGCGGCGCGCTCGGGCGACCCGGAGAAGAAGGCGGAGAACCCGCCGAGGTCCGCAAAGAAGGCGCCGACGCCGGGGATGTGCGACGTCGCGTGCCGCACGACCAGGTCCAGCGGATGCGCGTAGCAGTGCACGTAGCGAGCGTTCGGGTAGACCTCGGACACCTTGCGCTGCACACCGCCCCCGGCGGCGCCACTGCCGCCGTACGCCTGCGCCACCAGCTTGTCCGCGTGCCCGCCCGGGAGTATGAAGCTCAGCCTCCCCAGCAGCGCGGCGGCGACGCCGTCGGCGGTCGCGTCGCGGACGGTGACGTGCTCGAAGAAGCGCTCGCGGACGTTGCCGCCGGCGTCGATGTAGCGGAGCACGAGCACCAGCTGGCAGTGGGCCGACGCGTCGGTGGTCCGCTCCGCTTGGACGGCGACGCACTCCGCGCCCCTCACTTCCTCCAGGATGTGGTCCTTCACGACGGACAGCATGCACTCCAGCAGCTCGTTCTGCTCCGTCTTCGACATGCCTTTGAACACGCTGGCCGTCTTGAGGTGCTCCTCCAGCACGCCGTCCAGCGACGCAACGAAGTCCAGTCCCCTGAAGATGCCGGGGTTGTCCGAGGAGTCGCTCTCCTCGCCCCCGCGCAGGGCTAACTCGAAAGCCCCGCAGTACTTTACGCAATCGATTATCTTGGATAAAGTCCGCCGGTTTTTATCGACCTCCTCGTTGTGTTTCCTCACCGCGGTCCGGTGCCCGTCGTCCAGCTGGGTGGCGACGTTCGCTCCGCCTAGGACGGCCAGCTTCATGGCGTTACCCATGTGTAGCCCGGTGTTCTCGTGCTTTCTCACTTTTTCAGACAGGTGCTTCATGTCTTGCACTCCTACACCGGTCCACGAGAGGTCCGTCCCCGGGCCTTTAAAAAGCAAGCACGGGAAGCAGAATAGCGCGTTCACGTGAGCGCTCCCAGCGAGCCAAGTCTTCCTGCCGTACCAGTCACTGGAGAAGCTGCGCGTGTGCGACTTCCCTTTGTCGTCGCGAGTAATCTGTTTTATTGTGAGTGGAGGTCGATCAGGGCCCAGCTCTTTTACCAGTAATTTCTCCGCCATGGTTCTCCACTCAAACGGCTCCTGGAGGAGGGATTGGACCGAGTTGCGGCTCGCACTTGGGTCAGTGACGCTAGTACTCGCCATAGTCACGTCGTTCAAATGGAGTTTGTGGAGGCGTCTAGGGCCCGACGACTTTAGCCCTTTGCTGATTATATTTGAAGACTCTGATTGGCTAAATTGCATGTCACATGATTTTATCTTTAATTACCAATAGGCCAAACGTCCTCACAGAACCGCCCCCTGTAGGTGATTCCCCCCCCCCTTAGAATGACATGCAAACAGGGGGACAGAACGCTGAGGAAAAAAGCATGACAGGATTTGAATTGTCAAAATAATTAAACAAATCTGAACTACAACAAGTTTAATCATATTTTTTGCCGAGATGGACAGTCAGTGTGATTAATGTTATAACGGGGAAGTGACAGCTGGCCAATAGAGGTCAACGGGGAGTCACCCCACCTGGAGCACCCCTTCTTGAGCCAAAGAAAAAAGAAAACAAAGGATGATATTAAACAATAAAAAATGTCAATGTTTTTGAAATATGTAATGTACTCAGTTATATTTTAAAAATATATCTGTGCAAAATATATGCTTTTCAGGAATCAAGAATCAGGAAACATGTATTGACTAAACATGGCATACAAGGAATTTTTGGCGGTTGGTGCATTACATCAGACACTAAGACAATGGACAACAAGACAACTTCAGGACATGGGGGAGACTGCAGATTGCAGCCAATATTTCATTCAGGATTGCATTCCAGCACATCCCCGTCTGTCATACCCACGTCCTGTCTTCATGCGCGTACTGGTTGCGCTAGGGACAATCTCAAAATTGCCCGCAGAAAACTGGTCTAAAAAGCACTTCAGACAATTGCTGATTGAAAAAGTATGGCTAGTATGGAAAGGTGGATGACATTCTGGAGGAAGTAAAGAGGATGGATTTTTATCACCACTCAAGCATACGAGACGACTGACATATACATATATATATATTTCATGTTTGAAATATTGTACTGAAGTCCATGTAAGGGTAAGAAAATAAGAAAAAAAACTGGGATATTTGCTGAAATTGATTAGATTGCCTTACCTAGAACACTAGCCGCCATTGTTATTGGGTACATTTCATATTTCAAAAAAACTATTCATAAAAAACTAAAATTATTGACAAATTGTATAATTCTTTTTATTTCTTAACATGAATGAGTCTGCCATAATGCTATGATAAAACTTAATGGACCAAACGTGTAACGGAGTCTGAACCCGGAAGTACAAGTTAACAACATCCGGGTGATTATTTGGAATAAAATTGGCGGTTTGTGTTCGTTGTGTTACGCTTCGTCTTCCGACCAAACTGGGAAATTTAGCTTAACACCTATTAAATCGAGCGCATGTGGACCGTCTCCACTGGTGACTTTTCCTCGGTAGTGTTTGTGCGATCGCGAACACTGTTAAATGTTTGTTATGCGGACAAACTCTGAACGAGTTCGAAAGCTAGCGCAAGTTAGCCAACAATGAACTTTGTGGGTAGCAACTAAAGCTAGCTAGCTAGCTAGCTGACCGGCGTTTTCATATGTGAGCCAGGCTGTTTCTTTTTTTTTTCTTACTAGTCGCCAGTGAATCTTCTCGCATAATGGCAAACCCGGCGTTGTTGCGGAAAAGAGATGGACGATATCTGTGGTTTTCTCTTCTTGCGCTCGAATTTCAACCAGGCGCTGAAACGCAGTCAATCGCTTGCAAAACCAGCAACCTTAAACACATTAACCTGGGACCGTGAGTCAACTTGTACTCTGCATAAAATCTGCAACAAGTACACGGCGTCGTTTAAAAGGTAAATGTTTGCTAAAGTAACGTATTGCATGGCCCGCAGGAATATGTTCGACAAACCAAACAAGGATGCCTTCCACCTAGTGACCCATTTCCTGTTGGAGAGACTCAACCCGACACGTTTTAATGAGGAATACAGGTAAAGCTAAAAACACTTCTTAATTCAAATGTAGAATTCTGTTATTTTATTGTCTACAATGAACTGTTGTTTTTTTGGGGTGGGTTAGGCACTGCTGGCCCATTTTGGGCCATAAAATGGATGCTGAATTCCGCAAAGTTACCTGTGCTTGGCTGCGAGAAATAATGGTGAGAATTTGAGTGTTACGCCGCTGTCCATTTTTACAATCCGCTCACTTTTCAGGGTCTTATTTAAAACATCCTCGTCCTCGCGACATGAGAAATCGTGTCCATCTTTGTTTCCCTTGTTCCCCGGCTGTCCTTTCACCGATGCCTGCGCCTCTCCTTACACACTTAACTTATTTCATGGTGTTACGTCCCTAAACACTGCACGCAACACATGGTCAACAGTTGTACAAGGGACATAAATGGTCCACCACAGTAGAAGTAAACCTTTATCCTTCCTGTCTCACCAGCACCGTATATAGATGTAGTTTCTTTTGCATCACTGTGCACACTATTTTGTAACACATGAACTATTTTCAACTGTCCGTAGGATCAAACTAAAAATGCAGGATCCAAAGTGGTAGCATCCGTGTTGCTCTCACCCGGCGGCAGCAAGTTCGTCAATTTGATGCTTAACTTGGCCAATCATGTCATGCTGCAAGAAATGAAGACGCTCACCACAGGTAGGTGTGGTTTGAATACCGCCCGCAGCCTTGAATATGTTGTTTTATCTGCCACATAGTCTTGTGTATTGTCATCATCAGATGGAAGCTGGGTTCCCGAGGCTGCGGCGATGCCTGCTTCCTCCTTGGACATGGCCATGAAGAGGCGCAACCTGATCCGTACCGGGTTTCTGAAAGCTGCGCTGGCTCAGGATCGTTTTCAACGCGACTACCAGGGACGAGCACAGTGAGTCCTTGGCGGTCTGCAGTGGCAACTGGATCGAAATAGTTCAGTTATGTAGATGGAAGCCTTGTATTTTAACACCACAGGAAATCAGCCAATGTTATGAAATGTAGTATCTCCAACTTGCTCAAAAAAAAGGGGCTGATACAAAGAGAAAATTAATGAACTCATATCTGTATCCATAATACCCTGAGATATAAAAGCTGCATTAAGTTCCAAGGAACACTTGTCTTCACTGTTAGATACAAACTCACGGAGACGAGGATGCGGCATGAACAACGTACTTTTACTGGCGGTAAATTCCATCCACTGCTGTCAGACCCGAACCAACGATCACAGAACTCGTAGGGACAGTCAAACACAATCGAGCACAGAGTGTTCGATCCAACATACCACATTTGCAATCAGTCGCCTGGAAAATCAAAGCTGAAACCAATTTTGTTAGCGACAGCCCTCTATCAGGAGGTTCCCCCAAAAGGCAGATCCAGTTCAGCCGTGGCATCAGTTAGACCTGTGCTTCTCTTCTGCTGGGAAAAAGCCTCTTGAAATGTACACTGACACCAACGCCGTGTTGACTATTCTAGACATTGAGGGGGAAAGTAAGCTTCCGTCTGCATTTTCTGTTTCTGCCTGTCTAGCATTTGAAGTAATTATTGTATTTGATTTTTTTGCCGGGAGGCAGATACCTGGGCAGTCCCTGAGCAGTGCTCTGTCCGTCACTAGTCCTCCCTACAGCATCCCTGCTCTCTGATGACCGAGGCGAATTGAGAGAAATCGCCACGGACAGATACGGAGCAGACAATCTTTAATTCTACATGATTTGGTTGTGCACAAAAACGCATAGCTGAGCTTTAATGCAGCTTTTTGACCTGAGGGGGACGCGTTAATCAAAGTAACAACCTCAGGCTGATCGTGAAATGTTGACTTTGTATAAGCATGTGCGGTAGACTTGTTGTGGAATCGCTCTCTCAACTGGGTCTTTGACAAATGTCCCCCCCCCTCTTATGAGGCCACCTGAAACGGTTTGCAATCAGTCGCCTTGAAAATCAAAGCTGGAACCAATTTTGCTAGAGACGTCTTATCGTGTTCCCAAAAAATTAGATTTAGTTCGGCCGTGTCATCGCTACACTTGTGCTTTTCTTCTGCTGGGAAAACGCCTCTTAAAATGTACTCTGACAGAAACGTTGCGTTGAAGATTCTAGAAATTTGTTTTCAAAATGACATGGCAATGTTTGGTTTTTTGCGCGTGGAGTTTCTGCTGCAACTAGTCAATTATTTCTTAAAAAATATATATAAAGTTTTGGGGTTTTCCCCTTTTTTTTGAAGGGCGCTGGTGAAGTCAAGGATGGAATCAAGAGCAGAGGGTGCCAAGTATAATGAACTATCAAAGTATGTATTAATTTTCTTCCCCTCTCCCTTTTATAACAGTTATGACTTAGTCCAGTAGCTTAATCTGTCTTTGTACTTTCAGGCGTCACAGCAGTGCTTCAAAGCAGGATGGGGGTTCTGTAGCGGAAAAGATCAAAATGGTATGTAGTGTTTTCTCCCTGAACATGTTTTTATTTTCCCTGGAGCTTACAGAAGTACTTGGTTGTCTTCAGGTGCGCTCCTTGTGGTCCGACGTCGAAGGAATGCTGTCGACCAACAAAGAGGCGCAGCATATTGTGGAGTCTGTTTTGAACGGGGATGTAGACCAATACAAGCTGGACGGGACGGGTCGAGTCCTGCAAATTTCTCCCAGTCTGCTGGAGAGAATTGAACAGCTCCCACATCAGGTAGGAATGAAGATATGGGTCAGTTCCAGTGTTTCCCACAGAACAAATACTCGCAACATACAACTATACACAATTGACACTAGTACGCATTTCACACCCTAGTTACAGCCATTCATGCGCAAAGTCTGCAACATTAACACACTGACAACATCGTATTGGAAAAAATATTTTTTGTGTAAAGGTGTTCATGAGAGACCAACCTTTTTTGTGAATTTTCGCCAGCCGTCTTCTCTGCACCAAATAGGCTTGGCCACGTGTGTGTGTGTGAGAGAATCACCGTCAAAATTCGAGAGTCTCAATCAGTTTGGTTTCCTGGTGTGTTTACTTTCCAGTTGAGTTCAGGGAATGTGTACGAGGGTGGCCAGCTGAACCTCCTGTGCGTGCTGGAGCTGACGAACCATGCGCTGCAGCTCCTGAAAGAAGAGCGCGTTCGGGTCTCTCATGCCCCAAAGCCTGAATTCCCGGCTCTGCAACTGCAGGAGAGATGTCAGCAGATGGCCCGGGCGCTGCAGAACCTTCACCTCCTCAGGTACTCATTGAGCTGACACTGACTGTTGAGGGGACATTAGTAAGCATGGAGAAGTTGGCTCTAAATGGTAGCTGGTTAGCCGAGTTGAGATCCGGTGTATTAACGATTTTTTTTTCCAAGACAAAAGATTTCCAAGGAAGAAATTCCTGAGGTCAGAAATTCCATCAAAAAGTTGGAAGCTGCATGGGACAGGAAGTGGATGGATATTCTGAGAGACACACCCCTGGTCTCATTTCTGAATGAAGATCCTGTGAGTGGTCCTTTTCAGATTTTGGCACTCTACCGTAACAGTGTAATCTATATACTTTAAAAAGGCAATCTTGTACTCGAAAGGTATTTCACTGGAATTCAATGTCTGTTTTTTATTGGCTTTAGACTCTCGGCTTCCTCTCCCCAATGGCTCCACTGTCTTTTGAACCGGCAGCTGACACGAGCTACGAAATCAGTGTCTTCTACCAGTACCCCGCGACACTTCTTGGTACGCTAAATCAGATTCTTCACGTGTTGGGCATGTATGCATTTTGGTCTGCCGCAATGTTTTTGATTTCTTTTCATATAATAATGTTTCGTAATCATTTTTCAGATAGGCCTGCAGAAAGTAAAACACCAGAGGCCACCCCCCTGAGGTCTACTAACCTTAAGAGGTAATGCAATGCAGCCCTTAAGGGCAAAGTAAGCTTATGTCTGCAGTTTCAATTCAAAGGGATTGTTTCACTGCCACAAACACACGTGTTGAACATTCTAGACGTTGAGGGGAAACAAAGCTTTGCCTGTTTAGTATTTGAAGTAATTGTTGTATTTGCATTTTGCCGGGAGGCAGATACCTGGGCAGTCCCTGAGCAGTGCTCTGTCCGTCACTAGTCCTCCCTACAGCATCCCTGCTCTCTGATGACCGAGGCGAATTGAGAGAAATCGCCACGGACAGATACGGAGCAGACAATCTTTAATTCTACATGACTTAGTTGTATAATTAAGTATAAAAAACGCAGGAATAACTGCGCTTAAATACAGAGGGGACAAGGTACAGGAAGTAACAACCTCAGTGAATGAAATGTTGACTTGTATAAGCACTTACAGTAGACTTGTCTGGGTCATTATATATACCTTTAAGTAAAAACAAAATAATATATTAATCAGTCTACCATGGGCTCTGAGATTAGCACTGAGCAAAGGCCACACAGTCATGTTACTGCCTTCAGCTTACCCGAGCTTCCCTGCGTTGTGATGGAAAAGTACTTGGTCAATTAAATATTGATGTGCACGCTGTTCTTAAATTAGAAGCCATGTTTTTGTCGTTTGAAAACAGCTCCGGCCCTGCAACAGCTGTGAGAAGTGAAAGTCCTGTCGCCACTGCTCGCGTTTCATCACAGGCGAACAGCTCTCTTGACTGGCTCTTGGACACATCTCCCTACCCCCCGCTGAGTGCTCCATCAGTACCACCCCCCCAGGCCAGTGTTTGCATTTACCTAATCCGTATAGAGATCAGCTACTATTTTGAGTGTTAAACAATGTTTAACAAAGCGGGGTTCTTTTTCTGTTTTTAGGCCAGTGTCAGGAAGACGGCCCATTTTCACCAGAAGGTGGCAACAAAGAGGACCAAGACTCCAGATAGGTCCAATATATTAGACATGGAATGTGATAACCTCGCTGATCAGGTATTGTAACTTTCAATCCTATGGCATTTTTTTAAAATGCTGGAATGTAAGATGTTCTAAATACTGTGTTTAGTTATATCATTTTTTCAAATTAAGAATTTTATAGAAGTTTTTTTTCTTTTTTTCGAAGCTGTAATAATGATTTTCTTTCTTTGTAAGACATTCGTCTATGGGGCTCGATTTTTATAGCAAAGCTCCTGAACAAAGTGTGCATTATAGTTTGCAGATGCTGTAACTACAACCAGTCCCCAAGAAGGCCGAGTGACGGGTCTCGACCTGGACGGCCTTCTAGGCACTCTCCACGGAGATCCCTTCTCTACTAGAAAGCAGCTGACACGTACACCGGAGAGCTTGAGTAAGTTCTGAGCTGAAACATTTTCTTCCATTTAAAAATAATAATAAAGTAGCTGCAAATTCCAGTCAAGAGGGACACATTAAGCAATCAGTTTTCTTTTTAATTCAATTACTAAATATAGTATGTTTTTTAAAACTTCTTTTTCTTTTTCAGTTCTGGATGTGAAGACCTCCTGGCGCAAGGCAGTTGAGGAAGATGAAGCCGAGAAAAGCGGGCGGTTGGCAAAGGTCAACAACAGCTTGAAAGGGTTTCTCTCTCCTGTCAACGAGCAGGGCCTCTCCTCCAAATCCACCCTGTTTTGGGACACCTTCAACGCGGAGGCGTTCGACAGCCCGAGCGGCACGGGCAGCAGCGCCGTCCAGTTCAGCCTCGACCAGGAAACGCTCCCCGAAATGCCGAGCTACGACAGTCTTCTGAGCCTCGAAGACGAAGCGGTGGACATGAAGAGCGCGGACGACGAGCTCCGGCTATCCTTCCTGAAGAGTGAGGAGACGTCGTCGCTGACCACGCGCCATCACCCGGCTCCGGGCCAGCGGCGGCGTGGAAGTGGCTCCTCAATGGAAAGCCGGACGAGGACGCCGGAGGTTAACGGAGAACGGCATGATCAGACTGAAGAGAGAGACTGGCCAGCGGCGCGCGCCGAGTCGGTGGATGCCACGGACACGGTGTTCTCACTGGACCTGGACGCGCTGGAGACGCCGCCTCACACGAGGAAGCGGGAATACAGCCTCCCAGAACTGATCACATTCTCCCCGATAGATGACTTGACGTGTTGACTGCGTTCATGTTAAAAACCACTGTTCGGTGTCACCGCTTTCTGAATTTAATAATGTAATTTTTGTTCATAGCTGTATAACCTTTTTCATGGTAGTTTCTTTAAAATGAATATTAACTGCTTCAATAAAAAGAAGTAAATTAAATTGTTATGTTTGAGAAGAGGACAACTTGTTTTTATTTCAGGGATCTATTTATACATTGAAATAAGTCACCGTAAGGGTTAAATATTAATGGGTAAAGGTAACATTTGAAACATTTATGGCAAGCATAAAATATTGAATCATTACTTAACTAACTAAAGCAAATTAGTGTGTGAAACCATCTGAACTTCAATGCAAAATGTTTTGTTGGAAGAGAATAGATTTAAGGTTGGATGCATATTCTGCATTATATTCAAATTAACTGGTCAAAATACAGTATTGGAAAAGGGGACAGGACAAATTGGTCACTAAATGATGGTTCTTGCACATTGAACACCACTCAGTCTTGTCACAACACCAGTTGTGACATGATGTGAATATTTGCAGTGTAAGGACTTTGCCAAAAGGGAAATTCATGTGATTGCAGAGAATGTTGCAACTTTTATGAATTGATATAACAAAATCAACTAGAAAATTAATTGCCTGCAGAAAATTCATTGAAATGCTAAAAGCTCAAAATACAGAAATGGGAGAAGCTGAAATGAATATATATTTGCTGAAAATACAAGGATGACAAAAGCTTAAATGAACCATACACAATAATGTAAAACTCTGAAATGGACCCAAAATCTAATGGAACATAGTGATTATGAAAAAAGTATAACAAGCTGTTTTTTATAAAATAGGTTAGACTTTTATCAACATTTTAAAGTTAAACTGGTGTCTCTAGCTGAAAGATGAAGTGTTAAGTTTAAGAGGATTTGAAAGCCATGTTTAAAAAGTATATTAATATAAATATAAGAACGCTGAAAAGTCATAGCACCCCTCTCTTGAATAAGCTGATCATTTTAATATTTGAACGGTTTTAATAGCTAAAAGTGTATTATTTTTTTTAGGAGTTTAGGAGGGTGTAACGGAAGAAATAGAATAACTAGAAAATGCATTTTGTGCTGAAAATGCGTTGGAATGCATAAAGCTGAAATTAATTTCAGAAAGTTGCTTAAAATAGAAAAATGAAAAAGAAAATAATTTGCTGAAATAATAAAAATTGCTGAAAAAGCAGAAATGAGAAAAGCTTAAATGAACTTGAAAGAATTTCCAAAAAAACGGGAGAAGCTTATATGAATTTGAAAAAATACAGAAATAATAAAAGCTCAGAATAAAAAAACTATTTTTGTAGTAATATAAGTAGTAGTACTAGTTATAGTTGTAATTGTGGTACTAGTGGTAGCAGTAGAAGAGGTAAGTACTAGTTGTACTAGTATTTGAAAGAGCAGTTCGTATTTTAACAAAACACCTTGCGTCCCCTGGAGCAAAACTAAAAGGGGTATCCAAAAAATAATGTGTGATTCTACTAGCAGTTTTATTTGAATAGCTGAAAAGTGTGAATAAGATGAGATAAGATAAGTGATTATATCATTTTGAATAAGCTATAGTTTAATGAGGAAATACTATGCAATGTACAAATATAAATAAACAATAGAATTATATAATATATGTATGTTGCAATTCTGTTAGTAAATTAGTAAATTGCCTATACCAATAATCATAATAATTACCATCATATTCTAACTAACAGTTGATATGTATTGACAAAAGTGTAATAAAAAGATCCGACTTTATACTGGAAACTCACAACGAAGAGGTTTACTTTGAAAGGGCCGACCGGAAACGACGGGTCGATACGTGTGCCAGCTTGCTCCCTTCAGTCAGCCCCTGTCAGCCGCAGCAGGCACTGAGCTGGAAGTGGCCTCTCCTCCTCCTCCTCCTCCTCCTCCTCTGTGGGCGGTTCCAGCCCGAGAGACGTTTAGGAAGAAAGCACACGGACCAAAACTACCAGCGCAGTCTCAAACATGGCGCCCGCCTCCGCCGACAACTTCAGATGAACGTGTGGCGAAGAAGTGGCCAGCAAAGTTTTTTAAGGAGTACTTCGAAGTGCTTGTTTTAATTTATTCGTTTTTTTTTTCCGGTCCGCCCGCCGTCCAGCTTCGACTGGTTTGCAGAAGTATAAACACGGAATATATCCAGCGGGTACAAACAGCAAAGTAGTCTACATGTCAACATTGTCTCGCGCTGCAGTATAAACAGCTGGTAAGTGCCCGTATTTACTGTACTCGGAACAGAGCGGAGACTTGACCGAGTTTGCCGTGAGAACAAGACGCATACGTGTAACTATTTAAGCCGTGTTTAAGTAATTATCCCCCCCGGTGAAAGAAAAGCCTGCTTTTTAGGGGTTTTTTTTTTCTTTCCTGTTGTCGGTCCGTCTCCACACCTTTCACCGTGTGCTCGGCAACCGCGGAAAGAGGCGGCCACGTATCCCCGCTCAGGGGGGGGGGGACATTTCTTTTGTTATATCTGCGGTGATGTGTATCACTTGCATGCAAGTTGACCCGATTGTTGGTTGCAACAGATGCAACAGTTTGGTGGGGTGGGGGGGGGGGTTGTAATACCTACCTACCCCTCTCCTCCCAGGGCCCCTCCTTGGCTCCAGATAACCAGAACCCTGCTCTCCCGTCTCACCCTGCAGGTGTCTTGCCCCCCAACCACGCTTTGACAAACATACGTTTCCTGCCTGCGACACACTAATGTTTTTGCAGGTGGAAATTGATCACAACTGCACCCCGAGACCGGGCGAAGTCTCTCTCTCTCTCTCTCTCTCTCTCTCTCTCTCGCTTCAAACATGCCATGTCTGCATCGGTGTGACCCTACACCTAGAACACACTCCCTGTTGGTGTTGTGGCAGTAGGGTGAGCCACAGGATGCCATTGAAATGCATTGCCAAGGTGCTCGCATATCTCCGCTTCAGCATTTGACATGCAGTCTTCCAGCTTGACCCATCCGCCCCGTTTTTGGGGCTTCACTGCGTGCTTGTTGCCCAGGGGCCAGCAAACCCTCCTCCCCCCTCCCCCCCCCACCCCCAGCAAAGTCCCTAGAATGGCACTTCCTCTTGTACCATTCATACTGTACATTTGCTCTTTGCCACCTCCGATGGCTGCAGGACTGTCTTTTTTTTTCTTTTTTTTCTAACGGAATAACAAAGGCTCGGGTAGGAAGTGAACGACAGGAATTCGCATTCATGCTTCAAGCAGTGAGCGGCTGACAGGCGTGGAAACGCAGCAGAGGGGGAATGCCTTTCTTGACCTTGGCCCGGCCTGCCGCCGGCGGCTGGATCAGGGGAGTGGAGCGAGTGCGGCCTCCTGATAACCGCTCCAGGCGGCAGCTTCAAAAGTAGGTCACGGCTTTTGCCTTGTGTGCATTGAAAGTTGCACTTTGTCACCGCCGCCCCCGGGGGCGTCCCGAGGGCTCAGACAGGTGACCGAGGGGGACAGGAGGTGGCTTGGCCCGAAGAGAATGGCGGCCCGGCCACTCAAGGACGTGGCGGTTGCACTCCGTAAAAGTTAAAAATGTGATTTTCTGGCCGCTGTGAGAACGCTTTGGAGATTCGGTGAGAGGAAGGCACAAATGGGGATGTTTCTGGAAAGTCAGCTGTGAAACATTAGTGCAGGACACTTTATTGTCAATTCATCACCATAGCTTCCTTTGGCTGACGTTGGCAACTTCCTAATGGCTTGAAGTTCCATGAATTTTGTAACTTATTTTTTAATTTTTACCACTTTCCCTGCAACTAATAGTTCAACTTTACTGCGCACTGAAATATATTACATTGACACTTTTTATTTTTACGGACATAGGCCTTTTTCACCTTTGGTAACAGCAAGAAGGCAAAAATAAACCTGCTTACAATTCTCTGAACTTTGAATACTCCGACAACTGCTTCTAGTTCTCACGCATTTTAACTGAATTTATGCGGTCAATTCCTCAGCCCTGACACTTTGAAGTGACACTTCTACTCCTTTCCCAGCTTCAACCATGACGTCTTCAAATGTTCCCACTTTGAATCGTCGCGTACCGGTCGGCCATTATGAACTGTTCTCATATTATTACTGGTGCGAAAGGATGCTGTTTTGCACGTCTCAAGAGCCGACTCCTGCCAAAGAGCATCGTTAAGGCGCTTTGGTAAGAAAGCCGAAAAAGAAGAAGAAATTGCTCTCTGGAACCCTTTGCACCGTCGGCGTGACGTGCCAGTTAGTGTCTGACTCGTCTTCCGTCAACGGGCCCGGCTGGTCGGCGAGAGCAACGGGTTTGGGTGTTGTTTTTTTTCTTCTCCGGTGTCCTCAGAGCGGAAAGAATGCTCTGTGTCCGCCGGGCCATCCCACTCGAGAAGCAGTCTCGTGACGTTTTTTTTTCTGCTGCGCCGAGCCCCCTCACACCTGTCTCATAAATTGTGGTTTCAGGTCTTTGTGGAGCGTAACTATAGACCCCCCCCTCCCCCCACCACCACCACCACACTCCCAAATGCCCATGGGAGGAATGGTTTGCTTCAGTTGGTCACCGGCAACTTGTTGCTACGGGCTGCTCTGATGATCTCTCGACCAAACGTGAAACTAAATCCAGAGCCGCTGCAGTGACAGACTTACCAGGATAAATGGTGTGGGCCTTCTGGGGGGGGGGCTTTAACAGATGTCTGTTTTGGATAATGAAGGAAAGGTTTGAGGATTCTATTTCTTAGATAAAAATATCTTGCATGCTGGTTAAAGCTTCTAAAATGGAAAAGAAAATATGGACTAGCTTTGGTAGACAAATGGTAGACTAACCAATACACGAATATAAATGTTTTATACCAATATGTTTGGTAAAGATACAGTTGAAAATATCCGTATGCAGTATTTAAGTGACATGCTCTGTTTAGCCCATGCCCAAAGGACGAAAGCAAAGTGAAAAAGCATCCAACGTTATCTGTGTGTTTTGGCGGTTGGATACCAATTCTGAGAAGTGCGTTGACGACGGTCAGTGTTCCCGAAAATAAAACATTATGTGTCGTCCCTGTGGAACTAAGTTCAACGTTGGCCTTTTGAGAGAGCGATTGTTAGCATATGGATATTATTGTGCCAGGCGATCACACAGGCTTATCTAAACCCCCACCACTCTGAAGAGCAAATATTGATCAGTTAAATAAATCTACCTTTTTAAAAAAAAAAAAAAAAATCAAGTGCACTTGAGCCTGTTTTTTGTTGTTGTTTTTTTTTAAACTTCTATTCAGCACTGAAGGCAATCATTCCGCTCATCGCAGCGCGCCATCGCCATCAAGCAGGGAGATGAATTTACAGCCGAGTTTAGACGCACAAACACACGCGCACGCGCGCCGTATATTGCCGTGAACACAACCCCAACAGCGGCAGGCTTCAGTTTGAGCTCTTCTCCCTCTCAAACCCCGACAAAGGGCCCAGCAAAAGGAGGTTTCGTCAGCTCGTTGGCACCTTGCACACGGCCCCCGGGCCTTTCACCGCCAACGGCTCGCTGTGCTGACAGGTGGCCGGGGGAGGAACACTTTGCTCTTCGGCCCCGCCGGAGGTGCAGAGTGGCACTTGAGGCTGGCGCACGGTGTCAAAAAAGCTTTCTCGGGAATCAGGAAAACCTTTTATTACCGTAATATGTCAGGCACACAAGCAAGTTCTGCAGAAGCGATCAGCTTCTGACTAATTTGTGCGTAGATTGCCACGACTCCTTTTTTTTTTTCCTTTCTCGCAGACACGCACTCGTCACAATGGAGAGGTTGGCGCAAATGATCGGCCTGTCCTATTTATAACCGAGAGTGCCCCCCCCCCCGCTCCCTAGGATAATTACTGGATTCTCTACACACTCTGTAAACACTGCGTTTTCTTCTCATTTTGCAGCGTCCAAAGTCCGGCGCATGACAGTCGTGCGCGTGTGTCATGCTCAGCTGCTGTCGAGCTGTGAGTGGATGTGCGTAGCCGTGGCTCCTGCTGAAATATCTGGGACAGACGCAGCACTGTCTGTTGTCCAGCATTGTACACACACACACACACACACACACACACACACATACGCGGACTCTTTCACCCCTGGGGAACAAGCCTCTTGGCTCTTTTGTGCGAGAGGGATGAGATCATTTGTGGGGTAGACCGTGGGGGGGTGGATGGAGGCCGGGGTTCCACTCTGCGTCCTTACATTCAAAATCTCTTGTTTTCTTGTCCTCGGTCCCTTTTTTAAACTTGGTACCTCGGAAATGGAGGGGCCGGCCAGGTGAACACCGCCATTAACAAGTGCTGAAAGTAAGCGTGCACACACACACATAGACACACATTGACCTCCCCCGTTTTATTAATGGAGCCAGAGGGAGTTTTCCTCTGCCCTCAGGAGCCGTTGGGCTGCATCGCCGGTCGGGAGCAAGTTGAGACTCGTGCCGCCGTAGAAAAGAAGTTTTTCCAGGGCAGGGAAATTGGGGGGGGGGGAGGCCTCGAGGAACGACTCTGCTCGGTATTTTCCAACTCGAAGTGACCACCGTTTTTTTATTTGGATACTCGGATCCTCTTTTCATTTGACCAAAAAGCTAAACCATCTGTAATCCCACAGGTTCTCCTCAGACGATTCCTCGGTTCTTTCAGTTCTTTTAAGAGTAGGCTGTTGCACTGGAAGCAGCCATTCATTGCATCTCCTTGTACTCCAGCACACCCTCCTGAGTTGGGTTTCCTTGGGGATAGGCCTCCCTCCCCTGCATTGTGAACTCTAAAGATCAGATTAAAAATAAAAAAAGAAACTCTTTCTTCTGTTTTGCACATCTGGTAAAAATGGCTAAGAAGAGATTTGCAGTTGATGTTGATTTTTTTCAGTCTCTGAAAAGACAAAATAATCCTTACATAAGCTGAAAACCTTTTGTTTTACAAGCAGAGTCTTGTTCGCTGCCCAGAGGCCATGTCTGCTCCTCTGAATCTCGTGTCCTCTTCATATCATTTCCCTTTGAGATCATGTACCGTAGTACCATTTATTAGGCAGCGTGTTCATGCTTTCGAATGGCTCTTTTAAATCTAATTCATCTGAAATATGTCATCACGGTTTTCTGACCACTATTCAAAGTAAGCTGTGGACACTTCAGTAAGGCCTGAATGATAAAACCTGTTCTGCAAGCCTGTTTTTGCTTACTCCCTTTATTCAAAGACGTAAACTTTAAATTGCTGTGTGAGTTTTTGGTGAGCAACACACTCTGGAATAAGGGTTATTCCAAGAGTGGGTATGCATAGACTTCTGTATCGTTTTATTAAATTTCAGTCATATTTCAAAGTGAAACCAACCAAGAGGTGGGCGCTTTGGATAAAGTCTACCTTTCTATCATGGAAAAAATATCAAGGGATTAGATTGATGTAAAACTCATGTAGAACCATTCAATAGTCTTGCTCATCAAGCCTAGTTTGAGCTAATTCTACTGATGAATAAACTGAGTAAAAAAAAAAAATATATTTAAGAATTCTTAGCTACGAGGCAGTGAGAAGCGAGGACAGGTTACGTGCACCTCTTCGGCTCCGTGATATTTTGGTTGTACGGTTGTAGCGACCCCCCCCCCCCCCCCCCCCCTCTCTGCCCCGGACCCGTCCCGGACAAAGAGCGCGACACCCAAGCGCTGAGGCTCAGGAGGAGCAGAGCAACAGGTTTTCACATGGGGAGGGAGGGGCACAGAGTTCAACCCTTTCAGAAGCAGAGGCTCGAGTTTCAACACAAGACTTAATACTGCGTAAGCGTTACGCACCAGTTCTGCCCTGGTCTTTTTTTAATTTTTTTAATTTTGTACAATTTGACCCAGGTAGCCGCCCCATGTGTGCTTTGCGGTTGCTAAATGTCTTCCACCCTGCATGCCGTCACAAGTCAGGAACAAGAAGGGTGGAAAGTCTTGAATGTTGTGTTCACCTAATGGTGGCTTTTAGTCTAATCCACTTTCGGCGCCAACCCCGCTTATGGCCACTATCGTGTTTTTATTTGCTCGTCGGACAGAGCACAATAAAACCAGCCGTCTCTGCCATTTTAGGTCTGAAGCAGCCGTCCCTTTTGAGAACACCTCAGCTGTACTGGATGTACCCTTGGTAGACTCATGAGATCAATTTCCTCAGCTGGAACACCAGTTGCAGCTCGGGGTCTTGCGGCGGGGCATTGTAGTGGTTCCGTTGCCATGGCAGCGGGCTGTCACAAAGAGATATTTGTGTGGATGTGTTTTGTGGAGGCTCAGGGGACCGTCACAAAGGTGTTCCGGGCTTTAGATTGTGTCCACACAAAACACTGGCTTCATAATTAGTCATTTCAGTATTGCTGGTGGTATTTTGTGCATTTTGATTCGCCGGCGTGCTGGACGTTTATAGGTCGGCATTTAAAGCTTAATCGGGACCAAATGGATCTGACTGATACTGACTGACAGTTTTTGTTCTTTCCCTGTAGCTGACAAGACACGGTTCCTTTCTGTGACACTTTGTGGTCTTCTGGTTCAATGCCTTGGGGACGCTATGTGCCTAAATGTTTTTTCAGAGCAGATTGATTGTAGAGGCTAATGTTTGTGACAAGGATTCAAATGAAAGTTGGTCATTTAAAAAAAAAAAAAAAGCTTAATGTTGCTTAATTGCTGCACAGATGCTACTGTAGTTACACTCAAAAAACTATCAGCAAAGCTAGTGACTAGCTGCTGGGGAATAGCATTTAGCAGCCGGAACCACATAATTGCCTCCGGGGTCGGTGGAGACCAAAAACGGAGCTAACAGGAGAGTGAATATTGGTCTTGTGCTCGTCTAGTTGGGAGATGTCTGACTCCAGGAAGAAGCTGGTGTTGCAACACGTCTGCTGGGTGTTTGAACAAAAGATTATTTGCTGATTCATTTTTCAGCCCGCTCTTGACATTCGAATCTGTAGATACTGTTACCTACAGTATTCTTTGAGAAAATGTTACGAGTGAGCAGGTGTTGAAGCAAGTGCAATGCACTGCCTTCTACTTACATACACACATTTCAGCGCTTCTGGTAGTTTGTGGACTTTTCTGTGGTAATGCCGTACTTGTGGAACTATATTCCACGCCTAACATCTGCACCAAAAACCACATTTGAGGAATCCTAAAAACTGCATAACTGCAATGTCATTGAGGTACAACCTCATTCAGGCTCCAGTGAAACGGAGGTGTTTGGTTTTAGTTTTAGCCATAAATGCACGCACACATGCACACACACACGTGGCGACCATGACAGTTCATTTACTGGCCAGCCTCTGGTGAGAACCCTTTTAACAGCGTAGCTCATTGTAAAGCCAAACGCCCGAAAAAATGCATGCCGGGTTTTGTTACTGGTGAGCCGTAACCATGGAGACATAGCAGTACATCTCTTTGTTCAGTGCCATGTCCTCAGATTGCTGTTGTGCATCCTCATAAAATAAGCGCTTGATCCAGCCTGCTTTTAAAAGGAGTGGGACCAACGTCATTCATTAAGCTAGAAATAACAAAACCTCTGGAATCATTTGCACTAATCTTACTTAGAAGAAAAAAAATCTTTTTCCGTGACATTCCTCAAAGTAAATACGCTACTTTGGATGTCTACTTAAATAACAGATAAACTGATCCCAATTTATGTTTCCGCTTCATCTCTTCAGCGGCCTCTCAGAAGAAGTCTGGTAATCCATCTCCCCTTCGGATATGTCATGATCCCATGTTGTTTTTCGCCCCGCTCGAGGCTTGTGTTGCTAAAAGTTAGTCTCCGCTCTTTGATTTTCCAGAAATTGCTTTGAAAACGGAAAGGGGGAAAAAATGAGCCGCGTTCCGGGCAATTATCCAGCTGTAATTCTTCAGTTACCTTGAATCCTAAGGCCGGCAGTACACTTGAATCAAATCCATTTTGGCACGTTCGCATGGGAACAACGCCAAAAGCTAATTCATCACTCAGCCAGATAAGAGGTTAAATACAGGCTGAGGAATTGAATTGAAATTGTTTTCACACGCCACAGCTGACTCACCACTGGAAAAGTTGAACTTCCTGTGTTGGCCCTTTTTTTGAAGAAAACGTTGACGGTTCAGCTTTGAGTTTCTAATTTTTTTTTCACTTGTCAGAAAACCAGTTGCTCTCTGTTGTTTTTGACCCGGCTTGATAAGCAGAGGGCCTTTTCGTTGTCACATGAATGAAAGTTGCCTCCTTTACGTTCCGCAATAGCTAAATGGAAACTCTGCATATTCCAAAACTGAGTCAAACTCTTTTTGGGAGTCATGACTCATACCGTAACTAGAAAACCCAAAAGCCAACCGTGTGTTTGGTAAATCCCCTTTTTTAGAAAACGACGTGCTTCACAGACTTTGGTGGCTGCTTGATTTATTCCCACTGTGGCATTCCTTAGATTTCCACCAGGCCCCGGCTGCTCTCCCATGGCGCTCAGCAGCAGCAGCAGCGGCGGCGACGACAGAAGTGTTTGTTGAATACCGCGAATAACCCCGTCCTTTCCCCCCCCGCTCCCTTTTTTGTTGCCTTTTTCCACCGCATTACTTAACATTCTGTGTGGGCTCACATGCTCCTTAGCTACAGCCTGCATGCACACACGTTGTGATAAGCAGTAGAATGTGACTCTGTACAGGGCTGAGAAAAGAATACGTGTGTGTGTGTGTGTGTGTGTGAGAGAGAAACTGTAATTCTGAATGAATCACACTTGTCCATCTTCTTCCTCCCAGCCATGATCGAAGACAAGGGTCACCGCGTGACCGACTACTTTGTGGTGGCCGGGCTGACGGACAAATCCACCCCGCTGGAGCAGGACCTGTCGGAGACCAAGTCCAGCGGGCCCAAAGCGCCCATCACCGACCTGGCCGTCATCAACAGGTCGGCGGGAGAAGCGGTGCCCGAGGGCTTCACGTGCATCGACGCCACCTACAGCGGCCAGCCGGCCAACCTCAACCACGGCAGTCTGAAGAGCCCCGAGTTGTTCCTGTGCTACAAGAGGGGTCGAGGGAAGTCTCCTCTCATCGATGTCGGGTGAGTTGGCCGCTTCGTGTGTGTGTGTGTGTGTGTGTGTGTGTTTGTCATCCTGGAGCGTTCACGTGTAGCCTTATGTATGCGAGGCGGGGCTAAAGTAAGTGCCAGTGCGCTTGCCATCATTTTATAGCTATGTCAGTCAAACATAGGAATGAGCTGCCTTCACTCGGCTTGTTGACATCAAGGGACGTGAAGACCAGTTTGGGTGTTTTGGCAGTTCCTCGCAGCAGTAGAGGCTCGCCGCGTAAGTCCCGCCCCCCTCCGATGCTGCAAAGATAATTCTCCTCCTGCCTTTTGTAAGGCTTATCGTGATATATTATCATATGCCCCGCCCTCCCGCACTCCTTCCAAGGAAGTAGGTGTGTTGACTTCTTCATTCACTCCCCCCCCCCCTCAGCCACACCTCTTGGCTCCTCTCCATTGATACAATTGTGCTGCTTCTTTCTATGACGCTTGGGGAATAAAAAGAAAGAGAAACTGTCTTTTTTTTTTTTTTCATCCAATCCACTAAGTTTGAAGCTACAACTGCTCTCTACTTATTCACAGAGGAGCATATTCAAAACGTTGACCACATTTCGTCACAAGGTCGTATCTGTGAGGCGCGCTGCAGCGAGAGCGATGATGCAACAGGCCTGCGCAGTTCTACCACACGCCTTAGTCTTTCCCCAAAGCCTTTTCTTGTGTGCGTCTCTCGCTACTAAACTGGAGTTTCCAGTCAAAGGAGACGAATCAAAGCATTTACCAGCAAAGTGGGGCTGTCATTAGATTAAATGTCATCAATTTGGTCGATGTGTTTCTCTCATGCCTAAACGTGACTTTGAACCACAGGGCCGCGTAACGCCCTCATGGATCCCTGCAGCCGGCGGCTCGCCAATCAGAACCAGGAGATCGTATGTCAAGTCATGTTTCCTTTCTGAATGACGTGCGACGCAGACGCACGCAGACGTATGACGTGACATGGTCGCTTTCGCGTGTTCTCTCAAACATGGATGTTATAACGACACCGCAATCAAATGCACTGTAGTGCGTTTCTCTTCCTTTGGTGGAACCACCACACAGTAGGCCAGTAGATATTTTTGTCCACGCGGGCCTTCCCTAAACGCGAGTCCCGTCCCCCGCCTGCTGGTCTTCATCCCCGGAAAAGAATAACCGAGCGAGAACGACCTGTAAATGATTAATTCTCCCCTTCTGCCGCTGTCAGTTAAGTCAGCAGAGCGGTGCCCCGAGCGGCGTCATGACTCACTGTGCCCATTACGATGCCATTTTCTCGCCTAAATGAGGATTAGCTGGCAACCGTCCTCCTGGCCTCTTTGGGTTTGTCCTCCACTCTTTTCAGAGTAAGCGGAGTTTTTCAGGACTGTGACCGCGATGCATGGGCAAGATTTGGGGGATGGTCTTGGTTTAAAAGTGGGGCCTCCCACTTGGCGTTGTCCAGATGGGAGAGCATGGAGCATGCCGACACAGAAGCCCTGCAGGCATGCAAAAAAACAACAACATAGCAGGTAACTGATTGCAACGTTAAGCTTTGCCAGCAAACAGAGGCCTTGTGATTTTACACAACGTTTTTGGCAGGGATCCGTATTCTTGCATCTAAAAGCGCTCGTCTTGCTTAAGGCCGTATTGTCTGAGGCGCTCGATATGAAAGTTTCCCTCGCTGTCTGCGATTTGAATGAGTCAGTTGGTGAAATATGTCTGAATCACGACACCACGTTGAAGACGGGCTTTAAGAATAGAGTCGGCAGTGCCGACCACACACTGATCCCCGCTGTAAAACAGGAGTGGTTTGAAAGTCTTGGCAGCAAATTGCAGTTATTTCTTTTGTTGGTTTTTCCTGTGCAACACTGAAATGACTGACAATCCTATACCTTAAAGTCTTCCTTCTTACACTATACGTGTGTCTTAATGTGCTGTCGTGTACGTGTTGTCCCTCTTCATCCTTGATGTTTTATCTAGCCTCAAACCTTCTGTTTTGTCAGTGTGCTGTACGAGGGTAAGGAGCGTCTAATCCAGGGCTGCGAGGTCATCCAGGCGACGCCGTACGGCCGCTGCGCCAACGTCAACAACAGCTCGGCCACCTCCCAGCGCATCTTCATCACCTTGCGCCGGGCGCCGCCCGTCCAGCCGCAGAACTCCCTCGCCGTGACGGACATCTGCGTCATAGTCACCAGTAAAGGGGAGATACCGCCCCATACCTTCTGCAAGGTGGACAAGAACCTTAACTGTGGCATGGTGAGTTTTACTTTTTTTTCCATTCTGAAGCTGTGGCACTTGTGCACCATCGATCATTAGACAACAGATGTGTCACATCTGTGTTTCATATCCTTTCAGTGGGGCTCAAATGTGTTCCTGTGTTACAAGAAATCCGTATCTGCGTCCAACTCCATCAGCTACAACGCCGGTGAGTAGACGTCTCAGATGTTAAGAGGTCATTGTCGTCTGATCTTGCATTGCTTTTGCTGTTTTCGCCCTTTTAGATAATAGAGTATGGAGAAGTGAATAAAATGTCTGACCTTCAAAGCCGCTCATTGTTTTCCCCAAATTCTCTCAAATCATAATCTATTCTTTTGGAAATAGACACACTCTTTGATAATGGCTGTGGCTAAAGATGTTTAGGCACTTATTGCATCTGGTATTTCTAAATTGTTGTGACATTTTCACTGACTGAATGCTTCCTCGGCCTTTGGAACAACTCGCCGTGTAACACGCGTACAATCAACGTTCTAATGAATGCGGCGACACACACACACACACACACACACAACCACACTTTGCAGACACACATGCTGGCTTTATCTTTTGGTGCGGCCTTTTTCCTGTGAGGCGGCTGTGTATTCATCTCAGACAAACGGCACTTCCTGCCACACCCAGTGTTTGTGCGTCTGCAGGCTTGTTTCTGTATGCGCATGTTCACATAAGAATGTGTCTCTTGTTCAAACGACATCTCCCTAAACAACAATTTAGACTGTGCGACGCACCAGTTATTTCTTGAAAATGAAACTAGAGGATTGTACTTAATAACAGACCTGAGAGACACTGAGCCCCTTTTTTCTCACAGCCTCTTTTCTTTCACCTTGGCGAGCAAATGCCGACGTAATAATTGGTTTCTCCCACCGTTCTCCAGGCCTCATCTTTCGTTACCCAGAAGAGGACTACGAGTCTTTTCCTCTGTCCGAGTCTGTCCCTCTGTTTTGTTTGCCCATGGGCGCCAAGATAGAGTGCTGGGCACCAAACACGCGTGACCCTTTGCCCGTCTTCTCCACGTTCGTCTTGACCATCTCGTCTGGTGAAAAGGTGAGATGCAGCGGCCTAAAAGCAAACTGTAATGCATGAAACCCCCCCCCCCTCCCCACCCACCCCCCCAAAAAAAGTCATGATTGGTTTAACTGGCCAGGAAGCCATAATGCCACAAAGTCACTTTGCACCTCTGGTTCCAGGTGTATGGAGCAGCCATCCAGTTCTACGAGTCGCATCCGGTGGATCAGTTGAGCGAGAAGCAGAAGATCCAGCTGGGCCTGCTCACCACGGTGGAGAAGAAGGTGATCCCCAACCGGCCAGTAAACAGCAATAAATGCATCTGCCTGCTCTCCCGCTGGCCCTTCTTTGAGTCCTTCCGCAAGTTCCTGATGTTCATCTACAAGCTGTCCGTCTCCGGCCCTCACCATCTGCCTATCGAAAAGTAAAAGTCGGCTTTGCTACTATACACATGGCGCACATCATTTGTTGGGGACGCTAATGCTAAGCAACAAACAAAGCTCTTGTTTTGAAAGGCTGAATGTGGTTGCTGCTTATGTTTTGAAGATAATTTGCCATATTTTGTGTGTTTCTCTCAACAGGCACATCGCGCACTTCATGCACAATGTGTCGTTTCCGTCCCCTCAAAGGCCAAGAATATTGGTCCAGGTGACATGTTTTCTCTTCACATTTTTTTTTAGAAATTCATACTTTACGATGCTCACATTTTTCTTTTAATATTCCTTAATATGAACTTTTTTTCCTCCCAGCTCTCTGCACATGACACCTTGATCCTCTCCCAGCCTGTGTGTACACCCTTACCACTCAGGTACAATGACAGCGTTATGTATATTAACACATTCATACCACGCATACTAGCTTGTTACTTTGTTGAAGTCCTTTTTTCAAACATTGGCTGACACTTTCAATGTTTTCTTTAGACTTTGAAAACATTGTTTCCCTTTCAAGCTGAACTCACAATAACACAATTAGTGACTGTCAGAAACCAACAATAGTTGCTTTATGATTTTCCACTCAATGTGACCCACTGCTGTGTCCGCCTGTTTGAGTCGCAATAACAAATCCTTAATGGTGATATTAGGTGCTGGAAAAGTCCCAAGCAGGTAGACCGCATTAGCAACACCGATCAAATTAAATGTGATGGTCAAATTACAGTGTTAGAAACTGCAGGACATCCTTATCAGTGACTCAATTAAACCAGCTGCTCAGTCACAACAGTGGATTTCCATCGTGAACGTCACAAAGCAAGAATGACTTACAGGTGTAAGGCTCAAAATAACTTAAAGTGCTTAAACCTCCACCATCTTTATTGTCTACCACTGTTTTGTATGTTTTTTTTCCCTATTTAACCAAAACCCGTCTCTAGCTATACACTCGGTTAGAACGTCTTTTCCACCCTGTGCACAAACTCACTCGCGTGCCGTGTGCTCTCCCTCCACCGTCAGCGGGGCGGACTACGGCACTCTGCTGATGAACCTGGGCTCGGAGAACTGCGCCACCCTGCTGCACTTCGTCCTGCTGGAGAGCAAGATCCTGCTGCACTCGCTCCGCCCCGCCGTGCTCACCGGGGTGGCCGAGGCCGTGGCGGCTGTGAGTGTGATCCACCGAACGTGTTCAGTGGTGCCACTGGCGAGATTGAGTTTTGGCAGCTACTGCTGCTATTTGATCTTCTTGAGATAGATGTGCTGTTATTATTCTTTCCACGTTCTTTTGCTTTTGAACAGCCCGTCTTTGACTTTACTGATCACAGTAGAAATGTACTGTAGGTACAGCTGTGTTTCCCTGAGAAGGAAGTTAAAGACCTTTGTTAAAATACAGTCTATATCTATTGTGCATGTATTCATCTTAACATTAAATCATTCTTGTTGGTATTGAAAAGCTGCACTGAAAGGAAAATACAACTAAATCGTCTGCAGAAAAGCGTTAATAACAACAATGACTAGCTAGCGTGATAGGAATGCAAATATATTGTACATTTCAGAAAGCAGAACAACATGCTGGAACTGTGTGTGACTATAATTAGCACAACTTGCTTATCTTATATTTGATGGTAACAAACAGTCCGGAAGAAGGAAGTTTTTGTAGATTTTCTACAGTAAGCCCATCCACATGTGTTATGTCCTATAGATTTCTTACGTTTCCGCCGAAGTTTTTATTATTTATTTTATCTGTGACACTCGGGACATGAATGTAATAAGATACAGGGGTATCTATAGTTATTTATTTTTAAAAATCATTCTATTATTGTGAAACTTGGCCTTTTTACCATTATAGTCATACCTTACCACACACCATTGTCTCCTCAACATCAAGAATGACATCCTACTTAATTACACTTGCTACTTTGCATAGAAAATAATGCCATCCCTCCATGTATTTAACATTTGAACTATTGATCCTTTGGTTTCATGAACTAGCCGTGTCTACTTGGAAAGCACATCTGAACGGCCTCTCTCTTGTCTCTCCTCAGATGATCTTCCCCTTTCAGTGGCAGTGTCCCTACATTCCCCTCTGCCCGCTCTCCCTGGCTGGCGTCCTCAATGCCCCCTGTCCCTTTATAGTGGGAGTGGACTCCCGCTACTTTGACCTTTACGATCCTCCGCCGGATGTTGTCTGTGTGGATCTGGACACCAACACCATCTACCTGTATGCTGTGCTTTGATCCTAAACCCATCTCGCTGCCTGCTTTTTACTGTATATTTACGGCTCTGTTGAAATTGTGCTAATCTCAAACCTTTGTTCAGCTAGCTCTGTGGTATTGTGTGTTTCAGTTCAGACGAAAAAAGACACAGCAACTGGAAAAACCTGCCAAAGAAGCCCTGCAAGAGTCTCGTCAACGCACTGAGCAACTTGCACCACCAGCTGGCCACTGGTATGAACAACATCTTACCTCTTCTTGGAGCAAAAGCCCCACTATAAGGAACTACCTGTCTCCCAAAGGACTTTTTCCGTGGCATTGTTTTCTATCTTGTACCGCCATGTTATTGTGTCCACCCCCTCCAATTATGTATGCATTCCCAAAATGTAAATGACGTTTTTGAAGTCAAAAATATGACTAGAAGCAGTTATTTTTATTCAAATAATTAAAATGAAATGGGTAAATACGTTATTTAACTTATTGCATTGTGAGAAAAAAAAGAGATAAAGGTAAAAATTATTTTGAGATTTGATGGAAAGCTTTATACTTTTATTTTTAACTCAGTCTGAAACTCAGTGTGTCAATACCAAAAATAAGAACATCACAAAAGTACAGATAATTAAAAATCAAGTATTTGAATGTTTTTTTGTTTTTATCAACTAATTAGTAAAGAAAAAGTTTTCTTTTTCGTACCAACTAAAAAGAGCATATTTTTCTTTACTCACCCCAATTATTTAACAATGCATCCCGTTATATTCTATATGTCTGGTTACCTTTTAGTACACAAGTTTATTTTAGCGCCATACTTATATATTTATTTAATTGTTTAAGCTGACCTTTTTATTTGTTTATGTTTTTTTAGTTTCAGTATGTCAAACAGCACAGGACGACTCTGCAGTGGACATGACCCCCATTGAGGCGGACTTCACCTGGCACAAGAAGAAGACCGCGCTGGAGATGGAAATCCAAGAGAACTTCCTCCGCTTCATGGCCTCCATCCTTAGGGGCTACCGCATCTACCTCAAGCCCATCACACAGGCGCCCTCCGAAAAGGCCACGGCCGCAGACTCCCTCTACGACCTGCAAGGTAAGCACGGGATTGACAGCTCGGTTTTGTTGAAGAAAATATGTGGAAATGAAGGTGTGAAAAAAAAGGATGGATGATAACTATAGAAATCGATAAGTAGCTCATGCTTTGTAACCTAAACATAATCTACCGGCCTTCGTTTTGATAGCTTGATCCAATATTGAGTGTTATTGGCCTATTCTATTTCAAGGAGCACTTAAATGATCACTCGACCTAGGTTTATTTTCAGCGGTCCCCTTGGTTGTCATAAGACTGTCTGTTGCTGGGAAGTCGGGTCTCACTTCCATTCACCTTCACTGTCGGGGATCAATTTTAGACGCAGATGGAGTGATGTAACTTAACAGCTTAACATTATTTCGCTAAGTTTATTCAAAAACATGCATGTTTAAAAGGTAGATTTCCGTCGAATTTAAGACGCGAGAACACAACCTGTCCTTGGCTTCCTGCAGGGTTTCTCAAAAGCAGAGACCGAGCCCACCAGAAGTTCTACTCCCAGCTTACCAAGACCCAGATATTCATCCGCTTCATTGAGGAGTGCACCTTCGTCAGTGACAAAGACACTGGTCTGGCCTTCTTTGACGACTGCGTCGAGAAGGTGATTACCAAACCTGCGTCATGGCAGTCTCCGACACGTAAACACTGTACCTTGGCTTGGTTTCTGTTTATCCTCCTTTACTGGATGTTTACTTCCGTGAACAAGCCTTTGTTTTTAATTTTATTGGCAAAATAACGCTGGAGCTTAAGGAAGCCGAAATTTCCTCCGATTCATTCTGCTCCCTTTCCTCTTGTTGCAGCTTTTTCCCTCTGATAAAATCAACGACAAGGGCACCAAGGTAATACCATGATTACACTGTAATCACATTTCCGCATGGCTTATTGTTTTGTGACTACCGTTAAAAGGTATTTCAAATAACCTTGATAAAGGTTAAGTAAAGGAGCATGGAAGCTTCCTCCTTTTCTTCTCCCAACAAATCCTAACCTACAATAAAAATAAACTTGTTCACTAGCATAATAGATTGAATTACTGTAGTTGTTTACCTCCTGCCATCAGACAGGAAATGACCTGCTGAGTGTGCTCTCCGTAAAAGTCATAGTTGTCGGTATCGCTCACTGCTCTATGTGCGATCCTTGTTTCAGGTTGAAGGGGAGTCATTTGAGGACACAAGACTGCTGGAGTTGGACGAGTCCCAGAAGAGTGAACACACCGTTTTCGTCATGCCCCCTGAGCCTCCAGCGGGCGATGGAGCGGAAAATTCTCCCAGATACACGTAGGTCTTATAATCCCACCATAGCAAAGCTCTTATGGACAGGAAAAAAAGTTTAAAAAATGTATACCAAAAGCAGAGGTAACCTTGCAACAACCCCACATCTCATCCTCCAGCTACAAAGGTTTCCCCAGGCTGCACATGGAGCTGTTCGACCGTCCGAGGGAGTTCCGGCCAGCGCTCAGCAGCAGAGCGGCGGGGGCCAGTCTGTCCAGCAGCCCCGCCCTACTGGCTAAGAGAACGAAGCAGGTGAGCACACGCTCACACACCTTACTGAACACACCCGCGTGCCAATTATCCACTTTAAACGTCCGCCTTGTCTCAACAGGAGATCAAGCTAGCGTACAAGATGGCCAAGCGTTTCTACTCCAACCCCCCGCTGTGGGCCCGCTGTATGTTCAGTCACTGCTACAGCCTGTGGTTCATCTGCCTGCCGGCTGCCGTGCGGCTCTCCAAGTCTAAAAGCCGCGCCATGCAGCGGGCGTACAACGTCCTCCTGAAGATGAGGACCACCGAGGTGGAGGTGCTGGATGAGGTACAGCCGGATTTTTTAACTAACGTGTTTTTTCACAGTTGCGTCTCTTTGTCTCACGGTGAAGGTCTCAATTATCTGTGGCTTTTCTCTCCTGGCTTTTATCTCTTCGGTCATCAGGTGTGTTACCGAGTGGTGATGCAGCTCTGTGGTTTATGGGGTCTCCCTGTCATGGCTGTGCGAGTCCTGGTTGAGATGAAGAAAGCTGGAGTGCATCCGAACGCCATCACCTATGGATACTACAACAAGGTCCTGTACAGCCCTTTTTAAAAAGCTAAAACTCACCTCTGTCGTAGCTCAACGCAAAATTCAAGCACTACTATTAAGCCGCATCAACAAAAAATGAAAAAAGACTCCACCTCCACACGTCCTCATCCTTCTGTCTGCTCCCCCGGCAGGCCGTCTTGGAGAGCCCGTGGCCGAGCAGGAACCGCAGCGGCCTCTTTATGTGGACCAAGGTTCGTAACGTGCTCCGTGGAGTGGCCCAGTTCAAGCACTCTCTAGACCGGACACCTTCCAGTAAGGAGCCCCCCACAGGTGGGACTGGAATATTGATTATAACGAAGCTGGATGATATTTTTGGTTTTCCTTGTTTTTGACTTCTGTGTCCTTCTGTCTTCAGCAGCGTCAACAGGAGGGTGCGTCGTCACCGACGCTGACCGTTTGAGCCACGGAAGTGCCGACAGCTCAAGCGAGGTCAACGGGGAGGCACACGACCTGTTTGCCGGCAGCCACGGCATTGAAAGCACACCAGACAACCACTGCAGCACAGGTACTGACCCCTTGCAGCCAACAGGCTGTCATGTGTAAGGCTTTAGAATCTGAAGGCCAGAAAACAACATTAGCTTAAACGTTTCTGAGGATCCGACCGCTACATTTTCTGCGTGGTTTGTGCGGTCCACAGGACGACAGTCTGACCAAGGCTACGGCTCCAAAGATGAGTTGCACCAGGAGCTTTCACATTCAGCTGTCCGTTCCACCGAGGAGAGAAACCATTCCAGAGCCCAGCAAAACGGTGAGAAAGGCTCCTTTCGTGTGCAATAGAACCCCATTTTCTCCTTGACAGTGATTGATTATTCTATTGACGATGTACCTTTTAATAACCAGGAGGTGACATTGCTGGCTCAGTGGATAGTGCTGTAGCAGTAGCAGACGTCCTCAGTGCTGTTGATGTCCCGTCACCCGTCCCCAGTATTGTGAAGCTGTCCACGGGGAGCTTTGATAGTGGCAGGGAAACCGGTGAGGAGAAGGAGTCTTAGTTCATTTAAGAAAGTCATTTGTCACTTCAATGCTTTGGATTTTCTTCTATTTAAATAATGTTTTGTTTTTTTTCAGGTCCAGGGAAGCTGTTCAGAAGACACAGCAAGGCCGATAACGTGTCTCTCCCTGAAGACGACGCCTCACTGCCCTCGGGGGATGTAGCTAACCCACCTCAACAGCAGCGACAAAAGTCCTATGCCGAGCGCAGCTGTAGCTTCAGCGCTGAGACGCGTGCTGGGATGCTCCTCGAGAAAGGCGTGGACCACATGGCCAGCCAGATGGGTGCCGATGCGCGAATCCTGGCTGCAGCGCTCTGCGCTGGTCAAAGTCCACCCCCTAATAGTGTGTCCAAAGCCCTTTTTAGAGACCTGGAGGAAGAGCCTGAAGACGACACAGGCTTGATATTGGTGAAGCTTCCAGAGGAGGAGGGAGAAGCAGCAGCAGAGGGACAGGGGAAGGATGTAGACGTGACTGAGTTAAAAAAGGTCCATCGAGAAAGGAAGAACACTGAAACAAACGGGGAGGACCAACGAGGGCCAACCCTGGAAAGGGCTGACGTGGAGGTAGGCGCCGACCCGCTTTCCCTGCTGGTGACTGAGAGCGACGAGTCGGCCTCCATCAGCAGCCAGGAGCCGCCGCGGTCCGTGCCCGCCGTGGTGTCCCGCAACCTGGCCGAGGAGATCGAAATGTATATGAGCCTGAGGGGCCCCACGGGCGTGAAGTCCTCCAGCATGGAGCTCCAGGAGTCCCTGAGAGACTCCGCCGACCCCCCGGAGTCCAAACTGCCTTTGGCGCGCAGGTGCAGCCTCCCCGTGCCGCCTGTCAAAACTCCAACCGGCTCCCCGGGCGATACGCCCAAACGCAGCCCGACCCCCGTCACTCGCTCCAAGACTTTTGCAGCGAAGTCAAAGACCACCGCCGCCGCCGCCGCTGCTGCCGGCGCAGCGCGTAGCCCGGGCCCCCGATCGTCCTCGCTGACGGCGCTGGTCAAGTCTTCCCAGGGAGGGTCGTTGGGCTCGGTCATCAACTCCATTTCAGGCATCAAGATGGACCACCTCTTGTCGGGACCTAAGATAGATGTGCTCAAGTCCGGCATGAAACAGGCAGCAAATGTGGCCAGCAAAGTGTGGGGGGCAGTTGCTTCGGCTTACTCCTACTCGGATGACGAGGTGAGCGTTAATAAACAAATTCTTTTTCATTATTATTATTAGCTGTATGAGCTCTTTACGTTTTAGATTTGTGACCAATCCTCTTAATTCTTTCTTTGCCACGCAGGAAGAACCGGCTCAGGGGGGCGGCGGCTTCCCGTCCCATCTGGATGAGCACATGCTGACTGCGAGTGACGCGGATGAGAGCCCCGAGAGGGGGGCCATCCCGGGCCTGGTATCCAACGGCCTCAACCAGAGCTGCACCAGCCTGGGTAGCAGCAGTGGCAGCAGCGACACGGGCCGGGGGACCCACCAGACACGTAAGCAATCAATCTGCAGTCAGCGTGTATGAGGGGAGAGGAAGAAAAGGGCCCAATGAGGTTCGCTGCTCTGTGAAATATATATTTTTAAAGTTTGTTTTGGTCTCTATACGCAGATTCGATTCCCGGACGAGCAGGCAGGGGTCCGGACTCTGAGCAGAGCTCCTCGCATCACGCCTCCTCCTCGAGCATTTACCAGAACTGTGCCCTGGAGGTCCGTACGCCGCAGTGTTTGGCACCGCTGTGTTTTCTTCACACACACACACACACACACACACACACACACACAGGAACTAACCGGTTAGGACACATTTTGCCGACAGGTGCTGATGTCCAGCTGCTCTCAGTGCCGCTCTTGTGAAGCCCTGGTGTACGATGAGGAGATTATGGCTGGCTGGACAGCCGACGACTCCAACCTCAACACCAACTGTCCCTTCTGTCGCACGGCCTTCCTTCCGTTACTGCACGTTGAGTTTCACGACTTGCGAACTATGACCGGGTAAGAGGGTTAAACTAAGATCCAGAAGAGTTATAAAGCTAAGAGGGTAACAGGCAAACTAAAAAAAGATTTTCTCGCTCAGGTTCTACATGAACCCTGGTGCCTCAGGAGACAGTATCCACAGCACCAGTAACCATCTCACAGGCAGCAGCTCGGCTGACGTAAAGACATCGGACCTACTTACTTTCCCCGAAGAGGAACCCAGAGAGACTTCTGACAATCTGCCTGTTGCACAAAAGAGGTAAACGCCCAGCATGTGAAATGAGTTTGACACGGAATGTGTGAGAAGCCCTGATGACGACGACGACGTAGCGAACCTATTGTCCTCAAGCAAAGTATTTGCCCGCTGTATTTCCAGTGTGGTCCCAGAGCCGGTGCAGCCGGACCCTTTGGGTCTCCTGGAGAACCAGGCGGCAGGGAAGCAGCGTAGCAGCAGTGGGACGTCACTTACGCGCAGCAACAGTGTCGGGGGTCCACTGCAGAGCCTGGACTACTCCCAGAGACCTGGACATGGCGTCTCCACCACCAGCCTGCCCTGCAGCCTGCAGGCGGCGTCGGTCAGTGCTCCTTGGCGTCACAAACTAACCCCAGTGTGTTTGTGTGTGTGTGTGTGTGTGTGTGTGTGTGTGAAGGTTATTGCCCAAAATCAACATAGCTGCAGTCAAAATGATCAGCATGTTTGTATTTGTCAGGACGGCATGGGGACTAAAATGGCGAACCCTAAGCCTGTATCCGTTCCGTACCTCAGTCCCTTGGTGCTACGCAAGGAGCTGGAGACCCTGTTGGAAAACGAGGGCGATCAGGTAAAAGTTCGCACGGTCCTGCAGTCGGTTTGATAGTGAGACGTTTTAGCGCACGGCTGCTGAGCTCCTCTTCCGTGTCCAACCAGGTGATCTACACCCACAAGTTCCTCAGCCAGCACCCCATCATCTTCTGGAACCTGGTTTGGTATTTCCGTCGCCTGGACCTTCCCACTCACCTACCTGGCCTCATTCTTACCTCTGAACACTGTAACAAGGGCGTACAGGTAAAAGAGACTTAATCCACCATTAGTGGACATTTGCGCTCGATCATCAGACAACCTCCTGTCCCAAACAATTTTGTCCTGAGACTGTTGAGATGTGTCCTTTTTATGTTCTCTTTGGCCGTAATACAACCAAAGGTTTTATCTTTGCAGCTGCCCCTGACGTCACTGTCCCAGGACAGCAAGCAGGTGTACGTCCAGCTCCTGTGGGACAACATCAATCTGCACCAGGAACACGGAGAGCCCCTCTACCAGCGCTGGAGGACCTTGTGTGAGTCTCGACATCCAGAATGAGGGGGGGGAGGGGTACATGCGTTTGCAGTCACAGAGCAAGTGTGGCGAGGTATTGACTGCGAACCAATATGAATGTTCCACATTACGCGGTTATGTCTTTAATATTGGCCAAAATCAAAAGTACAACATGGAGTTGCCAAAAAAGGAAAGCTTTCTGATGGTGCCTGTGCTCTTCTCCAGTGGAGAAGAAGGGGATGCTGGCGCCGACAGACCACCACGAGATTCGTACCCTCCTCAACACCATAGTTCGCAACATCCAGACCAACGACATCTATGGTCCGATCAACCTGCTGATCCGAGAGATCAAACAGCGCCCAGAGGGTGTCAAAAGGCAGAGGTCTGTCTTATGTCCACTTCTACTGATGCATAAAGCACTAAGGACTTCTGCTTGTTGGTTTGAGACATTTCTATTGTTGTAATGTCAATGAAAATACCTCGTGTCACATTTCTGTGTCCTGTATTTCTCTCAGGAGTATCTACAGAGAAATATTGTTCCTCTCACTGGTGGCGTTGGGGAAGGAGAACATCGACGTCGGTAAGTGGAATCGCCCGGTTCCATAACGCCACCATCTGGTGGTTGTTCTAAACCGTATTCGATGCCTGTAAGGGATCACGAGTTGAATGAAAAACCCAAAGGCAGTCTCATGTTGGATCTGTTCTCCTTCTCTTGCACGCCTGCAGAGGCCTTCGACAGGGAGTACCGCTCGGCCTACGACGAACTGAGCGCCGAGAAGCTCAAGTCTTTGCACCTCATCGACCGCCCGCCCAGCCCCAGCGTCCAGTGGTGCCTTAAATGCTTCGGGACCCCTGTCATCTGACCGCACACGCGTACACACACACACCTGCGGCACAGATGGAATCGTGACTGGTAAAGTGCGACAGCAGGGAGGGAAGGACATGCGGCGGGGCCGGGGTGTGAGCACAAAATGATCTCACATTCACTCACATCTAATTGCCGGATCATGATACATGGTACTACCCATCGCCTGCTTTTCTTTTATTCTTTTTTTTTTTAAACATCCTGCTTTCCAAGCAGCTCCTTACGGGAGGGACTGTTTCTGTAAATTGTTTGGAGAGCTGCAGTGAATTCTTTAGGACTAGCTGAGGTGTGCTTCTCCACCTATGGTGTATAGAATTATAAATCACTGTGTGTGTGTGTGTGTGTGTGTGTGTGTGTGTGTGTGTGTGTGTGTGTGTGTGTGTGTGTGTGTGTGTGTGTGTGTGTGTGTGTGTGTGTGTGTGTGTGTGTGTGTCCCCTGTCTTGTAGCCTCTTGTCCACTAATTATGTCCAAGCTGTTTCCCCATGATCACTCAAAGTTGTAGGAGACTGTGGATGTAGGCTGTTTTTTTGTTTTGGTTTTTTTGTGCACTTTCTGGAAAAAAAATCCAGTTCTCAACCATCTGTTTGTACATATTGTTGAGTTATGGCGAGGGTGGGAACAGGGTTTGCCTAGATGCCTCAACTGTTTTTTTGGGATCAGAGTCTTAATGAATGTTCAAGTTTGTTTCATTGTAAATGTAGAGGTCGAGAGCACGGCTCTTCGTCTGTGTAAATATGCATCAGGAGCACACGCGTAAACGACTGAGGACAATCACTAATTACCAATCACTAAAACAGATTCTACAACATTCCAGATGCTTTGCATTCAAAACACGTCTTAAAGAAGCAGATTTAACACCATCGAATTTGAAGGAAGAGATGAAGAAAAAGACCCATCGATTCTCACAGTTTAAACAAAAACGTGCGTGTTCTGTCTTCCGGGGGCGGACGGCTCGGGGGCCCCAATCCAACTTATGTTTTTAACATCTGCAACTTTTAACAACAATATACTATACTCGTTCAGCTGAAATGACTCATTGTAACGATGAATTAGAACTGTAACTCACACGTAATGGGGCTAGTCGTTAATCTAGCATAGAATGAACCAGTTTATCTTTTTTAAATGGGTATACTATTGAAAGACAATGTTTTTTATGTTCACACACAGTGGCTTCAGGTGTTTGTGGTAGCTATTAGAGCTTTATGCTGCAGGGGGCTTTTTCAGTACTGCTGACACTGTGATAATAAAGAAACAATTTTACAATATGACATTCCACTAAACGCAGAAATGAACAGGGGGAAAGTGGAGCGCTATGATGAACTGTTGGGAGGTGGGTTTGACTTGGTACAGAAATGATATCATGAAATATTCAATTTGCACTGTATCAATTAAAAACTGACCTTTTGACCCAGGGTGAGGATGACATGAGACCACATTAAAGTAATGAGCAGACCGTAATCTGCTCCGTAACAAAGCAAAATGCTTGACTATTTATTTTTGTCCGTGGCGTTTGGATTGCAGATAGTCCAACGTAGCAATTTTATGACTTAACAATGTTCCCTTCCCCTTTTTAATCCGTCTTAAAGGTTATTTCCAATTTTGTTCTGAATTTGTAAATCTTACCTCCACATGGCTGAGGTAAGAGACTGTTCAACGATAGATCAAGTGACCTCTTACCGTCCTGTGGAAAGGAATTGAATGTCTTCACTTATGTGTGCTGCAATAAACGAATTTGTGAATTGATTAAGAACCAAATGTCTCTTTACCTCTATTCTGATAAGGATGTGTAATGTTCAGACGCTTCAGTGGTTCATGTTATTTTGCCCGTTTTTAAATCTTTCTGATGGCTTTCACTCCTTTTTGGACTTTCTGGTTGGCCTCAGATTTCTCTCAAGTAAACTGTCACGCTCGCATTATTCCATACATGTCCTCCCATCCCGTCCTCCATCAATGGTCCCACATAGCCCCTCGCCCCCCTGGATTTTGTTGTGTTCAAATAATGAAGAAACACCAGACGGACGGGAGACATCTTGGAATGAACAGTTAAAATCAAATTATTTATTTAATAAATGAAAAGGGTGTTGTGCTAAAAAGAACATCTCAGTTTAGGGCCTGTGGGGCAATTAACAGCACTCCAGTGGCAACAGTTCAGGTTGAAATGCGGGAAGATGCCTCTCCATCTTAGAAGAGATCAGCTAGCTCTGGTGTACTGGGTGAATTCTAGGGGCCATGGAGACGGACATCTGAGTCAGTCAGTGTTATGGCAATCTTAAGAGAAAGAAAATGGCCTAAATAAAAATTTGGATGGACAATAAGGCAGAAGGTAATTATGATGGGAATTGGTGCACTGGAAATAAGCCCTTCAGTGGTCTGTCCAGAGGTTCCTCCTTGGCTTTTGCCAGAGACTCCAGTTGACTTAGGCCTACTGGAGGAAAAGGAAGTTGCTGAAGTGGATCACCACAGAGTACAGTGATACATTTCAAGGAAATATAAAGAAGCAACCTATATATATACACAGATGCATCAAAGAAGACTGATACGAAAATGGGAATCATATGTTATCCCTCAATTAAACATTGAGTTTGCTAGAAGAATGAATGATGATCTAGCTGTATACACAGCAGAACTGATGGATATAATATGGATGGCTTTGCTGTGGGTAGAGAGCAACAGACCCAAGCAAGCTGTCATTGCATCAGACTCCGGCTCAGCTTTGACAAGCCTTAAACTTCTGCATTCTGAGTCTAGACGGGATATAGTGTATGACATGCTGCAGCTGGTTAACAATCTGGTTAACTCTGGGATTAGTACTTCATTTATATGGGTACCAGCCCAAATAGGTGTAGGATGTAATGAACTGGTGTGCGAAGAAAGCAGCAGAGCTGCCTGATATAGAGGTGAATGTAAAATATAGCAAAGCTGAAGTCAAAAGTATAATCAAAGCTAAAACAAATGCAAAATGGCAGTTTATGTGGGATAATGAACAATCTGGGAGGCACCTGTATAGAATCCAAGGACAAGTGGGGAAGAGCAGGAATACATACACAAGTAAGCAAGAAGAAGACATGGTGTCCAGAATGAGACTAGGACATACAAGAGTAAATGGAACATTATTTATAATGAAAAAGCACCTTGATGGAATGTGTGAAAATTGCAAAAAGTCAAGAGACCATAGAGCACGTAATAATGTGTTGTCCCAAATATCATCAAGCCAGACAAAGACTGATTTCACATCTTGGTGAAAAACAGATGACATTAAATATATATGAGTTACTGAAAAAATTTGGTTTAATTTTTTGTTTTCCTTTTTGAAGATAACTGGGTTATTTGTAAGGATTTAGGAAAGTGTAGGACGACCTCATGAACCACACGGCAGTCCAGATGGTGGCGGTAATGCTCCAAAAGTTGGTTGCCAACCGCCAATCAAAACCATACGAAAAAGAAGAAGAAGAAGAAGAAGAAGAAGGTGCGTGATTAACGAGCGAGCATCCACCCACACGAGGCGAACCTTTGAGGAAGACCCGGAACAGCGAGATGCCGGCGAAGCGGACGAGGAACACGGGGAAAGCCCACATGAAAGCGCTCCTGAGCCGGGAGATGCGACACAGCCGACTGGCCCTCTTCATTCAGCAGTTTGAAAAAGAAGGTTTTGGCAACCAATGCGGGTCAAATGGCGGGTGTCACCTTAGTCCAGTCGTCCAACGCCGTGGTCCCTAAACGTGTCGACCTTTGACCTTCTCTGCCCCTCCTCGCAGCACAGGAGCGCATGAACGAGTTGGACGGCCGGATGGAGAACATGTTGGCCACCGTGGACAAGGTCTTCAAGGTTGAATTGATGAAGATGCCTCCTTCTCTTCAAAAAACGCGCATAGGGGATCTGATAAGCGGTGAGCTTATCTCAAATAAACGTCAGGGCAATTGCACTTGTATATTTAAACTTTGGACAAGATAACTTCTTCCAAGGTCATTCCTGACGTGTTTATTTAATCACCCCTTTATGTTCCCTTTAGAGGAGGAAATCTCTGCAAGTGAGGTGTCGATTGCCATGAAGGTGAGTGGAGTCATTGAGGTTGTGGCGGCGGCTACAATGCAGCAGTGTTATTAAAACCGTGTATAATTATAATATACCATATGTTATATTATCACCTGCTGCAGAATGAGTCCCTCGAGATGCAGCAGCCCCTCAGGAGGACGCACAGCAAAAGAAGTAAACTTCCGTCCTTCAAACCCCGCCGTAGCACATTACCTTGACTGTGGAAAGCAGAGTTTATTACCCTCACATACTTTTATTTGCATTTTGTCTAAAGTAAAATCGACAGATTCATCTCTGGGTCAGTCCAGCCCGGTCCAGAGGTCCTCCTCCAAGGCCTCTAAGGTAGGTTCTAAAGCTGCTCATGTGTGCACTCATCAGGGAGATGGGCTGGTTTCAACTTGGCGCTTTGAGTGATGCAACTTGTGGACTAATCCATTTCTTGCGTAATTCTAATCACTTGTGCCATAGTTACTTTTTTCTTCATGTTCTAGGGAGGAAAGGGGACAAAAAGGACTAGGACATTGGTCAACAGTAACAGCAATGGAAGTCTCCGGTAAATATTGGAGATGTCTGTGTCTTATGTACACTTGGGGTAAATGATTATGCCATTTTAAGATGGCGCTTTATTGTCTACAGGAATGCCTCAGCCACCACCAAAAGAACTCAAAGCTGCCTGACCAAGACCAATGACCAGACCACCAAGGCAAAGTCCAAACTGAGGTCTGTTGCGGCCTTCACTGGAGCCAAACACATTGTGGAAATGCATGCAGTTTGCTTCTTTTTTCTTTTTTTTTTTTTAAAGAATTTTCGCAATACATTTTTAACTGGCTCGAGTTGACCTTGTGCCGTCCCAGGTCCGTCGTCTCGGCTGGTGATCTGCAATGTTCCTTGGCAGGTTCTGCTGCGCACATCTCCGTTACCACAGGACAGGGACAGGTATTGGTGTTTTTGTTTTTTTTTCTAATAATAGTTTTTTTTTTATTTTTTTATTTTTTTTATTGTCACTTGGTACTAGCTTTTGAGAAAGCAATGTTGTTTCAGCATTTTATTTAAAGCAATGGAATGTCCAAAGCTTTCCTTTACTGCTCATATTCCGAAGTGTTAAAATAGGTCGGGGTTATTATCAGATTTCCCCCGAACGTGTATGAATGCGTTCTACTTGTTCTTTCCAGACCGTATGCTTCTCTGAAGAAACCAAGGACGAAATCGACTTGGACGTGCTGGATGACGTGGCGTGGTGCCAGATTCAGAAGCTCACGGTAATGCACATTCCTTTTTTGAGATTTGACACAAGTGTATGGTTAAACATTTGGTATGTGCTGCTGCTTTTGGGTTTTCAGAGCCTGATGGACTATCTGTCGAGGCAAAATCGCTGCCAGCCATGACGAAGGATCTACTGTCGACAAGCATGGCTGTTAATTTCATTGAATTTGTTTTTTATATATTTTTTATTTATAATAAAGCTTATTTAACCACTGTGTACAAATTTAAGTCTGTAAAATAAAGACATGCTTTTCACAAGTTTAAAAAATGTATTTAATTCCATTACAGTTTATGTAGAAAGTTTATGATGAACGGTTTCAATATATTGGCTTGCACACAAAAATGAAACATCAGCAAGAATTACAACTAAAATAGTGCAGTGTTTGATCATTGCAGAGTCAAACATTAGCGCACAGGGAAGAATACATTAAAACTCCCAACATGGATCACTGGGGCTGCTGGGAGTGAAGCGTCTCCATCTCCACCTCCATGGGCTCCTCTCGGTGGGACTGGCCGGAGGACAGGGCCGGCGTGGGCGTCGGCTCCGTGTCCATCCGCGGGTAGAAGGGGCCGACCAGCCAGTTGAGGGGCGTGTTGTTGACCAGATAGTCCATGACGTTGTCCAGGGAGTCTTTGATTCTGCCCAGCTGGACTCTGCTGACGCTCAGCACGCTGTCCGGCAGGTCTCCCAGTGAGCTGGCCTTGCTGAAGCCGACGTAGACCTGTGTGGCGGCGCGGCCGAGCTGGAGCGCCTCCTGCTGGATGTGGCTGGGGAGGCCCTGCAGCCTGGAGACCAGGACCAGACAGGTGGTCTGGAGCTGTTGGGTGAGGGATTGTGCCAGGCTCAGGGTGCGGTGCTCGATAACCTGAGCGGTGGGGGAAGTGACGATATCAGTAACCTGAGGCTTTTCATTCGACGAGCTGGATCTCGTTGCGTATTTTAGTTCCGCTCCCTTACCTCTGCGCCGTGACCGTTCTGGTGCTGGTTCGCGCCGTTGGACCTCCACGTCGCCAGGGAGGTCAGCTTGTTGTTCACCATCTGGTTAGCCCCGTTAATGTTCTTTCTGCCATATTCAATCTAGAGAAACATTTGGTGGTTTTATTTTCTGTCCGTAAGCATTCAAAGAACGGCACTTGACTAAAAGTGAAGAGACCCACCAGGTCGACGGTGGAGTTCAGCTCCGAAATGAAATCCACGCTTCGCTGCTTGCCGTCCCTGACCTTAGCCACGGCCCTGGTGTACGCGCGCCTCCGGAGCTTAGTGGAGAGGGAACCCAGGCGGACGTAGTAGCTCGGCTCCTTCTGGTCGGAGCCTTTCACGGCTTCTGCCTCCAGCTCTGTCGCAAAGGGAGGGAAGCATGATGTGACTCGTTAAAAATGAGATATGCAGCGTTGTGTTTCTCTTGTGAAAATGCTGAATGCTTGTAGGAAAAGATAAAAGTATAACTTCTTAGTGTTTTGCATGTTGAAAGTGTCTGCCCGGGTTTCAATCTTTTGATGCGGATCAATTTACATTAAAATAGTTTTGTGTTTGCTATAAACATCCGCGCACCACCCTTCACTCGAAACAAAAGCTCCTTTAAGGACAGAATAATAAAAACTGTGTCTTCATGCACATCCTGTTTTCCCGGGAACTGAACTAAATCCCTCCTTAATGACGTACTCCAGCTCCTCTCAATAACTGACCTTTGATTCAGCTTGTTACATGAAAAAAAAAAAATCGCCATCCTTTCTTATTTGTTTTGGAGACGTGGACAACATTTTAAGCCAAAAGGGGAGATGAGGACGGGCAAACTACCAATAATCTAAGATAAATCATTGATTGTGTTTCACCACACCAGTAAAAAAAAAAAAAAAAAAAAAGTCACGTGATGAACGGTATCTGCTTTGTTGCACAAGACAAAGGTCTCACCCAGCTCCCCCTCCGTCAGGGGCAGGTACTGCTCCACCAGGCTCTCCGAGGTGCTGAGGGCCGTGTCCACGCCGCTGCTCACCAGCCGCGCCACCCTGCTCTCCAGCACTGTGCTGACGCTCCCGCTGACCACGGCCCTGGTCTTGTCCATCCCGCCCTGCACGGCGCCGCGGGTCTTGCCCACGACGCTGGTCAGAGTGTCTGACACCGTGTCCCGGGCACCGGACACCGTGCCTGTCACGACGTCCTTGGCGCTGGAGACAATCTGGCAACAGCAAAGGATGAGATTTCACGGTGGGAGGGGGTCGTGACGCAGGGTGCAGAGGTTTAACCCCCCCCCCCCCCCCCCCCCCCTTCCCCGACTAACAGGTTGGGCAATTTAGCTTGATTTTAAAACGGCTCCGACCTTTTGACCCTTTTGCTATTGATCATGAATCCGGCACATACCTGCTCAGACGGCTGGTTGAGGATCGGCAAGGTTTTCTCAATCCTGTCTAGACCTTTGCAGGCCAGGTTGTTGGCAATGGCAACTAAAGGCAAACAAAAAAAGAAATAAACATTGACAAATCAATGTGAAACAACAAATATATATATATTCTGAAAATACTGTGGAGCAAAGTAAATGAATGCTCCTTAAGGGGAAAGATTTGTGGATGATGTTTTTGGGGCCTCAAATTGCGATTGAAAATGTGAAATTGGGTCAAAGTTCACGATGACTAAGATGCAGCAGTCTGACCCGAACTTCCTGTTTGGAGCTCAGTGTGACTCAGCTGGACAGCACACAACTACCCTCACAGTTTCAGTCCACGACGCCCTCTTTTGACACTCGGAAAACGTTGTAGGGCCATTCGTCATCCACCATTCCCACACTGAAGGTGTCCTTACTCTGAAGCTCCAGCTTGCCGATGATGGGTGAAGCGGTGACGAGGGCCACGGAGGTGATGGTCCGGACACCTTGCTCGGCCGCCTCGCACACAGTCCTGATGTACGGGTGGGTGCCCTTGGTGCTGGAGTACGCGCTGGACACCAGGCCGTAGGTGGAGCTCACCAGGGGGAGGCTGGTCACCCTCTCCACCACATTCTGTGAGGGAATAACACAGACGAGTGGGAATACACTCTGGCTTTCTGTATCTGTGAGAGCAGTAATGGAGAAATATGGACAATGTTCGATCCTTTAAAGTGTAATAAATGGTCTATGACAATACGTGAAAATCTATTCTATTTCTGACATCACTAGTTATTTATTGAGACTTAAAATTCCCCAAAGCATCTCTTTCCTCTCAACAAAATCCAACAAATATTACCCAGACAAGTTGAATATCCTTATGTTAGATGGAGTCGTTATCCAAACTCACCTGATTTGTTATAACTGCTGCTGCCATTTCTGCTGAAAAACGAAAAACCTGTCAAGAGGTGAGACACAACGTTATCCACTCTACTCAATACACCCACACACGGTCTATTACCTGCGTATTACAGTAGTTGCTAAATAAGAATAGTGGGTCTTGTGGATTAGTTACAGAAACAGCTACGACAACGTTGTTACAAAGTAACTTTAAGGAGAGAAGTAGAGACTCACCGATGAGGACGCGGCACTTCCAGACTGTAAATGAGCGGAGTGACACTGCGACGCCTCCGCGGCTCTATTTATCTCCTGTCATTATCGCGAGAGTATCGTTTCTGGGCCAAAGGTAAAACGGATTACAGTTCAGACGGGGAATTCCCGTCGGACCACCAGTCACGTGCACGAGCTGTGATGTACCATGACGGTCTGATTTCTTATCATTTCACAAGACAAGTTTTTTTTTTTTTTTTTTTGCGGGGTGGTGGGTGGTCAAGTGAGAATTATTGTCGTTATATTTGCATGTCTGGTCAAGCAGGCTGTGGGACAGTATTTGACAAACACAAACTGCTACAGTAACCACAGTCATCATGGAAAAAACAAACATTGGAGAGTAGATGATGATGAAGTTCAGAAGACGTGAGACATGGATCAGACGCTCCAGTTGGCTGACACGTGGGTTTTTTTTGGGGCACATTCATCAGCCCTCGTGTGACTCAAATAGACCCCGTGACAATGCGCAGTAAACCAAAGGCTGTAATTGTTAATAAAATTCTGACTGAAGTAGAGCTAGTTGGCGTTTATGGTATAATACTTGATCACCTGGCTGTACTTTGCTTGCCAACACATCACATAAAGCCTGATCAAAGATTATGACGTTGACCATAAAATATGAGCAGATCAATGTCCATTACTACGTGGTGCCTGTGTGTGTGTAATGACTCATTAGGATTACATATTGAACTCTTAATAGTCCTGGATTTTCAGCAGTATATCATTGGCCCACAGCGTTTCTTTAATAGGAATCCTTTTAAATAAATGATGGGCTTAGAGAATTATAGTAGGGTCATCATTTTTAAATAGTCGGAATTACTATCTTTAATGGTTAGAAATCAGTTTTAGGTAAGGACGTTAAATGTGCCCACAAGATTGGGACATTTTTAACATTCAAACAGCGTGAACAGCACATGACACCAATACAGTTTATTTAAGTAGCATGCCCAGGTGCTACTGTGATTCACCACCCTGTGTAAATACCTTTCAAAGTGACATAGTCAGGGTCATTTTGGTTCAGTGTCCTAACTGAACTTGGAAATCACCTGAGAATCTTGCAGTCCGTCAGTTAAAGGGAAACAGTAAAACAAAATATTGGAATTCATTCATTTTTCAATTTTTCTACCCTTGTGCGACCATAATGAGTGAAAAATACAAACATGCTGATACACCTTTTAGATTAGAACAAAAGTGGTAACGTATTCAAATATATGGCCACCTGTTGTCCATGGTCTGCATGGATAAGACGATATCAACCATTATTATAAGTTAAGGAGTTGATTACCAACATGTAGTACATTAAATAATAAGGTGCACGACATTATAACAACTTTCTTTGCCTATTGTTGATGTTATTAGCACACTTCTTAGTATTTGCAGATGTAGGCCACTAGATGGCAGCAAAGAAGACAAATTCCATGTCCTATCTTCCCAGGATGTTTCCATTCAAGCCACACCTTGTTCTAATTTATTTGCTTACTATTAACATTGCCAGGAATGCAAATATTAAGAAAATAAATGAAATAAACAGTAGATGCAATTATAGACCAAGGAATATTACGTTAAAAATGATATAATCAATAACAATTGTGGAATGCATTGGGTTAATTGAAGTAAGAAAATGGCTTTATTACTTTAATTATATAAGAACTTACCCCTTTTGTGTCATTGATATATGAGACCCTAACCCTAACCCATCTCCAATGAGATAAAACAGCTAGTCCATTCTTTATAGATAAATTCAATACACATCTGCACGCTTCCAAGCAGAATACCGGCGGTAATGATGTGAGCCAGGTCATGACTGCTTTTCTCATTCTACATACAGATCAAAGGTCCCCCGGGGTCCGCTCGTTGGCAGGTGGCAGCAGGGTTGCCGGGTCTGGCACGACTAGATAGTCGATGCTCACACGGCGTCCCTCTATTGTGCCCTCCGAGACAGGTACGGCTGTTGGCGGCGTGCCGAGCCCCCCTGGCTGGGTAACGGATACCTGTGGGCTTCTGGGAAAGTTACACACCTCCAGATCAAACCCAGTCAGAGGCGCCGTGTGCATAAAGAGAGCAGACAGACAGAGAAAGACGGTGGGAGAGTGGCTGTCCTTTCATGGTCTTTGGATGGAGGCTGAGCTTTGGCCTCAGAGGAGAGGGGAAACCTCGGAGCAGTGGTGCACTTTACCTTCGAACAGACGTGTACCTGAGAGACAATTGCTGGTCTGCTGAACTATCCATCAAAACACTGTAACACGTCCCTGTGGATTCACTGGATGCAATGGGACACTATAACACTACAGATACACTAAAAAAAGCTAATAACTCTCTAAAATACCAACTCAAGGTTCTCAAGATGTCATGCACAGATTTTACATCATAGAGATTACTTTTTTATGTTTTCCAAATAAACTTTAACATACTCCTAAACACTTCAAAATAACTTTAATCAAAATATTTAATGTATTTGTTTGTTTCATTTCATGGCAAAACAAAGATTTAGACAGATGAAAATATCAAATAGTAGTCAAATTTGAAAAAATATTTCCAGTGTCTTGCAAAAAAGATCAGTGATATTCTTTTATAGAGACAATCCTGATAGCAGCTGTTTGCTGAAAGGCACCAATTATCTTTTAATCTCCACATGTGTTGAGTTATGTTCGATGATCTGTTCTGTTTATGATTAACCCATTTTGTATTACATTTGCACAAAAGCAACCAACACTGAAAAAATATGCAATATAGTGTCCACATTATCGTAGATATTACATTACATTACATGTCATTTAGCTGACGCTTTTATCTAAAGCGATTTACAATAAGTGCATTTCAACCATAGAGGATACAAACTCAGAAGAACAAGACGTGTCATTTCATCAAATAAGCCAATTTACAACTTGCTATAGATGAGAGCCATTATAAGTACAAATTTAAGTGCTACAATTTATTAGTGTTTTTAGTGAAGGTATAGTCTGAAGAGGTGTGTCTTTAGTTTGCGGCGGAAGATGTAATGGCTCTCTGCGGTCCTGATGTCATCAGAGAGCTCGTTCCATCATTTCGGAGCAAGGACAGCAACGAGTCGGGATCGGCCATCCACCGAGAGATGTCAGTCAGACAGGCAGAGATCCGTGCGGCCACCTGAGTGTCCGAGTGAGGGAAGGAGAGAAGTAGTTGGGTGTCATGGGCGTTGCTGTCGTAGGAGAAACCACGCGAGCGAATGACAGAGCTGAGAGAGCTGATGTAGGGAGTGAAGAGGAGGGGGCCCAGGACGGAACCCTGAGGAACTCCAGTAGTAAGAGGACACAGATCCTCTGCAAGTTACCCGGTAGGTGCGGCCATCAAGTTAAGATGAGAGAAGGGAGAGAGCAGAGCCTGAGACACCAAGTATCTGAAGGCAGGAAATAAGGGTCTGGTGGTCACTGGCTACTATATTACCAGATTAACATCGAAAGAAATGTTGATGAATGAAGTTAACTGTCAAGATAGGGTGGACTAAATATTGGCTCCTTTCTTAGTGTCAGAGCAAATTTACCTCACAATTTCACCATCTGGGACCAAAATAAACCTGTGTAGTCCCATTGTTAAATTTGGCGCTATTATCCTTCTCAGCTTCAACCCAACCCTGAAGCTGGAGAGGTCATGCATGCAGAAATTAATTACATCTTAACAAGATGACGCCTGCCCTCTTGAAATAACCATTACTATCCATAGCCTTCAATAACCAACGGATCTACGCAGACAATGCTTTCTTTATCAGGGCAGTAACGGCAGACCTATGGCTGCAATATAGTCAAAGATACGGAACTTGTTAAGCAGGGATCTGTGCACCTGTCGGATGTAATCCTCAGATAATGACTCCGGCTCATTATCCAAGACATCCAAGTCAACATGTCCAACTGCGAGGATCATGATATAAAAACGGTCAACAACTACACAAGGTTAAAGGGGTCAGCGGGTGGTTAAAGATGAGATTTGCTGTGGGACCCACTGACCCACTCATTTTTCAGTAATGATTTCTACAGGAAGAACAAAAAGTTTGTCAACGGGAGGCAACGTGTCGCGTGGTTCTTACACCGTCCCACATGACCCCGCTATGTTACCACAATGTCCCGCCAAAGGCGATTTCCACAGAGCCGTGTTGGGATTAGCAGGCCGGCTGTTTGTGCTGGCAAAGCGGCAGCGATTCACAGCTATATTTTCTGGGTGCTGTTGCTGACAACCAGACCGAGTCCTGGTAATTATGAAATAATTGAGAGAAAGCTAAAAGCAAATGTCCGAGCCAGTGTTTACAGAAAACAGCTGCTTAAATAGGCACTTAGAAGGATTTAGGATAACATTTTTATGTCCCAGCGTGAGTGCGTCTCTGTCTGTGTGCAAGTGTGCATATATGCGTGGGTTGGCTATTTGGGCACCTACACAGACAATCTCTTTGTTTTGGAAGTCTTCGCTTAAGTCTTCGGGGGCAGACAGGAGCCAAGAACAACGTGGGAAATGAGCCCCTGCTTCATTTCTGCTTTCTCTCCCGGGGCTTCTCATTCGCAATCTCTCCGTCAGACGTGCATTCAGCTACGGCCTCCAGAACTGTACCTGATGCGTGTGTAGAAACTGAGGGAGCTCGGCTCAGCTCGGGACAAGAGAGAAGCTGTAATGAGAACCGAGTGGCAGCTGACAGTTGGGGCCAAGCTGTCTGTCATGTCCCTCTCCTTCTCTGCTTTCTTTTTTCCTTTCGCACACTTGCGTTGTGAACGGAAGACGTGCACGCAGCCAGGTCTCTGCCAAGGTGGTCTGTACGAGAAGCCAATGGTCTTCAGCCAGGAACAAGAGGCTAAAACGTAAAGCGACCACACTGGAAGCAGCGGAATTTATTGCGAGGTCCCTGGCTTGTGTGGCATGACCCTTGTTATGCTCGTTATCTCCACTCATATAATGTATTTCTTTTCATGTTAAAAGTAAAGGTGATGAGTCACGAATGGTAATGTACTTACACAGTTTCAAGCACACATGTTTTTCGACATTCACCCAAAACCTTATGGAACAGATGTCTAAGTGTAAGACTAATGATTCAATTTAGAGTCAAATATTAACCTGACCCCCCACAGCACGCCTTTGGACTGTGGGGGGAGGTTGGAGAACCCGCACAGACACGGGGAGAACATGCAAACTCCTGTCAGAAAGGCTGCTGGGTGGCCTTCTTGCATTGAAGCGACAGTGCTGAGCACCACACCACCGTGCTGCTATGTGGAGCTGGAGTTATATATATATATAAATATGCAAACAGCAGCATCTTGGATTTTATCTTCAAGCTAGGATTTGTATAAAATTAGATACTTCCCTAAAGAAAGCCATAAAGAAAAGATTATACCCCTGGCTTCTCAGACATGCTCAGTGCTCACTGATTGTTGGCAACAGCGTGAAGATGGTTGTGCTGATTGGTGGTTTGTGGCATGATGCCCTCAGACAGCATGCAGTGGATGTGACATGCCTGATGGAACGTGATGCCTGATACTTAAAGCGATCTGCGCTAAAGACACACTGGTTACTGTGCACCTAGCAAGCCTGGCAGACCCGGGACACTGTGGCAAGAGCTTTCGTTTCCTCCAGAGTCTCAAGCATGAGCAGACACACGTAGAAACACCTACACACACACACACACACACACACACACACACACACACACACTTACAGATAGGGTGCCAAATTCTACAGAGCCGTAAAGGCAATTAGGGGCAGATGGGAAAGGTAACCAAGTAGCCGTAAACTACATACGGGGGGACTGGAAGCAATAACAAGGTTACACCAGTTGAGGTTGTTCATGCTAAAAAAGTTAGAGTTTAGCTTAGCATAAAGACTGAAAGCGGTGGAAAAGAGCAAGCCTAACAAACTTACTCATAACACCTCTAAAGCTGAAACAAGTTAGCATGATGAATCATGTTTACCTTAATCATACAAAAAAATGCTTAGTATGCATATTTTCATCTGACTCTTGGCCAGAGAGAGTATTATTGCATTTAAAAAAAATCAATTCTTTATTCAGGTTTAAGTCGCTCTTACGAGAAGAGAAGAAAACTCTATCTCAAAATCTGTTAGCTCCCTCTTTAAGGCAAAAACAAGCTAGCTGGTGTCTCGTGAAGGGCATTTTCTCTCGCTGGTATCCGGAAAATTCCTGGCCTCTCTTTGAACACATGTGACAAGCAGAGCTTTGACTCTCAGGCTAAATAACACTGATCAAACAGCTATGTTTGGTGTCAGCCGAAAGGGGGGACAACTAGGTTACTCATATGGGGGGGCACTGGCCTGCTGCAAGTATGTTTAGCTAGGAAACCGACACATGTACTGTACACACTGTGGACCTATTTTTCACTTGTAAAGTCATACCTACATGCGTGTGTGTTCATGCATATGAATTGCAGAGTCAAAAAGGTGGCAGCTGCCTCAAATAAAGCCCAGAAGCGCCAAACGGTGTCATTGAGCATCCAGCCCGTCATTGCATTTGAACAAAAGATGCCTAAAGCTAAAAGACTGTCATTAGCTGCTCCGTCAAACCCCTCATTTGTCTTCCCACATCTGACAAACGCTGCTCGTAGAGTCCCTAAAAAGACCTTTGTGCCTCGGGGGCCGTGATTTTGGGCTCAGAGCGAGTGATCCCGCTAAACGTGTCCGTCAATACGGGGCGACAGCGTTTCTAAACACGAGGACGTGGCTTAGCTATGCACCGCCAGTCGCAGTGAATGCGAGCTATTCATGTCTCGAAGCATTATCTATGGCCCGCTCCTGCTTTGTGGGGTGCCTGTTGTGCTCTCAGGGTGCCGGCGGTGGTCAAAGTTCAACCAGGGGCTCCCGGAGGCTCCTTCGAACACAGTGGACTTTTTCATGGTGAGTGGCATGAGCGGGTCGGCTGTGAATTTCAAGGAGCTATTAAAGACAATAATTTATCCCCAACGTGGAAAGGAAAGGATTAAAGCCAACCTCGTCAGGCTTCAGGTAAAGATTTATTTTCCTTCCCCGGGAAAAATAAACATTTACATTCCTGTGCGCACCGTGTTAATAGAGATTACGCTGAATTCAAGCCTGCGTGTCAGACAGCCTTTCAGGCAGCTCATACCATACATACCTGTACTATTTGTGTGGCTCTCAACGGGCATCTTCCTTCGGCCCTTTGAGCTCTGCTGAGGGCAGATGACAAACTCTAGGAACATTGTTATTATGGTGGCTCTGGACAGCTTCAAAAGCGACAAGCAAGTCCTAAGGCACTACCACTTCGGGCCAAGCTTCAAAGAACTTAATGTCTCTTACTTTAACGAAGGTATGGGATCAAAAGGAAGAGGAGTAGCCAACCCGAGCCATCAATTTTACTGTAATGCAGAATTCCTTTCTAGCTGAAGTGGAAAATGTTGGTCTACTTATTGAATCATTGACAAATACAGTTTTTATAAAATGGGATAGAATCGCCACAGAGCAGATTTTATGTCACAGGCTGTTAATACAAGTAATTTACTGTACTCAGAGATGTCAGGTCAGGTCAGGCCGGCCTTCCAAAGATACAATGAAGACCTTCATTAAGCTGCACGAAAAATGCGATTCTCTCAAAAACAGAGTTGCTATTCTCACCGGAGCTGGAATGTGATGACATGGGTCTCATCGAGGTAAATCAGAAACAACAGCCATTATCAATCGCGTGCCTGCAAAGGCCAGGAGTGAGAATATTTCATTCCATCCTGTCAAACTCAGTTCGTAAAGCAGTCAGAGCTTGATTCAGACTCCCCTCTTGACCTTAAATGGCACATGGTTGGCAGCGCCGGGCGGCTAACTTAAACGACTAATACATTTCATTCTCTTTATTCCAAAGTTTACCACTTATTTTTGATTGGTTGAAATTGTGAGATGAGAGAGAAACCACAGGCAGCTTGAAATGAGGGAATGAGATATACATTGACACATAACTAGACCTTAAGTGGGGTCATAAAATAATTATAAAACAAAACAATATTTGATGCCAGCTGTTTAAAACAAGCTGCCGAAATCAAATCAAAGAAACTACTTATTTGCTTTCTATTTAGTTATGTTAGAGGTCTGAATTTGTAAATATACAGGTGAATGGTAATCCTGGCATGGAACCTGGAAGCAAGGGAAACAGCTGGCCTGGTTCTGTCTGGTTACATGCTACTCAGTTAGCCTCACATGTGCTGGTAAGCTGCTTCTCCCAGTCTCCCGTCCTTGTGCTAAGCTAAGCTAACCAGCTGCTGGCTTCACCTCCATATTTAATGTAGTGAGAGCACCAGTCTCAATTCTTTTCATGGGCTTGCCAAAGAAAACACTAAAATAAAAATATAAAAACGTTTTATATGAACAGTTATATTGCGATGCATATTTGTTTTTTGACAACTCAAGGCTAAACCCCCCTGGCGCTGTGGCTTCAAGCATGAAAGTACACAATTCCAACTGTCACAAAGCCCTCAGTGGAGCAAAAGAGTCTCAATAAAATCATCATGGGGTTCAAAAGGTTGTCCCTAAATCCCCCCTGTTTATCTCTCACCCCCCTCCACGTATAGCGTGTGGACTTGAGGTGAACCAACAAGCACCAAGCATCACTCGGACGTCAGCTGGCTGTCGGCGCGTAACGGGGAGCGGGAGCGTGTTTCTTTAAGAGATGTAAGGTGGGTGAGCCCCTTTTTTTTTTTTTTTTTTTTTTTACTGACGCGCGCCTGGTACGCAAACATAAATTTAGCAGCAACGTGTTTGCTGGGGGGAGAGAAGAGAAACAAAATATCTGAAAGCGACCGTGAAGGGTCAGGTCGTTTCCCGCAGTCCTTGCCTGACTTGTACCTTCATCCTTTCTCTCTCCCCACCCCCTCCCCCCCCCCTCTCTCTCTCTCTCGCGCAGCGAGTAAGAAGAGAGCGGACCTCTTTCTCCCCCCCCCCCCCCCCCCCCCCCCCCCTTGAGGGACCGGGGACAGGCTGGGACACAGCGAAGCGACAGGTCGGGACACACACACAGAGAGAGAAAGAGAGAGAGAGAGAGAGAGAGCGGGCAAACGCGACGTCGTCTGCGTGTCTTCTACAGGGTGAAATCAACTTTTTTCCCGGTCATGCCGGGGGGCTGCACGTGGACCACCGGGCTGCTGCTCCTCGCGGCGTGTGCGAAGGTGAGCTTCACGTGCGCGCGACGTCTCCTTCGGTCATTTGAACCCGCGAGAGGAGGGCACCTCACCTCCACTTTTTTATCCTTTATTTCCATATTTATTTGTTTATTTATTTTTTATTTAAAATCGACTACTTCATGTCTTCTTAAAATGAAGACATACTTTTGTAACTCAGTGGGAACTACAGGGCTTTTTATTTTAATTATGGATTTTTTAAAATTCTTGTTATTAAAATTGATAATCGAAGGGCTGCAATCTTTTAAAGTCCAGATAAAATTAACCATAATGATTTTGGGGATTTTTCTTAATGAATTGAAATGTAATGGTTCGTCATCCTCCTTTTGTGATTTGAAAGTGTGATGTAGTCTGCAAATGACAAAATATCTCGAACAACCACTTATCACCAGGAAATTATGAAAACTAGTTTTACTTTTTAATTGTGCTCTAAAATGTGGGTACATCTTCAGCTCATTTAAAGCAATTACTCAATTAATATATATATAAATGGCCTTTTATCTTGCAATGACAGCCCTAAAATGGACGGGTGGTCTCATAAACGCTAGGTTAATACCTGCAGATAAAGTTATCTTCTAAATACCTATAGTTCATGCAGACAAAGTTGTGCAAAGGCTGACACATGCTGCATGACGACAAAGAATTTTTAAGTGGAAACCCGAAGCAGTTGTTTGGCCTGCAGAAAGGTTCCGGGATCATCTCACAGAGCGCCGGGACGCCACTGTCGGCATGTGTCAATGACCACCAACAGGTGCTAATGGCCCCCTCAAGGTGATTTGGGCTTTAGACACCCTGACTGCCATGTAGCCCCCGCTGAGCACGTCCCCCCCCCGCTGTAATCAGGGACATGTCAGCGACGGAGAAGCGCTCGAGGCTTTTCCAAACTCTTTCCAGGCCACTGTCCAGTGCTGGCTTGATTCATGTTCCACTTTTAATTGGGCCTTTCGGGAAGAAAATCACGTACTGGCACACTGATGGATTCGCAATGCGCGTAAGCATCGGCGTCAAGCTGCTGCGGGGAGATCCTTTGATTACGTTTTCATGATTACAAAAGAGTTTAAATTACTGAGCTTAGATAAGGCCTTGATTCTCGTATCTTGACTGAATGTTCTTCTGTGACAGAACTGCAGGATATATCATTTTAAGTCCAGATACACCGTTACTGACCACGATGTCACAGCAGGGTGACTTCAGTTTGATCTTTTTGTGTCTCGGTCACACAACTCCAACACTGAATAAGTACCTGGAGGGTTTTGTGAACGGCTTTCCCATGATTGACTACGCGGCGGGAGTCAGCACTGCCCGTTTTTGTCTGTTCCCACACAACCCGAGTGACCCCAGAGCTTCCACAGTGGCCTTTTAACAGTTGCTGCCTACTGAGGGCTTTTCTTTTTGATCGTCGCTCTCAGGTCGGGGTCTCGGCATTGCTACATAACGAAAGAATGGGACTCTATATTTGTTTCCATGGCTGTTTTTGAGGTTGTGTGGCTTGTGTGTGTGTGTGTGTGTGTGTGTGGGCCAAGTGGCCTGTGGCTCCAACCCTAAATGGAATAGACCATCCTTTGTGGGTGACATAATGAAATTACCCCCAGTGATTCTTGGAGGGTCTTGTTACTCTCAGTCTGTTCCTTTGATTCGTGCGGCAAAGTTGAGCCTTCCAGAGACACCTTCTTTTTTTTCCTCTTCTTCTTCTTGCTGGGGATTGATGGGGATTTAAAGGTACTTGTGTGCGTGGGAGGCTCTGCCCTCAAAAGACACTCATGCACCTCTCCAAGCACCAATGTTAGTGCCCGTAAATCATTATTTTTGGCACCTGCCGGGGCGGCGGAGCAAAGCCTTGTTTTAGCAGTTGTCTCTGTCTCTCATTGCGTTTCCCTTCTGGGATATATATACAGATAGTTTAAACAATTGATATTAATTAATTAAACATTTTGTCATATTTGGTCTTTCACAATCTTTTTTTTTTTCTTCCTTTTCTCCCATTTCAGCTAAAACACAACTTTTGTTGTTTCTCCTTGAAACAGTGTAGTATCAGAGGTGGCTTTGTGCTTACGAGAATAATTAAAAACTGTTTAATGTAGTGAGCTCTGGCTAATCCGCTTAGTAAGGTGAGTACTACATAAAGGGACTTTGAAGGACAGAGATAACACAATGACCCGAAACCCAAACGGTCATTTTTTCACAACACTATTTCAGGGTATTATATTGTTTTAAGCCTCTAAAATAAGTTGCTGAAAACACGGCAAAGGGGTGAAGGCTGTGACAGTGATATTTCTATTAGGTGGACGAAATTGCTCACCTATTTTAGGAGTCATTGCAAAGTGAAAGGGTGTATTGCTTTCGACGCGTGACGAATGTGAGTCAGCTGCCAGACTTCATCACATTGCATCGCTGGGCCCACTCAGCTGGATTTTTAAGAGGAAACCAGCCACAAAAGCAACACATTTTGATGTTTATTCAAGGAAATGGTTCCTCTCAGAGTCTTAATGCAGCAAGCACAGTGTTTTGAAGTCTCCCGGATGGGGAAGCGTTGGGGTCTAATGGCAGGATTAAGTGGGGTCACGGCGTGCCGACGTGTCCCAAGTGGTCGTCCGTCAACAACAACATCTCTTGTTCTCTGAAACGCGCTCCTTGGCTCCATTTGCTTGATGGCGAAGACCGTGACCCACCGAATTAGATTTCATGAAGGCCTTTTTGTTGTGGACGCGAGAAGAACGGGAAGTGGATTACTTTTCAGGAGGATTGGTCCCACTTGAGGAGAAAATGAAAAGGGCTCCAGAGAACATCTGGCCAAGTGATGGATGGAGCAAGTTTCAAAAGTGAGTGTTTTTGGTTACGCTGCAAAGGCCTTCATGCTTATCGCATTGTTAGCATCTGGGCTTAATCTGTGGAATGAGACTGAGGGTTTCTTAGTGAGGAAGCGTATGTGTGCAATGTAACTCTCGATCCAGAGCTAAAATTGACTTTGCATAAATTGCTGTTGTACAATGGTGCGAAATGTTCTCACTTTTCATGGAGTGCTCTTATGGGGTTCTCAGGCACTGTGGGAGTTTCCTGTGTGTGTGTTTGTGCTACTCAGGTGAGCCGGCATGCTGCTCTTCCAAATGCTGGAAAATCCCGAAAGCAGGCGTTCATCTCCGTAGAGCCGGTCAAAAAAAGGAAGTAGCTTCGCTCCATTCTCGGTGGGCCAGGGAAGAAAAAGCACTGCAGTACAGAACAAGACATGGCAGGTCATATGTAATGTTGAGTCCCAAAAATGTTCTGCTTGAACAATATAAACAACCAACTAATACCTTGGCTCGGGTGTAGCACCCCTGTCCAATTTGACTTTTTCTTTTACTTTATTCACAGTCCTGAAGATTCCTCCGTTCAAAGAATCCTGTGTAACAGTTCAAAATCTCCAATCACTTCTTTCACAAATGGGGCATGACTGAAGAATGGCTTAAATGTCTCCTTCTATTTTGTTTTGCAATAAAAGTCCCTCTCGACCCAAACAAGTGACAGAAGCAAACCACACCCGAATTCTTAGTCAAATGAACTCCATGACACCCTGAGAAATATGTTTCTTCCCTTTCTGACTACGAGATAGATGAGAAGATTTAGCTCCATATTTAGCGTGCAGACATGTGAAAGGTATTAATCTTCTTCTCTCTGAATTTACACTAATATAGCAAAAGAAAAAGCATTTCCCCAAAAGTCTTAACTCTTATATGTACATCAGTACATATAAGAGTCTATTAACAAATCAGGCCTGGTGAAAAATAACAAGATGGGGAACGTCCAATATGGCTTTTGCCGTTTCTCCTCCACGATGTTGTGGCATTTGAGAGTTGCTGTTTGCCCTTCAATCACTTTATTTCAAGTTTTACTAATGCATAACTCTCAGCAAGTCACGTTGAATGGTCATTCCAGAGAGTATCCAGGACACGTTGTTCACGCTGCAGTATCAAAATGCGCGATGAGTTTTTGTGGTTTCATGTTGCTTTCAGGAAATACAATGTGTATTAATGTGCCACACACACACACACACACACACCCCGGTGTCTCACACCTTTTAATCAGGTTGCTGTAACGCATTGATAAAGAGCTGCCAGCAGATGGCAACATTACAGCAAAGGGACTTTTTGTGTCCAGCTCAGCAGCGGGGCCTCTGGCTCCCTCGGCCATCACAGCTATTCGGCTCCATTGTCATTTTGCAGGTGCCGTCCCCCCCCCCCGTCCCCTCTTGCAGTTTCCTTCGAAACCCTTTGCGGATGTATTTTCTTTTGTTTCGTTGCCGCTGCCGCTGGCATCCTGTTCCTCCCATGAGACACCTCCGGCGAGCCGGCGTCCCCTCCGCTGGTGTTGGTGGAAGCGCTTGTTGTGCTGTCCCGTTGCGAGTTCCTCCACACCAGCTGAGGCTTCATTTGCAGCAGCCGGGGCCCTCATCTGCTTTGCACATTTTCCCTCGCGCAGACAGCCTCCAAAAGAAGCAGCGACCTTGCACTCGAGCGGCTCTGCCGCCTCAGCTCCAGCGCGCGAGTCTCTTTCGGTCTGTTTTCTTCTGTTCTGTCCCGGCCTTGACCTCGCGCTCGTCCCAGGGTGCAATCGCAGTGCCGGGGAGTGCTGCTAACGAGAGGGGAGAGGGAGCACTCTCTTGATGCCTAATTAGAAGGGAGGGCAGGTAGGAGGCGTGTGTGTTGAAACAGTACTGGGGAGGATCACTTGAGAGAGGAGGAAGGCAGGGCCGGACAGTGCAGGGGTGAGGAAATAGGAAAAAGGACGTTGGAGGCAACGAGGGCAAGAATGGTAGAGAAGGACAGGAGCAAGATAGTGGCTAATATGAAATGAGATTTTGGCCATTCAAAGCTGAGCGTTCGCATCTTTGTCAATGAATGAAAAACAATGAAATATTTTTGAAAAGCATAGACTATGAGAAGCACCGGCTAAATCCATCGGGAAGGAACATGATTGACTGATGGTCGGCACTGCAGGCTGTGCATGCGATGAGGCTAATGATGCTTCCCGACCCCCTCCCTCCCTCCCTCCCCCCTCTCCCGACCCCCACCGCGGCCACATGTGCTTCCAGTAAACGCTGAGCCGCCGCGACTAAACACTCGGGAGGCGATTACAAATGATGTGCCATTAGGATTACTATGCATACACCCGCAGGGGCAGATAGATGAGCATGGGTGCCCTCAAAGTAGGTGCGTGGATCCCTGTGTGAATCTGGCTCAGTTTTTTTTATTAAGCGGAATACCTTTTGTCCCCATTCTGTAATTGATTCTCTCTAGGATAACTTTAATGGTATATGTAAAGCCTGCCTTATCCATATGTTGTCCAAATAGTGTAAATATTATATGCACAAGGGACAAAGTGACTGTGCACGACAAAAAGCCAGTGCGTTCATGTTACATTAAAGTCAGCATTACTGTGTTGGATGACATTGTTGGGGACAAGTATTGCCAAGCTCTACCAGGAAGGAAAGCTTAAGCAGTAGTCCAACATATTTTGTGGGATGCGAAGTTTACTGTTTGCAGCTGATTAGCTTAGCATGGAGACTGGAAACTTGGGCAAACAGATAGCCTCGTGCAAGTGGACAAATAGCTCAAACTTGCACTTGAGTAAACATACTTACTGCATGTATTTCTGTGTGTGTGTGTGTGTGTGTGTGCCTAGGCCGCGGTGCCCTCCGTAAACTGCACTAGCACACACGCGCTGTGGGGAGCTATTACACGACACAAATGTACAGCGCCGGTCGCAGCACAGACTTTCTGGCCCCTGTGAAGAGGCCTGGGTCTCCCCTTTTGAGGAAGCCCACTGCCTGACGTGTGTGTGTGTGTGTGTGTGTGGTCCTGGGGCATGTTTGTGTGAAGTACAAAGTGTATCTTAAGTGTGTTTACGTGCCATTTGTAAGAGTGTGAGGTGGAAAGTGGGAGGTCGTGGGCAAATGAAGGCTGCTTTACGTTGCCTGGAGATATGCGGTGATCTCAGGAGATCTGTTCTTGTGTTAGTGGGAGTTGTGCAAGATCGTCCATAACGCAGTTGTGTTTTGGGCTATTTGATTAGAGCATCTAATAAGGGGAAGATGACATTTCTCGTTTAGGAGTCACTACGGGCAGGTCTGAACTAGCAAGGAACTTGATTGTGAACTTGCAATAACCTTTATTTAAATGTGCGTGCCCTACAGCCTTGTTATTAGTATGTTGTGAACTGATGATGGAATGTTTGACCACGGCAAAATGTTCCTCGAGAAAAAGCCACCAGCGGGTTTCAGTGGTTCTGCCGGGCCAATGTCTCACCGTGGCGAGGCATTTGAAGTGCCACTGTGGAATTCCTTTCCCTGGCATACTGCTGCGGGACGACATCATCGACACCGGTGTCTCTCCCTGGGGAACACGACGCTCAGCAATGCGCTCACAGACGCTCCCAGCTTGTTTGAATCCGTGTAGTTCGAATCATCTCGATGACAGGTATGCGCCTTGAAAAGTATTTGGCACCCATGACCTGGAAAAGTGCACATTTGACATTGAGAATGCCGGGCTCCTCTTCCTCAGCAACCAGACCAACTGCCATGCACCTTTTTAGTGTTATCGGCGCAGTTTCTCGTCTCATCCCGGCGTTATTTTTGCTCCATACTTGGAATAGTTGGGATTGTGGTGAGCAAATGGCCCATGAAGCCGCCTCGATGATGAGACGGATACGGCATGACCGAGCCTCCGACTGGCATGTCGACTGACCCAATCACAGGGATTGACAAGGTCTCTCAGCAGCACACTGGGCCTCTGGATCTCGGAGAAACCTCTTAGCTTGTTCTATCTGGATCACTGTTGGAGGCCTGAAGAGGTAAACCGAGGAAGATAGGGAATACTGCTAACTCTAATCGATGATTGCTTATTCATTTTGGAATGGCCCTGTTGGTCGACTGGTTTTCAAACGGCTTTGTTTTAATATCTTTGGCTGGGCAGAACTGTTTAGTATTTAGCACTCATCAGCAATAATCTAGTCATGCCTCAGTTAAGCAATTACCCCTTTTTTTAGGTGTTTACTTTCATTCAAACCATCATTTTCCACATGCGTTGTCCCTCAGTTTCTCTCCTCGAATTTGAGGGTCCATCGTTAAGAATCATCATAATATTCCAGAATTTTTGCCAAAATATTGATATTTTTAACCAACCAAGATGTCAACCTCCTAATTAGAAAAATGTCTGACTCAAGGCTTCCAAGCGATAGTCCAGAAAGCACTGGAAGACGTGACAGCGACGATGAGGAGGACCAGAGAACCCTTACTCCGCAGCACCTTATAAATAACTCCTTATTCGAAAAACCTGCTGACATTTGAAGTTACCGCAGGGAAACATCTGTCTGTTCATCTGTCACTCTCAATGTTTCATACAACATTAACTCCAGGTGCACGTCACACCATTTTAGCTTCACTCTACCGAACGGCTTTGGATCAAACGCCAAAACGTCAAATCAATATAATGCAAAACAAAGTGACATGATGCCTGAACTGCACCACCCACCATTTGATGTCGGCTTCTTTTCGTAGGTGCGGGAATACAAAGCGTGAGCAAGAGCCATTTGTATGTTTCTGAGTTGTGTTAGCCAACGTTGACTGACAGGAGGGCGCAGCAGGAATGTGGCCGGCTGCAGCTCTCTGCGGGACGGGTACAAACTATCTATCATCGCACCAGAGGGTAATCATTACGAGCAAATCATTACATGATCACAGGGAACCAAGTCTGGGCAAAAATTCTTTTTTTGCTGTTGGTTGTGGGTCTTAATCAGAGAGAAACGATGTCTAATAGCAGAAGGATGAAGATTAGTTTGACGGGAGGGTGGGTAGCGACCAGGATGGGTTTGATCTCTGCGATCAGCACCTGGTCCAGTGCGTGGGAGCTTTGTGAAACTGGTTAACCTCGACATAAAGAGACAAAATGGGCTTACTGTGAACGGCGTGTGTTTTTAAGGTCATGGTAAATCATTTTGGATGGGTGCCGAGATGTCCATACCCTAATGCCTTTATGGGAAAGGAAAGGGATAGAAAGGGGCAATGTAAGGTTGGAGTCTCAATTAAAATGTATTTGTGCAGAGTTGGACAAGAAATTCAATATAAGAGAGGGACCAAAGTTTAGTATCCGGTGATTAAACATTTACCCGGAGAATGTGATGATTAATGTCCTGATCTAATCTCTTTACACACACTGCAGAGGGAGGACAAATGGGCCCACGTCTTTAGAAGACACATCACTGGGTACGTAAATGGAATAAATCTGTAATATATTGGCCGGTGAGTTTTTCGACAGCACACAACATATTAATGAGAAGCAAAAATTCCCAACAGTTGGTCGATCAATTACTTCAAAACTTTGTCCAAGCACATAATAGTTCCACCTAAATGTAACTGGCAAGAGGCCCTATGGCATAACAGGTTAGGAATTTATTGCACTTGCCCCAAAGCTTACAAAATGCCAGTCTCTCACCTCCTATTGAATGATGCTCACTCACCCAGTGTTAATATTACAATGTGTGGTTGTAATTGCCGTGGCTTAATCCATGCTGACAACAAATACTTTTCCAGGGAAATATTTTCCTTCAAACCAGACTGAGCTTGCAGACCTCAAATTTATACAACAGATGTGGAATTGGGCAACACTAACACAACATTTAGCTTTACACACCAGTGCGACACCGAAAGACAGCTACCCAATGCAATAAAGCAGGGTGGAGCTATTCTTTTATAGGATTTTAGCGCCTCAAAGCATGTGCAGCGGAGGTATAAAGTTATCATTTACATGGGGCTCCAGCTGCCGCGTGCAGGTGTGTCGGGCTGCCACCCCTCTGGGGTTCAGCGGAGGATGTAGGTTCATGTTCAACAATGTGTGCCGAAAACACAGTGTCCTGCTCCTCTTGAACTTTTTTTTTTTTGGAGCTTTTATCTGTGCATCCATGCGCGCCCTTGTAGTGCAACCTGAGGTGCCTCCTGCTCCGACATGCAACCGTCTGTTGGGTCGCTCCAAAGCCAAACATGCAAGTGTGAGCTTACATGTCGGCCTTTTTCATTTGATTGTCTGTTTATTGATCTACTTTTGCTTGGGCTTATTACGAAAACCCAGCGAGGAGGGTAAAGCTATTGTAATATCATAAATCCTCCCTGCCCCCCCCCCCCCCCCCCGTTTCATTTCCTCCTGCTCGTCTTTGCACACTCATGGTTTAGGCTTAGCTCCACAGTGTGTTCTTGCGAGACCACTGGCTGACTCACTTAGCTCCTGCTGAGCCCTGCTCCTCCTCTGTGGTGGTGGGGGTGCGGGGGGGGGGTGTTCATCCACAGCCTCTCCCTTTTCCTGGCTCATAGCCACCTTCAGCTCCCAGGCTTCCTGCTCCTCACAGGTCAAACGCAGAGTGGTGGCGTGAAAGGGGGGAGACCGATGCGTGCGTGCATGAGTGTACGTGCGCCCCCCCCGGGGACCCCCACGCCTCCAGGATGCCTCTTCCTTTGCAAAATGAAAGATGTGCATCAGGGACACCGAGGGGAGAATGATTTCCTCGACCGCAGAGAGAGAGAGAGAGAGAGAGAAAGAGAGAGATTTTTACGTAAAGCAAAAATCAATATGTGAACAATCTAACCGGTATATAATATAAAATGTATCTAGTATAATCAATTAGCACTCTCCCGGTTCTGGTCCTGAGAGGAGGGGGTCTTCACTGGACAAGCCCTCGCCAGGTGTCCCTCTCCACCACAGTGGAAACACCTCCCACCGTCCGATGTAGCGAACATGACATCGTCAAACCCCTCAGAGAGGAAAGAAGTATGGTAATAGTTTGGTAAGCATATTGTTGTGTCAAGAGTGTGTGGTTTTACACCTGATTTGATAAGGGTAATCTGATTCGAAGGCTTTGTGCACCGGACAAAGTTTCCGTCTGTTGAGAGATCGACGTGGATGCTTCGATGGGATGATCCGGGGCAGAGGAAGGCTTGCTTTCATTTTCCGCTGCACTAAATCCAACGTGGTGCAGAGGCTCTGGCCGGTTAGTTCCCGGATTTAACAGTGCAGATGAACCCTCTAATTATATATCCGCGTGCAAAGAGTAAAACCGCAGAACTCCCATGTAGGAAGAGCGCTGTGACCGCCAATCTGTGTCTGGCCGGGCAGAGGTTACATCCGTTGGACTGTCGCGTCAAGCTGTGCAAGTCAGGGATATCTACTGTAGGCATGAAAGCCGGCTTTGCTCCTTGACGCTTGCTTAACTTGTGGGCCCCAGTTATCTGCATGATGCAAGTGAATCCGGGCAGATCCACCATCTCGTGCCTCGTTAATATCAGGCACACCCAGCTGCTGTCATAATCCCGCTGCGTGCACGGCCCTTCGTGCTTCCGTCCCCTCCCACATGTTCACACTCGGTCCACTGCTCAGTGGCAGCGAGCCTCTTTCTGTAATAATAGAGATAGGATCGTTTCCTACTATTCTCTGCATGCCTTTTAAGGTTTGAGAAATAAAAACGTGTTTAAATGTGCAAATCTGAATGTGTAAACATAGTTTAGTGCTGCCCTGAAATGAGGTTTTCCAGAGTAATATTAGTTAAGAAATACTGGAACTAGAAAATGTTAAAGCCAAACTCACTCCACAGTTTATTAAAGTCATTAATTATTTTGTTTTCAAAATCACATGGAAAACATTTTATTACCCAAAAGTTTATTGAGCACCTGATCCAAGAGAATGTGACCACTGAATATGACTTTTAAATGAGTTTTTATGCCATTAATGGTCTATTAACCTTTCAGCAGTTGGTAGGAATGGACAAAAAAAGAGGGACGGAAATCAAAACCCACTGCTAAATCCTTTTGGAGTGGACAAAAAGACCACGTTGTGCTATTGTTTGATCATTAGTCAAGTCGATTTTGAAGATGCTATTAAGTCAACAATAAGTAAAATTTGCATCTGCTTCATTGATCTTGACTTTCATTGACTTTCATGATCACTTAGCTTAATGTCTTTTTTTCTAAGTTGGTCTAAGCGGATGCATCCCATTTTAAACATAGCTAGCTGGAATGAACTGGAGAAAGTGGGTACTTTTGGATGATTATGATGACCCAGAAATGTAGCTTGTAAGTTTGTCTGCAAAAAGGCAGTCGTGACAAAGTGATTGTCATTAGTTTTACAGTTACATTAAAGGAGCATAAACGTTAAAATAAGCCGTGCAATGAGATGCATTTCCCCTTCTGCCTTGTAACGCCACCGTCACACACACCCCGCGCATGTCTTTACTCCTCTGTCCTTTGTGTGACCCATAATTCCCTTCTTCCTGCCTTAAAGATTAACACAGTCCTCACTACCTGTCCACCTGCTAGAGGCATCACATTTACGGGCACCAGGATAATCTCAGGGGTCCAGTTGGTTTTCTAATCCTTGGAAACAAGAAACGGAGAGACCGTCCAAGGGCAGGCTGTTCAGTTTCCGAGGGGATCTTTTATTGGAGCGGTCATTGTTCATCTTGGGAGGCCACCTGTATCGATATCAGAACGTATTATTATGCCAAAATGCAACTTATTGGATATGGTTTTCTTTGCATTGCTGAGCAGGAGCATCGTCTTGATTTTACCTTTGTTATGGCCCGGCCTTTTACTCACACGAGAAAAAACAACGACACAAACCTGAAGGTTTTTTTATAGAGGTCGTGCCCTCGATCCAAAGCACAGAAGGGTGTTTGGTAGCGGCACCAGAAAGCCAGAACGCCATACTTGAAGCTTTCACTGGTTTCATCTCCCCGCTTGTGACTTGAGATATACCCTCAGGATCCCAGTGTTACCTGAATATCTCTAATATCTCTATGTGAAACCCTCAGAACGGGAAGCCATCTCTGTTACACACGCCATCCACAAAGGAGGGGCTGCTTGGACCCCATTTTGTAGGTTTTCGGTTGCAAGGGCAATTTTGGGGCTATCAGATTGAAACTCAAGATGCCAGAGCAAGTCAATTCTGTCAGGAATTTCTCAGAATTTCTTGTTTTTTTTTAAATGTAAGAATCTGTCACAATGGAGTTGAGGATTCCGCGATTGGGTTTTAGCATCTCAAATGTCGCCAGTGGTGCTGGTACTTTGTGTCTAATCCTGAGGTTGTCAGTAACAAAGCTACTCCGGTATTCAGGAGGCCTGAATGCCTTTGATTAAAAAGATTGTATTATATTTCCATAGTTGAGTTTTTTTTGTTGGAATGTAATACTATTCCATTCATTTTTGAGGTACTGTTATCTGTTGTGTCATTGAGGACGGTCCAAAACTCAATGGGCGCTCTGATTTGGTAACCATGTCTCCGTTGTGCACAGTCATACTGACAGTATATTAACTTGAGATTTTCGCTTCTGCTCTAAACGATTTATTTGATACCTTCGTCTGTGTGTGTGTTTTAGCATTTGTAAATCAAGGATGATCTATCTCCACAGGCGGCATAATCCTGCAGGATGGTATGAGAGCTCGGTTTGCAGGCGTGCCACAGCTCGTGGTCATAACTGTTCCTACTGACAATGCACCTTTAATTCAGAGACTCCGCTCATGTCAATTCCAGCGCTGCTGAGAGGCGCTCTCAACCACTCGGATGGTCTTAGGTTTCATGTCACCAGGGGTTTTGCTCCTCACTCGGGAAGTTTTTCTTTCACAAACCGAAGCTGGAGCCAGCAGGTTTAAGAGACGGATGCATCAAATCCCAGGGAGAAGCTGCCGTAGCCATCTAGGCTGGCACGTTTGTCCCATTAAGATTAGAACTGCAGTTGCCTTTTTGGAAGAAGGCATCAATACTGTAAGACCATCAGGGCAGTTTCTGTCGGGACTTGGAGTTCAAAAGAAAGCCTTCGATAATGTTTTCATTTGTATTATCTGGTATTCTCTTTAGAATACACCATGCTGTCTACAATTTATGCCCTTTTGAAAGGAGGATAGCGGAGCTTAGTAACAAGGAATGGTACGGTGGAAACCTCACGTATCACCAGGCCGATGATGCCAGGTCAGCGTGCCCCAGCGTTATGATCTGTAAGCACTTAAAATGTCTTCCCAAAGCTGAAACAACGTTTTGTCAGTACTCTTCTGTGAGCTTGGTGCATTTTCTGACATTGCTTGTTTCTGAAAAGGGAAGGACGCCGGAGCGGGAGGCGCCCCGTGATTCTTGGGGCAGGCGTGCACCGTGGCTGTGCCCGGCCGTGCCAAACCCCGCTCCCTGCTGAGATGACCCTGGGCACATGCTCCAGCTGTGCAAACACAGCCGCATTTCTGAGCACACACTCACGTTCAGGCCCGGCCAAATCCAATTATTCGCCTTGCCTTGAGTTTTCATGTTTTTTTTGTTTTTTTTCCTTCTTCCTTTCGTTTTTTATTTCAGTAGCGCAAATTCAGCGAACTTTCCGCGTACGAGCTGCGCTGCCGGGCTGAACCAGGCTGACAAACGCTCCGCTGTGGCTTTTTTGCTCTTTGATATTTCTCTCCTGTGAACATTTCTGTGCGTGTCGGCTTAATTTCTCCGCCTTTCGCTCATTTGTTCTTCCCAAAAGTTGCCACGACCGTGGGCGTCCAATTTAGTCTGAAGGGAGGAGCACCAAAGTCAACACAGAGGGGGGGGGGGATGCAGGCCGCTGCGTCTGCGCGGACAGAAACGCCCGTGCTTTTTGTCAGCAGGGCTCAGCTCGTGTGAACAGAAGCATCCTTCCTGTAATGTTGCCTTCAATGCCCTGCTGTGCGTCAGGTCATCCTAAAATGCAACGAGATACGAGAAGTAAGAAAATTGACATTGGCGTTACTTGCATGTTGAGCATTTATTTCTCACCTGGCCTATAAAGCACACTCTTCTAATTACTGGCCCCGACCATTTTCTGAGAGAAATATCATTACCGTCAGCTGCTCATCAGTGAACCGCTTGGTGCAACCACTGCAGCCTTAAATGGCAGGTATGAAAGCTGTGAGATTAAACCAGAAGATTAAAGGTCATAGCAAAAACATACACAATAGCCAACAACACTATGGAAGAAAGAATATCTAGCGCTGTATAAATATAACTTTAACAGCTAGCAACGTTGCGCAACGTCCCCTTTTAATCTCAAGCATGTTTCCAGGTTATAAAAACATCTGACACTGCACAGATTTTCTCACTAAATGGTTCACAAGAACTGACGAGCTGGGAAGCCGAGGTCCCGCTCCACTGATGAAGTAATTTGATCAAATCTCACTTGTGTCCAGCTCGGTGTCACTGTAGGCAGCTCATTTTACCAAGAATCTGCAGACGGCTCCCAGGGAATACAAAGAAGAGTGCGTACTATCGCGTAGCCGCTCGTTTGACCAGCAGTGAGGCTGCATACGCCAGCTGACATTTTTATGGCTGCGACCTTGATTCTCAGTCTTAAAGGTAGATCATTGAATATTACCGCAAGTATCCGATTCCAGTTACAAAAGCACACACTAGAAGGCCGCACATTTCGCATAACGCATCGTATCCTCTCCTGTAGAGGTTACAATTCAAATGCATGCATTTTTTAGACAGATTTGGAAGCTTTGGGATAACTGGAACAAGCCGGGTATTATCTTAACTGAAGATAGCTTGTTTTAGAAAAGAACGTATTCAATATTCAATTGACCAACAGTTTAGATTTTGCGCAACAGTTAGTTGACATTTCAGTTTTTAGCTCGGTGGCGATTGCCGAAAAAAGTCAGGATAATGTGACATTATTGGACGATGAAGTACACCCTCTGTTGTTTCCTGAGGATAACAGAGCGCTTGCCGGCCGGGCCCACAGGGAAAGAAAAACATTATACGCTTTCTCTCACTGTTGCCGGACACATATGGGATTGACCTGCCATACGTTGAATACAAACAGAAGTGCCTGGACATGTACATACCAAAAGGAAATCTGAGGGAAAACCTAACAAAGATCACAGCAATCCTTGAAATCCCTTGAGGTATATTACTATGGACACGGAACGTAAACGCAACATTATTTACATGACCGTACCTCACACGCAGGACATAAGATTAGACAAACAGTAGTGGACTCGCACTCGGTGTCAGATTAATCTCCACGGCGCGTTCAAGAGTTCAAATGGCGCCTCCGATCTGTCTCGCTAATACCAGGGGAATGTTGAGGACAAAACGTGCCAACTCACCCACTCTCCCCCCCCCCCCCCACCCACCCTTAACACGCCACTTTGGCTGCATCCCAGATGTCGGGGACGTCACTCGTCAAACTGCTCCCGCTCGCCGGCGATTACGCAAAGATGACGGGGATGTTTCGAATAACTCTTTTTTTTTTTGACGCGCTTAATCAAGATAATCGCAACCTCCGGAATCTCTGCATATTAACAAGACAAGGAGGGGGCATTAAGCTGTCAAGTGATGAACGTTGCCGTCTCCGTGTGTCTCAGAAGTAGTTACTCGGGGCGATTGTCACATTTAGAGGAGCATAGACAAATGATTGGGTTCCCCCTGCTCTTCTGAAGGAGCGATGATGATGCTGCGGTTTGTTGGAGACTGAGGAGTGAAGTGGCGTTGTCCAGGGGGGGGGGGGAGACTGGGCCGAACTGCCGAACTGGGCTGACGGAGAATCCTGTTATTGTCAGGACGGTTCTGGTAGTATGACAATCTGAAACTGGCGGCACTTTTTTCTGACCAAAATTGGCTGGATCTATTAGAAATGTATTAAAAATCTATAAATTCAGTGCTAGTTTTCAATTCTGGAAACTACAGATAATGTTTGGCTTTGAAATATTCCCAAACAAACTCTCATGGAAAATCCCCATAAATGAATGATTTAGGTTCGATGATTGATAAAAATGATGGCTGCACCTCCTGAGTGTTGAAGGGTGCGGTCGCCTGTCAAGCACAAACCAAACAGAAAGCAATTGACAGACAGTTGAGGTCTCAGTAACCCGTCAGAAAACCCGGTGAAAATCCCAAATCCTTTCCCTTTCTGCCCAGCCTGCAGCTGGCTTTTAGTAATGCAAAACCCAACTGAAGAATGTAGGGTGGACTTTGGAGCAGGGGCCTGGGTAGCCGGAGATGCCACTCTGCAGGCAGGGCAGCCCTTCATTCTTTGCCTCGCTGCCAGTCACATGACATCAGGCCCTGAGAATGCCACAGAATATGGAAATTGAGATTGTTCGACCGTCGGGCAACTCTGCAAATGAAGGGCTTAAATTTGGCGGCGAAGGAATGTAACAGCAAATTCGGTGGCAACCGCAGACGGCGCTCTGTGGAAGACCAGGGCTCTCATGGGCGCATGGCCGAAAGCTGCACGGAGAACTCTGCGCAACAGATCTGTCGGCCCTGCGGTGTGAGAATGGGCTCCTCACAGATGGCACTTTCTCTCCCGTGCACGAGTAATGAGTCCTCTGCGGTGCCTTTGCTGAACACCGCCAAAGTCGAATCTCATTGGCCCTCAGAGATGCGTGGTTGTGATTCAGGCCAACCGCATGCCAGGTTGGTTCGATTTTGAAGAAAACAGTGTTTACTTATATTCATGAGATTGGATATTTTTGCCCAAATTTCTTGTTTTGGGATTTCACAAACGTGTTTGAGCAGAGTCTCGAATAAGATGCAAAAAAGTGAAGAGTGCACTTTACCAGGGAGATGCCATTTCTGTTTATTTTTGAGGACTGGAAAAGAAGAATGGAAAAATTGAGCTCTCAGGTCAGTGTGAATATAAAATAATCACTTTTTAATGTTCTCCGTCCCCTCTCATTCGTGATGAGATGTCTGCTCTTAGAGTAAAAGGCCAGTATAGTTCACAAAAAAAATACACACATGCTTATTAAATGGTGTTTTTCTTTTTGATACCATATCAATGTTTAAAGTAATGGCAGTAAAACTATAAATTGTGACACATCAAAAGTACATTTTGGGTATTTCTGTTTTTTATTTCACTTGAGGGAATTCCAATGAGGGAATTAACTAAGACCTGCTAAGCAGTATTCCTTGGGCCCCTCTACAAATCCCACACATTCAAACCCTTATCGTCAATCATCCACTGACAGTCACCTTTTTATGTGTGAAAACCCTGGTGTTTTGAATCAGTTGTGCTGCAGCACACATGCACTGAACAGTGAACTCGCTGGCCTGCCACACGAGGAACACTGTGTTGTAATTGTGCCACCCAGCTGTCAATTATAATCCTTCTGCGAATCGATGTGAAGAAGGAGGACAGATGTTTGTGTGTGTGTGTGTGTGTGTGTGTGTGTGTTCCCGTGCAGTATGCGTTTATGACCAAATCTCTGAATGGAAATCCACTGCTGAGAGATGCCTGCAACCGTCTTTGCAGATCGGCCAATGAATCGATGAAACTAATGAAATTCTGCGATTGAGTGCTGTAACACAGCTGCTGCACACTGTCTGGCGGTTGGGCTGCAGCCAGCATCGTGTTAATGTGATAGTATACTGCGTTCACTCTCACTATGCAGCAGGGATGGTTTCAGTTACGCTATGTGTATGTGCTGGATATTAGAATAATTCAGGTATCGATTGTACACTTATTCAAACGCCGTGTTGTGTAAGCACAATCTACAGAGTGCCTACAGATGTCAACAAGAATGTTTACTGCGTTCATGATCTTAGTTTTGTGTGTTTGCATCCTTAACATTCGTTAATCACCGTTCAACACAAGCTCATGAAAAAATCATTTGTTCTGCAGGGTATTATTGAAAAAAACGTAACGATGATGGCGCCACATTTAAAGGTCAAGTTAATCGTTAACAATTGTGCGGCAATCCAGTAGTTCACTTAAAACACAACATGTCAGTAGGATTCATCCTATGGAAATCCTGCATATCATTCATTCCAGCTAGCAGATGTTGAAAGATTTAATTGGGTGAGTGAAGGTTATGACGCGTTCTTGGCTGCAGCTGAAAATCTATTCATCTCTAATACTTGTGTTCCCTCCTGGATTATTTCTTGAGACCACCTCTCTCATTGTCATTGTTAACGTTTGTAGAGACCTCTTTGCGGGGCAACTCAATGATGGATTTGGCCGAGCTTTTGAGCCTAAGGGCAGCAGAGACAGAGGAGGGGGAGAAGGATGATCTTGGGGAAACTGACTCACCCTGGTGAAAACGTGGTTGTGATCGTCCACCCTCGCTTTCTTGAGTTTCTCACTCTTACGTAACCTTCCGGCTTGCGTTACAAGCTGGATTAGGCTACAACAAAGGGCCAAGGCAAGGCCATCCACCACGAGCAGAGGCAGTAGTCATAGAAACAAGTGCTTTTTTTTGTCTTCCAATGGGTGTGATGGAAGATGCAAACTGGGTGAATGTCAAAAAGCAGAGCAATTATGTCAGTGCAGGGTCCAACTGAGGCCCCTCAGCTGCTTCTTTTTCTTTCAGTCGTTGGTCCCCTGGCTTGGCTCAAATGAGGCCGGACCACAGGAAATTAAGAAATAATTTGATGATTCAGACCCAAAGTCATGTCAGTTCAATTTCGCTCTTTTATGTCATGTTGGCGAGCTACTTTTACTTAAAGCTCTCCTTCCACATCAATGTGATGACTTGCAAAAATATATTTTTCTTTGCACGTTCTAGTTCAATATTTAACCTTGTGCATAGACATTCCTTCTGTTGCAACATTAGGATTCAGTTAGAGTGCAGTAAATAACTCTTTATACATAGTTAGGAAAACAGAAACCGTAGCCATCTCTGCACTACCGTAGACCAGCGAGTCTAAAGTTATCCTTCACTTTCGCCGGCATATCTTCCAGCTGCTTGAATATTTTCCACATGGAGAGAAAGGCTGCTATCCAGATTTGTAAGGAGGCCTCCGGTAACCTACTACATCAGAGTCACTGCATCAGGTGCTTGCATCGTAACGCCACAGCACGCTGTGCTTTTAGGCTGTCATGGCTCTTTTGATGGCCTCATTACAAACCTCCACATTAAACGTATTGGCGATCGTTACCTGAGCGGAGAAACCGCACCGCGTCTGGTGCAAAGATCAATGTTAGCGGTGCAGCTATTTCAGCATTGAGATCTCACCCTGCTGGTTAAAATGTTTCAAAAGGCTCCAGCACTGGATTCCACAGTTTGTATTGTAAGCCAGGAGAAGTCCGCACAGAGGTGCCCCACTGCGTAATGAGCACCCGACGAAAAGTAGAGGCGACGGGCCCTCGTAGCCCCCCCCACACGTGGACTGACCCGTCTTAGCGGGAAGCATCCTACCTGCCAAAGTGGCACACTTGGACCGGTCAAGTCCAAATGTGCCACGTCAGCAGGCGCGAGGAATTGTGATTTGTGGTAGGAGCACAGCCGGAGTGAGCATTACAGTATCTGGTCTCTGTTTGTATTGCAGGCCGATATTGTGCGGTAAGAAAGGGGTTCTCACAAAAGCCAACAGATGGTCAAAGGAAAAACGGCTCGTGACAACTGTGGTATTAAATGATCGATGATTACCTCTTCAGATGACCTATCCTGTTGCCTTATAAAACAAAGCCACAGGACACAGTTAGTGTCACCTTTTGACCGCAGGGTCTGTATCTCTAACCACTGACTTTTTTTTTCTTTTTTTTTTTTTAACTTTCTTATTAAATTAAAATACATTTACCTCACATCACAGATATGAGATGGCCTCTTCTCATAAAACTCTTTATGTGAAAGTAAATTCTAATCAATTTGTTCCACGTCGTTTTAATGCTCATCACACAAATGAATTGATTTCTCACCGACAGTGCTGCTACATTATTGTGGATATTGACACCATCAGCACTCGTAGGCCCAAGGGTGACCCCACATTTTTTTTTTACTAGTTCGTTAGGAGGCAAGGATCGCTAATTAGCACTACCATTTTTTCCGTTAGCTCCCACGGTTGACCGCGCATGCGTGGGTTACCCACGTGTCAGAGAGCATCGGCCCGCTCTGGGCCAACGGAATTGTTCTTAATCTTCAACCACATCTGGGCGCGATGCCCCGTAACACATCAACACGTCGTCGTGCCATAACATTTGAAAATGATTCCATAGAGTCTAAACAATTATAAAATCTGCCATTTAACGTGTACAATTCCCTTGACCATAGATCATGACTGCTGCCAATTTTGAACATTTATGCCACTTTATGATCAGCGCGACATACGCAGTATGTCTATAAATAGAAAAACCATCAAAGGCAGTGTCAGAGGAGTGCACGCATCATTAGGACGCTGCCACGCATCGTTATGAGACATTAAAACATGAGCGCAACAGAACGTGAAGGGACGTGATGACTGGGGCCTGGAAAAACCTTTCATCTATCAGAGGTAGACTACCCCCCCCCCCCTCTTGAGGCTTCATTCCTTGTGCTGTTGAAGATGACAAGTGGTGGTAGTGTAAGAGGGTTTTAGAGCGTTTGAGCTCTCCTCGCCACTCCTCCCCCCCCCCCCTCGTGCTCTCGGGACGCGCTGCGCTCGGGAGACGGGACGTCAGTAAATCAGGTTGAGAGAAATCTGGCAGGGAAATTCTTCAAAGGCCGGTCGGAGGAAGGACGTGAAGATGACAAAATAATCCATCAGGAATCAGAGAATGTGATGAAAGCGGTGTTTCACTTTTATTTAGTCTCCCGGAGAACTTGGTCGTGAACCGTTGCATCGCCGGTATCCTGTGCGAATGCCCAAAGTGAAAAACTAGAACCATCAGTGTTTTCTGAGGCGAGCCAAGACTCATGTCATGGCCTCACATATTTATCAGTCCTCAAATCCTGAAGCGGCCGTGGGCTTTGGGCTCTGTAATCAGCACATATCAAGCTAAGTGCCCAGTAATCTCATGGTCCCTTAAATGCTCAAATGGATTGATTTGAAATGACAAAAGTCCCGGGAAGAGAACAAAGGGCACCGTTTCTCTCTCTTATGGTGCTCATGAAAAAGGAAGGGACGAGGAGGGGGAAACAATGTTGCCTCCTCCAAATGTGTTAAGTGAAAGCTCCCATGAATCCCCCCTTGAAAGGGGATTAGCAAAAATATCTTTCCCTCTTAGGTTTCATTCAGACAGGAGCCAGTCTCGAAAGAAAAAAACAAGCGGGTGTCCTTATCTAAACATTGGACGCAATCTCATTAATCAAAGGCAGCAGTTCACGAAACACAAGTCTAGCTTTTTGGCCTCGTGCAGCGTGGTCAAAGTCACTCGCTTTTCACAGTTTCCACCCAAACAGTGGAAGCTGGCACCGCGTTACAGGAAAGCTCAATTATAATATCAAGTTGGTGTTATTACTGTTGATTATGTGCTTTTTGAAGACCTGACTTGCCCTCGAGTTCACTTCCTCTCCCCTTCCACGGTTTGAGACGGGCTCTTTGAAATCCAAGCCGCCTCAGGGGTTAATGAATCAGCGCCCTGGTCTCCGTTATAACTCTCAACCCTCGGCCCTTTGTCACATTGGCGCAGACACACACACACACACACACACACACGTTGGATTTGAGCCTGTGCGTTTGGAGATCGGGGATGCCCGTCGGAGTTGGTTGCTTCAATCACCGCCGCCCCCGCGAGACGGCACCGTGTGTTTTCTTAACCCCTGTCATGTTCATTTCCAATAATCTCAAACACTGCCGGAGTTAGAGCATGCTTGTGCAGAATTGAACACATTCATATTTGATCCCAGAGGGGGAAAAAAGACTGTTGGTGTTAAAGAGGGTCCCCCTCAATCAATATATGGCTCACGGGACTTTCAAAAAATGTATTTATATCAATCGACTTTGTATTTTGCGCTACAATACCTGCACTTGTATGCAACTAACCAAAGTGGAACTAAGGCTATTACTATTATATTTAGGCAATGTAAACACTTTGTATAAAACCAGCATATATTAGTCTTTTTAACCATATAATAAACTCATAAAGTTGTTTTGGTTAATGTGTTAGCAAAGCAGTTGAAAAGTCTAGATTCAAAGTCAGGGTATAGCCCCAAAGTCATGTTGCAATACTTTTATTGTCAATAGAAATACAAGTGAGCATAATGTAGGAAGCAAATATCTGAAAAAATACACCTATGTAGAAGGATTTTGTCTACGTCACCAGCGGCCTTTCGTTACACCGTAAGTGTAACCCAGCACTTGAACCCGATTTTGAAATATCCAGTCCTCTGCCAGATCCTAATGGTTTAATCCAGTGGGGGGCGTGAAGGATGCTTGACATTGGCACCGGACAGCTAGTTTGCTTTGTTTGCTTAAGGAAAATGGTTTGATAGATCCCCCCCCACCCCCCGCCCCTTTTGAGACGGCAACGAGTGAGAGTGAAGCTGTCGTGCACCATCAGCCTGTGGCTCAGTCCGGGTCCAGCGTGTCACTCTGCCTTTTTACAGGAAGGTGGAGGCAAAACCTGACAGCATGACAGGGAAATTGGTTGTCAGATTTGTCTGGTGTTCAGACAACTAAAAGGGTGAGAATATCATTTTGGCCGAGCGTGTGAAAAGTCTCTTGACTCAATCGGCTTGTTCGTCCTGACCGGGCCTCCGTTTAGCCTTGAGCAAGGACATCTGGTCACTTAAGTAGTTTTCAGCACATCTTAGCCGACACACACACACACACGTAAGCAAAGCTTCTCTTGATGATTATAAGCTCGACTTATGTTTGTTTTACCCCCTGGCTTGTGGTTGTGCAACATATTCATTCTCGGCATCGATGGCAGGACGGATACGCTTCAGCGGAGATCTCGTGTTATATTCACGTCCCCTATGGTGTGCTGTGTTATGAGAGCGGTGTTTTGTATTTTCCCATGCTAAATACATTCAAATCTGTTGGGTATACAGTTGAGAAGTTTTTCCTTCAATGGCTGTCACCTGTTTCTCACAGGTCACCTGAGTGTTGGGTCTCAGTCACATTCGGAAAAGATGAGTTAATAGTATTAGTAATAGTAGAAAACACATAAACGGATAAATGTTACGTCATGGCCCGACAGCTGCCCCGTGTGCACATCCGTACCTAACAAAAGTGTGCTTGTACATTATGATTGTGTTCATCCAAAGAGGCCTTTTGGCCACATTTTGCTCCAGTGACTTATGTGTTGTTACAGATGCCTCCACAGTGACTCAAGGGCTTTGGGTCGGGTTTGATTTGTCTTATTTAAGAGTCCGCTTAGTGGCTCCTTTCCCACACAAAAGCGCAGGGTTTTGCTGCAGTTGCCTAGCAGCACTTAAAAAAATAAAAAAAAATAAAAAAAATCTGCAACCCCACATAATGCAAAAAACCTTAAGTACCCGCAACCCACATCCCCTGCTCAGCTTCACTGGCCTTGGCAGAGGCCCGGGAGGCAGGCAGTTGACCCGGGTCATTACGGAGTGTTTATGACCCGCGGATAGTAGTTAAGGGCCTCTGCTCTGTGAAATTGTGCATCTTGGAGAATACAGCCTTGTTGTGCTGCTAATGGGCCCTATCCACGATGAACCTACAACCCCCCCCCCCCACCACCCCCAACCGGTCATTACCACGTCCTCTGGTATCGGATCTCTTCTGCTGTGGACCCCCCCCCCCCCCCCCCAGGGCCCCGTAACGGTCCCCCGCATCAAGAAGGACGTGCGGTTGAGAGCGCTGACCAAAAGGGGAAAAAAACAACACAATTCTCACGAAATGATTGCAAAGAGACACTTAAGTTTTACTAAAATATACTTACTTTCCCACCAGCACCATTGCTCCAGAGCGGTGAAACAGCATGGTCCGGTGGAAACACTATGTCATGAATAACAAAAGCGCTTGTTGCATCACTGGCCTCTGGTTTCGCGGATTCGGTGCCTCTTTTTTTCCTTCCCTTACCCTCACGCGGACGAGCCGTACTCGAATGATCCGCGATGCAACGTGGTTTGTATGCTGTAAGGCCTGGTTTGTAACTTGTGTGTGTGTCTCATCGCTCCTTTTGGCTGCACCACAACTGCCTTGTGTTACATTTGTTATTGACCCGAAGGACGCCTGTGACCGGTTCCTTCTTTTTCAGGTGGTCGTTTGGGCCGACGATGGGGACGCAGTGTTCATCAGGGAATTCACTCTGATGCGACGAGACCACCTTGCGGAGGAGCCTCTCCGTGACGGGGGCCAAAAACCAGAAGACCCCGTAAGCCCCTGTTATATACAATTTTTTTTAAAAAGCCTTCACTTATTAATGAACTTCATCTGCTTACAAATTCAAAGTCTCACACCCATTTATAACTTAAACAAGAAATGGCGTCGGCCAAGACCAAATCAGACGATTAATCTATTGCAGTGTGTTTACGTAATGCGCCGCACCAGAGGAGGGGAACTTCTGCCGCGTTACACCTCAGTAATGAATACAAGTGAATGATGATCGTGGGACATTGGGAGGGAAGGGCGGGCTGACCCAGCTTGATGTGAAACAGGGCCGCACAGGCAAACATTCGCACTTAACAAGGTCAAGGGCGGGGTGGCTTTTTTTGTTGTTGTCTTGCATCACATTACTCCTTGTCTGTCATCAGTTTTGATGAGACATGGGTCCTGGTTGAAGCAGTTTTTCCGAAGCCCATCTCTCAGCCAGATGTTTTATCTAATTGGGTGGGAGGGAGGTTGGAGCTGCCGTCGAAATAGAAAAGAAATCAACTTCCTGTCGTCTTATCCCATCGTTCCTTCGCGATGGGCTTGTTACACGAGCAGTTTGATAGGACCGCTATCTCGAGGTTTTTTTAATTTTACTTGAACATTCACAGCCTTACAGATGCTTCAGATGGCAGGAAGGGGTCTCTTCCCGTTTTGAGGGGCGATCACTGGTTTCATTCTCTACTGTTATTTGTAATATTCATGCTTATATTATCTCTCTTTCAAGGCATTTTTACTGCAGTTAAAAACTCATCTTGTCATCTTTTAACCAAGCAGCAGCGTGATTTACGATGCGCTGCTCGCGGGCATATTTTTCAATTTGCACCAGCGGGTGGTTTTCAAACCAAACATCTCACAAACCGCACTCATACATCCACTCCCAAATATTGTATTCATGCCATCCAGGCCTCAGCGGGCTCTTTATGATGCATCATCACACAGGTGCAAAAAAGTGCATCGGTAGTGAGAGAGCATCTCACTCGACTTTTTTTGAGATTCATGAGAAGAGCAAAAGACAGTTAGCTTAGCACAAGGATAAGCTAAGCTGCATATAAGAGAGTGCTCTTGCTCTTCTGTCCAACTCTCACACCCTGGTTCTAGATGCACACTTAAAGCATGAGTATGTCATCTCTCAACAAAAACATGAATAAGCATATTTCTCAGAATATACTGTAGCACTAACACCTAGTTTTTTGCTGAAATGTTTAAACAGAGAATTGCACTGAAAAATAGTGTAATTATTGTAACTGTAATTATTTCTCCCTGCCTGTAGTACTCTACCCTGATTCCCTTTTAATAAAAGGACAGAGGAGATTGACTGTGTCGGATGACTCTTACAGGACGTTCAGGGTCAGAAGCTTTAAACAGGATGTTAGAGCCTCCAAGTTTCGGAGCACAATCATTTGCAAGACAAGACAGGTTAAAAGGGGGAGCAAAATAAGGCCGTCCCATTTAAGAAACCCTGTGTGATGCAAACGTGTCTTCAAGCGTGGGGCCTGCAGACTCCCCGGAGCCACACTTGGGATTCCTCTCAGCACTGAAGTCAATTTGGGTCTCCGCTGTAGCGCTGTTCTGTCTTAAATCTTGGTTCAATATTAAGCTTGATTCCAAGCCAAGAAAAGCGCAGCTTAATTAGCCAGCAACCCAGGAGGCGGGTCTGAGCCTCCAAAGTGTAGTCGCCTTCTCTAGTTTTACTTTCATGAGTATGTGCCAGGGTTCGGTTGGTGGGCAATAAGACTGACCTCCCCAGCACCCTGTACCCTGTATCTCTCAACAGGGCCACAGATGAATTGTTCCCTCCCGAAGGAAAGTGTTTTCCCTGGCAGCCTCATCACGAGCTACTTTCGGAGGAATTGAGCTGTTTTTAACAGCTTAGGCCCAACATACCTTCGTAAATGAACCCATATTTATCATGCAATGGCAGGAATGTGCTGCGGAGCTTCAACAATGCCAGCATTCATAAACAAATATCGAGGAAGTTTATTAGGTCGAGAGGTTCCTGAATCAAAGTGCGTGGGGGGGTATGATGGCTGAAAAGTTTAAGTCTCTGGACCATCTCTGCATTTTTCCAGCACTTCGGATAGCAGCACTAACTCAAAACCTGCAAAGATTGTCTAGCACTCTTAAGGTTAATGCAGTATGTATGAAAATCCTTTTAGTAAAAGGTGTAACTTGTGACTTGGGCTGGACAGAGTATTGTAAACCCCCGATCTTTATCGGAAAGCTAAGTTGATAGTCCGGATATACGCGAGAGAAACAGCCTTCGGAACAAATGGTCGGTAGAAAGAGAGACGCACCACACGGTTTTCTCCTCAGCTGGCTACTGTCTAGACGGCAAAAGTGATCATCCTGTCAACACACAGCTTTAAAGTGTGTTAGTGAAAGGTGATCCTTTATCCGCGCTTGTACGTGTGTCTTTGTCGGTTTTAAGTTGTATCCGTGTGATATTCAAGTTTCCCCAAAAATGGCACTGACCTCCATAATCGTATCATCAATTTGATCAGTTAATTTAGACATATTTATTGTTTTTCTCAATAGCCTAGTCAGTCTCTAATTACTCTTTAAAAAGCTATATACCTAAAAACAAAGGAGCTGGACACACAAATGGCTGCACAGCTGTAGAGGCCAAAGAACACACAGTACTTTGGAGTAGTTCCGTACTGCTGAAGTGTCAAGGTGCACTGACTGCTGCCATTGGGCCCCTGTAGTTGGCCACACCAATTAAAGCCAGGATATTATGGCTTGTGACAGTGAAGTGTTTGGTAATGACTGTCATTAGAGCCCCACTTTGCAGCAATGACTTGAGTTTGAGGACACTTCCGCTCTGCATGTCTCTTGAGTGTCTTCGGCCATTGACGGTCACGTCCCTTTCGCATTGTCGTTTTATTTTCTCACCTTTTTGTTTTTTTCTCTCTTGTCATCTTTCTACAAAGATGTTCAACGCCGTCTCTTCCCTCTACCTCTCTAACCCCCCCGTCACATGCCGAGCCAGTCCGGCCTGAATGTTTTCACGTGCCCAATTGCACCCCAGGCACTAATCGTCAGGGGCTCATTTTCTCCCAATTTTTTTTTTTTAAACCTTCAGGGTGAACAAGTGCTGAGACGGCTCCGCCTTTTTGGCAGGGTGTCAGGGTTCCGAGTAGTTCGGGTCAGGCGAGCGGGGCCAAGGTGGCGCGCGAGGGGGGGAGGCGGGGGCACTCGGCGTCCGAGGCGGCGGCGGCGGCGGCGGCGGCAGGGAGGCAGGGAGGCAGGGAGGCAGGGAGGGAGGGAGGGAGGGAGGGAGGCCCTCTGCTCAGCTGCACGCTGTCTTGCCAGCTGTGTTTTTCGTGGAGCGCCAGGTGCAAAGGCCAACGGTCTTGCACAGTTGAGCACTTCATTTGTCTTCATTAAAAGGATGGGCATTTTAGTTTTGGCCGGCTGAGGGGATGTTTCGGGCTTACGTCCTTTTTTTCCACTGGGTCCTCTGCCCCCTGGTGTTAGTACGATGCATACCTTTTTGACCGTTCATAAATCCCTTGTAGCCTCACGGGTACCAGTATTGCTATCGGGCACGGTAAGGGAGACTGGGGCTGTGTCCTGGCTGAGTATCTAAGGCGCCGCCACGGTAAGAGCTGTTCTCTAAATGCGACGGAAAGGTGCTTCAGTTCTCCCAGTATTAGCTGCGTTAGCGTAATAGTGAATTGTTTCATCTGAAGCGGTGTTGATTAAGTGTGACACCAGCAGAAAGGAATGAAATAACTCCGGTTTCTCTCCTTCACACACCACAAGCGAAGGAGCCCGTCACAACAGATTTTTAAATAGCCTGCGTTGCCAGCAAGCGATGTATTTTGATGGTGTTTAATGCGCTTTTTTGGACTCCTTCTTTGTTGTAGTTTTGTCAGTGACATGCACAGCCGCATTGTAAGCACGTGAGCTGGTGGAAGTGTGGTGAGATTCTTTGAACGCCACGGTCGCCTTTTTTTTTTTTTTGGGAATCTCCATAATCTACCGCAAAGGTCACGGAAAAGGTCGGCCTCGGCCCCAGTTCTGCATCTGCACATGGTTTGACACGACTCCTCAGGTGGACCGTGACAGTTTTGAATCCTTCTGCAACAATCATCTCTGAAGATGTTTTATGAGTAAGAAACACGCACTCAAGAATGCACCCAATGTGTGTTTGTGGGCGATAATAAATGCAAACGCAACACGTTTGGTACCATTCAAAAGAATAAATGAATAATTGGACATTTTGGGAAATCCACTTATTCCCCATCTAAAACAATTCCCTCCCTCGATTCAGTTGGCAGAAGACCGAATATTTGTGAATAGCATGTGTGTCAAGCAAATACCATTTTTATTAAATATTGATGGGTATTAGAGATTTCTTGGCCTACACATCACAAAGAATACCATTCCCTCTTTCAAATACTGAAAGGAGTCATTTCGCAATAAGGAATTTGAAACTTCCTATTGTTTCAAATTTGTGACTTGGGGAATTGTCCCTAAGCTAAGCTCACTGGCTGCTGGTTAAAGCTACGCATTAACTGTACAGATGATAGTGACCTTAATCGTTTCAATCCTTGGATCAAGTTATCAAAGCTGTTGCATACAACCATATGCAAACCTTTCTTTCTTCAAAATAAATAAATAAATAAATCATTCAAGCACATTATTAAATGCGGGGACATTAACAACAGACATTAGCGATGGAGACTAGCATTCACTGAGCATGCTGTCATGTTGCGTCTCTCACCACCGTTAATAGAAAACATATTCTCATGTGCTTGTATTTATTCATTTTCAGAGTTGTTTTTCTTTTGAGGAATGTAATCCTCCAGATCTGTCCTCGTTGCATGCGCTTGGCCCCCGTTGTTTATTAGAAACACCTTCGCTTTAACGCAAATCCGCTCGGGCTGGATTGGAAAGAACCAGAAAGTGAATAACCGCGTTCGCGGTGCCAGTGATCCACGGACTGCCGGTTACACACTTACACACTTAAATGGTGAGGGTGGGGGGACTTTGGTGCCTTGGCTGGCCGACCGGTGTTTGGCACCGCGCGCGCGTGCCGTTCGGAGGCTCGGCCTCCGCCCTTCTGAAGAAAGTGCTGAGTGCCGGTGGACGTGGTGTGAAGCCACGTGGCTTCTTTTGACCGCCGACCCCCACCACCACCTCCTCCATCCTCCCCCCCCCCCGGTGTTTGTTCCATCAACACGTGTCTTCAGTAAAGCCTTGGCCCGCTCCCACCCCCGGGCTTGATGTGGCGTCTCACCAGTGTGCTGTGGGTGCGGCTGAGGTAACACCAGCTGGAAAAAGACCCCCCACCACACAACCCACATTACAATCGTGTGTACCAACGTGCCATTCCACAGTCGTTTTGTATTTTACCGACATGTGCGTCTGACCTGTGCGATACGGGAATCCACGTGCATGTGATTTCTTTCGTCTTATAAAAAAAAAAAAAAAGAAGAGAAAAAAAAAGTACACTTTCGCATGTCACCTCTGCTCAGGCGCAGCATCCAAAACTATGTCTTTGATTAACGGGTGAAACCTCCTCCCTCCCTCTCCTCCCACACACTCCCTTCTGTCCTCGCCTCCCGCACGATCCGCTCCTCCTCGGCGTGTGAAGGCATGCACACGTCTGCTGGGCGGGTGATTGATTCCTAATTGTTTACGTTTCACTCCCTGTTGCAGATGTTTGCGTTGTACTCCCGGGTTCTGTTCAGGCCACAGACACAAACAGGGACGCTCTTGTACAACGGGAATTTTTTGGAGGTCTTACCTCTGGATTTTGGCACTGCATCTACTAACCGTATCCAAGCCTCTTTGTTCTTGTGTTCACAGCACGTGGGCGAGATCAGTCAAGGCCCTTTGCCGTGGTGTCATTTCGGTTAAATAAGAGGCTCATGAGATAAATTAGATTTTGGTTTCAGAATATTGTAGCAAAAACAATCCATGTAACCTTGCTCTGAGTTTGGACTTTAAGAGCTGTTAATAAAAAAAAAAAAGCCCCGGACAATGGGTTCATCATCCACCCGACGGGACCTGACTGCAGGATGGCAGTCACTAACCTTCAGGGGGACTCCATTGTCGGCTTCTGTGTGAGGTGTGCGCGGAGGCCTCTTGGCTCAGGCGGCCTGCGCCAAGTACCCGATATCCAGTGTTAGCAGCAGCGTGAGCCCGGGTTGCCGCGGTAATAAGCTGCTGCTGACGGATCCCTCCTTCCCATGCGCAGCACAGTTTGGGTTAAGCTTGGTGCGAGGTGAGACCCAAAATCCCGATCCCGGGCTTCAATGTGGGGCTGTGGCTGGCCATGTACAGTACAGACTCGCAGAATCGACACGTGCATCTCCTAATTTTTCCTATCTGGAAGGCCATGAGGTTTGCGCTCCTTTATTCTAGCACAGCAGAAAGGTTTCCAGGAAGGAGGGGTTACGGCTTAAAGGGAACAGTATAGATCCCTGGAAGACAACACTCGCTGCTCTGATTCAGGACACTTAGAAACTTCTGGAGGTGTCTTTTGAACAGAGAGAGAAAATGAAAGTATTTGCTAAAACACAATTGTGCGAGGATAGTGTCAAAACATCTGTATGTAAAGAAACATCAAAATCAAGCTTCCACTTATAGCTCATGTTGGCTTTCACACAGTCTATTTAACATTATCCCATCATAAAACAAATCAGAATAATATTATTATAGCAACATTAGGGAGAGTCCAGCATGGGATTCATAAGAAGGTTCTTCAATTTGAAGCATTTTTCCAACTAAGCATTTTTTCCAGCTTTCGCAGCATTGTAATCACCAACAGTGCCCTTCACCTTGCTCTGCAGTGGTTTTTGTTTGCCATAATGTAATTTAAACCAGGTCCTTCTGCAGGGCATAAAAACGCTGGAGCTCGTGTGTGAGTTGTGCATTCTTGAAGGAGTTCAAGTCCCGTTATGGGATGGTGCAGAACTCGACATCTCTGGTTGCTCGCAGCGTATTCAAAGACGGTTTTGATCTGCACATGGAGAACGTGGTGGTCTCTCTCTCTCTCTCTCTCTCGCTCTCTCTCTCGTGCATGCTGAGAACCCATTACTGCAAGCCGGTGTGAGTCCTCAGAGCGTAAACATGAGAAAATCAAGACCGCCAAGCGCATGTGTGCTGGCCCACAAACGCATGCAAGCTCACACCCGCCTGCACACAATCACAGACGGTCTTCGCTCTCAGGAAGCCCTGGGAGAGAAAACAATCTGTTCGCAAACCGCGAGATTGAAAAATGACCCTGACACTCGTCCAAAGCTGAGAAGTGAACGCCGCCTGCAACGCGAGACGGCCTTCTCACACCAAGACTTTGCGCAGAGGGGAGCCGCGGACTTCGAATTCACTTGATTTGGGGATTTATTTAGGTTGCATGCAAAGATTCATTAAAGTCTTTCGCTCAGCCATGTGTTCACACGTGCGTGCTCATACACGCGCACACCCTGGCTTGATTTGTATAAGATCAGTCTGCAAATGGGCTTGTACAGTCCTCGGCCCCTTATTAAAAGGACACAATAAAGGCTTTTTAAAAAATCCCCAAAACAAAAGTTCAATATTCTGTTGTGGTCCCGGGCAAAGTTAGCAGTTTTATTTAAAGGAATCTGTTCTTTTGTTTTACGATTGTTTGTCGAAGCTGTTATTTTGTGTTACTGGTGAGTTAGCAAAAGACCAAACGAGAGCAGAATAGCCCCAAAGCGATGTGATTCACTGCTAATTAAGGGAGTTCGATCACACAACTGCAGCTGTTTGAATTCAAAGTTCACAAAGTCCTCTGCCAAACCAAGTCAAAGCATCCAACGGGAGTTTTTTTGTAACCGCTTTAAATGAACACATCTATTGTCCAGACGAGATTATATTTGAGCCGGAATACAATGCATCTACTTTCATTTCTTAATGTCTCCGTGACGATATTAAATGTCTGTCCTGGTTGGACCAGTTTACGAGTAAAAGCGGAACCACCATCGACTGGTTAACCGGAGGCTGAAGGGACCGTTTTTTGACAAAGGTCACTGACCTCATTCAACATGCCATCCTTTTAAGAATTCATATTGCTGATCAGTCTGATAGAATGATTTAGTGGTGAAGTTCTGGACGGACAAACCTGACCTGTCGCTAGAGGCGACAGCCGCGCCGGTTCAAGGCCTCGTATAAACAGAAGCAGGCTGTTTCATAAGACACAGCCGTGTGGTCTTCCAGCGCTGCATGTTACCGTCCCCATTGTACAACAACTCCACTGTGCTCTCGGGCTGATTCTGAGCACGGCCCCCTTTTTTCTCTGATTTGGAACACGAGCGTAGAAAACCACCGAGGATTCAGGAAACAGGGCCTTTTCTGTTCATCCGTCAGCGTGGTAATAATCCCAAAGATGCTTACCAGATGCACTCACCGGACACTGAATTTGGAGAAGTTGATATTTTAAGCACAGCGAGAGTAGTCAAAGCCCATGTGAGATGCCAAAGCGATTTAAAGGATCATGATTTAAGTGTGTGTATGCATGTTTGTTTTTCCTGACTGACTTCATGAACCAGTAAATCTCTGTGCTTTGGAGTTTTTCCATGTTTTCCATTTTTCTTTTTTTAAATATTTTTCAAACAGTAGGACTTTGTTAGTCAGAAATAGAAATGGGTGAGGACGTTTCCCCCCCCCCCCCCCCCCAAAAAAAAAAGAAAACAAATAAAGATGAGTTCTGGATCGACGAGCATCTGGTGCTTTTAAACATGTGCATCCTCCCACAACATGAGTGCAAACTTGGAATCCTCCTCAGCTTAAAAACCCCCCCCAAAAAACTTTTGAATCCTGACCCAAATCACAATGAAAGGTGACCTAGCGCAACATTAGAGCTTCCAGATTTATGTGCCTGTAGTGCACGGGGAAGGTCCCACGAGGAAAACATTGCCTGGAGGACCTGGGCCAAGAGTCAGGGTGTTAGTTGACCTTAAAAAAAAAAACCCTATTCACGTTGTGTTGTCCCCTGGTGGAACATCTGCATTGTGTTGTTACACCACGTGTCCGTGAAGATCGTCAGTCCCTGATTTATGATATTAATCTTCGCCTCGCTGCGGAGCGCAAAGCAGATGTCTGCAGTAACAATATAAAGCCATCCATCATTTGGTCTCTGAAGCAATAGTTAATATTGTGTGGAAAGGATCAACGGCTCATCTCCATTCAGTTACTAAATTAAACTGATTTTATTATATATTTTTTAAAGGAGATGCATGCTCTCTATTTCATTCAACCGAGCCCTCCAAACTGTGCGTGCTGCATACCGGTAGGCTATGATTTGTCTCCGTTTTTACCGGTTGAACCACGAGCAAATCGTCACCGCTGGGGTAATGATGGGGGGCTAAAGAACGGCAGAGGAGCTGCTCTTTCCCTCCACCTTTCACTGGCTTTTCCCAACTGATGGGTGGGGGGGTTGGAGGTGGGGGGGGGGGGGGGGGTGAGGTTTTTTAAGGACTGGCGCTGTTTTGCCCTCAATTGCATGGCGGCACGCTGCAATAGACACCGATTAGAGGGAGGCGTAGAGTGAAGCCCTTCTAGATGAGCTTAGCCTGTGGCTCCCGTCTGGCGCGCGCGCACACACACACACACACACACACACACATACATAGGCACTCAAACAGGGGCCCCCTGGGCTTTTCTTTGCGTTTCTTGTTTTGTTTGTCCCCCACGTCTTTTCATGAATTCAATGGCTTGGGCAAAGCAACGGAAAAGCGTTACCTGCTAATGATTGGAAACTTCGAGATGTCTGGGTGATGTATGGATGTGGGCGGGGGGGGGGATTTATTTTTTAACACCCTCTTATTTTGTGTCTGATGCCAGAAGGTATGAGTTTATATAAAGCCCTGCCCCACTTGAGAGGGCTCAGGCCACCCCAACACTGAAGACTAGTCTCGTCCTTCTTCTGCGCACCTCCCGTGGACTCAGAGTGTCTGTGTGTCTGCGCGCGTGTGCGTGTGTGTGTGTGTGTGTCGCTGGGGATTGAAAATAATATTTGGAGCTCCGAGATTTGTGAGCTTTTCTCCAGTGTTTAGCGACACCCGACTCCTGGAATATATTATGAAGGAATATTTTATCGGTCCGTCTTACTAACAAATACACCTTTTATCTTGCCGCCCTCCTCCTTGCAAAGGTCAGAGGTCAAAGTCAACAATATAACTGAATGGCTTCTGGTTCATTTGGGTACATAGCAGAACCTGTGTGAGTTGCGTGAGGCTAATCTTTTGCAGCTGTTGGAAAACCAATTACACCTGCAGTTTAATCCTTTTTAATTGAATGAAGATGATTTTGAGGTGAATCCGTTGCCCTGCCTTGAACGCTTGAAGGTACTTGTAGTTTTGCCTCTCAGACACAAGATGCTGCTCCTGAGCTTTGAAGGCTGCAACTGAAGAAATCCTTAGGTCTTAGGTAGGCCTTAGGTAGGTCTCTCTGAAAATAGATTTACACACATTTTACAATTTTTTTCCCCTGTATCTGTCCTTTTCTTATATCTTGAAATAGTACCATTAATAATATTAATAATAATAATAGCAGACCAGGGTCAAATAGAAAGAAGTAGTGGGGGGTATTATTATGAGAAGAACTTCTCCTCTCCATCCGTCCCAGCAGCTGAACACCCCCCGGGGCCGGAGGGGGGGGGGGTCAGTACAGTAGCATATTTAGACAGCTGTAAGCCCAAAAGCTCCTGTGAAAACAGGGGAGAAGTTTTTTTTTTATTCGGGGCAGGAGGGATGTGGGTGCACTGATCCATAGCAGCTTTCTTCCTGTGTGGTTATTCTTCAGTCATGCATCCAAATGTTTCCTCTCCCCCCCCCCCCATCACCTGGGCAAGCTTTGACCCCACAATAACCTTTACAGAGGACATGTGAGGTTTCCTTTGCATCAGCATGCGTTTGCCTTGTATTTTTTTTTTTTTGTAAAATTGTAAATTAAAAAAAAAAGGGAAACTAGATGTGATTTCCATGTTTCAACAGAACACAAGCCCGAGGCTTAAGTTTTGGAATATAAACTTTTCTCGCAGCCTGTTTAAGGGAATGATTTATTACTTATAAGTTACAGACGGATATTACGCACACAGATGCATGACCTTCTGCAGCCTGTGGTCCCGTAACAGTTCTATTGATATTTCACATTTCCCAATGTTATCACCACCAACAGGTTTCAAGACGTTTTCAATAAGTTTCTTTCTTTTGTATATGCTGTACGTAAAATTGCTCCTTGAACTGTCCACATGTAGCAACTGATTGTCTTTCAAGTGGGAAATGTTACTAACATGAATCTATTGGCTCATCCAGTAGACATAGAGCCACGTTCTCATTCCTTTTTGGATTCGGGTTTCCGGTCAATTTTCACTCCCCTTTTACTTCTGACTCTGGCCTTCGCCAAACCACTGACGGAAATGTGACTCTTTAGCTAATGAATGTTCAACAGCTGTCTTATGAATCAGATAATAGCGTCATGCCACTGCTGAGTGAAGACTGACATTCGGGATTTCTTCAAGTAGCCCTCTGTGCAGCATTCGTTTTGCACCCTTTGACGACCCTTTCTGGTTGGCCAGGGCGCCGCGTCGGTTTTGCTTCTAGTTACATAGACTGCAGTGATGTCAGCTGTTTTTCTTAGCCATTTTCTTGTGGTTGTACTTCTTGGATTCTTTGAAGTTTGTTGAAACGTCGGCATCGCGTTGCTAAGTCAGCCTCGTGTTTTTTGTCCACAGCAAAGAGTAGCTGTAAAGCTCTTCTTCTTGGGTGTTTGGGTTTATCTGGCGGCTTTGGTGCGTAACCATAATACGCGTCCCGTGGGACATATTGCCTTGTTTGCCTTCCAGTGAGAGCTTTATACTTGATATGCCAGTGGTTTTCAGAGAAGAAAGAAGGGCTACGGCGGCGGCGGCGTGTGTGACTGCTCTTTTCCATATAGATCTGCAACCTGCTCAATAGGTTCCGACAGGCCGAGCTGAAAGGCTACCCAGAAAATGCTGTACAAAGACGAGTGGAGGGAGAAAAGATGGGGTGATGAGAAGAGAGAGGCTTAAAGGGAGAGTCAGTCGCTGAATGGGACTTGTGTTGTGTACGTCTTTCAGGATCATGTCTCTCATTTACTTTTTTTCGCCTTCACTGTTCACAAAGGAGCACTGAAGTCAGCATGATATATATATATATATATATGATATAAAAGAATAAGGGATATAGCTCCTCGCTTCCACCGCCGTTGTCGCCTCGCTGCCGCCGGCGTCTTCGTCCGTCGTCCTCGGCGTCCTCCTCGCTGCCGCCATCCTCCTCCTCCTGTCTTTGTCCACCGTTGTCGCTGTCCTCGCCGTCATTGTCCTCCTCGATGCCGCCTGCGTCTTCGTCCTTCTCACCACCCGTCTTCGTCGTCTTCGTCCGCCCCCGTCCTTACTGCCGCCGACCTCCTCGCTGCCGCCACCGTCCTCTCGTCATCCTCGTCCTCCTCGCCTGCCGCCGTCCTCCTCGCTGCTGGCCAGCTGTATTATTATTACATTTATTTATTCATACTTAAGTCATTTTTTGTCCTCCATAGTCATCCGCCCCGTGCCTCTCTGCAGTTTGGTTGCATCTCCTGTGCATTTCCTCGGCTGATTACAGAAGCATATGGGGGCGAGGAAGGCTTGATTGCAGAGCTGCTGTGTGTCGGGCTGATGGATCGTTTCCTCTCTTTGAGCGAGGCTGCTGCAGGACAAAGCCCAGTCGACGTGCATACGTGTGGCTGCTTGAATGCGCTGTCAGCACTATCCGCACCGGCGGGGTGGATTTGTGTGTCAATCATACCTTTCAATTTGCAAGCCAAATTAATTCCGTTGGGAAGGAAATTCAAATGTGTTTTTACCGATCCAGAAGCTGCTCCTCAGTTGTCGTTTGAGGGAAGCTTGCTTGACAGCTCATCCGACTGGACTGGATTGGGCTGATGTTTTATCTCAATATATTTTGTTAGGAAGCATGAGGATTTGTTATCACCGACATTACAATCTTTAAGACAACAATCTGAGAATTATATTTTTTATATATAACCATAGGTATCATTGATTAATTATTTTCTAATTATGCTTATATTAAATTATTACTATATACTTTTTCCCCCCAAAAATGTGTTGTCACATACAGTGTGGGAACGCTGAGTACTGAGTTTAACTCGCTATGCTTTGAATCTTTCGCAAAAGGAATCTGCTCTTCACGAACTTCTTTTTAAGTCAACCCTTATCTATAAAACATGATGTACAGTATAGACACGCACGAACATTAGCATTATTTCAGTGATCAGAATGACCAGCAATGAGTAGTAGAAAAAACGGAGGTTCAAAGACAGTTTTCTCTCGTTTTAAAACAGTAAAAAAATAGGAGGCCATGTGTTTCAGCCTGGAAGTGAATAATTACCTGAGAAGTGTTTTGCTGAAAACCTAATAGCATTAGTAGGAAAGATTCAAATTTCTGTCTTCCTCAAAGGGATTTGGAAGTCATAACAAGAAACTGAAGTGCCCGAGTCCCATTGGCTCAGCCCGATACAGCATCATTTATCAGATATTGGAGGACGCTCCAAGGGTTAAATTCTCCTTTGACCACCTTTCATCATACTGCTATCCCTTTCTCTGATGGTTGCAGAGCCAAAGACAACACCCAATACATTACTGACGATGAAAAACACATGTTACCGGTGTGACTCAATTTTGGGGTTAATAACTGAAACCTTAGCTGCACATACAGGAGATCAGACACGTCTTTCGTGGTCAGAAGAGCTTTGACTCTCTTCAAGTGTAAATACTCCGCACTTGCACTTCATGAATAATAAGCTGTTGAAACAAACCAGGTGCCTTTTTTTAAATTTAATTTTGTCTCCATTTGTAATTATCTAAGAGGTTAACAAGAGGGGCTGCTTCATGTCTGCAGTGTGAGAAGAGCTGTTTTACAGCTTTGAACTTGAGTTCTCTTCACTCTGCTGTCATGTACGCAGTAATTAGTCAGGATGTTGGTTTCTCTCGTCATCATGATATTAAATTAAATAACCTAAGAGCTGTTTTACGTTGATGATTGCAACATTTCCCATGTTTTTGGGTGGGTTATTGATCTAGGTTTTCATTCCCAACCATTTCATATTTTCCATTTTCTTCTTTTTCTGACTATCTAGAGATCTCGACATGACCGTGGATCTCATATCTTGACTTTCTGCCAAAAATATTTGCTTCATCATCATGTCGCACAATTTCCCCCGACGGCCTCCGGAACAAGCAGTTCAGGGTTTGCACTTGTCAAAAGTCCCCAAAACTAGTTCTACCTTGGAATGCACACTCGGTCTTCCTTTTCAAAGAGTAGATTAAGTTATCAAACTGTTCCACATGTGAGAGCCGCTACCTGCCACTAACTTGTACCATTATGTCACCAGATAGAAGCGCACAACAAAAGCATACTAGTCACTTCGGTCATTTATTTTGAAATGCACCAGGGACTAACGCAGAGTAGTCACTCAGACAGGAAGGAGTTTAGGAGAGGAAACCATGACCAGGGTGCGTGACACATATGAACGGGCCCAGATGGAGGTCTGTTGTCTCCATGACCAGGAGGGAGAGAATGTACTGACATGTTGCTCATTCAGCAGTGTTCACACATATTGTTGTCTGACCATAAATAAGCCGTGGCTCTTTGTGTCTGCCCAGTTATCGGCCGCTTCCCTCCAGCCAACCTGAAGCCTCAGTTTAGTCAACTCCAGCTGGTCATTTCTACCCATCCGCTCCCGTCACACCCACTTTAAAGCACCACGCGGTCCGTGGCTCGGTGAGAGAGAGAGAGAGAGAGGCATTCTGGGGGATGGTCGGTGCAGTGGGACCCTGATGGGGTTACCCTTTTGGATTACCAGAAAGCTGCTGAAACACATGAGCTCTCCTGGATGTGCTAATGGGGAAGGTTTGGTGCAGAGAAGCTGTGAACGCTGCTTCAGGAAGCAGTAAATGTCACTGCTGATTTTTAGTTATGTGCCCCTTTCCTCCTCTGCGTTGTGGGAGTTTTAGAGGCTTCCTCAGATTGGATCAGATTGTGGTTACTGGTTCATTCCAAATGTCACTAATAAAGAGCACATCAATTGATGATAAAATGAATATTTCTAAAGATATATCTTTGGTTGCTTTTTTGATAAGCAGATGAGTGTCTTAATTAACCTCTTATTTACAAAGACGTTTTATTTACATTGACGAGTTTGTATTCGTCAATTGATTTACAATATGCTGTTAATCAAAACATTCAGTGTACGATGATTCCTCTCACGGAATGAATTCCATTGCCTGAGTGATCCCATGTCTTTTTATGTTGCACCATCATCAGCCAGTCAGTCTGAATTTTTTTTGATTAAATGACATTCCCATTTGCCTCCGATGTACTTTATCTTCAGTGCTCATTACGGACAGTTTGCAGGCCAACAGCCTAACATAAGACGGTAAACAGGGAAAGAATAATAGCTATAGAATAGAATTATAGGTTGCATTGTTGCTGTGAGCATTTAGCTAAAAAGTACCAACATGCTCAGCCTTACAGCTGATATTTCTACTATAGATATTTAAACCATATAGAGGTATGCTGTATAAGATAAGTCTTGGCTATAACAAAATTGAAAATCAAAACATACTTTTAGATGATTTCATTGATTTAATAGTACACTGATGCCCTTGTTAACCTTGCTGTATATTCTTTGTCCTGTTTAAATAGCAGATGTATGATGAATTCCCTTTTCTAAATGTTGAAACTACCATCTGGGAGCCATCCAACTTAACGTCACCTGATTTTCTCGGCCTATGCGAGCTGAAAAAAGATCCTTTCTATGATTTTGCTGGTTGTGGGATCATTTTGTTTTCATTTGTGTCGTAAAAGGTTCTGGGACCAATATCCAGGCAGAACAAATGTCTTCCTCTGCGGAGCTGCAGGGATTTACAGTCAGAAGATCTGCTGGACTGTATTCCAGCAGGGATTGGTCCATTAAAAGTTGCTTTTGTCATTCTCGTGAGTCCATTATTTATCCCCAATATGGCCTTGCAGCGCTGTTCTCCCTTCCACGTCAGCCGTGAAACGATATCCTCAGAAGATGTGTTTATGTCTGTAAATCTTTCATCTTCAGATTACCACCGAATGCTGAAATCACATACGGCTCAGAATCACTGGTAGACCCAGTGATTCTTTTGAGCAATATTATATCATATCATTGATTAAATAATCGTAAGTAGTTCACACAAAGGCAAAGACAACGTGTTCCTAATCATTAAAGACAAAGCACAATGAATAAACCATTTGAGGCGTTTGAAAGCACCTGTTGCATCTGTACCAGTACTTACTTTGAGTGGCTTTTTGCAGTCGACCTCCCATCTGGCTTAAATTGGGTTTAGCTGATTGTCGGGGAATTACATCTTTATTTTAATCCTCTGGTTTTCGGGGACTGGGAAGTGTGGTTGATTTTCAGCTGCAGGTTGTAAAATCACTGTCCTCGTAAAACATTTTATACTCCGGCCCAGAAAGCTTTTTGAACAATTGCCTTAGTGTAAATCATGCCTGCAGCACAAACGCCGTCGGGGGCGGGGGGCGGGGGTGGGATGGCTGTACCATTTATCCCGACTGAACCATTTAAGTTTCCTCGTGGGATTTGAGGCGTTCTGGTAACTTTAGCTTCATTTGTCTCTATTTCTGCAACCTCTAGGCCTGTTACCTCAGGTCATCACCCTGTTAAATGCCAATCTTTTAATTTGACCTTTTTTCCTCCGCGTAAGAGGAGAGGAAAGGATCCGTTAAACCTCCGCTTCTACGAAAGCCTACTCTTTTACACAACCTAAAAAACATTGCCTGTTTACATTATATATTACTTTGCATGGGAGACCTTTTTCTAGGAGAGAGAAATGTTGGAAAGAAGCCTGAGGTCGCAAGATACATAAGCAGCCAAATCAAATATAAAGGATTTACATAAAAGGAAAAGGATACAAATAAGAAACCGCTTCATTAGCCGTGTATGCGAATACATTTCACTTTGGATGATCCCTTGCTTTTAACGTACATACACAGAAAAAGACAAATAATGAATAAACCAGTAGAACAAAGAAAAGTAGCAATGAAATAAAGATGATAGTGCAAATTAAATCGAAGCGAAGGCAACCTTTACTATAATTAATAAATGCTTTAAAATGTACATATCCCTGCTGTATTATTATCGAATTTTGCGTTTAGTGTCTACTGAGGAAGTATAATGCCACTGTAGAAAAACCACCATAACCAATAGCTTCTATTGAAAGGTACGCATAACCATATTTACTTCAAAAAGTGGATGAATAGCCCAAAATGATTGTAGCAGGTAAGCTTTAGGAGTGCTGCCTTTACACATCTGCAAAAATAGCCCAGGACAGCATCTGTTCGTGGACAATAAGATCTTCTGAACCACTTGCATGCTTCCCTCATCCAACATGAAACCCAAGCCTGCCTTTGTTTGAAAATAATAATGCCCTATATCGTTTTCTTCTCACCCCATTGTCTTCACTGATCATTAAACTGAGGAGACACCTTCAGCAATGTTGTGGTAAAGAACTGGCTCCAAGTGAGTGTCAGTCAAACACGTTAATTTCCTCCCCGGGTGTTTGGTTTTAAACTCTGGGCACATCATCGATGCCACGGTTTATTTTCTGTAGTCGTACATTTGCAAAATCGAGAAGGATTTCTTCTGAAAGCAAATATTAGAAGGTTATGCAAGGAGATATGATTTCTGTGTGGACCCTATGAAAACCCGTATGTCCCCCTCCCTCCCTGCTGGCATCACAAATTTCACACGTGTTAAGTGGAAAGGTGTGTGTGTGTGTGTGTGTAACCCCATCATTTGCAGAATTTAAACACTACCAAGTCAAACAAGCCAAGTCCCATACTGTTAGTAGAAAGCTAGGCCTTCAAGAGCAGTTTGCTGTGTATAGCTCAAGTATAAAATGTGTGTGGGTGTGTACTGGTAAAGTGTCGAGACATCCGCTCCGGTGTTGTGATTGGAGTCGCTGACTATTTGCTCTGGAGTGCTGCACATTCCTCGCAGTCTTAATTGATACCAATTATGTGGTTTTTGATTCGGTGTCCGTCCATTTGAAGTCTTGATTCGGAGGGCACCGCGTTTTTATTGTCATTGGAACGTCAGGATTTGAATTCCTTGACTCCGCGCGAGTCACATATCAAGGGGCAGCATGGGATTGGCACCCACTTTCTCTTTCAGCCTTTTCCTATTTTGTGCCCTGCCATTTGGAAAGTTAAAACTGGAAAGTTACTCAGCGTAGAGTATATCCCCCCCCCCCCCCCCCCCGCGCCAAGAGCTGTCCATCTTGCTGGTTGTTTTTCTCTATAACCAGAAGTATTGTCCCTCCAGGGGACACCTGGCTTGTTCCCCCACCTCCACGGTGTAAATTCGCACTGGCTTTAACTGCCAGATGTTATGAAAGGCTCTATTGAAGTAGACCTTTGGCTCATGAAGACATAGAAAAAAAGTCCCCGTGGCTGAGAAGTCCGTGCCGATAGCTTCAGGGACCAGGCGATTTCATCTGATTTACACAGGGATCCCACATGCAACTCTTTGTAAAGCAAAACATAGATTTTTTTTTTTTTTACATTTCCACAACACGGTACTGGCAGAAGACGCACACGCGCAAACGTGTGGAGTATTGAAGTTGCAGCTGGTCCAGCTCCTTGTTTGAACTAGCATGCTTGACTGAGGTCCGTTTATTGATTGACTAGTGTGCCAGACCTGAAGGACCCGTAGGGTTCCCCCCCCCCTTCCCCCTTTCCCCCCCCCCCCCCCCCATTCCTCTTGATTACTCCCCCTACATTCATGGACTCAAAATCACACACCCAGACGCACACTCCCAGTCCTCTTTCCCTCCCCTTATGCCTGAGGAAGAACAGGAGCAAGTCAGAGAGAGGAGACCGCAGGCAGAGACAGACAGACGGGACACACGGAGTGACCCGGAGACCAGGGCATCGCACACTTTTACATTCAAACAAACACACACACACACACACTCAGAACCGGAGTGAGTGACTCACACACTTGGAAAAGGCATGGAGCGAGGTGTTTTATCTCGCAAGCTACTAGTGACAGCTCTTCTTATCCTGGTACAGTATCCATTGCTTCCCCCCCCACCCCCCCCCCCCCTAAATTCTGTGATATTTTTTGTCTTTTAAGCCCTTGAAACATGTGACGTTTGGTAAAGCATTCAGAAAGCATGTGTGCATGTGTGCATGTATTTTGTGATACCTGATGAATGCTCTCTCCTGGTCGTTTTTTTGGTAGTATCTTTAACGAGGCCGTTAGGGTGACCTGACGTGTCTCGTTTACTCTTGCGCCCAAAAAAGTCCCCATGTCGGCTGTGCGTGCGTTTGATCCAAGGCACTGGCGTTGACTCGTCGTCAAAGCTGTTTGCTCTGAGGTTAGTGCTCGCTGCTACATCACAGTGACTCCTCTACAGCGACAAGGGATTCAGCAGATGTGCAAATATCGAATGTCTTGCCGACTAAAAAAGGCCATCGAATGCTTATTGACACAGTCTGCGAAAAAAGGAACCAGAGTCTGGTTCCTTTCCCCCGTCGAGAAGTTTTCCATCTTCAAAGGAAAAAAGGCCCTAAGTCTCTGCTGCTGACAGGTGACTTAAATAGAATCTGTCCATCAGGATAGCACAATGTGGAGATCTCTAGTCTTTTTTTTTAATCATATGCTCATTTGCTCTCTTCCACTAGTTGTGAAAACACTTAAGTGGGTGACAGCCACTGAGGGCGTCGCGGTGTGTATGTGTTTTGTTCCGTTTTTGTCCTCTCTTGTGTAAATCTGTGCTGTTAACGTTGGAAACACAACCCCGAGAGGGGTCAGCGCACGAGGGGTGGGACGCGCAGTGATGGAGGGCTCGGGGGAGGCTCCGAGTGGATATACGAGCCTTTTGATTCCCGGGTCCAAATCCCGGCGGGACGGCCGTCCGAAACTCTCGGATCCCCGCGTCCCCCCCCCCCCCCCCCGCCCCTCCTCCCTCTCCCCCCGCCTTCATCCAGAACAATAGCAGCACGGCGAGCCAAACGAAGTCCTCCTCTCCGTTCCTCCGTCCCTTCATCTACCTCCCCTCCTCTCTCTTCGCCAGCCTGCGGCTCTCTTGGCTTCTCAACACACGGCTCCCAGCCGTAATTGAGTGTAAAATTCACTGATTGCCTTTCAAAGGGGAATGGAGGTGGTGTGCCGAGAGCACAGCCTGTTTATTTACTGTGGATCCAAACATGGGAATAGTTGGCTGGTGCAGAAAGCGGTGCCATTGCCTTTCCCCCTCTGCTGTTCCTCAGGCGTCATCAGCACTGACAGCCATTTATGTGAGTCCCCACGCACTTTTAATAATGTAAACCCGCCACCGCGCTGCGCAGTGGGACAGCGTGGTTGTTTTTGCTACCGTGACCCAAAGAAAACAATCAAAGCGCTTTTAATACCTTGTATCTGCTTTCCTCGATGCCTTCATGCTTGTGGACTTGAGGCACTATGCCACGCTGTCAGGGAAAAGGGTCCAAAAAGGTCAAAATGACTTGGCGTGTCCTGAGATTTTCCTCCAGAACCTGAAGTGCGAGCCGGGACATTCAGTGTAAACCGTTTGTGAGCTCAGTGGGCAACGAAGAGCAGGTGTTTCACATGTTTCATTGCCGGTGCCTTTTGCACTGTGTTCAGGGGTACGTGGGCTGGTTGTGTTTCCGATCTGCAGGATTTGGAGCCCCGCGACGTGATGTGCCAGCTCACACGCCCGCCGCGGAGCTGTAATGATGCCCGTGGTGGGAGGCTGTCTAAAGTGCACAAAAGCTGCATTTCTGCAATATTAAAAATGTTCTTTCATGCTTCACCAGGACCAGGAAAAAGTGCCAAAATGTGCAAATGATGACTTTTTCTCACATCCATCTACTACTATTCATTACCACCAATGCATGGCATATTTTTCTGCTCCTGTGTTTATCCCTCTACTCTTTTAAACCACATTTTTTCTGCCATAGGTGGATGATTTGTCCTCGGGTTGGTTCTCAGTCATATTTTTTTTCTTCATTTTCCAGGTTTTTCCTCCATTAAACAGGTATATAGAACCAGTTGTTTTTGGAAGCTTTGGAGTGGATTATTTCCAAAGAGCTAAGCTGTCCCTGTTCTACGTCGCAAAAACAATCAATTTTCCTTTTCATACAATACCAGCCTATAACGTGGCTCTCTGACTTCATTCAGTCAGACCTGCAGAGGGGTATTGAGAGCTAGGTCGCTGACCAAAGCCAACACAAAGAAACATAGCTCATGTGGAATGGTAGATGATCCGCATCAGATGCCTGTGCCAGCCTAACAAACAAACACCTTGTCGAGTGGTGAGTCAGTCCAGTACAAATCTAATCTGAAAATACAAGAAAGAGTTGAAAGAGTCCAGCATCGAGGAGTTGGGAGGACTCACCCTTTTGGCTGTCACTCTACATCTGAGACGCACGTTGTCCTTGCCGTCGCAAAATTCACCCTCTCATTATTATTGACTTTGGATCACGCAGTAATAGCCCTACCTGTGCTGCCGAAAGCAGCCCCATGCAATCAACAGAGGAAGAGGCACACGCATGCGCGGTTGTGTCTTTGCAGAATTTGAGAAAAACAATTTAACACAAGTTTTTGAATCAGTGGACTGGAAATTATACAATGACGTCCGTAACAGATCCCTGGTGTGTACAAACCACTCAAGTCACGTCTCTCGTCCTGTTGTGCAGAGCTCGCGGACGGCCCGGTCAGAAGAGGACAAAGACACTCTGTGGGACGCCTGGGGCTCCTGGAGTGAATGCTCTCGGACCTGCGGAGGAGGCGCCTCATACTCCCTCAGACGATGCCTCAGTTCCAAGTAAGGCCGCCTGTCAGCCACTCCTCACCCTCAAGCCTGCTACAAACTCTGCATCGCAATGTCGTGGGAAACACTACCCCCTCCTTTTGGTAGTGCAATAAAAGGGATAACACATTTCCTGCTAATGCCTACAACATTATATGCTTGAGAAAGGGCTGCTGCATGGACAAGTTCTGATGCATTGATCGGAGTTGTGCTGTGAGGAAACAAACTACAAATAAATTGAACATGGTTTGCCTTAATAATCTTTATTTTAAGGTTGTAATGTGCAGTATCAGGCCGATGTTGAGGTTTAAAACATACATTTTTTCTTCTCCCTTTTTTAGATTCCCCATGACCTTTATCCCATACAGCATACAATGAAGTATTTTCAGTGATTATCCTTTATTATTCTACAACTATCAAAACGTATTATTAGAACCAGAGGCATAAAAATACATTGAGATGTAAAATATAGAATAAAATGAAGATGTCCAATCTCAAGATAGAACCCCGCTTCACATGGACAATTTGTAAGCGTATCTTCATACACTGCAGTGTTTCCCCGAGGTTTACAACTTCAGGGCGGGGCAGTAGTCTGTCTGCTGGTGCGAGCGCCTCTTTCAGGGAGGGTGTTGCGCCTGATGTAATGGTAGGGGAAACACTTCACTATCTGACTTAATCTCCTCTTTTAAAGGGAAAAGTCCTGACCGGGGTCGGACTGGTTTTCATTAAAGTGCCATATCATGGCTTTAAGATTCAGGAGTGGGGATTAGGAGGGGGGGGGGGGCAGAGCGTTGTTTTTCTATTGCTCGCGGCCGTTCTGCCAAATAAATCCAGACAGCTTATTTAATAGTGTGAGTAAATCTCACCAATCGCTCAAATTCCCATGGGCTGGAATGGAAGCGCTCAAAATACTTGTGAGTATGGCCCTGAAGGGTCTCTGTTGACTAGGCCTCGTCAGCCTGAATTCTAAAGGCAATCAGGGACAACAGTTTTCAGATATTTAGTCATGTCTCCTCAGAAATGTAAGAATAAGAATCCAAAGTGCACATCACTTTTAATTAACTGTTTCATGTAATGGACTTTGGCCACTGCAAGCAAATGAAGCCACATTGGTAGGATTCCCACCTCTCATCATCTCGGGTCAAACTGGAAATGGCACGCTAGACCCCTCAGCGCTTTCATCCTGATGCCAAAGTCACCCGGTTGGTTAGGCTTGGAGTTAACTCTGTGGGCTCCAAGATTAAAGTGTACTGGCCAAAGTGGTCAATTACGAGCGGATCTGAGGAACAAGAGACAGAAAAAAAGAGACGGAGAATGTTTTCCACAGCAATGTTGTCACGTTTATAGACAGGGAAATAACTGCAGGGTGACATCATTGCATTCTTCTATTTTACAGTTCCCCAAATGCATTGCACTCTCACAAAAGGTAGCCAGGAGTCGCCTCTGTTTCACGGCATGGGGGGGGGGGGTTCCATGAGTGACGGGAGCAGTCAGTGGGAACATAAAACGTTTAAACTGTCCAAAGACACGCTGACAAAACGAGGCAGATCATACCCGAGGTCACAATCGAGATGTTCTCCGAAAAAAGAAAAAAAAAAACATGAATCTGTCCGCACTGGCGCTGTGTAGCGGGGCTAAAAAGCACAGGGCTGTCAAAACCTCAAGCTCAAAGTGCCAGACCCCCCATGTGCTGCACTGTAAACATTGAGGTCAATAGCTTTTTGAGGAGTTTGTTTAATGACATCAGCAGCAGGCATTTCTCTCGCTCTGCCCAGAATTCTGTGGTCAGGCACGGCTCAGGACGCTACTGACTGTAAAAGCAACTGACGTGTTAAGAGGTGTTTGGGGTTTGAGCTCCATATGAGTTGTAGGCAGTGTGTGTGTGTGTGTGTGTCTCATGTAAGTCCGGGCGGGTGTGTGTTTACAAACCCGTACGTTGTTTGCCGATGGCGTTCATGTACTAGGGGGGGGGGTTCTTGGGGAAATGGCAGGACTCTCCATTGCCGCCTCATCCCAGCTCAGCCCGCCGCTGCGTGGGAATGAGCGAGCAGGAGCCTGGAACCGGATGGCAGATCAAACGGTGTCATTAAAAAGCACAGCACAAGGCCCTTATGTGTCTGCGTGTGTGTGTGTGTGTGTGTGTGTGTGTGTGTGTGTGTGTGTGTCTGACTCTTTGGAAAGAGAGGCTGGAAACGGGCTCGCAACACCCTTCAAACCACTCTCCGAACTCCGCGCTCTTCAAACACACGCACAAAACACACGAGGAGCGGGGACCCGCTGCTAATGCAGGAACGCACAAGAGTTGCACAACCTCCCCGGAAGGCAATATAGAGAGACTAAACATAAATCGCCCAGCCCTCATTAGTCCCCTCGCTTGATCACAATCTCCGTTATTAATAACAGCATTTTGAGCATGTGTGGACATATGGATTGGGTGTCGCGGCGAGAAAAAGCTCTGCTCAACCTTTTTTTCTTTTTTTTACGAGTTTTTTTCATTGTTTATTTTCATAAAAAGAGGCCGTGACATTATTTTGACTTTGTCGAAATAAATGAAGGAGTCGTGGAACCCATTGATAAGTGAATAAAGAGAAGCAGTCACACAGGACAGGAGAAAAAGGGACAAGTTAAGTGGCGTAAGCATGTTTTTTACTCTTAATTGGGTCACTGATTTGCCCGAAATGACTGGCTTTGGCATTAAATGACTGTGGTACTTTGGAATTTCACCAAAGCCGTGCCACAGCTGGGTTTAAAATCTATCTTTAAATGGCGCGGTAGTTAAAAGTGAATTTTCTCCAAGGCAAAGACTAATTAGGTTGCTCTAATTAACTCGGGCCTGGCACCTTGATTACACCTCTGACTCCCCGGGAATAAAAACAGCCAGCTCCTCCACTGTGAGACTGAGCAGCAACAACCGTCTGTGTGTATAAAATCCCCAAAATGATTCCATTCGGAGGGGGACATATCTGTTCCAATGGTTATTCCATGTAATTACTTCTTTGTCAGGATACGTCATCTGCGACCCCTATTTCCATTTCAAATTTTGTTCCGATTCCATCCCGTGAATGTGGAAATATTTTACCTGATAAGGGAAAACTTTGATGTGCTGGTGGCGCAAGATGAAGTCAGAGGGTCGTTAAAGCCCCTCGGATTCATCCTCCGGACGCCGCGGTCATATGATCCAAATTTCACGGCAATCTGGGCCGATAATAGCCCGAGACGTCTCGCTGTGTGAACTGAAGAGTTGGACTGACTGACTCGCTGGTAGACAAAGGGAAAAGAGAAGTAGATGTGCTTCATGTTGGATTTCTTTGATGGCCCGGCTGCTCTCAATTTCCTAAAATTGATCAAGAGCACAGCTCACAGTAAGAGCATACTTCAGCTCATATGGAGAGTATGAATGTCGTGGCAAAGCTCATGTAGCACGAGTTTGCCACTACTATTTTCTACCAGAACAGTTGCAAATTTGTTGTCCATCAGTCTGTGGCCTGTGTGTAGTTTTCAGTGAGGCGCGGCGTCGTTGTCTGTGAGTTATGTGTTGTGTGCTCTGGTTGTTTTTTTTTCCCAACCTATGATGACACCATGGTGAATGCGTTTGGCCCCGGCTCTACTTCTGCTTCCTTGTCGCAATCCCCTTTTGCTCTTTATTGTTTTTAACGATAAGTTTATATATTGTTTTTTTCCCCACTGATTTAGATCTTTGGTACCTGTCTCTGAGCTCTTTGTCTTCGATTGCCTCTCTCTCTTGGTAGGTTCTAAGCCCTCTGACCCGTCTGGTTTGGCACAAGTGACTGTCTGGATGCTAATGTTCTCTCCATGCCACGCATTTCACATCCCCTTCCCTCGGTTCTCCGGAAAAATATTGTAAAGATCCCCAAGCCCTCGTTCATCCGCGAGTCCAAATTCTGCGATGTTCCCTCCAATCACAATTCCAGATTAGTTAAGGGCTGATGACACTGGAATTCCTCTTAAGTTCCCAAACTCCAAAGAATACCCTTTGATTAGCTCCCGCCGGGTCTCGAATAATTGGCCTATCATAGTCACTATCCATAGTTTATCATCGCTCAGCATCAAAGCACGAAGGAATCCTCACATTCAATAAGCGGTTAGCTTTGTAATCTGGGCACAGACGCTGCAGACTGTCATGCACAGCGGCTTGATTCAAACTGCTCCAATCTGTTGAGCAGACGTAGCTCGGAGGCCGTAGCGGGTCTGCTGTATCACTGTATGTGCAGTACTGCAGGTTAGTACAGCAACGGTTTGTGTAAAGACTGATCACCAAGACAAAGCAGAATTATCGTGATTCTTTTCCAATGTATAACTTTTCCCCCCTCCATTTGATGCAGTTTTATTTTTGTTTTGTGCAGATAGCCTTTGTTCCTCAGGGTTTGACAATAACTATCATTCACCAGCTCACCCATGTGTTCATGTGTCATTCTCCTGCAGGACCTGTGAAGGGCAGAACATCAAATATCGCACATGCAGCAACGTGGTAGGTTCGACAACCTCATCTTTGGGACGTCAGCAGAGCTTTTGAGCGTTTCTTTTGTTACAACTACGAGTAATCTCTCATCAATCTGCCTCTGCTGTAGTTTGATAAGATCACAATGTTGCGCTTCAGCACCCATTGGATACCCATGTATCCACAATCCTTCCGCTACATGAATTCACCGTAGCGATATGCCCCTCGTTAATAATGTTTATATTTTTCTGACCCTCAGGACTGCCCTCCAGATGCAGGGGATTTCCGTGCGCAGCAGTGTTCGGCTCATGCGGACGTGCGATACCTGGGTCAGTACCACGAGTGGCTGCCTGTGTACAACGACCCAGACAACCCGTGCACTCTGAAGTGCAAAGCCAAGGCCTCGGGCCTTTTGGTGGAGCTGGCGCCCAAAGTGCTGGACGGGACACGCTGTTACACCGAGTCCTTGGACATGTGCATCAGCGGAGTCTGTCAGGTAGGAGGAAGAATTTGAGACTTTTTACATTTTTCATCATGAGAAGCAACATATGGATTTGTACACAACATTTTAGAGGGTTAAAATAGAGGAGTATTCAATGTTTGGACTGCTAAGCAATCTTGGGGTCCCAAGACTTCTCAGGAACCAAACGATAATAATTGTTTTAATGTAATGCTGGAATATGTACAGTATCCAGTCTCATTCAAGTGGGTTGAGTACAGCCACAGGCTTACATTTGAATGAATGCAGTTTTGGAGAACGCTTTAGATGTGAAATCTCTACTTAACTGTATTGATTTAAAAGTGTAAGGCAACATAAAAACATCAGATTTTTGCAGAAACTACCACTAGTCAATATAGACTAAATATGACAGGAATAAATAAACATATTTTGGCCCAAACTGTAATTGCCAGCAAAATAATTGATGATTCACAGTCTCCTGTTTGAGATAATCATAGAAACCTTCAACCATAAACACTCATAAAGGAAATTTCTTGCTAGATTAGAGTATATTTTTTTTTTCATTACTTCAATTTATTGTCAAAACAACAATAGAATCGCTGGGTCACACTTGACATGCGTTCCAGTGTATTTTGATTAAATATCATAAATCATAAATATATGATTCAAGAAAACCTGGACACAAGATTGAGTTACATTGCTAACGTCGTGCCATCTGCTTCCCAAATCAAGTCCCATTGAGATTGGGACTTTGATTGTCAGTCCAGGAAATACATTACAATACATTCTCTTCCGGTTGAATGAAATTACGTCTCGAGGCGTTGTGTGTCTGCAGAGACACCCAAGGACCCCTTTCGGTCTATAACTCACTGGTTATAGACCGAAAAGGGTAAAAACTCCCATCAATCAACTACGGATGGTTGCAGGTAATGTTTTGGGAAAAACAAGAGGGAACATTTTTGGGGAAACTCGTGATCAACTCATGCTGATGAGTGCTTCATGGAAGAACCAAGAGAGTTTCTTGGATTATTAGATTATATTTACATGGTGTGAAGGAAGACATTTTCTCCTAAGAACTTTTCCAAATTCTCTTAATATCTTTTTTTTTTTAACCTGTGAATTTGAAATCAGTTTGCCTTAAATTGCTTGGGGAGTATTTTTTTACGTTCATGTGTTGACCTCTGTATTGTAGATTGTAGGATGTGATCATGACTTGGGGAGCGCAGCAAAGGAGGACAACTGCGGTGTCTGCAATGGAGATGGCTCCTCTTGCAGATTGGTGCGGGGGCACTACAAATCCCAGCATGCTTCAGGAAAAGGTATGTTCTTTAATTTAGGCCTTGTTTGTAATGATTGATTATGATAATGTTGTCATGTCTGAATCTAATATATACGTACGCCTGAGAATGTAAGTTGTTTTGTTTTTTTACAAAAAATTCACTGGAGTAAAATGATGGAATTGCAAAATATGTTTTAATCAATATAAATAATAATGAATGTACTAAAATGAAATAGGAAACAACATAATCTGACTGTTTATTTTACCCTCAGTGGCTTGAACGTCAAATCAGCGTGTGTTCTAAACGTATTTCTTTGGCCAGTTTGAATTTGGTTGACTTCATTCCTGTAAGTATTGATCGATACGGTTTGCTATTTGTCTCTCTTTGTCTTCTGTCTCTCTCGTTGTCTCTGAAGCTGAGGACACAGTTGCTGCCATCCCTTATAGGAGTCGCCATGTGCGCCTAGTCCTGAAAGGCCCGGATCACTTGTGTAAGTCCTGGTAGGTCTAGGGTGTTATTCCATCCCAAAAAGTTGTACACAATATTTATATTTGGCAGTGTTTTTTTATTTCCAAATACCTGCACAATAAACCCAAATATTCTGCATGTACTCTGGGAGTTTTACTGCGGGTCAAACTATGTTTTAAAGACTTGTTATTCAACAAGAATATTACTTTTCCGTTGTATAATAAGGAATACGTCACCCAAATAACCACCTAAAATTAACACTTTATTCTAGAATATATTAGATTTTGAGCTCTCTCATAAATGCTGGCTATGAAACTAGTTTAGGAAAATATAGAGAGGTGGTGGTTATGACTCCCCTCTGCACTGGTTTATGGCTTCCAGCGAATAACACCGAATTCAAAAGTACTGAAATCAAACTCCCCACCGGATCAAATTGATAACAAATGGTCCATCTCTCTAAATAGGGTTACTTTGGTGTACAGAATTTTCACAGAGACAGGACGAAAGAGCTTCTTTTTCTGAATGGACACATTTTTCATGAAATACTTCCATCTTTCTTCTTTGGCCAAAGGCGCTCAAATTGTAACCATCTGGCCGCACACAGCGAGTGCTGCTTGTTACTGCTCATTCTTGAGTTCCCACGTTGTTTTTGTTTAAATGTCCGCATTGACCCCGATGGGCCAGAGTTGAAGGGAAGTGGAAAGGTTTGGTGGAGTGCTGCCATCCTAGCAGACCTACCTTATTCCCCCGTAATTTCTTGTGCAACTGGATCCGACGGAAGGTCTGGGATGAATGACTGTCATCCTTTGAGTACCTCGACATTTTAATTGCATCTTCTTTTAATTTGCCGTTCATTCCGCTTGGCGCTTGAATGATGAAAAATCTAAACAGCAACTTCTAACTATCATTTAGACAAATCTGTAATTTTGTAATTTCTATACCTATACATTTACATTGCGAGTGATGTGTCCATTGTGCTCATCTACTTCATTTCTTCTTTAGACGTGGAGAGTAAGACTCTACAAGGAGTAATAGGTGAGCTGATCTTGGATAAATCAGGGCAGTACCACCTGGAGAATACCACCTTGGACTACCAGAAACTTTCAGATAAGGAGGTCCTGAGAATCACCGGCCCCCTTGGGGCCGACTTCACTGTCAAAGTAAGAGCATAAATATATTGATTCAAGCGAGTCAAAACGTGTTTTTATTAAGTTTACTTTGTTTAATATGATTTATCACCCAACTCTTGCGTTTCCTTCCGCTTAAATTTCTGAAACTTGTATTTGATTAATGGTGGAATTGTCGGACCTTTAAGAAAATTCATAACACACATGGTTAACTTGCAGTACATTTTTAAACATAACACAACATTAGTTCCGTTCATATGTTCAGTAGTGGGCCATAGGTTTAGTGTGTATGCGTTACACTCACACACACTTACTGCTTACTTTCCCAGACAAGGGCCAGTGAAAGGACATAAAAAATTATACAGGCTGTGGACAGAGGAAATGCCTGTGAAAACTCCCCCACTCATAAACACACAAGTCAGGATCTGACAATAAATGGGAATTCAGGAGGCAGAAATCTTAGAAGCAATAAAAGCATTATTTTTCTAATCTGTTACGAGGCAAACAGCCCATTCGAATCGCAGCGCTGGAAAGTCCTGACGAAAGAAAAATCCCATTAAAAAGTTGCCAGACTTAGACAGTCTCTCCACTGTAAACATGTGAATGAGTGGCAGCAGTACGTGCACATCTGAAATCTACAGCGGGAGTATTAACGACAGTTTTGACAACCAAAATCCTGGGCATTTATCTTTTACTTTGTGTAACGGCGTTCTGTTTTCCTTCCTGCATAATTGTAGCTCAATGGCCACTAGTGGGCGGAAATACTCTGAAACAAACCCACACCAAATACAGTCTGATTCTATCTACGTGTAGTAGTGTAGTGTATGAGATAATATGGGGAATTTGCTGTGTCACTGAGCTGCTGACTAGCTTGGCAGCAGTGCATAAATGTCTCTGTTACACCAAAACTTGCTGGGGTTTAAATTGTAGTTGCGTGTAAACAATGTTTTATTTCCTCACCCAGTCGAAAACGCATAATTACGTGGGACTACCGCTGATTTTCCTGCATTTCCCAAAATGTCAAACAATTTATATTCATCTTCATTTTGGCCCTTTATGATTAAATGAAAGTCTGTCTGAATAGCAAAAATAGTGAAAGGATTTGTTGGGGACACCGTGAACTTTGTTTCTCCAGGTGCAGTTTGCCAGTGGAGCAGACAGTGTGGTCCAGTACATCTACTACCAGCCCATAATCCACCGCTGGAGAGAGACCGACTTCTTCCCTTGCTCGGTCACGTGTGGTGGAGGTAAGCATGGCGTTGCACTGCTCACGTTGGGGATTAAGCAAACTGTGGGACTAAAACGAGATGAATGAATGAAAACATCTTTGACAAATGCTTCATTGACTTTTTTTTTTTTTCCTCCGCAGGGTACCAGCTGACCTCCGCCGAGTGCTTTGACCTTAGGAGTAGCCGAGTGGTTGTGGATCAGTATTGCCATTATTACCCAGAGAACGTCAAACCAAAACCAAAACTGCAGGAGTGCAACATGGAACCCTGTCTGGCCAGGTTAGAGACAAACGACTCAATTCACCCACTCACTGTTTATAGGAAAAGTCAACAGCAGCTTATATATTTATGTATATTTCTAAATTTCCGTAATTGATTCTTCCTTTTTAGCGACGGCTACAAGCAAATCATGCCATACGACCTGTACCACCCTCTGCCTCGGTATGTACGAAATAAAAACTCACAAACTCACTTTCTTCCATGTCCACGAGTGACCTCACCACTGAGCTTGTGTGACGTCAGATGGGAGAGCAGTCCGTGGACAGCCTGCTCCACCTCCTGCGGCGGGGGCATCCAGAGTCGCTCTGTGTCATGCGTGGAGGAAGACATGCAGGGAACCATCACCCCCACCGAGGAATGGAAGTGCCTCTACTCCCCGAAGACAGCCATCCTGCAGCCGTGCAACGCCTTCGACTGCCCCACCTGGCTGGCACAGGAGTGGTCGCCCGTAGGTGCCCTTTTTAGACTCGTTAGAATCACCTTCGGAGTGTTTATGAAATATTACCGCAGGTTTTCGTTCTCAACAAAGTACTAAGCAAATATATAGCCGAGAAAAAAGGGGAGTTCAAAGGTCACGCTGAGGCTGAAGCCTGTTCAGAAAGTTCGGATAGAAACGTCTGGTTTCCAAAAGTACATAGAATCTCTTTTTGTTTCTGTAGCTGTTGCCACCTGGGAAGTCAAATACCAGCAAATGGTTCATTTGTCTTCTGCGTTTGTAAACCACCACGTAGGTTCTTAATTGACCCGCGGAGTTAGAAGAAGTTAACAAAATAAAAAAGTGTGATTAATTGCCTTGTGGAGAAACAAAAATATACTCTGCGGACAACCAGAGGTGTGTTGTTTTTTTTGTGTGTGTCTTCGGGCATCCATCAGCTTCTACAACATGACAGGAGCACTTGCGACTGCTCCAGTCAGCCCACTAGCTTACTGCGCGAGAATGAGTAGCACCGCTGACCTCACTTTGACAGTCCTAGGTCCTTGTCCTAAACAAACAAGGCTTTAATTAAAACCCCAAAAGTCAACAGTGCTGTATTCTGAAACTATTTATAAAATATTTATAAAACATCCAGCTTATTGGGGTGCTGCTTCTGGAACAGTCCTTTTAATATCCCAAAGAACTTCCTCGCGGGTATTTTTTCCCCTTGAGCCATGAGTTACTCAGGCACAAACAGAGGCCCCAAGGAGTCACATTTGTGGCCCTCTGAAAAAACCCGGCATGGTGTTTACCTAGTACATTCTTCCTCGCAAACTTGCCTTTAAATGCTTGTTTTGGCCGGCGATGCACCGGTTCACTCCTGAGCAGAAAGCTGCAGGGATTTTGGAAGGTCTCTTTCTTTACCTCCCGTAACTGGAGGGCTTTCTGTCAAACACAAGCAAAGAGATGCAACCGTAGGAGTGAGACGTAACGCACTCAGTGATCCATAGACTGTATCTCCTGAAGTCTGCTGTCACCCCCAGTGCACGGTGACCTGTGGTCAGGGTCTGCGCTACCGGGTGGTGTTGTGCATCGACCACAGAGGACTACACGCTGGAGGTTGTAACCCCACCACCAAACCCCACATCAAAGAGGAGTGCCTGGTGACCGTGCCTTGTTATAAGTCTATAGGTGGGTGTCGATTTTTAATTTTGTCAAGCTTAGTTATTTGAACCTTCTCTCTTGATTTTCAACCTTTGACGGTCGATATCTTCACCAGACACGCTCCCAGTTGAGGCAAAACCTGTATGGCAAAAGCAGGCCATAGAGCTGGAGGAGGAGATCAGTGTTACCGAGGAACCAACGTGAGTACATGTCATGATTAACCCTGCTACGCTTTGCTCCTATGTAGGAGGTGTTTATCATCGTATCCAAGTGATGAATACACCTTGTGAGGCTATGTGTGGCAAAAGTGGAAGCTGATGGCGGAAGAGGAAAAAAATTGTTGGAAAGCATTGAGTCACCGACTACCAGCATTACCTCAGCAGCCCTTTGATGTTCCAGATGTTCTTGTCCCACTTATCAATTGACTAATTTATGCTGTCCTCTGAAGGTGAACCATGTTTGGACTCTCCCCCGGCGTCTTGCATGACTTGTATTAGCGACCATGTTAGCCAGTTCAAAACATCTGTTACTGTGACTTATCTTTGAAGCGAGAGAGTGGGAGGGAAGGAGCACCAAACTAATGCCAAAGCATATGACTTTGCTCTGTTGAGAAAAAAAAAAAAAAAAAAGCACATAAATATCTGTGTATAATATGCAGTCATTCACCAGCCAACAACAATATCTGCCTACCATATGGGGCCAGGTTACGGACGTGAACGGAAAGAGAGGGAAATTCCCGTTAGACTTATTGCACCTCCGTTGCCAAACCTTGTGCCTGCCCTGAACCGCCGCTGTGCGACTTCTTGAAAGATTGAACCTTCATGTTCCACAGCTTGACCGAAAGGGCCTTTTTTCACCTGACCCCCGCTGTGAGTAAAGAAGACGTTGCCACTGATGCAGATTTAATTGATATTATTTTGCCACGGGGCTTTGGACGGATATCACAAAAATGTGTCGTTTCCGCTCATGAATGAAATCCCGACTTGTTTTTAAAACCGACAGATGTACTTCAACAACTCGTGAAGATACACATTTCTGTGGGTTCGCTCCAAGGCCTGACTGCCGGTGATTCATTTGTTTGTCCAAAACACGGCGGGTCCTTGAGCAGTCACGAAGGGCTGTAATCATGAGCTCTTTATTGAGGCGTCTTGTGAAACAGCAGGGTGCTCTTGTGTTGTGGTCCGGCTGCTTACCCAAGGAAGAATGCCTGCACATTGGGGCAGATGTTAATAGATGCCTCCAGGAGATACATGTTCCCTGAAAAACTATGCTTTAGGAAGCTTCTTTGGTAGTCTTACAAACCCAGAGACTGTAGGGATTTAGAGCGCTGATTGGAAATTTAGGTATTTCTTTAGAGTTCTCTATGCGATATTGATATAGCAGCAAACAATTACTTACTATTTAAATTCATTACTTTAGCTGTCAATACGTTAAGAGCCATATAGAGGCAATAGATATGCTTCAAATGTCAAATATCAACTTTCTCAATACAGTTACTATTAGAAACCCCTTTGCAAAATCAAATTGTTTCATTCAATTCAAACGATTTGTAGTTAATCACTATGTACTGTTTGATTTTCCTGTGCTCCAATGCAAATTCAGCTGCAGCTGTTACAGCTGGCTGCAGAATGTCGTGAATATTTTTGCTGCTTCCACTAATGTATTCATGCTCAGGTCCATTGCCATGTGCAAAAGAGGTGCACTATGTGGAACAAATGCCGTTTGGTCTTTACACCTACACATTTCAAAAGGGGGACACTCCCACTGCTACATAAGCTCTGCCTAACACTTTTTTATTCTTTATTCTTAATTTTACGCTCTCCCGAAGCCATGGGCAGTTCAGTTTCTAGACTTTAACTCGCGCCCTACCCTGGATGGCCTTCAGGCCTTCATGAAAGCCAATGATCTACATGTATTTCCTTCTCTGATCCATTTTTTTTTTTAAGTTGAGGAAGGATGAGCATGAAAGCCGTTTATCCAAGAATGACTGATCCTAATGCTTCACAGCTGTACAATTCCCCACAGCACGACAGGATTTCATAACTACTCTGTGGGTTTATGAATTTAGCAGTAAATGATAAAGATCTGTAAAGAGGAGGAATGCACAATAAACCTGTGACTTTCTGACTGTCTTAATACTTTCAAGTCAGCACTGCTGGTTTTGGAAAGCATTCTAATCACATCAAAAATGTAACCGCCTTTCCTTTCCGCCTTTCCGTTTCTCTCAAACCTGCCGTCTCTCCTCTCCAGCTTCATCCCTGGTCCCTGGCAGCCCTGCAGCCGGACCTGCGGCGCCGGGACCCAGCGCCGGGCCGTCAGGTGCCAGGTCTTGCTCTCCTTCGCACAAAGCGTTGCTGACCTGCCGGATGATGAGTGTGAGGGTGTGAAACCTGCCACGAGTCAGTCCTGCTACCGCACCCCTTGCTCTGGTGTTTTGGGCCAAGGAAAAGAAAGCGAAGAGGAGGAAGAGGGGGAAGAGGAAGGCGAAGGGGAGACACCCGAAAGAGAGGAACTCCACGACTGGGAGTATGAAGGGTTTACCGAGTGCTCCGAGAGTTGTGGGGGAGGTATGGATCATTACTAAGCTCTTTAATATGAGAGAATACAGAAATGGAATGAGAAAGGAAAGTGGAAAAGTTAACATAAAGCACAGCTGAGGCTGATATGAATGTCTTAGTTGTGCACGTGTTTGGTTTACAGTACTTGTCTTAATGTTAGGACACATTTTTTCATTGAATTTAATGAGAAACTTTTGACTTGAACTGTAAATTATTGGAAAAATGATGACCTGGTTTTAGTTATAAATGGAAAGTCAAGCGCTCAACAGACCTGACCTGAGGGCAACATGACTGTGAATACCAAATTTCATCACTTCGCCCAAATTAAATTTCACCCAAAACCAGAAATGAGAAATGACATGCCAGAGGACAAGTCAGGAGATCACCTGAGTCAGTAAGACACAACCACAGGGGAACATGCACAACTATCCTACATTAAACCCACGAGAGAATGATTCATTAATAGAGCTAAAACATGATAGTGCAGTCACTGTAAATCTTGCAAACCACACTCCCACAGTCCCAGGCGCTGTATTAAACATAAATGTCACAGCAGTAAACTGATGACCTTGTGTCAGTGGATGACTAAAGCCATCCCAGAATGTTGTCTGAAGTGGAAGTAAGTCATCTGACCATATCTCACGGCGTTAACGCGTACCGTGCCAGACAAGAGATAACTCTCCAAAAACATCCCGCCAACATTCATTGCGATGCACTTTCATCCCCCCCCCCCCACCTTCACACCCAAGCCTGTCCGCCTGAATGTGTCAGTGTGCACATGGGCGTAGGCTTGTGCGTGTGTGTGTGTGTGTGTGCTCACCAAAACCCAACAAACTCCCATTCAGGGATGATTACAGAGTGCGGATCAGATGTCGCGTACACACCCCCGAGGGCAGCGCTCCGGTGGACCATCACACTATGTGGCGTTTGAAGGGCCTGCTTCACTGTTATTGTCCCCAACATTCGAAGCAGACCCGGGGATTAATGTCACGTTGCTTTTACGGCGAGCGTGACGTCGCACCCTTTGAGATGCCCGTAGTTCAGGCCAGAGCCTGAGCGGCCCGCTGCACTCTTTTGATGCTCATTAGGTCTAAGTACAATCCCTGCTTGCGCTCATTGAGGAGCCTGAAATCTGTGTTGCTTTTGCTGTGGTTGCTTGTAATATTCAGAATATTCAACATGTAAGAAACGCTTAACAAGGGCCCGGTGTGTTTGTAAGACGTGGTACAGCTTTTATATCAACAGCACCGATGATTGAACATCCCTTGTGTTGACTCGGCGCTGCTTAATTCCAGGTGTGCAGGAGGCTGTGGTCATCTGTCTGAACAAGCAGACCAGGGAGGCAGCGGACCAGAGCCTGTGTGTGAGCTCCCGTCGCCCCCCGCAACTCCTGCAGGACTGCAGAACCCAGCCCTGCCCACCCAGGTAAGGGCAAAACACGGACACTCTGTACATCTTTACCATTTAGACTTTCGGTTTCAGGTTTCAAATTGGAGTTGTGTTTTGGAAAACAAAATGGCTTGGGCTGCATTCAAGAAAAGAAAATATTAATTAAAAACAGGATTGAAAACTGGCTCTGCTTTTGATTAGTTTGCCAAGACTGTAGCCCAGCAAAATATGCAATAAAGGGAGTTGGGACATAAGTGTACTATTTTCCAGAGCGCTTCTACACCTGGAACTGCTTAACTTTCAGTCAATCTAAAAAAAAAAACTAAAAAACCTGCACTAGTTGAATCAATTAATCTCCACTAATCACTTATTGTGTTCAAAACAATTCAAATCCTTCCAATCCACCACCTTTTCCATCTGAGTTTATATCATCGGGGCCAATTACGTTCACATTCAGGCCCCTTGGGTCCTATCGATACTGAAGCTGAATGACAGATGGATGCTTTTATCATAGCAGGACATGAAGCCAAACGAGAGACTTGCAAAACCTGGTCAGAATCAGGCACAAAATATAGCTGACGTAGTTTATGCTGTTTTGAAAAGCTACTCCAACAAAAAGCGTATACGCTTTGTAGAAAGAACCTTTTTGTGATCACACATTAATTAAGATAAACATATTTGCCACTTATCAAAAGGGGTTAGCAATGTAACGTTTGTCTTGAGGGAATACTAAAACAGAAAGCCTGTTAATCATTAAAATTGAGAATGTGCATCCTCTTGAAAGGTTTATCTAGTTTTTACATCAATAAGGAAAAGAGTGAGCGCACAAAAATTCCCCAAAATGAAATTCGCAAAAGGTCAAACGGCATAAAGGCTTGGTGTTTGATGTAACCGAGCCATGGCTAAACGGTGAGTGGATTTTGCGGTAGGCCGCACGTTTAAAGTTAACACCGTGCACAGTGTCGGTGTTCCACCACTCACACTCAGACCCAGAGGCTTGCAGCCGGCCCTTCTCTGTTTTTCCAGGCATCGAGTCTTGTTTTCAGGCACAACAAACGCTGTATTGGACCTGTTTCCTTTGGCCCTCTCCTCCCTCCCCGAGGCCACATAACCTTCCCATATTAAGCTACACTCTTTGGATACTGTTCCCTCCAAAGGGAGAAGGGCCATAGCGTTCGGCATTGAGTGTAGCAGCGGTCCAGAAACAAGCTTCATTTCCAATTCGTTTCAGTCCTTGGACCCTTGAGTAAATATGAATAGCTTTGAAATATCACGTTATTTGTCAAGCGTGAAGCAAAACCGCTGCTCAAAGCCAAAGCTTTTAGATGCCTTCAAAGGCACAGCGACGAATTGGACAGAAGACACATCATATTCAAGATCGGGATCAGGAAGTGTTATGAAAAGTTTGAAGCTGGATTCATTACCCTTTGGGAAATTGAGTTGGACAACAAAATTAATATTGGTAGAAGGAGGTCGTAGAAAGATGCTTTTGAAGAAGTTACGCCTTAGGGATATCTCCCGTATCACAAAATTTAGTGGGAGACTTAATGTCCCTTTGCCAAGATCTTACTCCATAAGTCACCCTTTTCCTTTTCACTCATAATCACTCTCATGAATTTTACTTTGATTAATTTACACATTCATGAGTCTGCACAAGTGTGCTCATATGGGATCATGTAAAAACATCATGCACTCAGGCTGAACTCCTGACTGCTCTCTTTAATGATTGGATGATGGGGCTACATATGTAGGCAAAAGATTCAAAGTGGTGATAAATCAGGAACCCGCAAAGTTTAGGGGTTAAAAAAAAAGGATTCAAAGTTATGAAGCTTTCCTTTTCGAATTCAAAACTAACCTGTGTACAGTTACCTTTCATTTCCAGGTGAAAATAATAATAGAGTAACGTGATGGGGATTGTTGACGTACCATGACATACCATCATTTGACTCCCAGGTGGGACACAGGGGAGTGGAGTGTATGCTCTGCTACCTGTGGGGTCGGTCTGTTGACCCGCTCTGTGGCATGCACTCACCGGCCTTCTCGGGACAGCAACAATACCGAGGCCCTGAGGGACGGAGACTGTCCCAGCCCAAAGCCCAGCCCCGTCCAGGCCTGTAACCGCTTTGACTGCCCTCCTATGTGGGACACACGGGACTGGGGACAGGTAAAGGATCTGACTCAGGAAGTTCATCAGCATATCTGCCTGGCCCCCAGCGCACACTACCCGATGTAACCACTGGCGCGCCTCTGTGAATTGTAGTGCTCCCAGAGCTGCGCTGGTGGATTTCAAAGGAGGCAGGTCCTGTGCAAACAGCGGTTGGCAGATGGCAGCATCCTGGAGCTGCCGGACACCTTTTGCCCTTCCAAGACCCCCGTGAACCAGCAGCCCTGTGCCAAGCGAGAGTGCCCTCCTCAATGGGTGACAACGGACTGGTCCCAGGTAGGCACCAACCTGCTTTTTTTAAGGTTTTGAAAATTAAAAATGTTATACCATATCTTATAATATCATTCATTCGCCCAGTGTTCAGTGACTTGTGGGAATGGGATTCAGAGGCTACAAGCAGTCTGCAGAAAACTGGGGGAGGATGGGGGACATAGGACCGTAGACTCCGAAAATTGTTCCCTGATGGCCCGGCCCACTAGAATCCGTCTATGCTCCCTCAGGCTCTGTGAGAGTAAGATACCCTCTGTTTCCCTTTATTCTATTCATATGTACTGATTTGTTTGAAAGAAATGACTTGAACATTACCAAGGCACATGCTATGTATGTATCACTTTTTTCACTTTTCAACTTTCATCGCAGACTCTGTCAAGCCCCATCCTTCCATACTGGCCCAGAGGAAGTTGTATATCCAGTGGAGGAAGGGCAAAAAGTTACAGTTGGTGGTGGGAGGCTATGCCTACCTACTCCCTTGGACAACTGTGGTCCTTCGCTGCCCAACCCGCCACTTCCGCAAGGGCCACATTCGATGGCTGAAGGAAGGAAGGCCTTTGTTCGGCCTCCCCCACTTATCCATAACGTCACCGGGTTACGTGAAGATTCAGCAGCTTCGTTCCTCCGATGCCGGGATATACACATGTGTCGCCGGACAGGCACAGGAACATTTCGTCCTACACGTCCTCGGCAGCAAGCAGAAGCTCTCTGCTCCAGAGTCGCGGCCCCTCGCGGGGGTTCGTCGCAAGGACGGGCAGCCGGACACGGCCTCCACCGGTGTAAGATTTCAGGAGCCACCCATCTCTCTCAACCAATATGACAGCGTTGTTGAACATTTGCTAAAACTCAAAGGCTCTCTCCAAAGTGAAAAGGACACTGCTGATAAAATACACTCCAGTGAAAAGAACAGGTCCACCCCGGAGGATGACGATGGAGCGAGCTCAGAGCACCTGCTGCTCATTGCCGATCCCGAAAGGCTAGATGAGATCGTGCCCAGCCTCTCTGCGGGCCTCGCGGGGCTATCGGGAGAACAACTCCTCGTACAGTTGCTCAGTGAGTTGACCGCGACACGAGGGGAAACCAATGAGTCTACTCTTCATCCCCCGGAAACTGCGGAATCCTCCACGCAGGGGCCCCTGCTTTATAAGCCAAAGGTCAAAGTCCACGCGCCCAGGCCAAGAATGCCGGTGATGATCCAACGCCCCAGAAAGGTTGGAGCGGTACCGGCGTCTGAAATGATAGTCCATGTGGGAGTGCCAGTTTTGCTGCAGAGACCCGTTACCGTGGAGCTGAGGTGCGAGGCGCTGGGGAACCCTGAACCATCCCTGAAATGGACAAAGAATGGAAGAGAGTTGCGATACAACAGCAGGTACGAACAACCCTTTAATGAGATCTTCTGTGCAACAAAACTGCCTGTTTTGCTGTTTAAAAGCCGCTGATTCAGGGGCCGGGTCATCTTTGTGTTGGCAGAGTAAGCCTGTCGTCTTCCGGCTCACTCAGGATCCAGTCTCCAATCAAGGCGGATGAGGGTCTGTATACGTGCACCGCCAGGAACCGTCTTGGATCTACATCTCTTTCGTCTTGGTTGCAGATTAAAGGTAAAATCCAAAAAGGCAGCATCTTGCTGCAAAACGTTTTGAATAACTCCTCAATGATTGTCAAAACACTATAGCATATGAAAATGTAATCAATTGAAGCGCAAGACATCGAGAAAAGTAAAAGGTTAAAAAGTAGAGAAATAGCAGCTTTGATCTAAATATTGTTATCAATTCAAGTTTAACACAAATACCATTTTGCTTCTTAAAGTTGTGGCTCCTGTCAGTCAGTTAAGAGCATTAAGGAGTTGGCAAGTTTAAAACCATACACTGAATATGTATATAAGACGTTATTGTGACATCACGCATTGATTTACTGACTGGCGTTATGAAGCCTTTATTTTGTCTATTTCGTTGTTGACATCTTGGATTTGTGCAACCAGTGAATGGAAATTACACCCAATCGCAGTAAGCCCATCGTGTTGTATTGCAGAATATTTTTCATGCATACATTTAAACTCCTTTTGCAATCATACGACTTTCCGCCTGTTGGTCAGTTGTTTGCCTGACTCAGAAAAGAGCATCACACAACTTTATAAAATTCACACCGAAGAATAGCAAACCTTTTGAAAAAGTCATCTTTTATTAACTGAAGTGTGAAACTATGAATTATACTTATTTAACAGATACAAAATACTATGATGTTTGTAAACGGATTAATGCAGACATATGTTCAATTTGTTAATATTCTGCAATATCAAAGACCAAAAAAATGTTTGTTTTTTTATTCCAAGGTGGCAATGGAAGAAACTGTGTCCAAGGTAATGGTACGGGACCAAACGGTCCTATTTGTTCTGAAAGGAAGAACAGCAGCCAGCCAGTCGAGTCGTGCCATGGACAAGCCTGCCCCTTCAGGTATCTTGATACAACTGCACGTTTGTCATGTTAATAGATCAGTCACAATGTTCCATAAGGGATTCACTGTAATGTTCTGTTATAATAAAATGCAGCGATTTTTTCTGTATGCAGATATTGTTGCAAAGAAGAAGAAAAATGAGCACAGAGTAATTCTGGGCCCCAATTTTTAATACCTAATTAATAATCATTGTGCCATTTTCCTCTTTGGTTTTGATTAGGTTTCAAATGGATCCTTGGTCTCCATGCTCAGCCAGTTGTGGGACCGGGTCCCAGACCAGGAGGGTCCACTGCATGAAGGGTCCTGAGGGAAGATCAATAGAGGTGGAGAGCAAGCACTGCCTGGGCACAGGGAGAAGACCCTCTGACAACAGGCAATGCAACCTGCTGCCCTGTGCCAGATGGGTCACTAGCCACTGGGGAGCAGTGAGTCTAGTTTCAATGACCACCAACACGTTTATATGAACTCTGTCAATCCACCTCACTGCAAAATAACTTTTTAGTGTAGTTTTTGTAAACTTTTTAAGGGTAGGTCCTGTAATAATCCTCCCTCATTTGCTTGAAACCACATAGTTGTTCGAAGGAAAGTCACCCTTTTCTGTGTAAACTCTTTCCCAAGTGCATAATGATTATTTAACTAAACATTGCTCTTATTTTTTGCTTGTAAATCCTCTTCTAGTGCCATGGGCAATGCGCGGGACCCGGTTTGGCCAAACAGCAACGACACGTTTACTGTCAAGACACAAATGCCACCAAAGTCCCCTGCAGGATGTGCAGTGGACTCCAGAGGTAAATATATAATGCCATGCTGCATTTATATAGTTACTCTGTGATGTAGATGAACAATACGAAGCACACTGAGGCCTCATCATTTGGCCGAAAAAAGACACTCAAGAGGAGAAAAGTCTCTCAAAATGGTCATAAATTCACATACATGTTTGCATATGTAGGCCCAGTTCCCTCAGGAATTGCTCCACAGAGGCCTGTACCCTTCACTGGCATGTAGGACCGTGGACACAATGCACCGCCACCTGTGGACGCCACGGTTTCCGCTCACGTCAGGTGACTTGTGCGCACCGTCGAACTGGAAAGGCTGCACGTGAACATCACTGCATGTGGAGGCCTCGCCCTCCCAGCTGGCAACGATGCAATATTGTGTCCTGTGGCAGAGGTGAGCAAGAAAGAAGCTAGGTTGTAAAAAAATGGAGACGATTAGTTTCTTCATTGGGATAATTACATCAAATTAAAAAATAATCCTGCATTTTTGCAACTAGTGATGCTTCAATATGGTATAACTGCAAATGTGGATGGTTGAGTTACGCTGACGGTAACATTTGCACATTTCTAGCTGGTTTCTAGATTGATCCGTCACCCTATGATCGCCCTTAATGGGCCCAGCCCGTCAGGCGCAAAGTGTCATGTGCTGAGGTTTCTAACATTTTTGCTAGCACCTCAATACCTAACATTTCAAAGGCATTTGGCTTGTGGTTTCACAAAGAATAAAAACCTATCCAGACATTTGACATCTGCCGGTGCTTTGAAAAGCACTCATGAAATTCCACTAGCCTCCACTGTAATTGGATAATGGAAGATTAAGAAGTTGGTATATCAAATCCGCTTCATATGAAACTGCATGGCCTAAAGTGAGTGTGCGTACTAAAATGCAACGACTGTTTACTCCAGCAGGAGAGTGTCGAGACAGCACGAGGTACTGCGAGAAGGTCCGACAGCTGGAGCTTTGTCCGCTGCCCCAGTTTAAGAGCCGCTGCTGTCATTCCTGCCGAAACACCTGAGGCGGGGGGCATACGACGAGGGCCATGGACGACCTGCATAGGTCTACAGAGACTTGAAACCTCTACGCCTCATACCGTGACCCCGTTTCTGTCTTCAATGATCAGTCTTGGAGGGGGATTCCCGAGTGTGGAGGAATGTTTGGCTGGTCATAACCACAGTGTTTGTGATCTACTTCCTATCTTGTGTGGGTTTAAATTTGAACGTTTCGGGCGGAGTGACAGGCTTGTTAATATAAGCTTCGGTTTTACTTCATTAAGGAAATAAAAAGTTATGAAGCGTTCCTAAATTTTGCAAACTTAATATAAGACATATTTCCATTATAAGTGATAGAGATTTGGTGATTCCGTGGTTTCAAGTCATAAAGAACAACCTGTCCACATTTAGTATATTTGGTATAGTTTCAGTTCTTCTTTTTTCTTTTAAAGAATGTAACAAAGGTGCTGCACCACCACATTCTATTGTATCAACATCTCTTCTAAAATAGGATGCATATTGTTAGCTTACAATTCACAAATATGCAACTTCAACATCATCTACCCAGGGGTTCTGGGTAGACACCTGAAATCTTTCTAACCACTGGATAGTTGTGTGTTTGTTCTTTTTTGTGATGGTCTCCAAAAAGGTGTTGATAAATAGTTGCTAAATAAGCAAATGGAGGTATGGCTGGAAGTTTTTTTTTTAAACGCAGCATATTGCTGCATATTGATGGGAAATGGCAAAAAGCCCCAAATTTGATGAATATTTGAATACATTATATGCAATACATTTGGTTTTGAGCTACATGGTGAACTTGACCATGTATCTGTACATTCATTTTGGTTCATTTAGCACGTATCTGCATTTTTGGTAGAATGAAAAGTAGGACATGATCTTTTATATCTACATCTTTTGATGTATCTTGCATGGGTTGCACTATGGAGGTGTGTGACAGTAGCAAATCAATTTTTGAAAAAAAGATTATTTTGCACTCAACTCATCCAAGTCTTTGTTAAAAACATGGCTTGAAGAGTTTTTTCTCTTGTTAAAGTTACAATGTTAAAATCTATTTTGCTTTGTGAGTTTGTTGTTTTTAGTTATTTTTCAAAAATGTCCCTTGAACCATTTCGTTTAATCATGAGGTGACTGGACCTCTTTACCCTCTCCACTCAATGACATGTTAGCGTTAGTGTGACACCTAGGACAACAGTCCTTGTGCAACTCTCCTTTCTTGGACAGATTTCAGTGTCAGGGAAATTTAAAACGTATAAATCTGAACTAATCTTTTTTTAACTAATATCCAAATGTGTTGCATTTGGATATTAGTTAAAACAGGAGGTACATTATTAAAGCTGGTCATTAAAGTACCATACTTATTCCGGACAGGCAAAGTTAGCACTTATGACTTTATGATCAAAATTAGTTACACAATACCACAGACTTTAATCGATAACTATGTGTGATTATCGGACTTTGGCAAAAGAAAACAGAACTAACATATTCCTTTTGCTCTTAAATTATGTAGATATCTGTTTTTTCCTCAACTATTTATTTAATGCGTGTTCTTGTGCATAGTTTTGTAAATACAGGGGTGGGTTTTAAGTATTGATTTCCCTGCAGGTTGTTCGGCATTTTATGTGCATGCTTGGGGGACCATCTGCTGGTAAACTGATGTGTTGCTTTTTATTGTCCCTGATGTATTATTAAATAAAACTGAATACATTCCTTTCATAATCTGTTGTGGTTCTGACTGCAGTGTATTTTAATTTCGCCAATCCGTTCATTTCAACTCACTCGCAAAACTTTGGCAAAGCATGTAACAATGAAATGGGAGGTTCCACTATAAACAGGAAGAACAGGGAACTCAAGTCTGTTGTGTTATTACAACACAGCTCTGTCACCGACACAATGTTGTCACAGGGAAAAACATTTCTTCGTTCACGGGGTAGCCTTTAACTTACGAGGGGAAATTCCTATACATTATTCTAGACTAAAATCCAGTCTGGCGTCATAGCCTGATGATTTTCTGAGGATTATTTCAGATTAGTGATGGTGGAAAAGGATGGTTGCTATTCTTATTTGGCAGCACTCGGGGTTCTGCGAGTTTCCCTTGTTGACCAACTGGAAGGACGGATTGACTCTCTGCTGGAAACCTTAGTATGTCGTGAAGTGTTCACCCGTGATGACCGTGAGGAAGTATTGTGTAAGTCGGGGCCCCGGGCCAGAGTGAGAGCGGTTTTGGATATCCTGACCTGTAAAGGCGAGGAAGCAGCTAAGGTTTTCCTGTCAATCAGCCGTTATCAGCAAGAGACTCAGACGCGCTCCCAAGAGGGAGGCCCAGATCAGTCCGTAGGTATGCAATTCATTGTTACATTTAACATGACAATAGTATGAGTTAAACACTTAGCAGTCATAGCATTGCTTTGTTTGTGGTGTTCATGGAGCACACTTCAATGTGTTATACTGTTGGCATAGAGAACCAATCGCATGGGTCTTGTCATTTCCAGAGTATGCCAAACAAAAGCATAAAGATGTCCTCAGCCGTCGGAGTGAGAGCATGCTCTTCTACAACACTCGCCACGGGGAGAAAATCCATTTCTCCGATCACTATGTAAATCTGTTGCTGGCCGATGGACACCAGGGCTTGGAGACAAAAAGACACGAGGTGCTGACGTTCGGACAAAAGCGACTATCTTTGCAGCAGAAGTCTGCGGTGAAACAGAAGATCTCCCCAGCCGAGCTCTTTTCAAGTGGACATGGAAATAGGCCTGTGAAGAAAGTTCTGGTGGCCGGGGTGGCCGGCATTGGGAAAACCATCCTTGTGCAGAAAATGCTGTTTGATTTTGGTGGAAACAGAAGCCATCTTGGATTTGACTTCATCATTCACATGACCTTTAGAGACCTGAATCTAATAGACAAACCTGTCAACTTCCGTGAGCTGGTCTTGCGTAAAAACAGGCACCTTGCTAAGGAATTGGATAACATTTTGGCGAATGACCACAAATTGCTGATCATCTTGGACGGCTTCGATGAGTTCAGACACTACAGGAGCTGCGACGTCGAGACGTTTGTGACGGATCCGGATGAAGACGGAGAGGTGGTGGAGGTCATGGGCAGTCTGATGCAAGGTGAGCTGCTTCCCAACGCGTCTGTCATGCTCACAAGCCGACCAGCTGCCACCAGCCACATCCCTGTGGGCTGTATTGACCGCTTCGTGCTCATCGCTGGCTTCTCCTTGACTGAAGTTCAAGACTTCTTCTTCCGTTTTTTTCAGGACAGTGCAATAGCTGAGAGCACCTTTGCGGTGGTCTCAGCCAATGAGCTAATGCTGACGCTGTGCTATATACCTGCATTTTGCTACATTGTCTGCTGCATCCTCAAAGAGAGCAAAGACCTCTATGGAGAGAAACCCAAGACCATGACCGACATTTATGTGCAGTACCTGGTGGCCTTGCTTCGCTCTCACACTCAAGCGAGAGCCGCACCCTTCGGCCAGGAGCAAGGAGCAATGGCCGCTCAGCCGCTGTCCGATGTCGTGCTGAAGCTGGGACGGTTGGCCTTCCATAAGCTGCTGGGGCATCAAACTCTATTCTACGGCAGCGACGGAGATGTTGCAGCGTTGGGGGGATGCAGCCTCGTCAGCACCTTTCTGGACAAGACAGTGGCACAAGAGCCCGGCTGCACGGAGGAGGTTTACTCCTTCGCACACCTTACTGTTCAAGAGTTCTTCGCTGCGGTTTATTATGCAGTGACGGATGACCCTTTGACGGAAGTACAACACGGTGCAGATCTTGCGGAGGGATCCAACAACGGACATTTTGACCTGTTCAACCGCTTCCTTTCTGGAATCCTCTCCGAACGCAATGCTAAGCTTCTCTCAAGGCAGGTGGGGTTGTGTTGCCAGAAGGACAAAGTGGACAACTATCGCCAGAGGATTGTTAGAGAGCTGACAACTGTCTGTGAGAGTGGGGCCCGCATCCTAAACCATTTACACTGTCTGTTTGAGCAGCAGGACCCCTCTCTGGCCCTTAGTGTGCAGCCAAAGACACTGCAAGTCAATGTCAGTGATGAAACATTGTCCCAAATGGATTACAATGCCATCAAGTACTTCCTAAACCTTACAAAAGGTGAAATATCTGAGCTGGATCTGACAGGCACAGGAGTAAGCTGCGAGGCGCTTAGAGACATTCAGCCCCTGCTGCTCAGATGTAACAGACTGTGGTGAGTTCTTCATAAATGCGGTTTACACTGTCTCATTTTCTGACTCAGTTTTTAATATTTGCAGTTTTGGAGTGACACCGAGACCGAAAAGTGGCAAGAGGCGGGGTACCTTTTTCAGAACGGCACAAATCAATCTCAGTTGGGTATGTAGTGACATGGACCAAACTCCTTCTCCCCATGCAAATCCCATGTAAATGAGTATCTTCACGGGCCATGGCTTTGCCAAAAATAATCATAACGGCATGCCATTAATTCCAAGGCATGTTCCGATCATATATGCCTCGCATTTAGCCAAAGGAGGAAGGAAGAAGGAAAGAAATACATCACTTCATTTAAGACGCCGTGCTTTCAAGTCCCCTTTTGTTCTGCTAGTTTCTCAATAAAGTTGGCCTTTCTGAAAGAGAAACTTGCCTCCTGCCACTTTTCGGTCCTGCCGCTACTGCAGTTTTGTGTGCAATATCGCTCTGCACGCATCAGGAAGTAAAGTATACAAATCACCAACACCGCAAAGAGGAAAATATAATGCGGGCTGCCCACTAATTCCTCATATTGTTTTTTAAAGGCTTGGCGAAAACAACCTCGATATGAACACAGCTCATGTCATTGCGGATGTGCTGCAACTGTCAGAAAGTATAACCCAGCTTGGGTAAGATGTCAACTGATTTTTTAGGCTTCGTCAATGCAAAGAAAATCACTATGTATTCATTCATCTTATTACTTGACAATAAAATTTCATCCAGACATGTTTCACACTTCTCATTTTAGTCTTGGATGGTCAGACATTGGTGATGATGAACTACTGGCTCTTTCCAGTGCCATACGGGTGAAAAAAAACCTTCAAGAGCTGTGGTAAGAAACTTATTCTGGGGAAGTGAGTCTTTCTGGAATTGTGGTTTTGTGAATCATAGATTAATTAAAAGATGACAAGGGGGAAATCATAAATGAAATACTGTTAAATGATGTTTGACATCACAAAGTGCTGTAATCCTGAATCTGAATAATACAAATTCGATTAATGCACAAAGTACGGCTAACTCCAAAGCCATCTACTGTCAGAAATTATTTTCTTACAGGGGATAACAATGCTAAATATGATTTCATATTTGGAGTCATTTTTTCCTGATTGTTTATTCATGCCTAAAACATTTAATGCATTACTTTTTACATTGTACTCAAACCTACATTTCTTCACAGGATGGAGGGAAACCGAGTTAGCTTCAAAGGACTGCTGTCACTCAGTGACCTGACCCCAAACCCTCTGAAAAGAATTGTGTAAGTCTGTCTTATTCATATGTAATTCTCAAAAATACTTTAACAATATCCATGTTCTTATGCTTTTTTGATTCCCTCTTCATACAGAGCCATATGGAATGACTTGACTGACACAGATCCATACTATTTTTGCCCCCAAGAAAGCATAACTGTGAGTTTTACAGATGATTGTATGTGGACTGCGTGGGGCGAATGGGTCTTCAAAAGGTGCGAGGTCAGCAGCAATGAGAAGTTAGTGATGGTACTCCGCAAAGTGTGCAACATCTCAGTCCACTGCTTGGAGGTCGAGTGGGCAAAGACTTTCTACCAGCAACTATCACAGCTCATCAAGCAAAGGATTGAGTGCTGCACTGAGGACGACATGTGCAGGAAACTCAAAAAGTTTGAAAATATATTGAATCACTAAGAGTCAAATGACTCCAAATACTTCCGATTATAAACTAGTACATACAAATTGATGGGTGAAGAAAACAAGTCAAAAGAGGTACATGGCCAGTACGGGGATCGAACCCGCGACCTTGGCGTTATTAGCACCACGCTCTAACCAACTGAGCTAACCGGCCACGTGGTACACAGTTGTTACTGTATTGGATTTTGTATAATATTCATGTATATTTTTTTGCGTTAGATCTGTTAGATCTAACCAAAAATAACTTTATTCATTTGATTCAGCACTATTTCTAGTGCTTAAAATACTTCCGCATATTGATATATTTTGTATTTACTTACTAAATAACGAGTATTCATTTTAATTTATATTCCACTAAATTCCTTAATAATAAATGTAATGTCTTGACTTCATTTTATAAACATGTAATGGCTGTAACTTGCGCACAATTTGCAATAAAATGTGGAAACTTGAATTGCATTCAAGGCTTATGTTGCATCTTATTTTAGAGTAATTTACCGGAAGTTGTTTAAACTGCCTACCCTGATTCTGCTCTGACGAGTATATCATGCGACACCCCATCGGGCGCAGTAAGTTCGTTTCGTTCCTATGACGTTGCAAGCGAGCTAACTTAAATCCTTGTTTATGTTTTTCGTTGTGTATGCATTGTGTCGAACTAGACGGTTTCCTTGTCTCAAATAAGGTGAGTTGTTTGTTGGCCCAATTCAATTTTACGTTAGCGGTTGACTTATTTTGATATGCACTGGTCGTGACTTAAAGCATTTTTAAAATGCCAGTGCCCGCGAACTCGTATACAACTACAACAACTGCTTGCTAAGAGCAAGGTTAGCAATAGCTAACGAACAATTGGCTAGCTGAGCAGACCCAAACCTTAGTTAGGATTAGCCAAATGTGGACTTTACGATGTATCCCCAACTATCTCTAACCTTATATTGTTTATGCTATTCAAGGTCCATCTTCCCCATTGACTTCATTGTGAAACTGATGATAACTGTTAGTTAAACTTCGTTTAAATTGACCCGATCTAGGATCACAAATACTTATGATTCTCCCAGTAGCCGTCTTCCCGTGGGAGTAAGGTCACACGTAAATGCAGCGTGAATTTAATTTACTGTGCCATTGTGCTGACCCGTGTTACAGTCTCACCCCAAAGGATGATCGACACAGAGAGGGAAGCCGGTGATGCAGAGCTCCGCAGTAAGAACAAGGAGATTGAGAAAAAGAAGAGGTCCCGTGTTAAGCAGCTGCTGGGTGATGTGAGGAGGCAAGTGGACTTCTGGTTCGGAGATGTCAACCTTCATAAGGACCGTTTTCTGAAAAAAATCATCGATGAGTCGGATGATGGATGTAAGGGCAAATCAATATCACACTGCATCAATAGCAGCCAAATGTTGAATTTTGACTTAAACACTGAACCATATGTAATTTATTTTCAGATGTTGATTTATCCATATTGGCGAGCTTCAATCGAATGAAGAAGTTGACATGTGACACTAAGCTGATTGCAAGAGCGCTGAAAAATTCATCCGTAGTCGAGGTACGATAAAGACAATCTTTTCTTGTTAATGTTTGGATATTTTGTGTGGTTGTGCATGGGTTCAAGCAAATGTCCAATGAACTGGAACGTGTAACCGTTTTGTTTCAGGTTAACCTAGAAGGCGATAAAGTTAGGCGTCAGCTTCCGATCGGAGACGTACCAAATGATGTTGACGCCCGCACAGTCTATGTGGTAAAACATGTTTTTAAATTTGTTTTATTTCACGTTGATTATCTCAGAAATATCTGCACTACAGAGAACAACATGATTGCATGTTTGGACCATTCCATAGCTGTAAACCCACCTACTCATGTATTGTTGTTTTGTCAAGTATGATGCCTGCTGTCATTAACAATACTGTTGGACCATAAAATAATACTTTTCTGTCCTTCTTTTTCCAAAAGGAACTGTTGCCCAAGGACGTGACGCACGGCTGGATAGAGAAAGTATTCACAAAATGCGGGAATGTGGTTTATGTTAGCATCCCCAGATACAAGACCACAGGTGACCCCAAAGGCTTTGCCTTCATAGAGTTTGAGAAGGGGGAACATGCACAGAAAGCCATAGAGGTGATGACATCAATGAAATGTTATTATTTAGTTAGTCAGTCATCCCAGTGTTTGCCTTTGGCCCCAGCAAAACTCATGGACAATATTGACATTTGAAACAGATGCTGAACAACCCCCCTGAAGATGCTCCCAGAAAGCCTGGGATTTTCCCCAAGATGAAGCGTGGGAAGCCCCTGCCCCTGCCAGCTGACAATCCACCATCAGGTACAATAATATAATGAAAGTTACTTAACTACTCTAGTTTCCATAAACTGAAAAATCCCTGCCCCGTTAGAAATGTGATTCTTGCAGAATATCAGAAGAAAAGGGTTTGGATACTTTGTTGTAAGGATCCCCGTGTCTTCACATTCCTGTGCGACAGGTGAAGAAGAGGAGGAGAAGAAAAAGCGCAAGCGAAAGAAAAAGAAAGAAGGTGCCGCGTCACAGACTCTTGCTGAAGAATCCAAAGAGCGAAGCGGGGAAGCAGAACCGTCGGCGCCAAAGAGGAGGAGGTCCGCAGCGGGAGATTCTGAATCCGATGTTGCTGCCACTCATAAGACACCGGACAAACTGTCCGAGAAAAAAAGACGACGGTCCCAGACAGCAGAGGGATCCGGAAGTGATGTGCCGTCCAAAATAAGGAGGACAAGTGAAAGTAAAGCTGGAGAGAAGGACAAAGATTTAACTAAGCCTAGTGAGTCATTAAAATATCTGCTCTTACAAAATACTGGACAAATTGAGATGAGCGATTAGTCACAATTTGAATGTTTACTACGTTTTGCTCTGTTTACTTCCTCAAAATAAATGACGTATGATAAGTGAAACTCCAATATAAGCATGAGTTGGCTGAAGTTTCAACCGTGTTATTCCCCTTTTTTAGGTACACCAACTAAAAGTGACGAGGAGGGAGGTGTTGAGGAAGGGAAAGAGAACGGAGAGGATTCAACGGTTAAAGCGAAGAGGAAGAGAAAGAAGAAACACAAGGAAAAGTTGAAAATAGGGGAAGAAGTCATCCCACTTCGGGTTCTAGCCAAGTAAGGTCCCACCTACATTCGTCGTGAATCAATGAATAATATGTTTTTTAAAAAAAACAGACCAAATTTGCAAAACACGCTAACGATTAACTCTGTTCCTCTTTTGGCTGCGTTAGGAAAGAGTGGCTCAAGTTGAAAGATGAGTACCTGACCTTGCAGAAGAGCAGCATGAAGTCCTTGAAGAAGTGCATCTTAAAGATTGATCACAAGGAGCACAAGAGTCTACGGGAGACTGAAAATGGTAAGAACAATTTTTATTTCTCCAATTATCGTAGTGATTGCAGTTATTTATATACGTTATTTTGTCTCAACATCACATTTGGTATCGACATTTTGTCTTCTAGCCGAGAAGAGTAAGAAAAGTGAGGCGGAGCCTAACCACGGCCCACAGTTCACCAGTGGTGTCATCATGAAGATTACAGATGACAAGCCTCTGCCAGGGAGGAACTTCATCAAGGTACCATGTAACCTGCCACACTCTCATCAGGCCTGATAGCAGTTATCCACATCATCAATGCCTAGTGAGCAAATCATACAAGATGATGAACTGCATTTTCTAAATTTCAAGTCATTGCAGTTTTTCCTTTATAAAATTTGCTCATTCCCATTCAAACCAAAAATATATATATATATATATACACACACACTTCCAAAATCTCTCTGATATACAAGTTTTCTGTGACGGTATAAAAGCATTATGCGAAATAAGGAAGGCGCTTTGCCTCTCTTCTGGATTTAAAGCAAAAAATGTAATCCGGTTTTATAAAGCTATAGTTAGAAAGTAGAAAATTGTCACTTTACAGGTTTGGCGTATGTTACTGATAAGTGATTGTTTTACCAAGTCACAAAGCCATTCGATGTCAACGTGGATCTGTAACAAGCGTCTTTTTTTGTTATGGGATTTGAATGTAGGAAGCTCTGTCCAAATGGGCCCCAGTAGCTTACATAGACACCTTGGAAGGAGACACTGAGGGTCACATCCGCTTTCACACCCCGGAAGACGCTAAAGCCGCCAGCGACGCCAGAGGAGAGCTTCAGAAAGAGCACAGCTGGAAGGTCGAGATCCTCGCGGGTATGCATTCCCCCCATCCTTTGTCGACGCTAGAATTATTTGTGCATTCTCCCAGGATGCTTTGCGTTATTCTACGCTACGATGGACGCTCCCGCGAGACACCAAAGCATTTAACACGGTCAAAGTAATGTCAGTAAAATGTGCTATAGCTGCATCATCTGTCCACCCTTCAATATTTACTCTTAGTTCAATTAACAAAGAGGAATAATGTGACGAGAATATTTAAAGATGCCTTTATGTATGAAGCACTACGAATTCCAATGAAAAGTATGTACAAATAAAGGGAGAGTTCAAAAGTCCCTTTAGGTCTATTTTTTATAACGTTTATTAATTGTTGATTGGATTTGGATTTAAATCCCGGGTAATAATATTGGGTTGACAAGTCTGCATTTAATGACTTCTAAAGGTGACCACGAACAGAGGTACTGGCAGAAGATCCTAGTGGACCGCCAGGTCAAGCTCAATCGTCCGAGGGAAAAGAAGAGGGGTACAGAGAAGGTGAGATCACACTTTAGATTTTTAAACCGAAATACACATTTACATACTTTGCACAGCATTAAACTACGAATCATTCCTTTTTGATAATGAACTAAATGTTTACATTACGTCTTATTAGCTTGAGAAGTTCAAAGAATGTGGGATATTGACAGCTCATCCCGAATCCTCTTTTGGATGCGTAGTGATACCTGGAATAATGTAGTTCACCTCCCACAGTCAAAGCACTGCTGCCAACCTCCTTTAACGTTTGCTATCGCATCTCATGTTTCTTTTCTTTTATCTACCTCAGCTCATATCCAAAGCAGAGAAAATCATCCTTGCCCGGGCCAAGGAGGCCCATAAGCACATCCGTTTCCAAGAAGACTGACAGCTGCTGGCACACTTGCATATTTAACTATGTGGACTTTACGTAATGTGATTTGTGAAGAGGACAGTTGATTTTAATGCGTACCTAACTGAGGAACTAGTTAAAAATGTCCCTTCTGAATTCGTTTGCACTGGAGCTGCTATGCGTTTAGACAGTTGGGCAACATTTTTGGTATTAATTACTTCTTTTTTTTTTTTTTTTAATAGGTTGTGTTTTGATATGAATGTGAATGATGTCACCGTAAAGACGTGTCCAGGTCATGGCTTTTCCTTTTCAGGATATTTGCCTTCGTTTTTTTTAAATAAAAATATCATTTTTTAAATTATTACGGCATCCGTTGTTTGGTATTGATGACCTGGGTGCCCTTGCTGTATAGTTTGAGTTTAAAATGAATGAAAAGCGTTGACCATGTGCTCACTCCAAGCGATTGCCATGTCACTGTAGTGTTCATCATAGATGAAAAGTTCAGCTGATCACTGTTCAGCAGATTTATTTATTCAAATACTATTTAGTAATCCCTGTGAAAGACCACATCGAGCTGTGTAACTCGTTTCCCAACCGCAATATAAAATGCTGTCGAGTAGATTGCATAACACTCAAAATGATTTGTGCTTAGGAGTATCAGTGAGCCGCTTAATGGTACAAAAATAGCTGCCGTTACATAATCTTTGTTGCGTTAATGGCTTTTTATTCTTGTCAAGGCGGAAGCTACCTGATGTGATGGGTGGCCCGGCCCCCATCTCATCAGCCTGCTCTCCACAAAAGCTCAGCTTCTGCTAGAAATCATGTAGCTGATCATTTGGTGGGACTCCTTGGGCCCCCCACCGATGCCGCCGCCATTGGCCAAAGAGCTGGTCCAGCAGCACATCCTGGACCCGCCTGTGCCCGGGGGGTTGCGGTCCGTGGCGGCGCGCGCTTGCTTCTCCGCGGGGCGCTTGGTCGCGTTGGTGGCGAATGGCGCCCGAGTGGTTTTGCTGCCCTTGGCCGGCTTGGTCGGGCCCGGTGAGAAGCTGGGTTTCTTGGGCCAGTCGGCGTCTTTGCGGACAGCGGAGAAGGGTGGCATCTTCCAATATTTGTAATCCTCCTTCATGGTTGTGTTTCCCCACAAGGAACGCTTGCCTCCCTCTCCGGCTTGCCTCGATGCCCGGGCCGGGTTGGCACCTGCGTACCTGTGTTCCGGGCGGTCTGCGGGGGGACTCGTTTTTGGGGCTTCGCCTGTCCCCTGGAGCTTGTTTTCGGCGAACCTGTTGTTGACCGCTGCGGATAATGCCCTGGTTTCGTCAAAAATGTCTCGGTCCACTTCCCCTGCCGCCGTTGGTTTGGGAGGCGCAGCGGGATGGGACAGCAGACCTTTGGTGTTGTGCACAGGCTTCAGCCTCACTGTGCTCTGCACTGGGTGGTTGACGTAGTCACATCTGTAGGTGGTGACCTTTTCGAAAGGTGGGACCAGCTTGGAGTTGGCTTCAGCTTGATCCCCGTCTTTCTGGCAGCGATCTTTGGAGGGGTCGTCGGTGAGGACTAACCCATGTTTCACCTTGAAGCTGTTGGCTTGCTTGAACGGAAGGCACTTTTGCACTTTCCACACGGGGAAATCGCCTGAAAATGAGAAGGTGGGCAAGAGTGAATCGGAGTCGGTGCGTGTGTGTTGGTGGTTTAATAGAACAACTCCACTGATGGGAACATTGCTTACTTTGGTACACTGTTGTGTAGTCCTCCTTGGATGTCCTCTGGTTTGTTTTAAAGCACATGTGTGCAATGCTGCTGCTGCCTCTCAGGTGGCCTCTGGGAGTCACAGATGATGATGATGGTGGTGGGGCATTTGGGGCTGGTTTTATCCATTTCTGGGTCTCATAGATTGCCCTGAAACACATGTTTTAGTTGAGAAAAAAATGTAGTTTCATTCAGATGTGTCCAGACAAAATCTTGAAATAATACCTCATAGTGGTCATATCGTCACTCGTCCTTTTCAGCAGAGGGTCCGGGTCACTCTGTGTTGAGCATGAGACAACATGAAATGGCAGAAACAATATTAAAATGAGATGTGTGTTAATTGTCAGAAAACCTTGCCATTGTTTGTCCTCCCTGATTTAGCACCTACCTCCCCATGAAGATAATAAAATACTTTAGTTGATTTTCTAAGCCTATTTAATTTTTAAATCCGCTCCCAGCCCCGCAGGAGTAAACCTGACCCCACAAAAGTATCCACCCCCCCCCCCCTCAACAAAATACCTCAGTTACAGGTCAGACACCTCTCATTTAAAAAAACTAAAAAAAAATGTCATTTTGAAAAAAAACAAGCAGGTGTCCAACTGTGTTTTGCGTCTTCCTCGTGACCGCTCAACCACAACTGCGACGTTACATCCACGCGCGAACCGCAAAGCCATCAGCTCACCTCGGGGGGGCCTGCGCGTCGTGTCTCTGCGTCCTTTGCCGCCTCGCGGAGTTTCATCGCGCGCTGCGCTTATGGCCGTCCTGCCTGTAGCCCGCTGTGTGAGTCGGCGCCGCTGCGGCCCGACATATGAATTATTGACCGCAGGATCACGCGTGTGCGTGTGCGTGTGCCCGCGGCCGAGAGCTTCTAAAAATAAACACCGGTGGATTATTGTGATGCAGGCCGGTTGTCAAGGCGAGGACTCTCTGAAGAAGATTCCAAATAGCCCTGGAGTTGTTGCACTAAGTGGAAGAGACTATTTTTTTTTTAATAAACCAAGGAGCCTCATGAGATGTTTTCTTTTGACTGTCTTTTTATTCCGGCTGCCTTTTTTTTCTTTTTTTTTAACGCTGAACGTGCAAAGTGCGGTCGTCCGTTCTGCAACGTGACCTTGTCGCAGGAAGCCATCTGTCACTTTGTGTTGGTCCAGAGAGAGAAATGGTTGTAAGGAAGCTGGCAGCAGTTCACGTGGTGTGGACCCCGTGAACTGCTGAACACATGGAGATTTCTCCTCGCACAAATATTAAATTATGTATTATGGAATTTACACCAAGTGCGTTTCCGTGTTTGTCCAGTAGGTGGCGTCCGAATCTTTCAAATAGACGTAACGTTATAAGGCGAGGGCACCTGGTCCACATTTGATCATAACTTCCATGTTTTATCTGGCACAAAAAGGTGTAATATTTAAAAATATACAGCTTATTCAATACACTATAGACTTAACTTTTATTAAACATTTATTGATGACATGACGTTTTGTGAGAATGAGTTAAACCACATGAGTTACAACAATGTTTTTTTTTTTTATTAAGCCATAGAACAGAATAAACCAGAAGAGAGATAAAACAGATGTGACAGCAAACATCAAAAAGTAATAAACTTTAGTTAATCCAATGGAGCAGGTTTTGACAATTGTGTTCTCCTTCCTTATGTGATCCTTAATTTTTGAAAGAACCCAAACTCTTGATAATTTGTTCACTGGCACTTCTCATTTGTACAGCATGAATACGAGCCGCGTCTGTTAGAAAAGGAGATGGTTAAACTTTGTACCCTTTGAGTATTTTAGTACTCTTACGAATAAGTAAACCTCTTTTGAAAGTGTTTTAATAGAGATTTACTTTGTACAAGGCAAACATGCGTGTGAGGCAGTATTTAAAAAATACCAGCCTCATATAGTTTGAGTTGCAGGGGAATATCTGGGAAATATCCAGTGATTATTAACAAAACACAGCAAAACAAATGCAGTTAATGAGCTTTGCAAATAACACTAAAGACTCAGACCTTGATGAATACTTGGTCCAAGTACCTGTATGTCAGAAGCACTTAACACTCACATGTACAAGTAACACAGTAAATGCAAGAACTCTTCATCTGTCGATTTCAAAGATGGCTTTACACACACACACACACAGGTGTTGCCAGTTATTGTGACTGATTTGCCCCGTTTTCAGGTCCAAGCCGCATGGCAGCAGGTGGAGCACAGCCATCAGGAGAGTGAGGGTCATATCAACCCTTTCACCTGAGGATAATCAGGTAGAATAATCAGAATCACTTGTGGCTCTTGGAATTCTCCCCATTGTGACAAATAGGGTTTGATTTTCTGAAGATTATGCAACAACTTGCTGTCCCTGCAAACAAATGAAATTGCTTTAGGATTGTTTGGTAATTTGCTTCTGACAAGGTGCAACCAACATAAATGGAATGTATATTTTACTCGTAGTACACGTTGTGTGTAGTATCCTTCTAAATTGCATGCCAATGAGATTCTGATTTTATTATATTGGCATAAAACTTGATCGATTAGCAGACAGGGCTTGAAATATTGGAATGTAGATCTTAAAGCTATACTTGCAAATACAAAAAAGACCTTAAAGACAAAAACTGCACTGATAAGTAAAATCCACATTGAAAACTCGTATCCATCATTGTGAAGGAAAAACTCCCAAATAAACAAGTTTCTGGACAATGAAATCCTTGTTTTATATTTTGGACTGTATATTGATTACAACTCAAGGCAGCACTCTGTGTGGGGATAGATGCAGATATTGCTGTTAAATATAGCTCAAACTAGCTGGGCACGTTGAATTAAATTGTCGGCCTTCTACCTCATGGACAGGGGGAACTATTTTTCTATTGAGGCTTCTGTAAACTGAGTAAATATATATTAGATTGTTATCATTGTGCCATTCATAAGTGTTATGAATATGGAGCATAGTGGATGTAAACTGCAGAAATATTTCCACCAATTCCTCACTTATGTCAGTTTGTGAGATTGGAGCCCGGCAGACCATCTGAGGTGGATTTTTAGCAGCATTCCACAGTAATGCTTCAGTCTGGATGGATATTAACTGACATCTGATCAGAATTCACGGCATCATCCAGAATAGAAAGTCTACAGACTCCGGGGTCGCTTAACGCCACCGTCCCGTTTGCCCGCTGCGGGATCCGTGGCTCTCTTTTGTCTGCGTGGTGTCTATTGAACACACGCAATATTTAAGATGTGCTATTTGCACCCTTCGGTGCGCGCCTTTCCACCCGAATACCCGAAGGAAGAGAGCTTTTTGTGCGTTTTTACGCAGCGCCATGGCCAAAGACGATGAAAACAACGTTGCCATACATTGCATGCACATAATTTAACCATTAAATGAACCCTTAAACCCTTAAACATCATAATTCCATGACTGACTTATTGTGTTTAAGTATTTTCTGCCCCCACCAAACCAAATCTACAAAAAAGTAATTGCGTTTTTACGCAGCCTTCCGTTGAATAACTACAGTGTACGAGAACCCCGAATGAGCGGGTCAATAAATTATGCTAATCAGTCAGCACACCTCGGAGGCGGGTTGTTGCCGTAACGAGGGGAGGGGAGGGGGCATGGCTGCACCGCGGTGGAAAAGCTCTTGAGTGGCAACGCCGTCTCCACTGCATGCGCACTGCCCTCGTCTCTCCTTCTACTTGATCGTGCATTGTAGCAATTTCCTGTGCTGCGGACTACTGTGCAGCGAGCCAGCTCGGCGCAACAAGTTTGCAGGAACCGTCGGTGCAGGTGGACTTGTCTCGACTTCAGTGCTGCTCCACTGCGCTCATCCATCCGCCGCTGCCTCCACCCTCCCCACCCCACGGAGTCACTCTGCGTGAACGCCGCGTCGCGTCGCAAGCAGGCCGGCAGGCAGGAGGGCACACTTTCACACGCGCAAGAAAAACGCTGTACCAAAACATTCGTGACTCCGCGCCAAATGCCCAACAAGCGCGCGTGAGTTCGTACTTCGATGGAGATCGCGGAGGCAAGAGGAGCATCCAAGTGCGCGGAGAAGATGGAGAAAGAAGTGGCGCCTCAGAAGCGACAACGTTGCCGCACGACGGCGCTGAACATAATCTCGTCTTTATGCTCCGTGGCGTCCATCGCCTTTTGCATTCTCCTGAGCATTGACGCAGCTGACGTTAAGCACCGGGTCGTGGACTTGCAGAGCGGGAATGACGGGCGAACCCTTATCCGCGCTCCTGGCTACTCCGTGGATGATTTGAATTCATTGATCGACCGCAGAGTGGATGAGCTGATCTCTCAGGTAACGTTGGGTCTTGCGCTTGTTGATTGCTTGTGCGTTTTTGCTTGTGCCAACGTTTCAGAGACCTCAGCTGGTTTCATGTCATTCAAAGCGTCGTGGTCAAATGAATGAAACATGGTGTTCTTTCGACATTTTCAGCGCTCCTATGAGAATTTTGTCAAGATTCGGACTGCGCGACAAACATCCCCCGAATGCAACTGCCCTCCAGGTAAACAACTTACACCCCCCCCCCCCCCCACACACACACCTCCAAACCTATCCTGGGCATGTGTTTTTTTTTTTTGCTGCTGTGCTGGATTTGAAGCATGTTTCGGACTCGGTCCAGAGTTGAGGGGTTCTGGCCCGGGAGCTTTCCGAACAAGTCCTTAGTTTAATTCACGCAGCGTGTTGATAGTTCGTGGGGGTCCGGCGTGAAGACCGCAGACAGCTGACGGACCCTTACACTTAGCAGAGAGACATGCATTTAACAGGCAGTCTATACATAGAAGTGCTGAGAGGTTGTTTGACTTGTGGTGTTGTCTGCTCACTGGTCCTCTCGGAAGAAAAAAATAAAAAATTAAAAGAGAAAAAAAGCTGTTGAAGTTCACTTGAGCCGCCAGTAGATGGAAACGTTACTTTCTCCAGTCGGAGTTCGCGTTCTGGTTCATTTTAGGGAGTCAACTTTATTCTTCAGGGTCTCTCAAGGATGTTGGAGGAGAGGCTGCACAATTTGTGCTGTGACGTCCCACTTTCTTTCCTGAACTTTAAATCAAACCATTGGATTTATGCTGTGCGTCACCGAGAGACGTCTTGTTGCTGCCCCTTAATACATGAAGAGAATGAGGAAAATACATGTTATACATAAAATAACCCTGCAGGTGTTTTCTGCAATCGCCATAGAGTAGAATGCAGGTCTAAAGTAAAGGGCAGGTAGAAATGTCAATAAATCCATAAAGTTATATTAGTCTTCAATAACAAATAATTGTTCTGTTGCTGGTCAAATAACTAATATGGTCTTGGTTAAATAAAATCCATGAAAATCCAACATTTCTTGCATAACCTGAATTACCTAACAAAGTGTCCCTTAATGGATTGATTTTTAACTAGCATACTAAATACACCATTTTAAACCCATTAGATGAAAAATGCAGGACTCAAAAGGGAAATCTTTTAACTAATTAAAAGCTGACGTCTTAGAGATCTATGGTTTACTTTTAGGAATGTAAGGGTGGTCATTTCATTAGAATTCCGCCAGGTGTATGTATACTTGCAGCGTTTGCTCATAGTATTTTAGTTTTTATATTCCTCAAAAATATCTCCAAGGTCACTGACAAGCATCAGAATAAGAATACCAAAGGTTTGCCAAACAGGATCCCCAGCCCCTCTTAATCTGGATCAAATCCGAATATAACGTATCACATTACCTTTTTGTGAATGAAAAATCAGTGCAGTGTTTTTTTTACAACTTGTCCAACTCCAATGCGGAGGGATCTGGCCATATCACAGCTTCAGTAAGCTCCAGCTGGGAATGTAATGCAGAGTGTGATCACACTGTACATGACCCCTCCGGAGAGGTCGTGGTTGTGAGATTGTCCATGAACCTTTGGATGGACAATCCAGGTGTTGGAAAGAATCTGTGGATTGAAGGATTGAAGTGTCCTTGGGGCAGGATGCTGAATCTGTACTGAATCCAGGGATTGCTCTGTCGTTGATCTTCACCTGTGACCTCTCTGTAGGGGGGACGGGACAACCAGATTGTCCAACAGATTCATGCAGTAATGCCTTTTTAAAAGGATCATAACATCTATCCAAATCAGAGATTGGTGAAAGAAGAAACAAGGCTGGTGAAAGTATCAATCTGCAAATCTGCAATCCAAATTTTTTACTCTTGGTTAGTGGTTTATCAATAGCGACTGAGTGGAAACGCCCCTGTTGATGAGACACGTACTGGAAGTATCGACCATAACGAGGCTCTCCCAATCATGCTGCTCTCTGTTCTCGATCCATTATGTATGTCTGCTATTTATTTTCTCTCCCATCACATAACTGTACATGGCGGAAACATAACAATGAACACATTACACGTCGAATGAAGCGTGGCGCCCCCCCCAAAAGAGCCAAGGCGGCACGGAGTTGAGTCTTGGGAGCTGGGGCACTTTCGGATGTGATTTACATTTTTTTTTCATGTCCAGTTTTTAAATTATTTATATTTCTGGTCACGTAACGGTACATCAAGCGCATAAAAGTCTGTCTTTTAATATTCAATGTTCAGTGTATTACACATGCAGTTTACTTTGTTAATGCTTCGGAGTAAGCCCCTTTTAGCCCCAAGTCTTTTATTTGAATGCTGAATGGAATCACTCAATAGTTATCCTCCCTTCTATCTATGAGACAGCCCGTGGCTCAGATGGGGCTTTTTTTTTTTCCTCAGGAGGACTGTAATGTTCTTTTCACAGCCTTAATTTTATTGCTGTCAAGGAAGATGGAGGGGTTTGCAAAGACAGAGCAATAGTCCATATAACTTCAGGATGTTTTATAGGTTGCTTCTGAATCTTAAGAAGTTTGCACCATCTTAATCAAAGAGAGCCCCTGAATTTAAAGCATACTGTATTTATTTTTGATTGATGATGGCGAAGCTTAATTTCTGTGGCCATTTGTCATTCTAACAGTGCCAGGCACTGCTGCCATTTGGCGCTCGGGTTGTTGGCCTGTGAGTGACTTGAGCGCCATAGCAGTGACTGGTTCTGGCGAATGGGACGGCGACGCGCTGTACAGTCAGCAAGCACTGGTGCTCTTTCCTGGTTATACGTCTCAAACTCTCCTCTCCTAGATCCCACTTTTTCTACCACATTTCCCAGAATTTCTCACTTTAAAAACCCGGCCAAAGTGCTCTTAAGAAAACATGCAATGTGCAGGACGCCACTGCCTTCACCACAGAGGTTTCACAATAAAAACAGAAGCAAGTGCAGCGATGTTTGTCAACTTCAGATTAGATTCAATTCAGCTGGCAAATCAGCCCTCGCAATTCTCCACCTTCATCACTTCTTTTCAACTCGCCGTGCCAACGCTGGAATCCACTCCCCCTTTCCGCCGGACACGGTGTGCAGTCCCAGAGGCCTGATACAGTTACAGTTGTGCCAATCCCCCCCCCACCTTCTCTCCAAGATAGCCTCAACTCAATGGGCAACTGGTAATTAATCACTGACAGCTTTTGAATTTCTCCCTCTGTGTGGTTCGGTGCTGGGAGGTGCCCTAATGGCCATGTAATTACTGAGTGCTAGGTAAAGCTAAGCAGACATCCAGGTAGCTACTGCAGGCCAGCTGCTTCTGCTTACGTGACTCTGGTTGAGCTGCCTCCGTGAGGCCGGAGAGAGGCGAACGCTGCGGCCTGGGAAGCGGTGCCCGGGAGGCATCGGCGAACGGGCAATTAGGATTTTGATTGCGGTTGTATTGCTTAAAATGGTATATACATGTAAATCAGGAGCTGTAATGTTCTCCAGCCGGTGAAAAATGAGTCATTCAGCTCTTGCTTTTGAACCCGTCCCGATATATTAGCATAATGGGATTTATCACTATTGAATCATCAGATGCGCTGCGTTTTCTCGAATATGCAATCCTCAAAGCAGGATTATTGTAAAGGGCACGGCGCCGCAAATAGCACAGATGGTCCCTTTATACTTTTTTGACACAGCACGTTTTAATGGAAGATGATGAGGCCTGCCAGTTGAAAGCACTGGTAATGAGTTTGATTGTGGGTTTTGAAAGGGTGGCACACTTTTTTTTTCTTCTTCTCCTTTTTACAGTGCATTAACCTGAGGGGATGCTATGAGTGGACAGGGTTTTTCTATGAACTGGGATGGACGGACGGACAACAGCACTCTGCTGGGAGTTTGCGAACCTCGGGCCGGGGAGGGAGGGAGGGAGGGAGAGCAGAATGAAATGCTCGTGCCCAGTGGTTCCTCACATGTGTCCTTGGATGTTTCCTGGCGGTGATCCTCCCCATCGGCATTTGTGTGGAATAATGTAACGTAGGAAGCTTGGAGATCCTGTCTTGGCTTCGTCTACGGTTATGGACTTGGAATTAAATGAATGGGTTTCCATCACCACAACCTAACGGCGCACCCCGCAAATGAATAAAATAATTGTCTCCTGTTTTTATTTGACATGCATTTGCTCCAAAAATAGGCTGCGTTCGTCAGGGAATGAATGTTTTTTCCCCTTCGGGTTGATTGCAGATTTAGCATCCGCAAAGCAGTTGGACGGTGACACCTCAAACTGCCACAGGTGGAGCAAAAAGGGCTCTGGTGTGGTTTTAGGTTTTTCTGTCAATGGGTGTTTGAGTGTGCGCACTTTTTCTTTTTGAGGTTCATTTTGTTGAGGGCAATACAATATCACCCTCCCTTCCAGCACCCTGTAACCTGCAGTGCAAAGGGGGGGGTGGGGGGAAGCACTGGTGTCAGTTGCCCTTGATGCTCTTCTTTCTCAGGATCCGGTGCTTCTCTGTCAGCGCTGGGTGGCAAAATCCGACACAAAAGAGGGCTCACAACCTCTCCGCCTCGTCTGCTGGGTGTCCTCTGACACTGGACTCAAAAGTTGTACTGAAGTCTCCTTTGTGAAGGCTTCAGTTCACCCCCTCCCCCCCCCCCTCCCCCCAATATTCAAAGAGACAAGGGGGACTTCTTCCGATGAGACACCCTTGCGTAACAGCTGGTCTTGTGTTCGATACTGATTGACTGCCCGTGGCCAGTGAACGTCTCGTCAGAAGGGTTCCTTGTGGAGTCGTGGACCTCTAGCAGCACCGTGGCGCTGTTTATCCGGTGGGTCCCGCTTCCCTTGATCTTGTGTGGGTAAAGGGGTGCACACAGCTGCCTGTGGTTTCACAGTACGCCACTGACCTGCAGGTGCCAGCTGGTGAACATGAAAAAAAAAAAAGTCTTTCAAACATAACCTGTTATAATAATTCAGAAATAAATATACATATATTTGTAAAGCACTTTTGGCCTGCTGTCAATCTACAGTCAATGTTCATTTACAAAACCAGGGTCTGTCATCCATTTCAAATCAGCAGTGAAGCACCACGATGGCAGCATTCACCCCTGCAAGGGACATTTTAGGGTTCAACACAGGCAAAGAGAACAAGGAACCCCTGAGGCGCGGCCCACATGCTCTCCCAACCCTCCCCCCCCCCCCTCCCCCTGCCCCACTGCCTGTGGCTTTGTGCCCCAGGCCACTCAGCCCTAGCAGACATGGAGGATGGGGGCTAGGGGCACAGATGCTGCTGCTCTGCACTCCATCAGCCTAATAGAAACAGGCACTACAAAAAAAACAACTGACTGGTGTGTGTAAAAAGAAAGCAAAAAAAAAGCGTTGGGACATGCCATGTCAGGAAGCTGTAATTATGCCAACATGCGCCTGACATGCAAACTATGGTTAATAGGGTCTTACCGTGAAAACAATGCATGGATGGGATTTGCGGTGTCTGTATATTTTAAATTTGTGTGTGTATGCGTCATTAACTTTAATTCAAATCGGTCAGAGTGAAGCATTGGCTTCATTTTATGACAAATTATTAAGTTCAAGAACAGCTCACCTTTACGTCAAGGAATTTTTCATTTAGGTCTAAACCCGCGAGGCATTGCAGGGAAATTATTTTTCATTTTATTGGAGAGTGGAATGGAAACTTATATTTCATGTTTTTAGAGTCCTTCCAAAGAATTTGAATTTAACTTACAACCCCAACAGAATATTACTAACTTTAAAGCAAATCTTCACGATGCATCCAATTTGAATTTATTTTATGTTACTGAAACATATGTTTTCACAATGCCCACAATCAATACTCTGAAGTGAAAATGAGAAATTGCTTCCTTCTACAGATGATGACATCCCACTATATGTGATAACTGGACCGTTCTTTTGATTGGTCTGTATAAAGAAAACTAAGTTTTTCATTTCTTTGAAGTTCAATCACAAAGCACTTAAAATATCCATGCATATCTATTTTATATTCTTATACTCTGTGATTTAAGGGCTCCTTAAAGAAAATTTAAAATAATCTAGTTAAGGCTTTTGTGAGAACAGCTATATCTAAATTATATTATGAATCTGTTTGCTTGCATTCCTTTTATGTTCCATCTTTAATCCAGTTCATGTTTCTAAACTAATGTAATGCCAGGCCTGTGCCGACCTTTTTTTTTTACGACTCTACGCTCACGCCAGCGTCACTTTGCTATGAATTGTGGGAAATTCCTTTGGGCAAAGTCTGCAGAAATGTAGACTTCCGGAAAGGGTTCTTAAAGGGCTCACAGGCCTAATCCCAGTGTCACACGGGGTTTAGGACTGTCCCACTGTCAAATCATCGAGCGCCGGGGGACTCTTTGGCACACATTTCGTCCCACTCGATTATTGACTTCTGTTTAATGTCCATGGTCTGAAGCAATATATATCAGTCTACACCCTGACGCAGCACTGGCACTCGTCCTCTCGGAGGATTTATTCGTGCTGGTTGCCAAACGTGCATTGACGCTAACATTTCGCTGTGCCCTCTTTTTCAATTTTCAAACCGTTTAATCTCAGCAAAAACAAGCACGGCAATCCCTCAAGCTACCCAAAGACAAGCGGGCATTTCTCAAAGTGGAAAAAAGTGATGGAGTCAAGCACGGCCTGCTCAGCGGCCGGCCACATGATGCATGCTCCCAGACTCCCTTGGGGACGCCACCAACATGTTGGAGTCAAAGAGACCCAGACGTTCCAAATGGTTGCTGTTGGTGTCCATGGTGTTTGTCAGTGAAAGGGACCCTCTCGCTCCCCCTCCCCGTCCCCTCCAGTCTTCGGGTTTAAGATACAAGTCTTGCTTGAGGCGTTGTGGGCTTGTTCAGTGCCCGACTTCTCACCACCGTGACTTGTGCTGTTTCAGAATCAGAAAACATCTGGTATGTTGGACATTGACACGGTGATTGGTGCATACGTTGAAGAAAGGGGAATAATGTACAATTGAATTAACATTAGAATATAAAAGGGATATAAAATGATAAAGTACACTATTGAAAGTGTCCAATGTGTTTTGAGTCAGTCACACTAGACCCCGACGGGAAGAAACCGTGAGGTCTTGGTCCTGATGGACCTCAGCCTCCTGCCAAATGGAAGGGACCAAAAACAGTGTTTGTCCGTGGTTGAGAGAGACTTTTTTCAGCCCTCTCTCCCTTTCTCGTAGCTTAATGTGACCTGAAATACGAGCCACGCTTTAGATCTGTGCGTATGTGCACCCACAAACGCGCTGTCGCACACCCGCAACTGGATCGCAAAATGCGTGAGTGGAAGCCACTCACGTGCAGCGCTGCGTGACTGTCTTTCGTTGCTGCGCTTTTGAAACGTGTTCTATTACAAGTGGAAAAGTTTCTTTTTCATATGGTGGTTTGATGAATTGAATTTTCTGAATTTAAGGGAGCGAACCCACAAATAAATGGATTGTAGTGCGTCATGTTCAATTTTCTCAACAAGCTGTGATGTTAACAGTGTGATGTGGTTTACTAATCAAGCCTTATTTATTTATTTTTTTCTTTTGGGTATTTTCCTCCAGAATTAATGAATACATATTTTGATTTTTCCCCCCCTTGGCATGCAATTAATCGAGAACAAGCAATTAGACCATTTTGTTTAAACAAACGATACAGTGCCCGGGGAAGTGGAAGGCTGCCTGGCATACCTGGGAACGTACATGCATGTGCGTGAAGATGAATTGATATGCAGAGAGTTGCCTCATGGTCTGGTTGTAGCACAGACAGTCTCGCTTTGGGAGGCCCCTCCCCTTGTATCTGATGAAGAAGAGGGTAGAACCAGCTGTGTAAGCCCCAGCTAAGGCCCAGAAAACCAAGCGCTGAGGCAGACAACCCTATGCACTTTAATTTAATTGAGCCGTCATTTGATACGGCCGAGGCAGGCTAGACGGCTAGTTAAATTGTAATTTTCGACAGCTTGATGAATGGAGCTGATTCCCCGCCTGGCTGCCTGGAAACAGGTTGTCTTATTTCCATCTTTCGTCGGGGACCCTGTGGCATAAGACCGACGTCAACTGTGCTTGAATTTCGAACGTCATTCGCTTGTTCTATTGTGGACCGGTTTGGATTGTGAGCTATATGAATATAGTATATATACTATATGAATATATTGAACATATACTATAAGTGTGTTTAGAGTTGTGTGAGAGGCTTGCACATGAAATAATTTACCTAAACAATGATTGTGAAATCATAGTTTAGGAACTGGACTGAGCGCGGCTCGTTTCTTTGTGATATTGCATATTTTAAGCGGTGTGGGGGGTTAGGCCTTATTTTCTCCGATAAGAGAGGAATAGATTAAACATTTTTCCATGCCGTGAGATTATATATTTAACAGGAACTTGCAGTATAGCTGGTCATAAAACGGTCTCAATTTGAAATGACTGCCTTTTTATTATGACCCAAATCGTTTTATATCTTTTCATTATTTTGATCATTTGAAATTGAAAAAGGGCCTTAAATATACATGTAATTGCTACATTCAAGTCATGCGCACACACATACACACACACACACACACACTGAAAAAAACATACACAGCTTGGATCTGTGTTTTTGTACAGTATGTTTCGCCTTGACTTGAAAGGTTTTTTTTGATGTATTTCTTTCTAATGTAACCCCCAGAAATGATGACGCCAGCTAAGAATATTGCTCCTTGGGATTTGGAAGTAATGGTAGATGAGAGAACAGCTGTTACATGTGGTAAATCAAAGAACATTAGTCTAAATATTACCATATAATAAAACTGCCACCGTTGTCATTGTACCTTTTTTTTTTTCTTTTCTTTTTTTAACCGAAAGCCTGGCAGGTGTAGCCACAAAAAAGGCCCAGTAAACCTGCAAAATCCCTCTATGCTTGATTCAAATGAGCGCGTGTAGTCAGTATAAACTCAGACAAGTGGTCAGAAGAATTGAAATACTTCTACCAATTTAAAGTTAAGCCTGTTTTCCCTTGTTTCAGAGCCCACCGCTAAAGATGGATTATTTCAGTTGATGATGCCATTCATCTGGATTCATGCTGCTCACTCTGAGGTCGATGACTTGTTTTTGGGAATTCATGCACTGCTGTGTATTAGATTTTAATGACTCGGGCAAACTGAGAGGAAATGTTACGGGATTGTAAATCAGAACTCCTCATGCATATGTTATACATTTTCTTTGCAAACATAACAGTATAATGATAAGTTCTGCGGAATTTGTCATCCAAATAATGAAAAAACAGGGAGTCAGCAAAGTTTCAATTAAAGGGTTCTACATTCTAGTACTTAGATGAAGGCATTCATTTATATTGATTTCTCAGGCCGTGACCCATATGTTCCTGTGAAAACGCATTTTCTTTTTATATGCGTTCATCTCAACTATGTGCTTTTTGTGTGATAATCCATCTTCTCGAGTGACAGTTTCAGAAGAGTTTCGAACATTTGGACCACGTCTGTTTTGTTGTAGCTTACATTTACCATCGAGCATATAGTTGCTGACAACGTACTTTCGTTTCAGATTAGGGGATCCATTAATCATGGAAAGAAATGTGATCTTTTTAGGTGGAATCATCTGCCAACGAATATAATACAATGGTGCGCTGAAATATATACGTTGAAATTGGTTGTCCTCCGTTGACTCTCCCGTTTGTCTCCGTACCAATCAACATGACATCCTGCAAGGCTTTGTCTGGCTCCAGGTTAAGGAGCTACCTCAAATGAGCTGTGCTACTATCTTTTAAGTGGTGTAGTTGCCACTGAGTTACAAGGTTAACGTCTCAACATGATCGTCAGTGTCGGTATGCCGGCTTGAGCCGGAAGGGCCATTTATTTCCTGCAGAGCAGTGCACTTACCACCTGCTGTGTCAGCTGCAGGGCGCTTCAGGTGGAGCATGCGCCGGATCAATTCAACACATGCCAGAGATTCCAAGCGCATAACTGACTGGAGGTGTTGAAATCTATAGTAGTAGTATCCAAGGATATTTGGTTGTTCTATGCTAAGTAGTATGCGCTGCTAAATTTTGCTTAATTGCAGCCATCCCGGCTCCTTAACTTTGAATGCACTGTAAATGTTTATTGTCTCATAAGTATGGCCCCCCCAAGTGATTTCACTGGTCGTGCACGGACTAATGCATAGTCTGAGGCAGCAGTAGCAGCAGATTGACCAGAGTTGGTGGGAATATTGACTGAGCGAAGACACCACACCACTGGGTAATCACGACTTGAGGTGTTTGTTGTCAAGGTTTAACGCCAATTGTCCGTTTCTGTTTAAAGAAAAGGTTGTAGGTGATTCTTGACTCTGCATAACTCATACTGTTCTCTGTGCTGAACAGCAAAAGATGTGCAGAATCACCATGCCCTTGACCTTCAAAACCAATTACCGCCCCAGAATCCTCCCTGCCTCTGCTGCCACTGTTCCGCATTGGAGCCCTTTTTAATAGCCGTAGGTAAATAATTACAGAGAAGAAACGCAACTTTACATGGTGTGCATTTTAGCTGGTTAAATGCATCATTACATGTCAGTAGTTTGAACTTGCCACAGCATTTTTTATGCCTGGAGTGAGATGGTGACCAGATTAGTTCAATTTCCCCCTACTGCCAAAGCATGTGTGATATCAATTTAAGGAGTATAGAACACTTTACAAACACACTGCACCCAAATTGACTATTGGATTTCGGCCTCAGCGTGCAGTTTCTGTCAGCTTCAACATGCTTTTTCGCTTTCATGTGACATAATAAACGAGAGGGTAAGTCTTGCACACTTTCAGGTTCCCCAACGTAATGGACTCAATGGCGTACTTGTTATTCTTTAAGGCAGTTATTTATGCACTATTCGCTATCCCACCTATGAACTTGGAGTCACTTATTGAGGTGGAGGTCAGTTGGCAGAAGCATGTGCATTACTGCAAACGTCAGGTCCCAATAACACAAGGGTGTAGGGTTCGTTTGAGTGAGAACGGGGGAATAACACGACGTAACTCAAGATTTGAACCCAGGAAATACACAGTCCCAGAAGAGGTGAGGCACTCTAGCTTGTGAATGTCACACCCGTAAATCTACATCTTTCCAGCCCCAAAACTAGCTGTAGGATAGGACTATGCTGCGGAGTTGAATGCAGTGATATAGTTGTTATAGCAAGTCACTGCTGAGGTAGATATTAAGGAACAAGTAACCCTTTGGCTTTTCATCGTGAAATCAAGATCCCCTGAAACCCATCCCATCCCTTTTTTTACACTTTCTGCGCCCGTGTTGTGTTGGGCTGGTGGTGGCATGACGCTCCCTCTGAGAGGTGGTGCCTGAGGCTGGGCGCGGTGCTGACACAGGTCAGAGCTGCAGCGTTTTAGGTTGCAAACTTTCTGCATTGGACATAACATTCAGCAGGCTTTGCTGAATGCATTCATTTTGAAGTAGCCTGCGTACATTCATTCATTATATTTGTTGAGCTGGATGGAGATCAGTGCTCCAATATTTGACAGGTTTTGGGGTTTGTTTTTATTTGTGGTTACGTACTGGCTTGTAAGACTTGCACACTGAGGGGGCAAAGATGGGTTGCAAGTGCAAAGGGGGGCAACGCTCGATGGCTTACGAGAGAATAAAAATGTATTCGCACTCCATTTCTTCATAGTTTGCTGACACTCCCATTCTGGGTAGAGTGCTCCCCTCAGGCCTGTTCTCGGATTAGCGTGCTGCGGCCAAAGTCAACACGGCTGGAAGCGGAGAAACGGCTTCCCTCATTTGCACCAAGACGGCTAATACCTCGCTAGATCTGGTGTCAGTCTGAGAATATTTTTATTCTTTTGGTGTTGAACGAAGTTAAGTCAAAAAAAAATGTTGTGCTGGAAGAGGTGCCTTAAGAGATGATGAGAAGGAAAAGCTCTAGGAAAAAAAAGTCAAGACAAATTTTCGTTTGTATGATGGCTCACAACATTTAAAGACAAATATATCCATTGAGCAAACCTTCCAACTGAGGCCAACTGGACAATGTACAGTGTTTGTATGTGCTCATAAGATGTCATCCATGTGATTGTGTTCCTGTACAATTGACCCCTCTGGTTGTCACACATGGATAAAGCCCTCTGCAGGAAACTTGTAATGGCATTTAGAGTTTTACGTCCACATTACAGAGGCCACAACGGAAGGGTAATAGGTTTTAAATGAGGCAAATTCCTTGTATTAAAGGTTACGCAAAAGTCACCGAAAACATCATAAAGGCACTGCTTGCCATCCCTTGATGTCAAAATTGGGTCAGTGTTCAAGGCCCTTTCCAACCCACCGGCGCTTAATTGCCATGTGCTGAAGAATTTCCCACGTGCCCACAAACCAGTCGAGTCTGGTGCGGCCTAATAATTGTTCGCTCAAATCGCCTCTTTGTGTTGCTGTCTACACTCAGACCGCCAGGATTTTTTTTTTTTTTCTTCCCCCTGCTGCACTCTTAAAATGAGATCTCCCCATGCTTTCTATGATGGCTCAGAAGTGGACATTGCAAAAATATTCCCTAATTGACGGGGGTTATCTACCCAAACGGCCACTGCATAAATGTCCCGTCTAGCTGTTTGATTGCTAGCAGGAGCAAAGCGGCCTTTTACAAGCAATCTCTGACTCATAGGGATTTATCCCTTCCTCCACCAACAGGGCCCCTCCTCTGCTCCGTCCAATCGCCTCTTTATCCTGCTCAAAGGCGCTCTGCAGTCAATGAGAGGAGCATGGGGAGGCAAGCCGTTTAGGGCCTAGAGCTATTTACTTGATTTATCGACTGGGTGAGACAAAAAAGTGACCAAAATTAAGCAGCATTGACAAACAAAAACAGATTGGCGGTGGAAAGAACTCTTGGTTTTTAAGTGGTGCAGCCTCTGCGTGCCCTGCTATTATGGATCCCTCATGAGAGGGTTCAGGTCACTGGATCCCTCATCAAACAGCCCTTGGAAACAGGAGTTATTCAGATTTTTAAGAAAAAAAGGGAAACAAACAAGGTTTATAGCATGCTGTGTCAGGAAAATAGTTTACTGTGATGCTCCAGGATGATAAATTATTTAAATGTCTTTGGAGGCCACAATAAATGGTCGATGAAAACGGCGTTCCTTTTGAGAGTTTTGCCGTCTCTGTATAGCAGGCTGTGATTATGGTAAATGGTACACAGTTTAATCAGCTGTGACAAAATGTCATGGCCCCGAAAATCGCAAATTTGTCAGCGCGTTTTCTCGCCAGTGAGCGCGGTGTATCCGTGTGGCTTGTAACGTTTGGTATTGTCTAGCTAGCTGTGATTCTACCTGCACTAGCTCCATCCATCAGAAGCTTCTGAAACTCTAAACTTCCGCCGGAGATGAAGCGGGTCACGTTTTTGCTCAATATTGATGTCTTAAAATATTGAATACGTCAGCCAGGTCTGGTAGCTTGTTTGGAACGTTGCGTGCGTATTGAAATTCAAGCTCATTTCAGACGGACTGCTGGCACGGCTCCTAGTTCTCACCAAGAAAGCAGCCCCTGTCAGACTCCCCAAAACCCGGCACCGGAGACGAAACAGAGAAGTGTGTGTGTGTGTGTGTGTGCACGTGTGTCTATTTGCCGTGTGTGCACCCGTGATGCGTCATAGTGACATTTCCAAACCGGTGGCGGTGAAAGTAAGGCCGCTAACCTCAGCAGGTGTGGGGGGGGGGGGGGGGCGGGGGGGCTACTGCCCTGGGAGCAAGGGAGGTCTGCATCCCTTCAACCCCGGGCCACGCGGTCAGATGATCCAGGAGAAGTCAATATTTGCAGTCGGTATCAAAGCCGTTCCTGTTTTTGTGTCAAAAACCTGGCTGAACAGAAGCGAGCTTGTGTTTGGATGTTTAACCCGCGTAATGTTATGTGGAATTAGCCTAAACCTTCTTTTAGGATGTAGTGGGTGATATTTTGTCCTGTGTGTCTGGCATTATGTTGATGTTAGACGCACTCACTTCTTAGTAGTTCCGAGTCCGTTATTTACAATGAATGAATACCAAAACCTCCAAGTGAAATGCAGACACCAAACCTGTCAATAATATTGCTTTTATTCATTTAAAAATCTGTGTCTAAACTTACAATTTGTGTTCTTCTTTGGCCACAGTGGAACCCCAGAAATAAAGCCCCACAACCCCAGAGGCATTTTCCAATATTTCTACGGCTTTACTTTCAGTTTATTCTTCTTTGTATGTAATTTTGTTCAGGAATCTTCAACCAATACCAATTTTTCAGTCTACGCTTATATTTCAAAGGCAATGCTTTGTTCGTAGCATCTCTTCTCTTCGGCCATTTACTTTTTGTAAACCGAGCGCACATTTTAAATTCAAGGCATTCACAGGAGACCAGACTGCACTGGTGTCTGGGTTCGTCCCTCCCTGTCTCTTAAAAGTGTGTGGAAAAACACTTATACACTTTTGCTTTGATATGCAATGTGTGCAGAGGGGTTCCATCAGAGCCTCTCTCATGTGGTCGGCTGCTCGTGCCCGACTGCTCATTGAAATCATCCTCTCACGGCACTCCAAGACGAGACTGTGTCTTGACTCCATCGCAGTGAATGTTTCTCGAGTTTACGAACACTCAGGTGGCGTGAAGATGGTTCTGTAAATGTACTAAAGAAGGCACAGACTGGTAAGAAAGGATTGCACTTCAGGGATGAAGGATTACTCTTCAGGGATAAAAGATTAGAGTATGTTGGAAAATGTAGCACTTCCTAAAGTAAACGGGCCCTCAAAGGCCGCTATAGAACCTACACATCTGTGAACAAACAACGTGTAGCAGGCTAACACAGCGTGGTCAAGATTAATATTCACGCAACATTGGTTTTCACACACCTTCATGCATGTCAGCCACACTTGGTAGTAAACAAGCCAAGCAGGGCACCACTCGCCTCCGCTGCAAGCTTTTTAAAAAAACATTTTTTTAAGTGTCCTTTTATAGCCTCCTTCCTTCCTCCTCACACTCCAGTCTTGCCGGCACACTGGGGAGTAAGGAAGTCAGCATGCTTCATTAAGAGAATGCCGCGCACCGCGCATGTCAATGAACACAACAGACGCTCTGTTCAGGACAGAAATGACACTTAAGAAATAATAGGGAGCCAGAGGCTTCCTTTAAGAACTGGCTGATGGTTACGAGGCCTGCAGCTGTGGTTCACATATTTTCATTTTATGTTAGCCAATTTCTTTTCATGGAGCTCCTTCACTATGGCTTTAATACGGAGGCATTGAATTCTACTGCATGCGTAGGTGTTCCGTTATTTGGACGCCTTTATGTGGTCGGTATTCAAACTTGAACACTTTTAATCCATTTTCATTCGGCGTCTAACTTCCTGATATCGTCCAGATAAGGTTTATTAGGCACTTCAAGGGATGAGCAAGTTTTTGTAAATTTCTTTTATAGGCATGCAGTTAATTTAAGTATTCAATTCAAATTTTGGCCTCTTGTAATATTTGAAGAAGAATATAAGATCTGCCCAAACCTGAGTAGTCATCAAATTGAGGATTAGCTGGGCATTTGTCCAAGGTTATGTATAAGGTTGCCAAGATGGAGGATTAACACCTATTGCTTAAAGTTAGGTGGTGGCGGGGATAGACGTCCACTAAGCTGACACAAGCCCACAGCTCGTACTTGGTATATAGTCTTGAGGTAAAACGCTGTCTTTAAAACCAGATGCATATGGATACTATAATTATTTGAGCTCTGGTGTGCATGGACTCAAGTTGTTCATGTAAACCGGAGCGGGACTGACAATGTTTTTTATTAATTACAGAACGTTAAGCTAACACAATGTTATTTGTATAAAACAACATTTTAACAAATGGAATATGGGATTAATATATGCAGTATTATAATTCACTGAAAAAAAAACTTATATAAACACATATAATCCTACACTCACACATTGTATCCATGTCTGATAGAGTTATTCTGTCAAAACACTGGGTGAAAGAGTTAAATCATGGATGAGACTGAATGAATCCCCCACAGACAGGTGCATGTCTGCGGCGCTTCCAGGGTGGCTGCGGTTGGGGGGGGGGGATTAGAGAAGGTGAGCGTGTTGGAACTCTGCCGCAAGGCTCGAACCGGCTGCTGCTGCTCAGCCAGCACAGCGCCAACGAAACCGAAAACAGATGACGAGGAGACGGGGGAGCACAGAAGGCTGGCTCGTGTGGTCCTTCTGTTCTTTGTCTGTTTTTCACCCTCTGGGGGTGTTAAAAGGATATCTCTACCATATTCTGCATAATGCGGCCTGCGCCGTGGCATGGCGTGGTTCCTGCATTTGTTCTGCTTTGCTAGAGTTAGCGTGTCATCAGTCACTCCCTAGACGCGCTGTAAAATCCAATAATGACTCATCGCCTACTCGTGTCAAAACGTGGTCAAATCACCCCTCTGCTCGGCTGCATTATCACCCTTTGTTAGCACTTTTTATTTGTGTCCATGGGAAGCCAGAGGTTGAATTTTACATAACACCTTGGAGAATTAAATCCTCCGTCTATTCTGTGTAGATATTCTAGTTCAATCATACCTGTGCTCGCTCATGATATCATGTAGCGGTCAGTATCAAAGTGGCTTTGGCAAATCCTGACAACTTCAATTAGGACTTCTGTGCCACTTCAACTTTTGCACTGACTAAACCGGTTCCTGCTCTAATCTTGCTGGATCCTATTATGTTGTACGCTAAGGATTTTTTCTCAAATGATTTCATATAATGCTGATTTTTTTTGTTTTTTTTGTTACTGCCCTAAAGCCATGAGCCTGATCTCCATATCCTTGGAGGTTCTATTCCACTTGCTACAGGATACTTTCCAGGTGTTTTCTTTCACCATCCTTAAACAGCATGGAGAGATTAATACCCAGGTTTGTGCAAGTGCCTTTATGCGTTTTGGCAGGTATTGTGGATTTGGACACAAAAGAGAGTACTGCTCCAAGATAGTTTAAAAATGAAAATAGAAAAAATATTTTTCATGCTCAAGTAGGCCTGACAAATGACTTCAAAGCGAGGTGAGAGTACCATACATGGTCCCGTGGGTGCTTTAAACTGTGTTTATTGGTATCAATTTGAAAAGCCATCACTGCACATTTACCATGTATAATTAGCAAAGTGTCCCGGATTTTTAATTGCTGCCGCTGTTTGAAATTTTGGACCAGTGCAACAACGAATCCGGGCCAATGGCTGAGCTCCAGGTTGCACGGGCCGTGGGTCACCAGACACTTGTATACAGCACAGCGCCGTCACGTTGGCCACTCCGCTCCGACAATGTTTTCAGAAGTCTGGACGTCTACATGGTTGAGTGGGCGGGCAGACAGGCAGCACAGTGCTGCCGGGCACAGGCAGGGCTCAAAGATAGACAGCCGAGCCACGGCTGACTCCCACAGCTCGTCTATCAATTGCCACATTTCCAAAACAGTCCAAAGGCTCTTTGGAGATGTCACACATGCTGCGCGCTGACGTCACAGCAAACAAACGGGAGGGGAAGTGGGGAAATGGCAACCCACTTGTTTATGGTCTGGTGCCCTCAGCGTGGACAAGGCCTTTGACCTTAGAGAGCTCGCGTCAGAACTGTGAGGCAGGCAGCAGAAAAAACACTTGAGACTAAAATAGTAACCGTGGGGAGAAACATGAGATTTGCCCCCAGCTGTTGCAATGCTTAAGTCCCAAAGACGTGGTGCTGAAAGAAATCGTCCAATACTATATGTGGTATCTTCATTCTAAAATACTATGTACCCGCTGCCTGCGCAGTTTACAGCGTAAAACAGAAAGTTCTACATTTCCTCTCATCCTGACACACGAATGGGTCAAAGTTACTGGAAGGAGCCCACACATTAAGTTTTGGGGAAGAGACGTATTTAGCTACAATCTGATCTTCACATTGGAATAAACATCTCGGTCAACTACACACACACACACACACACACACCAAAGGGTCACACCAGGTAATTTCAATAAACACCAATGTCAAATTTGTACCTTTACAATAAACTGACTGTCTCTACGTACAATTGTTCTGGCTTGCACATGCAATATATAGTTCCTCTAAACTGCCTTAAATAAGCAAACTACTACAAAATGCCAGTGTTTCTGTCTCCATCAAGAATTGCCAAGAGACATAAGTGTCATAGGTTATGTAGAAGATTTAATGTTATTTAGTTTTTTTGTCCAAAACCAAAATAGAGCGCTTGCCTTCGTCGAGCATATTTCTTTTACGCATGTGGTACAAACCTTGGCTTCCAATAGTGCAGGGGCACGGATTCTCTCCCTCCATCCTCTTTTCCCTTTCTTAAGTTACAAGCTCTCTCTGCCAAAACAAACTCTTTCACCATTGATGGATTGATGGGTGCCAACGGTTGCCGCTTCTTCTGGGAAACATCTCCTTGAAAAAAAGGCTTGGGTTGAAATGTTTACAATGTGGGAGCTATTAGAAACCGTCAGGGAGAAACAACCCAGCGTGTCGTAATCAATACTTCTTTGTTTGTCAAAACCCACACAGTAAGACGTTTTCCCCTTCCCTACTGCATGGCCCATGTTAGATTTCGCAGCGAGGCGGCTGTTTGTGTATCTGATGTAGTCAATTGTAATACTAGACTTTTAAGAACATGTAAATGGGCTTACTCATGGTGTCTAGCTTAGTGCTAAGAACAAGTATGTACTAATCAGGTTCTTGTTACTAGCACCAGGCCAACCGGAAAGAGAGTAACTCATCAAAGCTGCACGGCCACTATAATTCCTTTGCTTTCCCCCCGAGGTCAACTTTGTGCAAATCTATCTTCTGCAGTGTATGCCAGCAGGGAATATTGGTGATAATGGGGATATCAATGAAAAAAACGTGTGCATTGGTATGCCGAGTCAAGCAGGGGTATTTCTGTATCCATCTGCAACAGCTGTTCAATGTGTACAACATGCTCATTTCCGTGTGGTAAATGTGTCATGTGGTAAAGACCCACAACATCCAGGATACTGAGCCACTCAGCAACACCTGCTATTGGATTGTTAGGATCAACACACAGGCCAGCAGCTGATCACCCCTTTTGCTCAACTCCCCAATGCATCTGAATGATTGATGAGTTGAACACATGCAGAGTAATTGTTTATCTCGAGCATCGTCTCACACCTCTTTGAAACTAGTCGCTCATGTACCTTTGTAGTATTTAGCCTAAAGCTCGCTCTCAACTGCACACAGTCCGGCAGGCATCCCCGGCGAAAAGCAGCACGCACCTGTTCCCACATTGGCTCCGGCCAAAGTCCACAACAACTGGGCTCAAAGCCGCAATGATTGGGACTGAAATAAAATTATTTAGCCAAGGGAGTCCCCACAATCTTCCCAACCAAACTACTGGGGGGACCCCAGTTTCATGGAAAAGTACAGATACACCTGCTGACTTTAAAGCAGGCAGATGGATTACATTTAATGAGGGTATTCATTTTGTTACCCGGCTAGTTAGAGCAGTGCAATTACTCAGAACATGATTTTATTAATTTGTTTATTGGCTCTGAATAAAATTATTGTGACAAGGTCAAAAAAGACTTCTGTCTATAACTAAACTTTTGGTTGTCAAACACTACGTGTGTGTGTGTGTGTGTGTGTGTGTGTGTGTGTTCAGACATGACAGGACATGTTGGTGTCTGCCAACTACTTGCAGACAGCTGTGAGCGTGAGAGCCATAACAGTAGCTGCATAACTTTCCTTTTTTAGACATCCTAGAATCTTATCGAGTATGAATTACAGCCCAATATTTTGTGGCAATTTACACGATCAGTGTGTAATCCAAGTCTAGCTGTGATCGGATCAGCTGTTCTGACAAGTATGTAAAAAAAAGTGTTCAGTTAATTGCAGTAAGATGCTAAACAGCAAAATAGTTTATTTGTGTGATTCACCTTTTGGAACAGTGCAACAGAATAATGTGAATGGCACCCGCTACATCTACAAAACACATGTATTATTTAAACTCTGCTTTCACAATGTGTCAATTTCACAGTAATCTTCATTTGACAATATAACTATTCCCCCAATATGGTCACCCCACAGTATGATTTTCCCACAGGTGTGTACCTATGCCAAAGCCATTTTTTAAATTTTAGATGCATTTAAAAGTCTCACTTGTCGCAGCAGCAGTCAGTTACAAAACACAGCAAACAAATAATGTGCTCAAATAATTAGGTTTGAATTGTGCACTACTGCCAAATCAATCTCCGGGCAGTTTATGGTTGCTTGCCGCTCCCGACAGTTGGTTGGCAGATTTGGTTTGAAAAGGGCCAATCATATGTGTTAAATTAGAAAAAGGTCAAAAGCTTATCTCCAACTTTGCTCCAAATGAATGTCCAGTAAATCAACAATGCAGGAGGACGCTGTCAACTATGAACCAGAGAAACACACATTTCTATTCCGGTACATCTAGCAAATATCCTACCATGAAATCCCCGCGCCGAGCATGCCATGTAATGCAAATATTGATATTCGGTTTTGCATTTTTCTTTTGGGAGCTCTAAGTAGAATGTAAACAAGGTCAGATCAAACTGGCCAGTTAGTTAATAAACACAGTCGCAGCCTTTCGTCATCATGACATTAGATCGACGCCAATGGGATTAGTCAGCCCTGTCTGCAAACAGGGAATGGACAAAGCTACGCTCTGACTCTTGAACCAGCTTGGTGTTGTGCTTGGATTTGAAGTTGTATTCCGAAAGCTACTCGAGAGAAAGTGCCTGCTGTATATAACTACTTTGCACCCTGGAATACCTCCACCCTCTTCTCAAAACACTACCTCATTCTGTACCTTGCTGCCAGCCAGTACGTGCAGCCTGTTGGCTTCTTTATTTTATCAAATGCATCAGCCCAAACACAAATAATTATCTTTAACACTTGATTTCAGATACCTGAAAGACTAGGTCCACTTGTTGGAAATCACACAATAAAGCAGTGCTTGTAGCAGTGTTGCAGACAGCGCTGGTCAAGATCTGCACTCTGAGTGCGCCTCTCTAGTCGAGTCTGCATTTAACTTATGTTGTTGTATGGCTCAAAGCTCAATCTTCATCATCCAAGATCAATGTTCACCATAACTTGTCCACTCTTACTGCAATGTCTGGGTGCTTTCCTAGCCAAGAGACAAAATCAATTCTTCGGAGAAATGTAGTTCACACTTACGTATTATCTCATTAGGAAGCCAAGCCTTTTTAGTGCTATTAGTTCCTGATCATATCAAGTTCCTAATGAACACGTTATCTGTAAACACCTATGCAAGGCCAGAGCTGGTCTTTTCTACTATAAAGAGAAATGCATTCTAGTATAACATTTTTCATGAAGTAGGCTACTGCATGCGGTTTTTGTGTGGCATTTTAGAGCTTAGAGACTTAATGGTGGTAAGGTCGGGCACCAGGCTGAAAGGTTAGATATAGTGCCCCAGGGACAGCGCCGGGTAAGAAGTTGGCGTCCATCAGATAGGGCTCGGGTTACTTCCAGCTGCCCACCCAGATTCTCTGGCAGGTTGAAGTGTCCAAAACCAAATTCCTGCCAACAGTGAGACCAAGCCCTGAGGAGAGTATTGTGTCTCAGGCACAAGCTGATGTTCAGCTGCTGCAAAAGCCTTTAAGCGGGGAGGGGGGGGGAGGCTGAGCATTCATTCAGTACTATGCCTAGTTTAGGAAATCCACTAATCAAAGGTGCAGGAAAATGTTTTGTATGCAAAATCAAGTATAAACCATGAAGCAGAGTGATTTGTACAATGTGTTTTCTTCTGTTGGTCCTCTAAGAGGTGCTCGCTGCATTAGATCTGTATCCAACACTCCAGGTGCTCCAACAAACATGTGTGAATCGCTTTATTGAACACAGATCCTGGATATGTGAAAACTAATAACTTTGGAAATAAACTCGGTGTATCAAGAAGTAAACCATTTCTGATTTCAGACTTCCAGCATAAGCTTTCCATTAGTTTGTAGTTAATATGGCTTGAAATTAAACATCACAACTGCAAGTGAACTCTTTTCCCCTTTGATGGTCTTTTGCCTTTCTCCACTTTCATGGCCTTCCCATCCTCTAATGGGAGTTACTTGAAAACCCCTGCATGTTCTCTGTCCCATACCACAATCATTTGAATCGAGTTCACTGAGCTAATTCTGAGCTAGTCAATGGCCTAATGATGGCCCACATGTTGGGCATTGCTCGTTTAGTATTTTTAGCATCATAGCAACGAGTTGGGGCTCAGTGTCCACTGGGGGTGTGTGTTGGGTGGACTTTGGAAGCACCCATGCCCGTTCAATGAAAGGCCAACATTGTCAGCATCCCAAAGATCCCTTTTGTGTGTGGATGTGTTTGATGAGGACCTTGTCGTCTTCATGAGACAGCATGTTTGTTCACTCACGATGGGTGGTCTTTGAGGTCCGCTCCCTTCAAATGGAAGTTTGCTCCAGTGCCAAAACCGTCATTTTACAGTATCTCAGTATATTTGTTTCATCCATGCTACTGGCATCGATCCATGGATAGCAATGAACTGTTGGTTTGGTTAAGGTGTGATAAAATGTTCTTTGTAAACTTAGATTTTTTTTTGTTTGTTTACCAAACGACTTGAAATTATTCATCACAGGTTGTACACACATTCATGGTCACCAGAAGATGAATCCAAATGGCTTTAATGATCCCCTGATCTTTCCTCTAGCTCCATCTTTATGTCAACATTTTAGTTTTTCCAGAGCTTTGGTTTACAAATGATGATCTAAGATTCCCATCCGCCTTGGCACTACTAATATGTTCTTGTCATAACCGTGCAATAGTGATTTCTGATTGACATTTTTTCCCGCCTTTTTGCCGCCTAAGAAGAGGTGGTTGTACTGGAATCCCGAGAAAGCTAAATTTAAAATGGGGGGATTAAATTGCTATCGAGGCGTACTGTCAGATAGAAAGAGGAGCTGGCCCTTAAAGAGGCGTCACAGCCAACAGTCTGTCTCAAATCCTGTCATGTGGAGATGCTGCTGAGAGGGAACAAGTATCCACAGTGGACTTGGGGGTCTGCTGGAATCACTCGAAACTTTGGTGGAGTTATTTGCGTCTTCCCTGATCCACTTTATTAGCAGCTCGTGGTGTCAAGTGTTGTTAATGTGTGTGTATACGTGGCCGTGAGGGGAGGATTGGAGAGGGAAGTTGAGATTTGGTGAGATGTGTTTGCAGGGGAGGTTGGTCGTCGGGGAGCAGCTGGTTACTCCACTCTCCCAGATAGGAGTCCGGACATTCATTACCAGAGGGAGCAAAGACAACAGGGTGTATATGTCTGCCCTCATTGTCACTACACTTATGTTGACCCGTGGTTCTCAAAGGAGGCCGATTTTAAACGTGTAGATTGGCATTACAACATTTCTTGTTGGCACGAAGGCTGCCCAAAGAGGGGCCTGTTGGCCAAAGTTTTTGTTGGCACTCCAACAAGTTTCTGTAATATACTGTATAATATAGTTTTCTTTATTTCCTCAGAGTTTAAATTAATTTAACAATATCTGAGGTGTGTTTTGATTTCCCTGGGCATATTGAGAAGCATTTCGGAGAGTAAGGAATGGAAAATCCAGAGGAGAGGAAAATATTCATACTTTTGCAATTCAACATCAGCGGGGAGTTGAGTTTTAGGCCAGTGGCTTTATTGAAATTTTGACTTTTTTCCTTCTCTTTTTTATGACAAATTGTTATTTGACCTATTGCTGACTGGCTTACGATGCAGGAGCCAGTATAGCATGAGAATAGGGTAACTTTGAAAGTGGACCCTAGTTTGACCTGCCTGCATCCACTGGAGAGCAGGACGGGACTTGAAATGGACGGGCAGGCTCATTAATCCCCATGATCAGCGAAAGTCTTCCCATCTGTTCATTAAAGGGTCGCTGTGATTAATAGTGAGGAAATGAGCCTGTTTGACTGAGTACAACAAAATCGCCCCTATCGACACAGGGCAGCTAAGAAGGCCTTTAAATAGTTTGTCTTGTGTCACGCGGTAAGTGAAGCAATCAATGGAAGAGCTACATTGCTGAAATCTTCCCGAATTAAACTTTGTTTCCTCTTTTCAGGACATTTCCTAAAGAGCGCGTGATTCAGAATGTCAGTACAATATCTTAATGTTGATGATTTGATTTCATACGTATTGTGTCATTTGGGCTAATGCACGTTAGTAAGTGTGGGGCTCAAGATCTTACTGGATTTTGCAAGGTTCTAAAAGTGCCGTGGCCCCAAAATCCCTTCACTTGGTTCAATGAGAAAAAATGAGGAACAGGGTCCTTTTGAAAATAAGAATGACTACTACAACTTTGCGCCATCAAGCCTCAGGCCAAGTGGCAAGACTGGCAAGGTTTACAATTTCAGACTCTTCTGAGATGTCCGCATTAAGCCTTTACTGCGAGTTTATGACTACATGGCCTGTTCATAAGCACAGACACATTTCTTCTTCAGACCACAACCATTACCTTGTATTTTTGAGGCCCTTTTGTTGCCCAAACCGCTGCTCATATGGGGTTCAGGGGCTGATCACAGCATGTTTGAAATCTGTCACTGGAGCAGTTGTTTTAGAAGATCCTTTGTCTTCTCAAAAATGCCCCACCTTGCAAAAAAAAAAAAATGCATAAAATCAACGCAGTGCCTTGTCTTGTGCTAATCACCTTGCTCTGGAGAGCCCCGACTCACAGGACAGGGCCATTACTCACGAATGTCCAAACTGAGCCCAGGTCACACACGTGTTAACTGAGCACGACACTCGGCCCGGCATCAGGATACCAGAGCTCCTGATCTTTTTCATCACTGTCACTGCCGACACTAACGGCTATCCGTCCTCAGGAGAACCGCCCTGAGTGATTTATGGCCAAGTGATTCTGTTACTGTGACTATGTTTGCAGCATGTATTTACTCTTCAAGTGCTGTTGCTGGATCTACATCAGAGGGTAGAGTTTTTGGAATAGATCAGGGAAGATGCTTCAGAGGCTGAGTCAGCAAGTATTCACACCTGTTATTTAGTACCATATTAAATTATTAATCCCCTGTACCATCGTTATACAACATACCAAAATAAATCCTTGCACAATTTGTTGATCCTGTCGCCAAAGGACAAATACCAATACAGATAGAAAGATTCGTGTTAGACATTAATTATGATTTCCAAAGATCCTCTTAATCCTCTGTTTCATCAAGCTATTTTTAAGAAATGATCAAGATATAATTGCAAAGAGCCTGTATCTTTTTAAAGTATTCTTTTTACTGGTGTGTCCGTTTGCTTTTCCCTTCTGACATACAGCGGACAGATGGTGAGAGGGAGTAGAGATGACAGTCGAGGTTCCCATGTGCCAACCCAGACGTTATTATGCCATTGACAGACAAGGGGATGTGCTATATTTTATAGCGAGGTGTCAACTCAGAACCAACAGCTGCCCCGCCCCTTCAGTTTAGTGTGTGTTGTGAACACACGTCCAGAGCGCAGACAGCTCTAACCATATATCTGTGAATGACAGAAGGTTGTTATCACCAAAACAGAGCAGTCCTTCACACGTTTCACCTGTGGTAGATGTCAAGTCCGCTCATTTATCCATGGCTATCTTTTTACCCCTTTAATGGGTCACTTCATAGGGCTAAGAACACATTTATTTTTGACCAACAGAAGTGGTAAGAACCATTCTGCTGTCCATTTTGGTCATTTGATGTGCAAAAATATCCATATATTTACTAGTAAGCTTCTCAAGTGTCATTGTGTTTTTTTTATTTTAGCTCATTTACTTTTTCTGCATCGGATGACTTTAAAATGTGGTTCTCAACTTTTTTGAACTATCCATGTATAGTGCCATCACAACATGAAATAATTTGCAATCCTTCCATCAATTTCCTCTATCTAGTTTTCACTATGTATTGAAAAGCACAGAATCACTGCATTTCATCTGCAAGTTAGAAACTACTTGGCAAGAAATGGCTTGTGCTGGATGGCAAGATGCTGATCTTCTTTACAATGCTTGAAAGGATATGACCTCATGGTATACGTTTCCACCAGTTTTCTTAATGTGATCTTTAGCATTTTACTTCAATTTATATATTTTGGGCTATATGCTTGTTGTGCCTTTTAGCTGGTGTTCATAAGAGTGATGATTCTAAAATGTGTTCAGCACAACGACGAGAAGCAGTGGGACAGCTTGTCTTTGTTATAGATGTCTTAGACCAGCTAAACACGGCTGCAGGCACACAATTTAGACATTACTTTGGACAGGCGTAGTTGTGAATGTGGTACAATTGTCTATCTTAACATCTGGCTGACATGAAGAGAAATTAACTTCGTTTCGAGTCTGTTTTCCGGCATTTCAGTTTTGGTCACCACCATCTCTCTCGCCAACTTTTTACCAAATATCTGCCGCTCTAGCCGCTAACTGCTCTCCCATATCGACGTCTGTCTCCTATGTGCCAGGCAGTTAGTGGATGATGGGTTCCTTGCAGAAAGTGGTTTGAACTGAGATCTATGATTTATTGATGGAGGGAACTAAACATTTTCTATGAGTTCATCGCATTACACATGCAGTAAAATGAAATCCCAAAATTAGAATAATACTAAAACATTGCGGCAAAGCGTTTCAAGTTATGACATTTTGTATAATTTATCACTGAAATACCCAATTAAGGTAGAATATTTCTAAGACTGAAGTTCAGGGAAGAGAACCATAACTAATACTTGCATAATGTTAAAAATATTTAGATCGAATGCGCTGATGAAACGGTAATAACCACTCAGTGTGACCATACACTCAGTTCTCTTTGACATGCACTTATTTCTGCTGAAGGCCGCTACGCATCATTGCCATTGGTTTACACGCAGTTTCACTTCCAGAAACATATTTTTACTTCCTGCCTTGCTACTCATTACTCGTCCTGCATGCGCCTCCCAAGGTTTTCTGCATCCCCCGAGATGCATGGGGCCTTTGTCTGCATCGTGCACATGAAACAAAAGAATCCTTTCTCTTACGCTCACACATTGGAGCAATCTGAAAGACAGCTGTTCCCCTCCCGGGTGTACAAACGCTCCGACTTGATTCCCCCCCCTCTTCTATATCATCCACTCGGCTTGCCGCTGATTTGTGAAAGTATGAAAAGGAAATGGAAAGGCCCACCAAAGTGATACAGAAAAGAGACATGTGTAACCAAGCCACTCCCCCCTGTTTGCCCTGGCCTGAGCCCCCCTACCCCCCGCCCTCCTGAATTCAGATAGCTGGGATTCTGGAGCAGTGGTGCTTTCTGCCACAGAAGAGGCACTCTTGTCACAAGGTCAGCGACTGATCAGGTCCGACGACTTTTCAGCACCGACTCAAAATAGTACACTGTAGCTGCAGCGTTTTGGTTTGTGCTTAAAGGCTCCAATTACTGGCTCCTGCAACAAAGCACGATGAAAGTCTTCTCCGTGTGGAGAGCTGGTGGCTCATGCATGAGACACAGGCAAACTAAGGCCTGTTACAACCTGGTCCAAGGAAGGGCACCGCTTGAATGCTGAAAATTGTTGTAATTACCATGAGAGAGAGAGTAGTGGGTTTAACTTTTGGGACTTAACTGAACTGTGGAGGAAATTATTTTCATGTTTAATTCAAAACATGAACGTGTTGATGTCCTTTTGGGATGTTTGCATGTTCACGATCTCCATGGTACTGGAATAGAAGGAAGAATTCAAGCATCTTCTAAGATATGTCAGCCTATTGCCTTAATCTTTAATCTCAACACGGTGCATTGAGATGCAGGACTCTTGCGAAAGGACTGTCATACAGTATTAATGATGCTCTTAAACTGCAGCTCTGTATTACATTTCATGTGTAATCAGTGTTTTCTGCATTAGAAAACAGAATTCCCAGATATCATGTCCTTAACCAGGATAAATCAGGTCAAAATCGAGCTTGGACCTGGCAGCTCTCCAAAAACCAGCTCAAAACTAAACGGAGATGAGTGGAAAGCTACTTGCACCCTGGAGCTTGGAAAAACCACCGGCCTCCTTCCCAAATTCAGAGCGGGGCAGTCTTAAACGTGAGAAAATATTAGCAATCCAAACATTGGATTTATGGTACTTCTTAACGGCATCTGGCACAGTTGAACTTTATATGAAACGTGTAAACACTTACGCAAAGCTGAAGTACCTCTGCAGTTAGTTGTTTTTTGCTAAATTGAAAAGTGTGTGGGTTGTATCTGCCTACCAAAAGCATAAACCATCTGATCCCAACCCATAAATCCAAACACTGGGTTGCAAAAAGGGTGAAATTTGATCCATTTTTGTTTAAAAAATGAATTGAAAAGACATACCTTTATGTCTTTATTGACTGTAAAAAAAACTTGTTTCACAAATGAGGTCTCGGATCCTTTTTCAAACCACTATTCAATGTTAAACATGAGTCACAAAAATCTTCCATAAAATCTACAATTTATTAGTAGAGGAGGGTCGCAAGTTCAGGGAACTTAGGGCTGAAATCACAAAGGCCCGATATGCAACTTTTTCCTTTTAAGTTAACTTTAGGCTAAGCTAAGGGAAGCAATGGGGGACATATTTTGTATTCGCAAATTTGTACAGAGGACCCTGTCCGTGTGAATGTAGAATAAAGACTTCATCAATACACAGGAGTGTGACAAGGGACAACAGTGATATATTGAACACATCTTCCAGATGGCTTGGATATTACAATAAAACTGTTTCAGTTATGCCACCGCTTGCAGATGTCACCTTCACTGGTTTCTTTGAAGATGTTGATGTTTCCAATCTCCTAACATCCAACCGACAGGGAGATATCAGGACTCATGCACAGAAAAACAATTCTGCAGTAACATCTTTAGATTTTTTTTTATGCCTCTGGCTTTTACAGACAGCCATAGATTCATGATTCATGCAGTATGGGCATCGGCGCAGTGTAGAACTGCAGAAATGTCAGGAAATGCTCCAGCTAATCATGTATTGCAAACATGCTTTGCCTTTTAAGAACAATCTTACACTGACAAAACAATTAGGGCTAAATAAAGCGGAATAATTTAAGCCTAAGTGCACGAAATGAGCAAATGTTCAAGGAGTGTAAAAATTTGAACAGCCATGAAGAACAAACACACCCACCCTTACCACCAGCAGGGCTCTAGAGAAGAACCTGTTGCCCCTGAGCCCGGATCATATTATTCTGGAAGACGCTGTCTGTGCCCTCCATGTATGCCTGGCACTCATCAGATGGGATTATGGGATTGTATGTGATTAGTCAATATCCCGTGTATTAATGCACGCTGTCAACAGCACACCTACAAGGCCTAAAAAGATAGTGCCAACAAATCCACACGGACAGTTTTCTCCGTCAGGTAATATATCTTGAAGTCGACACCGCACTACGGGCCCCTGCCCCCTCCCTCCCAAAGGTATGCATATTCATACTGGAGCGAAGAGTGAACCCGATATTATAATATATCTATATTATATATAACATGGACGGCTTGATGTCCTTATCCGCTGTGAGCACATTCAGAATATGTCCAGATGAGATCAATTTAAAGGAGCAGAAGAAAAACAAGTGATGAGCAATAGAAAAAAAGGCTCATGGGTTTTCCATTAGCTTTGGTGAATCCTGTCTTTCTCTTTTTGGGATGGAGATGACAAGACATTGTTTAGAATTTGGAAGGGGGGGGGGGTTTGACCAGTTTCTTCAAATAGCATCTTGTTGGAGGCCAATGTGTTCCTATTTGAACTTGACAGCTGAAGAATGCTGCATATATGTTTAACTGACATCTTGTAGCAGTCACTGGTCTGACTTGAAGGAGTGAACTTTAAAGTCACTTTCAAATTGCTTCACCATGAAATGAGTTTTCTGAGCCATGTCAAAATACTAAATGTTCTCTTTCTTTTTCTTTTTGTCCCCTTTTGGCTGGAAACCCAACCGCCTGTCTTGGATTGCTTCAAAAAACTTCAGGTATGTTAAAAATCCCTTAATAATTCTACCACAGTATCCTGCCTTTCAAATGGTACTTCATGCAGCACCATTGGAAGGTTTGGTCTCCCCTTAGCAAGGTGTGTCCAAACCTTTCACTGGGAAATGGTATACTTTCCTTATGAAAACTTTAAGCTTGCATATGGTTAGGTTGTGGGTTTTAATTAATATAAAATGGAAATAGACACTTCATGTAGTCACTAAGTGACTAGTGGTAAGCCTAAACATGATCTTAAATTTTTTTCCCCATGTTAAATACACATTCTCTCAGTCCTTTTCCTCTCATCCTCACAAGGCCAAGTCAAAGTCCTCCTTGAGCTCTTGTGTTCTGTATCTCAGCAATGTTACTTCCCAGTTTTTAACCAAAGAGCAAAGTAGCGAGGCATAGTGTGCCATCGAACTCCGTTTGCTTCCCCCCACAGTGAAGGAATGTTTTCGTCAATTTGTGCAATGAGACGGAGATGGCAAGCGGAGAGAGTCTCTGTTTTATGGGATCTGTCTCTTTGCGCATATTTCCTTTGCAATGAAATAACACCCAGTATTTCTTGTTTAACGCCAAAGGGAAGGAATAGGGAAAGAAAAACAAAATTTGGCTGCAGAGTCAAGTTGAGAAAACACCAAAAATGAATAATGACCATATTTCAGAGGGGCTTTTGTTTGGTCCTAACTCAAGGGGCTCTGGGGTCAATTGTCAAAGGACTTGTAATCCCGTGGACTTTTTGACTTGCCGTCCAGGACACAATCAGAGCAATCAAAACATAATCTCATTAATCTGCTTGATATGGTCATTACTGAGTGGATTAAAGTAATGCATATCATCCACACTTTTTTGCCATTACTGTGATATGCCCTCATTTACTTTGGAATATCGAAGGATATTGTGCTGAATGACTGCTCAAGAAAAACAAGTGAGCAAGTTATTGGTTCCTTTCAAACATACATCCACAAAAACAGAGCCACAGGTTGTCAAACAACAAGTAATTTGTGTTTGCTTAGAGTAATTAGCCAATGGAGCTAAGCACATGGCTGTTATCCATCCCGCCACACACTCGCCATCATGCCTCTTCTTTCACCCGTGTTGCCTCCTCCTCAAAAACATTCCCTACCTCATGCTGCCACATCCTTTCCTCTCGTCAATCACCTTTTCTACAATGTCCTCTTTGTCTCCTTTCCCATTGCCCCTCCTGACCCCTGATTACTTGTTTATCTTACCCCTCCCAGTTTCTATCCAGACCTGTCTCTGGTTCATTCCTGGCCGCCTTTCTTATCTAGCCCACTATAAATAATGCCACCTGTTGGGCGGAGGCCTTCATTAAGCTCATATAACAGTAAAACAGTGAGGAGGGGGGGCAATGAGGGTGCCCTATACAGCATAGAAGTCATACCACTGGCACTGAAAGCTATGCATGGCACCTACTGACTAAAGCGTTTGCTATTGAGGCCAGAAGGAGAATAACTGGAGCAATGAGGCCAAGGTTAAAACAAACCCCGATTCTCTGCAGAGAGGGGATTTAAGATAGAAACCTAAGCTGCTCCGTGATGATGAATATTGCCTCAATAATTTGGACACGAACACCAACATGATCTCAGGGGTTTTAAAACGCAGATATGTTCAGTATGTTGTAAAGTCGGATAGCGTTACATCCAACGCTGCTTCTCAAAGAACTCCAGAGTAGCGTTGATGCTCAGCTGAGGAATTGGGTAATCGATACACGTTTTGCACTGAAGGCCGCGGGCATGGTACAAGGGCGAGAGGGTCGAGCACTTGAAAGCACGCACAGTGGGACGCGATCGGGGTGTGGGTGATGGGGTCAAGGGCCAACTCTCTCAAATAGCCTCCGTGAGTACAACGGGCCATCGGCTCCCTCGGCTTTGAAATGGGAGGCGGCGCTGGCAGCGTTCCCGTGTTGGACCAGCTTTCTGAATTCCACGGCCCGCCGTCAAACACAGTTGTCGTGTCAGGTGTCTTCCTGGGAGAGGTTATTTTTAAGATGATGCAGGGATTTTACGCGCGCATTTGACGATCACATGCTCTATTCGATGTACAATCAGCAAATTAACAGTTCAGTAAAGGGTATGAATATTTATTTGAGCTTGTACTTATTCCAATCCTGCAGTGCTACAACAACACGCTTACACAACGCATGTGCACTCTACACTCTAATTCTACAAATTATCGGGGATGCAAATGTGACAGCTCCGACTTGGCTGGCTCGTAAATCATTTAAGTGACTAGCTAGAAAGATAAGCGTCTGGTTAATTAGCCACAGCTCCCCTTCTATCAAGTAAGAAAAAATGCTGAATGACAGAAAATCAGTTTTCCGTTTGGGGGCACTTACGTTCATGCATCTAATTACTGTCTTGATATGTCTGCAAGGAACAACATGGCTTCCTTTTCTCCTTGATAGGGACACACCATCTCAACCTGTTCCCTTTATGAATGAGTCATCAAAAGTCCCTTGGAGAAGAACAGTTAACCTTTATGTGATTACCTCAAGTAACACACCAGCAGAAAGGCTTTTTAAAAATATTTCTCACATATCCTGAAACTTCCAAACAGACCTTGGATTATATTTTTGATTAGCAGCAACATTGCCCATTAAAACCGCAGAAAACCTTCCAGTCAACAGATGATATCGATTCTGAATAGTGGTCTCATCACTAAGATCAGATAAGATAAAACTTTTAAGGTCTCTCTTTGGAGACATTAGTTTTGGCCATTCAAGAGAAGACTGAAGACACAGCCTCTCTGTATACTCCCAATATATGAGGATACACAAATGTTGAGTAACGTACACTGATCCATATGCACCGGAACTTCCACTCAAGGACATTGAAAAGCTGCTCTTCCTCAAAGTAGTGCACGTTCCCAGCCACAACATCAATATTCTGATTGCTTCACTTTTCGGATAAGGTAGCTGATCATGAGCACAGCTTCAAGCATCAAGCTTTATCCCTCAACATGACATTAGGCTGGAGCACATTAACAAAGCTGTCGTCTCCTGTTGCCACTGCGCCTTTTTCCTCATGATCTCTTAATTAGATCCTGAGACGGGTGACGGCTAGGTGGGAACTCCTGCCGGTCGAATTCCCCCCCCCCCCCCCCCCTCTCTCACAAGGCCCATCGGCCTGCCTGTTGTGCCCCCGTCCCACTTCATTAGAAAAGCTGTCCCGGCAGAGACACGGGCGCCGTCTTCTTCTCTGTGTCTAGCAAAGACTTGTCGGGATACATTTCAGGCCGACGGCAGCTGAGTGTGCCTCAGCTCATCTAATCACAAGGCGGCTCCCCCAGCTGAGGCCCAGCCGTGTGCTTATTTCCTATAGGGCTTCTCTGCGTCGCCTGAAACCACTTATAGTTGACATATGACAGGGTAATATGGGTGAAGTTGGAGCCATTAATTCTGGCATTGTCACCACCCACATAACAAGATCATCATGTTTAAAGCCAATGGGGAAACCGTGCCAGTCTACTTGTGAAAGCTTTATTGGAAATCTCCAAAATGAAAAAGTAGTGGGGTTATTTTTACACGTATTACTTTCAAGGAAATTACTCCTGGGCCTGGAACTTTAAGTGGAGCAAATAACTGATTGAGGCACGTGTGTGTTATTAGGCTGTACAAAAAAATAGAAAATAGGATTTGTGTTCATGCAGTAGCAAGACGTCATCTTTTACTTTTTGGGTCCAAAAGCTCACCGTCAAAAGTAAGATTTTTTGTGTCTTTCCCCCGGAAAGGTTTCTGCTATTCTGTTCCTTGTTATCTTCGCTGAAGGTCTACACTGACTCATTAGCAGCGGCACAATTAGCCAGTGGCGGGCAGTCATGCAAACGGGCAAAGGTTCAAACCAACGGGCTTTGTCACCTCGCATTAATCCGGTTGAAGATGATTAGAAAGAATACGCCGCCCTACATTCCCAATAATTGGAATGCTCATCTTCATGACAAAAGCCACTGCAGAAGGTCACGCTGCTTCAGTTATTACTGCGATAGAAGCCTCTACCCAGAAGCTTTTTATAGAATTAATGAAATACCTCTGGCAACAACACTAGAGGCAGGGGAATAACTGTGGTCCGGTACTAGACAGGACTAGTTAATGGGACCTTACAGTAAATTCCCAGTCACATAGTAACGATGGCACTTTTCATAGTCACTGCCAACAGTTGAGAGGACGGTTTAGATGTATTCGTACTTTGATGTAAGTCATATGGTGTGACATGTAGTGGAACTCGCAGCATGTTTACCAAACCATCTTCCAGAAAAAGTCCCTAACCAAAGGTTTGAACCACCTACAAAACCTGCTACCCACTGTACATGGAACAGTTCTTACATCCAATGTTCACTGTCAGCAAATCGGTCACTTCCAGAACAAAGGACTTACATTATTAAAGACGCGTCTATGTGGCATGCTCGCAGTAACAAGGAGCAGTATGATTTTTATTATTTACTTCGTTACATCTTTCAGGGATCAGTGCTTGACCAATATACGCCGACTAATATTTGAGAAAATACTGATGTGTTTCATTAAATTACATTTTGAATAAACGCTCTGACATTCATCATCTCCTAAAATGTTGTTTTTGTGAAACGTCCCCTTCTAAATCATTCCCACAATGCAAGAAAGCTCAAACGTGTTCGTCCTTGTGAAGTTGCTTCACTTGCATGTTTTACTCTTTGTGGGCGTTTTTTGTCACAAATTCTGAGGGGTAAGCTTTTTGTCTCTTTGTTCAGCCGAGCGAAGATGGTAAAGAAGTGTGAATATGAGTCACTGCAGCAATCACGCTGATAACTGGAACTGGGAATCAAGAGCGCAGCCGCTATGTTGTGTGTGTGTGTGATCACTGGTGGGGAGCCAGTTCAGCAGGGTGCCATCAAGATCCCACCTGCTCTTAATTGTTACCACCCCAAGTAATTACTTAAATGATATTGGTGACCCAAGGAGGTTTCGGGAAGGAAACCAAAACCTCAAGCATTCCCACCACCCATTCCCACCACCCATTCCCACCATTGAGTCCTGCTTGGAGATGAGAAAGCAAGTACGCCTGCTGCAGACATGCTTCAATGGCTTTCCCAACTTAATTCCCCTGTGGGCTGACATCGTCCTATTGCAATAGTTACAGCTTCCCACAGACACACATCGAAAGAAATCAAAGGCCAAATGTGTGTCTAATAACTGTATTAAGAGAGCGAGAATTTTGTAAATGTGTTACCACATTTTTCATCTTAAGTACGTGCTTTTCATGTACCTTTAAGAAGTACAGTTTGCATCGGACCGTGGAAAACCCCCACCAGCGAAGTGGCAAAGCTGCTACCAGTCCCAGACCCTAATCCAGTCGTAACCCAATCCCTGCACGGGGCTTTTTTGTGTGCAAACGAGCCCTCTCAGTCACTTCAGCCCTGGAGCTTGTGGTCTGCATACCGCCTGTCGTAGACACAAGCTGTCTAAATAAATGCGCGCCGCTGCCTCTTTATTCTGGTGGCAGCTTGTGTTCGGGCGGCCTCTGGCGCTTTCATGCCAACATCCATGCTGCACACATGCTCCTGAGCATCCGCCGACCCCCCCCCCCCCCAAAAAAAGCAGGCATGCCACCGGGCTAACGCACACAACGCACAGCAGACACAGCAGCTGGGGATCTGTTAACAGCCAAATAGCACTGGTCTGTCAGTGAACAGCTTGATGCTGCAGGGCCATTTTGGTGTCGAACTGCGTCGCCTGCAGCAGTGCAAGGCGTTCAGCTGGCACCCGTGGTTGCCGTCACATGTGTCAGGTCTCGGAGGCAGACGCTACAGCCCTGTGCGTTCTACTCGAGCTATACAATTTGACTGGTGGCCCCGGCCTTTTAAAGTCTGCAGACACCATCTGCTTGGCTCCACGACGGCTGAAAAAGGGTCCCAGTCTGTTGGTGAAGGATCCCATTTTAGTTGAACGGCACTTATTTTTGGGGTTAGTGAAATGGGTTCAAACCCAATCACTCTTTTGACTGCTGCCAGGTCAAAGGATAATTGTTCATTTGTTCAATCGTGGTTCTGAGCCCAGATATTTTGGATGTATTTCTGATGGATTTTACTTGCTTGCCGGAAAATCAATTCTCCCTCTGCCGAATGAAAACCTCCTCGTTCACACATTCTCTTGTGTGGTCCCTCTTGAAAGGTCCCAGAAACTCCACCCCTCTTTTCGAATGCCAAAAAATGTTGAAGAAGCAAAAGGCTTGTGAAAGGAAATAATTAAATTTCATCAGCAATGATTGTAAAGTATTTAAGAAGAGGGGGGGGACCTCATCTCTCTTATGATGAAATAATGACTTGGGGAAAAAAAAAAGCAAACTGAGCCATCCATTTTTTTTTACAGATGTTCCGGTTTAAAAGTAGAATGATGATAATTTTGTTGAAATGTATCTTTAAATGTCCAGAAAACTGACTTCTAATCACTCCTTGGTTGAAGCCAATTCATAAAAATGATATTATAACACAAAATGATAACATCCCCTTATTAGGTCAGGGGGAAATGTTTTTCCGGTGGGACAAAATGTGACTGTTTTTCCCAATCCAAGAGTCCGCCTGGGAGCTATGACACGTCGGGAACTTGACTACATGATTTAACATTCTATCTGCGACGTATTATGGTTTCTTTATTGCATCCCTCTATAGGGCCGTTAGCTCTGTAGCGGTCAATAAACTCCCCCTGAAAATTACAGAATAAAGTAGAGAACCCCTTGTGTTTGGCTTTAACTTTAAGTGATTATTTGGGCCTCTGTCCCTCAAAGCAGTTTTTCCTAGATAAAATGTCATGTTTCAGAGTGCATTGTGGCATAGCAGGGTTTTTTTTTTCAGCTGAGCTGCATTGGTTGTGTCGGGTCGCTAGGAGACATCGACAGAAGTCAAAATGTTGGCATGCTGTGGCCGTTGGTGATGGGATGGATAAAGTATGTAGAGAGTGGATGGACTCATGTGGATTCATGAAATGAAAAGATCCTGCCGACTGCCCTCGTTTAGTTCCAAAAAAGACGCCAACGAAGTCGATAAAAATAAAAGCATGCGATAGAATGCACAATGACCGCATATTCGTAATAAAACACACTTCACCACGTCTTATTGGCGGCGCTACAGCGTCTCCACTTTCATTGGATGGCGGCGTAATAAGTGACAACCAGAATACACCTTCAGCTCCCCGTCACGCAGCTGGCGTTTATAGCAAAGAGTAAATGCCAATAAAAAAGGATCCCAAAAATGTGCTGGCCAAAGGCCAAAACCCTGTGCATCAGTCTAGTCTTTCTCAGTAGACCTTTTATGTCTTTGACCTTCTTGGTTCGCTTGGATGCGGCATAATAGAGGATGAGATTTTCTCTGGAATCCTAAGAGTGTGTAGTTCATTTTAATTAGCCTGCAAAAATAGCTTCGGCAAGTGTGTTGACTTGGACTCTGAAACATTCCCCGGCCGGTGTGTTGAGCTACAGAAAGAGAGCCAAAGCTTTGGCGAATCAAACTCAACAAATTGACCCCGTTCAATCTCTCGTCGTCAAGTCTCATCAAAGGCTTTGTTTTTGAGGCCGCAATCATCTGCATTCAAAAATAGGATTCCGCATTGCCTCGATGTATCTCATTTGGTTTTGTTTATTCATTCCATATACACCGTGCATCATGCAAAGCATTTACTTGGCCGCCTTTCGTTCATTACATTTGTTTGCAACTTGTTGCACATTGATACAAATACCTTGATGAATCAAGCACAGATGTCGGGGCTGGATTGCCGGAGGTAGGCCTTGGCACGCAGCGGCCTGGCCACCCCTCTGCTCAAATAAACTTTGAGCATCTAAATGAATTCCGCCTCTGTGGCCAGAATCAACAGCCACACTCTGTACCGTCCAGCAATTACATATTTCAAAAGTCATTTCATTACCAATATCGACAGGGAAAATAAAATGGTATTGGTGCTAAGTTTTAAATGTGGCTTCTGAAGACCTGTACCAGCATTTGCTTCAATAACTGACCCGCCCCTATAACAACAGCGCCGTTTCTCCAAGCCGAGTCCAAAGGCGCCAATTCAAATTCAGTGAATATCTTTTTCATGAAAAGCATTGCCGCGGAGTCACCGCAAGCCTCAACAACTGTCAAGTATTGGAGATGGAAACTTGGATCCATACGGACCCGACCTCCTTCTCACACAGAAAAGAATTTCTAATATCTTTGACGTGCATCATAGGAGCCAACAGGGCGACAATGAAGGGAGGGTTAGGTAATAACAAATAGGAATGAGAAATGTTTTATTTTAGTTGCTTAGTTTAGTTGTTCAATTGTGAGTTGCTTCACTTTCTGGTAGTGCAAATGCTTGCCAGCGTAATGTTGTGGTACCAAGCATTGTGCTCTGTAGGAATTATTGTAAATGGAAAAGAATCCATGCAGATTTTTTAAACATAGATACAAAAAAAAAAGATCAGCGTTGGGATCATAACTGATGTTGAAGCATTAAGGTTAAAACATTTCCAACTCAAGGGTGAATTTTTTTCTCTCGCTTTCTGCTTGAGCGAAGCTGTTTTTTTGTTTCTGTTTTTTGAGTTTTTTTGCAAACATGGCCCTTCCTTTGTCTTTGACTGTCCAAGGTGGAAGTTGTCACCCGTGACCTGCAGAACCTGCTTTGCAAACCATATTACACATCCGAGTTGGGATTTTCTAGAAGCTCGCTGCCTGCTCCCAATGCATATCTTTTTATGCATCAGCGGTCTGATTTAAAAAGGGTCAAAGCTGGCTTGCCTCTTATGTCAAGCACATTTCCCCAATCCGCTCGCCTGTCTGATCTCTGCTGGATTTGATTCGGCTCAGCGTTATTTTTTATTTTTTTTAAGAAAACAAAATGCCCATGAATGTTTTCACGAATATTTCACTAGAGACTCCTACTTAACATTCACAAAGGAGTTATATTCCACGTACAACAATATCCTTAGGACATATATTCATTCCATTAACAAGGATCAAACATTAGCTGAATGCGAAACAAATTATTGCAGCCTGTCCAGGGGTCAATAAGTTCCCCACAGAGGGATTTGAGGGATACTTACGAAAGCTGGCTTCTTGCTGCTAATGTCAATCAGGTTAACAATAGCCCACTTATTGGTAATTGTAGAAAGTGGGAGCTGCGAACAATGCAAGGTCAAGTTCCCAAGAGTAGGAATGCACAGGTGGCTGTTGTCAAAGTCATTTTGACTTTTATCATTTGAAGGACAATGTTGGTGTTGCAGGCCTTTCATTTCTGTTTGTGGGAGATTTGCAATACAGGTATTTGTAATTAATCTTTTAATACATTTTTAAAAATACAGTAATTATTGTGTCAAATGAAGTGTAACATGATCGGTCAATACAGCTAGCCAAGAAAAATGCCAGGTTCAAGATTATTAAAGTTGCCATGTGTATAGACGGATACGTTCTCGTTTCCTCTCACTTGTCCATACATAGTTACTCAAGACCATTGCCATAATGATTGGCAAACTACCCTGGATTTAAACGAGACACCCTTTGCAGTCCCAGGGCCAGCAACTGAGTGCTCGAGGGCAATCCGCGCCCCAGCAGACCTGACTGTTGATAATTTCCCAATCCACTTCTCACTTTGCAAAGAAAACACACATCAGCTCTCCAATTAACTACTACAGTTCCCTGAGTGTTATTGGTGTGCGAGTAAATAATGGCTACAATTATTCAGTGCACTCCGGTATGCCCTGCACACTCTCACAGCGCGGTAGCGTTATTCGTCGGTGCAATTATCAGATGGAAGCAGTAAGCAAATTGGGATCTTTTGCACGATTGACCTCGTCTGGGTTCACCCGTCCGAGTCCAAATGTGTTTGTAGAACTTTTAATATACTCTTTGAATACAGGAATACGGTTTGGCTTTCAGAAATCACTGCTTTGTTCATCTTCCGTTGGCTAATGTGTACACAGAAGATTTGTGGTTAAATTGTATTATTGTGAAACTCTCGCCACTACCTGCTCAATAACAAGCTTGATTGTGTGCAACAGACTCAACAGAGAGTTTGGGTTGAATTGGAGAAAAAACTGCTGCAGTAGCTCCTTTTAAAAAAAAGTGAATCCTGGAATATCATTGTAACGGCCTCTTAGCAGTGGTTTTCTATGCCCATTGCCAATTCACTGTGAGCAAAGCTAATGCCACAGTTTTAAGGGGCAGGTGAAGGGAAATTACAGCTCTTCAGGAAAAGGAAAAGTAAGGGGCAACAGGAGGTTGCAATTAGAAAATTAGTTTGCTTTTCCTGGGGAAAGGATCATTAATATGGTGCTTTATCAGACCTGTTTCCTCTGGCTGCTGTCAATAGAGCTCCGTCCAGATTTATAGTCCTAATGGGTTTTTTTTTCTCTCTTCCTCCCAATGCCTCTTCCCCTTTACGCGGATACAGGCACAAAACCACAAAGTCAGCCATGTTATGGTGTCGTTGGACGTAGTATTTATATATGCATCTAAAAAAAACTAATGGTCTGTAACTATAATATCTTCCTAATAATTGTGAGCCAGGATGTCCACGTCAAATGGAGTAGAAATATTGACATATATGTCTGCATGGGGGGGAGATCTGGTAGGTGCATGAGTCGCTAGTCAGGAAATAACCCTCCTTAACTTCCTAGTCCTACAGAGGTTTATTTTGGAAATACTCTATTCGGTTTCCACTTGTTACATGTATAATGTAACAAACTGTAATGTAATGACATGTAATGTTAGGGAACTTTGACACATCATTTAAATTGTTACTAATTTCCTACCTAATGTAATAACGTTTGAAAACAAACTATTTGGGCTGCTTGTCAAAACTTTTTTTTACATTTTTTATTATCTGCTAACAAGAATTCTGTACATTTTACACAGGTCCCAGGTTTAGTAAATTGTATCTCCTTCTTTTGAGAAATGGAAAAGGGTTGATTTGAACCGGAGATCTTCTGTTTTTCTCTAAATGCTGTTCCTCTCCCTTTTCCCCTCCGCTAAATCTGTCCAGCATGTCATTAGTAGGGTCCTCCTCTCCGCAGAAGGCCCCACTTATCATCACTCGCTAATCAGCATCCCCTCTGACCCCCTTGTTTACCCGTCCTCTTCTTTCTGGGGGCTGACGCCGGTTGGTAATGATTTTTCCCCTCTGAAGCGGCTCCCCTTAAATCTCCCATCTCCTGTATGTTGTGGGCGGCGGGCTGAGGACGCACGCCAGCTTCTCTCTCACGTATGATAAATAAACAAACAATGACTGCTCCAATGACCATTGACAGAAAGTTTATAACAGTTTGGAGGATTGCTGCACTTTTAATACCTTTTCTCCAGCTATTTTTTGAAGCAGCTGGTTTTTGAAAAGTCTCGATGAAAAAAAGTACCCCAAGTTCGCCAAACCTTTTTTCTAAGACCTCAACAAAGACCTCCCAATCATCACTATTAAAGACGCTGCTTTTTTCACTCTTATTTCTCTATATTTGTCATTTTGATGAAAGACGGGGGTTGCTGGTCCAAGCGCAGTGGAACGTCTTTGGTGGTTTTCCCTTACTGTAATTGATACACGTTAATATGCCTGGATTCAATCGAGCCTGCAATAACAGTGTTAACTAATTAGCTTCCTGTACAGTTGACAGAATAAATCTTTACTTTAATCCTCACTGGCAATCAACATTTGCCGGACATATGAGGGATGTCAAAGCTAATATACAGTGACAACCAAAATCCTCACACAAAGGTGTTGGTCTGTCACTGCGACCAACGGCGCTTCAACGTGAACGCTGGTGTTCTACTGTCCCCGGTCCCAGCTGGTTCTGGACCTCGGTGGCTAGACCGTAAAGGATTTATTCCATTACTTCACCAGACATAACTTTGCTCTGCTTTGCTCTGAAAATCGTGAATAAACTGTCTTCACTGAGTAAAGCATGCTAAGGTATGGTAGAGCAAATGTAAAAAAAAAAGGCTATTAACAGCGTTTTTACACAAAACAAAGTGATCAAAGTGCAAATGAAAACATAAAATAACAAGGAATTTTATAACCAATTAAAAGTAGTGATTTAAAAAGTAAGAGCACAGGAAATCTAAAGGCGGCAGCAGCACCCAGAAACACATTAGGCCTTGATTTAAAAGAAAGGGAGTTGATGCCGACTAACCCTTCTCTGGGAGTTTGTTCCAATATTTCCTGCATTAAACATCGCAGGCCTGTTCGAGAGGACCCGAGATGTCATGACACGATCATAAATGTATTTTGGCCCTAAACAATTCGTACTACCACCCGTAGTATTTGGAAACCAGTTCTTAGACAGACAGATACAGACAGAACGATGCCAGAACCGGTGATGAACGAGGACTCTAGTGGCAGAGTTCTGAATCAGCAACAGCTGTCCAATGTTTGCTTTTGTGGTTGAACTGTAAAGACATCGTTACAATAGTCCAGACGAGTGGAGAGGAAGGAAAGGAAAAGGTTTTTTTCCAAACCCTGCTGAGACTGAGATTCTTTAATTTTTGAAATGCTCTCCGGGTGATAGTAGTAGGCTAACTTTATGTCGTTGTTGAACCTCAGATTCATGATTACTCAAAGGTTTCTGGCTCGGTCAGAGGGTGAGTGCTGACTTTTAACCGTTCCTCCTTGACTCATAAAACATCTGCCTCCGTTTTCTTTCTGGTTATTTGCAGAAAATTCTGCTGAATCATATATTTTTATTGTTTAATCAAACTTACTCGTCACTGTCTTTTTGCAGTATGGTTATGTGAGTTTGTGTGTTTCCATATTATGGTAACCTATCTTGTCGTTTTCCATAATCTGAGCAAAGTGGAAGCAAAAATGAAGAGCCCCCACAGTGGGCCTTTTGAGGAACTCAACATTAACTTTGCAACAATGAGAAACACGTTATCCATTCATCACGTTCACACACACACACTCATACACTGATGCAAAGTTTTAAGGAGCAATTGGGTTTTCTGTGTTTTTCTGCCATATTGATCCCCATTCCCTATTTAAATGTCAATCATCATCATTTGTCGATTGGTTTTACTTCTTTTGTTGTCGTCTCCCAGCTGCCATAAGTTGTTTTGTCATTATTGATGTCTGTTTTCAATGGGGGTAAATATCCATTTGTTTGTATACTTGGCTAAAAGCGGAATGGTTTTTTCCTACTGTGGTGATGTTGTTGTTGTTTAGGATATTTCCAATTGGTGAAGTGTATTCAGGTTTCTTGTTGATAGTAATGTTGTATATTGGCTTTAGACATGTAAACCTAGCTAGTCTCCTCTACACAGTCATCGAGCATTGTTATTTTCATTCCGACTTCTTGGGAAACGCAGCACAGGATTTAGTTACAATAACATTTCATATTTTGTGAAAAACAATTAAAATATGGCGTGTGGCAACTTTCTTTACTCAATTTCCACATAAGGAGGAAATGTGTTTGCTTCATGCCATTGATGTTTTGATTCAAGCATAAATAAGTCAATATTTGGGTCTCATTGATGTGGTTGCATTGCCGTCTGCTGGGTTGCTGGTCTTAAATGTATGCATTATGGTTCATGAGATAAAATATAACCCCCAGCCAATGTAGTTGTTCCGTCGGTTGAGAGGCCTCATGGCTAGTACCTGATCAACATATAGCACATTTCACATAATTAATCATAATTGCCACAAAACAAGGAAGTTGATCTGAATAAGCCTTTGTCCCATGTGTGCTGTTAGGCTAAAGAAGACCGCTTAGTCCTTCTGCTGGGGGAAAATGGAAAATGAAATACCTCATTTTTATTGTGCTCCAGAGAGTGCATTCGTATCTGCTTCATCTTGGAATTTATTGCTCTCAAAGGTACAACCTCAGTCTTTTGTTGCATTGAAAAGGACGGATGATTTGGCATGTTATTGCCTTGGCTACAAAGGATAATGCCTTATCTCTGCAATAGGCTAAGACAAAAAAACAGCAATTACCCTAGAGAATGGAAATGTCAAGGCAGGCTCAGCGTTTCCAGCAATAGAAATTGCATTTTCAACATGGTCTACCTCCCAAACTTTGACAAAACAAGACATGTGAAAATTCAACATGCAACTGTATTTCTGCGTTAAGAAACCCCTTATTTCTTCGTAAAAAGGGGTTTCACCATCGTCAACAACGTTGATGAAACAACATTTTGGCTTACTTACTGCAGGTTGATGTCATTTAACGAATCGACATTCATAGGACTGCATCTGAATAACCTGATGAAACCTAGAAGACCAAAGCTTAGTAGTTATTGTGTGATATTCTATTAACTTCCTTTTAATTAGCAAGCAAACCTTTTGGTTTTGGGGGGCTGAAGGCGGCTAAGAGACCGGGCATTTGTTCATTTCTCAGGTCTTTGGTTGTAATAGAAAACCGTTCCTTTCTATTTTAGTGGGTCACCAATAATTACTTTGAAAGCTGTGGCAACTGATTAAATTAAAGTTTTCCCTGGTTCAGCAATAATCTCTTCGAAAATATAGTTAGTTTTTTCTTTTGCACCTTTTGGGATTTTATCTGGGTAGGGTTTGGGGGTCATGGAAGGAACATAAGATATGAGAAATGAACGGGAGAAAAAAATTAAACATTATGCGTGAATAATTTGATTAAGGCAAGTCAATGAGCAAAGGTTAAGATAATCTAAAGCGCGACTGGTCTAAAAGTTTGTGTTCGCCCTGCCTCTCCCTCTCAGCGATTTGAGACAAAGTCCAAAGCGCTTTTGCTTACATGCAGCTGTCAGCACCTGCCAAAGACTTCAGAAAAGCCGAGTGGTAAAGTCAAAACAGCCTGTGACCTTGTCTGAAGCATCTAACCTCTCTGCAGGTCTCTGGTGTTCTGCATTTTGCACCATGGGAAGCACCTGTCTCCGCAACTTCCCCTAAATCCACTCAGGACATCACCCACTGCTGTTAAATTACCCTTAAAGCTAGTCCAGAAGCCGGGCGCTCTGAGAGGGTTTTGTCTATCCATTTGGCATATGCTAAACCATTAGAGGACAAGACGGAAACAAAGCATATTTGGGGGGCGGGGGGGGCGGCTGGGGATTAATAGGGTAAAGGGAAAGGTCCTTGGTGTGGGAAATGTCAGCTGTCTGACATCTGCTTCCGTGAATGTGTCAGCAGAATGCTTGATGACTGAGAAGGGACATTGAGAAAAACGATGAGTCAAATATTTTACAAACAGAATTCTACCATCCGTCTTCCATTTTTTTTTTTGGGGGGGGGGGAGGATTTTAAAAGTAAAAAAATCTTGTTGAAGTTTCCTTCAAAGAACAAGAAGAGACTTCCCGAGAGGTCACCGGTCTGCACTGATAAAAAGCAGATCCACCTACATCCTCTCTTGTCTGTCCACATTGACTCCACTACCCAACCCTTTTGTCATCTTGGTGAACATTGAGTAAAGACAGGTTGCTACGGTTGGAGGCTCATTTTAGAGTTCTGGATTCCCACACCCTTGTTCTCGCCCACGTCTTTTTTCCTTTGCATCATATGTCTGGCACAGGCACGACTTAGAGCAGGGCGCATGATCTAACCCCAGCTACCCACTCTGGCAAAGCTTTGCATGTGTAATGTCTTCTGGCAACATCGCACTCTCCACTGTCTTGCATCTTGCAATGTGACAGGATAACAACTGCGCTGTTTACTGATTGTACAACAACACTGAACAATTGCCCTATTGTGTGCTTTTAAAAAGCTTTTACAGTCGATGGCTTCGAAGAAGGCCACAGATGGGCAGCGAGGAGTTTTGGGTAAATTTATTCCTGTGAGGAGAAACCATCAGAACCTTTGGGATTCAAGGCATTTTAAAGCAATTGCTCAACCTTCTGCTTCTGCTGAATGCAATGCTTTAGCCAACAGGAGGTTTGCTTTGCATAAAACAAGGGCAAAAATCACAAAGTATTGATCTGTCTTAAGGTAAGAGTGGAATTCGATAACATTTTTATCGGACTAAGGCCAAAGCTCAACAAAGTTTCCCAAGCTTTTCTGGAGAAAAAAGTAATATTGTGGGTGAAGCAGCTGAAGGAGGAATAGGGTGCATCTGCAGTAAGGAAAATGTGTCTATTTTTGCTGAAGTTAAATCTGGTTTACATATTTGAAGCAACATATTGTTTCTTAAACAATACGGTGTGATGTTTATATGCATCTTTGAGTGAAACAAACACTATCTCTCATTTTTAGATGGTAACTAAATAAAAGCAAATCCTCATAACCAGACATTTTTTTCATGAATAGGTATTTCTTGTTTAATAGGTCTGCAACCATAAACTATTTGGATGTATTAACTTACATCACTTAATTATATTAATGAATGATTAAACTGAGTAGAAAATATGTTTTATTAGTATTTCTTGTTAAACCAACTGGAAAAGGACTGGACAAAAAAATCATCACAAACATCTCTCTGCCGCTCATCTTATTTTCCGCAGCACAATCAAATATCCTGTCGAAAAAAAGCCCGTTGGCTTTTTGTGAGGGGAATCCAACGCAATGCTGACCTCCAGGTTCGGCCTGCAAAACTCTGACTGTATTTCAGGTTGGCGGCAGAAAAATATTGTCTCCAAAAGAAATTTGTCCATTTTGTGTGGACCACCTCCCAGGTTCTTTTTTTTCAAACTCATTCAGAAACAGAGGGAGACAACACAATTTCCTGTAATTCGTCACTTCAACAACACAAGGTATGGCAGTGGATGTTTTATTGACCCCAGAGATGTTTTATTGACAGCTTTGTCAGACTTTCTCCCACAGAAAGATATCAAACTCTAGTCTGTTTATCCATGTTGTAAAAAAGTATCTGACTTTGAAGCGCAGACTGTGTTTGTGTGCATTTTTCATGATGAGTGCCTGGAAACCTCACAAAAACCTTCAAAGGACTGAAAACACTGTTAGAGACAGAGTTGAAAATATTATCTAGATCTGCTATATGCTGCGACATGGCAGCTGGTTAGCTTGGCTTAGCAAAAAGACTCACTTGATAAAAATACCATAGTGTGTTGTAAATTTTCCCCCATATCCTTCTGAAAACCATAAATCTCCAAGTTCAACTAGATTAAAATCTTCTTCCCTGTTTCTGATAATGCCCATCTGTAAGTGCTCAGTGTTGCGTAAATCACAACGGCCTCCGCACACACCAAGTGATCCGCCAAAATGACATCTGCGAGCCTCTTTTTGGGACCGTTCCAGCAGTGATTGATACACTGGAGCTCGTGGAAAGTGCCACCTGCCAGGGTAGGTGTGATATGTAAAACATCACAGGCGTTAACCAGAAAGCACGTGACGGCACTGCCCGTGCCCGAGCAGTTGTTGTTGTTCACCACGGGCGCTTGTGAGGACGGGGCACGCTTGGTGGCGGGTGGATGCAGCGTCCCATGGTTTCAGAGGCTGATAGATCTCAGGGGGAGGATTGTCAAGGATGACTTGGCGCTGAATTTGGACCAGAACATCCCTTCAAATGCGGGCTATGAATGACTTAACCTCTCTTTTTTCCGAGTACAGTAACACATTTGCCTTGCCTTTCATCTGCTTCCCACCAGTGCAAGGCAATCGCAGCGTTCTCATGGAACATACGCTGTAACAAACAGCATCACATTGCCATTGTAATGCGAGCAGTATGCTGCCATTCGAATGAGAAATTGACTTCAGCATACCCACAATCAGGGCTCTGTTAGCAGAAACCCATTTTCCCGTAAGACGGTCAACTCAAACCATATTGTACATTCATTTCCTCTGATAATAGGGCAGCAATCAAAAGGACTCATCTGTTATCATAGCATCTCTGAGGACGTCCCTCTGCTCAAACCAAATGTCCTTTCACTTCATGTGAATGGAAAATGAATGCATGTGTGAGTGTGTGTGTGTGTGTGTGTGTGTGTGTGTGTGTGTGTGTGTGGTCCAGTAGATGTTGCAGCAGTCCCCTACTGTAAATAAGGAAACGTGAATATACTCCTGTCTAATGCCATTTGCACTGGTGTTTTGGAAATTGGAACAGCAGGAGACTCATGAAGAGATGCTTGTCACGGCCGTACTTCTCGCTTTATTTGGTCCGACAACCAAATCTGATCTCCACCCAAAAAGTTTGTTTTTCAACCCCGAAGGTTTTGTCAATGTCATCATCTGTGGCCCAGCTCCTTCTTTTAATAAAGTGATCAAAAGCTTTGTAGTTTGATTAAACAGTCTTTTGGGGTTGGGGACAGCAACATGCATGTTAAATGCTCCTCAGACATGAAAGGCCTATTTGAAAGAAAAATAACAAACCAAGACAAAAAAAACCCCACCAGCTCACGTGTTTCTTTATTTTCTGTTTGTGTAGCGGCTCGTGATGACATGGAGGTAATCCATAGCAGAATGCCTTCTCGTATGCTTGTGGACAAACGCACACAAGTTCCAAATAAGAATAGATTTTTATCACCACCCCATTCAGGAACTCAATAGCCGCTTTGTTTGCTGGAGGATTTCTACTTTGGCCTGGACTGGAACAAATGGGTGGGCCCGGAAAATAGCATCCAGGTTCTGCTCATAGGCCATTTCACCAAAAGGTCCAATGCTGCACTGCTGGTTCTGTTCACTGTTTATCTAATAACAATTTGACTTCTTTCCTTTTTGGTCATGGTAATTAGTTTGTTTCCCCATCTACTGGTACAGCCGAACCTCCTTAAATCTCTTTTGTAAATACTCTTCACACTGAGCTTAGTGTATTTGGTAGGTTTGCAGTTTCCATGCTGCCAAGGTTAAGCGAGTAGGACAAATTGAATCTTGCTTGTCTCCTTATGATTTGTGGTGAAACAGAATGGATTCAGCGGCCCGATCTCCCATAAGCTCTCTCATCACGGGACACGTAAGAGGAGATGATTGTCCGGCGTAATTTAAAACGGCCTCTTTGACTCTGCTCTCATTTGTGTACTGCTCTGTGCGGGGGCCAGCTGGCCCCTGTGCCACATAAGGTGCGGACCCCAACGTTTAACAGCGCTCTAATTCAGAACCACTTTAAAACGCTGCAGCATAAGGGGGCGACAGCATGAGTTAAAATAAAGGCACAATTTATTTTCTAATCTCATTTTCATCACCATCATACCCTGATGCAAACCTTGCCCTCAATACAAAGTGACTCCTCTTTTTGGTCCTGCTACACTCTGCTCCCTAATGTTTTTTTTCCTCTTCCATTTGCTACTGAAATAGCTGTTTTCTGATCATGATGACACAAGCAGCCTCTTTTCCAGGACTTCTGAGTCACTTTCCATGTTTACCACGGTTTACCTTGGCCTTCCTGTCCTGTCCAACATTCCATTTTACTGGAATTTCGTTGGAAATGATACATCCTGTCATCCTTAACCATTTTCACAACATTGTATGATGCATTGGAATGGTGGCAGTTTGTACCAATCATTTTAGATCAGTTTAGAGAATTACCCTTCTTTCAGTTCTTGCTGAATTGATTAAGCATGTTGACACAGATCTGTTATTTATTTTAAGCTTAGATGCTTTGATTTTGACATGGAGTATTGCACGTCTGTCTGAAATGTTCCGTCCTTCCTCATGATTCGTCCCGTTTGATGTGGAGGTACAGTAGGTGACTCTGACTGACAACATTTTTGTTACATAAACACACACTGTACCGTTGAGAGAAAGCACAGCTGAGCATGCTCACCCTTTTTCCAGCATCTTGTGATCTCACCTTCTAGCTGGCCAGTCACACAACAGCCCTGTGTCGGGCTCCTGAGGAGCTCCTCGGGAGCAGTCGGGGGTCAAGTGCTTCACTCAGGGGAACTTTCAAAAATTAGTTGTGGGAGAAGGGAGAGTGTTTTTCATTTATCTTCTGCACACATGCTGTATTTTCACAGTCTGGGGATTTAAATTGACAGCCTTATCACGTTTTGCTAAACTCCTGATAATCACAGACCAGCTTGCTTCAATATTTTATATACTACACACACATGCGCACACTTCGTATGTACTATCTAAATAGGGGAGAATTTTTATCCCAAAGGCAGCCGGTGCCCCGGCTCAGAGCGGAGGAGTTGTTAGCACACTGGTATTTGCGGGCGTCTTAGCTGAGACCCGTGAGGATCAAACTCCTAATATGAACAATGTGTGCCAGTGAGGAACCGGGCCTCCAACCACCTGAAACTACAGGTCGGGATTACAAATTGTCCCAGGAGGTTGAACTTCCCCCTCCTTCTCCTTTAACCTTTGACTTGGTCAGTTTGACTGACACGAAGGAAACGTGGTGCAGGGGTACCTTGCCTGAATGCTTTCAAAGAACTCTTTTTTTTTTTTTTTCTCAGAACTTCAAGGGAACGTGAAAGAGTCCACTTATTTCTCATGAGGCGTTTGTGTTACCGTGTCTGGCACTTCCGCGTAAATCACAAAAGGATTGTCTCCTGAATGCAGGAATTACACAAGCTTTTCACTTGCGTCTCTTACATTCTTGCTTGCATGCTTTTTCTCGTATTACGTTTGGCTTTCTGAATGTTTTCATTATGTTTGTGTTTGTTGTGCTTCAACAGTAATTTAACTTTTACCTTTCTAGCAGCGTAAGAGAAAAGAGTGATACGGCCTGCTTGTCTGTTTGTTTTTATGTTTGAGAATTTCTTACTATTAGACATAGGTCTTGTGGCAAGTTGGCCCGTGTGAATAAACCGAAAAATGAATGGTCAAATAAATCACAACTTTTTACTGCAAAAAGTAAAAGTAATACTGCTAATGCAAAACTTGAAAATAGGTGCATCATGACTCATCAAGTCTACTATTTCCATGGATGTGTTTAACTGCTAGTGACTGATTCGAGCAGTCCTTGTGCAAAGCCAGAGAGCCCTTCCGTGTCCTATAACATGTGACGTGTTTGCGCCTTGTTTAATGAGCTGTTTACGCAGGGCGATTAGATTTCCTAATGTCATTGCTGGCACTGCTCAAAGAAAGGTAAACACAGTGGTGTCTTCAGTTTACATGATCTGCTGCATATGCTGTGAGGAGTCCAGTTTGTCCTTTTCCAGCCAGCTCATCGGAGCTTGATTCATTCATGAAAGTCGATAAACATGCAAACACTCCATCAGACACAAAGAAAACATTTTCTATTCACGGATTTTGAGCCATCGGTGACAACTAATAAATACACGGGCTCACCTTCGGTCTGGGGACATATTGTTGAGGATATCACAGAGAGTCTGAAAATATTCATTGCAATCACCGCCATTTCATTCATATTTGAGCCATGAAAGAAAGCATAAGCCTCACAAGACAGCCGATGCCTTTGCAGCTGAGTCACTGCTGATGCGTACAATGGGGCCTGTGAGCGGATCACCCATGAGGTTACCTGTGACGTCATCAGCACATGATCTGAACGTGTCATTGGCTGATCATTGGCTACTTGTACCTCCAGGTAGGACAAGACAAGTTCCCAAAGGGGAAAAAACCTTTTGGTCTGATATATGTGAGGAGTTGGTAACCCTTGGTGACGGTAGCTTCTTCTTTGTACCTAGCCCCAAAAAAATTATTAAAAATGAAGAATGCTGGGAGGTGGATTTTTACTTAGCTGGAAAGTCAGGGTAGCTGTTTTTCCTCTATTTGTAGTCTTAATGCAAAACTAAGCAAACCTGCTGGAAGCAGTTCACATTCATTTACATCAAAGTCTAAGAATGAAAGGAAGCAAGAAACAACATTTTACTAAATGTAAAGCAATTCCTTAATTAATGGCGATTTGGCCCGAGAGGGGAATGAGGGAGAACTCTGCTTAGACTAACAACCGGAGGTCCCATATTTTCCGTTCAAATCCTTTCGTGCTCGACTTTCAGCTTGAGCAGTAAAGTGTTTAGAATTGGGCAATTTCCGTGGAACAACTTGATGCATAAATGTTTTAACAACAAGGTCAGAGGGTGGAAGTAAGTTTTATTCCTTTTTACAAGGCCCCTCTTGAGTGAATGCAGAATAACAGCTTTCACATCATGTGTTGCAGTAAAATGAACACGGTGTGTACAAAGCCTGTTGTTATCGGCTATGACTCAGCTCCTGGGGAAGGTCCTGCTTGAAAAAAAAAAGTGCCCTCATTAAGGGGAAATGAATGGCTCACAAAAGTAAGTGAAGTTGCAGTGGTTTGTGTTTTTTAAAAGAAAACCTTCACAGAAGTTAGCAAAACGGAAGCCATGTTTGTTTCCAGGTCTTTTTCTAATTTATGTCCACTCGAAATTGCACTCCAGCGGAGTGTTTTGTTTTCTCAATGTATCTTCACATTGTTGCAAATCCATACTGGCCAGACTGCCATACATTGGAGTTTCTAAAAAGGAAAAATCCAATAATATAACCCTATTATTATTATTATTATATTTATTTGTTTGTGGAAGGTCGCCGTGAGACTAAAGGAAAGATGCACTGTCTTGTCTGAGGACTTTGTTGGATTGGGAAATAAATTGGGCACCTGGCTGTGTGTCGTGCTGACAGTCCGATGACGACACTATTTTCATTTCCACTCGGCACCCGTAAAGTGCTTCGAGACACTTTCTAACAGAGCTCATCCTCTCAGTTTTTTGGTTGTCTTGGAGAAATGACTTTCATCCTGCCTGCTCTTTCACCAGCTGCACATCTGCACACAGGCTTGTGAGAGGTAGATGATTCCTTGTTTGTGGTAACTTTCCACCTACTTTCACTAGTGGAACATAGACCTCTCACCTCAGTCCATCTGCACCCACTGGTCTGTTGAGATGAGGCCTCCCTGCGTTCTGAGGCTGGACTTCAGACTTCTAGATAATGCTACAGCTGATGTGACATAGCGCGGTATTATTCTATTCACTGGAGTGCTAAATGGAATGATTGGATTGGATTTTTTTGCGGCCCTGTGCCAAGCAGAGGGCTAAATTGGCCCTCGTCTTAAGTGAAGGCGGTTTTTAGAGTTCAGTGGAGCATTTTGTGTATGACATTTGTACTATCAGACTTAAATTACGTCATTCTTTCATTTGAAATGATAAAAATATCCCTCTGTTGTCATTTCATGTCCAATGGACATTGCTAGACCTTAAAAAAATGAAACATCTGCCCTGACTTAGGGGTTTTATATGAACAGTGGATTCAACAACTTCACGCAACAGACTTAAAACACTCTGCTCCAGACTCTCTGCATTCCATTTAGCTTTTAAATCTTTCATCCCTCTGTTTTATTTCGACCACCCCCCCCCCCCACCACCCCCTCCTCATCCCAGCCTCTCTGCCACACATTTTCCTTTGCTGTTGACAAGATAGGGTATCTATGACATAAGAACCTGTTCCTGTCACGCTTGCATGCTCAAACTGTTGCAGGAATAATCCAGCATAGGTCATGCAATGCTCAAGTAAACACCAGAGTAAGACCACCAAGGCTGGCTGAGGAATTGAAAGGCTGCTAAAGTGAAGCTCTTTAAAGCTGTGGGGATGAAATATACTTAAGTGTAGAGAAAAATATTGACCCCCACAACCATAATGGGCAGATCATAGGGGATGGAAACCCCAGTGAAATTGCAGGTTAGTACCAGTATTAGTTTAAATCAAAGGTCCTTTTAAAAAGTTGCATTACCATGTTTATGCTTTAGGTTTGTTAGTTTAAAAATGAAGGCCCTGAAAGCTTGGTTTGATTGATCAGATTTGATTGCCAATAGTTGTAATTGTCCTGCATAATCTCCAAGAAATGGCAAATATAAGGTAAATACCTAAAGAAACTTTAGGTGCCCAAACAGTGTATTCGTGGACAATATTTGGGCGTAGAGTAGGGTTACTGTATGCCAGTCTATTGAAATAGTTGAGAAAGTGTAATAACATTTATGAGTGGCACGCAGTTGGCTTTCCTCCAGCGGCTTCATCTTGGTTGAAGAGCTGCAATGACGGTCCCCCAGCAGCCCTCTGTGGTCCACGTGATATATCTCGGCTTCTCTAAATCCATCCACACACTCTGGACCACAGACACATACGCACACAAGCACGTACACTGGCTCACAATGAAAAGGTCAGCCAGCAGTCACGTCATCCGTTGGCAGCAGGTATAGGGTTACGCGTGATTTCCATGTGACACCCAACAGCCACAAAAGTCTTAAACACAGATAAAGTATTTCATTTGAACTTGAACAAGAGAAGGATCGTTTAATGCTAACCGTGCGCCGAATGTCCCATTTGACTTTTGGCATCTCGGGTTGACAGTTTTCTTCCCAGTGACCAGGAATGCTCTTGCAGCTATTTCAGCAACGCAAGCGCACACGGAAGAAGGCACGAGCGCGCGCACACAGGTCAATGTCAATGTGATACCACGCATGCCGCCATTGGCAGACACGAGATTTGCCCGGGACACACCCTTGGTGAGCTTCTGTAAGCAACTGTGAGCTGATCCCGAAAGAAGGAGTCACTTCATTAGATTTATTGGCTGAAATTCGCTACTTATAATTTCAAGGTCTAAGCGGGGATATTGATCGACCACCAGAGTACTGTGGTTGGAAGCTTAAATCAGCGAATGACTGTAGCTAATCAATGCTAGGTATGGCCCAGGTGCTTCTCCCTGTCTAGGTGCATTGTGGGGATTAATTAACTTCTAGTCTCGGCCCTTGCTCGGCGTTTTAATCCACATGCCCGTGCAATTCCGATTCCACAAATCACACGGGTGAGATCTTTTGTCCATAAGCTCTTTGGCTGCTGATGTCTTTGTTAACGTGCTTCCAAAAAAGGAGCGATTCTTTTGGAAGCACTGAACTGCTTTTAGATGGCCAATTTGTCTTGACAATCAAAATGGGTATAATTTATCTGGTGGATTTTTTAAGCCGCTGTGCATACAGTAGTGCATGCCAAGATATAACTTGGTTAACTCTCAAAAGAAACCATTCCCGCTCTGTGGCTTTCACTTCAGCCTGTCCAGACCACGCAGGGCTCATCTTTGTGTTTCCCCTTTTCATTTTTCAGACATAAAATTGATGAATATTCTCTCACATTTCAAGTTGGACTGCTCACAGGTACACCCCACCCCCCCTCTCATAGAAGCCTCCGTTACTAGCGGGGTCCTCGGTCTAGAGCGAATAGGCTCTGATAGAGCCGTCAGCGTGGCCGACTGAACTCGCAGCGTTGGAGCCAATCGATTGGCACATTACTGACCGGCCCTCATCGAGGGACTGTGTCGTAGCCTCGGCCACAACTGCCGCCAGTACCGCGGTGGGGGATAATTGCAGTTTGTAGTTCGCAGGGTGGGTCTCCAGTATCCCAGCTGTCAGCCGGTTGCCAGAGGAAAACACATTGATCTCCGAAGGCGGCGAAAAAGGCTCTCTTGAAAAGCCCTGCTTCCTCCTCAAGAGTCTTCCAGAATTGACACTGAACCGAAGGAGAATCGTGGATAATCCAGCCAAAGTCACACTCGTTTCATTCGTCTCGTGTGTGTGTGTGTGTGTTTGACAAAGAACTAGAGAATAGCCGCTTGTCCTGTAGGGATTTCAAGTCCCTCCATCTTTTGGTGTTAGGTGTGGATGTCCACTGCGGGACGTTATCTACCCAATCAAAGGAAAAATAGTTGGATTGCCTGCAATCAGTCCAGCGCGGGGCCAGTCTGTCTTACTGCTGTTGTGCAGGGAAGAGAGAGATGCATTCATGATGCGAGTTCAATCCGCAGTGTTTAATGGGGCCTGCAGCGACAGAGAAATTCCTCGCATCATAATGGAGTGACTTGGGGTTTAATGAACTGACAACTTGCATCTGGACAAACACAGCGCGGTGCCCAACCGACACACTCGCACAAGCTTGCCATATCCATCAGGGATGAAATTAATTAATTTCAAATTGATAAAATCCTCTGACCACTACTGAGTGAACACATATAGACACGCTCGCATCATTCATTTGTTTTTTAATCAGTTGCTGCTCCGTGCGCCACAATGAAGGCTGCGTGATGTAATTAGTTTTGCATTCATGCTGGGGCCGATGTCCTGGAACTATCTGACGTTAACAAGTTAGCTGTTGGTGAATTAGTTTCAATTTTAACATAATGACAACAACCCTGGCATGAACTCTCCATTATGCCATAACTCTGTTTTCATGATGTCCTGTAATTGGAAACCCCAGAACAGAGTTTCATTAGAGTCACCGTTCATTACCCGTGATTACCGTATGTTCGGTTTCATTCAGTCCTTAATCAGTGAGATGTCGTGCTATATGCCTGTTGCATAAATCAAACGGTAAATTCTCAGAAAACTCTTGTCTTGAGTAGCAATTTACACACACATATTGTAAATACCAAAATATTATGTCAGAGCCCTTTTACATTCTTCTCAAAATGGAAAATCTGCATTTAAACAGGGTATGTGTTTGCGTGCGTGCGTGCATGATCTATTCATAATAGTTTACAAGATATATGTAATGACAAAATAAGTGCACCAAAAGAGTACAATGTGTAAAGGTAAAAATAAAAGACCCAATGGTCTCTTTACTGGGCAACAGATGAAATACTATTTGGATGAATTATTAAGGAAATGGCTGTAATCATCCTATGTATTCAGGAAATGGTTGCATTGGATTTAAGTGCAGTTGGAAATAAGGATAATGAAGACATATGCCACTGAATAAGGGAATTATGTGAAATATCCTGGAGGACATTGTTTGTCTAGGTGAGGTTGGGATTCAAATGTATGTCTTTGGAAAATTGAAACAGCCCTTGTATTCTTCTGCAAAATTTGGTGTTTATATCTTGTTGCCAGAAAGAGAACATGTCAGATGTCATGATTTAACACAATGGACTTGCAGCTACGCCTCCTGAACCTAGTGAAACACACAATTATACAATTCTGTACTAAAATCCACAGTTTATTTTTTGCTCGCTAGAAAAATAATCCAAGCAGCATGGCTCTAATTTAAAGACACTCAAAGAACCACTGGCGTTAAATGAGGTTGATAGTTGGGTTGCTCTTTGAAATCGCATGACATTACATGCGAACCGTGCTGCAGTCTGCTCCTTGTATCGGATTCCTGGAATGTGGAAACTTACTTCTAATATTCAGGAGTTGAACTTCCATCGACACAATCTGCCGCTACCAAGTTAAATGCATTGAACAGCTTTATTGTGCTTTTGTATGAACATTCAGATTACATTACAAAAAACTGTGATTCTGTTGTGTAGAGAAGCCAATATGACTTTATAGTTCCCAAGCAGTACACAGGAATGAGAACATATTTGTGAGAAACTTTGTTCTGCTTCATCTCCCCTAAATGGAAAGGCTTTGAGTAAATGAAAGGACTAGTTATGTCATTTGGAGTGCAACAAGGACTTCCTTTTTCTGGGCCAGTTTGCTGGTTCACAAGTTCAAGGGGACTTTTCTATTTCTCTCAACAACACCCACGATGAGGATGATGGAATCTAGTGGAAACCCTGTACAGATATTCGTTTTAGATTTACCTGTTGACTGTTTTAGCCTTAACTACAGGTTTGAATTGGGTTTTTTTGCCTGAGACATACAGGTGTGGTTTTAACAGCCCAGTTTAACTTTTGTATCTTCAAAAAGCTCAGAGTTCAGTCAAGTAGTTTTGATGAGTTAGTTTTCAGTATGACATTATGTTCATTTTCGTAAATGATGCTTACATTTGGAGTAAAATAGACAATAGAACAGGGTATGCTTTGCCCCGGCTTACGGTTGACTGGTTGCTACCACGGAATTTTGCGGTCAGTGATTAGACTTTGTTTTTAGCTTCAAGTCTTTCGCGTTGTGGTTGGACCCACGGATTCTTAAAATTGAAAAGGAATCTTCTCCATTGTCTGTGAGGTTTCACCGAGAGCTCTTAAAGGGAGTAAATTGCAGACTTTGTATCTTGTGACGAGAGAATTTTCTTGAGATAGTAGTATTTTATGAATCCTCTTTTGACAACAATACAGCTCTGCTTTTAGATGACAGGAGCAGTGACATTCAAAGATAAACCTGACAGAAACATTTGTTTTTTCCCCTTTGTACAGTGGACCCAGTGCTCTATGAATTATCCTTTCATGTATTGATTTATTCATTGCCATGCAAAGCAATAACGATGTTGGATCAAAATGGATGTCCTCTTTGCCAGAATTTCCACAAAAATGTACTAAAGTAACAAATGATTGCACAGTAAGAAAGCCAGGTTTTGTGCAGCTTTAGTTCCACTGACCTGGATACCCAATAGTTGCCAGGTTTAATAAAGTTTTTGGACTAAATCTTTAATCCTTGTAATGCCTTTGATGGACATTGATGATCATATTTTCTGAGAATTATTTTACAACATTTCAATCAACAAAAGCTGGAATTTTGTGAGCCAAGTGAGGAGGCATGATGAGATGGAAATGTACCGTATTCTTGAATTCTGATTCAGACAATGATTTCGGAAGTGAAGAGAGATTTTTACTAATTCTTTCCAACGCAATAATGATGCAGACATAACGTTTACACATTGATGGAACTTGACAATCACAACAAGAGCGTTTTTAACTGGAAATGTAGGTCTAGAGTTTACAGAACAGCATACAGAGACGATTGAGCAGTTTGGGGAACCAAATCATTCAAAGACGCCTGGCGTCAAATTTACGCCAGCAAAACCATGTCATGTCAGTTTCTCAAAACATTGGCACGGGAATAAATGTATTGCCTCGATATCTCCCCCAAACGATCGTTCCTGACATTCGACTTTTGTGACTTTTATTTAAACAGTGAGGTCTGCATGTGTCATTTTTGGTATGCAGAAAACAGTGGTGGTGCTTTACGATATAACAAATACAACACGGGGAAAACATTTTTTTAAATGAACCACGGAAAATGTGTAGTCGATCCAAAATGTAATCGTTCTTTGTCTGGCACGATGTTCCCAACAGGCAGGTGTCGCATGTTTGGTGAAAAACGTCTTAAAATGTATGTTTTGTTCGTTTTCAGCGATGCACTGACTGCAGCACTATAACCCTTAACCACAATGCTAATTGAATCAATACTCAATAAAAACAATGAAAAATGACTGATGACATTTGAACAAAGCACAGTGCAAACTATACCTCTCTATGTATAAACTTGCAGAGAAGTCTAAAGCCAATTCCCATCAAACCTGATTTACTTTGGAGGTTGTAGCTGGTACCCAGCTTGCTATTCCTGGCACAGCTTTTAGTCTGAGGAACGGCTGTAGACCGGGAGTGGTCTGATCATGTACATCACACTCTGAAACAATGCTAGTATTGTTAATGAGGCCGTTCACAGCTGGTTCACTTAAAAGCGATCGATTCGGACGAATGAGAGGAATAGAACCTGTCGGCTGTTCACAGCACAATCTTGAATATTCACTGATTAAAATTCCAATTTGAAGACAGGTGCGTTGTTAAGTTTGACTATCTTACCCATATGTAAAATTACTTTGTGCAGCCATTGCGGGGGGGCATGCATGTCTAAATTAAATTTCCTGGCAATCCATTCGATTTCAGTCATAACCACACATATAAACATTGTGGAGGCGGTAAAGAAAAAGCCTGTTGGACTCATCCTCCGAGATCCTCCGGATGTCTGTACGCAGTTTTTGAGAAACCCAACAAATAGCTGCGGAGCCCAGCGTGTCGGCAGCACAGTTGTGGACTGACTAACCCACGTCCTCGGAGCCACACCGTCGGCACGGCTTAGTGAAGCCAAGCAGCACTTATAATGTGGTTTTCTGTTGCTTACTTAAAAAAAAAAAAAATTGAATGTGATTGATCCAACATATAACACAATGTAAAAACACAATACACAACACCACAGGGGCCATTTTGATATGTCTGACCGCAAACGCCGTCCGACCAAACGTTGGAATGAACGTCAAGTTCCCTTCGATTTATTGCACTTCCAGACTCGAAAGTTGTTGAAAAGGTTCAAAAGGTTTCCCCAGTTGCTTGTGTTCATAGTGTTTGACCCTTATCATGACATTTTCTACCACATTTCTTCAGAAACCACTGTTCCATGACAGTACTCGAGATCTTGTGGAAATCTACCAGGCCAAATATAATGGTTTTGTTTTTCTTTGATAAGATTTTTCAGCACTTTAAGACAGTTTGAATCTGATTATATTCATAATTCCTAATTCTTTGTTGTCTTAATTGATAAAAAAAACTCCAGGTGATTCTTTTTTTGTGTTTCATTAGCTGAAACTTTACAGCATTTACGGCATCTCTTGGCATATTTCTATTTGGTTTTAAATGTTACTGGTAAAGCTACTTGGTATCTGTCCTTACGGTCTATAATCAGACAAAAAATATTGCGACAAATAATGTAAATCATGATGATATCTGAAAATAATGTTGGGTATTTTCTCTTGACCACCAACTCCCAAGTGGGAAGGGTTTTCTCCGCAGCTTTCAAAAATACACCACCAAAATCAGGAGGACGTGGTATTGACACACATAATGTTCCTCCGAGAAGTGTCAAGTGGCTTTTCAAAGTGAGAAATAATGAAGCGACTGCCAAGTGCACTAAACCCCCCTTCTGTTTCATTTAAAACCTCGAAAAATAAACCTATGGAGAAAGCGGGGTTGATGCGACTCAAAGTAAAGTGAGAGTCAAACTCCACCTGTGGTTACATTCTTTAACTGCGCCTGGACCCTTTGGCTGGCAGCGCCTGACATTATCCTGGAATCAGTCCAATCGGAGCAGAGAAGAGGGCTGAAGTACAGCAAAACTGTGGGATCAAATTGAGGACTAGGAGTTGCACCATATAATCCAGCATTTTGCACCTCAGGAACATGTCTGGACCGTCTTAAAAGGTCCTCTTCATTAAATTTCTTTGCTAGTGCTTTGAGCCTTGAGTCAGAAAGTCATCATTTGCGGCAGCCTTAGACATCAAGGCACTGATTATCAGTTCAAAGCTTTCACCGAACCTATTACACTACTGTAATGGTCTTGTGCCTTAACATAACAACACAATGTTATTCTTAAAGTTGTTAAGATAAATGATCTGATGCAAAACGTAACTTTGTTAAATTAACTTGTACTTAACTTTTTTTTTTTTTTATCTTAAACTCTTTTCATCTTTTCATGTTGACTGAAGCCTCCTTAAAGTGTACTTCTGTGTAATTATTAGAGCCCAACTTTTAACTTCCAGCTGGCCTAAAAGTTTTACCCTTTAACTATATTGTCAATACACAGAGAGAAAACAAAAGGCCAATGCCTGACCAATTGTTTCCAGCTGCTAACGTCAGGAAAAGCCTGCATGGGTTCCTGGTAGGATTGAATCATTTTGGAGAGAGATGCTCCCACATTTGCAAACTGAAAACCAAACCTTCATGGAGTACGACCCAGTCGAGTCTTGTACATGTAAAACCTGGCGAGGCGTGTAATTGTTTTACTCCTCCAGCTGCGCTTTGGCAGATTGATGGCGTTGACAGAAAAATGGAGAGCAGGAAAACACTGTCTAGGTAAACAACTTAAAAGCCAGGGCATCCGTGCTGAAACAAATAGAAAAAGAGAAAGCGACACTGTTGACAGCATAAAACACAGTGTGTGGCCCCACCCCCTCTGGTTATGAATTTAATAAAGCCTTAATACTTAATGAACCTTGAGGTTATGAGATGTTTGTTGTCTAAAAGCAGTGGCTCTTCCTCATCCTGCTGTCTGGTGGTTAGACTGAGAATGCTTGAAGAATATAAAACGGAAACGAAACAAAAATACAATAAAATTACCGAGTTGTATAATTATATTCTTTTCGTTGCAGGACCTCCGGGAAAGCGGGGAAGAAGAGGCCGTAATGGAGAGCCCGGTATGTGTGTGTGTGTGTGTGGCCAACGATCACTGACTTCTCAATCCAGGAACATTTGGGGAATAATTCAGGAGGCAAATCAAACTGCAGTTTCAATCATGTTACAGTTAGCTGTATATCTTTGGAGGCCAAAATAGGTCATAGATGTGTAATTTGTGGTCCGGTGGATTCAGTCGTCACATGGATTGTGTTTTAGGTTCAGTCGCTATGGAAACGCAACGTGTGAAACCGTGCAGTTGGAGAAAGTAACGGCGATGCTCGAACGCGATTTGGAGCGCACGGCTGTCCGCGACCAATAACGCTCCCACAAGTCGCCGTGATACGTTCTGCCATCTTTTCTCCCACACAATCCCCCTCCTCTGAGCTGACTCAACCGACCTCGTCGCTGCCTTTTCCTCGAGCGTCCAGGAGAAGGACGCGTTTCGCGCGCACAAATTCGGGAAATCGACCGCAAGAACCGGCTGGTCGGCGAGCAGCTGCAGCCGCACTGCGTTCACCTGATGGGGAAAGTGATAACGGGCTCTGGAGTATGGCGGTGTCCCCCGTTGTTGGGAGTGCAGTGCAGCAGAGAGCAGCCAGCGCTGTGGAATGAAAGCACTGCCCTTGTAAAAAAAAAAAAAGGAAAAAAGAGAGAGAGAACCGGGCAAAGTAAGGTCACATTTTTAAGGTAGAGTAATGACGGAGCGGTTTCGTTTCACGAGCGACTCGTTTGGCTTATTTAGCTGCTACTTTAACGCCACACAAATCAAATCTAACGAGCCCTCATTTGAGCATCAAAGATATGATTTCTTCCTAAATTTTTTTGATTGGTTGAAATTAGTTTTGAATCCCACTGTGGCCATATTGAGATATGGATCAGTGAGTTACATAATGCTAAAGCAAGACAAGGGAGATGGAAAAAAAAAAGGGGGAAACATTTGACAGACAACAGTTCAATGTTCTGGTTGGATACAGATCTGTAATCAATCCAGACTTTTGTTTATATTCGTTCAACTTTTCAAATAAACACCCATCGTTCCAGCATATTTCAAATGACTGTTCTTTTTTTCTCTCTCGATAGTCGGAGCAAACGTCGACTACGCGAACCGCTTCCTCTAAACAAATCATTTGGAAATAAGAAAGCAATCATAAGCCACTCAGTGGCCTTCGAGAACACAACACACATGGAACAATTGGGATGACAAGTCCTTACTGCTCGGTACAACAGCCCAAATCACGGCCGCTGAACAATGCTCAATTGTGTTGTCGAATCCGAGTGACCCGGTTACCTGGACGAGGCCTTATTAATGGCAGCGATGCAGTGTTTACACTGTTTTTTTAAAACCCATGTTCTTTGTTTATGCTCAGTATCCACAAAAAATGGTGCCATTTAAATGGCTTTAAAAAAAAATATATCTTTCAGTCCTTGTCCAGGGAATGCCATTGTAATGTTGGACACGCATAAAAAACAACAATCTGTGTAGAGCCAGCAAATAGGATGGCACTGTGCTGCATTATTTCAGCTTAGTATCAAAACTGTGTGTAGACGCTCAACAGGAAAAAATCGGAGGCACTATTTATATGAATAAAAAATGCGGTATTTGACGGGCAGTGCCACATTCTGCACTGTGAGCCTTCTGCAAATCCAATATACCTTTTTTAAGTTCACAACACCGGTTGACGTTGAAGGAAAGCATATTTAATTCATGATTTGATTTCAGCAAAAGTAAGCTAACCGCTGCAAGTTCACCACAAATTCAGGGTGAGGTCTTTTGCAGTTTACTCATCTACAAACGCAGAGGGAATTTCTTGCCCAGACTTGGCTTCGGCTGACGGAGAGAACAAATAGGAAAAAGAGACGGGGGTATTTACCTATTCATGAAAAATGAATGGCATACTTTATTAGAATCTCTTGTGTGTTTACCGGTACCATAAGGAAAGGAAAAGTGCGGCACGACAGTTTAGGATGAAACATTTTTTGTAGCAGTGAAAGCAACGCTTTCAGACTGTTCTCGTATGCGAATAATGAGCACTTTTTTACCGATGAACCTGCCTTCAAAAAAAGAGGAATCAATGCAAAACGTGACCCGGTTTGGAGCAATTTAAACCGACAGCGGTGCATTGTAAAGCGACAAATGAATGGCTCTTCTTTCAAAGAAGATCGTTAGCAAGCCCCGTTGCATCTTTAACAACAACTTTCACCGTGGTATCAATCACATTCCATAAAATGCTCGTGCAGTAACCTTTCCATTTGCTTGTGATCAGGATATGACTAGGGTTGACAGTGTGGGAAGAGAAAGTCGAACTCAAAGTGAGCTTTGAGTGTGGATTATATGACATTATGTCACAGACTGCTTCATTTTACATGGATTATATTTCATCAAATTATGTTTTTGGTCAAGCTAAAGCCATCAAATTGAAAGATTGCATACCTTTTGAGTACTTTGCAGCATATTACACATTTGTATCACATCATTTCTTTGATTTTTTCCATAATTCCTCTTTGAAAACTTCCTTTGACGCAGTGGGACAGGTTTATTAAAAGCTAAGTGGTCTACTGTATGATCCATTAAAGGTGGCTACAGAAGTGCAGCCCAGCGAGCCTCAATTACACGGCTTTCTTAAATGCTCCAGCTGCTGGAAGGATTTGCACTTTCCCCTGGTCATGAAGAAGAGCAGTTCAAGGACATAGGACTTGTAAAGAAACAAATTATCCTTTCAGGGCTAAAGCAGCTGGGTACCTTTTTAATAAGAACCTAAAGACCTTAAATGATTTGCAGGGCCCTGAAGTGCGTTGGCACACAGTCCTTACGAGCCGCAGTAATTGGCGAAAAGACGAGTGTCACCTCTCAAGCACGTGGGGGGATTTTTTTTTTAACAAGCGTGCAACCCCCATGTAGTAGTGAAATTAGAGTGACTTAATAATGTAAAATGTGATCACCAGGCCCGTTGGCCATTGTTGAGCCGACCGCATGGAAAATCAATTGGACCTTTTTCGTTACAGTGCGGTTGTTATACCGTGTAGGTGCCATTTTGGAATAATAGTGAATTGGAATTTGTATTCTGCATAGTCAGTCAACGCATCATTGAGTAGATGCATCTTAATCGAATGCTCCTTTCCAAAGAAGGAAATCTGTGGTTTTAGTAGAACATTGATGCGTCTGAGTCTGTTTGATCGCTGATTGAAAACACACTAAGCCCTGTTTTTCTTCTTTCTCCTTCAGGACCTCCTGTAAGTATGCCTGACTCACATCTCCCCCAACTGTGATACCCATGTGAAGGTAAAAACATTCCAACAAAGCTGCAAGATGCAGTTCAAGTTTTTGCCTCACTGTTTCGAGGTCAGGATCAATTTTCATGAATGGAAATTATATTGGCAGGAATCCATTATGTGGTACTTTTTGGGCTCCTTTTGCCGTAACCATTAGATGGCCAGGTAACTAGCAGAGACTCCAGGTAGGCACTGCAAACTACCACCATCAAAATACAAAATAGGGCCGTACAGCTTAAGTAATCAATATCTAATATTTTCATTACCGAGCATTTGATTTTTAACTGTAGATGTTAAAGTATGAAACAGGATTTCTACATTTGATGTAAAAGTCCTCCAATTAAAACAAATGTGCTGCCAGAAATCTCCTTAGCGCCTAACACAGTAAGACTCCATTATTAAATGCATCTCTTTATCCCCTCCTTCACCTAATGGGGGCCGTCTCTCCTGTCATTTGGGCCGTCTGGTTTGTAATATCCTTGATCTCCATCCCTGCCAGCTCCCTGCACCCGAACAGATTATCTCACCTCATTACACTGCCGGGTGATCACAGATCCCCCCCCCCCCACCCCTTAACAGATGGAAAACTTTAGAGTTTTTTTTGTTTTTTTTTTCTCCCAAAGATGAAGAAAAACCCTTACTTGCACAAGCACCGAGGATTGTGACCGTTCACTCTACAACCGGGTCAAGCGGTTACTGTATCTGTGTGCGCTCTTACAATTATTTATAGTGCGGAGGCATGTGTGTTTGAATAGGCATAATAGCGTGTGCCGACTGAGCTGTAAAAGTTGTAAGTTAATCCTCAGAGCCTTCTCAGCCACTCGCTCCTGGGGTTCTGGGACCTAAGTGAGTGCAGGTGGTCTCACTACTCCGACTCCCTCGCCAGGCCCTACATCTGACGTGCGCTGTTAAATCGTGCTGCGAGATGTCTCACGAGTCGACCAAAGTGCCGCTGTGAGAAGTTGGATTTGCCTGTGGACGTATGGGCTGAATGTGTTGCTTGGTACCTGGGGGGATTGTTCCTTTTGGGCGGGACGTAGTAAATGTAGTGCACAAACAGCAGGGAGCTGACAAGGTTCCATTGTTGGCCAGCCAATCAAACTCTGATGAAGTCATTATAGGAAGCAGAAGGAGCACACACATTGTGGTAATGGTCCTTTTTTTTTTTTTGATGGAGGAAAAGCAACTAGGTTTAAAGAGAACTTTCTGTACACACTTAAAAAAACAAAAAAACAACGAAAGCTGATAACATTTCTAAAAACATCCTTCAAAAGCAGTCTTCAAAGACTGCCGTAATATGACAAACAATCGCCTCCAATCTGTTGTTGTAGTAAAGTGACCCCATGTGATCTGTCATTCCGTATGCCCACCCGGGGGGTGACAGGGGACACGTCTCCATGAATATTCAGCAGCTCCCCCTCTTACTCTGGGAACACTGTGTAAATTGCACACAGCCCTGTGAGGCAACCCAACGGACCAAAAGCCGAAAGCCATTGCAGATCCCCGGGACGTAATCACTCCTCGGGCCGCCGCCGGATGGACAGCGGCCCGCGGCTGCAGTGACGGAGGCAGAAAATCGATCTCAATCAAAGCTCGTCAGGGAAGATCTTCTCATGCTGCGTTAGGACATGGACAAGTGATATGTCCTCATGTAATTTCCTTTTCCCCTTCGCGACTCTGGCCAGTGGGTCAATTTCGCTTTTCTCTCAGACACATTGGAAAACTATTTATGGAGATGTTTTACAGATTTGGGTTGAAGGAATTTTAAACTTTTGCGGCATTTACGAGAAGAATATTTGGTCTCTTCTTGCTACCAAATCCAGAGGAAGGTTTTCTTCTCTGTTTGTAAGATGCTAGCAGGGGGCAAGAACCATCAAGTCTTTGCTTCTCATTTTTTCGAGCCTTCAGTCCTCATAGCTCTGCAGCTCTTGAGGAGCGACCCGTGTCTAAACATCACTGCCAAGCAACCAACCGCTGTGTGTGTGTGTGTGTGTGTGTGTGTGTGTGTGTGCGCGCACACCATTTAACACCAATCAAGCATAAAACACCGTCCCCGGGGGCTGCACAGCAGTGTTCTCTAACACCACCCGCCGAATGGTTATAGCACAGACTGTATGCCGTACTAAATAACAATTACACAGAAAGAGAAAGTAGCTTGTATGCTTTAAAATCCGCTTAGACTCCGGGGGAACTATGTGAAAATGATAAAATGTTAAAATAGCAAAAAACACCACCCTGGATTCTAGAGCCAGGACCGGTCGGTGAGGTAAATAAAGTTGGTTGCGTCTGTTTCTGCATTTGAAAAGTAGCTCCCACACCTCCCCGCCTCACAAAGCGGAGGTTCCGGAGGCGCAGGTTGAGGATGAACTGTCACGCCGTATGAATTATGCAGCTGTGCTTCGGGGATTAGAGGCAGCGTGGGGGTGAAGCAGGAGCCCAGACACCCGCCACCTTTCATCCTTCATCTGCTATGCGCCGCAGATCCGCACCTGTTAATAAAACATATTCCAGCTGGACTTTGATCACCGTTTCCCCGTCCCGTCCCCCCCCACGGAAAAGGAGAAGGTGTCAGTTCTTTGCAAATTGGAGTTAAGGGAGGCACTGCACATGCTCTGATGTTGTGTTACTTTCCAATTATCGCCCATTAACAGTTTCACAACAAAGCAAGGGACAAAGGAAGAGACAGAATGAGGCTCTGGCGTGTAGCAGGCTTGCCAAGAGCTGCAAGTGGATCTATCTGTAGTGGCTGTTCATTTGGGCTCATAAAGGCCTACTGGCACTGGATGTGACAACATTAAGAGATTGACCTTTTCTAGATGTCAGTCCTGTGCTCATGCCGTGCCCGTCAGCAGCACTTGTCCGTCAGCAAGTGACGATGAGCAGGCCCTCACGCCAACCCGAGAGCTTCACTCGCAGCGATGCGAAGCAGTTAATGGGGGCGGTGCCGAGCAGGCTGGATACTCATCACCGTGGCCTGGCAGGAGGATTAAGCGCAGTACGACTGCGGCGCTCGCAGTCTTAAGCTGGAAAAACACAGTCGACGTGCGCTCGTGACGCACGCCCGCAGGTGACTTCTCCCTCAGATCTTCCTCCGAGTCTTGAAAACCCAACCCCCCTTCGGTTGGCATGAAATGCATCCCGGGTGCCGAGGAGCAGGAATGTCGCCGCAGAGACCAGACGCTGCAACTTCGGCACGCTGCAAAATACGGTTTCCCTGGTAGCGATACGCTTAATCAGTATTAGGTGAACTCATTTGGCGACAACTGCAATGAGACTGGTGCCCATTTATATGTTTTGGATTCAGAGGAATTTTCCATCAAATATGTGGAACTGGTGCTCTGTGGTTCTAATTGAGTCCACAGAAGAAGTGAAATGAATACATTTCCAACGGGAGCTTTGTACCCTATTAAACATTTTTTTTCAAAAAAATGTGCTTGCGTATTGTGCAGCCATTGGCTTTGGTTGAAGGCTTTTTTTAATGGATATAATTTTGCTAAAGCTATTTAAATGTTTCCCATCCTCAGGAATGATGAGACCTTCCCTGACTGAAATTGTGAATCTCCTCCACGCTTGATTTGCACCCGGATGTAGCGTTCTCACACAACACACACCTATAGCCAGTCGCACTATCGGTTTCAGCTGCTTCAGTTCGTCCACGCTCCCACGGAAACATCACACACATAACCGGCACACGCACACAATCGCAAACACATACACACACACACACATTCAAGTCATTTGATGCCGGCTAATTGTGATACACTGTGAATATGGGAACCAGATGCCATTCCCAAGTCCGTTTTCCAGTGTGGTTTTCTTATCCCTCCCTAACCTCTGCGTCCAGATTCCCCCGACGAGCACCAGCCACTTGTGGTTGTCCGCTTCTGCCCATTCTGCTCTGATTACTCACATCCCTGTCCTCTATTAGTTTCCTGCGTTTAAAAAAAAAAAAAAAGTCCCCCCAGGTCCTATGCAGGGCTAACAAATGGAAGTGTACACACAGATATTTGTTTTTACTATAGTGTTTTACTCTTTTCCAGATTTGTTCAAAATTTTGTGGATTTCACTTCCAATGATGCCCAGAGTCATCTTAAGGGGCTAAATCTGAATTTTTAGGTTGCCTTACAGCTTTTTCCACTTTTGCATTGCTGCAATCGATAAATGTATCCAAAATGGTTATTTCAAGGATTGTGGGAAATGTTCAGAGAATGAAAGCTACATTACTTTCTTTACATGTTGCAAAAGGAATCACCCTAAACATACCATCATTGGTGGTGTGGTAATCTCTTAGAGAGGTGTTCAGCATTTTTGGAAAGACATTTGAATTTGCCACTCAATCCAGATCCAGAACTCTCCGTTTCAATGTGTGGCAAACACGATGCATCACTAAACTTTGTGAACTGCGTAAATTAGGCTTTAGTCTTTTCAAACCACACCATGGCCCTGCTCCCACTTCTGTGGTTAGCAGCAGTCCTCACCTGCCCCCCCCCCTCCCCCTCTCCTCCCCCCCCTCTGACTTACTCATTCCCTGTCAGCACTTGGTGTCTGGATATTTACTTTGCTTAACTTCCTGTGTACACACATGTTTATTAATACTGTGTAGCTGTGTGAGAAAACGGCACGCCGTTAAGACGAGGCTGTGGAAGCCGTAGTCGCTGGCCCTGCGCTCTCAGAGATGCCAGTGCTCCAGGGGGAGATGATTGGATCCATGTGGCCGACCGTTTGGACTGCAGCAACTGCTGCCAGCCCCGTTGGCCCGGGGTTCTGCTAGCGAGGATATGAGCTCCGTTTTGTTGGATTGGTTTTCTGGACCTTGATACATTTAACAGGTCACTCTGATGAAAACGAATTAGAAGTGGAGTCCAGACAGAGGTTGCATGCAGATTTCTTTTGCCTTTAGTTCAGATGGTTTGTGGCACAAGATCGTACCGGGATCTTGCAGCCGAACACACGAGGATTACTTCAATCAAAAGAGCTGAAGCCATTGCTGCGGGCTAGCGTTTCAGCAGAGCACTTTATTCATCATGTTTTAGTAAACTATGGCTGACCAGGCCTATATAGAAAGGATATGGAGTGGCTTCCCATCTCTCTGAAACATTTTGAAATTGCGCTGACAGAAGTTTTACCCTTGAGTTAAAGGACTTTTGCTGGATATTTATTGCTATAGATAAGAAAGTTGCGCTTCAGCAAATGGCGTGAAACAGCTGTGAGAAAAAATCTGATAGCATATTGCCCAAGGCCTTGCATCATCAGCCTCTTTGTGGAAACAAATTGGTCAAAAATACTTCGTCTATGTGATTTGAGAGTGTGCTAGTTCATTAGAAATGAAAAATTGTCTGAAAGAGAATACGAAATAAAGAGAAAACAAATCATCTGCTTTAGAGTAGTAATTGGTAAACATTTTGGAAAGTTAAAATCGATAAAGTAGAGTGACTAAGATAAAGAAATTAGGCTAAAAATCATAAATACATTGAAATATTTCTTCTACAGTTAAGGACAGACCAACACAGAACACATGGATATCTAGTTGTGCATGTTTCCAGCTTGGCTGCATAGGAAGTGGACAGAATAGCTGCATTGAACCTTATTTACTCAGATTTGAATGGCAATGTTCGTGTCTCTGGCGGGTTTGGCCCCACTTCCCTTTGCGTTTTATGTTTCCCTGCAGACCTTCCCGTATTTCTCCCCTACTCTGTTTAAAAGGTGGACGGCGTTTCCTTTTCTTTTGGATACCATCAGCACGTTTTTGGCTATAGCAAGATCATGGTTATGCTTAAAATGGGACCATAGCTATGTGGATAGAAAAGAAAAGCTTAATCCTGATCGAGCTCATGAACTCATGAATCATGCACACAGTATTCTGTAACCAATCCTCTCATGATGGAGTTTTGACTTAAGTTTGCTTAGTGTTAAGCTACAGAAGGTGTGAGGCTTTACATTAACGTGATATCGGTCATTTCCTTTGGGGGTTCGGAGGTGTCTAAATTGATTCATCACCATAAATGCGACAGACAGATCTCATTTTTCAGGTCTCTGTAAACGTCTAGTCTGTGTAAGAGTCTTTCTTTCAAATATTTGTTGCAATTATTCACCAGTGAAATAATGTTTCTAGATTGTTCTTAGCTTCTATTTAGAAATCTACCAAATCAATCCAAGTCTTCTTGGGCTTATATGAGAGGATTGATATTAATTTATTTAAAAACAAAGATTTATAGCCTTAGCATAGCACACTGACTCAATGAAACAAGGGGCAAGGTCTAGCATGGCTCCATCCAAAAATCCAGCCAGATGGTCTTAAGCTCACAAATCAACACACTGTATTTTATATGTTTAATCTGAACAAGATCAAAGTTTAAAAACAGCACATGAGTACACATTTTTTTTGGTTTTATAGGTGGTTAAGGCCAGACTATTTCTTGAGTGGGACCAGTAAGTGTACAGGGTTCCCCGCTGGAGGCCTAGCGACCTCACACAGGAAAGAGTTCCTGTGCTAGGGTTTCGTTCCTTTTGGACTGATCAATGCTAACTCTTTCCCCCTTCTCTAGTCCTTATGCTTCGCTGAGATAACGGGATGCTTGACAACCACCTGCTGAACATGACTTGTACGTCGACTATTGGTTTAACAAGCATTACAAATGAGTAATTAGATGTAGCCGTTGACAAATGGAGTGTGATCTAAACGTAATAGTGTCATCGGCACAACAGGGTTAATCATCTTCAACAAAGTAACGCACCGTCCGGCAAATTTGATCAAACAAGAGCATCCCGATGATCCACGAAGCACCTGCTGGACGGCTGCTTTTCCAAAAAGAGCCAGAACAGAAGCAGTAAAAAAGATGCGGAAAGCATACACAGGTGCTGATTAGAAACCTTCCCTCGGGCAGACTGAAACCACAGAGCAGCTGAGACTGCTTGACAAGTAGACACCCTCTGCAGATGTACTGTAGTACAGTCTGCTCCTTTTGAAATGGCCCTTGCAGGGGATCTGTTTAATAGTTTCCATAAAAGACTCTCATTGTGCTGTGTAAAACCTTTTGGGAAAAGCTCCAGTGGGTACTGTCTGTCCGTGTGATGTGCAAATGATGGGCTGCATAATGAGCAAGTGCAGACTGTGTAGCGAAATCATTTCCACATGCTTTATGACCAGATGGAAGAGATAAGTGAACATGTTTAAAAGGTGTGTTAGAAACAGCTTTCCCCTTGTGTCAGTTAAATCTACCAGTAAATTAGTTCAATTGTGTTTAATCAATGTAATTTAGCAACCATTATACGTCATCTAAATATTCATCAAATTATCTGAAAGTCAATATACACACAAGAAGCAGGAAAATGAACAAATATTACATAAATGATGAATATATAATACAGATAAGCAATTCTACAAACACTGGAAGAGTTATAAAAGATGAGTCAGATTGCAGCCTTGATCTCCTCATTTAAATCCTGAGCGCAATATTTATTCCAATTATTGATGAATCTGGACCTTGGTAAAACATGGAAAGATGCAGCTGAGCTTCAGTGTACAGGATTGGGCTATGAGGAGATCTAATAACTAATAATGTCTGAAAATAAACTGTGAAAGCCAGGATGGTTGAGAAGTGATCGTTTTTTGTTGTCAAAATGAGCGAAGTTTAAAAAAAAAAGTGGATTAGCAGAAGAGTCAGCAGAATGTGACATTTGAAATAGTTGCACTTCAAACAGGCCTAGTTAATCAGACCTCTAAACAGGGATTATCTACTGTGAAAATGCCAGCGTTCTCATCTGTTCCCTACTAACAAAACCAGTGGGTGTTTCCCCCCTTCATCTCTATCTATTGCAATGCTAAATCATATAAAGCAGAGTATTAATCCCTTTCCACACACTGACCCAGTCATTTAGCCCGTGTGGCTCTGTGTGTTTTCAGTGTCAGATATTTAACATTAAGCAGAGTTGTTCAAAATGTGGTTATATTTATGTATATCTTTTTTACACATGTTCATATGTTTGGAGCAACGGCTCGTGAATGGCCTATTGTCCAAAGGCAATTTTCCCCTACAACAAAAAGCTTGCAGTGTTTTTCTTTCACTGCCGTCCACTTTCAGGAACATGCTGGAAATGTACTTAGCCTCTCTGGACTGCATCGACATCATTGTAAAAGTAAAAAAATTTCACATTTGATTCCAATTTGTTGCCCGTCATCCCCCCCCCCCCCATGGGAACCCCAATCGGGAACATTGTTTTCATATTGACTCGTTTTGTGTGAGCAAATGTGGCTCCTTTGTATAACCAGGCCAGTATACTGGGATTCTCGAATCGAATACCTCACATTTTGAGTAAAAGGGACGATGCACGACACAAGTCCGCTGTACGGGGTTCATATCGCATGACCAGAGGCAAATTGAGCCTAGTGCGGATCAAGTTGTGCACATACACAGACAAAAAAAGCTGCCGACAGTAAACTGTGCATTAAAAAAAATCCTGTCCAAATGCACTGAGCATGCTATATCTCTCTCTACCACAGAGCAGTGTGGGAAATTGGCTGAAGAAAACTGCTGGACTACCACTGGAGCGTTTCATTTTTTTTCAACCGTGCAATTTTATGCCAGTGCTGTGGAAGCCTGTCTGTGGAGGCCTGTCTGTGTGTGTGTGTGTGTGTGTGTGTATGCAAGCCCGCTGCTCATGGGTCACTGGAGCCTGCTCCTGTGAGTCTTTGGACCCAACTGAGGTCTTCCACTAATGGCATCAATCTATGGATTAGTGTCAGAAGACCTTTCTCTGTGAGTCTGATGTCTTTGGAAGCAAACCACGTTTGACTGGTATTAGCCTGGAAAACTAGCCGCCGCAGAGCTGTTACAGTAGTTGTATTGGTGACAACTGAACAACTTGTTCTTTTTGACTGAGGACACACAGGATTTGTTTGGCGTTTAAAAAAGACATGCACAATTGCCCAAACCTCGGAAATAGTTGCGGAAGATTCAGTTCTGCTCTCAAATATTAACTTTATCTAACTTTTTCTAACGTACTTTCATTTGAAAAATGTATTTGACGGATTGCTTTTCATGGGAAATTCAGATTGGAAACGAATGGCACGGTGAACAGTTAGTCACTCTGCTGTGCTGACACTGATCCAATACTGATTTTTCCAATTCTAGCTTATTCCAAGATGTTGACCTCAGAGGAAGAAAGGGAGCCCTGCATACTGTGCTTCATCCGTCAACTGGAATTTAAAAAATAGTGTTTTGAACACTGGCTCGTTATTCTCCAGCCCGTGGATCCACACCTCATTGTCAAATCCTCTACTTCAGTGATAATCTTTTACTGAGCCCACCCAGGAGCCCCTGCTTGCTGATTGCAAAAGTTGGATGCAAAACCTGCCTTACAAAAACTGCTGTGTTCAGGGCACATATTGCATTGTGCTTGCCAATACTTGGTTGGAGATTGTTGGATTTGATCCTCTAAGTAAACATGGACTTGATTTTGGCCCGTTTTTGGTTTTAATTGTATGCTTGTATAAGCCCCTACAATGCATAAGGTAACAGTTTCCAGTCTTGTGAAAGGGCATTTGAATCAAATGCTTAAGGAAATTTAAAAAGGTGCCCAGTGGTAGTTTCATCAAACTACATTTGTTAATCGTTCACCCCTGTTTGCTGGAAGACAGGTTGGTTTCACAGACAATGTAGTGTGGTCTTACCACAATGTGCCATTTTCTCCGTTTCATAATCGTTGCTTTCCTTTTCGTAGGGTCCCGCAGGTGCCCAGGGTGAAAAGGTGAGTACTTCTTTATTTGGAGTGATTCTGAGAAAATGCCAAGGTACTGCCTTGAAGTTTGCTTGAGCAAAATTGCCGTTCATTTCTGATAAGTTGCCATGTTCATTTTTTAGCTGTGGCGAAATTGTAACTCTTCCAGCAAGAGAGCGGATAGCAAATTAGATGGTTTAACAGTGTTAAATCCAACCATTCTAGATGGATGATGGCTATAATTTAGCGTCCAACATTTGGTCTTCCTTCACGTGTACGTTACAAAAGTGTGCTTTTTGGTTCGGTTTCACTCTAATGTGATAAACCCTCACTCAGGCTTTACCGTTCAGGTTGATTTGAAAACCAAACATTTACATTTTCTTCTTCAGTAAAGTACTCCATCCACCAAGATCTACCCCCCCCCCCCCACACACCCTCCCCCAGTGAAGGCACAAATCCAGAATTCTCTGGGGCATAAAATATGGCCTGGCAATGCAATCCGCCCACACTCAGCCCCTCCTCACCAAACCCACCAAACCTCACACCACTGCCGCCTTGCTTTCCCATCTCTCTCTCTCGTACCCAATCCATGTCAATCCATGTTATCATAAGTGATTTTATTCTCAACCACAATGAATAGTTGGGGGTTCCTGTATTATTTACTTTATCAATGTGTTCTACATTACGCCTGGGCAACTTCAGTGTGAGTCTCAGTTTATTATTAGCATTGTACTGTGTGTTTGTTCACTGTGTTTGACCCTCGCGTTTTTAAGGGCTATTTTGAAATTATTTTTCTTTCCTTCTGCAGGGGGATCAAGGCGACCAGGGACCACGGGTATGTGGTTTACTCTTGACTCCTTGTGATAAGCTGATGAATGTGACTGTGTGTGTCTCCCCCGGCGGAATTGTGGGCAAAAGGTTTGAGATGCATGAAATTCCTGGGATAGGGTTCTTCTCATCTGGCCAAATACAACAAGCATTTCAACACAGCTCATTTCTTCATCAAGAAAGCCATGAAACATGTGGAAGATACCTTCGGTGGCTTTTCCTGTTGAGACGTAAAGACCTTCTCTTTACCTCTCGTTTTCAAATTGAACATGAGTACAAGCCTTTTCCCATCAGCAGAAGAGATCTGCTCACTATCAGCTATAATCAAAAGCCAACTAGCTCTGTCTCGATAATTACTCGTGATTCACTTCAATCCCTTGACGTGACACGACGCATTCAGAGCTTTGATCATTTCCAGCTCTTTAGTTTGACATTTCTATAAAAGGGCAGCTTCTAAATGATGATGATGTGAGTGCTTTTCCGCGCTTGAATGACTCTGAAATGAATTACTCCATCTCCAACTAGCACTAAGCGTGCCCTTATTTTACTCAGATAATGGTGAAAAAAACGAGGCCCCCTTTCGAAAAGCAGAATGCGACTGCACGGGTTTGTTTAAAGTAGATCGCGTTCACTGGGGTTCACATGTGCGTACACATACTTTTAACTTCTTCTGCATGTGCTGTCATCAAGAGTAGATGGTATGGAGTCAGTTACTTTAAATGCCTGTAATTGATTTCCCTAAGAGGAAAAAGATTACACACATGTTGGAGCGCAAGGACAAGAGAGCACAACAACACAGAGGATTGTGTTGTCACCAGAACACCAGCCATCTCCCAAGTGGATCTAATCCCAATTCTGTGTTGCCGCCCAAACAGACGTTAGTGGTTTGCCAATTATCTTCGTCAGTTCACCTCCAGGCCAGTTCTGCCTGCCAAAGTAGGGCAATTCTTATGATTTGGAAGTCAATACCAATGACCTTCTCTGTGAAATTCGATCAATGGTCCCAAAGCAATACGTCTGGGACACTCCTCAAACAACAGCCAAGTTCACAGAGGTTTTTGTTTTTTGAGTGGTTTGACACTTTAATGCAATCTACAAGTATATTTTCAGCTTGGTGACAACCTTATGTAATATTTAATGTTATGAAAAGTATTGGGTAATCACTAGAGTTGCGACGATATAATAGGGATTGGGCAGAAAGAAAATTTATGCTGAATTGAATAAACAATAGCTGCTTGGATAGAATTTCTTGGGTTAGGGTCATAATTTGTAGCCTTGTGACCTAGGAAATGGAGTCATCTGTCTCTATCAGGGAAGTGATTTACAATTTTGCAACAGCGTTGTGGCTGATAGAGTTGTAACAGGGACCAGCCAGGCCCTATTTGTCTTGTAGAGTAAATACATAAACTGTCCACCGCAAGACAGCATTTCATTAACTTCCAATTACAGAAAAAATTGTCCCCTAACAGGTACAAATTAATACACTGTCACAGTCACATATCAAAGACAAAAAGGGCACAAAAACAGTCTGGGTCACCCGCAAATGATATTACGTCCCCAGAATGGGATATTGACTTTTTCTATTAGATTAGTAGGTAAATGTAGTGGAGCAGTATTAGAAAGATTTCCTTAATAAATGGAGGCATAACTGCACAACTGCTGACTGATCTTGACTCCATCCGGCTGGAAAATAAACTTCCTGTCAGCTATTGACTGTGTGTAGAGAGCCTATTAAACCCATATGGAGGTAGATGTAAACACTAGGACATGTCAAGAATATGTCCCCTGCACCTCAGCTGTCCAGTTAACTTCAAATTTGCTTGATATAATGTTATTAGAATTCAATGGACAGACCTTTTGTTTATGCAAGCTTATATCTATGTATATATTTATATGTGTGTGTGTGTGTGTTAGTCTTTAGATTGATTCGGCCTCCGTGGCCAAGTACAGTGTGAGAACTGCCACTAGTCCTCAGAGACACATACCTCTCCTGCCTGTTCCCCACATGTCAGTGTCAGCCATTTGTCGGCTCTAAAAGTCAAAGGCCGCGTCCAAACACCAAAGGCTAAACAAACAACAAACAATGAATCGGCCAGTTTTGACAAACAATGTGTCGGCCACCATTGAAGCTTCCTCGGTGGGATAGAATGTCACAGAGAAAGGTGTGTGGTCTTTGTGGGAGGGATGGCGCAAACTACAGGTGTCAGACAAAGGAAGCATTCATTGTTCTTCCAAAATAGACCTTTCCGGCATGAACAAGAGGTGTTTTTTTTTTACAGTGTAGCTGTTTACACATGAATATGAGTCCTTACAACCCATTTCACTTGAGATACATTTGATGAATTGATGCCGAATCTGAGGCTTCCTATGAATGCATCCTATGAATGCATCCCTCCCCTACTAAATGAATAAAAGCCATCTGTGGACAGATCTGCAATCTACACCACATATAGATATTCCGAAGATGCCTGAGCCGGCATTTGGTTGGGATTATTTGTCTGTTTGGTGTGGTCGTGCGGACGCTGGTTCTGGCAAGTGTCCTCTGACGGCTGTTGCCGATTGTCCCCATATCTGTCTTTTTGTTTACTACAGTTGCAGCCTTCTTGCTTCAGGCGAATACATAGCAATAGAGCTCCTCACCCAATGATCAACATCCGCTTTCGAGGAGAGAAGCAAAACAGAGCAATCTGTGAATGGTTAAGATTCCCCGTCAACCGCCATGTCATTATCGTTCTCACACATAGACATCAGCGCAGAGGCAATGCGGAGTGAGCACTAACACACACTCATTCAAGCTTTTCTCCGCTTTACTTTCATCTTCTGATCAGGTCCAACTACGTGTTTTGGTCAGATAAATATGTATTTATTTTATTATGCATTTCGAACACACATTAGTCAGTTTGATTGCTTCTTTTTTAGTGGCCTCCCAGGCATATGTACTGAAGACCAAACCCCTGATCAAAATCCAGTTCTTGTTTTCTTTAATTTTCCTGAAGATATTCGAAGCTGTAAATAACTCGGAAATATTTGCGCTTCAGTCTCCGTTACACACAGCATGGCCATTGTGTCCGGTGTAAGAATATTACTTTAATCTGCTACAGGGATAAATTAAATCTTCTTGCCTTGAGGGCCATATTCTTAATGAGCCATGCTTTTCGAATTATCTTTGGAAAACCAGAGGGATGGTACAAAAGCCATGTTTGGATAGGCCAGATTTTATCTTACTCTTGAATATGGCAGGAGATTGATCTCTTACAGAGCGTGTTTATGCTAGTCTGCCAGTCTTTGAGAAATACTATTCATCCAGGTTGGTCATATATAGTGAAATGAAACGTATACGCGAACCCCTGTATAAACATAAACAAGAGTATCCGATCAATGTACAACCAGTGGGGTACAATCTTCACATGTTCTGACTAGGCATTAAAGCTAAGAACATTTACATTCAAGCGTTAGTTGTCAAGTAGTTTTTGCACAGTAGTTCATCAAGCAAAAATGCTTGTTCTTGTGTTGCTAGTTTTGGAAAGACAAAAAAAAAATAGTCAAACATTTCAACTTTAAGTAAAAACTACCACTCAAATTAGAACCGTCAACACCAACTTAGCTTTTTTGGAAAACATTTTGGTCAATTTGTGTTGCAGTGGACATCAATACTGCCACATATTTTTAGAACATGTGTTACTATAAAAGACTTTTCTTGAAATTTAAATCCAAATGTCAAGTGTGACCAAAATACCCTTAAATAATGATTGATGACGTTCATTAAAATGAAACAAAGTGTATTTGTTTCAGTAGAACCTTCAAAACCATGTGAGCCGCCAATATGTCAGTGTTCATCTGGACTCAGATTAAAGTTAGCATCCAGCTATATGTTGTCTCTTCTTAACAAGAAAAATGCCCCATGCTTTCTTCTTTTATTGAGTTTTCATGATTGGTTCCCATCCGTCATGGCTGTTGTTGAGCAAGGAATTGTAAACCATTTGATTGATTTGCCTGTGAACATCTCAGTCCTTGGATGTTTCCCAAAACCCTGCGAACAATACAGCTCCTCAATTTTAGCCTGTTCTAAGATGGTCTTGGCCAAACATTTTGTTTGTATATTTGGAATAAAAGGAAATGGATACTTTACCAATGACAACGAACCATGCTTTCTACAGTCCCTAAACGTTGACTTCTTTAAATGGGGTATGTTTAAAATTAAATTATGGTCTTGTTTGGGTTAAATTGAAAGGTCTGGTCCACAAACCAAATGTTTGACAGTTGAATTTGATGTTAGCCACGTTTAAGAAAAAAAAACATGGAAGACATGTTCGTCAAAACAAGTACTTCACATATCAAGTCTGTGAGAATATTTTTCGAAGTAGGATGCATCTTCTCCCTGCTTTTTATTGTTTTTGTTCACCCAATGTTTGAGTGTGATGCGTGTGTTGTGCCCTGTTTTGCTGTTTGTCCCTTTTAGGGATTGCCTGGTCTCCCTTCGCTGGCTGCTTTGCACAGCAATCAGATCCTGACTGTCAAGGTTTGTCGGTGGTGATGCCGCCGAGCTGCTCAGTCGGACCCCTCCGCAACCCTCACTGGGAGTAAATAAATCACTGCCGGCTACTTTGTCTCATAGCCTGACGATAGATTAGGCCCAGGAAAACCCCCATCTAATAAATCACATCCAGTCAATCTTCATCCTCCTCCATCACTACCCGCCCAGGGAAGATCACTGTTCCATTCCTAATGCAAGGTTGCCCGTTTAAAGCAAAGGTGGCCTTTTACAACCAATAAATATGTAGCGGACTGGAACTAGAAGATGTGGTCTGGCGCGTGTCCATTGATGTTAAAATAAATGGAAGGAAGTCCGAGAGGAATACTCAATGATGAATCGAAGTGGCAAAATGTTTTTTTAAAGCTCATGCCCTCGGTTTTGCCACAAATCCTTCAAGCCACCAATTTGACATTTGGGATTTGGGGTTCTTTCTGCGATGGATGAAGCCACTTAATGCCAATGGACACTAGGAGTATAATGTATGTGCCCTTAACTCAGAAGCCAGGCTGGTTTCAGTGTGCGCAGCTCCCGGGGTCTGACTTAGCAGCAGGCGCAACGGAGATGATGACAGCGCTTTGCCAGAGGAGGAGAAATTCCCATTTTTCCAAGGTCTGCGAGCCCACTGTGGCGCCCTCGCACCCCTGAGGTGGTAATTATGTGTCCTGGCTCCAAGTAAAAAAGCCCAGACTTCGGAAGCAAACCACCTCTGTGCTGGGAAAGTGTGGATTTCTCCTGACCATCTGTAAAGGCGCTCGACCGGCGTTCATGGACATAGGCCTTTCTAACAAAATCTGTTTCTTTTTGCCTTTGCCTTCCTCCTCCTTCTTCTGCGGACCTCATCCTTCTTCAACCTTATCTCACCTCTGACCTACGACCTCTTGACCTCACCCACCTGCTCAGATGGTCTTCCCTAAGATCAATCATGGCTTTCTTTCCGCTGACCAGCAGCTCATAAAGCGACGGCTCATTAAGGTAGTGGCTGTGTCCTCTCTCCTTCTCTCTGTCGTGCCAAGTCTCACCGAATCACTTCTCTCTGGACATTCTGCAGTTTGCATGCGAACCTTCAGAAAGACCTGTCATGAGTACTCTTTTCTACTCCTTCTGTTTTTGTTAAATCAACATATTGAAATCTATAAAAAAAAAAAAGAAAAGAAAACAGGGTTTCATTAAAATGAATTATTGTCTATTCCTTACAAGTGGAATTTTGTAGAAGCTTATTTTGTAGAATAAAGGACAACATATTTTCAGTTTGTTTCCCCCCCCCCCATATTATTGTAAGGCCACAATTTCTTTTTGGTGCTTAATGCACTACTCCTATGCAACTCATTAAGTCCATTTAGGAATGCATAGCTTTTAGAAGATTACTGTTCCAGCTGTAAGTCCAATTCAACTCCAGAAATGCAAACTCTCTCTGTTATGTTATATGGAGGCAGCCCATAGCCACCCTTCATTATCATTTAACTGCAGTGGCTCCAGTCTCAGTGGATCCAACAATATCACAGAACACCAATGTTTAATTTAGTTTTTTTTTACCGCACAGGGAGATCAAGGGCAAGCTGGACCACCTGGGCCACCTGGGCCACCGGGGCCTCCTGGGCCAAGGGGGCCCCCAGGGGACACGGGGAAGGATGGACCCAGAGGTGTACCCGGTCTGGCAGTGAGTATTTCTAACTTCTAGGGAAGTTTGAATAAGCTGAACAAAGATTTGCTAGCCAGCCTATGAATAAAATGGCATTGGGTTGGTAAGATTCTATGGATTTTCTCTCTAAAGAAATACTGCATTGTTTCCTTTAATAAAACTAGTCTGGCTTTTTATGTACCCTTTTTCAATTTGACTGTGACCAAGGGCTGGGAGACTGTCGCCCCGTGAAAAGCTTTTTAATGAAGACTTGACATATTGCAATGCGGTTCATTGCCCTGATGTGTTTGTTGAGATAAACATGATCATGCTCCCCAGAGAGTGTTACACTGTATGGATTTACATTTATTTGGTTGTTTTTCATCATAATGTAATGTTTTCCATGTCTTTAAGCCCGTCCGTGGCATCGCATTAGTTTATGTGATCTGTGTCTGCGAGAGAAAGAAGAAACAGAAAAGGCCTGTCAATTATTTTCAGCCATAAACCCATCCAAGGGCTCCAGCTGATCTTTATTGTCTTGGCCGAGTTCACAGTGGGAGTGCAAAAATATTAAGTGTTGTTTATCTGATTCTTTCCAAGTTCTTGAGGATCAGTTCTTCCAGTTGTAATAGTTGTTGGGTTTTTCCAAGATTTCTTCTTCTGAAATGTACTTGCCGGGCTGCTTCACTTCTCGCATGATTTACTTCTCCTACCAAGAGTGCCATAAAATGAGGGGAACCAATAGTGCCATTTTAAGCGTCACAAAGAGGAAAACAGTGGGGCTTTTGCATAGAAATCAGGCCATGGCATACTAGCTTTTTCTCTGGACTAAAAACATCAGTAACATCCACAAACCAGGCGTGGACCAAAAGCAGAGACTAGAACAAGGCATTTGGACAGAGCCGATGAAGGTTACAGGTGCCACAGCTTTTAGGAGATGCCTCAGAGCCAACTTGGGAAATGAGCAGAACAATGCTGAGGTCTACTTGGCAACCCGGACCCGTTTCACCCCAGCGACTGTTAAAACAATTAAAGAAGTGGTTGGAACTCAACTACATTGTGGGAAATACCGTAACCTTCACCGTAATACTCGATTGTTTAACTCAGAATGCTGTTCATGGTTTTCTCTGTGTGTTCTTTAAGTGTTCTCAACTTCTCAAGAGAAACTTGGCCCACTGCTCTTGCACTAAGTGTCTGTTTTGTCTTGATACAGGGGGATCCAGGGCAGCCTGGAGAAACAGGACTCATGGTAAGCCCAAACTGTTTACTTCTTAGTGATATGTTTATACTTCAGCTTTTGTCCGGATGAAACAAATAAGACACGCGTGTGTGTTAAGTAGAGAGCTTCAGAGGTGCAAGTAGGCAGATTTGAGTTACTTTTGGACAGGACCATCTTTGCTGTTTCCCCTCAGTTCAGTCTTTATGCAAAACAGCCTTTTGGAGGTTTAACCCAAGAGACTAAACTGTTTTTTTTACTCTTTTCATGATGAATATCCTGAGCGTTGTATAAAGTTGAGTTCAAGAAGAATCCAGTGGTACCAAAGCTCTCCAAAATGATCATATCATGTGAAGGCAGATAATTAAGTTGACCAATAATTAACCTATTTTTCTGCTGTGGTATTGGCAGTGCCTGACTGCCTTTGTTACACTGACAAATTCCTAAAAATAGATTTTTATTTTGCTGGACTATAATAGGCGAAAAAATCCACTGTGGTGTTGTAAAAAATATATTTTGGACCCTGCATTTAAACAGTTTATTCATCTAACTTAAATCTTGTCTCTTTAACAAACCTTTTTTCTTTGCCACTTGGGTTATTTCTGATAAGTGCATTTCATTTATGAGATATTGGTTTTGAGGTAATATGGTGAACATAAGTGAATCATTTTATGATACTCTGCAAAAGTGTTTCATCTAGAAGAAAAACTCCTTATACAGTAGGGACAGGCTGTTCCAGTTAACAGCAACTGGATACCACTTGCGGTGTTCAGCAAATAAAGCTTTTGTTTAGTTTCCTCATAAAAGCTACGTTGAATAGGTCAAGCCAAATTCCAGAGAAAGCAACGACGGAAAACGTGATTTTTGAAAAGTTTCGGTGATGTCAGTTTTCTCAACTCCAGGAGAGAGTAAGTAAAGCTGACAGAGGAGGTGTTATCAAGCGCTTTCATCTCTGATTTCATCGCTGACCCTTTCAATGGTGTGGAAAAAGTTGATGCATTTGGAATAAATCGGCAGAGAAAATGAAGGCTGAAGCTTAAGTGGCTCGACAGACGTAATAACAGCAGAGGAGTTTAAAGCTGAAAATGCTAATCATTCTTCACTCCTTACCCTCTTTCTGCTTTTTTTTGTTTTTGATTTAATTATACATTTTAGCCATTATCCCCCACCCCCCCCCCCCATGTGCTCGTCGCTGTGTAAACAGCATGTTTTTTTTTTTAGTGTCATGAATGTCGAATGTGCAGCAGATTTCTCAGAAGTCCCAGGTGGGCTCCCATACGTCCGCAGTGCTTATACAACCTCTCACGACAGCAAATGAAGGATTTATCCAAAAGATGAATGCCGAATCCCATTCAGAATGAGCTCAGAGGTCTCGCACAGAGCTTTGAATTAAAAACTGTATTTGCCGCTCACTGTGCATTTTGAGACGAGGCCCACTATCAATACTAAACAGAGTGTGTAGGAGTTTCCTAGCTTCCGTTTCCACTCAGCAGCAGTTTGTTTTGCCGTGATAAGATCACAGATTGGAGAGACACGTTTCTGTAAATGAAAATATGGGTTGTCAAACCTCTTGAGAGGGGATAAAAAGAAATTGTCCGTCCAGAAACGAAACTCCGGTCCACACCCTTTATCGGCCATAAAATATAATGTGCACGAGCAACCAAAACAATAGGCTCCAGTTTGCCCAGCAAGCTTAAAGGATACTCTTTGATCGGCCCTTTCAGATCTGCACAAATCAACTGGATGTAGGTGGTTGGTCCTTCACCAACTCGTGCTTTTTTTCATGGTGCACTAGAAGCCTTTCCCACTTGACACAGCTCGGCGTTTTTTGATGTATATGCTATTGTTAAAGAGGCAAAAGTAGATTCCAGAGTTTTCCTGCAGCCTTCCAGGACATATGGTGCTGGTTAGAAGGATTAAGTCCTTGTGGAGCAACAATGAGGAGGGGGGAGGTAGGAGCAGGAAAAGGGAAATATTTTCAGGACTCGATTCAAAACCATCAGTGCCATAAGGTCTCTCTGGACTAAATTATGGGGTCTTCATCTCTCTAAAGGTGGCTTGCAGACTTGCACACTGTTTTCACACAATGAATATTGTGTTTTAATGTGGTGCGAAGGAAATAAAAAACAACTGCTGCTTCTCTTTCACATCTTTTTCCTTTCATAACTATACCCAACATATACCAGTGACAGAATAATGCATAATGAAGACGTACCTATAATATTTTGGTGTCCTTGACTAAGGTTCTTTTTAATGTTAGGCCAACCATGAGGAGCAAAGATGTGAGCAAATGGCTTCGGATGTGCTCGGTGGACTCAAACAATGTTGTGGCAATTGTTGACATCAATTGGCAAAAACATTTGTGCTTGAGAAGAAATCTGTTTGTTCTTAACGGATTTTCGTCAATTTTGTAAATCTGCTTTCATTCTCTTGTCATTTTTTTAGGGGGGGGCTTTTCTCTTTTGTATTTTTGGTCTTTGGACTGTTGGCCAGACATTTATTTTGATAGAGCAAATTACTAATCTAGAATGCCAAGTATATGACTACTGGAAAACACTCTATCTTAATTAAATTGAATATATAGTCTGGTCAGTATTTAGTCTTAAATATATCAGAATCAGCTTTGAAAAATAAAAATAAAATGTAATTAATCAAATCCCCAGATGGATTATCCTGGAAAAGACCACATAGACCTTAACAGCAGCTGCAACCCATAAAGAAAAGCATTATACAGTAGTCAACCCTATCATTTTGGATAAAATAGAGGCACACTCCCCTGGAAACTGGAATCTAATGAGAGATAAGGGGATACAAGGCCTTTCGCTTCTTAGGTACATCTTGGTTGATTGTCACATTCTTGCTGTATAGCTGGTGCTTAAGTTATTAATGATGGTAAAGAGAAAATGCAAAGTCATGTACAGGCTATAAACAAAGCACCCATGTCCACTATCTCTACACTGATGATGGTGAGCCCAATGTTTTGCTACTTTGACAAACCTTAAATTCCCAATAAGGTAGTCAGTCAATATTTTTCCTTTGAAACGCAAGTTCCCTGCATTATTGTAAATTACTGTGCGATTTTGCAAAGCTATCCCTCTTCTAACTGAAAAAGAGGCTTTGACAGACAGATAAATCATGAAGCTCTCCTGTGCTTTGATTCGCCTCAATGGTTTCACCGTGGACGCTGAGCTGAGAAATGCATACTGTGATAGATCTTCAAGTGGCTGAGGGTTCAACTGCAGTCCGAGTGTGGGAAGGGACCTGCCAATCCCTGCATTGTTGGTCATTTCCGAGTCATGAATGGAAGCAGCGAACATTCAGTGCTTTGTATTTGTGCTCGGATACTGGACTTAGAAAAATTGCATTTTTTTCTTTAATTCATTCAAATTGGGCATCTGAGGTGCATACTGTTATGAGGACTTCCTCTAGTTGAGAAAAGGTCGGGTGATGAATGAAAATATTTGGATTATGCTTCATTTACATTTTCTAGGGCCCAAAGTTGAGAACAAAAGTGCCTCGACCAAGACTCCTCAAGGGCCCTTGACTTTGTGAAAAATCCCCCTTTTCAGCCAGTAGCTCCTGAGTGCTCTCAGATGTAGCCAAGCTAATTAGCGCTCAGGCGAGTGGCGCATGCTCTCACATACCTGGTGGGTCATCAAGATGTTTACAAAACCCTACTGTGGACGGCCAACAAAGGCTTTTAAAGGCAAGCGGGGGGAAAAAGCTTTTTCTCTGTTGACTGGGATAATTAAAGTTGTTCATTGAGGTTTTTGTGCAGATGGAATGCACAATTATTGAGCTGCAACTGTGTGGGACATTGCTCTAAATGTGAGAACTTGAAATAGAAAGTAAGAATGGGAAAGTTTAGAGCTTCAGTTGCTTGGTGATCACCCTGTTTCACTACCAAAAACAAAACAAGAGGTCGAGCAAACCGTTTATTGTCAGAAAATTTGCCATTTTTATGGTGCTTTTTCGCATAGCGAAAAAGAAACATGTACCATGTGTCCTCCTCGGCTGCTTTCGGGGCTTGGCTTCTCAATCAGGTCATAAAGCAGTCTTGTGGACAGGTTCTGGTGGACGAGGTTGAGGGTCCAACATGACCGCCGGTTTTACTGGGGTAAGCAGCAGGTTGGAAATCGAAACCGTCCTCCCAGACACATCTATCACCGGGTTAAATCTCAGTTAGGTGTGTGGGAGCCTTTCTTTTCCCTGTTTAACTTCTGTGCCTTTTGAGGCTTTCCAACTATTGGCCCTTTTAGGTAATGTCTCCTCTCTGACTGTAGGCACAAAATGTGGAACTGACAAACAGGTTTTTACAGTCGCTAAAATGTACAAAGAAAGATAAAACCGTAAACGATTTTATATTCACGGTTTTATTAGAGAGTCATGTTCACGGTAAAACTCAATGGGGAAAAAAAGGCACAGGGTGAGTTTCAGCCTTTGACATTAAAACAAGGGATCAATTGTGATTCGGTTATGAGCGAAGGGTGTGTGCTCACTATATGGTTCGGTTTCTCCCCCGCTCTCTCTCTCTCTCTCTCTCTCTCTCTCTCTCTCTCTCTTTCTTTGTCTCGCTATGCATTTATAGGGACTTGAAGGGCCACAAGGGGAGAAGGTAAGTCTTGACATTTACAAATTTTATTTTTATTTGGATCAAATTTGTGATCCACTGCGTGACATGAAAATAGATTCCACACTGAAAAGGTTGACATTCTAATACAATTGTCAGTAGAATAATGTTTTGTAAGTGATTGTAACACTTGTAATCGTGCACGAATGGCTGTAATAAACACATGCCGGGTGTTGAATACGTCTAGTGAGATTAGTGATGCAGGGCCACAGTTGGGGCAAATAAATGGACAAGAGGAGAGTTAAGGCTTGAACAACACTAGGAGGGAGACAGAGAACAGAGAACCCGCAGCTCGGCGCTGTGATACAGGTCCTGGGTCCCTGGCGGCACTGATGTAGGGAACAGATGTAAGCCATATCCAGCCATCAGGTAGCTGCCAGTGTTTGTTCAGTGTAACCCAATCAGACACTTCCTGTCTGCGCTGTCATCTGTCGGCAAGGTCTCCCGTCGGCGTGGGAGGGGGTGTGTGGAGGGGTCAACGATGACACACCGCCGTGTTAATGACTCGCAAGCCAGGCCCGGAGGCTACTCGGTTGTGTAGTGCTGTTTTTATCAGAGGAGCCGGGTCAACGGCTCTTAAAGTTTCATCACCTTGCTGATTGATCTGCCGACACAGCGTGACATAAAGTGGTGTGAATAGTGGATTAATGTATCAGTAGTAATATAATTGATCTGTTCACACCATAATGTGATCCATTCTCCTTCATTCCACGTTATATTTAAAAAGTGATACAAAAAATACTTTTTCAATCCTTTAGGTCCACGTTCAACTGTTCAACAAATCTCTGATCACATGTATTAATGTGACCATGGCAACAGTAATTCATATTTCTTACGAAGAAACGAAGAGCCAACATAAGCAAACAGAGTCAGTCTCGCCCTCAGTCTGTGCCATGCATAACATTTTAAAATATGACATGCAATATTTATTTGGGCCAGGTTTTTGTAAGATCAGCACACACTAAATGCGGTATGGGAACAATAGACAGGTCTGCTTTTAATCCAACGTTTGATGGTATAGTGGTATGTTTTTGTTAGTGACTGCTCTTTTTAATCATTCATATAATATAATGTTTAATGACCAAAACTTTGAAATGTCAAGTATCTTTGCCTGTCAAAATGCAGTGTGAGTGTTGATTACAATGAAACCCCTAAAGGCTTTATGTGTGTATGTTATTTTTAGGGTGTACTCGGACCTCCCGGCAATCCAGGTGTTGATGGACTGAAGGTGAGGTCATTCTTATTATGCTAATAATACACTTGATGATTGCTGTACATATATCTACACTATTTGTTTTAAAAATCGCTAAGCAGGAAATTAAGCAGGAGGATTTGCGTATGAAACATGACGTCTATTCCCGTTTCATTATTAAAGGAGGTTAGCTCACAGGTAACAGCTCTACAAAACGAACCCCAAACAGTTCTCTCAGAAAATAATATACATTGAGCTGACTCATCCGTACCTGAAAGCGTGTTTTGAGCGTGTGTTGCACTTTTTATATATTAAAGAGGTTATGCCACGCATTTTGACAATTTCAAACCGCTCTCCTTTTTGGTAGAAAACCCTGTGGGCTGCCTCCTCGAGTCTTAACCACATAGTGCGTATGCATGCAAATCTGCTCACACCTTCAGCTCATTTGTGCATTTCATTCCATAATTGAATATAGAAGACACTTTGCAGGTGTTTTACGATGGGGGAAAAAATGGGGAAGCCTGTTTATCCCAGAACAAACAAGAGTGAATGGGGAGATGATTAGAGAGGCGTCATCCTCCAAATCTCTAGCATGCGTTTCTAACGATATGAGCCGAGAGGCACGCATGGCTCTAATAGAAACCAGAGGGGAAGCCATACTCACTCTGGAGACAGCCAAAGGAAAGGCATAAAGGCATGAGTCCATACTTGTGTGAGGACTCTGGTTTTGCCAGCATGAAACACCCGTGCAGTTATAAAGGAGGATCCGTTGTGGTACGTAACCGTCACTGATGCAGTCTGAAGCAGAAAACTGCTGCTCTGACAGCAGTGGCAGGTTGACTGGCGGACATCACATTGTTCTGAAAGAGGATGTTTACTAATGCAAACCTTATCAGCCGCAGTCAAGGAGTTTTTCATCAAATTTTGTGATCATTATAGCTACATATCATCATTATTACATCAATGACTCCCATATGTGGGCTGATAGATGATACCTGATTCCAGTATTTATGAAGAGTTTAGAGTAGCTGAGGGGATACTGCCTATACACGAATAATACACAATGCTTCATGAAAACAAACTATTGTGCGGCAAAATGAAAACAGTAAGGCACTGCAAAGGTTAAACGAACTGGCCATATCCTGACGATATGGCCAGTATCAAAGTCAATTATTATGTATTATGATTTAAATGACAGATTTTCCATTCTGGCTACAATAATCATCCAGTTAAAGTTGTGTCTCCTGGTTTGAGAAATAGCTGCTGTCTAAAGGCTGATGATGTGGTAGGTTTGCAAAGGTCCCGAGGTTAATTGTTTTTGGCAACAGATGGTCCGGGGTTCCCTCTGACATCCGCAGCAAACCGACATTAATCAGATGGACTTGGCTTTTGTCTTCTGCTCATGTTCAGAACCTGAGCAAAGATAATTAAGCTTTCAATCAGTCAGTTTATCCCCTCCACTTTCAGATTTAGTTTGTGGCTTTTTAAGGTTATACTTTGGAGAGAATTTATTGGGTTGTAGCATTCCAGTAATATGCAGAGTTTATCCCTTGCAATACACTGAAGTAAAATACAGAATCTATCCTACCTACTGCTCTATTATCAACTATCCTGCAAATGCATAACACCTGTCCATGGCGACACAGGTTTATGGGGAGAGATAATCTCTATCTAATGATCAAAATGTGCTTTTTGTATCTCCTGACCTTATAATCATAGTTCACACTGCTGAGACAGCACATTGAATTTAGCCACTGTGTGTATGTTATGCATTCCATAGGGGGATGTTGGCATCCCAGGAGTGGACGGTGTCCCCGGAGCCAAGGTCTGGTGTGAACACATTCTGTGTGTTCTTATTCTTTAAATTCACCGCTATCATTTTTTCTAAACTTCTTTTTGTCTTTCATCTTTTTTTTCTCATCCTTTTTGCATATATTTTTTGTTTTTCAGACATCTGTTTTATGCTTTTTTTCATTATGATAAGATTTTTCAAATCTACCTTTTCAAAACCTACATTATACATATACCACTTTGTTACCTACTTTCCCCATTATCTTTGTGATGCGATATATGAATGGGAGCATCTTCCCTTAATTGCAGGTATTCATGTGTGTGTTACCTGTGATGATGGAACCAACAAAAATCTCAATCTTTCATGAAATAACCCCTGATAATATCTGACCCTGAGTGCAGTAGTTCCCCAACTGAAAATATCTTCCCCTGAGCTTTTCTGCCTTTAATACTGTGCTTCCTTCCCCAACAGGGTGAAATGGGAGAGAGAGGCGAAAAGGTAAAGTGCTAATTCATCACCCAACGTTATTGTCAGCATCAGTCTCGATGTCCCAGCATGTGTAAGAACAGCCGTCATGATGGCGGATCTGCCTTCATATCGCGCAACTCCGCCTCGTTCTTTTCAACGGTGACACCCACTTGGGATTTGTCCACCAGCGAGTCGTTGATTCATCGAGTCGCAAAACGAAACCCAATAGCTCCAACGCCAGGCCTCGGAGAAGACCAAAAAAAAACATAACACACACAATAGGCCCTTTCTCTCCATACCCTAATTCCAACAGAACCATTATTTAATCTTTATGTCCAGCAGCATGTGGGGGGGCTGAACACTGACCGTGTCAATAGTGAGACTGGAGGAGAAGGGTGGTGGCTCAATGTTCTCCATCAACCACAAGACTGGCCTTCGAGCTCCTGTTCTCAGGTGTTTTTCTGCAAACCGGAGACTTACTCCCCACCGCCAAGACATTGGATGATTCACTGTAAAAAACGAGGCCAGAATTACCAACAGCGTCACGGGGGTTCTGTGGAGAAAGGGGGGCAACGTGGACGGCTCAATGTGCACATCAAATACATTCAGGGGAGATTGCTTTGCCGTGAGTTTCGGTCAATCTACATTTAAAGACACGTGTCATCCCTTTGGACTTTGGTCACATGTCTACGATGGGGAGCAGTCAAACCAAAGATTAATGGTCCCGTCCAAGACTTTCAAATATTCATTTGTAGAGTTTTTGCAACCACGAAAAAGGAATATCCATTATTTTTGTTGTATAAAAGATAATATTAGACCAGAAGAAAACTATTACTGTTATTAAAACAAAAACTATTACTGTCAGAATATGTTAAATATCTTATTTCCAAGTTTGGTGTAGGGAACAGTCCCTTCCCTCAACTTGGCAATGGCAGACTTACCACAGGTTCTCGGGATGTGTTAACTTAAAATGCAGTTTCACAGCTAAGCACAGAAGAATAAGAAACTTATTGTTTAGTGTTTTCGTGCAACCTTTTGATTGGAATTGCTATTGATTGTATGATTCACAATCGATAAGGCTCTAACTTTAAAAAGTGGATTCATGAAAAGTGAAGTGAAGGACAGTCTGAAGACTGCCAAACACAGCAATATTATTCCCTCCAAAGTATGAGCTTTTATTTTGTGCGGAGCCAAATATGTGAACATAAATTGTAAGCAATAATCGGTTTTGCTTTTGGTTGCCAACTGAAGAACCAGAAGGCAAATTCAAGAAAGAAATGCCACTGATCGTTTGAGAGGCACAGCGCTTGCTTCAGGAGGCAAATTTTCTTCAACTTCTGACGAAAGGATCGTATATCATCCACAAAGACACAACTTATCATGCTGTTCACCGTCTGAGTTCAGTGTGGAAGCACAGTGGCAGTAGCTCCTTTTCCTGCATGAGTGAGTTTAGAGGTGAAGTTCTTTACGCCAGGAGTTTAGGATCTCACGATGCTCCACAAAGTGTATCACGTCACCTGAAATCGCATCCAACCAACTTGAATTGAACATACATACTCCAAGCATCCCTTCCACTGTTTCCCATGCCAGTTAATCATAAAGGTCCTCCCATGTCTTATGTATGTTTTCATTAGATTTTCCCTCCTCAGCTGTGTCGTTTATTGCAGCATTGACACATTGTTGCAATCGATGCGCTGAGTATGAATACCTATTTGTAATTTCATTACAGGGCGATATGGGTGAAGATGGACCGAAAGGTGATGTAGGGGAAAAGGTATGTAGAATTTCTTTCTTTTCCCTCTCTGTGTCTTGGAAACTTCACAGAGAAACACCAGACTCTGCCTGTAGCTTTGAAACATAAAGAAGTCGTGGGTTGCCCATCTGAGAGGAGACATGAACAGAAAAGCAGCAGGCATCAGAATGAGCTGAGGTCGAGTCCTGAATCATCCTGAAGCAGATTACAGATTTTTAACGCTGCCTTTGCGGTTATTTGTTTTGTTAAAGCTAGATTTATGAAAAAAATAGGTCAAGGTTTCGTTTCTATTGGTCAACCTCAGAAGATTTGGTCCATTTCACCCCCCCCAACCTTTGATTGGAACAGACAATTCTTTTGAAAAATGGGGATTCAGCTCACGCAAAAATTGCTCACACTGCTGGCAAAGGAAAACGGGTACTACCAAAGTTTGTCACGAATGATAACACCATTGCTAAGAAAAGACAGCTGACACAGTCTTTTATTCACTGGGAAGGCTTATTTTTTGCTGTAGATGCTGAGTTAGGTATAAAAACCAAATACAACTGATGGACCAGCATTGGACTAGAAGCAGTGTACTCAAACTGTCACTGCCAATTTATTGCCGCTCAGCAGAGAACAACTTTGATAACTTCTCACTTTATGAGTACTCTCGTTTTTAAAAGACTGCTGAACACGGCTGCCAAAAAAAGACAGAATTTGAGGGAAACAGATGCAGGATACAGTCGCTGGAAAATGAGTGAACAAAAAGGAAAATGGAGGGCGATAAAACTTCGCAGTGCTCGGCCACTTTGATCTGGTCTACCTCAATGCAGTAAAAAGGAAAAAAAGGATGGATTTGTGCTGCAGGGGGGGGAAATAAAAGGTGCAAGGGAATTCAGACTTATAGCCAGTCACCTGCCATTCCTTCTTCAGGGGCCGACAAACTGTATTTAGCCATAAAAAGGGTACATACAAGGATGTGTAAAGACGTGAAAATGTTGTGGGGGGTTTTCATCATTAGGAGGGATACGATTAGAAAAAAAGGGATAAGATTAGGGATAAGATAAAAAAAGTTATCAACTATTTGAATGAGTTTAGCGTTGGCTGTTTGATGTCAATGAGCAGGTGAAGAGAAAATGTCTCCTGCGTGCCTAAACACACACAGGACGCGGGGTCAGATAGAAGAAACTGAGCCTCCTGGCTTCAGAGTGGTGTGTCTGATCAATCCCTCCACTTGATGTATTGTTCCACTGGCGGAAGAGAAAACCAGAGAGTAGAGGAGGAGTAGGAGGAGGAGGAGGAGGAGGAAGGGAGGCGAAGAGCATCTTCAGTCTTCCCCCGCTGATGACGCCAAGGTTAACAATACACAGCACGCATGTGGTAACACTGGGTGAGAGGTGAGGCGGGGCCACTTTCGATATGTTGAGCAGAGAGACCTCAGGGAGTGCAGAGCGGGGAGAGAAATGGAAGTTCAAGCAATCAGACCAGGCTTTGCAAGATACAAAGGGAGATTGCTTTGACAGCAGGGGATCTGCAGACTGTGAAGGAGAATAACTGACGGGACATATGCGTTCTGTTATATAGATGTTTATCCTTTAGACACAAGTTGAAATCTCTTCCCCTTGGCTGAGAATCTCTCTGAATGACAAAATTGGTCTTTTATGCCTCAGATCCTTTGCTTTAAGTATTACCACAGAGTAGAAGTTCTCTGATGCAGGTTGAAGTTAATCAGTTTAGTTTAGCACTAAATAACAATGCCCTCACATTGTTGAATGAGGATGTTTTTAGTCAAACTGCCCCACAGAAAACATAAAGAAAAGAAAATAACCGTGAGGTTGAATTCTTTAAGGGAACGAGAGCAGATCGAGGCTGAGCTCTTGGCTCCGGCTGGTGTGGCGACAGGGGGTTGGTTTCATTTCTCAGGCCTAAGATCCGGTCCAAGCTTCTATGAACTGGCCATATGTCAACTGTGGGCGGGACTTCTCTGCCCTGGGAGCCTATCATGATCTGCGTTGACTCGCATCTATTCCAACCGAGGGACTGAGGTTGATATTCAGCCGAGTTTGCTAAATTTGGTCATCTTTACCAATGACCATCATTTGAGTAGGAGTCATGTTTATAGGGCTGTGGCGACATGTAATGGTTACATTTGTCACAACTGCTCCGGCTTCATTGCTCACCGATTATCTCTCTCCATCTCATTGGCTCTCACACCGGCAAACAGCTGGAAAATGGCCTGATTAACCAATTACACATTATGAGATCGCCATGCCATTACCTTTAAATGTCAATATGCAGCGACAGCTCTGGGCCCGTGTAATGAAGTGGAGTTGTGGTTACAGCTCTCTCCGTCCCGCTGTGCTCTGTGGGTGAATCACAGGCCGTAGCCTCACCATGATAATTGGGACATTTAAGCACTCTGCGCCACACCTCTGCTCACCTCCCCAATTCAGCCACTTTTCCCATCACTTAGTACATCATTTGGAATAGATTGAACTTGTGAAAACGCTCGCTCGCTTGGGCCATGTGTGACTTGTGTTTATTTAGTCAAAGATAAGCTTTATTCGTTCAGCAGCGTGGGAATGATCTGGCATGTGCTTGTGCTGCATCCTCCGATACTTGACTGAAGATTTCTCATGGTATCTTTTTTATTAAAAGTGTGTCAAATGAGTAGAACATTTCCGTTCGACCCAATATCAGATCCTTATGGACTCATACTGATGAGATCAGCAATGGAAAAAAGTGAATCATTCTAACAGTATGTATAGTGCAAAGCTTGATGGGCTAAAGTAGGTTGTTTTCTGTATGAGATGTAACAATGAATTACAAATGTGAGGCATTATGAGATATCTTTCTCCGCCAATAAGCAACAAGTGTACACCAGCTTTGACTTGTTTGTTTTGTTGAAACCATTACTCAACCAGGACAAGAAAAAAAGTCTGAATAGTGGTCTGTAAAGAGTTTCCAGTTTTATTGTAATGTTTGGGTCAACCGCGACATGACATCCATGTAGTATTTGACCAAAAACATTTAACTTTATCATGTGAAAGCCTTCCACATATCTTCAATACTGTAATACTGCTGAATATATACATAAACATACGTATTATATATATATATATATAATACTGGAAAAGTTAAGTATCTCAGATCCTCCTCAATAAAAGATCTACATGAAAATGCCCCTTTCAAAACTGGAATAATAACTTTTTAGATATGAATAGAGGCACACTTCAGTATGCAACAAAGCCCAGCTGTAAACACTAACAGTTTATTGCCTACAAAAAGAAATGCTACAATTAAACACGCCTTGTGTGCTATGCATCGTAATGACTCACTTAAAAAGCTGAGGGCGAAAGGCATTCCTTTAGCAACTTCTGAGCGCACTGCGTATGTTTAGTGAAACCACAAAGTCCGCACCAGAGCTGGAGGCCCAGTCTCCCACTCCCTTTTCCCACTAACCGCCCATGATTACGCTTATTGGCCCCTTGTTTTATGCATGTTTTTACTGTACACTGCAGTAGTAATGCATTGCACAAAGGAGCCTCAGCACGTTTGGATGATTCTTCTGGAAGGAAAATGTACTTTAAGTAGCTCTTTCAACCCTTTTAGTTCAGTACCTACCCGAAGAAATGCAGTGAAAGGGGTTCAAATGATTGTTGTTATTGCAGCTTTTAAGGCCCTTTCCTCCTATGCAGCTGCACTCTTGTTGTTATGTGTGTATAAATGATGAAAGGATTGACAGCGCTGTAGCAAACGCTCGTGAATGGTACGTTACATCTGAACACTGCTTAGAATGGCACACAATTTCAGTCTCTAATTGGATTTCACCAAAATATTTTTCTCATTGTTCAGAAAAAAAGATAAAATAACTATATTTGCACAATAATGCTTGTTCCTGTTTGTTCCTGTGGAAAAACGACTCAGGTTTGCGATAAACTTGCATGTTGTACCATTCTAATAATATATATTTTCTCTCTTTCTCTTAGGGAGATGCAGGTTCCTCTGCAGCAGGCATCAAGGTGAGGGCCAAGCTAAGCCAAAAGCTATTTCATATTCCCCATTAGGAGGAGGAATATATAAATATACACAGCAAATTTCAGAGAGTAAAATTGACTCTGTGAGATTCAATTTGAACTCTAAGCTGGTGTTTATGTTGTCCCAATCTTGTCAGTGTTAAATCAACACTCAACAAAGTGTTAGCAATTTAACTCGGAATAAGTGTCAAAATAAATCTGCCCAGTGTTGAATACAACGTCATTTAGCTGATGCTTTTATCAAAAACAACTTTTTATCCCAGGGAGCAATTCAGGGGGTGTATTGCTCAGGGACACATTGACATGGAACATGCCAGGGTTTGAACCAACAACCCTGTGCTCCTGGCAAACCCTCACTAATCCTTGCACCATATTACATGGAGTTAAGCCTGATACCAAGAACTGGCACACTGTACAGTTACATTTCAATCCTATCAAAGAGTTTATTTATCTCTACTAAGTGTTGCAAATGAATCTGATTTTGACACTGAATAATGACTCCAGCTCTTTCGAACAATTGATTCTGTAAGAATCTTCAACACCGGAAAATGAACTCTAAGGATTTTGCTGTGTATGATTTCCAAATGCTGATGGAATTGAAATTGCATACAAAAAACTGTTAAGGTTAACGCCACAAATCTAGTAAAGGATTTACAAATAGTTGGTACAATCCAATCCAAAAATGAAACCGTTTAAAAGAAAACCCTTTGCATGTATTTCAGGGCGAACCTGGAGAGCCTGGACGAAGTGGACTAAAGGTAATAATTACTTTGCTAAAGTTTTGGTCGTAGTAAAAAGTATACAAAAGTATACATAGCAGTGTTGGCGCTATGTGTTCTGTCATAAAGACAAACCATATGATGTTGATTACATAGTGTTTATTTATGAAGAAACTATGGTAAAAAAATCTCCTATGCAGTAACAAGTCTGGCCCAACATTTTTCCTATTTATTCTTTAATGTGGAAACACAAGCTTTAATGTGAAAGGTGAAGCTGCAGCTTCAGTTTGTGTGAGTTCCAAAATTCCAACCTCACTTGAAGCTCACTGCTCAAAGTGAAATAAGGATGGTTGTGCATCATAGTGCTTCAACTCATCTTACGTTTACTTTGGCTTGCTTTTGAGCCCGCATAGGGTCCCAGGCATCATACTATAAGTTCAGGTTATACGAGGTCTTTGCTGATGTTTTTGCTCCATTTCTCATTGTTGAAACGGATGTCTAAAACCAGCAGGTAATCCACTTTTGCTTTGACTCGTCACTTTTTATTCGGGTGTTTTACACATTCCATGGACATTGCCCAGAAAACAGTTGCTGGTGATAAACTAATAAAACTAGGAACTATTTTCCCTCTGACATAAAAGCCACTACTTGTTCCCTGACCAGACTGATTTCGGAATTGCGCCAGTGCTCCATCTAATTACACTTTTTAATCCCAAACGCTGCGCCCCATTAATTCCCCTTCTCTTTTCTCTGTTTGGACTAACTGGTTCCAGACAGACCGAGGGCCTTTCAGCAAATGTTTTTATGTCTTTCTCTGCTGTGGTGCATCTGCAACATTTGTGGCACTGTGGTACTAATTTTTAAACTGCTCTACCTTATCTATCGTTTTACAGCCGTTCTGCTTGTGCTGACACACTCAAATTATATTTCTCTTCAAAATGGCCATCAGAGGATTGAGTTGTTCCACATTTAGTATTACCATTGGATGCCATTCAAGTGTTGGTGAAGTAGCATTCCACAAAACAGGACTTTTGATCATTCGTTTAACAGTGCTTTCATTCAACACCGTGGAAATGTACTTCCCCCTTTTCAGTTACAGTTGATCCTTGTCCAGCCCGCGCTAATCATTTCTTTTCATATGGATGGGAATACAATGGTCCTAATAGAGCGTTAGATTAGCCAGAGTCAGACATTCCGTCCTGAAAGTCTCGCAGACGCCTCACAGGGGACCTGACTCCTTATTTGACCACAGTTGAAACAAATGTGCCTTTTTCAAACTAGCATGAAGTTTGGGAGTTTTGGAGTTGTCAACTTGACAATGACCCGGCCTTGGTCCCAAAGAAAGAGGCCAACTCTTGATTTCTCCCGGCGCCGCCAAACTCTCACAACCTTGAAGCCACGGCAGCTCTCTCTAACTGCTTTTGCTAATTTAATCCAAGGAATCTCGACAGTTTTGCCTTCCAGAAACCGTAACTTTTCCCTCCGGACAAAAACCGATAAAATCATGAGAATGAAACTCAATTGCGCTTTGTGAACGGTTGAGTGTTGTAACACGTACTAATCCCGCTGTCAAGCCGCGGCTGCATGACTTGGTTTGAAAAGTGCATGTCGGGTACCTTCTGCTCGTGCTCACCGCAAGCGAACGAATGGCAACACACACACACACACACACACACACACAAAAAAACGGGCCACTTTTCAGAATCACAGAAGCTCGATAACCAGAGAAAACACGAAATGGAAAATACCGTGACGGGGGGCTAATAGACCCCCAAAGAGCCCACAAACGAGGCTTGACTCAGCTTAGCTTGGCTTCGCCTGTAACGTGTCACACTCTTCCTGTGTAGGGAGAGCCAGGACTTCCAGGGCTGCCTGGACTCCCAGGGATAAAGGTAAATGCTTTGCTGTTTATAACCCCCCCCCCCCCCCCACGCACCCCCTCCCACCCCCGTCCGGTCATTCCACTGGTACTGTCCCTTACCATCCTCCTCAGCCGACCCGTGATTCAGAGTTCAGAGCGAAACTCCGCTGACCCAGTCGCCCAGTGCCTCATGCGCGACACATCGGGGTCTCGTAATCTTGCTTTTCCTGCTGTGTGGGATTTGTACCTTCGCCAGGTTCCATCTGCCTTAGCGGGGGACGCTGAGTAAAAGCTGCAAATTCAGTGCAGTGTAAAAGTTAAAAAAGGCTCAGGCAAACCTACAGGGGCGAATAGTCTATTGTTTTGATCCGAACATGCCGGAAGAAAAAAGGTCCCATTTAGGTTCAGCGTGAATTATTTGAACAATGCAACTCAGGCAACGACTCCATTCTGCTTCCTGAAAGTAGCTCGAAGCGAAATGGGTCAAAACTTCCACTCGCCGAGGAGACAAAAGTGCTCTTTCTATTTGATTATTTAGAATTTTTCAAATTAGGCCTTTCACTTCCTTCAGCTGAAGTGCGTGCTTGTTTACTGTTCCATTAAAAGTATCAGCAGATGGGGAAACGAGAGGCACAATAATAGTTTGCTCCCGTCTTCTGCCAAAAGAACGCCAACCACTGAACTCCATCTCATGATCGTTACCTGGAAATATAACATGAATGCAAGGAATGCTCGCACAGGCATGGTGGGATTATGCTTGTTGCTGTGTTGGTTTTGTTTTTCTCCTTTCGTTTGCTTGTAATGTGCTGCCCTTATAAAAAAAAATAAAAAAATAAAAAAAAAGACGCCCTTTCATTTTACTTTGTATATACTCCTGTTTTTACTTAAGAGACCTGAATGCCTAATGGATTCTAACAATATTTTTGCTAACGTGGCACTCTCCGCTTGCACTTTGTTCTGCACCGCGTTCTCGGCTGTTCATCCAGTTTAAATGTTTGAGAGGCACGTGTCCATTACCCTTCCAAAAACTTCCAGAGTGCCTCAACTCCAACACAAGTCCAACACATGGCACGGCAATTAAGTTATTTTCCAATCAAATGTAATTCAAATCAAATCAAGCATCACACCTCATATTGGAAGCTCATTAGTGCAAATGAGCAAACGTATGAAAGCTTCCTAATAGGTGGCAGAAAACCTGTGTTTTTCACACGGCTTTAGGCAGAACACATCCAGTGCCCTGATGAGTATCTAACAAGGTCAGTCGTAACGTCTATTAAGGCTCATAAGAGGGAGTCATCAATGGATGTGAAACCAGGGGACCAATTAACAAGCCAATGTGATTGATTTGCTGTGTCCCTGAATGTGCGCTTGTGTGTGTTGGAGCGGTAGGTGCATGCCGTGTCGTTACGCCATTCATCTTGTGTATGTGTTCGGTGCTCGGCAATCAATGCCTTGTGGGTCAACAAGTGATACCTGCTCTTTCTTTTCTTTTCTTTTTTAAAGGGTGAGCCTGGGTTCCTCGGCCCCCAGGGAGAGCCAGGGCTTCCAGGACTCCCAGGAACTAAGGTGGGTGACATGCTCGAGTACAGTGACATAGTTCATATTTCAGCTTTCTATCGCATCCCGCCGATCATATCCTGTGTGACCGTCATTGAAATCAGCAGCTCCTCTGCGTGTATGGCCTCATTATCCATTATTAGCACTTTTCAGGGGCCATTGAGCCCTTGTTTCTTCAGAATGTCACTTGGAAATGGACGGAATGAGCTAATCCCCGGCGCTCCCTTTGAGTCGTGACATTATCACACTGCGGAGCCAGCGGTGATAATCCACTTGGCGTTGTACTTTAGCATCAGGCTGTTTGCAGTGCATCAATTATCCATTGGTATATTATGGGTTATTGCATTGTCTTCTGCCATATGGCTCCCTCAAATGTCAGGGTAAATCTGATAAGGAGGAGCATTGTGGCACATTATTTATATAATAGTTTTTCCTTATGTTCACGATTGCCAACAGGTTTTAAACAACTGTAGCTTGAGGGTACGGATTTTTTTACATTTGAGCCATTAAGTTCTCCCATTAAGTTCATCATCAATCATTAGTGTGCTGAGAAAAACAAGGCCTCATTGACTCAACGAAGCTGAAGGATGGTTGCGTTACGCTTGGTCTTAAGTAATAGAAATAAGTAATAAAGAGAGTACTGGCTTTGACTTATGCCACACCCCCCTCTACTGGCTATTTGAAGTCACTTTACAATGAGAGAAAACCACGGCGATACAACAAAGGATTTTCCTTCTAATAATGTCTCATATTCCCATAAGGACAAAGACGGCTTCACGGGCAGCGTTTTTTATTTATTTATTGGGATTATACGTCTCACCTTCACAGCCAGTACGCCGCTGGTTCTGACTCGGCGTGAATATCTACCATTCAACATGCCGAGGTCTGCCGAGTAAGCAAACTCATGGGAAAGGCATGGACCCTTTTTTTAATAGATTCCCCAGCCACGTCAATACTTCCGAACATTAAGGAAATTGAAGTTCATGCCTGAAGTTTTTTCAGGGGAGACATCGCAGCTGTTCTGCTGACAAGAGAAATTAATTTGGCCTTGATCAGCACTTCTCCGTGACAAATACAGAAATCTGTTTGTTCTTTTTGTCTGTATAGGGAGAGAGAGGCGACCACGGGCCACAAGGGAAAGGTGAAAGAGGAGAACTTGGACCCCTTGGACCAAAGGTCAGTTACTCAAGTGAACATGTGTGCAATGAAAATACAAATGTCATGAACTCTGTGGGGAAAAAAATAAAAAATGAAATTGGATCATTCAGCCGTCCGTACTTGAAAGATTTCAGCTTTTTCCCAACCGTTTCTTTACCCATGTAAAGCCATAGGTATTTGCTGCCATCTAGGGCCAAGCTGATTTAAGCACAAGCCCTGGAGTTCCCAGAGTCTTAAATCAGAAAAAGGAGAATACATTCCCAAAGCGAGGGCTCATTAAATCCATCAAATAGTCTGCTATCTGAGCAAAGAGAGCTGGCAAAGCCATTACAGGCTTGTGATGGGTTCAGCGCTGTCCCTGGAGTCTTGAGTTAAGTAAACCAAATATAAATGAGTTTACCATTGTTTACGTCTGGCACCGGGCCAGCAGGTAGCGTAAGCTCCAGTCTAAACTGAGACGACCCCCCCCCCCCCCCCCCCCCTGATCTGTTTCACATCCTATTAGAGCTGCCAAAAGTGAGACCCCTTCTTTACCAAATAAACACACTTTCTCCGTCGCTATGGCATATTAAAAGGTGGTCACGTCAGCGAGGCTGACGGTGTTGCTCTCTCGGGAGGAGTACAAGAGGTTGATGATATTTCTTTGTGAGACATGCATTGGATATTTTTACCATTTTTATTTCATGGTGAATTTGCATTGAGTGCACAGTGTTTTATGTCATTGTTATATCTCACGAGCTTGTCTAGTTCCAAGCGTCCCATCTTTTCCTTCTTAATCCCGACAGGGTTCACAGGGAGAGTCCGGCACACCCGGCCCTAAAGGCTCAAAGGTGAGCAGTGCCAGATGTGTTGTCTTTTCATTTGGCTCATTGCTTTGTTCGGTTTCACAGTTGATTCTGTACTTGGATTACCGCCATTCGCAGTTTTCACTCTTCTTTTAGTCACTGCTGTTGTGCTGAATGCATGTAGTTTGAAAATGCTTTCTAAACCTTCAGAAAAACACCAATTGGATACAAGCCGTCGTACCAGGTCCCCACATTGCACACATCTGAATTAAAAAGATCAAAACTCAATTTGCGATCCTGGAGATCCTTAAAATAATACAACGCGCCGCATACAGCAGCATTGTGTGTCATACAATGTTGTGATTCAATACGTTATACATTTTTAAAATACATTTGTGAAATTTTAGTGATGTATTGATACAAAACACATTCCACGTTATTGTATCTCTGCAAAGAAGAGCTTAATTATTGCAGCATTGTTGAATCCTTCTCATTTTGGTTTGCTTTCTCACATTAGGGCGAGACCGGAGACAAAGGAGAACTCGGCCCTTCTGGGCCGAAGGTAAATCATTATATTGCTTCTATTCTTTGCTTACTTGGAGGATTTCATGAAGTATTTGAGTTACATGAAACGCTTTGATCTCCCACAAACTACTGCATCTCACCTTGATTTCCACCAGGAGGCAGAAGTCTAACCTTTGCAGTTATTACTGATGCTGCTATTTAATACAAGGAATTATGTTTAAAGTAGGAAAACTCCTGGCTCAATGTCTATTTTTTGATGTCATCAATGTGCAGGGCCCCCCTGGACAGAAAGGAGACCAAGGGGCCACTGAAATCGTTGACTACAATGGAAACATTCAGGAGGCTTTACAGGTCAGACAACTACCTGCCGAAACACATTCATGTTGTTTCTATTGATCCACAATGCAAAATGCTTGCTGCATAATGTCTGCAGTGGGCCTATCCCAGGGCTCTGTTACCTTTAGGGGATTAAATGGATAACCTCAGTGAGAAGAACGACCTGACTCAGAGTACAAAATACAACCCAGTTTTATTTTTGTTCTTGAAGATCACAAGATAAAAAACGGTGAGAAATGAACACTGACTCAGGCTTCCAAAGAAAAAGAGAGTTTTTAGGAAGCATCTTTACGGAAACACAGTCAGAAGGCAGGGGAGCTTCGTGGCTCTAATTCCTCCAGAGTTGCTGAAAGCAGAAGTGCGTCTAGTAGCCGAGTTCATCTGCGGGACAGTGCAGCGTCACAGCCCGTTTCTTAACTGGTGTTGAACTTTGCAGAGCAATCAATAGAAAGGTATGGTTCATTCTTTGATATGTGGTTCAAAGGGAAATGTATTACCTAAGTGAATAAACTCCTTCAAAGTAACATCATTCACGTTACATCCTCTGTAGATAAACAGGCTATCATCGCTTCTACAATAAATAATTCATTCTGAGGGCTGTTCTCTGCCGAAATGTGCTGACACAAAGGTTTTCAATTGTGTGACCTGTGCAATCTTATCTCTTGCCTCCTTCCCATAACCGCTCCTTCGGCCTACTGCAGAAGATTACCACAATTACAATCACGGTAATGAGGCTCTGTGTGTTCTTTGTTCGTTATGTCCCCTTCATGATTGATTCATCTCCGTCCTCGCATGGGTCCCACCGAATCCCCGTCCCGGTTTGCATTGTTGTTCTTGTGCCACCTCGCCCAGGTAGTGTTTGCTTAACAATGAATTCAAAAGAGTATTCGGCGGTGCGTCTGTGCTTCTTTGTGATACAGGCTGCCCGTGTAGCTGGTTTGGTAAAAAGTCATTTAAAAAAACGACCTATTCAGTAAATTTATGAGAAGGGTTTTTTCCAAAACTCACTTTTTGGTCAAAATCACTGAGCGGCACACAGCGGTGCGATTATAGATGAGTTCTGAGAGGGCAAAGGCACCAGTTATATAGTGTGTTATATTGATTGATATGATAAGAGCATAACATGGGTGCTGCTTTATCAATTAACTTGTCTTGAACAATGTCTCTGTTCTCTCTCATTAAGAGCCTTTTATTGTTTACGTTTGTGTCTTGTAGCCAGATATTATATCAGGATAGAAAAATCTCACGTGGTAGACAAAGGTGGGAGGGCGTTTTTTTGACAAACCCAAACAAATGAAGCATCATGTTTCTCAGCATTGCATATTAAATTGGTTAGAAGGATAAAAACGTTTGCATTGCACACACAAAGAAACGTTCATAAGTCATCCTTCCTACAACTCAACATTGTTACTGGTGGTTTATGAGGATCAGACACTCTAGAATCATACCTATTCCAAGTGTGTGTTTTCCTCAATCCTCTGATTACGATATTTATGTATCTGTATGTTGCAGCTAACATGTTTTCTGACTTATGGCATGTGCCTATCAGTTGAGCATCGTGGTTCATCACCGACTGCTAAACATTTCTTGTGCCGCTTGCAAGAAATTTCATTCAGAGGGTATGATCCACGGATAGAATGTAGCTCGTTGTCTTTATAAACTTGGTTGGTATTTAAGAAACCGACCCCACTGAAAGGTGTTGATTGATCAAATGGAATCTCCTCCTGCTTCTCCCTCTCTGTGTTCAGGGTCCTCCTGGACCTCCTGGGCCGATAGGACCGGCAGGTATAAAGGTAAACGCATTGGGATTCTTTAAGTCCAAATTAGAATTTTTTTAGTTCATGTCAACTTTTTTCCCTGAACTGTTTAAAATGTGCATTTAGGGGGATCGCGGTGTGCCCGGTCTGCCTGGACTCGATGGTGAAAGAGTGAGTTTGTTGTTTTTAAATTAGATTATTGATGATTACCTCAGAGGAGTAAATACATGGAGGCTTAAGACGTTTCATACATTTTACTTTGTATTGTTGCATGAATCAGCATTTCTTTGCACAAGGGGAATAAGTGACTTACATGTTTCTCTCTCCTTTTCAGGGCTACAAAGGCTCTAAAGGAGACATGGGAATGCCTGGAGCCTCAGGAGAGAAAGGGACAACCGGTTTAACCGGCCTACCTGTAAGAATCCCTGTGTCTATTTTCTAAGACTAAGCCTTTGAGATATTTATGTACGGTTGTTATTAGATAGAAACCAAAACGTGTCTCATTAAGCTTTTGCTCCATAGGGTGTAAACGGGGTAAAAGGGGACAAGGGAGATTCAGGTCTGACTGGCCCTCAAGGTTCTTCAGTAAGTCACATTAACGACGTTTGTTTTCACTCCACATAAACATACGCAAGAAGTTCTATTAAAGATGTTTGTGGGAAACTTCACAGATTGTCGGCTCTCCAGGGGCACCAGGGCCCCATGGCCCCCCAGGACCTATGGTGAGTGTTTCTGAAAGGTCTCATCAGCGGACGATAGTTTGAAGTTCTCCACATCAGTGTTGGACTTGTTTTTGTTTTTTTACCATCCCGACTGCACATCTTACCAGCAGTTTATTGACGGTGATTTGGAGACAATGATAATTGAGGCTATATTAAAGGCCCTTGTATACAGTGAGTCATTAATATTGATTGTGAGGCTCACCACTAACTCGTATTTTGACATGTTTTCAGGGCCCCCATGGTTTCCCTGGATCAAAGGTAAATCTCAAGCACAAAGTATAATAGTTCACGTGTGATAACAACCCACATTCAGGGCATTATGACTGTGTGTATGACTCTTTTTTTTATTTTTAGGGTGAACCTGGTATGCATGGTGTGAAGGGTATTCGAGGAGAGGTGGGACACAAAGGGGACCGTGGGCCGCTGGGACTCCCGGTAAGTACAGCCGTGCACCATGGGACATCTCCATCCACAAAGCCCTGATGATCCCCTTAGACGGCCATAGAAATGTGTCATTTGCATTTTAGCCCCGTCTGTTTTGTTTTAATGCATTACTGTATCCATTTAAATGAGGTGGTATTCGTATGCAAGTCCTTGTTTTTCTGTGTGTGCCTGTGTGTGTGTGTGTGTGTGTGTGTGTGTGTGTGTCTACGTGGCCCTCCCCATGTTCTGTCTTCATTTTCACGTCCCTGGGCTGACTCCCTGTAACACACAGTGTAATTTAGTTGTTGTAAACCCTGCCATCAACCTGTCCTGAATAACAGTGTTCATCTGGTACTAATCCCGCCTTGTTCATGTCACTCATACCTCCATAACCACGCAGGGAGCCTCCGGCTTGGACGGCAAGCCCGGAATTAGGGTGAGTGTCAAGTGACCAAGAGGCTTCACCAACCAACGCCTGCCTACTTTTTTCTCCTCTCACCCTCCATACAGCCCACCCTCCCCCCTCCACAGACACCCTCCCCCCCTCCCTCCCTCCACACACACACCCACACACACACACACACACACACACACACACACACACACTATGTATCACATCACTATCACTCCATTTTTATTTTATTTCCCCGGGATGAGAAAGTTCAATAAACATCTGTCAAGTGTTTAGGTCGTAGCTAGGCGCCGTGAGATGCCGTTTCACACAGAAAAGATTGCAGGGCTCCCTCTTTGTCCCGTGTTGCATTAACTCTGCATTAACACACACTCATTCATTAACTGTGTCAGCAGTGTTGAAAATGTCCTTTTGTTGCCAATGCACGTGTTCTAGCGGCAGTTCTGTACGCTGCTTGTAGGTCAAACCTGGCGGGAATATCGTACAAATGTGGATGCTTAACATAATTTTTGCTTTCCATCTGGTATTTGAACTCACCATGATAATGCTACTCTTTGCAGGGCATGGATGGGCCTACCGGTGCAGCTGGTCCCGCCGGGCCAAAGGGTGACATAGTAAGATCAACATTACGTCTGATTGATGAATCGGTTCATTTAAATCTTCATTTCTTCATTCTCGTCTTTTCAAGTTTCATATGATTGCAACAGTGGTTGTTTTGTTTTAGGGTGAGAAAGGAGTCCCGGGTGAACCAGGACCAAGGGGACCTTATGGACTACCTGTAAGTACAATAAAGATATTATCATGTGCAAGAAAAGCTAAGATAACGCCACGTTGAGAGTGCTTATGCCTCAGTTAATTATCATATGGAAGAATGTATTCGCTTTTGCATTTGAGAAGTACCTTCAGCCATTAAATATAGTCTCAAATACATGCCAACTTTGAGCAGTACAATGCCCTTATATTGCCCCTTATATAAGTTATTTCACATCTATGTTAAAAAATGTTTGACCTTTTTACATTGGTGAAGCCATTCGTTGAGAGACATGTTGGCTTTTGTGAGTCGACTGATGTAATGATAATACAGCGAATGTTCTTTATTTGCAGGGAGCCGCTGGAACACCAGGCTTGGATGTACGTATCTTGAATATTGTTCCTTCCGTTTTCCTTGAAGGCGTTCGTGACAGTGAATGCGTCTTCCAGTACTAGGGTGCTCGGTAGAGCAGCATTTTAAAATATATAAAACATTAAAAATGGCTTTTTAATATGATCAAAAACCAATCTTAATGTAATTCGGCCCCTATCATCAGTTACTGTTGAATTCGCTCCAATGACATGCAGAACGTTTTGTCTGCAACAGCTTGTCATTTCATTTTAAAACTCATCTCAGAAGCATCACATTATATACCCATGATCTCATCTAACATCAAAAACCGCAAACATATATATAAAGTTTAAGCTTGTAGGAATCTAGTAATATAATCTGTAGCTGCTTTGCATATTTCCCCAATCCAACTCATTTAGTAAGTGAGAGACATCCTAAATCCTAAATTTGTTACTTATGTAAGGTTGACGTTATGTGTATTGTATGGTGCTCCACACCTGGCACTTTTTATGTAATTAGTCGATTGTCCCAACTCAAACTTGAAACATGGACCCTAGCAGTATGACATCGCATACAAACTATTTATTATACTATGTAGTAGGACTTTAAGTCGGTAGTTTGTTCTGACTGCATAGTATGTTGATTTTGTTTACGTGCATTCTTGACTGGGTATACTTGATCTTCAGGAATGTCCAAGTAGGAGACGGGACCTTAATTAACATACACAACCGCCCCCAAATTGTGGCTCTTCAGGTTGTCCAAATGGGAACTTCAGGGGAGATGGTTTAAATAATGGGCTGGTTAGATTAAATAATTATCAAAAAATGATTATCAACAATAAGGTACGGCTCCAGTGTCTATATGCATAATGCTTTTATTTATTTCTATGTGGATATGTTCTTGCAAGCGATTTGGATGAACTGCCATCTTTCTCTTGCTATACCTAAAAGCAAGCTACATGCTTCCTGTAGCTTTGTCAGGACATGAATACTCCCTCTTGTCTATGCATTGTAAAGCCAGAGTGATGAAGTAGTGAACTTTTACAGGGGTTACCAGGCTTAAGGGGAGAGAAAGGCGACATTGGGGAAAGAGGAGAAAAGGTAGCCGTAGATAGGATGTTATGGCTTGACAACCCGTTAACGTATAACAAATGACTGATGTCAATGGACGGTGACATGAACTATGGTATGATACTCTTAGTTTTTTCTAATATTCCCAAATGAGAGTATATATGGTTGTTGGAAGGAATAGAGTGGTTGAATCCTGAATTAAAATGTGTATAAAAGAGGTCTATGTATACATTTGAATGAACTACTTACGATGTAGGATTAGATGAATAGAGTTTTGACGTTCTTAAAAAGGAAACTCACCAAAGATTTTTATCTAAGCAATTGGATAATAACTACATGCAATATAATGTATTTCCTTTGCATAAAATATCGCCATGTCCTCTTAAACTTTTGTTCTCCACTTCTGAATAATTTTTCATCTCATTTCTCAAAATCACGAGTCAAATCTTAAAGAAAGTGATGGTAAAACATGGTAGACCACATAAGTCCATTGACAGCAGGCTCCTAAGATTCACGTTTGGTTTTATTTTTGTTGTTTTCATGCATGAACACACTTAAAAGATCTCACTTACAAGAACGCTCGTTGATAATCTCTTTGTTGTTGGTATATACAGTCATTTACTGTAATGTGTTGGTGTTAATCTGTGTTTTCAATATTGCTAACACTTTCATTTGAGAAACTGTATCCTTTATCTAATATTAATGATTTGCATTTTGATTTATTTTGAGTTGGATGTTGGTTGACAGAGTTTAAAGGTTTTCAATGACAATCAAGCAAAGCTTTTTTGTTGTTAGTATTTCCTTTTCAAAATATAATGCTAACATTTCTCTGAAAAGTCATACTTTTAAAAGCACTCTTGTACAAACAATTGCACATCTCATCTCATGAGCGACCAAATGTAGCTGTATTATTGCCTATTAGAAGGTTTAATTGCAAAGATATTATTTCCACTGTTTTACATCAACTTCCCATGTAACAATTCTTTTTTAATTTAATATTGTTGTTCTCACATGCATGTTCTGTATGACACAAATAACTGAATCTAACCCAACGTTGGAGGGTTGCTTTTCCGGCGTGTAGTTAGTAGTTGTAGATTTAATTCTGTCCTCCTGGAGGTTTTTTTCCCCTGCTTCTCTTTCTCATCCTTCCTGCCCTTGACACCTCTTCTGGCGATCAGCTCTGTTTCTCACTCCTTCCCATTATAATATTTCCCCTATTTTTGCCCTTTTCCTTCCCTAAGGAATGTTTTCGGAATACCCATTACTGTCTGGTATCCCCTCCTTTCTAACTCTGGACATGTGTCTTTCTCCTTTGTGAGCCATAGACTCCCTTTACAATTGCACCCCTCCTAATATTAGTGCTGTCCCAAATGTAAAAAGAAAAAGAAAGTGATTCTAACTTGACCAAAACGTTGTATCCACAGGGGGAGAAGGGAAAGAAGGGCAAAAAAGGGCCTAAGGGCGAGAAAGGAGAACAGGGTGCCCCTGGATTAGATGCACCTTGCCCATTGGTATGTCCCGAGCTGGAAATCGCCTCTCCAGCCGTGTAGAGCAGCAGTCCCCGAACAAGGATGAGCGCCCTGTGGCTAGACAGATACCCGGTGTCCATCAGACCATAGCAACCTGAAACACAGAGTCTAGTACTCTCTCGTAACCCTGCAATTCAGACAGACAAAAGCATACCATTAAATGCTGAAAACATTGGGCTGGATTGTGGTATCAGCAAGCTCACAGGGCAGCTCCTCCCGCGTCCTCCGCCCCCCTGTCTCCGTTGTAGTGGACGGGAGGCAGGGGGTCAAGGGTCACGCACCTCTCTCCCAGTAACACTCCTAGGTCATCTTTGCAAACAGGGTTTCCGGGGATTTAAGGGTGAAAAGGGGGAACCGGGTCAGCCAGGTCTGGACGGGCTGGATGCCCCGTGCCAATTGGTACAGTATTTCTCTTTTTCCTCCACCTCTTACCCATGCATGCCGCTCACCTTCAGTCATCGCTGAAACAGAACCGTGCATGACTTCACTGCTTGACGGGCATGTACACACATTATTTTGATCACAACTACATTTTCTTTTCCTTTTATTGCACCCACATTTACCTTCATGTACTAACTTTCTGACAGCAAGCTGCCTTTTTTAGAAAATGCATATCATTACAAGCATAATGCACAAAATAAACCTATAATTACTGATACAATATATACTTAAGTCTATCCTTCTAACTAAATCCTTCCATTCCCTTGATTGTAACTGGAAAAAAAGCTTCAATCCCCGTTTCCTTCCTGCTGATTCTTCCATGGACTGGTTACCTTTTAACCTGATGCTAACAAAGATTCCTTTACTGGTGCCTATGGACCACTCCTCTACTCCCCCTTTTCCCTTCCTGTAGTTGTACCAATTGGGCCAGACCGTGACGACAAGGGTACAACAATAAATGAAAGGGATTATCGCTCCAGACATAGTCCAGATGACCAGATTATTTCAAATGTCATGCTTTTTATGGTGCTTTCTGCTACTGATACAATGGTGTGCAATGCATGGAAATTCATCCATTATTGTTATTAGTGTTTAATGTATTAGAACTTATTTAAAAAGGCCATAGTAATTGTGTGCTGTGTGTAGATATAAATGAGGTATAGTAGGTAAGAAACCATCTCATATCAGAAATGTCATGTTATATTATGTATACACCAGCTGCAATTACTACTTTAATGTAAATCCCCTGATTTTGTCATATTGTCCATAAATCAAATGCGTTGTGGTTTTGCAACTCGACTGTGTGGCAACTATAATGAAATCAGAGGGCAGAATCATTGATATATACATGTGCATGAGATATCATTTGCCGTGTGTTACTACGTGCATGAATAAGAATACACTTGCAATATTTCACATGATTTTATTGCAGCTTTGCATTAATGGAATAGAAACGAGCGGCGGCATATTTAAAGTTTTGTAACCCCAGGCTATGCACTGTAGGTTAAGTTCTTTTTACGTAAAGATCCTGTGAAAAAGTTACTTTCAATTTGCTTGCGGTATCTCCCACGTGTGCTTTGGGTTATTGTTCAGATGCTTTTGTTGACACCAAACCGCCCCTTCCTGTTTTAGTCCTCATGGTTGTTTTTTCTTCCCTGCTGCTTTGTTCCAAACAGGGCCCGGATGGATTACCAATGCCTGGATGCTGGCAGAAGGTAAGACTACATTTGAGAAACAATTCCCATTTCAGGAGGCCACCTATGCACTTACAAAGTGATCGAAATATAAGGCTACATCTGCAGTATAACTTTGTTCATTTAAACGGTTTGGAAAGGGGAATCAGAGGTTTTCGAATGTTATCTGATAACTTTTTTCCCCTCTTTATATTGATATGAAAAGTGCTCCTCATATTTTGTTTGCTCTGTGTCAGTTTTTGTCATGTCGGTTTTTCGGCTTCTCTGTGTTCGCATGGGTTTTCTGTGAAATAAGTCGTAACAACGTTTGGTTGTTGTGTGAAAAACCTGATTTGACACCTCTGTCATGAAACATTGTGGAAAAACTGTCCATCTTTATGTCCTTCTCTCTCTTGTGTTTTTTCTTGCAGTGATCACTCTAACCTGAAACGCATGGAGTTTGTAAATAATGCTTCTTTTATGGTATTTATAGTTTTTTTAATGGGAAAAAATATATGTAAAAGAAAAGAAGTCTATGTGTACAACAGAAACAAAAAGAGATAACCGTCCCGCGCCTCACGCTCTTAGCTGCTTCTACTCACATCGCCCGTGTGGAAAACCAGAAAAAGACTTGTGTTACCCGCTTTCTCACATCCACATCGTGGTTGGAGTTCAGATCCTTGGCTGGCAGCAGAACTTGGCTCCGTGGTCTTTGCATGGCTCAGACCGGAGCTCCGCGGCCCGGCCCAGACTCGCAAAGAGTGAAAGGAGGTCGAGGAAGGAGGAAGAGGAGTGGGATCTGGACTGGCTCTCTAACACCAAACGCTAGGTGTTCTGTGTTGTTTGGTCTCACCAAGCTCGCCGCCTGCTCATGCAGCACCGTTTTTGAAAAGACACAACAACAAAAAAAAGAAAAGAAAACGAACTGTGCCAAACAGAACATTGCAACTCTGACCCTGCAAAAGCATGAGTAGTACTGAAACTATATTTATATGTACTGTACATACATGTCAGTGTTTTGTGGTTGCATCACGGCTTTTGCGGAGAAGAAAAACAACACTAACATTAAAAAAAAACAAAAAAAATACCCAGCTCTAAATAAGTCAATTCTGCTTTCCTTTAATCTCCCCAAGGGAATCACGCCGTGGCTGGTAGCCTGAACCCCCCCCCCCCACCACCACCCCTGAAAGCAAAGCTGTTGGTTATTGTTGCTTTATTGTGGTTTAAGGCCCTGCACGGGGGGGGGGGGGGGGGGGTATGATATCAGCAGGTCTTCACCGTTGCCCTCGTGTGGCTTTAGCGTCCTCGTCTTCAGCGTGGCGCCTCCCACACCCACGTTGAGGGGAGAAGTCAGCAGGCCTCCCCCGTTTAGGAAAACACCTCAGCCCTCACACGGATTTGAGATGGGAGGGGCACGCTGCGGATGCGCTCGGGGGGCCGGGGGGGGGGGGGCCCTTAAAATGGATTCTGCGGGAGGGTCCGCTGAGAGCCCCGTCGATCTCCATGGAGATCAGCCGCCCCGCATCCGGCTGAGCGAACGAGCGAAGGCATCCACATTTACAGAGAGCGATGACAGAATGCAAACATGTCCATTTCTTTCTTCCTTCTGCTCTCATTCTTTGACATTGTTTGTATTTTGTGTATGATAGCCTTTGGTGCCTCAAGCTTTTATTCATTCCTTTATCCGAAATGTTTAACTTTATATTGTATTTTCAATTATTGGAATGGTGTTTATTTCAGGAGAGTAAGCTATGTAAGAACAAGTGAGGTGTGGGGAGGGTATTGAAATGACACTCACTATTTTTTTAAAAGGAATCATTTTTACACAATGTTGAAATAGCAGGGAGGTGACCGCTTCCATCTCCACTGCCTCTGATTTTACGGTTTTGAAGATGCGCATGTTGTTTGCGTAAAACATATCCAGCATTGTAAAAGAAACACGCCTCTTGTTCATTCAGGACTTGTTGTGTGAGATTATAGTTGTACAGTGTTGTCAATTCACTGCATGTACGCAATCAATACTTGTGGATTTCTTAAATATTGAAAGCGAGCGTTAAAGGACGCACTGAGCATTGTTTCAGCGCTGGGGCTCCTTTAGCTCAAACTAATCGGATTCAGCCAGACGTACTGTTGCTGTTGTCGGGTCACTTCGAACAGAACAATCTCTGTGGCATGATGATGCTGCTCTTTCACACCTCATGTGTTCTTTTAGAAAAATATGGAAAACATGTTTTTCAGTGCAAGAAAAGCTAAATTTGACAGTAATCGGTTAACTTCCGTTATTACACCATAGTCTAACTGGTGGACATTTATGTCACATTCCATATCAGATGGAGCAAGAAAAAGCAACAATAAGTTTATAGTTCAACATAGTTTATCCATTTCATATTTCTTACTTTCAAATTGCCATTTGACATAGTAGGTGCTATGCGAGGTGACATTTGATATATTTATTTCTTTGACATTTTTAACCAGCTATAATGATTTACCGGGGAAGAAACACCAACATTTTGTTGTGATGTAGCAGCAACCACAGCGCAATTCAAGAGGAATCTTTCCCATAAGGTTTCTGTTTGATTGTACAGTTCTTGTACATCTGTATAGATTATAATGCTGTCTAACAGAAGGTAAACAACGGCTCAGTTGATGCGCTCTATTGGCATGAACTTCACCACAGGTTTGTTTTTTGTTGGGGTTTTATTAATGTAACAATTTCAAGTGTTTCTGTGCATATATTTGTGTATTTCTCTCAATATTTTACTTGCAAGTCATTATTTATTTTTTTATAATTTCCTAAATGAAGGCATTTTGGTTCTAAACAGCATTCCTTTCAGTTGTTTTGGCTTTTGCTCTCAGTTCCCACAACGTCTCTCTTGATATTCTGAAGCATTTTGGATTATCCGAAGACGTCACATATGAATTTGCATTAGTGCTGCAAATGCAGGATGGTGAACATTTACAAAAAGAACCAGACCAGTGTGTAGTCACTGAGCATTTAATCCAGATTATATGCCTTACAGTGGTTTGTCTACTTTTATTTAATTTTGTTTGTCAAAACGCTATCTGTGACAACAAAGTAGGCCCGAGTGTTGACAGGCCCTGTGATCATCACAGCTTTTTCTCACGTTGTCTCTTCTCTCTTTCTCTCTTTGCATTGAATGTAGTTTGATATATGTATAGTGGATTATTAATGTACTGTTAGACTGTTCTCATTTGACAAGAAGTGCAATTCATACTTCGGTTAATGTGTGTAGCATCATACGCAGCTGAACCATCACATCATTGTGATTTCTAATAGCTCTATTTGATCAGTCGTGCTGCCCTGTATACCACTACCTGCTTTATTGACCAGCAGACAAAGAAACAAATGTTAACAAGGACCTTTCATTAAATCTCAATTTTTGATTGGTTGAAATATTTCCTCAGATTCTGTCTCCTCTCCCGTGTTTAAAAAAGGTTGTTTCCATTACTCAATATCTACTACATTTTTGCAATGAGTTTTTATTTGTTTTCATTTCCAAATTTTGTTACAGTATTTCTTTGACACGTTGCTGTACCTTTAGCATGTGCAGCTCAGTTTTTGTCTTTTGTATTTTTTTAAATTCTATTTTATTTGTTTTTTGTTAGATTGATGTGGTGTTTTTTTTGTTACGTAAAAAACAAATTACTTCATTCTGCTTGTCGCAGATGTGCCAAAATATAATAATAATTTAAAAAAAAAATCCATATCAGTATTAGCAGAGTTCAGGTTAGGCTCCAAAAGTGACTGCATGATAAAAAAAAAAGCCACACTATGTGGGAGTGGGTTGTGTGTCATTGCAGAAAAGTCACGTCTTGCTCTGAAGAAAAACTAGCTTTACACCCAAAGTCCACTCATCAACACATCTTATATTGCTGAAAGGTAATTGAAAAACTTGTGACCAGAAATACACCGCAGCCTTACTGAAATAAGTGTTTGCCACATGCTCTCCGAGATCAAACGCAGTCCTGGTTCAGGAGCAAAATAACAGCAAATTTCACCTTATGGCTCTCTTTTAAAATGGCTTTTTTATGGTTGTGGTATTTGTTCACTTTGTTCTGTGTTTGTATTCCTCAGTTTTTTTACCCACTTGATTGACATTTCTTTAAAGACCCTGGTGTTCACACGCTATTATATTTCAAGATGACCTTTCGTATTACTGTACTGTCAGAGCCAAATAAACAGTCTTTCAATTACATCAAACATTGGACTTGCTTTTATGTTAATCCTTTATTCCTTTGAGGGTCGTAGTTCAATTACTATTACTCTTATTATGACGTTCTCTACATGAGCGATTGTATTATATGCACCTGCATGCTAATACAACTCCTTTTAGTGTTCTACAATCCTCTTATGTGATTAGATTTATTATTACTGATGTCTGGAAGCTGTTTCTATTGAGCTGGCTGATGTGGAGCTATTATTTGTATCGCACTGTACCTGGCTCGTTTTTTAATGATAATTTGGCAATCCTTAAATGAAATCGAATCAATGGGAAATATATATTAAAGGACACACGCTTTTCCTTCCTGCCAGCTGTGCGCCGAACAGCCGGAGATCTCGCTGCTCAGCTGTTGTGACGTCACCCGAGCCGCTGTTCCGCTGCAACTCTGCCGCTAGGTGGCGTAGGCGTGTGCGCGCGTGTAGGCGGGCTTTTTTTTACTTGCGCGTGGCACAGCCCCCTTGACAGCAGGTACAGCTGGGTCGTCAGCACTCGGGCAGATGTTGCTTATCTTCGAGTCAGTGGAGAGGAAAGCGCTCGACACCCAGCACAATGGCTGCGGAAATATTTGTGAAAAAGCAGACGATGGACCTGCGGAAGAAGCACATCGGGTGAGTGACACTGCAGTGGCACTGCGGTATTATGCAGCTTCACAACTTTTGTGAACTTTTCAGACTAGTTACTGTGACACATTTCGAGAGGTGCGGCGTGAAATATTTTTTAGATTTTCTAAACTGGAGTTTGAAAACGCCCTCGACTTTTAATTTAATTATATTCCTTATTTAGAATGCGTATTTGTAGCTTATCAGCAGTTCATTTATATGCGTTTCAATGTATTTATTACTGTTCTGCCTTTATTAATAAAACATTAAAACCTGCTAAATCACAGTAAAGGGTCACATTTTGCATAATTGATATTGGCTCTTCTGCAGGCCATCATGTAAGATTTTCTTCAGCCATGACCCAGTCAAGATTGTACGAGCCAAAGGCCAGTACATGTATGATGAAAAAGGACAGCGCTACCTGGATTGCATCAACAATGTGGCGCACGGTAAGCCCACATGCACACTCGAGTATAATCAGCCCTACTTTACACCACTCTCTGTCCAACGGAAGCCACACAGGAGGCTGTTCTCGCTTACATAAATGCTGATCGCGTGAGGCTGGCATTCAAATGTGCCTCCAAAGCTTAAGGTGTTATATTTGAGGGACTGCTTTCCACTGGAGTGCATGAGCAGCCTGATTGGAGCAAAAGATCTGCTCTGCTAAGTTGGGACATAATGTCCACCCCATTTGGAATTACTTGAGCTGTGCTACTTGTAGATGTTTCCTCACCGACCACATTCACCACTCTTTAATTTAAGCATGTGGCCTCCAATGACGTGCCTCTTAATACCAGTTATGTTATGGTAACATATGATTAAAAGCATGTGTTTGTCCCGACCGTGAGGACCGGTTCTAATCCTGTGTGCATCATTTCTTCCCTTCCCAAGTGGGCCACTGTCACCCGGATGTCGTGAAGGCGGGAGCTCAGCAGATGGAAGTGCTCAACACCAACTCGCGCTTCTTGCACGACAACCTCGTCCTGTATGCCCAGAGGCTGCAGGCCACACTGCCCGACAAGCTTTCGGTGTGCTACTTTGTCAACTCGGGGTATGTTGTCAAACTGGCTTTACCAAAGGAATCATTTAGGCGTGCCTTCTGAAGTTACTCAAACGGAGGATTCTGGAAGATAAAAGGGTGCAATTCAGACATGTTTGGCTGATTGTAATCAGGAAGAAAGAATATTATGGTTGGGGCAGATCATCTTCTTTACATCAGCTTCTTGCCCGTGTGGATTATAAGTACAATAATTATGAACAACAAATACATAAAGTTGACGTAATAAATGAAATTTAAAATATCAGGTCAGCATTCCTACATGTGTACGATTACGAGACGATAGAACTAGAAAATAAGCTTTCTCAACTGGGACACAGACGCCCCGGAGAATCCTCATTATCAAACTTGACAAGTCTGGTCTGGTTATTTATTTACACGAGTTGCTGGAGTTCCCCAGTGTGAACAGGAATTACCTGTTCAAGAAGATTATGAAATACACAAAACCAAGTCCTTATGCAATCCTCCCACTGCTTTTTTTTAAGTCCTTATGCAACAAGTCAATATTGAAATGCAAAGACTTTTGTGTCCAAACTAATGACAACAGTAATATACAATATTGCTCTTCCAGCACTGTCTCAAAACGCATGTGGACCCCTGCTTGTATCAACGAGAACAGGTTTTTCCAGGTTTAGCGTGAAAGATGCTGATAGGCAGTCACAGAGACCCGTCTGACACCTCACTCATGTTCTTGTGGTTAAATAGGAGCTTCCTGAATCACATTGGAAGCCTTTTCAGAAGCCTTAAGGTCGCTTTGCAATTGTGATTCCATTTGCACTGTAAAGAACGGGTCCAAGTAGACAACTTTTTGGGCCAGAGGCTGACTAACTTTTTTAATTACATGTCGTAAAAACAAGAGGGATCAGGCCAAGGCGCCCGAACAGGATTCCTTCTATCACTCCACTTCCTCTAGAGAGAACACATTTATGGACATTTGATGAACAGGTGTCACTTCACATACCCTGCAGTCCCTGCTTGAGACAACCATGGCTTCCCTTGTGTATTCTGTGGTGACTGAGTAACTCAAAGTAACCCTTGCCCCTTTGAACTTCAGCTCTGAAGCCAACGACCTGGCCCTCCGACTGGCATGGCAGTACACTGGCCACAAAGATATCATCACGTTGGAAAAGTAAGTGTTTGTGCCTTCTCTTAGTTCAAGTGCCAGGAGAGCAAAACGAACATATTAGCAGGATTACAAGTCATTTTCTTCAGTTTCTTATCTATAGATTGTATACTTTTGTATGGTGAAAAAAGCTCTGCCTCCCATTGTTTTTGCATAACGTTAAAGGCCCTGGTCACAGCAGCCATTTTGACCTGTCAACACATAAAGAACATGAGTTATGGTTGTGTACCATTTAACTGCATCAAGGCCCTGGTGGTGTGCATCACTGGAAAGGCTGCGGTACAATTAGGAGGCAAAATGGATGGCGTGAAAAGGGCCCTTTGCAATTGAGAAAACTGACTGGATTTCTCTGCGGCCTTTGTTTGCAGTGCGTATCACGGCCACGTCTCATCGCTCATCGACATCAGCCCGTATAAGTTCCAACACTTGTCGGATGCTAAGAAGAACCAATCGGTCCATGTGGTGAGAACTTTTTCTATTCCTTGTTTGCGTACTATGAAGGCGCCATGACTTAACTCACACTAACAAGTTTTCAAGAGGCTTCAAGAAAGCACAGATTCACAACCCGAGGACTGCTTATGAAACCATTTGTAGTTTTTAGACTAGAATAATGGGCCTCATGAGGGAACATTTTCTGTTTTGGAGATCGATTAAAGAAAACCATTACATTTTAACAGCAGTGGAAGTAAAGGACTTTCTTAAGCCACAGGATATTCCGAAATTTTGTTTGCACCAAAGAGGACATTCAAACTTCGCAAGAATTGTGAAAGAAAAAGTTCACACAGTTTTGAAAGCACTCACACAAGCTAATTTTAAGAATCTGTTCATACGAATGGTTCTTTTTAACAGAAAGTTTCCATTCAACAATTAAAGTGACACTTTTTACCTTTTAGAGAATCATTAAAATACTTCCTCTTGATGCAGTCAGCAGGGTAATCTTGAGTTTGGCTCGACACCGAAAATATTGAACAATTAAATTGTTTTCACCTTGCGAGTCTGTGTGTGTGTGTGTGTGTGTGTGTGTCATTGGGGCGGTTGGTGGTTCTGGAGACGCCTACTGTAGCGGGAGCAACCACAGAAGCTGTTTTGCGAACTTCGCCAGGTGTAAAAATGCATGTCTGGCCGTGGACCGACATGTAAAACGAGATGAAAGCAAATGGCCGTGTTCCTAGCTTGAAATGTGCTTGGCAGCATTCCAGCAGCTATGTCTGTTCTCCACATGAACTCAGAGGAACACGCACTATGATGGATTGCAGAGTTTAGTCCAGCCAAATGTTCAACATGTGTCATTTGAAAAGAAAGTATGTTTACTCTCATTGTCCCTTTATTAATTCAATTTATTTTTCCTTGCATGAGAAATTTCTCCATTTTCATTGTGTGTTGCATTCTGAGACAAAGATGTCCATCTATACACGCAAATACAATGCAAAGTTCGAGTAGATACCGGAATTTTCCTACTAATTTATTTGCCTCTTTTTTGTTTGTTGATGTGCCACAAACAAACGCAGCTGTTGCCTGTGAATCGGCCTCAGTAATCATCTCAGCGTCTCGTCCCTTACGCAGGCTCCCAGCCCAGATGTGTACAGAGGCAAATACAGAGCGGACCACCCTGACCCGGCCTCAGCATATGCAGATGAAGTCAAAGATATGATTCACGGAGTCCACGAGAAAGGAGGCAAGGTACAGTTGTTTTGATTGTGTGAGCAGAAGTCACTTCAGAAATATGGCCACACATGTTATTTGCTGGATGCTACATTTTTAACCCCCCCCCCCCTCTTTTTCCCCCTCAAGGACACGGCTCTGAATAACAAAAACAAAATGTCTTATGCAATGTAAAATTCCCCTGAGAATGAAAACAACATGGCACATCACCCCTTTTATTTAGGAACACGTACTTAATCGGCCACCTTTTCCTTTTTCTTTCCCTTTTCTCAGGTTACGACCAGGCCCTCTGGCGTTTACGGTCAAATTCCAGTGCACAAGAACATGTCTAGTGGACTCTTTGTTTTCCAAGGTTGTTGGCCCATACTCGTGTGTTGAAAAGCTCAAGAAAACCCAGCTTCCACTGGCGAAAGGGACGGGATTTCTGCCCTGGGATTTTACAGAATGTTTCTAACGGATGTTTGTGCAGACATGCGTCTACAGGAGGAAACCAACCAAAGGAGTACAATAACCCATGTGATACTGGATGGATACATCTATGTGATTGAATGCTGCACTCTGTTGATCTCATAAGATACACAGCTGGGTTCTGTTTCCCAGTGAGGACCGCCACTTTTTCTTTGTTTTCCCCACAGTGACCTACAGTACATTATTTTCTGTCTAAACGTTCCACGGTGACCTCTTTCTTGTTTTTGCGCCATCAACTTCATAGTGACAGCTCACTCACCAAAGAGGGCGATTGGCAGGTCAAAGATGCCAGAACTCCTCCTGTTTCCCCATGTATAGGCCTGATGGTTTTCTCTTGTACAGATTGCCGCTTTTATTGCGGAGTCATTGCAGAGTTGTGGCGGGCAGGTCATTCCCCCGACGGGCTATTTCCAGCAAGTGGCACAGTATGTACCCAAGTTACTGCAGAGATTAGTCTATGTGTGTGCTCCGTTCTCCTTTTCTTTTTGCTTTTTAAACATGTTAACAAACGTGGCACACAGCAAAGGAATCTACACACCCAGAAATACATGTAGCAGCTACACCAGAATGCATATGTGAGAGTTTATTAAGAACATAAGCCAAGACAGCACTGCAGTATAAGAAAAAAGGTACTAGCTTTTTTTGAGTTTGTGCCTGAATGAAGAGAATGAGTAACTAATAAGAGCTCCTCGCCACACTCGTGGGCGTTTGTAATACTTCTACAGGCACGTCCGCAAGGCTGGGGGCCTTTTCATTGCAGATGAGGTCCAGGTGGGCTTTGGGCGCATCGGCACCCACTTCTGGGCCTTCCAGCTTCAGGGAGAAGACTTTGTACCTGACATTGTCACAATGGGAAAGCCTATTGGCAACGGTCACCCAATGTCATGTGTGGTCACGACCAAAGAGGTGGCCGAGGCCTTCATGTCGTCCGGAATGGAGTATTTCAACACTGTAAGAAAATTGTGCAAGTGATTTTCTATTATTTTTTTATAATTCCATAGAGAATTAAACATGTTTTAAGCAATGTTAATGAGATTTTTAAAAAATGCAATGGGCAGCTTGCAGAGAGCACATCACATGATCCTTGTTGCCCCGCCCCCCTTCTCCTGAGTGGACCTGATATCTTCCTTGACGTGATGTTCTTTGCAGAGCGTACCAACGCATCTGTTTTCCATATATGGGAAAAGATACATTCCGGTCTCTGAGTCAGATAACAGTTACTTTCTGTAAATCAAGAACAGTTCGGATAATATTACAACAATAAGAGATATATAATTAATTTTCCGTCCGGTCGCTACAGCTTGGATCTTTTGCAGATGTGTAATGAAGCGGCTGTAAATAATTGAGTTGGACGTGTTGCTACTTTAGCATAAACCGAAAACGTATCCTGACTTTGTGACATTGTGTTCCTGTTTCTAAACTGAACCTTTGCAGAGTCTGACAATGATCAAGCAAAGGACTTTCCAAGGTGGTGTGCGTGTAACCGCAGTGTCATCTTTCCTCTGTGTGTGTGTGTGTGTGTGTGTGGGTTTTAAATATCTCAGTTTGGCGGTAACCCGGTGTCCTGTGCCATCGGCACGGCCGTCCTAGACGTGATCGAGAAAGAGGATCTCCAGGGTAACGCACTGCGTGTGGGGGGATACCTGGCCAGTCTCCTGGAACAGCAGAAGGAGAAGCACCCGTTAGTAGGTGATATCAGGTAAACACACACACCCACACCAACCCACAAAGACAGTTGCGGTTTGATCCAGAACACTCAGGACTTGTAATACCAGAACACGTATGGCCTGTTTCCATAATCCCTGAACCAACATGTAACTCAATGACTTACCTCGCACTTCCCGGTGACATTACGTTACATCACGGTGACAAGCTCCTATTGTAAACAGGTAAAAAAAAAAAAAGGTGTTGGATCATAATTTAAACGGTTTAACTTAGGTTATATCACTTCGATCTAAAACAAGGAATGTTCGGGGGGAGAAAACCGTGTGCAAAAATAATAGCCAATGTGCAACATTTCTGAGAAAAAGAGTTCTGGGACTACTTAACCCATGCGGCGCCACATCCTGCAGGGGTCGAGGCCTCTTTGCTGGGGTGGAGCTTGTGAAGGACAGGTTGACGCTTACTCCTGCTACAGCGGAAGCCCAAGAGGTCATATACAGGTATTTGTGAGAAATTAAATAAGTGACTGACGTCATAAGAATAATGAAATAATTATCTGCTGACATAACGACGCCCATAAAAAATGATGACTCCAGTGCACTGGGAAGAACAACTATCTAAAGCTTAGCCATTTATAGAAGGATAATAAAGCTGAATCGTAAAAAACATGTGTGCTCTTGTTGGTAATATTTGAAAGTTCCTCTTATCTTTTATATTTCCATTCATGTATGTGTTTTATGTTTAGCTTTTGCATGTTATGCCACCTTTAGTCATAGTTAGGACATCACGATCGGAGCCATCGGTGAATATCGTTGAATTGTAAATGGATGCAATGTGAAGGGAATAATTCATATCCCCCCCCCCCCCCCCAGGTTAAAGGAACAGTACATTCTTCTTAGTGCTGACGGACCTCATCGCAATGTGCTCAAATTAAAGCCCCCCATGTGCTTCACTAAAGAGGACGCAGACCTGGTGGTGGGGAAAATAGACCAAATACTCTCAGGTACTTCACAGCCCACTTACGTTTACATTGTTTTCCCTGCGGTGGTCTGGAACAACGTGTCCTTCTCCTGGCTCCTGCGTTGTTCAGAAGAATCCAGGTGAAAAGGTTGCAGACAATCGCTCACTAATCTCTCGTTGTACATGTTGTCGTGTTTGCAGAGCTTGAAGAGGCGTTGGGCATGAAGTTGCAAAACACAATGAGTTTGCAGAATGGAAGCAGTAAAAGACAGGTAAGTGTGACTATGCTTCTAGACCTTCCTGACTAAATGAATTCTTTTTTTACTATTTGGACCAAATGTCTCTAGGCTCATAAATGTTTCATAAAGGAGACACGTGCACAATGGACAACCACGACAGATGTCTGCAAGTTCCCACCTCACTGATTTACAGTTAAACTTTCTCTTCTTATGGTTTTATGTCAAGCTGCCAAATGAGGAAAATGGACACGGGTGTCCGGGGGCCTTATCACACGACCGAGGGAGCAGCCGAGGGGTTCCTCAACAAGCCAAACGCCTAAGGACATAAAACTCTCTACAAACAGCGGCAAAGCTTTAAATTACCCACACTTATATTTTACCAAGTTAAAGAGCTGGGTTAAAATTTTGCACTGGCAGAAAAAGCAAGTGCCTTATTAGGTAACCTGATTTTAAAAAGGTCTTTACATTGTTAATAATATACCGTGTACCTCTGAATCTCTAAATTATGCAAGCTACCACGCTATACAACATGTGTACTCTTAATTTCAAATGTTTCTAAATCAACCGATATTAGGTTTAGAAAAAATATATATATATTCCAATAGTTTTAAGTGTTGCTATTTACCTCTGATACTGATTCATAAACATTACTTACATGGGTTGAAAGTGGGGAACACCTGATTACACCATTCCAAATTTTGTGTTAAAGTGTTTTGAATAAAATACTATGTGTGATACTTAATAATGTTAATAAATGTAGAAAAGTCTGCCCTCTGGTCAGATTGAATCAAATGTATGCAACATGTACATGCCAGGGTGACTTAGCTGCACTGAGTAAAGGCTGTCGGCATACAGAGTCTCATTCGACTCGGTCAAACAAACGTGGACGTGACCCCACGGTCCATCATAACGGAGTACAGACATGGATACCAAAACGTCCTTGTTTCCTTGTCTTACTTGCTCTGTCAAAGCAAGAGAGGCCATTCATTTTAGTGGCCAGTTCAATAAAGTCCATAATAATAATAATTCTCCATAAAAATTGAGAAGAGCAGATTAGTAAAAGGCTATAGTCACTAACTCAGTATTTAGTGCTGAGTTTTAGGGTCATTTAGTGTCCCAGGAGGCAGCTCAGGACAAAGGGAATAGATAAAAAAAAAACATTTTACTATGTTGGGGATGTCTTCAAATTGTCTTTTTATCATTGAGGGAAAATGAATATAGACAAATCCAAAAGCCACTGGTGAGTGGTGGTACTTTATATTTTGATGGAGCATTTTGTTATCAATTAAAGTCACTGATGTGTCCGATTGTTGAAAGTACAGCAGCACTTTATGACTGCTTTTTTATCGCTTCCAATATCTGGTTTGTATTATATTTTACCTCCTGAGTGTTTTCGTGAGATTAGGCCATTATTTACCATCAATCCGTGGCATCGGTTGCACCAAATTTCGATTTGGGGAGGTTCAGCCATGATCTGCATTTCCCAAATGTAGTTGCATGACAGCACAGGTGTGCTGCATTTGATGTGATTATTAGGTCGGGGGTTTTGCTTTTGTCAAACATGTGATGTTTCTTCCTTTTTGGCCTTCTGGAACCTCAGCATTTTGTCATGTGTGGGATGAAAACGGTTTTAGAGGATTTGAAGCAGCCTATAAAGTAAACCGGGAGGAAAAAACAAAAAGCTGAAACTGAAGAAATGGCATCAATTGTGAGCAGTCGTTTCCTATTAATGAGGATTACTGACCCATTGTGTTTAATGTGCGTCCCCACATAGCTGGAAAACAAATATTTATCCCCATTGACAATGTTATTCCCACCTCTGTGAAAACAGGGTGAAGAGGACCTACAACCAATTACCGATTGTCAACAGGAGGTGTTTTAGCAGACTCTGCAACTTGCAGTGCGTAATGGGGTGTGTGCATCATGCACTGCTGAACTAAAAAGCAACATCTATGCAGAACTGGAAGGTAAAGGTGGAAGACAAAGAAAAAAAAACATCTCTTGTGATTCATTTATAATATGAAATCCCTAAGAATGCTGTAACCACAAGCAATGTTTTGTCCTCGGGAAACGCCATGAATTAGGTTTGAAAGGCTCAGAATTGTAGTCACATTACTGCCCAGTGTTCTTAATATTGAAGGTTTCCCCCCCCAGTTAACAATGCTGCCTACTGGAACTGGGACGCCATCTATTGGAGACCAGATTACAATTCTCATGTGGATTTATCTTATACAAACAGGAAGTGGAATGAATTTTTTCCTTAGTGCAGCTGACACGTTGCTGTAGAAAACATTTCTATAGATATATGCTGACAACAGTACACACACAACTGCAAGGAGCTCTGAAAAGGAGATTTATTTCACATCCTTGTACAAAAATGCAACTGTGACAAGTTGTAGGCTTTTTCAACAATTTCTTTACAAAAACGCACAACTTAAAACATTAGACTGCCCTTTAAATGATTCATATAGTCCTAATCCAGATTCCAAACCAGTGGCTCCAAACAACGGTGGTAAGTAACTAAGTCTTAATGATGTTACTCTGTTGTATCTTTTTCTTTTTGGGAAATTGAGTAAGTCAAAAAACACGATTGAGACGGAGCCAATGCAGTGGGGTCTAATTTCTTGAACACGGTCAGTGCTTTCAGTCCTCAGTGGTTGATTATAGAAAGCGCGTTTTAGTTGGCCGCTGATGTCCTTCATCCATGTCGTTTTAAGTTTGCTTGTCGCGTCTTTAGCCCATGAGGTATCCTCTGAAAAGACCGAATGATTCATTTGTTAAGACATTGTGACCAAACAAATGCAGAGCAGAAAAATGACAGGATCAATGACCCGGGGCACAGGTTGGTGTTAGAATATCAAATAGTACAGGTGTGGGAGGGAAAAAACGCTTTGACTTACGGCAGCTTCATGCGCATGAATACTCTGGCCATGAAGAAGCTGAGGAGAACGCTGACAAAACCGATGAAGAGCAGCAGGAAGCGGTTGAGTTTGGGAATGTTGGGTGCATTGGAGCGGTCCAGGATTATAAAGCCCAGGCCTCCCATTGTGAAAAGGAAACTGGAAGCCAGTCCTTCCATGATGTACTGGCCGTTTACTCTGAAAAAAAGCAACGTGCGCAGGATAATTTACCGTGACCCAAATAAGATCTTGATCCTCACCGACTGACTGTAGCTGCAGGTTTACCTGTAGGCCAAAAAGGCCACTGGTCTCTGGTGTCCGTGCTCATCAGTCATTGAACCCACACTCGGTGGCTCCACAATGACGTCGTAGATGATACCTGGAGTGCGGGAGGAGAATGAATGACAGGCGATTAAAGCGTAAAAACAACACAACGTTACCCAAGTTAGAGTAGCGTTACAGCGGATTATGTATCAGTATGTATATTATGTATACAACAGGGCTACTAGGTCCGATTGAGACCGTGGCACGTCACTGTTGGACCACAATAACATTTAGGTAAACGGTCACATTGTAAATAGACCGAGGTGCATTCTGGGGCTAACTTAGCTCGCCTGTTAGCTTAGCTTAACTTACTCTCGCGTTCACTGCGTTAGAGCTCGCGTGCGCTTTTAACAATGCAGATCAAATGCCACAAACTGGCTTTACATAAACTGCACATTAGCATTTGGTGAAATGCCGAGGCACACCAGATTCTCCTCTGACCAGCCAGCGGTAGCGTTAGCTTAGCACGTCCACTCAACGTTACCTCCCGTGATGAGAAAGTAGGACACGATGACGACCGCGTACACGGTCATGGCCGACGGCATGTGCAGCCACGACGGTTTCTTCAGCTTCACATTGGGGCACTCCAGCAGAGCGAACGGCATACTGTATAGTGTCTCCATGGCTGAGGAAGAAATGCAACCTCAACAGAACAGCAGCTCTCTCTCTCTCTCTCTCTGGCCGATATCCGTCTGAGGAGCGACTGTGTTGACGTGTCCCGGAAGTACATACGCAGAGCATCCTTTCTCCCACGCCTATACTCTGGTTAGGATTGTAACGTTGTGGATCCCGTTTTCAGAAATGTAAATCTTATAATTGAAGCGTTAAGATACGCGATATGGTTTTCCTAGTGTCGTGCATGTATTTAAAAGTAACCGGATCGTGATTTTCTACTGCTTAAACATTGAGTTGATCCCTGACCGTCGATAAAGGTCAAATATTTACCTATAAGCAATTGTTTTTCACAAAATCACGTAATATCATTAATCTGCACCGCAAGATTCACTTTTGTCAAATAGGACGGTTTATTTAAAAGGGTGTTCGTGTATAAATTCAGAACATTGATTTTCAAGCAGCAAGTCACTGAAAAAAATGAAACTGATTCTAAATATTTCATTGAATGTAAACAGCCAAGTGTAATCATCTTTGAATTTCTAACAAAGCTACATTAATAGACTGATTTCTTTCATTCTCATTTAGATAAAGATAGTAAATCACAACAGAAAATTGATTTGTTTGTCATTTTTTATTGTGGCAATACAAATACACATTTTACTTAGATTTCTGGCTCTGTGCCTGTGCCTTGAGCACCTTGACTACGATCTTTTGCTCCTCAATCAGGAAAGCACGCTTGATCCTGAGAATGATGGGGAAAAGAATGCATGTGCTGTTAACAACTTAAATCAATGTAATGAAATGTATTCATCGTGAAGACAAAAGGCACCACGCCAATAACACGTAAAGGAAACTGATTTTACCTGTCACGCACACACTTTGCGCACATGGAGCCTCCGTAGGCCCTGCTGACGTGCTTCTTGGTCTTAGAGAGCCTCATCAGAGCCCGTGGTCTAACAGCCCGGACCTAAAAGACATAACAGGTCCATGACACCGGCAATAGAGGAAGGTTATCCCAAAAATATTCAAATGCTGCACTGAATGTAACCAATCTGCATGCTTAAGAAAACAACGCAAGTTCACACTGTGGGTACTCCTCAGAAATGACAAAAGGAAACGTTGAACAGTGTGCTTTAAACAAAACATTGAAGGAGACAACTGAAGAGGAATGAAGTTTGTTAGACACTACATATGAATACAATACTGTTTTCTGACCTGTGCAATTATTTTTAAAGTGATATCGCTAAATACTATGATCATAATCTAAGGGAAATATGTTGTTTTGCATTCTCTTGTATAGCTATAAAATATTTTTTCTACATATAGATTTGGTAGTCAGTATTTCTCCATCCTTTCTGAATACTGCCATTACTTGAAAAAATAAAATTAACACCTGAAATGGCACTCAAAGATGTATTTACCAATACTGTGTTACTTTACATTGTGTACTTTCACAATGTAAAGAGAGAATCTTCAAATCAGTATCAGTGGGACACAACAACAAAGTCCTTAAGTTTGATTGATCAGATCAACATCTGAATCATTGTTCATTGTTTTTAACTATTACAGATAGTCCCGGTTTAAATTCTAAAAAGCAAGCTATTGGAGCTGTGTTGATATTGTGACAGCAGTAAAAGCACACTCTTGAGGATACATTCACCACATCAGACATTGCACATGGAACCTGAAGATATCAGCACAGATATTCCATAGTTGTGGAGTTATCACTTTGTCCTCGATCTGGAAAGAACGTCATCGACTGCTGCCCATCTTTTTCCAAGAGGGGCACCTCTTTCCACACAGTCACCCTACATGCCCCTGCATGAGAGCACAACGGTTCTACTTACTCCACGCAGTCTTCCTGGGCAGATGCCACATGCCGACTTGGGTGCTTTGCCCACCTTCTTGGTGTACAAGTACACGATGCGGTTACCGGGAGTCCGGGACCTGCAACACAACGACGATCAGCTGTAGTGTTTACACACGAGGTCAAGTCGTGAAGAGGATACGGTGTTTATGTCAGCTTCCCCCAAAAAGGCGGCCAAAAGCAGACACGGACGTTATAAACATTAAGCGACTTACAGTCTGGTTTTGTTGGAGGCTGTGTTGTAGGACAACCTACGACGGTAAGTCAGGCGATGCACCATCTTGAGTCTGAGAAACAAAAGTTAAGACCATGTTAGGACGTGAGGCTAGCATGCTAACCCCGTTAGCCACACCGGCCATCACCACTCGGGTATACAAGAAACATGTTGGATTAAGCGGACAGACCGTTTAGTTTATTATTTATTACTATTTAATTCGGTGTGAACAGACAAATTCAGCGTAGCATTTAACTGCGGTCACGAACGTTACAGAAGGCAACTTAATATACTGAGAGCGGCCGAAGGGACTCGGTCATCTTTAAAATATCCAACAAATACAAATATTAACACAATGGTCACATCGTTGGAAAGTAAAACGTATTTAAAGTATAATCAGTGCGTGGCGTCAAACACTTTTTCTTTTAAAACGCAGGATTACGTTGGATTTTGAAATCGTTATGTTGCAGAGTAAAGCAGTGGTCCGCCATACCTGCTAACGCCGAAACCGGAAGAGGAAGGAGCAAGGCGGATGTGACGAGCTTAAAGTTCCTCTGCTGCTTCAAGCGTGTCCCCTGTTATTGTGCTCCCTGCTGGTGTTCCGTTTTTACTACAAACATGGGTGAGTTTATACAAAAGTATGCGATCTTTATTTGATTAAAGAACGATAAAGCTAACGTAATTCATTATACAAACGATGACAACCAATTGCATCCCTTTGTTTCGAAAAAACAAGTGTCTATGTATCAATGCCAATTGAATGTTGTGAAAATGCACAAAAGATCATGCTGACATTGCTTACCCACACACCTGGAACTACAGTGATTAATTGCACTTACTTGGCGAGTAATTTGTTAGTAATTTAAAAAGGCTCATCATGAGTTTACTCTTCCAAGAAACTAAAGACTACTTAACACAACCTGGGAGCAAAGTGATTGTAAGCCAACAGGAGTCAATTTTAGTCCTTAATTTGAATTTAATTTGTGAATTGTCCAGTAGACGGCAGCAGTGTTATGCTAGTTGATGATACCTGGCAGTGTGGATTGGCACTGTGAAGCATACAAACCCATTTGGTTTCAAAATAGTCCCTCTTAACGCAAATATATATACTTTTTCATTACGCTAATATATTATCAATCAGCACGATGAAAATGTTGGATTTCCTCAAGAATGTTTGTTTCACAAGGAGGTCGATTAGGTTTTAATTGAACCGATCCCGCAGGAGTCTTATGTAAAGTTAATTCCCATGTTAACAGCACCTTACTACTCCGTAGTAATTTCCAGTTTTACATGGGTAGCATACAGATCAATTGTAAATATTTTCTTTCCATTTGGCATGGCATGACTTAATAAAAATCGTGTGTTTTTAAACCTGCACAAATATTTAAAAATACATGAAAATAGTTTCATAAAAATGCAAATGTTGATTATCTAATAAGCTATTTCAAAGGAATCAAAGCTGTATTTAAATATATATATATTAATACTATTTAAAAAGCCACTTGTAAGAGACTTTAATTCAAAAAGTGCCAAAATCCTACATAGTTTGTGTCATGCCGAATGTTTTTTTTTAATGTAGATGCCATGCACACTGCCAACCAATGTCCAGGTACCACACTCCTGTGCACGCTGTGACGCTCTTAAATTGAGAGCAGGCTCAAAATGGCTCCCTATCAAAGAGGTGTTGTGTCACAAAACAGACATTTGCCAAGCACAGCCAACAGATGGTGAGCTTGGCATCCTTTAAGGCAAAATAATTGGCACATGCAAAGTTCAGTGGCAATGGTTGGCCCGTTACACATTCATTTTAAGGCCATTAAAACAAACTGTCTAATTTCATGCTTCAACCAGTCAGAACTCCCTATTGGCTGAAAGTTTATCAGTTGACAATGTTGTTTGGAGTTAAATCAGTGCACTTGGGTATATTGTTTTAATTAAGAAATACATTACCCTTAAATATATAATATACACACTTAAACATGTTATACCATATTCTGTTGCTGATTTAATATCATGTGTCCATTTAAAATAATTTGCTTTAAATCTATGTTTGTGTTAATTCATATTTCAATTATTTCAATGATAAAAAAACGCTAAACTGGGAGGTGGAAAAAAAAGTGTTGTACCGACCCTTTTGAAAGGCAGCGCTGTCGCTTTAAGAGTTTTTCAAGAACATGCCCCATGCAGGCTGAAGGCAAAAAATGAGCTTGTGCTTAACCTTGGGATCTGTTCATAAAAGTACAAAACGAAGATGGATGTGGATTTGGATGGTTAATTTTAAGGTGACAATTGGAGATAAATTCTTGCTATTCATGTGTTTAACTCAACAGAGGTACATTTCCATATAGAAAACTTGTGAATTCATGATAAATGGCTCTCTTACATGGACTAGATTCTCTCCCACAATTTTATATATACATATATATTTTTTATATTGTTCCTCTGGCCCAAGTTGATGCATTTATTGTAACAAACAACATTTTAAGTTAATAAGACAAGACACTGCACCCATTGTTTTTGTTTGGAAACATTTGATTACTGATGACCTCTCGAGTTTAAAGCTTGTTCTACATGTCCTGTTCAGGGATTGATTTGATTAAGTCCTAATGTCAGGCGACCTGGGATTAACCCGTTTTTTGCAAGAATCAAGGTCTTTTACAAAGGGTGCCAAGGAGATTTGCGCTGACTCCAAGAGACACTGACACACATGAGTCCAAATAATTAGTAACATCTGCAGGCACTCTGTCTTAATCCTGTCAGAAGTAATTATTCAAAGACATCTCAATAGTTTATTTAATTTAATTTTTTCCCAGCAAAATATAAATGCATTCATTTGATAACCTCAATCACATTCATGATGGTTTGATAATTAACCTTTTGGTTTACTGCCACAGCATTTACATTTTTCTCATATTTGGAGAAGTAACTGTAGCCCCTACTTGTAAAGTGGTCCTGACCAGTCAAAGATGAACCATATCACCTTAAGTGCACTTCATTACGCAAGCCTCTCCGGCCCCCCTCTCCACGTCTCCTTGGGCCTTCTGTGTAATCTGCTGAGATTTAAACCTGCTGCTCCTGTTTAATAAATCCACTGCGATTAAAATAGGATTACAGCTCTGCCTTCCCCTTCCTAATGACATCAGAGCATGAAACATTTTTCAACTTTATTTCAGTTGTCAGATTTTTTTGCCCGAGCTCACTACTTTTTGTGATCAGACGGGCGGCGGTGATATTTTTTTAACTCCCTCCCCCACTCTCCCACCATCCTCATCCCTGCAACCCAGCAGGTCAGCCCATCTGTGTGGTGGTTGACCTAAGGATTAACCTTATAATGCAACACGCATCCTGTATCAATGCTGCCCTCCTTCACATCAGACCTCTCAATGACAGATAACCGAAGAAAACAAATCTGATCTTTGTGGCCACGATCATGGATGTAGAGCCATGAAATATCACTCGCCATATAGCGCTACTTCTGGTCATGGGGCGACAGTGCACATGTCATCTGTTCTGCATTTGATAATGTGGAATGAAGGATATGAACTTGTCTGATATTATCATGCATGTTACATTCTGTAAGGGCACAAAAAGCAAAGATTTATTGGATTTTTGTAACAGCGTGACCCTCATGACCCCAGCAAAGAAATCTACTTAAGACCAAGCATTTGGCTCTAATATACAATGTAGCTAACAGTCAAATGTAACAATTTGTCCTGTAGTTTTCGGAACATTTTTAGATTGTATCCTGATGACACAAAAGCCATGCAAGCAATCTAGTTTGCAATGACTCCAAGTTTAGTATCGTAGCAAACTGTACAGTAAAATCAAACATATCCTAGAATAGACTGGAACCTGCTCTCTACAAAAGCCCAATGTTGAGCCCCCTGCTATTCTTTTCATAAAGCCTCATCATCAGTTAAATATTTCCCTCCAATCTCAACATTTTAGTTGGCCCAATGATTTTATAGCCAAATGCCAGCAAATCTACAGACACTTTGTGTTGAGGGCTATTTAGCGAATCTAAGCATGATCATTCTCTTGCGTTAACACTGTCGGCAGTAGAAACCCTACTGTACCTGCCAAACCTCAGCATGTTTGTATCGACATTGTGAGGGCGCTAGCGAACTGACGTTAGCATTGAGCTGAAAGCACAGTACATCCTCACGGAGCTGTCTCTACAGCCTGGATGGAGTGTCATGCATTATAAAGGCATAAATACAGCAATTTTCTCACCAGAATTAAAAAAATTACAAATAATATATGCAATACAAAAGAAATATTGCACAACAAAATAGATAATGGTATGGTGGAATAGACTCATTTACTTCCGTATGGAAACATCATCAAGTCAAATTTGACAACCCTTCAAAATGACCCAGGCTGCAATGGATTTCAAAGGACCACCTGCAAAAGTAGGGTCTCACTTTCACACCATGAGCTGGTACCTAATCATCTCTAGCACTTAGTGATCAGTCCTGCCTGTGGATTATCAATTCAATAATCTCTTTTTAGAGCTTTTGCTGAATTGAATATTCCAAACCAGATTTTCAGCTAAAATGGTATCTTCCATTTTAACCTTTTAAACAATCTTGCTTTTGTGTTTTAACTCAGAGGCAGATCATTTGTCTTTTGGAATACATTTACTCATCTGTTTTGAGAGCCTCATTGATGCACTATTCACTATCGGAGCATCCCATTGGTGCCTGTGTCCATTTTGTTTTGCTGACTGCATTTTCCTAAGGGGCAGGTGGTCTGTCCAAGCCTCTTTGTACAGACTTGTGGTGGTGGGGGGGGGGGGGAGGGGAGGGGGTTGCTAATATGGGGCTTTCAACATCTAATCCGAAGTCTCTTAGAAAAAGCTTATCTTGGGACTCTCCAATTTCACTGCTTTCCTCATCTGCAGGACCAAACTGCTTTTTGGTGTTAGTTATGAACAAATAGGACTCGTTTGATGGAGCTAATTCAATACATTGTTTCAGTCAATTGTTCTTCCCTCTTCACCGGAAAAACCTGCTTGGTTATCATCACCCTATCTACCCCCTCCCCGCTGCCCCCGTCCCATTGCTGACAAATCCATACAACTATGTGGGACACAAAGGCTTGGATTTAGCTGCCGGGCCAAAGCGAGGGTAGACCGGCCGGGGGGGCAGGGCCACCATGGAAATTTCTGTTGTTTTCGTCACAGTACAAATTTCAGGCAAATCAAAACAACTGGCACCATCACCCCTCCAAAAACCCCTTCCTTCCCACCACAACTGCATACACTGCAACCAGTCATCACTTTTAGCCTGGAAATGCACCCAGATCATGTGCTGTGGGATGGAGGCCAGGCTGCGTGTGCTCTGTGGGCCATTGTTGGAAAAAGAGCTGACAAGGGCCTGGATGGGATCTCATTTGATAGGGAAAATTATCGGGAGATTCAATTTAAAGATCTGGGGTCACGAGCGGAGTTTGCCCTTTATGATTATGCCTACCCTGATGCATGTGCTCATGCAGCTAAACATAGCGTCTCATTGTGGCAGCTCTTGCCTTTGATTCATCACTATTCCCTGATGACAGGTGGAGGCAAAATGTCAACCGCCTTTTCTGTTCAGGCCGCACAATTTCTTATCAATTCTCAAATTGTTCCATAGTATGTTGTGTCTTCATTTCATCAGAAAACAGTAAGAGAATACCTTGAGTGGTTTTACCACCATTATGTGAGTATTTCATATGTCTGCTCAACTTTGTGGGATTTCCTGTTGCATATAATTTCTGAACGTCAACATGGAGCTTTTTGGCAGTCGTCAGGGGAATTAGCCCTGATTCATAGACGCCTTTTCCACAGCAATGATCCCCCGAATCACCAAAATCCCCTGAAATGAAACCCAACTTGGACTTACTTGCCTGTGCCATTTTTATGAAATACTCTAAATGTCTGGCTGTAACTAACAATTATTCTTTTTCATTACTTTTATAATTTTTTTTAATTACTTTCAATAATATAAGTAAAGTGTAGTAAAATGAAGTACCCATCAGTCTGGAACAGGAGCGGACATCATTGAATATTTTGTTTATCTGACCAAGTCCAACTAAGCAGACACATCCTGCCCTTTTAGTCTCTTACAGCAGTTAGACACTAAACTAATTATTTTAAAATCCAAATCTCAACTTTCTTATCCAGGTTTATGTTAACATTACATCAACATTTTAAAGTGTCAAGGTCACAGAGTGAAATACCCATCATGAGTATTGTGAAATTGGTCGATTGGCCGTTAGTATCCCAAACGGACAGTTGGTCCAGTGCCGAAAATGATGTGGCCGACATGTGATCAATCACCAATCAAAGCCTCAGGACAGCCACCGGTTTGCTCTTGTGGAGAAACCCGGGACTGGTTGGCGCGGAGTGGTGAAAAATGTGAGGCAATCAAGACTCAATCCCTTTATATTCTGGGTTTCTGAGTGTGACATCATTTCACTTGCAAGTCCTATGATGGACATTACACAATGGAGATTGAGCCTTAAATGTAATAGGAAATATTTACGTACTTCCAAAGACTAGATAAAAAAAAGATCGATGCCACACATGTTCTGTAAAACAATGTTTAATTCTAATTACACAGGTGCCAAATTAAATTATTATTTAATTACATATTAGAGAACAAACCATTTATTTTTGAATAAGTAATAAGAAATGAATAAGCTTAAACTCTGGAGGAACTTGAACCAAACTGATAGTGGTCACCATAATCTGGGGAAAGTTTGCGTTTCCTGTTGGGTGCAGCTGGGAGGAGATGAGAGCAAAGTAGAGGGTGCAATCAATGAGGTCAGTGAATTATGATTTATTATACACCACCGGGCCATTAGTGTCACACATACTTTGTCACAGTGTGTAGAGATGGCATGTCTGTGTCCATCAAATGGGGTTTGGACTGTCGACTAATGCTAAGTGGTCGTGGGGCTTTCGTTCAAAGGGGGAAACATCAGGGGGCTGCAAGCATGGTAATGGAACAAAACATTTTTTTTAATCAATCAATATATATTGAAGGAAATGTTCAATCATTTTGGAACTGCCTGTAGAGATGAAGAGATCCACCTGACCCCTGTTTGACCAAAGCTAGCTGTTGGTTTGAAACTTCTAGCGTGGAAAGGTCTCGCTTGGCTCGGTCACGTGGGATGGGATGCCGCTGTTCGAATTGGTTGCACGTGTTATCTTTGAGGTTTGGATCCACCCTCTGCATATAACCTTGAAATGACCTTAAGCGTTTCATACACACCAATCTGCAACGAAGCTAAAGCATATCCACCTGTGCCGTCATCAGCGGAATATTTATAATAATTTAAAAAAAAAGTGGAACAGTGGAAATACTGCCTTTTGCTGTGTAACCACGGCAACTCCTCCCTCAGAATGCAACATCACCAAAGCCCCCACCGCGCGAAGTGAGCCGGGTAGGATGCGCTGTCTGTCGCTTACCTGGCTTTATTAATACGCCAAGCGGTTCACGTGGGCTGCCCAGCCCAGCACAATATTCTGCTACGTTAGCGACGTATTTTCGACCGGGTCTTTTCTTTTTCTTCTCCTCTCAACCGAGACGGGGTGGGTGCTGCTGCTGCTGCTGCTGCTGCTGCTTTTGTGAGGGAGGGAGAGAGAGAGAGAGAGAGCGCGCGAGAGAGAGCGAGTGAGGTGAGCGCAGTGTGAAAAGCATCCTCGCCCCCTCCCCTCCAAAGCTCCTCCTCTGTCGTCGGAGAGCAGAGCGCGGTCACATACTGCTCGGCGAGAGCAAGAGGGCACCGCGGAGGATTTAATTCCAACCTGCTGCTGTGCCGTGCAGATGTTTTCTCGCCTTTGACGAAGGTAAGGCATGCCCGCCGTCTGCAGCAGAAAGCTGCTGCTGCTGCTGCTGCGCGCGCGTCGTGCGCCACGCCGCCGGGACACTAAATGTTGGGCTCCCTTTGGCGGAAGATGATGCTCCAGCCGAAAGGGCGAAGGCGTCATTGAAGGGCAGACAGGGGGCGGAAAGAGTTGGCCGTGGAACTGCCGTCTGTGACACGCGGTTCAGTGTAACGGCAGCGGGCTGCGTGTGCGTCGTTGGAAAGTCAAACAGGACAGGATGCGTGCGTGCGTGCGTCTGTTTTTGTTTTTATTTGAATGTCCTTTCCCCATAGCTGCAGCATCACAGCCTTCATCGTTTTTACTGACTGATGTCCGTAATCCGTCGGCCTTCACGTTTCGTAATATTATGTCAGGTAAAAAGAGCAGGTGACAGATTTCTGAATACACGTTGTCCCAGTTGACAATAAAATAGTTAAGCCAGAAGGATCACGTCGCCGAAGTTGATATCTGTACGTAGCAACATATTGCCCTTAAAATGTGTTGACATTGTGAATTACTGCATGTAAATCACTGAATATACTCAATGGTAAGCAGCTAATGAAGTCTCCAATGGACAAATCATTTCAATTAGTGCATGTTTAAACTTATAGTAAATTCTTCATTTGTTTTTCCATATCACATATTTCAATATTTATTTCAGAGTGCACTGACAGAAAACCATGGGGTAGTTTTAACGCTCGAGATACGCATTTTCAGATGAGTATTTGACATGACTGCATAACCTTGTACCTGGGGATTACCTCTTAGATTTCATTTCTCAATATCTGAATGCCGCTTATTTTGGCAGTCGCTGGAAGGATCGGCCCTGATCGGCCCATCCACAGCAATGATTATTGAATAAGGTAGCTGCTGTTCATTCTATTCTTAGATTTGTTTGCAACTGTTATTAATAAAGGGATTCGTCAATTGTCCATTGCACATTTTCCCTTCTTGCATTTATGATTTTTTGTATAAAAAGAGAAAAGCAGCACATTTGAGTTCTCTATGGCTTGTTTGCTATTTGTAGCATCAATCTGTTTAAAGGGACGGAGCCAAATCTTTAGAGTAGACCTTGATTTAATCATATTCTGATGTAAGCTTTAAACTCCTGACTTTCTTTCATGGTTCACTAATTCCTTTTCTTCATTCTTTTGGGGTTTTTTTCCGTCAGAGGCTAATATGAAGACGACATTTGGCAAACCAGACCCTGGAAAGCTTCTACAATCTTTTCGATTCATTTGAAACTTGTGACAACACCATGCATTGTTTCCGGTAAAACCTGCCCGCCGCTCTCCCCTCATCCTACCCAGCCGTTGAGAGTGAGGACACCACAAGCTGCCCAGACATGGGTCCGGATCAACCCTGCTCCGAGTCCCTTGAGAGAAGGCCCACGTTGAGTGCTGCCTGTAAGCGGCAGGCCTACCGATGTCTGCGGAAAAAGCTAAGGCCATTGCGAATCGTAGGGTTTTCCCTCAGCCTGGTGGCCTTAAGTGCTTTCTCCATCAGTGCCTTGACCTGGAGCTCAGGGGGTTTCAGTGAGCCAGTTCTCTCCCAGGAGGATCTCCGCCAGTCGGCCCCCCACAGGACTCTACTTTTCAGCCAACACCAGAGGGACCCCAATGTGTCAGCCGACATGCCGATAGCCATGAAGTCTGCATCAAATAACAGCGAGGGCCACGGGGATTACCCGCCCGACCTCTTCACCCTTGAGGAGAGACGCAAAGGAGCAGTGGTCCTCCACATGTTTGGCATGATCTACATGTTCATCGCCTTAGCTATAGTGTGCGACGAGTTCTTTGTCCCAGCACTGACAGTGATCACGGAGAAGTTGACCATTTCGGATGACGTTGCGGGCGCCACCTTCATGGCGGCGGGCGGCTCAGCCCCGGAGCTCTTCACCTCCATCATTGGCGTCTTCATCTCGCACAGCAACGTGGGCATCGGCACCATCGTGGGCTCGGCCGTCTTCAACATCCTCTTTGTGATTGGGATGTGTGCCATCTTCTCCAAGGAAATCCTCAACCTAACATGGTGGCCACTCTTCCGTGACGTCTCCTTCTACATACTGGATCTGATCATGCTCATCATCTTCTTCCTGGATAACATCATCTCCATGTGGGAAAGTATCACGCTGCTCTCAGCCTACGCCGCCTATGTCATCTTCATGAAGTGCAACAGCAGTGTCGAGAGATTCGTCAAGAACTGCATGAACAAGAACCAAGTGGTCGAAGTAGAAGTGCAGCCCAAGGTGAGTTGGTCTCTTGAGCAATATTGCTTTTTTTCCCCCTTTCCCTTTTCCTTCACCACCATTTCCTTTAATAATACAACTTTAAATGAAATGCCAGACTATGACGAAGTTACAGTAGGTGTGCAGTTATAACTTTTGGTATTTTGGCACAAAAGAAATCACCTTCCATGTCTCCTCTTACATGGGATCGACACATCTATCATACAGCTGATTCGTTATTTTGATGAAGTCAGGCTGACTGTGATGAAACCGGTTTGTTTGTGGAGACGTGCTTTTAATTCCATGCATCCTTTTCATGTTCTCATTAGCCTAATGAGCGTTTTCAAATAACACCAGTGTCCCACAGACATCCCGCACTCTAAGATCATGCAATATGCAACAAGCACAAACTGACCATTGTCCATTCATGTGGTTTAAATGATGCTACACAGGGCTGGCGTACAGTATTCCTCTGTGGGATTAAGAAAACAGTTATATGTGTAATTCTGGGTTAAGCTCTACAAATTGTGTCCCGGTCTGGCATAGAAATTCTTAGAAATTCTCGAGCTGTTTTTATTTTTCTCGATTAAAGATTTGCATTTAAATAACTGTGTAAACATGTGAACCCCATGCAGTAAAACCATGCAGTCTCCAGGCAATGTTATACTTTAACATAAATCTTGAAATACTCCATAGACAAAAATAGTAGCAGTGATTGTTTGACTTCACATAGCATTCGTCCACATCAATGACACTTGAGGGCAAAAGACACCGCAGTGCAATTTGATACCGGTGTAGAGCTTATCCAGACGGATTTAGATTTCTTTGTGACATGAGATTGAAATTACATTTTGTGAAAGTTGCATTTTAAAGCTTTTAATTAAATCTGGATTATTCTAAGTACATAAAGGACATTTAAACGGCAGGTTACAATGTCGAGGGGAGAAACTGTCAAAGAAACCAACGTTGCCTTTTGTTTTGCAGCCGTTTAAAAAGCAAACCCGGCAATAGTTGTTTTGCTCCTATTCTGCCAAACTAATTTGATTGAGGGCTTCTGTGCAAGAACAGAATGAGAAGTAAGGTGCACAGGCTGAGTGCCAGAGAACACTCGGGTGACCTTGATCTGAAATGGATTCTGGGTAGTGTGGCCAACAGGACCGCTGGTGTGTGTGTATTAAAAAAACTAATTTTGATGGAAAGGAGAAAAAGTGCAAGACAGATGAGTTGATCAAATCCCACCATCGTGTCTCATCAGATTTAGCCTGTCCTCTCTCTTGCATTGTGGGTAACAAGCACATGGCTGAATCTTTCAGCACCGAATACGTAAAAAAAAAAAAGAATTACATAATGTACAAAATAACAGTCTAAAGCTGTATTTTACTAAACCGAGATTGTCAGTGAACTTCTTTTTGTTGTATGGGTCTACTGGGTTAATAGAACTACAAAGGCAAAAATATTATTAGAATATAATCATCTAAACACCTTTTTTTTTTAATTAAGCGTTGACACTTTGGGGACATGTGTATTTTAAGACTCATGTTATTTTGGGAATTAATTGGCAATTTAGCAGACTTGTATGTGTGTAAATCCATACATGAGTAATGGAGAGTCAAACAGTAGAGCAAGGGCAAGTGTCGTGCAAAGTATGATTGGTTTTCCGCTTTTTTTATCTTTCTATTTTTAAGTGACATTCACTACTATGGACTGAGCTGCTTTTTTATTTAAGTTAATCATTTAACCGTTGTGAATGAGCTCCTTATCCTCCATGCAGGTCCGTTCAGGTGTAAAATATTGCTTTGTAAGAACAATAGGATGCTCTTTTATGCCACACTCCTGAACAGATTATTTTGTGCAATGTGATATTAGGACGTCCCCGATATGTATTACATTGCAGTAATTAGTAAGTAGTAGACAGAAAGATGGGCAGTCTGCAGCAAAAGAGAAGTGGTGCCCTGTTACCATAGGAGAAAGGGTGTAGGTTGCCTGGTTGGTAATTGGCAGTTAACCATCAATAATGCTATAAATACCATCTAAAATTCAATTCTGAGAGTAGCATGGACAGCAGTATAATGTTTAGCATTTAGCACTCATCTGTCAATTTTGTACCGTCTGCAGCCGCTGCCTTTCATCTCACTGCAGGACTGCCTGCACTGCGTTCTCTTTTTTCATTTTTTTATCGACCTGAAAAGTTTCTTTCTCAAAACGCGTTTGTTCTCCTCCCGGTAGCATCAAAATAGTTTGCTTATTTCCTCGAAATAAATGTCTTCGCTCCCAGGCAGAGCGTCAGATAGCAAGAGGAGCTTTTCCATCATTTGACAGATCAGAGTAGTCTTTTTGAGCCCTGGGATCAGGTGTAACATTATTGATAAAACATTTAAAAAAAAGAGTGGCGGATAGAAGGTCTATTTAAAGCCATTGTTTGACATTAATTCAGTGGTCAGCCATATCAAACGTAATCTGCAATAATCTCTCAATCCAGTTAACACAACCATGAATGCTCCATAATGCCGTGCACTTAGACTGACCTGAAATTACAGCAAACGTAGGACGAAGAAGGCTTTTGCCACATTAGCTTTTAGACAGATGGGAGGAAGTTCAACACTTTGCATAGTTTTCCAAGCAGCTTTCCTTCCATACACATGGCCCCGTGCTCCATTGATAATAAAGAAATATTCATAGCAAAATTAGTAGAAATCTGTTGTTTTGTGAAACTCATCCAGCCTCAGATTTGACCATTCAGTTGATTGGCGGGCATGACTTGTGATTTAATTACTTTCTTCTTGGATCCAAACAGATGTTGGAAGGATGTATTTACCGGTTCGTTCTGGCTTGTTTGGGGCCTAAAAGCTTTGTTTACCTTATGAGTGCTTTGTTGCTTGTAAATCTCACAACAAGGGCACTCTGTCTCAGCCTAATGAGTAAGGTTACAACCTTTGGGCACTCTTCCCCTCCTAAGACACAACCCTGCAGACTGGTCTTTTTTTTCTACTTTTTACAGATCCAGATGTTTTACCGCAGCGGATGGTGCGACAGTAGTAGTTGTCTGCAAAAGCATGGAGGAATAAAGCAATCCAACTCAAATCCCTGTAATAAATACTAGCTTTTGTGAGGCTTAATACCGTCAGTCATTTCAGTACCGCCTCTGGATTAGTACCAAAGGGTGACTACAGTGTCAAACTGCTTGGTCCTGTGATCGACAGGGTTGTAAAGTCAACGAAAGCAGTGGCTCATTTGACTGTCATTGCTTTTATTTGGTGCATGTTCTCTTCCAGTGCGACGTCATGGTCAGGTGGTGTTCTCAGTGAATTAACGGCACGGAAATAGAATTGGACCCGTGCATAAAGCACTGATTACGCATCATTAGTACGTGCAGTACACTCTGTCATGATTCGCCTGATGGACTGACAGGCTGCTTTTGGAAAATTTGGCTGCGGCAGATCAGACACGTTGGGCAGTCCGGTGTTCTGAAAGGCAGAGGAGCGACGGCCCCCTTTCACTAGTTACTACCATTGTGTCACATTTTGATAATGATGTTATTCTGTCATTTTTGCTTGGCCACATCTGACAACTCGTCAAAAACAACTAGTTGTCGAGCAGCGAATATCATCGGTGGGCGTATGTGTTCTAGCAAAATAATGAACAAATGAAATGCAAGGCAACCAAACTGGAGATAAATGTCTCGTATACATGTTTCAATTAGTAAAGCTTGAAATGTGTAGTTTCTGTATGATTCGACATCCAACCACAACATGAGATGCCTAATACCCTCAATGTGTTTCGAGGCAGATGTTGGTTCTGCTGAGATGGAAGGTGCGACCTCTGATGTATTACCGGGCTATAAATAGCGTCACAGAGGCGAGATCTTCCATCAGGATTTGCTTCAAAGATCACTTACAAAGTGGGTTCTGTGCGGCGAGCGGACTGTTTGTGTTTCCTCCCAGTGAATTTAGGTCTGATGCTGTAAACCGTCTATGTATTCACACATGAAACCTAGTGTTTTAGGCTGAATGCTGTGTGCTATATTTTTACATTTTGATCCAGTCCAAACGGAACGTGAACTAACCTCATGGCACACTGTAATACCAGGCTGCACTGCATGAACTCCGTCCCTAGCTGTTTATTTTAGTCCTGGGTGACGTCTTCCTGGGATTATCTCCCATTATGACGGATGTCTACCTAATTTTCAGCAACATCCAGATGTGCACTGCTGAACTCCTTTCAAATTTTCAACTGCATCCGTTTCATATGGCCTCTATGGGCTTGAATGGATTTTGCTATTATAAAAGCAGTTGTCGAGCAAATCTTTTGAAAATGCTGTATAAATACTTATATTTACCTCTGGCATAAGTATGTAAGTAAGTACTACCACACACGCTGGCCTCTTTTACAGTACAGTACAGTACAGATGTAGAGCAAACGTAGCTGATGTCTTTTTACAGTGTAATTTGTACGGTTTGTGTCCTTGTCCTTTATTTACACTGTGTGTTTCTGTGAAAGCAGAGAGCGGATTCACGCTTGTATCCTTTTTAAAAGGAAAGTTGTGGAAGTGACCTTGATTGAAAACTGCGTAAAGAATATGTGTCGGTAATGGTAATTTCATCCAAGCCCACGTTACTGATGGGCAGATGGAAACGACCAAATGGAAGCACCGTAGTAAAAACTTAAGTATAGTCAGAAAGTAGAGGACAATAGATTTATCGATTATTTGATGAAAAGTTGGACTGTAAAAAAGCTGAGTTCAATTGTTTTTGTTTGTGTGCTGATCTGTGTGGTTTTAAGGTGATTTATTCAAATGGGTGTGCAGACACCTCTGCCAGCACTTACACTATAAACCCGCTCCCAGGGGGGTGGATTCGTTTTGGGGCTCGAGCTGAGCCAGCGACCACAGATCCACAGTCCAACGATTTAAAAATAGAAAAAAACCTGTGACTTCGATCCCACGACGACGACGACGACGACAAAGAGTCCAAGTTTCATCATCCGTTCCAGCTGTGGCTCGGTGTCGAAGGAGAGTAATTAGTTTTCCATTTTTGGAGGCTCTTCGACGGGAGGGAGGTTTGACCAGTCTATGGAAATAAAGGTATCCTTTAAAATAAAGTAATGGACCAATGAAAACACACAGTGCCGGGTTTCAGGAGGCCGAGGACTATTGAGCCAGAGCTGCTGCTTCTTCCGCCTCTCGTCTGTTGTCTACAATTATTCTGGGAGCTCTCTTGGCATTGTTGTCGTCCCACGCCAGCGCCCATGCTTTTGTCCAGACGCAATGTAATTGCATCACAGGTGCTGATAATTGTTTTATATATTTTGTCCTAGATTATTGTACTATTTGGCTTTTAGCCTTCATTCTTGTGAGAGTGGAAAGTGGCTCTTCACTATCTCTTTAGTGTTGTGAATGGTTAGAAGGTCACCGTGTCACTGATTACAGTGACACGGTCACCAAGTTTAGTAGTTCAATAAATGAAATAAAGCATATTATTTTCCCCTAAAGAAATATCATTACGCATGCAAAGTTGAGCCAATGTGAGTGTGTCCTTTTCAGCGATGTTTACACAACAAACAGAAAAGGCAACGTGCCCCTGGACATCACTAGATTTGGTGAAAGAGGTGAAATAAATAGTAACTTACACCATTTGGAAAATTGATACCGTCAAAAAAGCTCATTTCTGCAGATTATACAAAAATGAATGTATGTTTTTAATCTCCTAAATATTGTAAGTCAAATCTCCCCCTCAAATTGTCCTCTTCTGATTGTGCACATATGTTAATTGTAGCGGTATTAATTCAAACCATTGTGCCTTGCTTCAAGGGGTAGCCATATCAATTAATGAGTAGCTCAAGACAAGTCACAATCTCTATTAAGGTAATGCGATCTGCCATTAAAAGCCAACCCTATCACACCCTTATTGCCAGTCTTCATTTGTGTTTCTTTATCCTATTCTTTGGTGGCATGTGTGAGTCATGCCATTACGTAATCACAGAAAGCTCTTCTCACTCCGAATGGTGGCGAACGAGGTTTAAAGGGACGAAACTTAAGTCTCCCTGCAAGGAAATGCGTTGCGCAGATGGTTGAAGAAAGAGGCTCTGGTGGCGGGCGTGGTTTCAGCCCGGCTGCAGGTGGGAGAGCGGGGGAGTGGCTCGGGAAACGGGGCCAGCTGGAGACAATAACAGCCAGCTGGGGATAATTGTGTGCGTTTTTCCCCCTATTTGAGCAGTAAGGCGGGGGTGAGCGGGGGACAGAGCGGGCTGGAGCGCCGACAGCAAAGCAGACAACGCTGTGTCAGTAAACCAAATAAAAACCGTGTTCCGCAAATACGACTGTGTCCGTGCCCTCATTCCGGAGAACCCGGCAACCGATAGCCAGAGTCGGCTACAGTGGCGCCCAACTCGGCGGAGAGGAAAAATGACAGACGAGGAGCAACGGCAGGAGATGGCGGCCCAGCCGGTGCTCGCACTGGGCCAGATGTTGGCAGAAATGGCAGCGATCCAGCGCGACCAGGCGGAGGCCAACCGCCAATTCCTGGGGGCGCTCCAGGCCCAGGTGGGGAGGCAGGCCCAGGCCCTGGAGCAATTGGTGGCGCGGGCGGAACCACCACCACCGATCCCGACAGCGATGGCGAGCCTGACTCTCCACCGGATGACGGCCGAGGACGATGCACAGGCATTCCTGGAGGCCTTCGAAACAACGGCGGAGGCGGGCGGGTGGCCGGCCGGGGAGTGGGCAGTGAGGCTGCTCCCGCTGCTAACAGGGGAGGCGCAGGCAGCAGCCATGGGGCTGCCCCCGGCGGCCCGGCGGGACTACGTGGCGGTGCGCAAGGCAGTGGTCGACAGACTGGGGTTGCTGCCGGAGGACCACCGGCGGCGATTCCGGGGGGCCAGGCTGGGACCCGAGGACCGGCCATTCGCCTACGGGCAGAGGCTCAAGGACGCGGCCGCCAGGTGGCTTCGGCCAGGCGGGGTGGGATCAGCCTCGGACGTCCTCGAGAAAGTGGTCCTCGAGCAGTTCGTGGAGGGGCTCCCGGCCCGGACGGCGGCGTGGGTCCGGTATCACCGCCCACCGACACTGGAGGCAGCCGTCACCCTGGCAGAGGACCACCTGGGGGTACACCCCCGCGGACCGGGCGACGGGGAGGGCGCGCCGCCCCGACCCGCGGCGGCAGCCCAGGGATGGAGCCAGCAGCAGGCGGCGGGACGACCCGGACCGGCCCCACGGCGGACACCGACGGCCCCGCACCGCGACCCCCCAACCACAGCAAGCCCCGGCCCCCTTCCTGACCCACGGGGAGGTTCTCAAGCGCCAGGGCAGGAGTGCTGGAGGTGCGGGCGGCCCGGCCACCTACGGAGGGAGTGCCCGCTAATGGAGGTGGGGCAGGTGATCCGGGTTGCCGGCGCTCCAGCACCCTCCCCCGGCCCGGGAGCGACGTACCGCGTTCCGGTAAGAACCCAGGGGGGTACACGCCAGGCGATGGTGGATTCGGGCTGTTCGCAGTCCATGATACACCAGAGCCTGGTTCGGCCAGGGGCATTGGTAGAAGCGTCGCGGGTGAAAATTAGGTGTGTGCACGGGGACATTCATGAGTATCCCATAGTGTCCGTCGAACTTAGGTTCAAGGGGAAAAAATATAGAATAAAGGTCGCGGTTAGCTCCCGCCTGACGCACCCCGTAATTTTGGGAACGGATTGGGAGGGATTTAACGCGCTAATGGGAGAGGCTGCGGGGGTGCGTTCACGACCGACAGGGACATGCGGTATTTGTGCTGTGCTCAGCGGTGACGCGAGGTCGTCCGACGCCGCCGGGGGAGGGGGGGAACCGGCGGAGCATCCCGTGGAGACTCCGGCGGTTCCCGAGTTTCGCTCCATGGAAGATTTTCCACTCGAGCAGTCTCGTGACGATACTCTACGCTCAGCCTACGACCAAGTGATAAAAATTGATGGTCATTTGGTGCGCCCTGGCGCAGCACTGTCGTACCCGCACTTCTCATTGATTAGGGACAGACTGTATAGAGTGAGTCGTGACACTCGAACGGGGCAGGAAAACACCCAGTTGCTGGTGCCGAAAAGCCGCCGGGAAATGATTTTCCAGGCGGCTCACTATAATCCGATGGCGGGTCACATGGGATACGGGAAAACACTAGACCGGATAATGGCCCGATTTTATTGGCCAGGCATCCGGGCGGATGCGCGCCGCTGGTGTGCGTCCTGCCCGGAGTGTCAATTGGTTAATTCACCAGCCATACCACGTGCCCCGCTGCGGCCGCTACCGTTGGTGGAGGTCCCGTTTGAGCGTATCGGCATGGACCTCATCGGGCCATTTCACCGGAGCGCACGCGGATACCGCTTTGTGTTAGTCCTCATGGATTACGCAACCCGGTATCCGGAGGCAGTGCCATTGCGCAATATCTCTGCAAAGAGCGTCGCGCAGGCTCTGTTTCAGGTCATCTCCCGGGTTGGAATCCCGAAAGAGATTCTAACAGACCAGGGCACCTCGTTCATGTCGCGCACACTGGGAGAACTTTACGGGTTACTGGGCATTAAGTCCGTCCGCACGAGCGTGTACCATCCCCAAACCGACGGGTTGGTGGAGCGGATGAATAGGACGCTGAAGTCCATGATTCGTAAATTTATTAGCGACGATGAACGTAATTGGGATAAATGGCTTGACCCTCTGTTGTTTGCAGTCCGGGAGGTCCCCCAGGCCTCCACGGGATTTTCTCCCTTTGAGCTTCTGTTTGGCAGGTCACCAAGAGGGGTGCTGGACCTTATTAAGGAAAGCTGGGAGGAAGGTCCGAGCCCCGGGAAAAACGAGATCCAGTACGTTCTGGACCTGCGAGCAAAGCTCCACACACTGGGAAGGATGTCACGGGAGAATTTGCTCCAGGCCCAGGAACGACAACAGCGGCTGTACAACAGAGGAGCCATGCTGCGAGAATTCACACCGGGAGAAAAGGTACTTATATTACTTCCTACTTCCAACTCAAAACTCCTGGCTAAGTGGCAAGGGCCCTTCGAGGTCACACGCCGGGTGGGGGATGTTGATTATGAGGTGGTGCGGTCTGACAGGGGCGGTGCTACACAAATATACCACCTCAACCTCCTGAAAGCCTGGAGGGAGGCGGAGTCTGTTTCTCTGATTTCCACAGTATCGGAAAGAGAGGACCTGGGGCCGGAGGTGCCAAAAGCAGCTAATCCCACCCCGCTCCCGTGTGAGGGTCATCTCTCTGAGGACCAGAGAGCAGACGTTGCCCAGTTGCAGAAGCGGTTTGCTGATGTGTTCTCCCCCCGGCCAGGCCGCACCGACCTGATAATGCACAGAATTGAGACTCCCCCGGGGGTGACGGTAAGGTCACGACCCTATAGACTACCCGAACACAAACGAAAAGTGGTCCGGGAGGAATTAGCAGCTATGTTGGAAATGGGAGTAATAGAAGAGTCCAACAGCGCGTGGTGCAGCCCCATCGTTCTGGTGGCCAAGAAGGATGGGACTGTGCGGTTCTGCGTGGACTACCGCAAGGTGAATGACGTATCACGATTCGATGCTTACCCAATGCCCCGGGTCGACGAACTCCTGGACCGGCTGGGCACTGCACGTTTTTTTACGACCCTGGATTTAACTAAGGGCTACTGGCAGATTCCCCTGTCATCAGAGTCCAAAGAGAAAACGGCTTTCTCCACTCCGTATGGTTTGTACCAATTTACCATGCTTCCCTTTGGCTTGTTCGGTGCCCCGGCCACATTCCAGCGGCTCATGGACAAGGTACTGCGCCCGCACGCCGCGTATGCGGCCGCATACCTTGATGATGTTATTATCCACAGCACCACCTGGGCGGAGCATGTGCGGCGGGTGGACGCGGTGCTGGAGTCGCTGAGGCGGGCCGGGCTCACCGCCAACCCGGGGAAGTGTGCAGTTGGACGGAGGGAGGTACGGTATTTGGGGTACCACTTGGGGGGGGGGCAGGTGCGTCCTCAGGTGGACAAGACAGCGGCAATTGCAGCCTGCCCGCGCCCCAAGACGAAAAAGGAGGTGAGGCGGTTTTTGGGGCTGGCAGGTTACTACAGACGGTTCATCGCCGGGTTTGCGGACCTCACCAGCCCCTTGACCGACCTGACCCGGAAAGGTGCGTCAGATCCGGTCCAGTGGTCGGAGCAGTGCCAGCGGGCGTTTGAGAAGGTAAAACAGACTCTCTGTGGGGAGCCACTCCTCCACACACCTAACTTTTCTCTCCCGTTTGTTCTGCAGACCGACGCGTCGGACAGAGGGCTGGGGGCCGTTTTGTCCCAGGAGGTCGAGGGGGTCGACCGCCCGGTGGTCTACATCAGCCGGAAACTGTCGGAGAGGGAGGCCAGGTACAGCACGGTGGAGAAGGAGTGCCTGGCCATCCGGTGGGCGGTGGGCTCCCTGCGCTACTACCTCCTGGGACGCTCATTCACCCTCTGTTCGGACCACGCCCCGCTCCAATGGCTCCACCGCATGAAGGATACTAACGCCCGGATCACTCGGTGGTATCTGGCCATGCAGCCTTTTAACTTCAAGGTGGTCCATAGGCCGGGGACGCAGATGGTTGTGGCGGACTTCCTCTCCCGCCCTCTCGAGGGAGGGGGGGGGGAGTAAGCTAGGCCGGACGGCTCCCCGGCCTAAGTCGGGCGGTGGGGGTATGTGGTGGCGGGCGTGGTTTCAGCCCGGCTGCAGGTGGGAGAGCGGGGGAGTGGCTCGGGGAACGGGGCCAGCTGGAGACAATAACAGCCAGCTGGGGATAATTGTGTGCGTTTTTCCCCCTATTTGAGCAGTAAGGCGGGGGTGAGCGGGGGACAGAGCGGGCTGGAGCGCCGACAGCAAAGCAGACAACGCTGTGTCAGTAAACCAAATAAAAACCAAATAAAAACCGTGTTCCGCAAATACGACAGTGTCCGTGCCCTCATTCCGGAGAACCCGGCAACCGATAGCCAGAGTCGGCTACAGAGGCTACCTTTATCGAGCAGCGATAGATGACGATGACATGAACTGCCAGAAGTCCCAAGTGTTTCTGTGCCATGCTGAGAGGTGGATCTCACAAAGGCCCCGATCATTACGCCGGATTTTGATTTGACGTTCAAGGCCTTAACGCCGTTGCGTCCTTGATTTGTCCATTTTTTTGGGATTGGAAGGTATGCTAAGCAGGAATTCCCACGTGATGTGTTTTAGTGGTCACGGTATTCATTTTGTTTCGCTATCATTTAAAATGAATGCGATTATTTTCTTGTAATTCAGTAACTCAAGGTTGTGAAGGTTAAGGCTTACAAATACGTATTCCAAGATTTAACATTGTTGTCCCCTGACACAAAGAAGCTCAAAATCTTTTCTTCATATTTCAGTCGAGGCAGTGCCTGAAGGTGAAACGTTGCAAGAAACTGAAAACCTTATCGATCAAGGGCTATTTTTGAAAGCAGGGTCAAATTAGCTACTGTAACAGCACTGTAAAAGTATCATGTGAAGGACACCAAGATGCCCATCTCCTTTGTTGTATGACCCACACAACCCATCGAGATGGAAACATAGAGTAGGGGAGTGCGGAAGACTGCCGCGCCTTATGAACGCCTCCCTCTGGGGGATTTTGATTTTTGACCCCCTAAGCATCAGCCCCGCTAAGCTGCGGCACCAGAACATTACATCAGCTCATGTAATACCCATCGTTTACGGAATGAAGTGAGGAGATCCAGTGTGAAAAAACGTGACAGTTGTAGACAGAATTGATACCACGCAGACCGTGTTAAACCAAATTCAAGAGCGAAAAGTCTTGAAATGGAAGTTGTTGCACATTGCACAGCCTCTAATGAGCTAATGACCAAATGCTCTGGTGCTCAGCGACTCTGCCGAAGGCCTCCCCTGCCGTTGGCTCAGAGGGCTTCCGCTTGTTATGTCCGTCACTGATGAACAAGTGATGCATGCCGCTCAACCCAACCCCACCCCCACTCCAGCCCACCAAGGTGACCTGAAAGGGCTCTGTCAGCATATTACCCCATCTGCAAATGAGACCGGCTGACTGGACTGCCAAGCAGGAAGTTTCCTCTGCATACGTTAACATCTTCCTCTCGCAAAGAGTGTCTTTGGAGTTTGCCCTTTGCCTCAGATGGGAGATGATGAGCTCACTGCTAATTTGCTTTTCCCACAAAAAGACCAAAACTGTCATTCTATGGAAGTATCTTAGGCCTGATATCTTCAATTTATCCGTTGCTGTTTGAAACAATTTTATTGAGTCACACCACTCGGTTAATGCTCTAGTTCACATAAAATGTGTATAAATCCACAGCCTAAAGTTGTACAAAAACTGGCTTTTTACAGAGAAATTCTCTTCATAGAGTTATTGTCCCTCAGAACCTCTAGTATGGGTACTAGGATACGCTGCAGGCGGCAGATCAAGTATATTTACTTTGATCTCCTTAGGATGTTAGGGTCGAGTTCTGACACATCAATGTCAGAATCCAGGCCAACTAAATACAGCATAACACTGTATCAGTTTTGATTAGTGTGCAAGTGGATCACAGATGCCGCTAGTTCTCACTTCTGGTGGCTCCTTTTCTGGAAAGTTCACAGGATGTTACGGTGTATACATGTTATCTCTATAAACAATACCTGCCAACTGGGCTCAGGTAAAACTAGATTTGGACCACTGTCAGCGATTGAGTTGGTCCGTTCCCCTGTTGGAGAATTGATACGTCAGTAAAATGCCTTTCAGCGTCAGGTGCTGAAATAACCTAATAAAAATCTCTGCAGATATACAGGAGGGGCCCGTTAAAAAGGATGGACCATATCCACGCAAAAAGAAAGCAAGAAAGTTAGTTTCATGGTTTGTTGCAATCTCAAAAACAAACAACCTTGCTCAGCCTTTCATTGTTTGGTGTAGATCAAAACCAGCTCTAATCCCCCTGGAACAGAAAAATTCCTATTTGATCAGGTTGGCAAGAGACTATTATTCTACCTCTTGTATTTACTCAGCTACAGTATCTAAATTGAATCTGGTGAATAAGTGAATAAATATTATCATTAACTGAAGAAAAGAAAAATACTTTACAATACATGGAGTTCTGCTACGGGACCTTGTCCCTCGATCAAACCTAGCTTTGGGTGATTACATTCACTTGCAAAAATGACACGGCAGTTTTTGTTCCCGTTTTTGTCTCCCCAAAGCCTGAGTCTGATTGGCTCATTTAAGGGGGGAGTAAGAGGAAGCAATTTTGGCTTAGTCCTGGTGAGCATTGCCTTGTGGGAAATCAGCGTCGTGGCAGCTCCTGTAATTAGTTCTGCTTGTTAGAAAAATGAAGGGGTTACTAATTAGCAAGAGGATGGCTTCTTGACTTGTTGTGCAGCTTTTCCCTCCTTTCCTTGAAGATCATCATTATCGTCTCCAGGCAAACTGGAGAGAGAGAGAGAGAGAGAGAGAGAGAGAGGGGGGATGCGAGAGAGAGATGCAGTCGTGCTGCTCAACAGTTTAGCTCAAGCACACTGAATCTAGATGGACAAATCTGTCATGCTCTTGTAGACAGGATGCCTACTGTAAGCACATGTAGGCAGACGCCTGCAGCTCTGCAAGATTGCATTTTGCAAGTTTGCGTAAAACGGCGGGCAGGGAGGTTGTCACAAGTCTTACAGATGCTTACAGGCTTACAGATGCTATATTTAAAGAATATCCACCGTTTCTGCAGTTTCACCACATACGAATGTGTTTGGCAATGTCTGCCTGGCATAAACGTTGGCTTTTGCACGTTTTTTTCCTTTTCATTACCTTGTGAAACCATTTAAATACCTTGTTAAGGGCTGGTATATATTTTTTTTGTAACTAATAGTTGAAGTAGGGGTGGAACATATATTACATGGATATAATTTTGGATTTCAGTTTGTTTTTTTCCCTGTTTTTTAAGGCTGCATTAAAGTTCACCAGCTGTTCTATATTTCTCTGGCGCTGGTTAGTCATTGCTGATGATTAATTTTTAATAATTAAATCAGTGAAAGCTATATTTCAAGGTATAATGTAACGAAAATATTAGATTTCAAGTAGCTTTATATTTAGCATACAGTTTGTGAGACTGTAATTGGCCTTTTTTTCTTGAAGTTACATTAAAAAAACTGCATTTTTACAAAGATTTGTCAAGACATTTCTTTTTTGTCTTAATTTCTACAGTGCAGTGGTTTGGAAGCTCTATCCGTCTTTCTAGCTAAAGAGCTGTGATTTAGTTCAGAGTTTGCATTGTGTCAACTTAAGTTTTGAGACAATACTGCAAGCATAAAGGAAATTTAAATCATCCAGAAACAGACGCCTTTTGTGCATCCAGATTGCATACGAGAAGAGCTTTAATCCGCCTCTGATGTTTGAAAGCTTCAACATTTCACCAATGAGTGCAGATTCCTGCGAAAGTCCCCCTTTCTCTTTAAGCTGTGGGCAATTTGAGTGTTGAAAGCGGAAGTACTTTTGCATGATGTCACACTCTCGATCGATAATTCTCCGTAACGCGGCCGTTACATGTACGCGGCTGTAGAGGGACATTTATCTCCTTCAGCTGATCCGCTTCCAAGAATGATCCTAATGTGACATTACGTAAGACCTGCAAGGCAGAGCTGCTGGTATTAGAGAACACACAAACTCCAGAGAACATACTAATCTCCCTATGTGATTATTAGTCATAATATTTAACGCTGGCTTAATGAGCGACCCACGGCGTAATCTCTATCTGGCACATTCACCTATTCTCTGCTAACCATCCTGACTTTGCCTTTGAGGAGGGTGATAGGGAGTTAAATAGAATAATTACACCTCATGTGAAAAGATAGGAAATGGGGAAAAATTTGGTTATGGCTAAATAGCTCTGTGGAAAATCTCAGGAATAACTCAGCTCCTGCAAAAAGAAAATGGCAAATGTTTCATTTCAAGGCTCTCATTTACGTAATTCTTCTGTAGCTATACACAAAAACCTAATGTATGGTAAATTATGAGCTGTTAAACAGAAACAGTGGCACACAGTGGTTTCTGACATTCACAATGACTGCAGTGGGGAATAAAAAATGACAAGGATAAGCCAAGGATGATCAAGTAAAGAGTAAATTGGTTTGGTTTAGTCAATTCAGAATCAACATCAGCAAAGAAATACAAAATATATATTTTTCAAATCAAGCTTTCATCTCATGAACCAGAGTTGACATCACACTCCTTCTTCCTGAATCAAGATTTTTGATTTTCAATGCAGTGCAGCATCATTTTGCCTGCAAATGAATCACTGGTTGGACAAGCATGAAGGTCTTAAAATGTGTATGCTTGTCTTTTGATCACATTTGCTTATTCTTTTCACATTTAATTTGGCACCGTGCGCTGTATCAGCACACACAAGTGCCTCCACATTTCATCGTTTTTGTCCAAAAACTGTGTAGGCCGTGAAACCAAACCTAGATATTCAAAAAATCTCAACAAAGGCTTTGTGTTTGTTCCTAGAAACGAAGGCCTTAAGCGACTGATAGTTGATGCACTCACGCAAACACGTTTTTGGAGATAAAGTGAGCGCAGTTCAGTCAGTCACTTGGTGAAAAGCTTTCTGTTTCAAAAATAGATGTTACAGTATACTGCAAATGCCAAACGGGCTCGCTGAGAACGATGGCAGAGAATTGAGTGATCGTGAAAAGACTGGAGTCACTTTTGTGGGATCTGACACACGCCTACTCTCTCAGAAGCAGCACGATCAGACGGGAACCCCTGCACCTGCAGGACAAAGCTTCAGAGTGGACCATTCAGGTCAAAACTAGGCTTTGTTAGCTTAAAGAAATAGTTTTTATTCAAAAGAAAATGTGCTTGTGAGGCGTGTGGAAAGAACCAGCCGCTTCTTCTAGTTCCCATGCTTTGTGCTAAGCTAAGCGAACTGGCTTGAGCTCCATTTGAAATCCTACAATTAGCATTTAGCATCTTCTCGGCTAGCTCGTGGCAAGAATGTGAAGTGTGAGTATGTCTCAAAGCGTCTATAACTATTATTCCCTCTTTTGTAATTTTCATTCTCTCTACTTTAACTGTGAGCACCAATATACGGCTGTGGACGTCCCTCCGTTTTTTTGAGGAAATTTTAAGGAGAAAGAGACAATGTAATCCCATTTTGTTACTGCACAGAAAGGGGCATGAATGTGTCCCTCGAGTCGTGTCTACTTACATCACAGTCAGTCATCACCATCAGTTTAACTGTGCTGCAATGTCTCTCACTATCGTCTCTTCATCTTCGTCTGCGTGGTTGTGCGCGGCATGCTTCACATCTTTGTCCTGTTTTCTCTTTCTCTCTCCCCCTTTTACTTCTACTTCTCTCTGTGTTGGATGAGAAGGCAATTCCTGGGACCCCGGAAGATGAGAGCAAGTTGTCGGTAGGTCCTGTCTGATTGACACTCTTTCCAGTCTGCGTATGTGTTTGTCCCTGTTTGTGTGTAGATGTAGCAGCCATAAACCTGCGTTTCTCCCCACCATACCGTGGAGATGTGTACACAGCTCTCGCTAACCTTTCCGCCCCCCCCCCCCCCCCCCCACCCCGTGTGCAGAGATGCAGCTCCGTCTGTTTTCTGGAGCCTTTTCCCTCCGCAGTAACGTTTCGTACGCAGCATGCAAAAGACGACCGGCCCCCGAGGGAGGAGCGTGTGCCCGATGTGAGCCGGATGGCCGACTCTCTTATGCTCTTTGTAAAGTTTTCATCCGGATTGTAAGCGGAGAAGATGAAATGGCGGCAGCAGAAGGAGAACCTGCGGGGTCACACCCGAGACGCCGCATCTCACACAAGCCCTGCCAGTCTACGAGCGTGCGCCTCCCCAGAGCCTCCCGCTCGCACCCATATGGGCCTGTGAATTAGTATCTGACACCTCCTGTGCCTACGCGTCACCTGCGGGCAGCCAAAGGCGGCCACGTTCCCGAAACGGCTTCCGCCTGCAGCGCTCGCCGAAACACCCGCAGTTCTCAAGTTCAGTTTCAACTGCTGGAGTGACCTTGGGCGAGGGTTGTTTTTCGGGTAGAAAGAGCTCGTATGCCACTTCAATTGGGAGACGCCCGTCTCAACCCATAGGGTTTATAATTTTCAGAAGCTAAGACACTTTATAATAGTTTTACTGGTTTGCAGGTTCCACGGACGGTTTTTATGAAAAGGAGGATTAGGGAATCATATTCCAAACAGCTTGGATTAGAAATGACTCTGGTAAAGTGCTTACAATTGATGCTTGACACGGCAGTTAAACGCAGCGTTTGTGCTTCATGACAGGAATAAGAGGTAGCAGTTTGACTTTTTGCGGGTAAAAAAAAAGGTTAAAATATGTGGGATTGACATCTTGTTTCGACTCTCACAGGCCAGGCCTCGGCTTCAGAGGGGAGGTAGTTCCGCCTCCCTGCACAACAGCTTGATGAGGAACAGCATTTTCCAGCTGATGATTCACACGTTGGACCCTTTGAGTGAAGGTAAGACACGCTGCACGTAGGAAACACAGCTCTTCTGTTATGAACTTCACAGCTTTAAGTCTCTCACTCGCAGGATTTACGGCACCGAGGTTTTCTTTTTTTTTGTCTGTGAATTTCCCCATTTTCAGGTTGATGTTGCCTGGAATTTGTCATCCTTCTAGTCTTTTTCATTTAAAATAACCTAAATGCTGATTTCAGGTGTATCCAAAATATATGAACACCAAGACCTTTCCTGGCAGAAAACCTTTGGCCGTATAAAAAAATGTTCGTATTCTCAACTTGAGCTTCAATTCTTTTAATGAAAAACATCTCTGAGCATCCATCCACTGTGTTTCGGCAAAGTTTTTAACTAATTCTACGATCCAACTAGAAAAAGTATTGGCTTTGATGCAAGTACCCCGTGTTAAATATCACTTAAAATCCAGTGAATCCATCATTAACATTTGGAATGTACTTCTATCCTGAATTGACTTGATCCCTCTGCTCGGCGACGCAGCGGATGAATATGGTAATACACCGGGGGGGGGGGGGGGGGGTGCAGTGTCATCCCATTAATAGCCCACTGCGAAAGAAAAGTTCACATTAACAGGAAGCGACACAGGTCTGAGGGAATTTGTCATTGCAGTTTTTTGGGGGCTTTCGTGATTCAAAGGTCTTTAAATCTTTAAAGGAGTATTTTATGATGTGATGAAATCTAACCCTTAAAAACAATGTGAATGTTGAATGCTAATTCCCTTCGGTTTCACCCCCCCCTCCCCCTCGCATTGTAAGTTATTTGATTCAAACATAGGATAAGGCAGAGTAGAGATTTATGAGCCTGAAACAATGCTCAGACTAAATAGTTGCCCTATTGATGGATTCCATCGCATTGGCAGATGTTTCGGCTTTCTCTGAAAATGACGTCACGTTCCTTGAAAGCCAAGTGAGTCAGCGTACTTGATGTACGTTCCCATTAACATCAAGTCGTCGCGTACTAAATCCAAAGTGTACCGTTTCCCAGTGTATCCATCTTGCCATCTCAGTGATTGAAATATAAATCATTGCCTGCTTAACTAATGGAAGTCTGTGTGGCCTGTTGTATTTGTTCAACCAAGTGTTTCACACACTCCACCCTGCCACTCTTTGTGGAGGCCTATGGAGGCATATTTTATTTCGGTCCCTCGAGGAGTAACTAACGTGTATTAAAGTCTAATATGAATTATTTGTTCAACTGCACGATTGTAAGTAGACTGTGCAAAAGTCTAAAGTCACTTTTCATGTGTGGGTCTTAACCATTACCAGTCATGTACAAAGCAATGTCAAAAAGAATAACTATGCTGATGTGTTTATGAATAGATTTGTCCTAATGGTGGGTTGAAATAGTCGAGCAGCGCATTTCAGTATGAATGCAGCACAAATGTGAAGATGTTTGTCCAGATTTGACTGACAAGTCCTTTGGCAAATTGACTGGAAACGTAAGCGATGAAGCAACGGCTACAGTGAGACACGACACACATTTATTTAATTCATTGCCCGAGAGAACAAAAGCAACACGTTGCTTATTATTTTGTCATTTCCATCTCAAACGTGGGACATTTTCACACTTGCAGCCACATTTAACGATGATATCGGTCTTGAGTACATCTCAGCAAGCGCTCATCACGTGGCTCCTTCGTTGGATGAAGCCTTTGATCCATTAGCGTCTGGGGCACGCTGAAGGTTGGCACCATTCTGAAAACGAGTGAACCTGCGTTCATCGCACATTTGGTGCGATCAGTAACGCAAAGAAGGATTTTGTTGGTGAGCCAGCGGCCTGGAGAGAGACCGGCAGGTGCATCCAACAAAGATTGTCCTTGCGTGCTCTTAGGCTTTAAGTGTAGCTCAGCGGAAGCCGGGGGCGGGGAGCTGCTGGGACTCTGTCCATACATTTTTTATGGACATTTCTCAAAATAAAGTTGTCTGCTCTTCTGAGGGGGGTTGGGGGGGGAGAAATCTGAGGTTGTTTTGCTAGTGCTGGGAACTGGTAACGCTTGTGTTGTACAGAGTTCCTGGCTTAAACGCAGACTCTTTTCTGCTTTATTGCTCCCATTGTTAAGATAAAATAAGGTATTATCCCACTCTCTTTTCGCCCGGTGACATCATAGCTATCATTGATACATATAAGGAGGGTTCATTTATCTACCCCTGTGTGTGTCTGTCAGTATGTGTGCGGGCATGCATGGGTGTTTCCCTCAAAGAAATGAACAATTATAAAAGCTTGCTGATTTTATACCATTCTCACACCTTTCCCTCTTTGCGTTGGCTACTCTGCACAGAGGAAACCAGGCGGTGTCCCAACCGGCTAATGCTCATTCTCGAAAGTTGCTCAGGGTTAGGGTTTGTACAAAAATCGGCATCCATGGGAATTTTCGAGAACTTGCGCACCTTGTTCCCGGCCTTATTTGTGCAAACAGGAGAGGGAGAAACATTCTGATTTCAGATTTTTTGCTTTTCACAACTTTTTGGACTGTATCTTGCATCCATGTTTGTACAATAATTTTGTTTTGAAGCAAAATACAGGCCCATGGACTTTTGACTCTCATCTTGGAAGAATACCTATTAGTGATTTAATGTACGGTACCGCACTAAATATCACCTGGATTTATCTTTTCTCTTTGTCTTCCTATCTCTCTTTTTACTGTCCCCTCAGAATTTGCTGACTCTGGTGAGTTACTACTCTAATTTCTGTATCTCCCACCCGCCCCAAAATATGTCTGTTCTCATTCCAACAGCCTGGAGGCAGCTCTCTTGCCCGACGTGTCCCCTCTGTATACATCCCCCAGCGCCGCTGTGCCGAATGCCAATTCTGTACTGTCCATCCCCCGCAGACTGTCTCCTTCAAGTATCTCATTCTCTTTTGTCGATGTATTCTCCTTGGAAACCCTTTGTGACCATTTCTGCATTGTTTTCTCCATTGTCCCCAATCCTCTCTCTCCTCTTATGAACTTATTTCAGTCCTGGTTTTGTGATGTTGCTCTCTGTGGGACCATCTTAGTATTTCCTGTCGTGTTGTCCTCAAGCTTCTGGTTTTGTGAAGGTGTTTTACCTTGTAGGCATGAAGCTAAACATGGCAGTGGTGGAGCAAGAAGATGTAGATGTCTATGTGTTGTGTCTCTCCACCTGACAACGTTGTGCTTGGCTTGTGAATTTGTTTATTGGGTAGATTGAGAAAAGTTGCGAGCTGTTTTCTCAATCCCACCCTCCTGCATTGAGAATCAATGAGAGCTGGACGCAGCAATTAATTGTTGTGGACTTTACAGTTTCCCCTCTTTTATAATTAGCTGTTTCTTCCAAACCGTAATTGATTTAAGTATTCCCATGCTCTTTAGATACAGTAGATTATTTAGTATCCGCATTCAGATCAACAGCCTTCTTGTTATGTTCTCCCTCGGTTCAATAATATGCCTCTAATCCCGCATGTTTTTCATTGGACAGAACACGGTAATAGTCTAGTACAGTTAGTTCCCGGCACAAGTGCCCGCATCTCTGTCTCCATCCGTGCAGAGCTACAAACAATATCACTTAGGAGTGGCATCAAATATTGAACTACAGAGAGAGACGGGGAGGGGGGGGGGGGGAGAGCGGCTGCCCGAGCTCTCAGTGGATGGCCGAATCAAGCCTCCCAAAAAACAGCACTCAGACCCCTCGATAAGATTTATCACCCTGAGATGTAAACTTTGGGGGGGGGGGAGCATGACCATAAGATTGCTCACATTTGCAATGTGGCCTCGGACATCTTTTTTGATGTAAGGTCCAGTTTTTTTATTGAGCGGATGTTTCCACCAAGGAAATCAGTCACAGCAGCAGCAGCAACTCCGATTTGTGTGTCTTTTTGTCAGGGTGTGACTTTTGCCCGAACCCCAAAAAATGAATCTGTTTGCTAAAAAAATGAAGGATTTTTGGATGCTTTTTCTATGCTGTGACTTTCCAATTATTTTAACAGCCGTTAATTATGAACATGTAGATCCATTCGTCTGGCCAACATTTCCAGTGTGCCCCATTCTGCCCGTCCCACTGCCGGCAGTGTTGCCTTTGTGATGACCCATCGATCACATGGTTCAATAAATAAGTCCCTGTTACTGACCTTGCACCCCTCGTGCAATGGAAATATGTATAACTATTCATGCAGATATAAAATATTGACATCTGGAATTTTAATTATTTGGTGTACCTAAATACTACGGTCCAAGCAACTACATTACATTCAACACCAACTTCAACAACACAAAGACATATTTTAAATAGTATGATCAGAATGTGTATTGGGATAGGAGAAATGAAATTCTCCATTTGCAAAGCAACGAGGCCTTAATCTGACATCTTATTGTCAGTAATTTTTAAAGCAAACCTATTAATTTTTCATATGTTTAGCATTAATATTTGAATGAGTGGCTACGTACGGTCTCATAATTGCACTTCCAGCATGTTATGTAACTGAGACCAGTCAACCAGAACCGATCAACGCATCACCCCTCTAACTTGCACACACGTCATGCCGCAACCAGCAGCCTCTAAGCTCCCCCTGCGCCGTGCGTGTGAAGAATCAATGTTAAAAGCCTTTTTGCTTCAGCGCAGACTGTGAATTTCCGTGACTCCCCAACCCCCAGCCGACAGAGTGGGAACGCACACACACACACACACTCTAGCTCACTGGAGGTTTAGAGGTCAAGCCACACAAGAGGGGCCCTGGTAAACAACAACAAGCCTCCCCCAGACGATTGTACGGGCAGTGATTGTCGTTGAGGGTTAATTGCCCCCAAAGCAACCTCTCAGTTAGTGGCCGGTGATGCTGCACTACAAACCCAAATAGGATGCGTTTTCATCTCATTAGATTGTGTTTCCAGGACTGCCAAGTCTTGCATTTGGCATGATGTTCTCGTCATAATCCTCTCTCATGTGAGTGGTCGCCCACTGTTGGATATTAGTGTGAATGCATGTGTGTTTGTGGGGACTGTTTGTTACTCTACTTACTGTACTATACACCTACTACATGGAGAAAATATGAGCTTGTGCCCAAGTTACAAACATATATTTTATCCTTTAACCTTCATATAAGCAGGAGGTCTCTCCATAAGTTGTCTCTGTGACAAGAGAGGTCTGGCCAAAGTGCCACTGCAATGCACCAAACATTGTGCTGAAGAAAGATATTCATATATAGGTCAATAACATAGGGCTTCTCAGAGCTATAAAGGACATAGCTTGGTTATTTTAAACAGTTCATTTGTTCAGAATGCATGTATGAATGTGGCATTTTTAGGGCAGTGTTACAAATGAGATGTGTGTTGTAAATCCTTCCAATCCTCCCAGTGTGTGTACTAGGAGAATGCAGTTTTATCAAAGTTGGAATAAGCTCATCATTTTTTTCTATGACTGTCATTTGGCTGACTAAGCTTTAAATAGGAGAAAGTCTGTATGTTGGAAGTTGAGCAAGAACGGCTTTCAAAATGTAAAAGTAAAATTTGAATCTTCCTCCTTCGACATTCAAAATAAAGCGTTAAGAAAAGTAAGTCTAGTCAACTAAGGATATGTTATCCCATCCCAGCAGTGAAATGAAAATCCTCATGCAGTTAGTTGCCATGTTGAAACGGGCACGGCAGCTCCAATGCAAAGCACGGTGCGGCAGGTAGAGCCTCGTGGTCCCGGGGTCTTCTGTCCTGAGGCTCGGCGTTCAGCTGTTGCTGCAAGGTTTGAATTCCCGGCTAATTCATCAGGCAGATGTGCTGACCGCCTATTTACAGTAGCACAGAGTAGAACTGCTTCAGTAAGGGAATCAAATTAATTGTTTGGGTTTCATTGTGGAAATAAAAAAAACCCGCAGAATCATCAAGCCTTTGAATGAGCTCGCATGAAGAGGAGAGGAGGACTCATCTTTTTGTTGCATGTTGACCCAGTAAATTCTCTTGACTTTTTTTTTTGTTTTTTTTTTTGTTACACATATCATTGTATGAACCTGTAATTGTGTCCTCTAGTGTATTTACAGCCCCTTCCCCTCTCTTTCTCTCAAAAGTCTTCTCCTGTAGCTCTCCAACCGTTTGCAGGCCGTTTATCAGACTGACTCGCTGTTAAACTATGATGTGTTTTCTTTGTGACTCCACCTTTGCCACTTTTGTTTTGCACCTCCGCAGTGACGACTCGGAGAGACTTTGGTCTCTCTGTATGTCACTCCGTGTGCCCGTGCGAGTGCTTGTACACAATGCGATGTAGAACCAGCGGACCTGTCTTGTTGTCATGTTCACTCTTTTCCTTTTCTCTGTTTGTTCGTTGCCTTACCCTTGTCTTTTGCTGTGATGTTGTAGAGCTTGGGACTTATGGGAAACTAAAATATTATCACTCAATGACTGAGGAAGGTAAGCCTGAAAGTTTTCACTTGATTCTTTGAGCTTCTGTTACCCCTCTTGCTTTTTCCTCCATCTTGATCACGAAACGCTCCCACCAATTCTATTTTTTTGTTTTTGCTTGCGACATAACAACATTTGTTTTTGTGTTTTAAGTTTGACAACCTCCTGAGGTTTCACTGAGAAAAGTGCAAATCACAAAGTCATGCCATTTTATTATTTAGTTTTCATTGTCATTTTTCTTTTTTTCTTTTTTCAGAGAATTTGTACAAAGAAATGATGTATTACTGTGTGTAGTGCTTCTGTGGGTTTTAACCTATTCATTAGTAAGATATTTTCAAGAAAATTGTCGAATTATATTGCTTATGTTGGACTTTGTGAGAAAGCCGCTGCTTCATTGGTTAGATTTCATTATTGTGCAAATAAAACTACAGACACAAACGCACCACATACCATCCCCGAAACACTTGTTTCTTTCTTTCTTTTTCTTCTTTGGCCCTGTTACCCATCCGCATTTTTCGAGAAACACATCACCCATGCCTCAGCGCTCACTTGGAGGTTTCGCTTGTACCAGCAGCGGGTGTACACATGTACGACGAACGTTGCTGAATTTGTCAAACTGGAGTGACTCATCCACCCAGTAGTTGCGTAACAAACCCGAGCTGACGGTGAAAATGGGCGGCCGTGTGACAGCGGCTCGGTCAGGGCTCAACCTGGTTACTCTCAGGGACATAGTTCATCGCTGTTTGTCATCGTCTATGACATTAGGGTTTTTTTTTTTGTTTTTTGTTGGCAAATACAAAAAGGCTTTATCAAGGGATGGGGAGCTGGAGGGATAGTCTTGTGAAGAGAGTAAATGTGGCAGTTTACCCAAGTTGCAAAAAATATTATTTATTTATTTAAGCTTTATATAAGCTGGAAGTCTCTTTTATAAGAGGGGTCTGGCCACAAAGTGCCACTGCAAGGCAGTTATGTGGTGGTAAAATGATTTGCTATTTATGTATAATTTAATATAATAGAGCTATAGTGGGACATCTTGTTTGTTTAAAAAGGTAATATTCTTCAGAACACAGAAATACCTATTTAGAATAAAAGCCAACTTGATAGTATCTTAATGGTTAGCTACTCTAAATATCTATGCCTAAGTGCTCTCTACCTTTTATAGATCTTTTGTAAAAAATATCTTATTTAACTGAATCTGAAAACATGCCAGAGGGGTTGTCATCCATTTTTGAAGAATTTCGTTTGTATCCGTATAAACGATCAAACGCATAGGGTGTCAAAGCAGTGGAATTTTAGACTTGGAAATAGCACGTCTTGGGCGTGTGCGTAGGTCTTCCGTGAGCATCGGGCGTGTTTCTGAAAGAAAGCGAGGCGAGGAGGGGTTGTGCGTTGACAACAAATGGAGTGAAAGTATTGTGTTTGAAGAACACGGAGCGGCGAGAGAGGCGGGAGCTGATGGAGAGCTGAGGAATTAGATAGAGGACGCGGGAGGAAGGCCGCGGGTGACTTGGGGTGGTTAATGATTTTGCTAGAAGGTCACAGACAGCGTTGACATGGTCGGATGGAGTATGTATCGACGAGTCACTGCGTCCGGCACTGACAAATCAGCCATGCCCTCTCGAAAATAAAACATAAATGAAATCTCTCACATTGATTACAGTGGGCTGATTGGGAGTCAGTAGAGCGTGCGTTGCAAAAACTAACACGCACAGGAAGTCCGTGAAATAAAAAAAATATATAAAAGAGGTTTTACTCCCGGAATGTTTTCCGAAGCCATTAAATATTTACATCCACTACGTATTACATGGGAGCATAAAAACCAACGCTACACAAGCCGTGTGAATATGGTGTCAAATTTCTTCTCGTCTGAGTACTTTGTGGTTGTTTGTGTGTGGTTGTTTTGTGTGTGTGTGTGTGTGTGTGTGTGTGTGTGTGTGTGTGTGTGTGTGTGTGTGTCGTTGGGAGAATTCCATCCATCTCTGGCGGTGAGAACACGGGCAGAGGCTGCAGCTTACGCAAGCCTCAAGGTCACGTCGGCCAATTGATGGCTGGTTTTAATGCAGTCTCCTGCGTCACAGCGTCATCTTTCCAGTGTTATCCAGTCGATAAATGTTATCAGCAAAAAACATATTCATCCCCCACCAGTGAGTTTTTTTTATTTTTTATATTGATCTAATTCTCCAACAAGCAGATGTCACTTGCATGCTACAGTATTTCTCTTTGTGTGAGGCTCCGCACGCAGCTACTTTACCTAAATGTGGGAGGAACTTGAATAGGTTGCAGCAGGAATGAGTCCTTAAACCTGGAAAATAGCTTTCATTTTCTCACTCCCAGTTCCCTTTTCACCAGGTTTTTTTTAGGTTGAATGCCTGAAATAAGGTCTATGGTTAACACAAGCTTAAGAGATTTTAATGTTTTGTTATAAAATATTCCAGTAAAGAACTGTCGTTGTAAATTTGACAACAAGAAGTCAACACAGCATTTAGTCGTTGTTGTGCCCTTGTGACCTTGATGTAGGTCATTTATAGCCCCACACTTTTTCCCCTTCTGCCGATTGTACACAGGCATTAAGAATCAGTTGTGAAGATGATCTTTCACAAGAAAACATTCAGGTATCATAAGCGTGTGTTTGCCACAGTTTATTTTGTGCATTAAGGCAAAATCTAATAGAAAAACCACATTTACTTTCTGTCAAGGGAACCAGTGTGATGCTAACTTCCGGGGTCATCCCTGCAACACTGGAATAGAAGCGCTATAATAACGATTATATCAGGTGCTTCCTGTTAAGTCATTAAAATACAGGTCTTAAACCCAGAAATGTGTTACCTGTGCTGCTTTTTTTTGTTGTTGCTGTCTTTCGCTTTGTTGGCTTTCAGTTCCCAGATAGCTTCTGGTACGTCAACTGGTGTACAGGGGGTGAATCTGATCTCCAGAAGGCAGATACCTTCACCAGAGCCTCTCACTCTCTGCTGGCTTTGCTTCCACCAAGGACCAGGACATTGCAGGATCATCAGTTTATGATACGCTATACGTCATATTGACTGTGTTGTTTAAATGGCAGTTTTGTGGAAGACTCCACTCTGTCCGCTCTGTACTTTTGAAATGTGACCTATCTGGGGTCAAAGGTGACAACGAAGGAGCTCTCACAGGGAGGAGGACGAGAGGCCTTGAAGGTGCTGCGGTATGAGGCCCTCTGCTCACTATATAACCACTGGGGCGAATCTGTTTCAGGTAAATTTCGAGAGAAGGCATCCATCCTTCATAAGATCGCTAAAAAGAAATGCCAAGTGGAGGACAGTGAGAAGGCCAATGGAGTAGCAAGCCGTTCAGGTAAAAAAAAACTCTGATTTATTTATTAATGCTAACAATGAAACTACAACCAGCAGCTGGTTAGCTTACCTTCTAATCTCATCAATCAACATGGTATAGCAAATTCTTAAAATAAACTAAAGTGTAAAAACAATTGGGATTTCAGTCCCAAAACATTTCTCATCCCACTGGGCAAGAAAATAAAAGAAGTGGATGGCCTAATGCAGTATGTCAAATTATTCTTTTCTTTCTATATTTGCTGTTTATTCATGACATCTCGTCTGCTCTACCTAAAACTTTATGAATAGGCACATTATTCGGCTCAATATTCCTTATTCGTCATCAGAAATGCCCGCGGAAAAATAGCTAATGAGCCTCACGTCCAACGTTAAACAAGCATGACATTATCAAAAACTGCCAAATTGATTACAAGTGTTGTCTTCAAGCAGTATTCAAATCAATCACAGTCACTGCCAAGCGTAATTTGTGGGGGGGGGGTTCACTTCAAAGAGCATTGGACCAAAAGATAAACAGGAGGCATGAGGATGCTCTTTCATGGGCCACAGTGTAGTCAGAACAGCAGAATCAAAGCGAGGCATCGATGTTTATCAACAAGGCAAATTATGCTAACAGCGCCGCATTAACATATTACCATCTTAATCATAATGCATTACTGGTAGTCATATCGGCATACTTTACCATTCGAGCCTCATGCATCTTAGACTGGTGACAGCAGTCAAAAAAGATGTACTGCCGGCGTAGTCGAGTTGATGGAGCTTCTGATTGGATCCATACCCCGTCGTTATATCTGTAATATCATTTAAGCCAGGGAGTGGTGTGTTGGACGTCGGTTGCATTAAGTTGCAATATCTTTCTGAGAATCTCTCCAAATGTGTCACAATCACACTTGGATTAAAGCATTTTCCACAGCAATTACAATGTCATTATCTGATTGCATGGCTTTCTGTTCTTTTGTATTTTAATAAGGCCTGTTTAAATAAGCCCGGCTTCAAATGAAATGGAGTCGTATCGGCAACAGACGTGAACCTACTTGATCATGCACATATGAAATATGCTAAATAGGGGAAGGAGTGTAAAACAAAATGGTGGGTTGACTAGGTGCTGTCTCTCGCCTCGCTCTACATCACAGCAGCTAATGCAGCCAGTACTCTCATGCCCATTTGAGGGGGTGCCAGCTTTAGTTCCACGACATGCTTCTCCCTATAATCATTCTTCAAACTTCCCACAGATAAGAACCTTCCAAACAGCTCCAGCGTGGAAGTGGAAGTGGCGCCGCCCATGAACGGGACAGCAGGTCAAGAGGGAGAGACGGTAAGGAACAACAGCAGAAAGAAAGAAAATGCACCAAACTCAGCCCCCCCCACAAAGAAAAATAAGCCCAATCCAACTGATGCTGTTATCTGACAAAGGGAAGAATAACGGAGGGACAGATTTCCAAGGAACAGGGACATTTGTGGGTATTTTGCACCTGTGTGTGTGTGTGTGTTCCAACTTGAGTGTGGATGATCGAAAGCTTCCATGGACTACGGTACAGGTCATTACTGCTGGTAATTTCCCAGCATGCACTCGGGCGAGTCCCTCCATCTTCAGCCAGACCTGCCAAAGACCCGCCTCGTCCCACTGAGTTCTGTGATCACACTCCTCACTCACCTGCTGCTCACCCCGATGGGTGCTCGAAATGGACACACACACACACACACGCACACACACAGACACACATAGTCTTTGCTGTGCGGCCAGGCACAAAGAGCCTCCCAATTGCACCTGCAGCAGCTGCGCTGGCATGAGCGATGATGGTGGGACACGGCAGGCCAGCAGAAGGTCCTCGGGTAAAAGGGCAGCTATTCAAAGGCGTCCACTGAGAGGGAGCCACGCAGAGGACACGGGCGCGTCGGTCATCCAGCTGGAGGAGCCCCAAGACGGACTGAATCCCGCTTCTGTGAAATGAGCAGAAAGGGCAGATTTCAACTTTCAGATAAATAATAATAATATATATATATATATATAATTGTTTTTGAAGTGTATCTATATGCCCCCATATTTCCTATATACTTTTGTGTCACAGCTAAATCTGTGGCTATCCGGTTGGATCTTGTAAACGCTGTATCTAAGAAATGCCTGGAGAGCAGGACAAGATTATTGAGTGATGTCATATTGGACAGATTCAATGCAAATGCTCCATGACCGGCGGTGGCATCCAACCGCGATGCATTCATTTTAGATCCTCGAGGCTCAAAACAAATTTTGATACGCTGCTTTTTAGATTAATCTGTTGCAGTCTACCTCCTTTTAAGCTTCTGTTACTATTTTTTTTGTTGCTTTTTCAGCGAGCCTTGTAATGAAAGGAACTGTAATGTTACCAGTGGCTTTGCATTCAAAGGTGTTGGTAAACTATGGGGATCTTAAATTGGGACAGTCCTTCTTTAAATCGAAATTCAATCTTGAAAAACACGCTTTAGCTCCAGTTGCAGAAACTGAATTATAACAACAATTAAAACCATTTTGCACCTGAAAAACAGACGCGAAGGCATATATAGCAATCCTTCAAGGCAAGATACGGCCTATAAATACAGACTGATGGGATGGCATACAGGGCGCTCTCAGAATAGACTGCTTAAGATGAGCCCTGATTTGAAACATGACCATGTGAGTATTGATCCATCCCACTTGGTGCTATTCCACTGCACCCAGTTCCTCTGAGATAGATATCTCACTCTTGGATTAATAATAGCCTTTACAGAGCATACAGTCATCACTCCCCTGAAGCCAGCAATATTTGGGTCTATAAATGTACCTGGGGTAATAACAAAGTTTTTTAGACCTAACTCAAAACTTATCATCTTGGGGTGAATGCAGAAAACCTGAGATACGGTTAAAGAATATTTCAGCTGGCAATTTGTGCGATGCGGGTTCTTTTTGGTATGTGACTCCCACATGCTGCTATTAGTAGAGCTCTGTCCCACAGAGGACCCCACGTCCGCGTCAACCAGGAAGGAGCTGGAAACGGCTCATTCCTTCACACGCTGACAGAGGCCCCGCCATGCTAATTGCTCAATTCCTCCTGGATGCTTGGCCACCAAGATTAGGGAATGAGGGCATAGTTAAGGTCAAATTCGAATCTGCAGCAGACTTCTAGAACAATTCCCTGGCTCTTTGAGCGCCGTGCTGATAGAAATGATCCTACACTGCAATGTTTCTCACAACCGCGGACATTAAAGGATTACTATTTTCATAAGGCAGTATTATAAAATGCACAGAAGCAGTATACATTCATCTGGTTCTAATTTTATAATGAGGAGCATATTCAGGGAATGCAGCAAATAGCTTCTAAATTCAGCACACATTTAGAATTGGTATGAGAGACTTAAGCTCCTGTTATCACTTCATTAGCTAACATACTGGGAAAGAAAACCCCAACCAACAACACTTTGTAACTCATCCCACCTCTATTGCAACTAAAACGATTTGGGGAAATAAAGTAGTAGTTCAGATGGAGTTTTAGAAAGGTGTAAGAGAAGACAAAAATGATTTCAGATAGATAGCTGCCCTCTGTCCGTTCCATGATGCGATGAGGTTTGAGCAAGCAAGTAATGCAAATGCATTACTGTGCAGCCTTTCTGCAGCTGTGCTCTATGCGCTTGCTCTTTTCGTGACCATTTTGACTCTTGTAGCTTCATATCCACACACCAGGTGCCAACGCACGCGCTTTTCCCGGGGAAGAGGAAGAAAAAAAGCAAATGTCACGCCTCCCCTTGCAGCTCTGTGGTGTCTGGTAAAAGTCAGTGCCTTTAAGCTCAGAGTTGGCAGTGTAGCCAACTGAGACTCCACGGAGCAGGAAAGGCCCCCAAGGGGCTGGCATTTGGGAGCCAGCTCAGGGAAGGGAGCACCATCACAATGGGGGGCCTTAGCAGATAAAAAGCAAATAAAGTATAAATATACAGGTGACGGACTCACAGAGTGCAGTGTCAGCCAGAAACAGTCACCTGCATGAGGTCAACATACCCATGAAAGAGCTGCCGGACAAACTGCGATGTGATGTGAGGCATCCTGCTGGGACATATAAGGAGAAGCTGTTTTGCTGTTTATAAAACTCCTAGTAACTGGGAAGGAAAATCTCTGTTATCATTACGTCTCTGAAAAGCGGTGGATTTCGATCAGAATTGATCTTTCTGAAGCCTCTGGTTTTAGGCCTTCTAACAGGCAACAATGCAGCCATCTGGTTATGGAGAGGAGAAATCAGAATGCTGTGCATAAGTGATGCAAGCGCTGCCTTTTGTTTGGCAGCTCTGATTACCAAGGTTACCAGGCAATACCGAACAGCAGTATCTGTCACAGCAGGATAAGCTCCATATGATTCATGATCTGTGCACTAGCCATCTTAAACCATTTCTGCCTCACTCTTGGGCAATCTTAGCTCATGTGATTAAGACTCAAATGATTGTCTTGATGCAATTATTTAACAAACAACATCTGTTATCAACATGTTTCTTGGATGTTTTTTATTGTTTTGCCTTGAACCCAGTCTTTCTTTTGCCCCCCCACCCCCCCCCCCACCCTATGCCTTTGTGTTTTATTTTTACACCATCCCTCTTCAAAGGGCCGAAGGCACATTTTAAGTCATTGGGGTGTTCTGCTGAGATCTGCATGCGTGGACCTGTTCTCTGCAGCTCCCCACGGCTCCATAGCAGCCTGGATAATTGGATACAAAGGGACCCGAAGCATGTTTCCACCCTCAGAAGGCTTTGTTGTTGTACCACAAAAGTTTATAGCATGATCATTTTCGACACAAATGCCGTCTTTCTTGCCAGGGCCTCAGTGTTTCATCATTAGACAGTGACAGCTTATTTGATGCTGATCTGCAGAGAGGTAACAGTCTTTGGCTTACTTGGCATTCCAGTGGCAGGTCCAATCAGACCCCGGGGGGGGTTTCGCGCTGCAGCCGGCATCAGCAGTCAGCAGTGATGAGCCCCTGATGACTGGAGAGGCTGAGCCCTTCAGGCTCGGTGCAATCTCCCAAATCACAGTCATCAAACTCCTCCGTCTTAAGGTCACCGCGGAGCAAAAAAAAAAAAACGCACGCACTTCCAGGTCCGGCCATTCATTTTCTGCAGACCTCTGTGATGTCTGTTCCCTCTTCAAGTGCTGGCTCTGCAAGGAGCGCTGCCTTTCTCTCTGGGTAGTAGCTATGGGGCGGTGTATTTCAATGAGACAAATCATCAAGCTAAAGGAGACACTTGGATTATAATGATTTTTTTTTCTCCATGACTAGACTCAATGTGCTATTTCTCCACATCGTCACCCGATCTGAACTACGTTAAACAGAAAGTGACCTGGGTATTTGAACACGTACGTGATTCCAAAGGTATTACACATTCTGGTGAATGTCTTGTAATCCAAATATCTCCTTCCCTTCCAGGCTGAAGATGAAGAGGAGGATGACCAGCCTCTGAGCCTGTCCTGGCCCGATTCCAACCGCAAGCGCCTCACCTACCTCTTAATCATTCCCATCGTCCTCCCCCTGTGGATCACGCTGCCTGATGTCAGGAAGACGGTGCGTGAGACAGAGTTGTCCTTTCACACAAGAATAGCGTCAGATTTGGATCAATAAGTGTGGACTTCATATTGGGGGGGTTTGCTTGCTTGCCTGCCTGCTATATTCACTGATCTCACTCTTTACTCCTCTTGCATACCAGGCATCAAAGAAATTCTTCCCAATCACCTTCCTGGGTGCGATCACCTGGATTGCAATCTTCTCCTACCTGATGGTGTGGTGGGCTCACCAGGTACACAGTTCCTGAAATACACCCCTGCCTTGCATGCTGACTCAGAAATGACGTTGCAAAAATGAAGCGTGTTTTATGTGACTATGACAGCCGTCCTGGAACATTGTAATATCTTAACACAAGTATAGTCCTTGTCAAATTAAACAAAGGCAAGATGCTGTTTTCTTTTCTCTCCAGTTCCCATCCATGACATTTAGAAATGAAACCACATTTTATAATCAGCCCACTCCTTAATAATCTCAGCCGTTTTATTCAAAACAAAGAGATTGTCAGAGCTAGAGTTGTGTCACCTCCATCAGCTCCCCAGCATCACAAGGAAATTAAAAATAGAACAAAAGATTAGGTTTTATTTATCCCAAAGCTTAGTTTCCTCTTTGTTTTCTTCATTTTTTTTCCAGGTTGGACAGACCATTGGGATTACAGAGGAGATTATGGGCCTGACTATATTAGCAGCTGGAACCTCCATCCCTGACCTCATCACCAGTGTTATTGTGGCACGCAAGGGACTGGGCGATATGGCTGTCTCCAGCTCCGTGGGCTCCAACATCTTCGACATCACCGTCGGGTATGCCATCTGAGCACGTGCACGGTCTTACTGCGTTAAAATCCCCATTATTTAGGACTCCACAACATTGCCCGAGAATTCCGAAGCCTCTCACAATTTACGTGGTACAATTCGTGTTTGGTGGATGAATCAGTATTTTTCTCTTCAGGCGTTTTTGTTGATCTTCCCATTTCTCTTTTCATGTCGACTTTACACACTACTCAGAAATATAAAACACATTTTCTCTCCTATCTTCTTTTTGGAGTAACATAACACAAGGTGTTGAGGCGACATACTGTAGGTGTATGTGTTCTTTTTAAGTATAGCCACACCTATGCATGCTGCTGCCTACATCGCTGCAGCAAGGTTAAAGGGCGAAGATGTGTCAGCAAAACAGCTTTTCCCTGCTGCTGCTGCTGCTGCCAAGTTCCAGTTGATTTAGTTAAGTCTGAGTTAAAGAATTATTTTTGTCACATTTTGCCATGCTGTCTTATCTGTGTGCACATATGTTATGCTCTGCTGAGTGTGAGAAACCTGATAGTGAAAGGAAAGACAAGTCTTGACAGCAAGAAGAAAAACACGTTGCCTTCCAAACCTGCTTCTTTATCTTGCCATCTAAAATCAAAGGCATCAGTTTTAACCAGTTTATCATTGGAAACTTGTGTTGATCCCAATCAATGTTTGCAAACTATGGATGAAAGACAAGTCATTGCTGAGTTTAATTCCATGGACCACATTTGCTAAATGACTGTAGCACGTGTTTGTGTTCGTTTGCAGACTGCCGTTCCCTTGGCTCATGTGGTCCTTCATCAACGGCCTGCAACCAGTGGAAGTCAGCTCCAACGGCCTCTTCTGTGCAATCGTGCTCCTCTTCATCATGCTCCTCTTCGTCATCGTCTCCATCGCCGCCTGCAAGTGGCGCATGAGCAAGCTGCTCGGCTTCATCATGTTCATGCTGTATTTCGTCTTCCTGGTGGTCAGCGTCATGCTGGAGGACAAGGTCATCATGTGCCCCGTGTCCATTTGAGGACCTCGGAGGACCTCGGAGGACCTGCTTCCTCCCCCTCGTCACCACCACAACCACCACCACCAACAACGGCACGACCATCCTTAATATCCGCCATCGCTTTTACCTGACCCTTGTGATCCTTTACCCCAGGAACAAAAGAAGAATAAGGAGGTCCGGAGAAGGGGATAATGATATTTTCAGCTTGTGAGGAGTGGTGGGGAGGGGATGGACCGACGAAGACTTTGGCTTGGCTGGTTTAGCGTAGGCCTAACTTGAGTGAATTTATATTTATTATTATTATTGAATTGGCAGGCGGGGGCGAGGGGGGGGGGGGGGGGTGTATGGGTGTCCTAACCAAATATTGAAGCATTATGCATGCCATTTAGTGTCACGGGATCAGCTGGAATCAAGGCCACGCCTGCTAGGTTGAGGAGAATGCCCTCCTGTGAACTTTGGGGAGAGGAACAAGGGATGCGCAGTGTGAAACTCCTCTTGACGGATGCAGTGGCTGAGCTGAAATGGCGAGCATATTTGAACGCGCATTTTGCAACGGACTAAGAAGCTATCGCCAAGAGTGAACAGGAGATTGCGGATGAGTAGATTGCCGACCGTGTGGGTGAAAGGTGTTTCCTGTGTGATGGAATTGCGCGAAAAAAGACTCTCGATGTGGCGCCCGAGCGACAAGGGAGGAAACACTCCTGCTGGGCAGACAAACTTCTCCGTTGTCATTTCTTATTTGCAAATTCATCCTGTTCTCAGCCTGAATGACGAGTTTAAGCCCCCCCCCCTCCCCACCCCATTGCCGGATGTCATCCTTCACCACTGAATGTTTTTCCAGAGGATTCTTTTTTTCTTTTAAAAAAAATCATTTTCATGAAATATAAGAAGTAGCATTAGTACTGTAGCAGTATTAGGTAACGTAGAGCCATTTCTTTCGACAATTCTTTCCTCTTTTGTTTTTTTGTCGCTAAACACACGTTCTGACTGTGCAGAACTTTTCATGCTTCACAAGCACCACCTGACAAAGGCAAGAAAAAAAAGGCCTAATTTGAAAGTTTAGCCTCATAATATATGCTAGCCTTCAATATCTTTCACTGGTTGAAAAAAAAAAAAAGGCATGAGTACTTTCGGCTCATTAACGTTCCGTAAACAGACTCAATGTCAAAATAATACATTTGAAAAAAGAAAAAAAAACTTAACAGTGTTTAAGTGTAATGGTTGATTTAGATTAGTCAATGTGTAGTGCTTTGTTCACAGTAGAACTGGGCTCAACTCACCGGCTAGTCAAACTCCTGAGGTAGTAGTTTCAAGGAGTCAACTGCATGTAAAAATAGACACTGAGGTGAATAATACCAATCAACATTTAAGAAGTTGTATACCAAAATGTATACTTTTTTTCAAACCTGTTTCATAACTCCTTAAAGCAAACCAGTGCTCAGTATCTATGTAGAAAGTGTCAACATGTATGGTCAATGATATCTCTCGAACTTGTGCAATTTATTTTCTAATCAAAGGTGCTTTTGTGTGCATGTGTGCAATCTGCATTTGAAGTCATCACACAATGACCATTCCCTATATGTATCTATGAATATAGATTATACCACCAGTATTTCGCAACTAACTGCGGAAAAAAAGAAGAAGAAAAAGAACACAATACGTGTTTTATACTGAAAAATATAAATCATAATCACAATCTCTCCTCAAGCTACATAGAATGTAGAAATCACAAATTTAACAGCAATATACGGTGTGTCGTTGAGAACTGCAACACCTCCCCACCCCACCCATGCGTCTGTGCCCCGCTGCCCTTCCTGTCCGACGTGTTCCAACAGAAGAAGCTGGGCGACCGCTTCTCCCAACGCCCCCCCCCCCCCCCCCCCCCCCCCCCATCCTGTTAGAGCTGGCCAGAAACACTCGCTGTACCTCAACACGGCCTCTGTACAGCAGCGTAGTAACTGTAAAATAAGGTATATAAATTCTCTGGACGTGTGAGGAAAAATGCATGCGAGGAATTTGGGCTGGTTACCCACTGACTGTACAGCTGAGCTTAGACCAACTATATATGTCCACTTGTATGCATCCATTCGGAAAGAAACACCAAGTACTTATTGGTTATGCTTTGTAAATATACATTTCTGTTTTTGCAAGAACATAATGGTTCACTCATGTATTATATTTATTTTCTTTTTCTTTTTGTAACAGTGGATGGAAAAGGTCAAGGATATGCTGCTGGAGGCCCTAAAGTACCTTAGTATTATTGAGCAAAAAAAACAACTCAAAAGCATTTATTTATTTTTTTGACCACTTAACATCTCATTAGCACAAGCATATTTTACACTAAGCATGTCTGTTCTGGCAAGAAAACGCTTTAAATGCCCTATTGCTTCCTCAAGTTCAACCCCAGTCAGACTTTGAGATGTCACCACTATAGTTTCTGGCATTTACTGTCAAAGAACAACGGAATAGAAAACTAGATCCAAACTCATGTTAAACTGCTAAATATTTCAGGCCTCTACGATGACTCATGTGGTTTGTGGAATTTTCCTGCGCACATTGGCCGTTAAAGTCTTCCCTCAGATCACTCACACTCACACATGGTCACACCTCATCAGTGGTTCCGACTCGCGGCAGCTCGTTTAAAAAAAAAAAAAAAAAAGTCTTTTGTGCCCGAGAGTTAGATGATAAGACGGACGGCACTTGCTTAGCTTATCTCACTGCAACAACTTTTAAATAGGGTCAAGTGCAACTGAAGTGTTACCTTAAGCCAAACGTGTGTTTGTTGCTGCTTCATATTAACTGGACAGACTTAAGGGTGGTCCCATCTCGCCTGACGCTCGGTAAGAAAGCTCTTAACTCTTTATTTTTTTGCTTCGACAGATCAAGAGATCCTTTTTTGCTACCACCACGGTCGCATACTGTGAGTTTCTCTTGCACTTCCAATGCAAAAACCCCTGCTGTGACGCAACTTTTTTTTTTTTTTTTTCTTTCTCCGAAACTCCCACGGCGTTTTCATGCAAGACCATGAGAGGAGAAAGGAAAAAAACAAAAGGCAGACGGGTTTAGCATGTGAGCTTGGCATTGATTTTGAATTACCAGGGTAAGCGACCGTGAAAGTTGACCTCCCAATGAACATTCTTGCACTGTAAATGTTTTCATTTTCTTGGTGTTAATGTAAGATTTATTTAAGGTGTACATATATACAGATACAAATTAACCATATAATCTATATGTGTAAAAGAAATATGTCTCTTTATGTAAAAACACAAAGTATATAATAAAACAAATAAAGATTATTCAAATATGCAACAATGTTTTCCCTGGATTTCCAGTCAGTAGTGCTTTATTTTTACCCCCCTATAATTATGAGTGGTGAACTGAGCAAGAAAACGGGATTTATAACACACGATAGTGAGTCAGCAAAAGGAAAAAAGAAATATATATATATATAGGTAGATTGGGTTATTTTTGCATATGTATTGACATTTATTTTGCTAGCAATGGATGCTTTTATTATACTTTTATTATGCAGCCATATTTAGATTTTTGGTTATAGGGTGTGCAAAAGATTCACTTCTCCCATAGGAGATATCAAAATACAACACCCTCATTAGTCTTCTAAAGGTGCAGGTCAGAGAGGAATCCATGTGGTACAGATAAAGAAAGCAACTATACTGTACCCTTTCTGAACTGTCTCTGTAAATACACATACAATACACACTCTCTGTGTGGCTGGTCAGTGAAGCAGCAAAGTGGGGAAGTTGCTACAGAGACTACATACACTGTGTGTTTCACTGCTGCAAAATGCAGAGAGTTTGCCCTGATGACGATATAAGGCTTAAGCAGTATGGTGGGAACTTTAGTTAGTTAATTAATTTATGAACATCTTTTGTGCCCTCATATTGCCATGTGCCATTTTTATTTAAATTAAAGTGGTGCTCCACAAAGTTGCATAATGACGTCTGTGTCTTTTGAAGGTGCTTCATTTAGCAATTTGATGGCGTCATCAGGATTATCTCGATTTTGCCTTGAGACATAGAATTTATTTAAGAATACCTATGTCACAAATACAGGATTTGAAATAGGTGGGCGAGGAGGCAGTGGGGACCAGTGCAAGATGGTACAGAGCCACATTATGGGGAATGGGTCTGGTGTTTTTGGGAGCTTGAATAAATTCTGCAAATCATATATCTGTCTTTGCTGCATTTGTGCATTATTTCTTTAATCTCTATTGAATGAACCACCTTAGTGTTAAATATATAAGAACTCCTTTTGCAGCGTAACAGTAGACTGCATTGTTCTGCTTGCCAATAATGACCAAGAACACACGCAGATTAATCAAAACGATTCACATCCTTCGAAAGTCACGCATAAATGTCTTGAGATGCACACATGGACTACACAATTATGTAACGTCGGTGGCCTCAACAACGATGTCAAATAGCAATCAGCACTGAAAAAAATGACCTTTTTACAAGGACAATGATTTGCATTTCTTCTCATGTGGCGCCTTCCTGCTTGTGTGAAGACTAGTTGTGGAATAGGGCGCCCTCCTGTGATCAAAATCCAGACCCCTTCATATTTTACCACCAATGATGCAATCGCCACTTCCTTCCTCATAGCCCACGCACCTGAACGTTGGTTTGAAAGGTTTCTACTGAATTGCCTCGCTTTCATCTTTCCTTAGAATTGTGTCTCACCGTTTTGCGCTGCTTGTTCCTGTTTGATATTCTCCGTTTTCCCCCTATAGTTGCTTGGAAATACACACAACATGAGTCATGCTTTAGTCTCTTTGTCAAACATCAGAATCAGAATCGCATTCGGAAGAGCTCTTGTTACTTTAACTTTCCACACCTTTTTTATTTTTAGCAAAACCAGTCTTGATGAAGTTCAATTCCAACGAGTAGTGAATAATGCCACGAGTCCCAAGATGTCCTGTCATAGCAAGAGTGTGCTGTTTGTGGTAATAAATCAAAGGACACTCCAAAATTGCCTTTGCTGTCATCTCAACAAGGACACGTCTTCGTAGCGTGGCCTGTTAAATGTGGATAAAAACACATACACTGTCATTCCCAACTTAACACTGCCAATATTGTATTTCACTCTGAGAGAAAATGCCAGATTGTTAACAAATATAGATGCTTTTTTAAAACATATTCATTTGAATGCTCGGTCCCCAGATGCTCCTTAACACTCAACGGCGTCTTCATCCCACTAGCCGTCTTTCTTAATGGACTTTGCACACTCCCCAACCATCTCTGATCTTATCTAAGAGGTGTGTTTCATTCATACAGGCATTCCCAGATGTTTACAGAGTAAAACCCGTATAACCCTTTCCTTGGAAACCTATTGAGCATGTGAACTATATTGTTAAGTCTTGCTGAGACACGAGGAATTATTCATGCAAGTCTAAAGAAGTCATGTAATGAAGGCTCTTATTAAGAGTTTAGCTGCAAGTCACAGTTAAGCATTTTAATGAGAGTCCAATGAATAGTGCAGAGGATAAAACGTGTATAGCAGTAAATAAGGAGTCATCAATAACCATTTTAGATTTAACTATATCCCCCTATCAAAAATATGTCGTAATTTACTATTCTACTAATGTCAATTAACAATTTATTCTTCAAAACGTATCCGCTTCTTGTCTTATTTAAACCCACATTTTCATAAATCGATCGTGTAAATATTTGTGAGTACTATTTCTTAAGAGTTAAATTGTTGTTTTTGTTGTTATCCTTTGAAAGCTGTCTCCAGTGGCCTGGTTATAGGTTATTTTTCTTTCTCATTCCTCTACTTTTGGTTTCAGTAGGTCTCGCAAAAGTGAACTCGAACAGAGTTAACAGAGTTAAGTCTCAGACGATATTGTTTGGGCTGTTTTTGGTTAAACTTTTAGTTAACAGTGACCTAATCATTTATGTTTACATGGCCCCCAGAATGACACTAAACTGTAAATACAAAATACATATTTTCGGTTGGATTAGGAACATTTCAGCCAGTTCAGGTGAAATTAGGAGGAAGGGATTCCATTTCATAGAAACACATGAACTAAATGAGAGACTTTATTTCACTACGATGTCCATGTTGTATTATGACATCATGCAGCTCCAACATATGGAGACGGAAGAATAAGAATATAGTCTAATGCAATAGATGTTGGGAAGTTAAATTCCTTCCTATATACGTATTTGATTCATCAGGTTGAGTGATTCCTTTTTACATTGGTGAGTCCATGGCAGTGCTGGCAGATTTTGTGGGGATTTCTCCTCTTCCAGCTCACATCTTAAAACTCAGACCAACTGACTTTATGAGTCATTTGCCAACAGTTAATAAACTCCACATGCTCCATGAGGGCACGCTTAGTAGCACCGAGGGCGGCTTGTTTGGGCGACTCAGCTTTACTATCTTTCTTTGCTCCGTGACTTCATCGTCTCCCCTACGGAGTGTGCTTGCCTTGCGCTCAGCTAAAAAGAAAAAATCACAGTCATTAAATCCTATCAAGAATCTTGTCTGAGGCAAGACGGAGAGAATTGTTTGAAAAATATCTCCAGGCACAGGCGAGTCATCACCAAAAAGTACCCTGTTTGGCTGTTTGTAGGGGATTCGTGTGGGAAGTTATTTTTCTGAAGAAAAAAAAACAGGGCGGTTTCTGGCACGATCTGAATTGTAGATGCCGCTCATGTGGCTGTGATTTGGCTTGACGATTGTCTGAGAGAGGTTTTTGGTTTAGAAACATGGAGAAAATTATGGACAACAGCTAATAATGCAAAGAAATGCCTCAATGGCATTATAAACTGAATCAGAAAGGGTGAAATGTCGACGAATACAGAGAAAGTCTCTCAGAAATGTTCTCAGGTGATATTCTGAAATGTCCCAATGTCCCAACTGCTGTCTCACCAAGTGTGTGTGTGTTTATCATTCAAATGTAATCTTGATCAGTTGGATGTTAAGTTGGATCACTACTGTTGTTCAACTTTGGGTGCCATGCAAATTGCTCTTTTGGTAACATTTCAAACGAAATACATCACCTTAATGCCACTATCTGTTTTAATAGAACGCAAATTAAAATTCTTATCCTCTGGAATTTCTATTTGCAACTCAGTAACCATGATAAACGCTCACTGTGTGCAATGGAAATGTTAACCATCCCTGGTTGTGTAATTAAAAGTATTTGCACTGAGGGAGTTGACAGGTGTGGCCATTGTCAACACCTTCAGAAGTGAGTCATTAATTGCAAATTGTTTGAATAGAGAAATGTTGTTTATCCGCTTATATTATTGCACTCAAAATCCCGGACAGTTTGATATGTGGATTTAAAGATTAGATAAAACCATCTAATCAGTGACTAGGAATGACTTTGTGGGTTTTCAATTTTGAGCACCCAAGGAAAAATAAGTATAGAGATCCTTTAGGTCAGTAAAACTAAGATATTTACAATGTGAGAACACAATTTAAGGACAGATGTATAGACTTAATGTGGAATTAGTTTTATATATTCAAACTCCAGTTGTTTCCAAACTAAGGTTTGCAACATCTAAAGGGAACAAAAACGTAATTATGATAGATAATTATTATTATTTTCACATTTCTGACATGGTATTTATTGTTTATTTTTCATGAAAAAATAAATTGACCTGAACCTCAAATTGGAATAAAATCATGTAAGAATTTTATAGCAGAAATGTCTATGGTGAAACTCCTGTGACTCATGGACATGAGGCATGAAAAGGGCCCAACTACACTCACCGGCCACTTTATTAGGTACACCGGTCCAACTGCTCGTTAACACTTAATTTCTAAGCAGCCAATCACATGGCGGCAACTCAGTGCATTTAGGCATGTAGACATTGTCAAGACAATCTCCTGCAGTTCAAACCGAGCATCAGTATGGGGAAGAAAGGTGATTTGAGTGACTTTGAACGTGGCATGATTGTTGGTGCCAGAAGGGCTGGTCTGAATATTTCAGAAACTGCTAATCTACTGGGATTTTCACGCACAACCATCTCTAGGGTTTACAGAGAATGGTCCGAAAAAGAAAAAACATCCAGTGAGCGGCAGTTCTGTGGGCGGAAATGCCTTGTTGATGCCAGAGGTCAGAGGAGAATGGCCAGACTGGTTCGAGCTGATAGAAGGGCAACAGTGACTCAAATAACCACCCGTTACAACCAAGGTGGGCATAAGAGCATCTCTGAACGCACAGTACGTCGAACTTTGAGGCAGATGGGCTACAGCAGCAGAAGACCACACCGGGTGCCACTCCTTTCAGCTAAGAACAGGAAACTGAGGCTACAATTTGCACAAGCTCATCGAAATTGGACAATAGAAGATTGGAAAAACGTTGCCTGGTCTGATGAGTCTCGATTTCTGCTGCGACATTCGGATGGTAGGGTCAGAATTTGGCGTCTACAACATGAAAGCATGGATCCATCCTGCCTTGTATCAACGGTTCAGGCTGGTGGTGGTGGTGTCATGGTGTGGGGAATATTTTCTTGGCACTCTTTGGGCCCCTTGGTACCAATTGAGCATCGTTGCAACGCCACAGCCTACCTGAGTATTGTTGCTGACCATGTCCATCCCTTTATGACCACAATGTACCCAACTTCTGATGGCTACTTTCAGCAGGATAAAGCGCCATGTCATAAAGCTGGAATCATCTCAGACTGGTTTCTTGAACATGACAATGAGTTGGCTGTACTCAAATGGCCTCCACAATCACCAGATCTCAATCCAATAGAGCATCTTTGGGATGTGGTGGAACGGGAGATTCGCATCATGGATGTGCAGCCGACAAATCTGCGGCAACTGTGTGATGCCATCATGTCAATATGGACCAAACTCCCTGAGGAATGCTTCCAGCACCTTGTTGAATCTATGCCACGAAGAATTGAGGCAGTTCTGAAGGCAAAAGGGGGTCCAACCCGTTACTAGCATGGGGTACCTAATAAAGTGGCCGGTGAGTGTAGATGCTCCTGTTTAGTAAAAGGGTCACAAAAAGGAAAAAAATGATGAGATCCAGGTTTATCTATAACTAAACTTTCCATGTCTGTAAAATCTGTCTGTAAACTGTTGGAAACGCCAGAACCGCAACGTTGAGACTTTTTACGACGAGGAGCCGCTGAAGTTGCTAAAGAAGTCTCTCACAAAGTGTTGATTCTCCTCCCATTGTGGTCCAGACAGATTTTGAATCATTCGGTGTGATTCACTAATGAAGCGGATTCTGCAGTCATGATTTATTTTGTGTGTGGATAACCAAAGTAGGTTTCTGGTTAAAAAAAAAAAAATTAAAAAAAAACACAAGGGTCTGTTCCTCAGCAGCAATAAACATGCACGAACACTCACAGTCATTATTGTGGGGTTCAGTATCGGGACACTTCCAAAGGGGGGGGGGGGGGGGGGGGGGCAGGGGAATGAATTCTATTAGAATTAGTTTTAAAGGGTTGATGGAATTTACAGTCACAGGGAATGAAACCGATATGCTGAACAAAGTGTTTATAGCTAACATGTTCAAGTAATGCCCTAGTTGGTGTGTGTATATATCATAAAACGAATTATACTACCACAGACCACATGTACACTATTACCCCCCTTGCCAGAATGACGCCAAATGGAACTCTGCGTCAGCGGCCTCGAAAGGTGCAGGAAGCCCCAACCAAACTCGGAACACACCTACTGTGCACTGTGAACTCCCACAGTCATCCACAGAGGACGGACTTATCTCTCCCACCCATCAGCCCACTTCCACTCCGCTGACGCACGATGCCGGGACGGATGAGTCCGAGAAAGCGACCGGGGGAGCGCCGGGTGTGACCCGCCGCAACAGGTAGGGAAGGAGCGCAGCGTAAACTCGGGCTGCGGGGCAAATGTTCTCTGGTCACAGCGTTATGCGGGAGTAATGCGGAGATGGTATGCGTGACACGCACAAACCTGTTGGATCGACGCGGCCCTCTTCGGTTCCTTGTTTCCGTCTCCCCGCGTTCCACGCGTCTTCGGTCATCCCCGCACTCCCGAAATGGACATTACAAACAGACGGAGTCTACTTCCAACGTGGGTCCGGGAAGGAAGGCAAGATGTTGGCATAGCTGTTCAATTGAAATTCCTGCTATATCAACATATTGCCATTTTTCTCTCCCAGTTTGCAGCTAGTTGGTGGAAATATCTCTACCTGGTACCGTCCTGCGCTCTTTGTAGTGGGTTCATTTACACTTGAATAGTGGCCACTCTGTAAAAGGTCAGCAATTCTGTTGGATACAACAATGTAGCTTCTAAGTAATCTGCCTCTGTATGAGGATATACGCATGGTTTTGTGTCGCTTTGGCTGTGGGCTGATGGGCAGAATTACACAATGGGGCTCATTACCAAATGTTAACAGAAAGTAAGTAGCCCTGACAGATCATTTTTTATGTGGTTTGGCACTAATTTAATATGTTAGAAAATACATTACATTTCAGTGCGATATATTTTCATTATGTTGTTTAAATGAATCATTCCAAAGTAACTAAACCTCTGACATAATTATTATGGGGTTTTTTTTCAGATGAAATGCAAAACAGTGAACGGAACTGTAATTCCATTTTTGGCAGACATTATTACATTGAAACATTCTTCTCATACTCAACATGTGGGCCTTTATTGTAATAAAGCATAATTGGGCCTGCTAAAGACTGCTAAATTTTCCTTAGGAACAAGAACGTTCAAAATACCAGAAACTTCATCAGCGTTGGAAAGTGACTGAATTTAGTACATTTACTCAAGCACTGGGAAACTGTGAGATACTGGTATTTTACTTACTATTTTCATTTCTTGCTATATTTCTCTATACTGAGAAAAATATTGTTTTTTTCATATTTTCCCAAAAATACTTGGGAAAACTTTTAAATACATTTTGGTCAAGGAACATATTGACTCGTATTGTTATTTTGGACTATAGCTAAAAAAGGTATATTTTACCACGGTACCTTGCACACTGCCCCTGCAAGCCACATAATGGTGCATTATTATTGGTTATCATAGTATCAACCATGTTAATAATGCAGGTTTACAATTGTTCTCATAACCTGCAAATATTTCTAAATGATTTGATTATAGAACTAAAAAGACAATATCATGTTTATGTGTTTCTGGCTTGGCAATATACAGGGTCGTATATTTACGTGGTGGCAATGAAATGCTATGTTTGTTTTCTTTTAACATGAACTGAATAATAAAACATGACTGTGTCAAAATGTGAGATAATTAATGTGTGGATTTCTCTGTTTTTGTCTTTCAAAAGACAATACGGAATAATGCAAAATATAATTGTAATATATTGTTCATTTTTTCTTCGGTATTTGTTTTCAGGAATCATGGTGAACAGAATGAATCAGTGGTTGTGAACCCTTAACCCCCTCCTCGGAAGGACCATCACCCTGTCTCATGTGAAAGAGACATGCATGCAGCAGTGACTGAAGTTGCACTGATCTGTACATCCTTCAAAGGACGTCGACATGGCACCTAGCTGTTAGCTAACGTTAGCTCCAGAAGATGGCGCTAACGCCCGAGCGGCCGTAAAACCCTAAAGACGAAGAAGAAGCCGCCGCTTCCTCCTCCCGTCGCTACTCTCACGCCGTCGTGTTGACGTTCTGGTACTCGGGAGAGTCTCACAGGGAAGCTGTGAGGTAAGAAGACACGTTAACGTGCACGGTCCTCGACCAAAGAGGCGCCAGTGAACGCGCTCCTCGCGTCTAGGTGCTAGCTTAGCATTTGCTAGCAGCTTGGCGTGCATTGCTAAGAGGTTGCCTGATTGACCCGGGGGGGCAAAGTGTGACCAATGCTAACAGACAATGTTATTTTTATGTTTTACAACTTATGTGTTGCTTAATACTGGCATTACACAGAGATACTGGTGGGTATTTAAGTGCTGTTGGAGATCTGCAGAGAAACCTCGGGTTAGCCAGCGTAACGTTGCGGCGTGATGACGCAACTCAAGGTCTCATGACTCTGTAAAATTGAAAGTGGCTTTTATAGGCTCGCCCTGGCCTGCAATTGAAATGTAGATTTCCTAATAATGACACATGTTCCCGAAGTGCCGCAAGAGACATACAACTGCTTTTCATTGGCTAATTAGAAGTCCTCATTACCATTTATATTATCCCCTTTATGATAAATCTAGTGAATTGATCTTTCTTTGACTAATAAAATCACATTGTGCACAATACGACTCCCTTTTTTTTCAGTTTTGCTCTTTGGATCATAAAACTATAGCCTAGTGGGTACTCGATCCCCGAGGTTGATGACCCAGTATTGATGTTTGAGAATTATAAAACAAAATGTTAACGAATATATACTTCATACAAATAACGTAAATGAAGCATTCTAAATTGTGTTGAATAATTATCAACACCGTTCTAATTAGTAAATTTAAAGCTTAAAAGTAAACCTGTCAGGTATTGCTATTTTGGCTTGACAATTTCCTGCTTCTTATATGCTAATAATGTAAAATTTGGCCATACCGAATGGAGAAAATGTATATTTTGGAGATTATTTCATATTATTGTTTAGTGCTCCTGTATATGACAGTTACATAATGTAGGTATAAGTAAGTTATATTGTTATTGTCGAGATCCCAAATGTGCCTGGCAGTTGACATGAAGCCGTTTCTTTCACAGAGATGAACAGCGAAAACTTCAGCCTGAGTGAGAAGATCGTGTCCACCTCTTACATCCGACAGGGGAGCCAGGCGCGCCGGGGCCATGAGCAGCTCATCAGACGCTTACTGGAGCAGGTGCGGTCTCCAGCTGCGCTCGTGTTTCCTCCAGTCAACGTGGATTCACCCAGTCTGCATGTTGTGCATGTTTGCAGGGGAAGTGTCCAGAGGAAGGGTGGACTGAGAGCACCATAGAGCTCTTCCTGAGTGAGCTGGCCCTGATGGACAGCAATAACTTCCTCGGCAACTGCGGCGTAGGAGAGAGGGAGGGCCGGGTGGCGTCCAGCCTTGTGGCGAGACGAAATTACAGGTTCGAGCTTGACAATCACCAACTCAACGTCTGACTCTTTGTGTGAATGAAGAATGTATGGTTGTATGAATTACAGGCCACACAACGTTGGAGCTGACCGATGTTGATGTGTGCGAGCTAAGGAAATCGGATAAAGAATATACATACATTGTTCCTTAATGTAAAGATTTTATAGAGGGATCCCATGAATGTGGTCAATAAGCAATTGCGAATAATGAGTGGAAGTGTGGAAATAAAGGTAGTCTTACTAGTAAAATTAAACACCGATTTACCATTAAAAAAAAAAGAAGATTGAGCCAAGCAAAATCCATACTATTAACCAGTGTAGTGCCAAATTTGGATACCTCAATTTAAGAAAGTTGAGGCTTCGGTTGTTACATCTAGCTGTTTTATGCAGGTTGATCCATGGCATAGGTCGGTCAGGTGACATTGCTGCTATTCAGCCCAAAGCTGCAGGATCCAGTCTGCTAAACAAGCTCACCAATTCGGTGGTGTTGGACATCTTAAAGCTCACAGGTGTGTACATTTTGACATTCCAACTGAAGGAGATTTCATATTTGTACCAAATCATGTTTGATTTTTTTATTTATTTTTTTGCCACTGAATGTGTGATGTGTTTTGGTCTCATGCTTCCATAATGTTGAGGAATTCCTCAAAAACAGAAAACAATATGGCAATAATTCAGAGCCACAGAAGGCAGATATTTAGACATTTAAAAAAAAATTGAGTGTCCCTTTTTTAAATTCAGGTTTTTGCTTGTAAGGTTAAATAGAAAACTATAAACGCATGCTTCGTTTCTTCCGGATACAGGTGTGCGGAGTGTGGCGAGCTGCTTTGTAGTTCCCATGGCAACAGGGATGAGCTTGACTCTGTGCTTCCTGACTCTTCGCCACCGAAGACCCAAAGCACGTTACATCATCTGGCCCCGCATCGACCAGAAGTCCTGCTTCAAAGCCATGATCACAGCAGGTGATGTTGACATCAATATCCAATGTCCTCTCACTCCTGCTTCACAGACTGCATTGGTGTTAGAAATATGTTAGCAGATAGCCACCTTGGGGGGAGTTATTTCTGAAGTGTTATGTGTTAATTATGCAAAATATTTGCAATTTTTGTTGGCGTTATCCCCCCTGTGTCAGGCAAAAGTGGGCTTCTTGCTCTTAGACATAGACGCACACAGTAAAACATGTCTCTGGGCTGTCTCTGGCTCGTTGCTGACTGTTTCTACAGGCTTCGAACCGGTGGTGGTGGAGAATGTTCTTGAGGGCGATGAGTTGCGGACAGACGTGGAAGCGGTTGAACGCAAGATCGAAGAACTCGGAGCCGAGAACGTCTTGTGTGTTCATTCGACAACGTCCTGCTTTGCCCCGCGTGTCCCCGACAGGTAATGCACGCTTCAACTGACCCTTTTAAAATGTTGTAGACGTCACAGTAGTCGATTTTATAAATACAAGTGAGGCTAAGTCATTCATTATCTTGTCTTATAGGCTTGAGGAACTGGCTTCTCTGTGTGCAAAACATAATATTCCCCACATAGTTAACAATGCATACGGAGTCCAGTCGTCCAAATGCATGCACCTTATACAGCAGGTTAGTATCCTCAATACATCTCTCATTTGTGTTTTTAAGCACTAGAATACTTCTCACCTCTGGATACAAATGTATGATTTGTAAGCATCATTGTTGTCATCATGTGCTTTAGTCATTTGTGGTTGCTTAGTTTTTCCTGGTGGTCTTTCAACAGGGGGCTCGTATCGGAAGAATCGACGCCTTTGTACAAAGTTTGGACAAGAACTTCATGGTTCCAGTAGGTGGCGCCATTATCGCGGGTTTTGATGAGTCCTTCATACAGGAGATAAGCAAGATGTACCCAGGTGAGTATCAACAGGACTATGGCCCGAGCTATATAAGATGACATTATGGAGGTCATGGATTCAAATATTAGATCATTGGCTGTGTATTTAACACTAAAAAAAAAAGTTGGTGACGTGGTGTTTTCACAGATCAATGGAGATCTATGACACAAAGCAATACGTCACATTAGGCTTTAGTTAAGCTGACAACAGGATACATAGAGAGTGACACCAGAGCAATATTTCAAGAACGTGTCAACTCGACTAAAAATCTACACAGTTCTTATGCAGCTTTTGATACAGTTTTTGACATTCAGTGAAACAAATAAGATATGATTTCCACCCCTCAGCATGCCTAATCAGTTTAATTTTAAATGTTTAGAGAAGGACTCTGGACACGGTGAGAGAAAGCTCCTGGTGCTTCTTTTCTTAAAGAAGGTTAATGTAGTTGTAATGTAGTCAAGTTGTGTTTGTTTGCACACAGCCAACTGGGTCTATTTCCTATGTCGGCGTAACCAAGCCACTCGTTGGGCTTCTCTGTCCAGGTCGAGCGTCCGCCGCGCCTTCTCTGGACGTCCTCATTACCCTTCTCACTCTGGGAGCCAGCGGCTACAAGAAACTCCTCTCGGAGCGAAAGGTGAGCAGATGAACACGTCACCTTGTCGTGCGATATATAGTTTCCCCCCCCCACCCCCACCCCCCGTGCCTCAGGTGGGGTGTGATGGCCGCAGGATGCTTCCACATGATAGGAACAACATTAATGGGTATGAAAACACTGCGGCAATGTCAGTCCCGGTATCTTTCCATGCGTGCTGTGTCAACATCTTTCCCCCGAAAGACCGAAAAGGACAGCTTACATAAGTTGTATTAAATTGCAGTGGATCACATGCCATGACTGGCTGCATGCGGGTGTGGGTGGTGCGCGTGTGTGAGTCTGTGTGCAGCTCTCTCCTTCCATTCTGACTGAGACTTCAAACTGCTCAGCGAGCAATGAGCTTCGCGTAGACAGGAGTGCGCTGTAGGATGACGAAATGGATCCAGAAGTTTCAGAAAACATCCCCCGGTGGCACCTTGGTTCAAAGCAGACTCGCTCACATGCAGCAGCTCGCTCTTCAAATGGCAGGCACTGCAGCATTCTCACGCCTCCAAAGCAGCTGTGCCGTAAATGCACAGCATGCACTGTGTTTGTTTCTGCCGACGCTCTGAACTCTGGAAGATACAGAAAGACATTTTTTGTTTTTTAATGTTCAAAAAGTCTGAGATAAAACCTCAGATGGATTGTATCAGGTGCACCCTAGTGCAACCCCTCAAGAATACATTGCGTAATTACAAACTGCTGCTAAACTGGAGAAATGGCATACTAACATGGGCGGCATAGAATACCCAAAATAGGATCTGCATGAAACCTCATCTGTTGCAAAACTAAACATCTAGGAAATACCTCCGGCCTCTCGCAGGATCCGGACCCATCGGGGCTTCATTGATTTCTCTGGGTCCACGTTCTGCATTATTGATGTACAGGACCAGTTTTCCACGGTGTCTGCAGAACTGAGTGATTTCCTCACATTCCCGCCACAGGGTCAAAAGCTTTAAATAATTCAGACATGCATCTGTTAGGATTCCTTTACAGCCTCATGTAACCATTTATTAAAAAAAAATCTTTTAAGAGCTGTCAGACGATGTGTGTCTTCTTAGTCAAAAACACACACACTTATTGTATGCAGAGTCGTGGCGGTGCACTATCTCCGCCACTTGCACCCCTCCTCTCCAAAGATGGTCAAGTCACCCATTGTTACAAGAGAACAAGAGACACTTGGAGACACTTTGCAACATTGAAAGGCGGCTTGTGTTCGACTCTTGTGAAAAAATATTTTCCTTCTTGGTGTTTTCAAATAGGGAAGGTATGAGTCAGCAGAAAAGGCAGGAGACGCAGACACGCACACTGTTCCAGAGAGCCGATCCCATAGTGGTCAATGCCTCTCTATACGGAATCAGGGCCAGCAACAAAAACCCAGCTGTTGAGCACATTTCTGGCCGGTGCTCATGACTTCTGTGTCCATTTCCCGTATTCAGTGGACTAAGCGTTCTGCGTCATCCTATTTTAATCAATGTTAAAAGTCTCAGGATGAAATCATGTGTTGCTCCCCTCCTGCGTTTGCAACGGATCCCAGAGGTGGATGTGTGATGTGGTTGAAGGTCCTGGTCACCGACGGTGATGAAGAGGAAGTGGAACCATTGGTCAGAGGGAAACGCACACAGTCAGGCAAATGACGAAATGGGAAAGGGGGAGAGGGGTTGGATGTGGACCGGTCTGCTTGTGGGTAGATATGCTTTTATCAGAAAAAAATAAGGTTGCTTCGGTTGCTAAAATTAGATTGTGAAAGGAGCACTGTGCTACTATTTATAGTCGTTTCTCAAAGCCCCGGCTCCCCCTGGTTCTGTCTTAGCCTCTTCTGTGTCTGCATGTCCTCCAGGAGATTTATTTGTTCCTGTCCCAGGAGCTGAAGAGTCTAGCCTCAGCACACGGGGAGAGATTGCTTCACACCCCACATAACCCCATTTCACTGGGTAAGCTCAATTCACTGGCTTTAGACCAGCAGCACTTCACACGGTTCTGTCTATGCAAATTGTCCAATTCTGGGGACTTTTCTGACTACACCTGTATTCATTTCATTGTGTGTATTTCATATGATCAGGCGTGTGTGTGTGTGTGTGTGTGTGTACTTGTTCATTGGGTGTGGCTCCTCTCCTTCTCCAGCCATGTCTCTGGACGGTCTCCAGGCCGAGAGCGACAAGGCGGTGACTCAGCTGGGCTCCATGCTGTTCACCCGCCAAGTGTCAGGAGCCAGGTATGAGAACTTTTAATGGCCTTCGCCACACACACACACACACACCGGGATTTCACTCGTCAAAAGATGGGTCCGTCTGCGCCGTCGGGAAAATGCGCTGTGCGTTTGCCAAGCAAGATGGCCAGTGGGCGTGAGCAATCAGCCAGATGGATCTGCTGTATCTGGCGGGAGAGGGACGGGCGGGGGGGGGGTTACTTTAGACGATTAGACTGCCCCACCCTATCAGGGCCGCCTCACAATTTAACGACTTGTTTCCGCTTCGAGCTCCACAGAGCGCTGTTGTCTCTCTCTGCTGGGACGGCGACTCAGACGGTCCCAGCCGTGTTCTGCTTCCCCCCCCAAGCAGGAGGGACAGGGGTCTTTTTCTTTTTTCCAATCCAAATCATCGTTGCCTTCTGCTTCGTGGCTGATCAACCAATGCACCTTTTTTTCCATTTTCCCCTTCAACGGGTTTATGAACAAGCGAGCCCGTCTAAATATTTTAGATATCCCAAATGAATGATTTGTTTGGGTCAATATGCCGTACTTGTTTTGTGTTCTGGTTCTGTTTGAATGCATTTATGGATCAATTGCGTTAAAAAAGACATAAAACAGCATCCACACTTCCATTCTTCCTGTCCTGAATTCTGCAGGGATGATGTGAACATAAATTCTCTCATCCAGAGGGGAGAGCTTACTCCAATCTCTCCTCCTTGTGTCGCAGTAGCAACGAGATGCGTCAACTTTTTAAGATTTATGATTCTGTGGCAGACCTTCATCTTTATGACTAAATGCAGTATATGAGGCACATTCATTTTCTGGTATGTTTCCAGTGAGTGAGAGGCAGCTGGCTTTTATTTTTCACATCAGAGATTTGCTGTTCAACATAACAAAGATCGACATTTAATTACAAAGCTTTTCTCTACCATAAAGGTTGCTGTTGTCAGCGGTCTCTAATAGCTTGCCAGAAATTCCTTTCACATTTAAGTGATTTTAAACTGCTGACTGGCTTTCGGGCCTACAAACCAAAGCGGCATACGTCTTGCATATACGTCTTGCAACATTTGCCTCTGAAACACTTTACGGTTGCAGATTGTTGTTTCATAAAACTTGATGGGAATGAAGCTAATTAGACATATTTACTAATGTTTAGTAAATATCTTGTTAGATATCTTCCGTTAACTTGTTTGTCACGGGAATAGCTCTAGCCATGTCACATTAGCTGTTTCTGGAATAATGAGTATTTTGTCCTGTTGTCCCTGTTTATCCCATTGTTTTTCAAAGGGTGATCCCGCTGGGTAAAGAGCAGACCATAAGTGGGCACAGGTTCCTCGGCTTCATGTCCCACTCTGAGGCTTACCCCTGTCCCTACCTTAACGCCGCCTCCGCTGTCGGCATCACCCGGGAGGACGTGACACTGTGCATCAAGAGGCTCGACAAGTGCCTCAAGACCCTGAAGAAAGAGGGAAATGCAGCGCAAAGTAGCTCCCCGGCGGAGCCATCGAGCCAGGGGGACCCAACCGGAGAGAGTGACGGACGGAGCTGAAATCGGAACCCGGGTGTGATTTCTTCTTCTGAGCCTTCTGCTGCCTCTTCTTTAATTCTTACCCTGATTTGAGCCGTGTATGTGTGTGTGTGTGTGTGTGTGTGCGCGCGCGTCCACGAGTGGCTCTCGCTGACGGACTATCAATCCGGACATTGTAATAAGGTCAAAGCCTCGAGCTCAGCGCGCAACAGCTGGCGCCGGTGTTCGTTACAAACCAAAGTGAGAATCGCTGAGGTCACTGATTCATTTTCTGCTCGGTGAAGGTGTGTCAGCAGATAATGGAAGGACACACGCTGCACACGAATGCTTGGTGGGAACATGTAGTTCACAAAGCTAAACCAAAGTGTCTGCGAAAACCTCTGCGCAACTAAATTGTGTATTTTGGACTGAAAATAGAATATGGATAAATTATGTAAAAAACGGCCTCTACTTCGGGTGTGTCTTTTCTCTTAATTAAACCTTTTTTTGCCTGCCGTTGTAAGCTGAAACATAAAAGAAAGTAGCCTGTCCTGCCGTGTGAAAACAATGCTAGAATGTGACTAATTGTGATTCCCTCGCTCGTGTCAGGCAGCGAGTTCATGTGCGTTCTGGTTTGAGAAAGCATCAGGCCGCTCTTCCACCCACTAATATGTGAAACAATATAGCCTTATGATGTATGTTGTGCCATGTCCTCTGCAGTGTGGTGTAATGAGATACCGAAGCCGTTGAGCCATTATCTCCATTTGAAGCCTGTCCATTGGATCGGCTCATTTACTTTCAGGCTGCGGAAGCCATGGCAAAGGATCACATAATCAATGAAGTACACCAAATATAGATCTACCCTGTTTGATAATAGAAATGTTTACCCAACCAGTACCGTATACAGCATGAACCATTTAAGAGAGATGCTATTAAATGTTATACGGTAGTATTTTACTGTTAAACGGAGTAGGATGGATTTGGATTTCAGTCAGAATAGAATCCATCTTTAATCTTTTTTGGTCATACTGCTGCACTCCAATCCTACTCATTCGTAAGCGGCGCAGGTGGTGCCCCGAGGCACAAGAAATCAACTCCTACTGAAGTCTCGCTGACTGCGGTATTCCTACACTGCGCCCGCTCCTTCATCTGCTGCCCATTATCAAGGTTGATTGTTGTTTGAAAGCTCAGGACACGCCAAGTCGGTTACCTCTGCCACGCTCTGGTCGTTCATATACCGGCGCATTAGCCAAAACTGGAACTTCCAGCTGCTGTGGTCGTCGCGAGGTCTGGGCCTTTTAGTTCCTCCTCAAACGCATGGTCTGCATGCGTGTAGCAGCAAAAGAAACAGCCATCCAATCCCCCCCCCCCCCCCCCCCGAAACATTTAAGGTGGACTGGAGTCTGGCAGATAAGAGTGCTGTATCAGCACCTTCTGACTGCTCCCAGGCTGTACTGAACCATTTAGTGGAAAAACACTGTGACGGCTCTGCTACAGTGCAGCACTCTTAAAAAATAAAAAAAAGCAGCTGCGGCATTCACAAATCGTATAAATGCTGAATGTTGCTGCGCCTGTCTTCTGCGTCGGGGGGCAAATGTTGCATCAGGACGAAGGGATAATCAGCTGTTGAATATTTGACAGAGCTGCTGTGCAAGGGTTTTCCTACTCTCCAGGTCCTGGGATCAGTTTGAAAGGTTTCCCCCGTCTTTTGCTGAGTCGGCGGCGATGCCCGGTGGGGATCGGGAGAGTTGGACCCATTCTTTTTTTTGTGCTGGCTAATTTGAATGGAACTCCCCGCTATTGATCCAGTCTGCTGCAACGTGTACATTTGGAAAGAGCTGCTGCTGAGAAACGTGCACACCTCATCAGTCTTTTTTTATTATTTCACAGTGCAAAAATCCAACGCCAGGGGTTATGGTGAAATTGGCCCTCATGAAGTCAGCTGGTTTGTCATTAACGTTAAATACGTCTAAATATGTGCTCCACACAATCAGTCATAACTCCAAAGTACCACAGGGATGCTGCGAGGTGACTGACGGCCCTCCAACAGCTGCCGGCTACAGTCCAGTGATGACGGAGGGGCCAGGGTGGTCCCAACGGGGCCACAGTTTATCAAACTACCAATAGGGTCATTGATCACCTGTCTGGCATCAAGAAAAGAGCCGAGTTGATCCTTTTTACTTTGGGACAATTTTTCATAAAATTGACCAACTCTTTAAACTTGCTGGCGTGTACGCTGTCAAAAAGGATAACGTCAGCTCATGTTTTTAAGCCAGTTCACCCAGGCGAGAGACGGGCAACACCCTGGACTTGCAGGGCTGACGGAGACAAAAACAACCATTCACACTCACATCCACCCACCTGCGGGCATTTTAGAGTCACTAACTAACCTAATCCCCAGAGCATGTCATGTGGGAGGAGGCTGGAGAGAGAACCCACGCAGACACAGGGAGAACATGCAGAAAGGCCACCGGGCAGAGTTGAACCCAGGACCTTCTAGCTATGAGGACGGTGCCGCCCCTAAGCCAGTTCAAGTTTATTGAACTGAATACTGTGAGTTTTTAATTACGTATGTCCAATAACCTGCATGTTAAATTGTCACAATCTACTCAAAAATACAAATTCCTACATTCTGCTAAAGGTTTGTGAACTGTGTATGGTGTGAACTGTGGTGTTCAGTGTACCACCCACCCAGCACTTTCACAATGAGGAACAAGTCGTCATTTATTACACATCTGAATAATGTCAACAAACTCTTTTATTCCACCTGCTGATCCGTGGGCAACTATCATACCATTGCTGTAGCCTACGCCATTGATGCATTCTTAGCCAGATGCACTGGCACAGGTGTGCCAAGGCATTTTGGCTTTATAGCCTCAGCGACTTCCTCCTTCAGTTCAACTGGAACTGTGGAGACCTCTAGGCTACCATAAGACAATATTAAAGAAACTACGTATGTTTGGCTTCAAAGTGCTCTGTCCAAACCGTGACTAAAGGGCCAAAACACTATCTGTGGGTATCAATATCTTTTTTAATCCATCAACACAAGCTGCTGACCATGCTGGGTCATTTTCTGGGACAAGAGGTACTATCATAAATGAGAGGAAACTCACTATAGGCTCCAGTTTTAATGAGCGATACCAATAGTTTTCCGACCCAAGAAGCTTTCAGGTACAATATGTGGCTTGTTTTGTCTGACCATTTGTCGGGCAAAGTCAGTATAGCTCCAGTTCATCTGTAAATAACGTCTTTGCGTGCAGCCCGTCATTGGCGCTGTCCATGGTGCCGCAGTTCCGCGCTCCTGCGTGACGGAGGAGTAGAATACTGTACACCTTACTGTAAAATGTCCCTCATAAACACTCCCCATCCCCTGGCGTAAAATCCGTGCTGCAAAACACTATTAAAATCGGCCCCCAAAAAACGTCCATATGTGACTAACCGACGTCATTCAAAAATGTATTCTGGAAGTCTAGAAATGTATGTCGCGGTGTATCATGATATGTCTTAACTACACTATATATATATTTAAAAAAACGTTTAAAATGCGTTTGTCAATGCAACGTGAATTGTTCCGGTTTCCAGCTCTTCAGTGGCATTCGTCGTAATAGCATTCATTTAGTGTCATTTGTTTTTCGTGTTATGGCGCACGGCTATTTAACCAACAGTTACCCGACTGGGGCTCCTTCTTAATAAATAATGAAAGTGGACGGAGGGGAGCTGCAGCTGATTTGCTGATGTCAGGGAGCCAGTGCAGCATTTCATGGTGCAGGGTGGAAGCGCGCGGTGCCATCTGCCTCCGTCGGTGTTCTCCGCAAACCAATTCGCACGTGCAAAAGCCCCGAGAGGAAAGATGCCGCCGACCCGCAAGATCTGGGCACTGCTCTCCCTGTCGCTCTGCTTCCTGTCCCAACCGTGCCATTTGAAGAAGGCTTTCCGATGTCCTTCAACATGCAGCTGCTCCAGGGAGTCCATCATTTGCGTCGGGTCCTCCTACGTTCCGAGGATTAGCCCCAACGACGTCAGCTCTTTGTGAGTAGCTCCACGTAGGATGTTCTCACCGTGCACGCCTGTTTGATGCATAATAACGCAATGTGGGATCATTAAACTTCCGTTCTTGTTGGTCGTGCTTTTTTAATAATGTGCAAAGCCACCGTGGAAAGAGAATGCATTGCATTTTCTGATCGAAACCATTTCAGCATCTGATTTGCTTTTGGTGGCTTGTTGTTCACCGGGTGCTGCTTCTTCTCCGTTTTCAGGAGTCTCGTCAATGGGACTTTCTCCGAGGTCAAAGAGGCAATGTTTGCTCACATGCCATCCCTCCAGCTACTGTAAGAGTTCTTCGGCAGCATGTGTTTCAACTGTGTCATGAGGTTTTCGTGGGAGTTGTCCTCGGATCCAAGCAAAGGGGGCCATTTAAAGAAAATGCTATGCGGGTTGATTTCAGAAGAAATTGGTGAATTTCACAGCACCTTGAAATGTCTTTAATGCGGGGGATATACATGAAAACAGGCAGTGCACCATGTTAATGGCACAGAACTAAACAAACGCTTCTCACATATACATAATAAACTATAATCTTAACATGTAACAGCATGACTTAGTTCATGCTGTAGTAAGTTGTCCGGTGTGCATTAGATACAGCAGTCAGCGGGGAAGGGCTTAAAAGGACACCTGTGAATGAATGAATAATGGGAATCTAGTCAAGAGCTTTTACTGCAGTCCTATGCAATATTGTACTTACCAGAAGCCATCAATGTAGTTGCTCCACTGTAGAGGTAGCTGTGATACCATCAGAAACAAAGGCGTGGCAGATAGAGAGACCAGTCACGACACGCAGTAATTTACAGCTAGATATGTGAGAGCAACTTCTTAAAAAAAAAAAAAAAGAATACTATTTTGGCTCTGTTTCCCCAACTGCATGTGAAATCCCAATCTGAGAAATTCGGTCTGTTTTAGAGACAGTCAGAAAATGGTAGATCATGTTGGCAGCCTTAGATAATATGTACTATTATTATTTATTTTTACAGGCTTTTGAATTCCAATTCTCTTACAACTGTAAGGGATGATGCATTCTCAGGCCTTGCTCATCTGGAGTATCTGTAAGTTCCTCATTTAATTAATTTGACTTCTGTTTAAAGTAAGACGTTTAGTGAATTGGTGTAATTTCCAAAGAATGTGGTGTACGCCCTCTACTGGTTGCATTTATTCGAGAAAAGCTTTCAAACCATTTTCCAAACGAACATTACAAACACTATAGATCTTGTTGCTGGCACCAAATGCATTTTTTTAAATGAAATATTTGTGAGAAATGAATTGCAATCCTCAATATCAAACTTAACTTTTTCAATAAATTCCGTTTTCTTTCACCACAGGCTTAGCACTAAATCATCATTGTTGTTGTTCTCTTCCACAGGTTCATTGAAAGCAACAAGATGGAGACTGCAGCCAAATATGCCTTCAGAGGACTCAGGGACTTGACTCACTTGTGTGTTTTCAACATTTAAAATGATTACCAAATACATTTAAAATGTCTATTTTAAGTGATGCTTAATAGTTAACTGCTTTATTAGGATCACAGTTTCTGCCATTGATCCATTGCTGTTATTTCTAGGTCTTTGGCGAACAACAACATCGAAGCCTTGCCCAGGGACGTCTTCATTGACTTGGACTCACTGATAGAGCTGTGAGTTAGTCTTTGGAGAATAGTGAAATGTCCTCTGTTTTACTACTGCACGTTCTGTCTCTCGCCTTCCAGCTTGCCCACTCCTCCGCAACGACATACAGTACTCCTCTATTCGCAGGGACCTGCGGGGCAATGCCTTTGAGTGTGACTGCCGGGCCAAGTGGCTGATGACGTGGCTGAAGAACACCAATGCCACGGTGTCGGATGTTGTGTGTGCCGGGCCGGAGGACATGAAGGACAAGCGCCTCAACGATATGACCAGCCTGCACGATGAATGCGTCTCAACGGGTGAGGAAACCTCTGAGCCAGCCGGCCTCGCCCCCATCATAAGTGGCATCATGACCGGGGCAACTCGACCAGGTCCTCCGAGGAAGTGTCGAGGAAATTGTAGTTCTCTTACAGTGTCCCTTATATAATGTGGCTTTTAAAAAAAAATGCTTTTAGTTTTTTGAGAATTTAAATTCAGAATGTGCCTTTCGCCAGATTTTGTCCTGCATCAGTCCGTGGCCTCGGAGTCGCTGTCTGTCGACACGTTCAGCTATAAGAATGACGTCTACGTGACTATTGCTGCTCCCAGCGCTGAGAGCTGTATGGTTTTGCAATGGGACCACATAGAAATGAACTTCAGGACTTACGACAACATCACAGGTACGCCAACGGACTGTCTCATAACACCGGGGTCTTAAGAGGGTTTACCTTTTTGTGTGAAATTGGCCTGTCTGTTGTCTCTTCCCCCCTAATTTCCAGGTCAGTCCATTGTGGGCTGCAAGTCAGTCGTCATTCAGGACCAGGTGTTTGTGATCGTGGCTCAGCTCTTTGGTGGTTCCCACATCTACAAGTTTGACGAGGACCAAAGCAGGTTCAGCAAGTTCCAGGACATCGAGGTGTCCAAGATCTCCAAGCCCAATGACATCGAGGCATTCCAGATCGGATCCGACTGGTTCTTTTTGATCGCGGACAGCTCAAAAGCCGGCCTGTCGACCCTCTACAAGTGGAACGATAAGGGCTTTTATTCGTACCAGTCCCTGCATGAGTGGTACCGCGACACAGACGCAGAGTTTTTGGACTTGGATGGGAAGGCTCACCTTATTCTGGCGAGCCGCTCACAGGTGCCCGTGATCTACCAGTGGAGCCGCAGCAACCAGAAGTTCGTCCTGCAGGGCGAGATCCCCAACATGGAAGATGTGGTGGCTGTGAAGCACTTCCGTGTCAAGGAGGAACTCTACCTGGCCATGACGCGCTACATTGGTGACTCCAAAATCCTGCGTTGGGGCGCCAAACAGTTTGTGGAGATCCAGGCCTTGCCATCTCGAGGCTCAATGGTTCTCCAGCCGTTCTCATTCAAAGACCGCTACTACCTGGCCCTGGGAAGTGATTACACCTTCTCGCAGATCTACCTGTGGGATGATGAGATGAAACTCTTTGACCGCTTCAAGGAGGTGTACATCCAGGCGCCGCGCTCCTTTACCGTGGTCGCCACTGACCGCAGGGACTTCATCTTCACATCTAGCTTCAAGGGAAACACACAGATCTTTGAGCACGTCATCGTTGACTTGAGCCTGTGAGGGGCTGTGCTTTGTTGCTCCTCCAGCAATCGGACGCCTTCCACTAATACATATACTTGTGAAAGAAAAGGACCAGGACAGACGTAATGTACTGTCAAATATCAGTTCTTCTACGTGTGGCCGTCGCAAATAAGAGCAGAGTGGTGTGTGGAATCCTGTTTGGGTCTCTCAGACCATGGGAGACCCTACCATTTCACAAAGACTGAGAGGAGGTTGGTATTCTCCTAAAAATCCAGCTGACATTCCTGGGGGTGTATTTGAAACATATTTTGGATGTAAATTTCCGTTTAGTGTCCCCTGTGCTATGTTTTATAACCCCCCCCCCCCCCCCAAAAAAATATATATATACACCGGTACCTGACAGAAAAGGTACTTTTAAAAAAAGGTTCTTTGAGGCATGTAACGGGTGAGTTTGCTCATCTATGTGCAACTTACCTCACGTCCTGGTACTGTATGGTAATGTGCAGTTTGTTGCCTTATCAGCACTAGGGTTCTGGGTCTGATGGGCCCACAGTGCCTCCTCCTGGCCGTGATTGAGTATCACACCCCTTTGCTTTTTCCATACAGGGAATGTCTTGAAAGCACAAACTTTTAATAACTATAGCCGATACCCCAGCCCTTAGAGTGTAGTTGTTACGTGGAAAATGCTACTGTAGATGCTATAGATTATATTGCTTACAGTAAAACAAATAAGAAGTTTGTTGTTTTGCGAGGTTAAATTGATTCAGGAAATTATATAGCTTTAGCCTTTTTGGACAAACAGGAGAATGGAATTACCTTTTAGTCCACAGGAGCTATAGGTGATAGAGCTGACTGAAGCCCTTTTTATCAGTAATATCAGTAGTAGTTTACAGATCAGTAAAAAGTAAAATGACAGACAGACATTTAGTTTTAGGATAGAACAAAAAATAGGCTACTCATCATCATCGCAGAAGCCAGTGGACTTATATAAATTACTTTGATAAAAGGACATCATTTGTGTCCAAAAATAAAGGAAAGAAAACGTTTGTTAATATATTCACTCAAGTTGAGAGGCTTTTTTTTCTCTACGTCATTCTGTTCTTACTAATACTGAATGTTGACTTGACAAAATGTACATAAAACATGGACTGCAATGCTACTACCTGTTTCTCACTCTAAAACCTGAACAGATCTTTGCAGTTACTGTATAAAGAAAAAAATAACAGCTTGCAGGAGCATGACATTCAAAAAAGGGTGTTTGCCAAATTCTTTTAGATTTTTCTGAAGTCTAAATTACTCCTGCTCATTGTATTGCAAATAATAAAAAACATAATGGAATATGCAAGCTTTACAACATGAAGATTCTTTTGTATAATCTAGTTTCGAGCGTATTGAATGTTACTCTCAAAATATCCTGTAAATCGAATTATTTGATTATCAAAATAAATGTGTAAAAGTATGATTGTAAAAAGTGTTTTATCATTTCTTGCTTTAACAAAAGGCCATCATAACCACAAAAACAGTGTTAATATGGACATTATTGACTATAAATAAAAATACAGTTTAAATAAATTTCTCTACGAGTATTCGTTATGTCTTCACAAAGCCACAAGTACCCTCAAAACCATAATTCACTTGGACCCTGTATGCTACCATGCAAGTCACGTTAGCTTTTCTGCGATGCAAAAGTCATTTATGACTTCATGAAAAACGCTAATGGACAAAATGTTCTGTTAATTCTAAAGGTGGCAGAAATGCTGATTTATTATATCCTCTCTGGTGGGTTAGCCCTACGAATGTGTGTAAGATCCGAATAGGGGTGTTGGAAATATCCAGAATTCTCTGTGTGAACATTGGGTGGCTCTGCATTAATATTGACTCAAAGACGATGAGAGATCTCGTTGTTCTGTGTCCGAACGGGCTTTCAACCGGGAGAAATTGACTAGCAGGAGTCCTTTTTGTTTTGTAAAAGGATCAAAGGACTTAAAGAAGGTACATTTGGACCGAGAGAAACTTGGATCCGCAGGAGATTCACTCTTTAAGATCCAAGGTGTAGTTTAACAACAGTGGCTTTCAGTTAACAGCTCAGGGTAACATACATCACCTTTCGGCTAAGGCCAAAGCGAAAGCACTGAATTCTGTGAACATTCCTAGTGTTACGTCCCGTCGCTAGGGGAAGACGGACGCATACATAAACCCAGACTTTTGTTGGGTGAAAAAAAAGAATATTTATTCTTGGAGTCAAGAAACAAACACAAGGGCGCATGAACTGAGGGAAAGGGCCGGGGGTGCCGTGTAAATCAAAAACCAAATAGAACAAAAGGAGGCCTTCAGAAGGAAGACTATGGCAAAACCAACAAGTAACAAAAATCCTTACTTACATTAACCAAAACATAAAAATACATCTCCAACGGCGCCCCTACTCCTAATGTGGCTGACACAAGTCTGTGAGGTGCAGAGTGTCAGTGGTGCCTTGCCCTGGCCCTCTTCCTCGCTCTCACAGTCATTCCCTGGATCTGGTAGCCGCCCCCAGCTGCAATTCGTTTGGCCTTTTAAGCCTGCCGCGCTCTCCAATGCCCTCTTCTGGTTGGCTGGGAGTCTTCCAGGCGGATCCCCTTCGGTCTTCCCTCTGCGTCGTGGGGGGTTGCAGCCAGACTCCCTGTTCACCTGAGGTTGCCGTCGGCAGCCGTAACACCCCCTCCCATAAACACAACCTCCCAGTTATTTAACATCTCACACAAATTTAACAAATACCTCTATCTTACTGTAACCGGGACAACGCATCAGCCACTATGTTATCAGACCCTTTCTTGTGGCAGATCTCCAAGTGGTAGTCCTGTACAATCAGTGCCCATCGCATCAAGCGCTGATTATGGTTGTACATGCGGGAGAGAAAAACCAGAGGGTTATGATCAGTATAAACAACAATTGGCAGGGAGCTGGATCCAACATACACCTCAAAGTGCTGTAAGGCCAACAGCAAAGCAAGTGTCTCCTTCTCAATGGTGGAGTAGTTAAGTTGAGGCTTAGTAAACTTCCTGGAAAAATAGCATATTGGATGATCTATTCCCTCCGCATCTTCCTGTAGGAGGACCGCTCCGGCCCCCACGCCGCTGGCGTCCACCTCAAGCTTGAACGGCTTGGCAAAATCGGGAGCCGTTAGCACGGGGGCGTGACAGAGGAGTGCCTTGAGGCTGCCAAATGCGATCTGACAGTCTGTAGACCACACAAACTCTACTTTAGGGCTCAATAGCCGAGTTAATGGCTGGGCAATAGTCGAAAAGTTACGGCAGAAAGCTCTGTAGTATCCTGCCGTTCCAAGGAACGACCGTAGCACTTTACGCATCCTACACAGTGGATTTCAGTCTGCAATGTTGTTGTCTAACACAGTGGTTCTCAACTAGTCTGGCTCTGGGACCCACCATCAACCCTTAATGACAAGCCGCGACCCAAATTGAGGAACATTCTCAACTTCTCAAATTCATTCAAAATCAAGTTGATAAGCTGAATTTTATATTTTATATTCAGGATGTTTAATTATCCTAAAAACCCAATGTCTCTTTGTGATATTTTTTTTTTTTTTAGTCTAATTGGTTCGCGACCCACAAGTTGAGAATCACTGGTCTAACATAACCAGAAAAGCGTATCTGAAGTGAAACTCATGTCTTTAAAAAGCGGGGTCTAGCTGTCAATGTGTGCCTACGTTTGCTGCTTACAGCACGCAACATAATCATAGATATCCCTTATAGTTTTGCAGTCCATACCGTGCACACCGCTTTGATATGTAAAGAAATCCCAAACACACCAGGTCTGTGTTGCCTTTTTAGGGTTGCTAAGCTATGGTTGGACAACTTTAGATGAGGGGTTTCGCTGACCAGGAGGAATATTTGAAAAGGATTGGCCACATGGAAGAAGTCAAAAGGCTGACCAAGATCTGGTTTCTTTATTTAAAAAAAAACTCCCAAGGGCGGAGCCTTTAAGCAGTGGAAAAACAAGGTGACTACAACATATCAACTGAAACATGTATCCCCAGATTTTAATTAATAACTAATAATTGTTGGCGTTCAACCTGTTTTTTTTTTCCACTAAATTGATTTCAAGACTTTACCCTGACTAAAAAGATATGATATGTAATGTAACAAATCCTACCCTGACCACAGTTGAATTACATTGCTTTATATGGGACCTGGATGCAAACTTGAAACTGAAAGTGACATTGAAAAATTAGTTCTATACTATATATTATTTTATGGTTTAGTTTTAAACTGAATATAACTTCATGCTTTATCCTACATTAAATTATGGTGTTTTTTTTAAGTTTCTTATGGATGGCAGGAAATCCAACAGCAACCAGTCCAAACATGCCATGCAGGCGGAGCAAGGGAACAACAACAAAGCAGGAAATTAGACAAGACAGCACATTGAGGAAGTAGAACATCATACTTCGGAGTTTCGATCGACCTATAGTACTCGGACAAGAGATTACACCTTAAAAGTAAGTAAGTGTTGTGTGCCTTGTGAATTTATATCATGTAGAATAACAAACAGGAAGAAGTTGACATGGTTTTCAAATCGAGATTGTTTTCAAATCCTCTTAAACTTTTTCTGCTTTCAGCTAGAAACACCATTTAAACTTTAGAATGTTGACAAAAGGCTAAACTATTTTATGAAAGATATAGCTTGTTGATATCTATTATACTTTTTTCCTTATGACTAATTATGTTTCATTAGTTTTTCAGCCCCCTGAGTTTCTATGTAGAGAGCTTACGAATGTTGTGGAAATTTCGAGTGAGGGAATCATCAGATTTTCGTAAAAGAAATATGGCACTTTTGCCCTCACAGCCACAATATTCACTTTTCAGGTGATTAAACGATGCTGTGCTTGTCGGAATCATATAAGTATGGAATCCCACAGTTATTTACTTTTTGCTCGAGGAGCCCTAGAGAGAGACAAAGTCTGTCTCAAGCCCCATAGGCTTCAATTCAAATCTGCCAACATATTTCTGAAAAGAAAACAGAAGGTACATGTTTTGTAAACTGCTAGTTGAGCAGATTTAAAACACGGAGAGCCATGAAATCTACACTGATGCGTTCGGTAGAGTCTTGTGTCTCTCAAAATCACATTATTTTTTGGATAACCCATATAGTGTTGCTCCAATGGACATTGGTTTGAGGTGTGGATTCTATGTGAATCACTGTCTCTCTCTGCCCTCTGAGCTTGTTAGTGACTGCAGGGGCTCCATTGTCACGGTTCCTCACAGATGCGCGCGGCTCTGTCTGTGACTCACAGCTGATCCGTATTAGCTGATTAGTCCAGTTTGACAGGATCTGCAGGTATTCAGGTCATTCGAGGACATTCCTGAACCTTCCTTTCCTTGTCTCCACCCCCCCTCCTCCTCCCCAGTTGTTCCGTTGTCAAACGCGCACTGCACTCTGGCCCTTTCTCAGTACCTAGAGATCGGACTTGCGTTCCCACAAGGATAGACTCGGAAGTCCTAACTCACGGTTCAGGAGGACGGAGAACGGTCATTTCCGCAATTGGGACAGCAGCTGACTTGATGATGTCACCACGTCGAATAGACATTATTTTTAAAGCCGTGGCTCACTTGACCGCAGTATGTGTCTGCTGAACACCTGAGAGTGACTTAACTGATCGAACCCAGGTTAAGAACCACTGAACTAGGTGGCCGAGCAGCAATTGCTGCGTCCATAGCAACCACCATAACGGCGGTAAAAAGCGTTGCATTCCCACACTTTCCTAAAGAGAGACCCAAATCTTCGTAGAAACTAATAAACCGAAAATCTTCTTCATTCTCTGATAAAAGATTATGAAAATGTAATGCATAATGGCTAGAAATGCCATTGAAATGCATACAAATGCTAATGCTTTCCTAAAATATTTTTAAAAGATCATAGGCCGACATTCCGCCATTTTCTTTTTCAAGCTGAGGGAAACCTGATAGTCACATGACCTTGTTGCAAGGCAATGTAAATGGATAGGGCAAAAACGTAGTATTGTCACAATTTCGGGGCTCAAATTGTGACAATACTACATTTTCCCTTGTGGACCAATGTAGCTATTACACATTTTGCTGTGAGACTGTGTTTTCTGTTTGAACTGTATTGTTATGCCATTTTTAGCTCCAAATGTATCAACGATTTTAGGACACTTTGTATTGCTTCTAAAGAAAGACTATTTATTTACATACAGGAATGATACAATTAAGTCAATTTCGTCATCAAAAACAATCAATAACATTATCAATAAGGAACCAACCCAATAAGGGTACTAGAATAGAATCATAATGATACTCATCTCTAATTATAACAAACATCAAACTACTTTGTTTTATTTATTTCATGTACATGAAATGTATTGTCATGACCAAATGTATCATCAACACACAATGAAATAGGATCATATATATTCACAAGTGAAGAGTGAAGATATTAAAACCAAACTCAACAACATGGCCATAGTGACAGAACTGTTTTACAATAACTTTAAATTTGGTGCTGTGAAGTTTTATAGTAACCTCATGCTTTTCTCTTTTCATAGAAAATCTAAAACTGATGGAAGACAACCAAACCCAGAATTGCAGTATGGTGCAATGTATAATTATTAAGCTACAGGTGATAAAAAATGTACTAAAAAACCTTGAGGGCAACACTAAAGACGTTTCCTCATACAGCGAGTTGAATGACAACGTAACCCCACAGATTGTTGCTGTTGTCAATCATATGGAGTATATTTTGTCTTTCCTATTGCAAGAGGATGCAGACCCAAACAAGATGTCGCAAAACGGCTTAACACCTTTACATCATGCATCTCTATCCAAAGCACCTCCTGCTTTTGTGACAAAACTGCTGGAATATAATGCGGCTCCGAATGCATGTGATCTCCATGGGGAAGAGGATTTGATGTCTCTGCAAATTGCAGCCAAGTTCCTTGCATCTTTTCTTGTATATTATTTTGCCTTTTCATCGTGTTACGGTGCTGTACTTCAAGCGGTCAGTCCATGCTTCAGCACACAAACCTTGGACTGTGAAGATGGGACAAACTCAACTAGAGGTAATTATAGAACGGACCAGCAAGAAAGTCCAAACGACTCAGCTGCTGCAGAATCTCCTCAACCTGGTACATCAAAAACTATGCAAACATGTGAAATCAGCAAGAGATGGAGAGAGAAGTTCATCAAGATTTATCACAGCATTCAAAAAAAGACCAAGATAACCAGGGTCGGAAACCTGATGTATGTGAATGATGAAGAATTCCGCATAGCTACAGGTAGTGATGGTACTCAGGTGTATCTGGGTTACAGAGATGATGGCACTGAAGTTGCAATCAAGAAAATTATCAAATTCAACTATGAAAACCTGAAAAATGAGGTAAAGATTCTAAGGCTTCCAGAGCTTGATCATCAATTGATTGTGCGATATGTTGACATGGCGGAAGATGAGGACTTTGGATATATTGCACTTCAACTTTGTGAATACACCCTGGACGAATACATGAAAGAAAAGAAAGGTGATAGTTCGCTGATGAAGGAGCTTGTCGAACAATTCCTCCAGAGTTTAAAGGTGCTTCATTGTGGCTCGAGTCCTTCAATCCTCCATCGGGATCTCAAACCACAGAACGTTTTGATCGGTGAGACAAGTAAAAAATATTCATGAAATGTAATAGAAATGTAGTAGAAATTATTTTGTTCAATGATTAAATTTACACCATTTTGTTCTGCAGATGTTTTGGACAGGGTCAAGTTAGCGGATTTTGGCATAAGTCGACGGTTACCCGGAGGCCGCAGCACGTATTGCTCCGGCAGGGCAGGAACAAAATGCTGGATCGCCACAGAGATTTTAGGAGGAGGAGATGACGGCGTGCCCTACAAGCGGAGCACCGACATCCAGGTTAAGTGCTTCTGTGAATATTTCTTCAAAATGTGAAAAATATTTCAATAACATAACCATTATGTTCACTACAAGGTGGCAGGCATGCTGATATATTACATCCTTTCTGAAGGACACCATCCTTTTGGTGACATTCCCATCGAATGTGATCACAACATTTTAAATGGTAAATACACTTTGGACCTTGTTCAAGATGTGCTGGCAAAGGATCTCATTGAGTCGATGATCGATAAAGAACCAAAGAATAGACCTCAAGTGGAAGAATGCTTGAGTCACCCTTTCTTCTGGACCCCAGTCAGGTAGTTATTTTCCCAATTCATTCAGATTAATTCAACTTTCTATGTTTTTCCGCTGCATTAACAAAACTTGGTCTACAGACACCCAAAAGACTGCCATTAAAAGCACAGCGGTGCTTTCATCTAAAGGCTAATATCACAATGCTTATATGCCAATGCTAAGAAATCATGAATACCATTGCCGCTATCTTAGTTTGGTTCTTAACTAGCTAATACTTGGTATTTCCAAAGAAAAAGAAAAATCATTTATTTACATTTAAGGTTGATGTTATTAGGCCAAACTAAAAACACTTGATGGCGCGATAGAGAAAAACTGGGCGTCTTTACGACTCATCCTCTGGGGATGATGAATGCTCATACGAACTGTCCAAGCAATCCATCCAATAGTTCTTGTAATATTTCAGATGGAATAATGTGGTGGACTGGCTGACTGATTATTTTAATCACGCTTATCTTATCGGTTTTTCAGCATTGCTCTTATTTACCTCAATACATTTGAAAAGCAAAAGCCTGTCTGCATAAAAAAACAATGTAATATGATATAAGAACAAGTTGTTTACACCTTGTCAAATACCCACCCTTAACGTAGGCTGTATTTTATTTTTCAGAAGATTAGGCTACATTCAAAAAGTTGGAGACCGGCCTGATGTGCAAAACTATCGAAATCCTGAAGTTAAATTGATATCTTCGCTGGAGGAACATCCTGGTACTGGAGCCTTCAAACAGTGGAAAGATAAGGTGATTTTAACAAACTTTTAGACCAACTAGTCTTCTTTTTCACTAAGTATAACTATGATGTTTTGCTTTACAGTTTCCATCAGAGCTGGTCAAAAAGATGGAAAAGTACTCGAAAGTACCCTACCCTGACCATATGTTGGCAATGTTGCGCTTCATACGCAACGGCTTTGCGCACCAGTAAGTTGAACTAAACTAAAAAATATGAAGGGCTTTGATATTCAAAGAATAAACTCCACCCCAACATCACATCTCACTTATCTCTCTCTTATTCTTTTGGTAGAGGGAAATGTTCACAGTGACTCACACACTAACCTTTTTTACTGAAAAGAGACACTGATATTACGTTTTTCAAATATAACTGTCCATTCCACTGAGGTCAACAAACAAAATTCATCTTTACTGTTTATTGTAAGAGAGAAAAACAATGCTCAGTTTTACTAGTCCAATTCATTGGAACATTAAAGATTATGAAAGTATGTATTTACCATATGGTTTCCCGGTTTTACTGGCTTCTTGGTATAAGTGTAATAACATAACACTGATCACATCCATCTCTACAGCCACATCAGTTTTTTCCCATGTCTGCTCCATTACTTTAGAGATGACTTTGTTTTTGTTTCCAAAATAAAAATTAAACAAAATAAACCTTGCTCTAATATCCACTTTCCTAAAAGCTTTTTAGGTCTGTGAAAACTCTATTCAAGAGGTCGCAAGACAAAATGTTGGCACCCACAGATTGTGGATGACTGTCAGGAACTTTCTTTGTAATACAAGTTCTGTATTTCTCTTTGCAGTCAGGAGGACATGGATAAAATTGATGTGATGTTGCTGTTTCCTGATCTCTTTGGAGTAGTTTATACATTTGCCAAAAGCAACAAATGGAATTCCGAGACACCCCTGAAGGAATTTTTCAATACAAAGGTGATTCCAGGAGACGACCTCACCATTGTTACGTCCAAGACACCCCTGAAGGAAATCTTAAATACAGAGGTCATTTCAAGAGACAACCTCACCGCTGAAGGCGTAATGCCTCCCAATAACTCTGAAGAAGAGTCTCTTCGCTCGCCAGTTCAAGAATCTCAGCGCCTCTCCACCGAGCCAACTCATAAATAACAGCAGGTCTTTACTTAGAGGTAAGTGAGGCCTGACATCACTGAGTTGATTTAAATAAAAAGCAGTTCAATTCAATGAAACCTGGAAAAGTGAAATTAAGAATTAGTTCCGTAAATTCCCTTATTTTGTTATTGATCTGGCAGTTCAAAGGGAAGTTTGGTTTCCTGTATCTTGATATGTAAAATCACAAGCCAGCTTAGTGATTTTGATTTGACCTTGACCTGTTTTTGCGTAAGATTTACAAACGTGTCTGTCTATGAGTTGTGTTTCTGGATTCTTATGTTATGACAATATTATTCTCAAGTAATGTATTTCTGGTTGCAGGAAAGTATCTTGACACTTAATGGTAACGTAATGATTAGTGTTTCTCTAAAGAAATGGTGTTTGATAAGAAAAACATTTTGTGTCATGGAAATAATGGTCAAAACCGCATTTTGCTCTTAACACACTTCCCCCTGATCAATTCTGGTTTTTTTTTACTGAACATATATATTTTTTAAATCAAGACACCAGTTATTTAAAAATAAAGAAATGTATCTATTTTCGTGTTCTCAGGTAGAATTAAATCCAACATCTCCATCAGTGCCTCCTGTGGGTTTAAATCCTGTGAGCATACCCTGAAGTCCAGATATTGTAATTTTAGGTTGCTCATCAAACGATGCGTCATGGTGTGATACGCTTTTGTTACATTTTGTCTTTTTTAAATAGTTGAATATGATTGCAATGTAATTGTTTATTGTTGAGCGTTGGATATCAGTCTTTTGATGTGCAATGAAGGTTTAATCTCAAAACATATGCTTGTAGTTTATATGTTGAGAGGATAGCATGATATGCAAAATTGATAATGTTGTTATATGACTTTTAAGGACGAAGAACGCTTTCAGGTTTAGGATAGGAAAAGGGGACACATAAATCCAAAATGCCTTATGTGTTAATGACCAAATACTTTTTGTAAGAGCCATTATGCTCTCTTTTTGGCTGTTGTAGTTCCACTGGAGAACACTGGGTGGAGTATGGGTTTAAGGTATATAGATAATCAGAGAGCAAGGGAGGCCAGGTGTCATGGGGAAGCAAACAGTTTTTGACCGTGAGGACCAAGAATCATGGTGGACCGTAACTATTGATTGCAATGTGTTTGAGCATCAGAACTGAGCCAAAATAAAGAAGATAAATGCAGTATTGGATTGGAAGTGGATTTGTTTGGAACCACGCGTCAGATAGCCCTACAAAACACCTCTAACTAGTGACAAGATGGTAAATTGTCGCTACACTTTTAATAAGATAATCAGCCATAGTATGGAATACATATAAGAGAGATGCTCTTAGGCTTAACCTAGGTATCATAAGAGTTATAAAGTCATTCTTATTGACACACCTATATATGTTCAGGTGTTCTTATTTTTTTTATATGTGCATGTCATCTAAAACTGTAAAACGCAAAATATATATGTTGTTGTTGAGATATGTTGGTGTTATGTAATGGACAGAAGTTACAGCAGTTCTGGGAGGAGATGTGAAGCCAGAGTGCAGGTGATTTATGGCCTCAGAGGCCTTGAAGGTTTTCTTCCTTCTCTTTTAACTTGTTATAATCTGAATTTTTGTGCTGAAGTAAATAAAACAGAGTTCGCTCTGAGCCTTTGAAGTTTTTTTTTTAAAGCTCCTTCATTGAGACCCACCGACCTCCGGCAAGGGGGCCGAGCAAGGGACTCCGGTGAGCCCCTGGGTCATGCTGAGGGAAATCCACTCACTCCACAACTCATAACCCACGCTCTAGGCCGGGCAGGTCCCGTGTTGCTTGGAGAAGATGTACAGTGGAGTCTAAAATTATCTCAAATTTATTGGGAGATTGAATACGTCCCGGGTAGTATTTGCTCCGTGGAAGTCGTGATTAGTGACGGATTGAAAAATCCTGAAGAGAGTTCTCCACGTTGACTACAGAGGTTGCGAAAAAATAACCTGTAGCCTGACTTTTAAGCGGACTTCCAAGCAACGCTCCCCCCGTTTCCCCCCTTTCCTCTTTACGCGCGGTCCGGTGGAGCGGAGACATCCGCCGGTGCTGTGGTGACGGGTGCAGCGCCAGCGCAACCACGATCCTGCGTTTCATTCAGATACAGGGTTCCACTGGGAGATCTCGCGAGAAGTGTTTTTCCGCCTTGCGAAAATTAAAGGGGAACACCGCCCGTCCTAGTAAAAAAAATGAATAAGGGGATCAAACTAAGAATAGCGTGAGATTGGGAACTCGCGTTACAGTAATAAAAAATATGATTTAATGAACACAAGACGAGCAACAAAGTGTTTCATTGGAAGACATTAAAATAACAGAATACACGCATATTTCCACATAAAACTATATTCACTAATACATGAGTAAATTAAACAGGTCTTTGAACTACAAATGGCCTACAGATCGGATCTAATATGACGTAACTGGTTTTTGACAACGCCCACCGCGTTAATGAGTGCGTGCTTTTATTGTGAAGGAGATCTTGTTAAATGCCGATTTACGTTTTACTATTTTGAATTCCTCCCCATGATTGCAAACGATACAGCTTTACTGTGAGGTTTACCGTCACGTCAATAAGAATCGCTCAAAACTAAATTTCTTCAACGGGGATTTTATTTTGAATATAAAAAGTGGATCTTGTTCTCACTCGCTTGACGGCGGCGGCGGCGGCACAAAAAAAAATGTGACGTTGCAAGATAAACAAACGGAGCCTGGGCCAAGACGGACAAGACAGCCGTTATAAGGACATTTTGTCAGAGTATTTGAGATGCAGCCTTCCAAGAGGAGCGAGGGCGACTGGCAGGGGCTCGTCAGCGAGGTGAGTGAACGGCGGTCACCGTGAACAGCTGCTGCAGAGACGGACCGGTGTTACAGACGCCCCCCTGCGCCCAAACATACGGAGCGATCTTCCCCGTCTTCCCTCCTCGGTGCCACCTGTCCCTGTTTCGACTGATACGCTGCGTAATAATTTGAAGGTGGTAAATTTGAAGTGTGCTGTTGTGTCAAACCGCCTGCATCCCGACACATGCAGGATGCAGGATGCAGGATGCAGCGACGCTCCTGACGCCTCTTCCACACCTACCGCATTGTGACATTTGCCTTTGGAACTTTACTCACCCAATGTTTAAAACTCAATGATTAGTGAATAAAATATATTGGTAACCCACAGCTGGCTGTTATTGGCACAGAACGTACAGAAATGACCAAAGCGGCAACAGCAAATGACTTTTGGAAACTCAAAGGTAAAACCACACAGTAATTAAATGACTCCAAACCACAAACCCTAAAGGATTTGCTTCTTTTCTTTTTGTAAAAATCTATCCAGTGAATGCATCCATTCAGTAAGGGAATAACAGCCTGCTTCATGAACCATTGGTTGCAGCTTTACATCCTGAATGAGAGAGGTCGAGCCACACTACGAGCCTTACTACACACTGCCTTACGCACATTCAGCTCTGTTTCATTTGGTTAAGGGCGGCTCTGACCGCTATCAAGGTTTACTCTGTTCTGTTCTCTTGTGTCTTATCTACACGTGGAACACTCGACCCCAGTGTGTGTTTTTCCACCTCCCGCGAGCAGCTTAGGGTTAGTATCATCAATGAAGTCATTTGACCAATTCCATCCAGGCCTGTGTTATGATCAATGGGTGTGATTACACCTGGGGCGGTGGGGGGGGTCCCCTGGGATTAACACTTACACAAGAACTGTATCCTGTATCTTAGTTCCTGGTGTGTAAGCGCAAGCTGGAGAGTAAGAAGGAGGCCCTGCTCATTCTGTCCAAGGAGCTGGATTCCTGTCAGCAGGAAAGAGACCAGTACGAGCTGATGGCCAACCAGCTGAGGGAGCGCCACCAGGGACTCAAGAAAAAGTACCGGGAACTCATTGTGAGTGGTTCAGGCTTTCCAGGTGATGCCGATTGGCCCCGGGTGTGCACGGTTGAGTGTGCAAGTTGTTTAGTGTATTAGAACTCTGCGGCCAAGCAGTCGGGGTAATGATCGACAGTGTGACGGACCAGGAACATTGTGATTATTTAGCTCTTTTCATATTTTAGGATGGTGACCCGTCTTTGCCACCAGAAAAACGAAATCAAGTAAGTCTGCTGCATGGTGGTGCTTTCAAGGTGCGCCGTACCAACCAGAATTTAAGAACTGCATTAAAAGAATGAGTAAACAGTATTGTGAAAAAGATGCACACTAGATGCCATTTAATACAGAGTAAGAAATGTGATTCTTTGCTGCTTCTTCTTTCTCCTCAGGTGAACCTGGCACAGCTGTTGAGGGACTCGAGGGAACGAGCAAAGCAGCTGGCGGAGGAGGTGAAGGAGCTGACCCAGAGACTTGCGGAGGCCCAGGGAGACAACAAGGTGAGGTCACCATGAGCTCAGTCCAGTTAATGAGTAGATGTGTTTCGAGAGAAACGGCAAGTTTATATTTTAACTTTTTTTCTGCAGCTCCTGAGGATGACCATTACGCGACAGAGGCTGGGGGACGAGGACGTGGGGGCACGCCATTTCCCCGCCCACGAACGGGAGGAACTGGTCCGCCAGCTTGAGAGAGCAGGGCTACAGGTTCATTCATTTATGAATCAAAAAATACAAAGGCAGCTCAAACAGTCAGAAATATACAGTGTATTTGATGATCCAATGGGAACGTTCAGCTATTTAAAACATATGTACAGTCACTTTCCACTTTGTTCTACATCCAATATTTCTTTTTTGCCTTGCTGCTTTCTTGTAGATGGAGGAGATGGTGCACGACCTGAAGGCCGTGACGGACGAGCTCCAGGACGTGAAGTCGGAGCGCAGCGTGTTCAGGGAGAAGGCCCACCGACTCAACGTGGAGCTCAACCACGTGTTGGGTAACCGCGAGGCACGCATCATCGATGTGGATGCCCTCTGCATGGAGAACAGGCAAGTGAAGAAGCAGATACGCGGCCTCTAATGTCCGCACCACTTCTTGGTTTTCTTATCCCTCTTTTTTTATTCTTCACTGGCTGTAAACACATCTTTGTCGAAAAAACATACTTTTGGGAGAATATGTACATGCAAAACAAGTTATCCGATTAAAGCCTCATGAAGGCAAGTCATTTTTAGAGCCGCTTTGTTATGATTCTTCTCTGATTGATTGCTTTTTGTTGGTCTCGCATGTCAATGTCATTGCATGCTTTTCGGCTCTCATGATTTGTGATTTTGATTGTCTTTAACTGTAGGTATTTGCATGAGCGTTTCAGCCAACTACAAGAAGAGGTGAACCTGCTGAAATCCAACATCATGAAGTACAAGGTGCAGATGGAACGTCTCCTTAACAATTCATTTTACTCTGCTAAAAAAATTGATTTAAATTGTTCATCAAACATGCCATGGTGAGTTTTTTCTCCTTTTCCCCTCCCCACAGACGGCTCTTGAGAGGAGGAAAAACTCCACCGCATACGGGAAGTCAAACAGCAGTCCCCTCACTGGCGTTCTCTCCGCCAAGCAAGGTGAAAGCTGTTTGAACTTTGAACCTCGGACATAAACAGATCGCAGAGCAGCCGCGGTCCGAGGGCTGCAGGCCAGTTAAAACGCTGTCTGTCGCCTTGGTGTTGTGGCATGCAAAGCCGCTTTTGGATCAGACAAACTCTTCAACTAATCCTTCCGTATAACAAAGCGGCTTCGAAAAAAGCCACTTGGTTTCTTGCCGCGTTCCAGTGCATTATTTAATAACCCGTTTTTTTTTTTTTTTTTCCTGGGCCGATGCCCCCCGCCCCCCCCCCTCTGACTCCAGCTGAGCTACTAATTGTATTCTGAGTGGTAGAGATCACCTCTGGCAGGGAAATGAGCCTGCCAAGGTGACTGACACTTCCTGACAGAAGCAGCACAGTGGGCTCCGGAGTTAAAGATCCTTGAGCGTCACTAGCAGACGACTGTTTCCATCTCTGCCATGCTCTCGTCATGCTGTTACCCCCCCCCCCCCCCCCCTCCTCTGTGTCTCATCTTAAATCACCCTCTCTTGCATATCTAAAGTTTTGGACAAGTTTTATCAGTGGCCTTATTGGCAGGTGGTAGAAAAGTACCACATGTTATCATTTATAACCTCATTAGCACAAAAAATGCCTTTTCGCACTTTTTTCTTCTCTCCTCATCCTTTCATACATGTGTTTTTTGTTTTTTTTTGGGCCGTCCCTATTTCTGGTCTCCCTCTCCTTTTTAGTCCAGGAGTTGCTCCTGGAGGAGCGGGGCTGCAGTCTGCCGGCCACGCCTCAGTCCATCTCTGACCTCAAGTCGCTGGCCACGGCACTGCTGGAGACCATCCATGAGAAGAACCTGGTCATCCAGCACCAGAGGCACACCAACAGGTATTGTGAAATGTGACATTACGGTGATGTTGGAGGAACCTCTGCATGTTTCTCCACTGACTTCTTTATATATATATATATATATATATATATATATATCTCTCGTCCCTCTGGCACACAAGCAGGATGTTTGCATACCTGTTCTGTAAATCCTCCTCCACCTCCAAGGCAAACACTGAACTGTGTCACATACAAACACACAAGCACAAACACTGTTCATCAGCCACAAGTGATCTGAAGCATTGTGTCTGGTCTGCAGGATCCTTGGAAACAGAGTAGCGGATTTGGAAAGGAAGCTGAAGACGTTGGAGGTTTCTGGACTGTGGAGTCTTCCAGGTGGGCCGCTTCTTTGCGCAATTTCTGAAAATCTTTTTAATCTGACATCAAACAAGATCCACTAGTAAAACAAATACAGAGTAGATACAGTCATTTATGAATAAAATATGAAAACGTAAATCTGGCAAAACACTGTCTGTAATTCTGGCAAAGTCATGGGTTATGGGATAGAAGTATTTCTGGCCTGTTGGAAAAACTTAAGTTGGGACACACCTTCCCATTGAATTTGAATGACAGAATGTGTCCCAAACCTTTGACTGGTACTGTAAATGATCTGAACTCTACACCTCACTGTGAGGAAAGGGCATCAGCTTCAGCCCCTGTATGTTTACACTCTTGGGAAGCATATTTGCCCATGGTTTGACCTGGTTGCAAATCTAACTTGTACCACACCACTAGCAAACACGACCGTGTGACTTAGGGATTTATTGACAAAGTCAACCAGAACACTTGTGATAAACTTGGATTTGGATTTAACTCATTCTTCTGCGGTTTTGTTTATCTAAATATGTTAATACGGTTTTATGTCTATAACGCTGTGTCTGTCTCTCTCTCTCTCTCTTCTCTGGCCGCGTCGCAGGCTTGACCTACCGCGTATCGGTGGGAATTGGGAGTATGTATTCCTTCTGCCCCACTTAGCCCATCCATGCCCTCCTCTATGTCACGCCAGAACAAATCTGGGCAAACACCCAGAAAGTGTGTCACCTCATGCCCACCGTTTACAATGTGTTTACTCCATTGACCACCCGCTCATGTGTCTGTTCATGATAACATTGACTGGAGCCGGCTGTATTAGCATCAAACACTCATCCTTTTGGTCCAGTGGATCCGTCTTAAATTTTACATTCGGAGAAAAAAAAGGACAATTTTTGAATGTTTGTGGTTGGGAATGTTTTAAGGGTACGAGGGACCCCGATTAAGGCAGCGCGCACTGCTTCCTGCTGTGGTGAGATTTTTCAATCATCAGTCATTTCAGACCGCGACTGAAGGCTGTCATTGTATGATGATAAGAGAACGAGCAGAGATGGGCATTTTTTTTTTCTTCAAGGTATGGGGGCCAACCCAAATACACTGTTTTTAGTAAAGTGGAGGGTAAATGAATAGTGAAATATGCTCCTAATACTGAAGATACTGTTTTTATATAACTCCCTTAATCGAGGAGGAAAAAGTCATTTCAATTTAAAGACATGTATACCAGTATCCTTACATTATGAAGTAAACCCAGGCTTATTCATTCAATATTTGTAAAATGCACTTCATTCATTTCAGCCCTTTTTTGCATTTTGCTATGACGCCTGTCAGCTTTTTAACGCCTATTATATTTTTAAAAAACAACCTAAATGTCATTTACCAAGTGTAAACTTCATGAAAATATTCTATTCCGTACTATATTTTTTCCAAAAGCAACCAGGAGGTAAGACGGTCCCTGCTTTTCCCACTGGAGGGAGATGTTGTGCCGTCTAGCAACCAAATTGAGAGGTGGAGAGACTGCGGCTGAATGGAGGTGCCCTGTCACGAGACCGTCATTCTCACCGCCATAAAACTGACAAGCATCCATTACCGAAAATGATTGCCCACATTACAAACACATTTAGGGGAATGTGCCGTTATTAGGGAATTTGTAGGCGAGGGCCCAGAGTGCCTGACGACCGCGCTGTCCACCACTGTTAGGGCGAGAGAAATATAGAGAGATGTGAGCGTCTGTGGCCTTGATGTGGTATGAAGTTGGGCTGATGGATATTAAAGGCAATCGGGGATAGGATGGAGGGCCTTGGCTGCCTACCCGGGGCCCCGCGGAACACTGGAGGTGACTACGTCGTCTCCGGATGTGTGTGTGTGTGTGTGTGTGTGTGTGTGTGTGTGTGTGTGTGTGTGTGTGTGTGTGTGTGTGTGTGTGTGTGTGTGTGTGTGTGTGTGTGTGTGTGTGTGTGTGTGTGTGTGTGTGTGTGTGTGTGTGTGTGTGTGTGTGTGTGTGTGTGTGTGTGTGTGTGTGTGTGTGTGTGTGTGTGTGTGTGTGTGAGAGAGAGAGAGAGAGAGAGAAACAATGACATAGATGCAGTGAGTCAGATAGAGTTGTGATTGATGGATCCCCATCAGTCCTCCATGCCGCCAAAGCCCCCCCCCCCCCCGCCCCGTCCCCCCCACCTTCCCAACCAAGGTGATTGAGCGCAAGTTGAAATGTCACACGGCAAGTGAAAGCCTGTCAGTGTGCATCAGCTATTGAAAAAAAAACCAGAGGTGGATACAAAATGCATCCATATAGCTCTGTCTGGGTCCAAGGTCTTCAGTTAATAAGAAGGCATTTCCTTGCCACTCGAGAGCTAGACAGCACTGCATCTCAGTGGGAGGGTGTCACCGTGGGACTGTTAGACAGACCTCTCATCTCTTTTTTCCCCCTCCTTGTTTGTGCTATAGAGAATATGACATGGTGTATTCGAGTATCAGGTCAAAAGCAGTTTGGATATCGGGACAGACTTTTATTATTCAATTAAACGAGGAAGTGCGTCCAAACCTTTGCTCCAGTGATTGCTGCTGAGGCTGATGGGAATGGCATTAGCTTTGCAGGTAATGTGGTCATAAACCAAAGTATGAGACAAATTGAAGCGTTGATCTGGAGTCATCAAGGTTATTACAATTCACTCTCAAGATGCCTTAATGTGTACACCAACCTGCATCCAACAGTTGTTGAGCATTTTCAATTAAAACCATCTGACATAACGATGAAGGAACTTTTTAGACAATCAGGGACTTCGCAGCTTCTCTTTACGCCCCCCAGTTTTTATGTAGAGGCTTCAGAATCCAAACAGCCGCCACACAATGCCCTCACTCACTGTTCTTACATCAGTGTCAGCGCCGAGCATCAACAACAATATGGCCGGCATTCATAACAATATGGTCTCAGTTCGCCATTCATGGTTCTCACGCATCGTGTCACCCAGTCATCCATTTTCTCATTCTTCTGTTTGTTTTTGTGCCTCACACTTGACTGGTCAGAGAAACCGGCCTATTCAGGGCGCTTCTGTGAAGGCACAGGCTGATGTGCACAATTACAGCCTTGTGTGTGTTCACATGCCTACGTGAAGTCAACGTTGTGTGTGTGTGTGTGTGTGTGTGTGTGTGCGCGTGTATTTGTGATGTCTGGTTTATGGTGCAGCGTCTCCTATAAGTAGCATATGGTGTCCGCCTAAGAGGCGTGCAGCCATCACTAATGAAGACAGATGACAGGGGAACGGAAACCACTTCCTGTGAGCACGTGGATGCGTACGTGCGCGCATGTTTGTACACGCAGCACGGCACCACATACATGTGCTCGGAGCAGCTCCATCCGATCCTCGCATGCCGTGCTTGTTTATTTTTGTAGTGATTAGCATGCGGCAGTAACGCGGCGGGTTCGTTCTCCCGATTCGGGTGTTTACAGGGAATCGAGGCGACGTCGCACTGAGTGAAGATCTCCAGCTGGAGCTTCATCCAACACGCGCCGCGTCTCAGCCAAACGTGCGGCCACACACAGGTGAGTGCAATTGTGCGTAAGCCGTTTCTCCGGCCATTGTTGAGAGAACCCGCGGCTGACGGCATAAACACTGTAATTAGTCACCTCGCGCTGAAAGCTCCTTGCTATCTCCTGCGTTTAACCCAAGTCTCTCCGCATCTCATTGGTGCAAGCTGCCCAAATGCCATGGCATTTTGGAAATGTGAAGCAAATTCTCGCCCGCTGACATTCAGAAACTTCTGCCGTGTTCCCTTTTTGAAAGGGGATGGGGGACGGGGGTGGGGGGGCATAAATATGGATGCCAGTTCAAGTAATGTTGCTTTCTTCCTGGGTGTTTAGTGCCTTTCTGTGTGTGTATGTGTGCGTGTGAGTATGTGAAAAGGTGGCCGAGACTCTATGTGCAGTCTTTAACCTTTTCGCCTGCACATCCACAAATATGGGTCAGTAATCCCCAAAGTGAGAACATATTTGGGTGAAGAAGCAGAACTAAGCTGTTGCTATTGCCGCGATGCGGGGCGTCACACTTGTCTTGCGTCCCCTTGTCTGGGGGCACTGCTGCTATATTTAGCCTGTTGCCATGGAAGCACTTGAGTCGCATAAGCAATTGAAATAACTTTCTACATTCACACAGTGGTCCAGAAAAGGAAAGCTTTCATTGTGTTTTCTTGACAAAGCATTTTCCACCATTTTACAATTGTCTAAAAGATATTTTTAGCATTTAAAGGATCGACTGCCATGACTTTATGAGGATTGGCCCCTAGAATTCTTAGTTCACATTGGCTGAAATGACTTTATTTAATTACTGGCTGTGTCATCAATTCAGTTGTTTCAACTTAATAAGCTGTTGTTACTATAAATTCGGTCTGACATTTCTGACACTTGTGTCATTATTGGCACCAAGAATAAATGTTGTTTGTCTCAGTGAAAAAGGAGTTTAGGTAGATGTAGCCAGAAAAAAAATCATTTTTGGTTATTGGCAGCTCAATTTTGGTAGCTGACCATGCTGATTTTGCCAGGTAACATATCAGAAGCCATTACTTCACATCTCCTCCCAGGGGAGCAGAACAGGGCAAAAAGTACTAGTTTTCAGGTGCAACTGTGGCCTGTGATCAAGTTAGTAATTAAAATGACCAGTTGTCTCATTTTCCCGCTCCCAGTTGTTTCAGGCGACAGAAACCACTCCGCTGGCGGCGACCTTGGCACAGATGGCGGCGGCGGGGAAGTCGCACCTGCACTGCTCGGTAGCCCGGAGCCTCTGGTGGGGGTGGAGACGAATGGGATTGACAAGAGAGGGGGACGCATTGCGACCCTGGCGGAAGACGGCGCCGTCTTGGACCTGGAGGAGGGGCGGAGTCCAGTGGAGGAGGCGGGGCACGAGTTGGAGGGGGGTGAGGATGAAGAACTGGGCTCCACGGTGGAGGAGGGAGAAGAGGCAGCCGTGGCACTGGGTGTCACGTCCCCCGAAGCACAACTTCCCTGGCTCCCAAAAGAGGAAGCCTCTTTGGATCATTCAGAGGTGGGCCGTCAGCAACGCAAATCCCGGGACGGTGGGTCGAATCCCACGCCTGCACGCGTAGATGCCCCGCTGTCCATTCCACAGAGCCAGCCCACTGACGCGAGGAATACAGGCGGGTGGGACGTCGCAGAGAGTGACACTTGTCGCGGGGACAGCCTCGGCATGGTCTGACGTCACAGAAAGCCTTTGAATCGCCGCCCTCGTCATTCTCGCTGATAATTCTTGCATCAATCGTCCCTAGTTACATTCCCACGGCGTGGCTACCGCTCACAAGCTCCCTGTTCTACCTCGCAGCTCCGTTTCAGTCAATAAAATGGTGAGGGGAAAACACTTTTTCAGCCACCATTGTAGGAGCCGTAGGGTCACTTTGTATCTAGACAGGCGTGTTGCTGCGCAGGAACAGGCAATCTTGAAATCAATGGAGTTGCAAACTCAATGCCCTGCAGGAAGAGTTTAGCTAGGAAAATAAAAGATATGGCAGCTTCGACTGCTGTGCCCCATATTCCCTTCTTCCTTTCCCCTGTGATAAGATAATCCCAATTGTTTGCTTTCTGCTTCTTCCTACGGGAATGAATGGAGTGCTGCATTTTGTCGTTACGCTCATAGGTGGTCCAAATAATAATCGTGTTGTAAATATGTGTAAATTAATAATATTGATATTCAAAATTATATTTATTTATATTGCTCTGCATGGGTAAATATTATTGATCAGTACATTTTTATTTTGATCTTTGGATGAGACTATATGTGCCTTTATATGTGAAAACACTGTACTACTGATATTTATTAAAATAAATGCCTAACTTTGCAATATGACATTTCCAAAAGTTGGTCTTTTCTGACCCACGCACATACACAATAAAATATCGCAGCGATTCCCAACCAGGTATTTGTTCCACTGGATGTACTTGAAAATTGATCATGGAAAAGTTTGATTCATGTATTTGATATTGACTATAAAAATCATGCAGATGAAATAGTGTGCTAAAATTAATGTATAGGGTTTAAATAGTTAATACATTGTTAAAATAACTAAAATCAACCAAGTTGTATTCTGAAATGCAAACTTGACCAGAGCAAAGTAAAAATGAACAGGTCAAATGTAGGATTATAATAACTATTGACCTTTGTGGATGAAAGGGCGTGGAGTCCATCTGCTTCGGGTGTGTTGGGAACCACAACACAGAAAGTTTTTGATTGCTATTTTTGATTCAGCTCTCTCCTTAAGCTAGAGAACACACAAGGAGGAATTCAATCTGATTTAAAACCTCCACTCTGACACAGAGGCTGACTTTGTGAACTTGGTGTAATATTTGTTTGAGCTTTCACACACAGATGAGGTTTGTTTGATAGTAATGTTCTGAACCAGAAAATGAGCCCATATCTGCAGAAAATCTCCCTGATTAATTTCTTTTAGTGTTCACAAGGTTGGTCTCATTTATTCTAAATGCAGCCGTCTCAGTCTTTTGATTGCTAGACAGATTACAGCGGCTTAACTTGATTCTCTTCTTTTCCGGTCTTGGGAGAAAATTGTTTCCGGCATCACGAATGAGTTGCCTAAAATCAGGAGAAATATTCAAATACGAAATAAATTAATGTATACATTTTTTGGAAAGATATTTATTGTATCTGCCCCCGTTTGGGGTTTTCTTCATGTTCGATGCACAAAAATAAAAAAGCTTCTCAGTATGATTATGAGTGAAACTTTAAAAACAAAGCTACAGACGGGACTACTGTAAAACAGACACGCCCATTTTGTCCGACGGCCAAAGTCCACAACCCACACCAACTGTGTTTTTTTGAGAATCAGGTCCTTCTCTTGACAGGTGACAGCTGGCCTCTCCAGGCAAACACAGTGTAAAAAGCCAGAATCCATGAACTGCTTATTCTGCAGAAAGCCACGCTATTTTTAATCTCTGACACAAAATAGAGGCGGAGAGCGAGGAAGGAATCAAGCTCGGGAACACCAATATGGTGCGTACCCAGTGCCAGGCAGCTGATTTGACACGCCGCAGAGAGCTTTTTTTCTCCCAGTGAGTTTAAGTTTATAAACCAGATGGAGTCTGAACTAATGGAATCGTAAGATGATACCGGCTTGCATTAGTTTCTTGTTGACCTTCTTTTTTTGCATGCATGCAAGTGAAAACCTTTAAGAAATAGTTTGAGATGTGCATATCTGTTAAAAAAAAAAGCGTCACCCTGAGGTGCATTTCCTGATTCGGGCTATGATGTCGAGTCTCGGCTGTGGGCCAGTTAAACGTGGGTCATTGGTCATAGATGATGATGTCTGAAAATAAATTATTGTGCAGAAATACCACAGATATCTTTGAGGTCTTTGAAAAAGAGTATTACCATTACATAGTTTGTCCACCAGAGAGCAATGCAAATGTCATGGCCACAATTCTCAAAATGCTTTGTGTGAATGTTCATTCTTTCCTATTGAGATCAGTCTTTTTTATCAAAAACCCAGTATTTTTCAGGTTGTACCAGGAAACCCCAACGTTTTTCTGCGAGTTTACAAATATCGGACAGCATTTAGTCATTTTGAGCTCACATGAATGCGTTGCTAGTTAAATTTAGTAAAAGGAACAAACGAGGAATAAAATGCCTCACTCACGTTCAGATAGTAAAGAGAGAATATCTGGCGGTGCATTGGTTTCTTTACCAATAATTACTCGAAATAACCTCGATATAACCACACAAACCATACCACCTGTATATGAGCTTTTCCTCGCTAAAGATGTATCGGAGACTTATCACACGACTGGAAAATTCAGAGGGCCTCACCAGACCCTCCCACCCCCCCCCGGAGCAAAAGTGAATTGTCGAGAGCCGGTGAAGCCAATCAACAGGACTACAGATAAAATGAAGCTACACTACCAGCTGGCCCATGCCAAAAACTAATCTTAGCCCCTTATCTGTGACGGCGACATCCCCCACTAGAGGGCAAGTAAAAAGAAGTGCATTGTCAAGTGCTTTGATTAGCCCCATGCTGCTTCGATCACAGGTGTGAGTTTGCCCCTATTTGTGCTTCAAAGAGAGATCAAGGGAGGAATCATTTGTATGTGTGTGCATGTCCTTTTGACTTTTGTAGCTTTGCGCCCTCCCTTTCATGTTTTAGATGTCGAGATGGGTTGTACCATCATAGAAACCACTCATCATACCACGGTATCAACCGACTTTGTTCTGGTCCCAAGCCCCCACCCCCCCCTCAGTTATCTCACCCTGCAGCCTAGATAGTCGGAGAGACCAGCCGGGGTCACAGCAATGCTCACTGTCTCTAATAAGTGTGACCAGGGAGGTTTTGACATCCCATCATCTCTGGGTCCTCTAACGGTTTGAGGGATAGGGGTGCAGAGGGGCATGTGGAGCCAGCAGTTTCCAGGCCAACCACTCTGCAGGGTTAATTACTATACCAGCCAGATGCCCTCTTCCACTGATGGCCAGTGCCCTCCTGGTCCGTGCTTCATTCGCTCACCTTGCCTTTTTTACGCTTACCTGAGTTATATCGTGTGGTGCCTCTCAGAGCGCCGCAGGACTGGCTCCCCGGGTGCTGCGATTTGAGGAGTGTAACTTTCTGCTCTGTTGCTGACAATGCTGTTATTATCTGAGATAATAGAGGAAAGAGGAGGAAAAAAAATGTCAATCACTTTTTTCCCGCTTGTTTCTTGCAGAGATAATAATTCTAATGTAGCAGGGACACGATATGCATAACTGCATCACTTGCTCGGTTTGCATTTTCATGTGGACTCAGTATGACTGCAATTACTGCGTGGTTTTTGTCATCACTTTGGCTGTCAAATTGGAATAGGGTTTAGTCAGTTGAAAGGTAAATTGTGTCTCCACTTCATTAAGGCTACAAAGCTATAATTTTAACAGTGATGTTGTCCTCCCATACAAGCTTGGTATCCCGTCAATCTTATTCGTACTTAAGTTCAAATTATAGAAATAGTTCCACATTTAGAGATATAAACATATTTAGTGGCTCTTTGTCCCTTAAGACTGACCTCAGTTGTTTACAGATTTCCGAAAAACCAAAAAACTAATTGCAATAAAAACAGCCTGACCTGGAAAGGCCGTGCCGGCGAGCGAGGCCGGCGAAGTCGCAGGACGTTGGAGAAGCGTGAGCTTGTGGACGGCCGATAAGCAGAGAGGCCCCGCCTGGGGTCAGCACGACACCACGACGTACAGTCAGATCTCTATTAAGATAGGAAATGGTGGTCCAGCGTGATAAGAGCTGACAGGACTTGATGCGATATCAGTGATGGGGACAACAGCTGCAGATACCATCTTCTCCTTCCGAGAAATAGAATTAGGGTTGGGCCAGTCTTATTATGGGCTCTGCAAGTCCTTAATGACCTGCGTCTGTTTTCTTTTGTGTGTGTTTGTTGTTTTGAGCGTCGCTTGTTGTCATTTTGTCTCTTTCTCTGACATTCTGGCGTCTCAGGTTCAGTATTTGAATGAAAATGTACAGCCGTAATATACAGAATTAACAGAATAAATGAAGGAAAACAAATATAAGTGAGGATAAGGTTGTCAGTTACTGAATATTGATTGTTAAAACTGACTGGGATCCAGACCAAAATAAACAAACAAAAAAAATCAATACATTGCTACTTTAATACTCAGCTCCTACACTTTTTGCAATAACAGTTACTTGAAATGGAGGAGTGGGCCTAAGGGGCCTTTGAAACATTTCGGATCCCTTGGCCTGTGGGCCTCACTGATCCATTCATGCTGCGATGGACAAAACTAAATGATGATAGGGGCATAAAGAGCATCCCTTTCTACATCATATTTTCTAACTTATTGTCATCTTTAAACCTATTTTATGTTCAGTTCTTCAAAGCTGGGGGTTTGCAGTTTAAGTTAATGCAGCAATGTTCCAAATGATTAGTCCCCAGTGTTAGTAATGTCCATAATCTAATACTGCCAGCTCTGCAGCTGTGTTTGCCAGAGCTATTTCATACAACGTTTGGACTGCAATTTAATAGCCTGTGAAAGCGAGACAGACAGAGAAGTATGGGCAAAATGGTGTTTTAAATTATCCTTGCATATTAAAGAATTATGACTTAGTTGAAAAGTTGACTTCTCCTTAACCGTCACCATCAATCCCCCAACCATAAGCAATGAGCCATTGTCCATTATGCAGCTTGTTAGCAATGTCTGGGCTGTGTAATTACCTGCGTCAACGACAATGATTGTCTTCGGTGACAGATTATTCATCACGTTATAATTGTCGAGGTTGAAAGATGGATTTCTAGCGCTTTGTCAGAGCTGAGAAGTAACAAAGCTCACCACGGTCCTGATATAACAAGAAAAGTACCTGTTCCTATTCATTTGGGTACCAGTACTGCCTGGAGGCAGCAGAAACAACAATGAAAGGAAAATAAGAAGGGGAAGGAGGCCCATTTATTCAAAACCGAATTGTGTGTATTCATCCGTTATGCTCTTAGGAGGCAGTGTTTGCTGTATGAATTGCTGTTATATCAGTAAAATTAATTCCAAGCCTCTCATGTCTATTTTGCAGGTATACTCTCAACTTTAGAACAACAACAACTGATGCTGCGTCACCACGGCAGGTGTCTTTCGAGGGGGTCTCCAGCACCGATGGCCAGTACAACTTTCAATCAAAACAACAAAGCGGTCCATAACTTTCGTAGCCACTAAATGAACAACGAAGGCGTGCTGTTGTTTGGCGGGCACATCATCCTCCGGACCGAGAGGCAGCAGACCTCCCACTGCCCCCCTCCTCCCCTCACCTCCCCTCCCCTCCCCTCCTCCCGCATCCCCGAAACACTGCATCGTCTCTGCAGGCACCGCGAGTTCAACGGGCAGCATCATGTGCAGGGCTGAGTAAGGCCAGCACCCGTTCTCCCTTCTACGCAACGGTGTCGGCGGCTCGCGCAGCAAAGCAGTGCTTTCGAGTCGTTTTCGCCAAGGATAAGGATAAGGATGAGGTAGGAGCTTCCGGTCGCCATTTTGCTGGTGTTTTGAGTGCAAATCTGCAAGGAAATATTAGCGCTGTCTCCGGGGTTGATACCGGTGGCAGGATGCACAAGAGACACCGTTTAGATTTGGGTGGCGATAATTCGCCCGGCAAAAAGAGAGCTACTGAGGGGTACGTTAGCGTTACCTAAGGAGACGTCCTGCCATTTCTGCCGTCTTTTTTGTTGTCTTGTTGCTAGCTAGCCGCGCTAACGCTAACCCCGTGGCGAGTTTAGCGCGTGGGTTAGCACCAGCTGCGGTATATATTTATTATTGTTTTATTGATGACATAACCAGCCACTTGCGTTAGGTTGTCAGGCTGGACGCTACCGTCGCTCAATGGTCCAGCGAAGTAACGTTAGCTAAGCTAGCTAGCTAGCTAACAGCCCGCCTGCTCTGATCTAAATTACACGTGGCTACATGCTAACCGCTGCTAGTTTTAGGCGCCGTGTCTTCAATAAAAAAGGACACGCGTTTCACGAGCCTATGTCATTGTCTCATAGTGCGTTCGTGGATGTTATGGTATGTTGTGTTTACAATATGTTAAAGAAAAGCCGAGGACAGAACCCCCCCCCCCTAGCCAGGCTTGTGTTAGCCGCATAGCGGAAGTGGGTTGCCCGGGGAAAATGCACTGCGATGTCTCAAATTACAGCCCCAAGTCGATCGACACAAGCTGCGATTCTTAGCTCTGTTTGGGGATCCACGTGGGTCTGCGTCCACGTGGGTCTGCTGGGCCTGTATGACTTGGAGGACCCATGTTGATGCGTCCCTGCTTGTCAGTTGTCAAAGTCACGGAGAGTACTCTCACGGTCACTGCCTCTGGAACTGACATCGCGTTGACTCTGAACGACAGGCAAACTACAGATGTCCCCAAAGAGGATTGCATGCATCCGTTGAAAGATGCATTCATTCATAATATTCATTCACAATATAGCCTCGCATCATTCGATGTGCATGTTTTTTTCCCCCATCGTCAAGGACGTGAAGGGCAGAGAGGCGTACATTTTTTATGACGCCATTAAACGCCTCTTCCTGCACGAGCAGAACAAAGTTGTGGATCGTGCAGTTTATTCATGACCCTTGAATGCTTTCTGCAACGATGCACAATAATGTGCAGTCCTCTTGCCATTCAGGTCCCCAAAAAATGCTTGACTTTTTGACTAATACGCTCGAACAATCTGTTCGATGCTGTGACTTGCATGTGTGGTTTTATAATTTTTCCATTTCTATTGTTTAATGTGTATGTGGCGATGTGTACATGCATTTACACCTTGTTTTGCTTTTCTCTGGTCATAACATAACTTTGGGCATCTTCGTCTCACAGGCGCGACAGGGACCGAGACTGCGATGAACGTTCGAGGGACAGGGACCGCGACCGAGCTCGAGACCGGGAGTGGGACAGGGACAGAGATGTGAAGTCAGCCGGGGTTCCCAACAACCCAGCTGCAAGCAGCGCCGGCTTCGTGAAGCCAGCCCCATTTCAGCAGAAGATCAACCCCTTCACCAACCTGCCCCACACGCCGCGCTACTATGAGATCCTGAAGAAGCGGCTGCAGCTGCCTGTCTGGGAGTACAGGGAGCGCTTCACTGAAATCCTCATGCGTAACCAGTCTTTTGTGCTGGTGGGAGAGACGGGCTCTGGAAAAACCACACAGGTACAATGCAGAATGAGTTTTTTGCAATTCCAGCACATAAAGGAGCCTTTCTGTTGTCATCTTTCCCCATGAAAAAGGTCTGTAATGACATTAACTTGAATGCGTCAAATTAAATTGAAATCCAGTTGTATAATTGGTTTAATAGTAGCATTAGGAAAGAGAGGGTGCAAGAACAGATGATGAATTTTAAACCATTCCTCTGTGGAACTGATTCACAGTGTCTTGTTAAGTTCATTTCAAGTTGTTACTGTTTTTTTAATTTATTTTAATTTGAAAGTGAGAAGATTAGAGCAAATTACTGGTTGAGCCTGAGCAGTCTCCTCTCCTGAGGGGCAAACAAACCATCTTCCAACCACTTCTTAAATAATTTGGTGTAATCTTGTCGGTGCTTTTTGCCTCTGATGCAAGAAGTAATTTGTATTCCACAAATTTATTGCGCCCCTTTTGGACAGACCTTCATAGGATGCATAGTTTGCCGTCACCACTAAATTCATGCAGAACGTGCTCACTAAGATAGGAGCTACATTTGTGGTCATAAAACAAATCATCAATCATTAATCAATTTTTTTTCTTCATAAAGTTGTCAGGGAAACTGTAAATAAATATATAAAACTGCATTAACTCTTAATCGTGTCATGTACAATATAGGAGCATTCCACCCAACTTATTCGGATGATTGTGGTCCTACGCTGTCAGTACGAATAACATCTTGCACTTTCCCTGAAATGTGTATCCCTTCCAAACCCTCTCTTCCGCATATTTTTCTGATCGGATGACAATTCAAAGACTGCTATGATTTAAATCACCCGTTAAGGGCATTCATCTGAATCCTAAGCTTAATTAAGTGGAATTAACAAACTCTTAGTTCCTCAGTTATCTGATTCTCTGTTAACGCATGACGCAAAAACATGTGAGTAAATATTGACAGGAATACCTCTGGCAAGTTCTCAGGAGATAGTAGACCTTCCCTCGCAGTAGTAGCACTGCAAAACGTTTCTTTGAAGACTTGTACACCCACTGATCATTTTCATCCTCCCACATCATCTGCCCTGCATTCATCCTACTGTCTGTGTTTTTCAGTTAGAGAATTGCAATGTATTTAAAAAAAAATATATATATATATATTCTGTCTTCCAGATCCCTCAGTGGTGCGGCGACATGGTGCGGTCGATGCCGGGAACAAAGAGAGCGGTGGCCTGCACTCAGCCCAGGAGGGTCGCGGCCATGAGCGTCGCCCAGAGGGTCGCCGATGAGATGGACGTCATGCTGGGCCAAGAGGTGGGCTACTCCATCAGGTTTGAGGACTGCAGCTCTGCAAAGACCGTACTCAAGTAAGTAGGCCGGTTAGAAATATTCCCCTCATGTCTCATGTTCTTAGCAACCAATGACAAAGGAAGTTCATGGTTATTTTAGTCCCGGGACTACTTTTTAGTGATTCCAAAGGTTCCGGGAGGCAACAAAACAAAATAGCTTGGTTTTCTTTCAATGCAACAACGCTGTATTTACTACTGCATCTTGCATGTAATAAATGAAAGGCAAACAAACCTAAAGGAGATTAAACTAAGAATGCCTGTCTCCACAGTATATATCATCTGTTGAGTGTTTGATGGTTGATTTATTGATTTGTACTTTAGAATAGAAGTCTGAAAGGATCACAAAAGATCTTTTTTCTCTCGATTCACAGCGCTATCTCTCTTTTATCACTCGCGCAACCTCTTTTCTCCGTCTTTTTCCATCGTCAGTAAGCCGACAACAGAGCCGACTTTCCTTTTTAATTTCATCAGACACAAAAATGCTTTCTACATGCATACCATGGTCCCGAATTGATACTTTAGTAAATCCTTGTTTTATGACTGAAGCCGTATCGAAGTTATGCCATTTGCCCAAACAGTGATTGTCATCGCATTAAACTCCACCTGAAGGTTCCTGTTCTTTCGGACAGCACCAACCGCAGTCCAGTGCCTTGTGAGGGGCGGGGGGAGATGTTAGCTGTTAGCAGGAGTACATCATTGTAGCCTATTCGCTTAACAGGAACTGTGTACATGCAACAATATACAATTATTCCATATACTCATGGGGGGGGGGGTGGCTGAATACTGTGATTGTATACTTTCTGCACCTCTATTATCTTGATCACAGTGCACTTCAGTTGTCTGATGCTTGACCAACTTGCTTTAAAGGACACGTTTGAATCTTCTGGGATCCCCTTTGAATTTGATGCTTTCTCTACACTTTTTGTTTACGTTATGACTGCAGCAGTTTGAAATGTTGTCATCACTACGTACATTTCTAAAGCTATTGTCTGCCCTGATGAAGCCTGCACGTCTTTTCATTGCCCAGGTACATGACAGATGGAATGTTGCTGCGGGAGGCCATGAATGATCCCCTGCTGGAGCGCTACGGTGTCATCATCCTGGACGAGGCTCATGAACGCACGTTAGCCACAGATATCCTCATGGGAGTCCTCAAGGAGGTTGTCCGCCAGAGGGCTGACCTCAAGGTAAAACCAAACATGCGTTTCTTCTTCTACAATGTGGTCGTATTTTAATCCATTGATAGCAGGTGAATTCATTTTTGAAGACGAAACGCTTCTCTAAATTTTATTGCAACTATTTATGTAAATTCACTGACTGGGATGTGTTGGTGTGGATGAGAGCATACAGCCAGGCGCAAGTTTTATAGGCTGTCTTTGCCAGACATCCCTCTCATAAAGCAGATGGATAATGATGGGTTGTTTGTCAGTGTGTAATCGAAGGTTAGATTGTTGTTCGCCGACTGTTAAATGAGGTCTAGGTTATTGGGAATGATCATCCACCCACACCCCTTGATCTCCCTCATCCCCATCCCCTTCCAAATTTGAAAGTTTAATTTGCCTTGATTAAGTGCAATTATGATGTCTCGCGGAGCGTAAAGCGGAATGCCGAGACACTGGCCCTGGAAAATGTTTGAGATTGAAAACGGGAGAGCCGCTTCCCATCAGAATCCTAATGCGCTCTATCTAATGGCTCTGGAGGGAACATTGTGTACCCAACATCAGGAACATGGACTATCAATGCTCATAGCTCTGTGTAGGTCAGTGACTCAGTGTAATGCCAAGTTCCGAAGACACCATCTTGGGTCCGTGCCAGCGCCCTCACCCTGAATCCCGATTCCAAGCCACATTCACCCCTGTGCAGCTTTTCGCTCTCGCTCATCTCCTTTGCAAGTGGTTGCACCCTTAGTCGCTTAGTGTGTGTCCTTATCCTTAATTATCATCCAGCCATATAAACTTAAACTCATTCTACACTTGAGTGCTCCCGCCCATAATCGCCACATTTACACTCTGCTGTCGTTCCTTTTTAGTTTTATCTTTCCTCTCATCGCTTTCGTGAATAGGTTTGTCCCTCACAGACCTCCCTCTCTCTTCCCGTGTCCTTGTCCTCCCAGGTGATTGTGATGAGTGCCACGCTCGATGCCGGCAAGTTCCAGGTGTACTTTGACAGCTGCCCACTGCTAACCATCCCCGGACGCACGCACCCCGTGGAGATCTTCTACACGCCCGAACCCGAGCGGGACTACCTGGAGGCGGCCATCCGCACGGTGATCCAGATCCACATGTGTGAGGTGGATGAAGGGGATGTTCTCCTCTTCCTCACCGGACAAGAGGTACGACTCCAGGGCTCTTGAATTAGATAGTTTCTTTTGTGGATTGCGCGTGTCGTTCCAAAACCATAATCATTAGTAGAGATGCACAGATTGCAATTTGGTTGGCGGATTCAAAGACTTCGGAAGTCTGAATGTTATATATATTTTATTTATTTAGTCAAGAATTGATTCAAATGCTCAAGAAATAACGGTTTCCTCCACCGCCGCCACAACATGGCTATAAACTCGTGCAACGATTTAATTCATCTACAAAGCCAAGAGTTTGTATATTCATCTAATTACAAACCTGTATTACTCACATATACGGTGTCATGAGCCCACTTGTGCAGCCTCTGCACAGGATTTTATTAATCCTGTTTGATAGATGTTAATGCACAAGGGTGCCTGCTTGGGAACCCAGGGTTTGCACAGTGGAGGGAAAAAGGAAGAGGAAAAAAAACTAGAAATGACCCACATTCTGCCCTTCCCACAAATTTCTGGAATTAAGTCATTTATTATTTTTTTCCCTCCCTGCAAATGTTGTCCACTGATGTGTAATAGAGGGCAGGGTTTATGCCTAAAGTGATGAATTGGGTCACAGCAGGGTGAGCACACAGGAAACGGGAAAGGACCAACAAATGTCTCAATGTCCTGATCACTGGACAAGAGAAGCTTGTCAGAGCCAACATTGCCTGTGCTGGTGTGATTATTCTCTCAGCACTCTGACCGAATGGTGTTGCAGTCCATGTGATTACTCGTGGCTGTAGAGATAATTAACTAGTGTGAATACAGCACAAATTTCTCTGGAGATTAATATGAAATGTTGGATTTAAGCATTGACGCTTTTATTTATTTATTTAAATCTCTCCATTCTAGTTTCTTAGTCTTTTTGCGCACCCCAATCACATCCTGTGACACGTTGTTTATTAGCAGTAATTATCTCTCACTCGACGTCAGCTCGACCGTTGCGGGACACCTACGTCAGTTTTCATTTGCCAATGCGGGATCAATACGCGGCTTGTTACGAAGGTTGAGAAGTCATCGGGGGCCATGCTGTTTGAAGTGGTCTCTTTCAAGGGCTGGTAATTGATTTCAGATTTAGTGGTATATCCCAGCTGCTCGCAGGGCTACGGACGCTGATAGTCACTTCTCTGAATGTGTAGAAAAGGTCTGGGGATATTTGCGAGCGATGTTTTGAACATTCTTCGTTCAGTTAAATGTAATTTGTTGATTTATATTCCCACCCCGCACGCCGTGCTCAGCTACGGCATTACAGAGCACTCCCACGTTGAGTTCGTTATCACCCCCCCCCCTCTCCTAATTGGGTTAAAGAAGTTAATGTGTGGTAGGTCTGGCAGAGAGGGGTGTTCAAAGGGTGCTGCAGCTCGCCCCCTCCAGCGCTTCTTAACCTCTTCCGTCTCCCAGCAACTTTGATGTCGACTAATGATTGGGAGGCAAAGCCGTGGCCTCTTTTCTATCGGGGTGTTAAATTTATAACGGACTTGAGCAAAAAAACTTGCGTGGGACACCTCTCTCCACTGTTTTTATGCGAGATGTTTCACACCCGCAAACAAATGGAACCGAAACTCCAAACAAGAAAGTTGAAACTTATCACAGCTGTTGAGCAAAGATAAGTCGTAATGGTTAAGCTTCCCCCTCAGCAGCCAACATCAAAACATGGGGATTGGGAGAGGGGGAGGAGAGGGGAGAGGGTTGTTTGATAGTCGAGAGGAGTGCCTAAATGTGTTGGTTATTAGCTTGGCTGTAGATTGTTGCTTCTGGGGTCGCAGGGAGAGCTGGTGGACAGGTTCCCGACACTGGCCAAGTGCCCTGTGTGTGTCTGTGTGTCCACACACAGGGACACACGCTCTCTTGATGTCCCTAAGGGAGAGACAGCCAGCTTGCTTCCAGCACTTTGGCAAAGAGGTCCCCCTCTTTTTTCTCTCTCTCTCGCTATAGCAGCTGCTGCATCCAGAGGCTTGATAGGCTATTAATACCCGGGCTAATTTCACCAATCCATTCCGATTTACCGCTTTCCACTTGTCAGTGTGTTGATTAAAAGGGTACATGGCCATCAGCGGGGTTCGACTTAATGCAACGAACAAGGGGACAGCGGGGCTAATGACGCACTTGCAGTCCAGAAGGAAAACAGGAAGGCGCTCTCTCGTGTCAAGGCAAGGGTTACCGGCTTCACACAGCAGTGCAAAATTATGTCCGCTTCTGTCATGCCTCAACAGATATCAGCACAGTGTGCTTTCAGAGAGGGAAAACGGAAAGAAATGTCTTTCACAAAAAGTTTTGTGGGTGGATTTGTAAGCCAGACAGATAATAATAAGTGTGCACACAGAGCTCCGATGCAGCCCTCTTGTCCGTCTTTAAGCGTTGGGATAATACATCCGCTTCTTGTTCAGCGGCGCCTCTGACGAAGAAATTGCTGCATTGCTCCCAGGGGCCTGCAGGTGGTGCAACAGTATAGGGTGTAGCGTGACGCACCCGGCAACCGCTCCTGCATGGCGAATAAACGATTGTTGTTAGCAAAACAAAGGAAATGGTTCTTAACAGCAGGAGTTACTCGGGGACATGAAACGCGCTGGCGTGTGGTTTGTCGGCCACACACCAGAAACCACCTCCAAGTGTACCAATAAAAAAAAAAAAATGTTAGCGTTGTATGCTCGCAGGTGACACAAGTGTCTATGGGCTGCCGAGTCCCAAGCAAGGGGTGCCTGTGGAATGTGTAGGCATATTGCAGAGCATTTAATGGTGTCTTCCAACGGGCCTGCAGAGAAAGGGCTCTAAGCCCCGTGCTCACTCTCATGCTTTCTTATTCTCCGCGCCGCTCAGGTCTGCTGTCTGTCTGCCAGCCCACCGGCTCTAGAACGTTCGGCTTCACTAAACTGATCTGCCGTGATTTGCCGCTGGTTATGCATCAGTGCTGCAGTCTCATCTCGCATCCCCCCCTCAACGATACCGCACTGTGGAATAATGAACCCTGTTTGAGTCTGCTTGGCTGTGTGCGTGTGCGTGTGCCCTCCATGTTTTCCATGATTGCTGCATTTGACAACAGAGCCACAGGGAGCTCGGGGGGAAAGCACACTGCAGTCCAGGTTTAATTTCCTCCGTCAGATGGAGCGATTGTTAGAACAAATGTACTGTAGCAAGGAACCACGGTTCCCCCGGCCGCCTCCCACGCGCGTTACTCTGTCGACCGGATTCGCCGCCATTGTTCAGCCAGGTGTTGTTCAGAAGCCGTTTTGACTTTCCTGGCTTAATTGTCGCTCTTGCGTCTTTCAGGAAATTGATGAAGCCTGCAAGCGGATCAAGAGGGAGGTCGACGACCTGGGCCCCGAAGTCGGCGATATCAAGATCATCCCGCTGTACTCCACGCTGCCGCCGCAGCAGCAGCAGAGGATCTTCGAGCCGCCCCCACCCAACAAACCAAGTGGGGCCATCGGAAGGAAGGTATAACTGCCTTGTTGCTGTGAAAACGCTTGGAGGGGGAGGAGTTGAAGAGGGGAGTTTGAGAGGAGATGAGTGGGTTTGGTGGTTTAAAAAAAAAAAAAGGCCAGATGGGGGATAATGTGGGTAAAGGAAGAGAGCTGGAAGGTAGGAACCCCCCCCACCACCTCTTCCTACCTCAGCTTTAGCGCAGAACTGACTCACACAACATATGCTGCTTTTGTCAGCATGCAATTCTCTGCTCTAAATTATAAGCGGGGCATTACTCACGCCCTCTGCGCCTCTGGAAACCACTGCATTCACAGTCATTTTTATCTTTCCGCTGCATTTGCAGAGGATCAGAGAGGAGGCCGTAGACCTCTGACGTCCGAGGCGGCGCGAAGTGCACTCCACTTGAGGCGATTTCCCAAAACAACAGCTTTTTACTGCCGTTGTTCCCTCGTCACTCGGTCCCAGGGGAGTGGACGATGCGCTTATTGATACAGACACGAGGCAATTCCTCTGTTTTTGTGTGACAGTTTCGATTCAGACCGGCTCATCACCGGAAGCAGCAGCAGCAGCAGTACCTGTGCTGCCACACTGTTGGCTTGGGATCTGACAGAATGGCAAAACATCATCGCTGCCAGTGAATGAGACAACAACATCGAAACAAACATCGGATATGGAATGTGTGGATGAATGACTCGTTGCTTCAACCTCTCTAATTGTATGAGCAATGCTATTGTATTAGAAATGTAATCAATGGGCTTTTGAAGTAAAACACAGCAATGCTGTTGAAACGCTCTGTTCAACATGGATAAATAATAATTGAGGGATCATATTTTTTATAAATTTTTGAGTGTGTTTTTGAGTTTCCCCACAAACATTTGACAGTCATCACGGTTTTATGGATTTGTTACCTCCAGCGTTCTGCCTGAATGATGTATGTAAGTGCGTGTGGCGTTAGTTGCTTTGAAATCTTTATCAGCCGGTGTTGGATGAAATCTTCGAGTTACAGGTTAGAGTTGTTTGCGTCTGCTGTTCAAAGAGATGTTGACATGAAATCGGGCCGTGGTTGCGTTTGTACCTGCGGGCGCTGTGAATTTACTTGCATCAATCCGATGCGATGGAAACGTTGTTTTTAATCGTTAACAGATTCGGTGGTTCTTCCTCTCGGTGAACATCTTGCAGCGACTTCCCCTCCAGGCCCCCCAGATTCCTCTGGGTGAAGTTAATTCAGGAAATAAAGTGAATTCAGTGACTGTCACCTCTGAACCAGCCGCCACTTAAGCTTCACTTCAGCCTCTGAACAGCACACTCGATGTCGCCCCCCCCTCCCTCCCTCTCCCCTCCACCCGTGAGATCATCAATTCAAAAATGCAGAGATGTCGTCCCAAGCCACCCCAAGAGGAAGAAGTGAAAAAGAATTAAGGGTTGCGCCAGCTGCCTCTACGCATGCTAACGGCTGCATTAGGCACCCTTCAATTAACATAAAGCACTTGTTCGTCATTGCTCTATTTCTCCAGGAAAGCCACTGATCTTCTCTTTTCGAACAGTTTAATCATTTAGAGCCACGGCAGCAATAGACTAATTACAAAAAAAAGAGACTATAATCTCACTTTACTTTTGAGCGCCTGAAAGATTGCTTACAACAAATGCACAGCGATGAGTGTTGGGTTTTGTTTTTTTAAACATTGTCACGTTTGGGGATATTCCCCTTTAAATGTCACCCGTGATCCAACCACGTCTCGGCTTCGATGAGCTCCGGCTGTGCGGCGCGTGGATGCTGCTCGAGGCACGCGCTCCATTCCCCCAGTCGTGGGGGGGGGGGGGGGGCGCAGGGAAGGCTTTATTTGTCAATAGAGCTGCGTATCCCCAAGTAGGGGATGTGAAAGATGGGCAGTGTTAGCCATAGCACTTGCTCTCCTGCAGGTAATAACCCAGAAATAACATGCAGAGATGATGCTCTAATGATATTACTGATAAAGAAGCCAGGATTATCCAGCGCAGCAACAGACTGGAAGGAGCCGACCCGCGTTCAGCGTAATGGCCCCAGCCCGGATAATCCTTCAGAATCAATGCAGTCAATGAGGCCACTCATGTGATCATGAAATGTGAGAGGTTGTCATGTGCGGCATCTGCCGGAGGACTGACTGTGTCTCAGCGCGAGACAGTGGCAGCCTCACCTGGTCCATTTGTAAAGCGGACCTCGAGGCGCTCCGGGCCTCTCGTTCCTTGCTGGGACGTTTAGTCGCTGGCATATAGTGTCTGTCATGAGATGCTTTTCTTTTTTTTTTTTGGACAGCCACTTTAATTTCAGTCTGCCACAGTGTGGCTAATAGGTTTTGTGAAGATGTAATTCCTCTGTATCTATTGGCCACTGTGGGCCTTTTTTTTCCACTGCAGGGACTGAACCCGTTCCCTGAAGCCTCCCATAAACTAATCTTTTTAGGAACCGTTTGAGTCTTTGGTACTCGAGTTTTCATTGTATTTCATAAAACCTGGGATGTTTCAGATATATGCCATTTGAAAGGCAAAAGCGGGACCTACCAAGTCCCTTTTTGTGCCGTTCGGCTGGAGGTTGAAGTAAGCCGTTGTGGCACCGACGACAGCATAAGAAGTCATGTGGTTTTTCAGATTTAGATAAAAACTGTCTCCAGCTACTCAAACTACGTCATAGTTGTTCCTGTTTTATTCACTGCGCACACAGCCATGCATTAATTTTCTATCATGTTTCTTTTATAGATTCATGCCCTGTATTGTTGGTTGTCCTGCTTGATCCAGATAGTTATGATCTCTTTGCTTTTGCAGTGCTCTTCGCTGCGATGTGACGCCACATCAGCCTAACTAATAACGATTGACAGCACTGCCCGGCAACTTCTGAATTACTTTGATTTGGAGTTATTCAAAATGATAAATGATGTTTCAGGAACACGTCTCTTAAGCATAATGTTGGGGGGGGTGGTAGGATGAAGATGACATGCTACGCTCGTACTGTGAAGATGGGCTACACGTGTGTCTTTGATCCGAACAGTTGGTTTTGATACGTTACTGCTCAGCTGCTTGTTTATTTACAGCCCATATTATTTTCTGTTGTTTCTCAAAATCAAGCAACTCGTGTTTTGTCTTCATGTCAATCCAATCTGAACAGGCACTCATCCAAGAAATACACAAACAAGCCCAGCCTGTTTGATGAGCTTCATGCAGTTGTGTATTGCCATCTCTCCATTCCGCTGCTTGAATACTAAGGGGAATGTGTCTTTTGTCAGGTGAATTACCCAAGGTCAGCGTCTGAATGAGTGGGAAAAGGCCCTCCCTGGCATTCATACCGAAACACCCAGGCATACTCGGGCTCAAGGGAAATCCTCACTTAAAAGGTGGGATTTAAAAGGTCTGTAAGTCTCGCAGCGTGACGACGGCTGAAGAGGCACGGCTACAAAGGAAGTGTGTCAAGTGTGCAAAATCGGTTCTGTGGACCAGTATCGGCACCGACAACAGAGAAATGTTTGGTTTTGCGTCGTCGGGACGAGAAAGCAGACGAGATCGTGCCAACGGAGCCCGCTCAGGCCGCCCCACAGCTGGTCCCCTTCTTGAGTAGATGTTAGCGGAGGGATGGATATTGACGTGCGGTGTGGCATTTCTCCCAAACACCCACTTGCGTATTGAGTGCCGAGAGTGGAGTGGCAGTTGCCGGTAGAGTGGGCTGTGATCCGACCGCCGCCGTCTCCGGCGACGAGACGAATCTGAAAAGGGTTCCTCCGTCCAGTCGGCTTTAAAAAAAAAAAAGTTATGTAAGGGAAACGCACCCCGGCTGCGGTTATGGTTCGCGTGAAAGCAGCTACGGATCTGTCTCCATCTCCTTCCCTCTTCCTGCTGTGTATATGGTGACAGCAAGAGACCCACGGGGTCATGTGACTCATTTGGTTTTTCTTTTTTTTTTCTTTTGCTGCTCAGTTTTGTCATTTCACATTGACAGCCACAGGCATAAGAGGATAATTGTAATAGCGAAGGATCTGAAACTGGGTGATGGCGCCGGTTCACTGTCTTTTCCCTTTGTCTCGTTCTCCTTTTCACTTGCTCTTCCCACATTCCTGCACATTCTACTCTTATACCACTGTGGCATTGGAGTAAACCACCCACAATTATCAGTTGAACATGACAGCAGACCCATTTGGTGGCCTGGCTTAAAATCTTTATTTAATTTGAAATATTTCCGTATGGCCAGAGCTGTCAACATACACAACCCTGTGCCTCCTTTTTAAGACTGACATTTTAGGGTGGTTATTATGACTTGACACCCAATCACGTCATGTCTGTAGTCCCGGTGACGCTCATTCCGCAAAGCCATCGCCTCGGCAAATGTTCCAGCAACTGCTGCTGTGTCCCATTGAAAGAGAAACTGCACCAGCAACACAAGGGTTGCATGTATTTGCAATATTCCTTCTTGGACAAAGTGCTGTTAAAAAAAGAAGAATAAATGACACGCCAGCTCTAAAACTAGATGTACAGCCCACAGTCTCTATATTTCACAAAGTGAACGGATGTAAACACTCTTACTGTGGGGAATACGTGTAATTAAAGCACAATGCCGCCTGAACGCAGTGAGTCGAACAAGGGATGTGTTGGTGGTATCGACGGGGGAAATCAGTGATGAACTCTAAATCAAAAGCTACTCCGTGAGTGTTTTCATATCTACGATGGGTTTATTTTAACCCTTTTGCCACTGATTTGGTGGGGCCAGCACCCCAAGGTTTATAGATGGTGTGGGAGCTAATAACTTGCAGTTATTATTTAGTTATTTATTCTTCAATATTATTGTTTAATTCTTTAGGTTGATATAATATTAAGAAGCTGTTTGTTTTTGTCATGAAGTTTGCATAGTTTTTGGGTAATTGGACTACTAATTGATTGGGTCACACTGGAGGTTATTTAAGGGGATAGCCAGGTATAGGACGAGCGTGCACCTGGGTGACACATCGTTTTTACCAGCACGCCAGAGCACTACAGCCAAGGAAAGGCAGCCAAGTTATATTATATGTTATATATAAGTTTGCCGGGACAATCCGCTCTCTTGCTGCGTAAAAGAAACAAAACAGTAGGTGCATCGGTGGCCCTTTGACATAGTATTTTATTGGTCCCAAGGACAAATGGCCACTACAGATAATTTGCGCTAAGGTGACTTCACAGATCCAAATGAAATGTTTCATTGTGACGCTAGGGCACTTTTCTTAACCCATCCGTTCTCATTCCTACAGGTTGTCGTGTCAACAAACATCGCAGAGACGTCGCTGACCATTGACGGCGTGGTGTTTGTAATTGATCCCGGATTTGCCAAGCAAAAGGTTAGCTTCCCCCTTCTCCCCACCAGCCAATCCCCCCCACCCCCCTTCACCCCCCACTCTTATCTCCTGCGATCATCTGCGTCTGTTGCCGGAGAATCCCAAGATAAACACGGCAGAGCATACCTGACAGCAGCGAGGATGGAAAAGCCAATTATTTATTCCTGTGACATTTCACCAGCCTGAAGCCGAGTCATACACAGGCTGCCAATAGAGATTCTACATGCATTGTTGCATTGTGGTGGATAGTACGTCTGCTTTATATATAGAGTAGATTAAGGGTATTAGTGTGCACCTTATTTCTATTGTTTTTTTTCCTCTGGAAAATCTTTTTTAATTTACTATTTTGTTTTTACTCCTCTTTCCATTCAGGTGTATAATCCTCGTATCAGAGTGGAATCCCTTTTGGTGACGGCCATCAGCAAGGCCTCGGCCCAGCAGAGGGCCGGGCGCGCCGGGCGCACACGCCCGGGAAAGTGTTTCCGCCTTTACACAGAGAAAGCCTATAAGACAGAAATGCAGGTAAGAAATGACGCGGACTTGAAACTGAATGAAATGATATGAGGCGTTTGATTCTCGGGCGCTTTGTATTCCCCTAACGCGGCTCCTTTGCTGGGAAATAACTCATTTTGCAATATTTGCACTAAGAATCCATGATTCCCAGTTCAGCTGAAATTATAAAGCCAAGAGCTCAGGGCTTAACCACACATCCTCAAACCTTCCTCATAAAATATGCGAACGAAACCGCCGCCTTGTGACAAATGAACCTGCGGAGGCCTATCTCTCCACTTTAACAGGCTAATTCTTTCACGTCACGCTGAGTGGCAAAGGGAATTTTTCAAACAAGTTAAATAGCCCTTCACATGCCCCAGACTCCTGGGCTCTGTTCAAGTTGACATATGAGCAACGCATGAGGAGATAATAAGCGCACAGATTAATTTGTAATGAGTTATTCCTTGGCTTTGTCTAACTTCCCTCTAACCCGGCATAGGACAACACATATCCAGAGATTCTGAGGTCCAATCTGGGCTCTGTGGTGCTGCAGCTGAAGAAACTGGGCATCGACGACCTGGTGCACTTTGACTTCATGGACCCACCAGGTTGGTGTGACTTATTTTCAACACACCTCTATACCGTGTGCTCAAGTCATGTTTTACAGGGTTCTTGTGGACGTGAAACACCTGTAGACAGTATTGAATTGAAAAATAACATATTTAAGGCCATAGAAATTTGCATTACATTTAACTGTTTAAATAGTATATATGTTGTTCAGTTGAGCTCAACTAAAAATATCTTTTGTTGGTTAAAAAAAACTTTAAATGTCACTGAACGTTTTTGTTGAAGCGTCACTACGAGTTTTCGGTACATTCTCATGAAGCAAAACAACATTTAAAATGTATTTAAAGATTTCATTCATGAAATCAAATCCAAATTTGACATTTCTTATGGTGTATCAGTCTAAACCCGTTAAAAGCACATGAGAAATGTGAAGAACATTTACACCAGTTGCTTTTCATCCAGTATCAAATAATATCACATACATTGTGCAGTATTTGATATCTGCCAAAGGCATTTTATGTGTGCTTTGTCCTTTTCCCCCGAGCTCCCATGTGACACAGCCAACCCAGATTTCATACTGTACATGAAACAACCACAGCTCAACTCAATGAAGATTTTACAAAATGAAGAGGTGGATGTAGGCCAAAAAAAACCACACGGTTATGGCATTCTCCGGGAGTGTGTGTGTGTGTGTGTGTGTGTGTGTGCTCCCGCGGAGACCACCACGCCTTTCCCCATCCCTGTCCTCACCCCTCCCTCCCCTTTTCTCACCATAATATAGTTTTCATCTCACCTCTGAGATTAAACCCATCTCTCCCCGTCCACCGTGGCAAACGGCATTTTGAGAATGAAATTGGTTACATCAATAGCCGCACCATCACCTAAGCTATTGCCTTCCCTTTATATTCCTCCAGCGGAACGTGACTGACCTCCTCCACCTCCTCTCCCCCACACACACGCACACACATACGCGCACACACACACACACACACAGTGAGAGTAAGCGGCAATACACAGGGACGGTCTTCTCTGCTGAGTCTAAACTGGGGATAGTGGGGGTGAAGGGAAAGGGGAGGATTATGTTTAATTTTTTTTTTTGAGGCACAGAAGGTCTCTCCTAACGAGCTCCCGAGCCAGTTCGTGTGACTGCTTTCAGTCTGCGTTCGATTACACCGGATCAAATTCGGTGCGCTGTGTCAAAGGCCCACCTCCGAGCAAACCCACAGGTCAGAGAGGCTTCTTTGGAGAGTTAACAATCGGAGGGTGACGCAATCGCATTACATTAGTTTTGAGATGGGTTATAATATACGTTTTAAGATATACATTTGGCCCAAATAAGTGGGTAGATGAGCATTGTATTCTAAGCTGTAGATATGCTCATCCTGTTGTTCCTTGATGTTTAAATATCCAATCAGATTAATTTGATCTAGGCATCATCTCCCCGATGAGTAAAAATGTCAGAAGCATTCCAGCTTTCTCCGTATTCTCAACGGGAACCTTCGTTTTCCTTTTTACTGTGGAACACTAAAATGTTTATTTTCTGTCTTCGCCCACCTGGCTACCGGCTCCCTAAACACAGGAGCGATGGCGTGATCCAGCCAACCAAATAGAAAATCCAAAAGAAATCAGTGGCGCTTTACAACAAGTACTTGGCTGGGCGGGATTCATTTGCCTCGTGACATTTCCAAAGAAGTACCTTTCTAAGCCAGTGTGGTTTAATGTACCTTTAGCCTTTCGTCACATTGATTTGGCCCTTGGTTAATATATCAGATTCTTGTGTGTAGAGGGTCAATACTTACTTTCTGATGAGCGTGTGTGTGTGTGTGTGTTTATAATATATATAGGTGTGTGTGTGTTTTCCATTCCAACTTAAGGGGGGCAGGGGTAGTTGAGCAAAAGGGCGGAGGGAGGGTGGAGTGAGTAGTCTGCTGTGGTGCTTTCAGTCCACTGGTGCGTGCGCCATCCGCTCAGGGCGGAACTGCTGGTTGGGGGAGAAATTTAGAAAAAAACGCCCAACACAAGCCATTGGTGTGGTAAGAAATGTGGCCCACGCTCACTTTGTGTAAAAGGGGGGGGAAAAAAGTACCTTTGATGCCCCGAATCAATATTTCTTAATCATAAGAAAATGCCTGCCTGCTGTTTTAAATTGAATTTTTTGGAAGCACTTGAGAGAAATGAAAGCGAACGAGCACGGCAGCCAGCGCGCAAAGCTAATTTTCAGTTAACATGCAACTGGTCATTAGGCTTTAGCTCACGGGAGCCAAAGGTCAATAATTGCATCTGGGGGAAAAAAAAATCTTTCAACCACACAGTGGAAGCCTTTGTGTTGAAGCATTAAGTAGAAAGTTCCCCTGTAATTGCATAAGTTGTTTTAGGATCGCCTGAGCGGAGGAAGAAAAATGAGCTCTGCCGAGGTAACTTCTCCGCTAAGTTTCTGTCTGGCGTGACGCTGGTTATCGCGCATGTGGAAGCTTTGTGCTCATTGTGATGGACCTCCCTGCCACCAATTAGCCACCGTTCTACTCTGTCTTTTCTGAACTCACATCTGTTTACGGTCTGAGTAAAGCAGGTGTTTGGTCCCCGTTATTTTCCTTGGGCTTCCTGTTAGGTCAAATGTGTTTGTCCGGGTTGCAAATCACTTTCCCTTTACGGAGCCAACAAGCAAGTTTATATTTCAATACAATGACAGTACATGACAGATAAAAAATACATCAATTGCAATTATTACAATTTAATCATAGTTTCTTTATTTTCAACTGCTTAATTTATGTATATTTAATTATATTTTAAGGACCCGAACGGGAAAATACGGAAAAATACTGGGCCAGCCAAATGTAACACGGGTATTAAAGCAAACTGTTAAGAATGTCAAATGCCATAATGGACAAATTAATCTTTCGGTGTAACTGAAGACTTAAAAACCCAAATGTATTTGATTGATGTCAATCTTCTCAATCAACCGTCCATTGTAATAATCCACGCCTAAGGGGACTCAGATGTCAAACAAATGTTCTAATATATTCAGGGATGCATCATTTTTAAAAGGCCCTAAAAGGTTCTTCCCAAGTTTTTGCTACGAAACTGCAGTAATTATTTCTGCGGCCAGAGGTCTCTGTTCATGCCCCCCTCCTGTCCCATTGTGTTCTGCAGCCCCAGAGACCCTGATGAGAGCCCTGGAGCTGCTGAACTACCTGGCGGCGCTCAACGACGACGGCGACCTGACGGAGCTGGGCTCCATGATGGCGGAGTTCCCTCTGGACCCCCAGCTGGCCAAGATGGTCATCGCCAGCTGTGAATTCAACTGTTCAAACGAGATCCTCTCAATCACTGCCATGTTGTCAGGTAATGCTCAGGGCTGGCTAAGTGTGTGGGTCTGAGCTGCCACTCTTTCCCTTTCCTGTGCTCACGGGCCGCGCTTCAGAAATGACCGGTGAGCTTTGAGGAAATACGCGGCGCGGCTTCTGCCGAGTCCCTTTTGATGTACACTGCATTCTGTGACCCGTCGTTCTGTTTTTTTCGATTTGCCCTCATCATCAACTTCCACTTAGAACCGACTTAATCTGTAGGAACAATAGACACAGCAGCAGCCCCGAAGTTTGAAACTCCCCCAAATAAATTCACCTATTGAACTTCACTATAAAGCAAGTGGGGGATAAAGCCAGTGGCGTCAGCTGTAACAGGGCAGGGTACATGTCTTATCAAAATGTATAGGTGTAGCTGGAGCAGCACCAGCATGCTGCAGCAGTAATTGCACTTTAGGCTTGCCAAAGCAGAATGCTGCTCATTGAGATGAATCTTGACGCCTTTGAAGGGAGTGCGAGGGTCTTTGAGAGTGGGGAAATGGATTTAACTAGCTCTTTGGACGTGGTGTGCACTTAAAGCAGGTGTTTCAGAACGGCGCCCCCCCCCCCCCCCCCCCCGCTGAGTTCATTAAGAGTAAGCAGCAAAAAGGTGCACCTGAGGACGGCGCCTCCGCGGCAACCCGACCGCGAGGCTCAATAAACACAGGCATAGCCCATTAAAGTCACAATTAAGCAGTTTTGACGCGAGGCAATCCAGAGAAAGCTCACAGAGGGTCAACGGGCACAACCAGAGTCCTCCGGATGACCTCTTGGCCACCGATTTTCAACCGCCACGTCTCGTTTAAGGCCACACTGTAGTGCATCAGGGCAGACCACCCCCCCCAATCCCTCCCCTTGAACCCTCATCTTCTTTTCCACCGCCAACACCTTTTCGCAATACACTGTGCCCTGTGACGTGCTCTGTGCCTCTCTTGAGCAGAGGCCTTGTTCCTGTCAGTGGGATTCGCTTAACTTATCCCTATGGGCGGCTGTGTTGGGGCCTATACCAACCTTGTTTAGTCCCACAGTGCTTCGTCCGACCCACGGAGGCTAAGAAGGTGGCCGACGAGTCCAAGATGCGCTTCGCCCACATCGACGGGGACCACATGACGCTGCTCAACGTCTACCACGCCTTCAAACAAAGTAAGTGGCGCACACCGGCCGGGGTTCGGGCATCGCCGCCACTCGAGCTTCGACCCCCCCCCCCCCCCACTCCCCTGCCCCCTCTCTAACTCGCTCCCATCTCGTCCCTGCAGACCACGACTCCACTCAGTGGTGCTACGAGAACTTCGTCAACTACCGCTCGCTGATGTCGGCAGACAACGTTCGGCAGCAGCTGTCCAGGATCATGGACCGCTTCAGCCTGCCGCGGCGGAGCACCGAGTTCAACAGCAGGGACTACTACACCAACATCCGCCGGGCGCTGGTCACGGGCTTCTTCATGCAGGTCGGTCACCGCCGGGTCCCTCTGTGAAGCCCCCACGGAGCGTTGTTGTACTTAGTAGTATTCTGAGGCTGTGCCTGTTATCCACTTGCTCACCGCACCTTCTCTGTCTTCCTTTACCGTGTCTGTCGATATATCATCATGGCTTCAATCTATATAATTTGTTGTTGTTTGTGCAGAGGCAGTCGTTATATCCGGCTCCAGTGCCACTCTAATGCTCATCGAAGTTGGCCCTTTAGTTTGATCATTTGAAAAATAAGTGTTTTTGTGCCAAACCCACGGTTAACAAAAGTCTTTAAGAAGATGTTAATTGTAATGGATAACAGCCGTTAGAAGTGTACACACACACACACACACACACACACAGAGCTGCTTTGCTTTAAACACATAAACAGAAATCAAGTCAATTTGCGCCTCGTGTAAGGAAACAAATGTCATTTTGCAAAATGCCATTTTCAGGGCCACCTGAAAACAAGCAACCTGTCAAGTTGAATTATGGTGTTAATATTTAAATATTTGTCAACATTAACCTTTATCTCGGAGACAAATTTGCGGTTCATGTTGTAGCTTTTGCGGCATGTGTGAGACCATGTCTTTGTTGGGAACAGCCTTCATTAAGACTGATTGCCTCGGCTAATCACAACAGCCACCGCGGCTCCACCTAGCATCTCCAAAGAAGGGGAAATCACTCACCGCCCGCTTACTAACAAGTTTTGCGTTAGCAGGCAGCTGTTGTATGAAAAATAAGAATGAACTAATCCGAATTGGATGCGTCTGCGTAGTTAAATTCCTGTATTCCTCTGTGATTTGGATCCGTTGACCCTCTCCTCTCCCCGTGGTGCAAACAGATCGCTCACCTGGAACGCACCGGCCATTACCTGACCGCCAAAGACAACCAGGTGGTTCAGCTGCACCCTTCCACCGTGCTGGACCACAAGCCCGAGTGGGTGCTCTACAACGAGTTTGTGCTCACAACCAAGAATTACATCCGCACGTGCACCGACATCAAACCAGAATGGTACGTTTGTGCTGTAAAGATCACCAACATAAATGGAACAGTTGCTTAATGTGGTTGAATTTTGCACTGTGTCATTATTTAATGTGGTTGCCTTACTCACATAAAAAAAATATATTTTTCAATTCATATTTTAATTGTAATTTAGTACCCTGGATTTCCGCACACATATCACTCACTCATGTGCATTTATTGAACATTATTCTTATTATTTTGAATTAGTTTTTCATTTGATTAGAATCATTTTTATTTTTAGCTGAATCCGTACCTCTGGTAAGCATGTTGGGGGGGAGGATATTTTTGAAGGAGAAAAAAAAACACCTTTTTGAATCATATAAAACTGAATAAAATTCAGTGTGGTCAATAAATATCCGAATGGGCAACGGCAACATCCACACCTACTGGCCTCTGTCCCCTTTCACACACATCAGCCAAAGCATTCTGGAATTAATGTTCCATTTTCAATTAATTGGAGGGATGGCGACATGTCAACAAATGTTTATTAATTAGTTAATTAAAGCCGAAAGTTGGCTCCTCTCGTGTGTTTCGCTTCCCGCAGCACAGAGTCAACACACTTTTTATGAGTTTCACCTTCTTTGGTCTAATAACAATAAAACAAAGCAAAGTTGGATGCCTGTTTGCCCACACATTGCGTACTGCAGTACACCAACTCCCCCCTGTGACCGTTTGACAATTAAGTATCAAATATGAGCGTTCGCTGGCGGGCGCCGTGTGAATCTGGAGGAACGGCGAAGACAATTTTCCTGTGACTAATGTTTACTCGCTCTTCCTCCTAGGCTGGTGAAAGTGGCCCCGCAGTACTACGAGATGGGCAACTTCCCCCAGTGCGAAGCAAAGAGACAGTTGGAGCGCATCATTGCAAAACTCTCATCAAAGGAGTTCTCTCAGTACTGAGAGGGGGGGGTCTGCGTGTGCAGCAGCAGCAGCGGCGACGTCCTCGGTATCCGCACAAAGTAAAACCCGAACTTATTTTTTAATTCCACCAACAACCTAATTTGGAGTTCTATTTTTGTCGTGCTGTTGTGTGACGTATCCCACGATGACGGATGAAATGTGTCCCTTTGATGGCGGCCGTGTGTCATTTCTTTGGAGCCCTCGAGGGAGAAGCACCACCAGAAATGGACCGCGACTGGCCGGGTTGTCAGGAACTTGGTTATTATTTCTGTTTAAAGCATGATGTGTCATGTACATTTTTAGCGTTCCGCTTAAGGACATCCATACTCTCAAGGCCCAGCTCAGGATTCTTTGCTGTTTTCTTGCTTTTACTGCTGAAACGATCCCACGTTTTGATTGAATATAATTTATACTGTTATGATGCGGGGATAATGGATTGTGGTCTTGTCATGGAATTACGAAGAGGGGCACTACTTCCTGTCGCTGTTCAACTTAATAAAGATGACTTTGTAATAAAACCTTTTTCCCAGTGTCAGTGTTAAAATAACCAGATAGTCAGTGCATAAACCTTTCACTTAACACCAAATTCAGCTCGTTTCCTGGCTCCTCAGGAAATGTTCATTTCGGAAGAAGGTCCTCGTGAATTCCCCGCTGTGCCGGAGCCTGTTACCGGCCGCACTGCTTTGTGTCTTTGCCGCTGACGTGGAGGGTAACGCTCGCGGTCCTGGGGGAGGCATTAATCCAGTCAATGGGGAACGTCACCGGAGTGGCGGCCAGGGGACAACTCGCCTGAGGTTGAGCTCGTAAATGTAGCGCCCAACTGCAAACTTTCCAGAAGTCCTTAGCGCAGAGGAAAGCTGGACGAGCTCGGACAGACTTTCCCCTCTCATTCCGTGGGTCAACAACGTAAACGAGACGAGCTGCCTGTGAGTGGCGGAGCGTAAATTCCACAAAGAGTCCGACTAACCGGATGAGAGGCCTGTGAAGGTTTTTTTTTATTTAAAACATTTTTTTTTTAGGGGGAGGGGGTGGGCAGTCCCTGAGCTGAGGAGCACTTTGGAAACATTCTGGTCTTACAGAACTACTCCTGAAGTCTGTTTATTGCTACTTGGCAGCTGCCAGTTAATAGTTTTTTTTTATTTATTTATTTTTTACCGACAGCTCCACTTAGCAGCTGGAACCTGCTTTAAAGGAGCATGTCCACAGGTAATAGCTCTTTTCAGTCTGAAGCAATTTGCCACTCCGTGTGCCTGCAGGCAGCCTTTGTAAAGTCCAACAAAATATTTTGTGACACTGGCCAGGAATTTTAGCTCTGCGTTGCAGACGAGGTATATAGTACAGAAACGTTATTTTTGATTTGATTGAATATATTCAGTTCAGCTTGATGACTTAAACTTCAAAAATGTTAAATTGATGGTGTGGATTTAGATCACACTGTTGGTGGCCAGGTTGCATTGTGGGTAAAGTATCAAAACTTGACAATTTAAAGAACGCAACGGAATCATGAACCCAATACCTGTGGTTCTGCTCGACCGATGGTGAGTAAAAAAAATTAATCGAGCCACATGTGGCAGAAGTTTGATTTAAATAAAAATAAAAAAGTCATCAATTTTTCTGTGGATTTCTTAACAGCTTATCGTTGTAGTGATGTAATCGTGACATGAATAGAATTTTTTATTTGGAGGAATAGGAAGCGCAAAAGTGAAATATTCATTAATCAACTTAGTCTGAGCTCTACTTTAAATGTAAATCAGGATCCACATTTTGCGCGCGCTCACATTTTTATACAGCAGACTTTTGTTCCGTTCAGGTAGCCTTTATGATAGCATAACCCTGCCTCCCTCTGTTCTGCCTCTCAACTTGACACCAATTTTAGGGGAACATACATAACACGGACCCGAGGATACAGACAGAACTGTACTTGTAAGCGTTTTCCACACTCTGTAGTGTCTGCATGTAGGCAGGCCGAGATGCTAGACCTGCTGAGGGAGTTTTATAATACGCCTGCAGATTGTGTAATACGCTAGTTCAGGACATTTGCATGTCTGCTTTAATATTTTTTTGGACTCTTGGGAGACCAGTTTTATTTTTTTTTCTTCTCTCAAGTGGATGGCCTTTTTCCTCGCGAATGTACACAGAACGATGAAATGGTGCCGGAGCGATTAGTCTCCCTCCAAAGTGAAGCCGATAGAAAACCCATTAGTCTGAGCTGATGTGGAAATTATATGGAATTGATCCTGAGGTAAGAACAGTTTTTCTTGCTCAATACTTCCCATTGATTCACACTGCCATGATTACAAATGAAAGGCATAATGTCTCCCAAGTCGTACTTAGTTAGCGTCTGATGTAACGCGTGAAGTCCCACCTCTCGTGAAGAACCCTCTGACGGGGGAATACTTGGATATTAAAAGCCGAATCCTGACACAGTTGTGTTGACTTCTGTTTCGCTGTCCATGCTGAAAAGTTACTCGAGGTCTGCGCAGCTGGAACACCCATCCCTGCCCCCCCCCGGGGGCCGATGTTAGAGGCCGCTTTATGTGTCTCCATAACGGTAACTCAACAAAAAGTAGCCAACACAAACAGAAATACCAGACGGCTGTTGTTCAGCATTGTTTCCTGAAACAGTATGAATCACCGGCGCGCTACACCTCAATCTCCCTGCCACCCACAGAGTCCAGTACGGGGCCTCATCATCATTTGAGGCCGTGGGTAGGGAAGTTTATTGCAGAACACCTCAGCGTTTCAGGAAATCCATCGCCCCCGCCCGGTCCTCCTCCCATCCCACGCCGATCCTTTCACCCGCCGACGCAGCCACCAATCGGGGCCCGGGCAGGTGTCTTATCTCCATCACACAGCACAAGCACAGCCAATCTTCCAGGAAGATGGCGACTGGAATGTGACAAATCCATCTGTCCCGGTTTGAATTTGTATGCTAATTTGAAGTAATAGCCCCTCTGGTGACAGTGCAAGGGAACAATTCAATCATGCCATCTATGACAGTTGCTTTCCAGCCTTCCCTGTGATACGGGAGTATATGCACGTACCGCCGGGTTAGGCTTGATAAATTGGTTATGTAGGGGAGATGTGGCATGTAGACTGCATGTTTAAGATGGGCTGCCAGTTTGAAATGAATCGCGCTGCCACTGAAGGCACCTGTGCAGAATGCGCAGCCCCTACCTGTCAGCGGAAGGGAAACAACATTTGATTTGACCTCATTTATTTACCCCTCAACGCCCATCCGGAACTTTCGCCCAATTTCCCCCCCCCCTGCCGCAGCATTCATGAGCTACGTGTGAACCATAGAAATATCCCCACACAAAATCACACTGGCACAATTGTTACATTGTCACACTGAATTATCTCAGGCTGCTGATTTGATTCTGTGAAAAGCTTTCATGTGTCACTGGGCAGACGGGGGGGGGGGGGGGGGGGAGACCCGATCGGAGAAAGCTCACAGGAGATGGCACCGGCACCGGGGCCCTGCCTGGGTGCCGGTGCCACACATTCAGATAGAAGCCAGCTATACGATCTCCCTTGTGCCTTGGCACTCGCCTGCATTGTGCAAATGCACAGCACTCCACAATCTTTAAATGAATCCACGGCACAGGACAGATTACAGATGGTGACTGATAAAGCGAAATATTCTTTTTCTTCTACTTCTCCTCAAGCTCAGGGAGTGCTTTTTTGATTGCAAAGCACTGACTTGGTTTACCCCCTCCCCACCAAAATGTATTTTCATTCAAATATGCAAAACAACCATAAAATCACAGGAAAAATCCATAATTCTTTGCTTCTCACAGGCCGGGCAAAGTGATGTGTTAATGCCACAACTTGAAGTACTTTACACTGCTGTAACAAGCCTGGTGAAAATGAAGAAGACGGAACGTGGGGGACATCCACTGTTGTTCTGTGTCTCACGTCTGCCATGAATTCTTGACATTTTCTCCCAAGAAAAAAAAAAAGAAAAAAAAAGAAAAACCGCACAGCGCTGTGTCAATTGACCGCACTTCAAACGGGTGCAGATCATGCGTGGCAAACACGTCTGATCAAACGAGGAGGCCAGCGGAGAAAAGGCTGATCTGAACAAAAGGCCCGTGTAACTGCACGGGTCTCACAATACGTCGTGCGCTAAGAGACAGCTCTCCAAATGAGCTCCACCGAGCAACCCTCCTCGTCCAGCTCGCAGGGAGCTGAAAGGGTTTTCTCTGCTCGGCATGGCTGCGCGTGGATATCAAATTGTTGTCCAATATCCAGCTGCTTTCGGATCCGTTTTCCACAATGCTTAACATTTGCTCTAATGGTTGACGCGCTGTACTTAATTGGCAAGTTTTTCTCTAAAGCCTCGGCAATATAATTCAGTTTTAATAAGGCAGGCTTTCTCGTTTTAATTCATCGTAATGAGCTTGGATAAAACTCGGGCCTCGTGGTACGTCACCGTGACTGATAAAACCCTTGAAACGCAATCCAATACTACATTGAGGGGAACATATAAAGGGGCATACTGAAAGTAGAATGTTGCAGAAAAAATGAATTCATATTGTCTGTCCTCTTCTGTGGAACCTATCACTATCACTACAAACAGAGTCAACACATTTCTTTGACCTGGGGAAAGTCCCAAATAGCAGAATAATTCTGCTATTTTACTAGGTTTGGAGAAATTATAAAATGACTCATAGGTTGAAAATGTAACAGGAGAGTGAGGAAGAAAAAAAACGGACAACAAGCCCATCAATATCTGTATATCATGTGTAACATAATTGTGAAACTTGTATTAGATTGTTACTTTTTCACTTTGAAATAAACATTCTAACATTTCTGAGTAAAGTGGGTCACTATAATGGCTGTGTTTTATTCTTTTTTTATTAAACTGTGAACACTGAAGATTGCATTGCATTGAACCCATCACTTTTGCATATACATTTTGGTGAGAAACATTTGTAATGTCAGAGCTGAAACTTTTGCATGTTAATCATTCATATTGGTTGACCACACAAGTTCGCTGCACTCTATTACTCTATTATTATTATTATTATATAATTGTGAATCTTTATGTCTAGGGAGCAGTCATCCCAAATGAAAAGGCTGAAGACTGACACAAAGGACTCCAGCATGACTAAGTCACACTCTAAAAAGTTCTAACAATGGGACAAATGTAGCATGTGCAGGACTTGTTGCTAGATATCCCACAATGCATCACTGTACATTTGACCATTATTATGCCACATTCGGTTCAGCAGCAGGCCAGTGAGCAGGCAGAATAGTAGCTGACCTAATCATTTAAAACTGTTTAAAATGTCAAGCTATCGAGTGAAGCAGGGAATAGTAAGTGCGCGAGTGAAATGAGGACTGATTTCAGACGACAGCTCGGGTTTTAATTGCAGCCATTGCGGCTAACGGAATTGTGCTGGAGCACCAGGTGACTTTAATTAACTAAAGTAACTTAGCTATTTATGCCCCAGCAAACTCGCACATAACTACAGCGCAACATGTTTAGCTACAATTGATATTACTGGGATTATTTCAAGTGTTCATTCTCTGGAAGCACGAGGTGACACCTGCCGGCGGTCCGCGGGCCCCTTTGGGAAACGTCCCACTCCCTCATTTTTTTGGGGGGGGGGGGGGAAGAGATGCTGCACACGTGACAAGGGAAGCTGCCGCCAGTACACCGCCGCTGTTGGTTTGACAGTTTCCACGGCGCCGGACGGAGAAGTGAGCAGGGTGGGAGGTGTGTGTGTGTGTGTGTGTGTGTGTGAGAAAGAGTGTGCGTGCGCGCGCAGAGAGCGGCGGCGAGAGAGGGAGAGGGAGAGGGAGAGAGAGGGAGAGAGAGGGAGAGGTAGAGAGAGAAGACACTCGTCGAGGGGAAGACGAAGCGAAGACAACGTCCTTCGTTTGCCACCCGACAACTCCACGCAGACTGTCCCACCACCGCCATCACCACCACCACCACCACCACCACCACCCCCACCGAGACGGCTGGCGCACATCATGGACGGTTATGGCCGGACCGAAGATGAGCTGTTCTCCTCGTGCCTCCTGAACCTCACCTGGGAGAATTGCTACGAGCAGGTAGGACACGACTCTCTCTTTCTCTCTCTCTCTCTCTCTCTCTCCCTCCCTCCTTCCCTGAGTGAGTCAGCTCCCGAGCTGGGAAGGGGGGCGGGGGGGAGAGCAGGTAGCAACTTCACTAAAACTTAATTTCTGTATTTTTTTGTTGTTGTTGCTTAATTGAGGCTCATTCCCGTTGTACACCTTTTGCTGCTTGACGTGACAGTTCTGATGAAATGTCTCTGAACTACTTTTTCCCTTCCCTAACTTCCGGCCGCTCTTCGGATGGGCTCCAGCATCCTGCCCCTTGAAATCCATAGTACATTAACCGAGTAGACAAAACAAACGTTATGCCAGGAATCCCATAAATAAATTAGAGGGTGAACGCAAACCTAGCATTCCCCTTTTTTTTGAAGTAACCGGCGTGTGTGCGTCATCTTCGGTATTGACTGACCAGCTCCCTGCGTCCTGAGCCCCGTGGGCACCCAGGTAAGGTGCTGAAATGGGAAGAGAAGAGAAGAGACTGGAGCCCCTGTGGTTGTGGGGCGCATAGGCCCGTTCTCTCTCTCGCAGCCGAGGAGCCGTGGTGTCTGTTTGGAGATAATTACCTAATTCCTCCCTCTTCCCTCAAGCTTAATCAGTCCTGCCTTTTTTAAAATACACTTGTCGTGCTGTATGAAATCCCTCTTCATTCTCTCGCATTCTAATTTGACTGAGGAATTTGAGAGGCTGAAGTCATCTGCCACAATAATGCCAATGAAATCCCAGCTATTTAGCAATGTATGCTCCATGATTGATGCCATACTATTTGTACAGGAATTTGTATGGTAATTTACCCATGTGTGTGTGTGTGTGTGTTTATATGAAGAAGACTTTCAAACAAAAAAATCTCACGTGGTTTCGCAGGCCGCCATTTGAATACAAGTAATCACGAAATAAAGAGGATTAAGCTCTTGAATTCTGAGCTTGCTCGTGATTGGCTGTGCTAAGAGTTATATTGTAACCATTATTTAGGCATAGAAAACAAAAAGCCCCTTAATCAGAATTCATTATGAGTAGCTATCTAAATGCGCAACAACTACGCCTCAGCACTTTCTGCTGATTTTGTTTAAATCAATTGGGGGCATTAAGACACTTAAATCCACAATGACGGCACATATTTTAGCTGCCTGTTTCTTTTGTTCAAATTAACAAAGGGTTTAAGTTGAAGATCATAACTCGTAAACCACTGTAAATTAAATATCCCGTTGGGTTTGCACTGTTGGTCGGACAGAAGAATCAGTTTGAATTCAATTCAACTTTACTGTCCTTTATACTTGTGAACAATGAAGTATAGTCGGGTCAATCTAAGGTCGTCCAATTTTCCAAAATAATTAACATAAAAATAGATCGTTCCAGAAATTCTGTGATGACCATATTTATGTTTTTCTCAAACTGAAAGCATTGCATTCAATCTCCCACATTAACAGTTTGGTACACTGCACACCCATTAATAATCAGTCTTTTAAAAAATAAAAAAAAGAAGCAGGTCATTCGCTTGGCCAGCGTGTTGTTAGCCATGCACATATCCTCACTTGCCCTCCCTACGGCGGGTGGGTAAATAAATAAATAAATAAGGAAGTAAAGGGAAACGTTGACACAGCCGGTCCTTGTGGCCAGATTATGCACTCATGCTTGAGTCCCTGCATTATTCAGCCGAAGACACAGAGATAGGGGGAAAACTGTGGAAAAGCTGGGCCTTGCCGCAGGAGTGTGTGTGGGTGTGGGTGTGTGTGGGGGGGGTTTGGGGTAAACGCCTCCACTTTTGAAAGTGCAGACCTGGGTCTAGGTGAAATGCACGGGGTGGGAAAGAGGACGTCTTTGTTAATTATCAAATGAAACTTCTCGCTCCACGACCATCTCTTTCTGTTCCGCTCTGCATCGCGCACACACACTCACTCTCCACCTCGCCAGGCTTCTTGGGGGCTGCTGTCCATGGTGCTGAAAGTTTCATCACACATTTTGTGCATGTCGTTTTCAGAATTCCAAGCTCCAATCCCTGCTCTTCAAAAGCAATGTATTCAGTTTGTCTCGACAAAGTGTGCCAGCACTTGGCAGTGCAGCTCAAATGGGTGAAGCCTATCATTCAAAATGTTTCAATAAGCTGCAGGTAACACTGCGTGCTCGCAGCAGCAGCGAGGACTAATGCATTTTTTTTTCATGTGTCTGCTTCTGCCTACGGCATGTTTCATCACAGCAAGGCTCACGTTACGTTGCTACTCACTCGGTGGCTCGGTTGAATGAAAGCTCCTTTTGTATGCGCTCTCATGTACAGTATTTGATCTGTGGGACTCACTTCTTTTTCACTGTAATGAGTCAGTAGCCTGAATGGGTTTAGTGGAGGCCCGTACACACAACAGCAGGATAAGAATATAGTGCATTTAAATACGGTAGCTTTTAGCAGCATAAGACTTTCTTGTTGTGGATTCTGCTGCTTTCTTTAAGGTGCCAAGATTAAATGCTATTAAGTGGCACGAGTGAGCAAAGTAATGTCCAACCTTGTTGTATCATGCCTGGATTCATATCTTGTTGAGTGTATCAGCAGACCCTAATTTTTGTATCCAGGACACTTGGTAGCAGAGACAAGGAACGCTCTTGGTGACCTGTCAATTGCTGATTAGCATTAGACTGGAAGAAAACTTCTGACGAAACTCTTAAAGCCTTATTACCTGTTCCAGAAAGTCACTTACTTTTAATCAGCATTGGAGTCCATTATGTGCTCCGAGCACTAAGAACTCCTCCCAAGTACCCCAAAGGGGTATATCTAATTTTCCATTTTGGCACGTCATTATTATTTATTCTTTTTGATCAACAAGTGTGTGCCTGCTGAACACCTTGCTTTTGATAGCAGCCCACAGGAGCAGGGCCTGTCGGCAGTTTAATGAGAAGTGTGTTGTTCCCTTGCAACATATTGCCAAGCTATGGATGGGTAATTATCTAATCAAGACTTTATGGAAGTGCCGCCACTTACTCACCGCTGACCTGCTAACCGTCTGGCAGTTTTTGCTGCAAGATGCTTGTGTACTTGAAGTAGATCGTTTAGCTAGATTTGGCCAATTGTTGCAGCGTATGACATTGGTTGAAGGTTAACACGGATTCTGTTAAAGAGGACCTTGTTCATAAACAGAATAAAGGATCGAAATGACAATATTATAGCAACATAGCACTAGCTGCTACTGCACACCAACGAGCCCATCCATTGCAGTAGCTATTCTATGATTTGAAAGATTTTAAAATACAGTTGTTGGTTACCACGTCATAAAACCAAAGCTTACTCTATTCAAAAGAAGCTGTAAACCAGCAGAGGGAGCAACACGCTTTGATTCCCAATTGAACTGAGTTACCTGAATGTTTTCAACAGGAGAACCTTTTGGACGAAACCATTGTGGTGCAATCATACTATATATTAGTTGAGAGGGAAGAAGAAATGATGGTGTTGGTGCATTTTTTTTGAAGGAATATCTTTCAGCTTCATCTACAGTCTCATTACGTCCCTTAACGTGCTTAATTCCCCAGCTGCTCCGATTTCTTAAGCAACTCATCAATAGCGGCAGTAGCTTCTTCAAACATATAATAATAATAATGCATTTAATTTATATAGCGCTTTCCCTAATGCTCAAAGCCACTTTAAAGAACGTTAAAAAATATCCTAAAAGCTAAGCAATAAATAAATAAAAACAAGCAAAATCGAGAACACACACAGTAGTACTCCTAAAAGCAGTTCTGAAAAGGTGGGTTTTGATATGTGATTTGAATGTGGATGTATTCCTTTTATCCCATAGCATTATTCATCCAACTATTTCTAGCAGCATTGTATCTTAAAGGATTGCACAATGATCTGCGCCATCATCACCAATCAAAATATTCAGAACAATGATCTGCCAATAGCTATCAGTAACCGATCATTCGGAGCATCTTCAGGGCTGTCTGAGTTCACATCACAGGGAGGAGGGGGGGAGGGGGGGGGGGTGTTAGGCGCGCCAGACTACATTCTTTGATTATGTGTGGGAAAATGTCTTCCTCACCATTGACAATCTGTTGATACCTTGCGAAATCTCAGATGAAAGGAAATGCAGCCTAGGCTGTGAAAAATCCTCGCCTCCTCACCGGGAGGTAAAAGTACTTTCACAAACATTGAATTGTCCATCTGAAGTGTTATCAATTCCACCTGAAACGGAGGGGCCCCGGTGGCAGAGAAGAACACCCCCCCCCCCCCCCGTGCTTTTGATCGCGCCAGCAGTGCCTATAGACAAGTATTTTCCCATCTCCCTCTCCGTCTGCCTCCCCCTTTTCCCTCTACTCTCCGCCTTGCTCCCCCACCAAGGTGTCTGGAGGGGGAGGTTCCTTTTGATTATCTCCGCTGTGGATTAATTGCTTTTCTTAACCTCTGCACAGACGTGCTCCTACCGCGCCCCGGAGCCCGCCGCACGTGCCCAGATGGACCCCCGCCAGGAGAAAAACAAACCCCACCATGCTTCCATCTCCCCACCTTCTCTCAATTACTGACCTTCATCCTCTCATTTCGCCTTGGATGTTATCCTCGGCATTATCGGGGTATTTACTTTGTTTGTTTCGCTAGTTACTTGGCGCACTGCAGAATTCTTGGATAGATTTGAAAGGAAATTGGAGCCGGTAGAGGTGTTTTAATTACTTTGTTACTACAGTGGATGAGATGAGTGTTTGTCGACACGTGAATGTGTAGTGTGTCATTAAGTGACTGTGCGGGCGTGTGTGAGGGAGGGTTGTTGCAGATCATCACACTGCCTTTTTTTTTTTTTTGAACCGTCCTTATTTCATGATTAAATAGAATTTGGCCTTGAGTTGTGCTGGCCAAGCAATTTCAGTCACGCCTTTTTCTTCCCAACACTGAGTGCTCTTCAGCGTCTCACTTTGACTCAGCGACACGCTTGTGCATCACATCACTAAAGAGGTTGCAGCCCCCCCCCCCCCCCCCCCCCATCCCAAGACTGTCATATCGCAATGGCCCGCTTCCTTCAGACCTTGGCCTCCACCCCCCCGGCCCCCTCCCTCTTCTCCTGGACATCCTGAAAGCACATCCAGGGGCAATCTCAATGATTTATGCAGTGCACACATGCAGACCACCTACAATACCTTCACACCTTCACACTCTGAACTAGACTATGACTGAATTGAATTGCTGCAGGAGGAAAGTTTAGATCTTATTTTTTTCCCTGTTGTTAGGGCTGACTCGGAGTTAAAAATTTAGAAATGAGGTGAACGGTTTTATTTCTTAGCCTAGAGTTGTTGGCAGAAAATATAACCCTTTTAGTCTGGCGAGAGTTTCATAATCTATAACTCAGACTTTTTGGTCTTGGTCTCTCTCCAGTTTTCATCTTTCATAAGTGAATCCAGACAAACTTCTCTTGTAACTTTTAAGTTTTGCGTAACTATTTATAACATTACTGTAAGTGGCTTTAGGGAATCTTCTTTTATTTTAGTTTTTGTATAGCCTAATTGGTTCAGGTGTTTGATACAGAGAGCACTATGGGGCTCCAGTCTAGCGGAGATGAGAAAAGCCCACGCATACACACAGGCGCGCACACACACACACACACACTCGGATACACAAATGCAAAATCTGCATGTGAGACATAAACGGAAGCATAATGTGCACACTGACTGACTCACTCACTCATTCACTCACTAACAGGCTAGACCCCCTGGACTGTGTGGCACAGCTGATTTTCCCCATCAGCAGAAAGCCGGGATGAGCTGAGCTAATTGAGCTGGGAGGCCCGGCGGGGGAACAGGGCCCCTTTCTCACACCGGCCCGTCACTTCCTTTTTTTTTTTATCCATCCACCACTGTGTCTTTGGTCCCACATCTCCAAACCACTCTGTGCAGCACGAAAGAAAAAAAAAAGTACTGTGATGCACGAGTCAGTGTTTCGGTAATGCCAGATGCACATTGATCTGAAATAGGATTTGAATGCATTGCAAATTCCATACTTCATGGTAAATGACAGCAGTTTTCTGTGTTGCTTTTTAAAGCCCGTAGTACTAGTTTGAATTATTTCTCTATTAGATAACCCTCAATACAGTCATTCAACCGTAAGCTCTCACTTATATTGCCACGCTGAGGGGCAATTGTTCTCTTGTTCTGTGTTAAACCGTCACAGAATCACAAGCCAGAAATGGACAAACTGCATCACCGCAAACCAGCCGACAACAAAAGCTGATTACCTGTTCTCTTTGAGGGACATTAAGACGTGGCATGGCATTCGATTGGCCCCGCGAGGCCCGTCATAAAAGCCACAGCAAGCTGTTCAGAGGGAGACTCCGAGTTGTTTCCCTCTTTTAGCTGCACTCTGGGACTGATTACGGTCCGGCAAACGGCCTTTACCTGGAAAGTCACTTTCCCTTTCTCGTCCACCATTTGTTAGTATGGCTAATGTCTCATTAAGTCTCACATCGGGGAAATGATGTGCTCTACGGGTGAAGGTTAGGCTCTTAGCTTATCATGAGACAAAAGAGGGACTGATTATCACAGCACAGGCGTGCCGTAGCCTGTGTCTTTCACAAGTCCTATTTGTGTTGCTGCCGGAGCTGCTTCATTACCCATAATCTATTAGCCCTCCCTCCACCTCCCCCAAATATAAGTTAAACCATTTGGGCTAAATGATAAATGCCTGATCACTTGTGCGTGGTGTCCTACGGAAATGAGTGGACGGAAAGGAGGTGGGGGCTAAATTTTACATTATCAAGGAGATAATTACAAAGCAATCATAAGTTGTTTCCAGTAAAGTGGTAAACAAGCCAAGGGCTTGTGCTCTTTTCCCGAGAATAATTAAAAGCCGCTTTGCATTCCATGCATCGGTGTCCTTCCCTTCACTCAGTGGCCATCTCTTTGCATAATAAATCCAGGCTGAATGTTACCGATAGGCCAGGGGTCCTTCGCCCAGAAGGGGTTCTGGACTCCTGTCTTTTATCTTGTCACAGAGCTACAGAAGACTCGTGTATTAACAGTTTTCTGCTTTCCTGTGAATTGCCGTGTCACAAAGCGTGACGGTTTCTAAATATAGACGACGACGACTCCTCTTTGGTTATGCCTTTTTACTGTCCGCGTAACGAGTTAATTCATCGATGGGTCTAGACTTGAATGGCGACTTGCCGGCGGAGGTGAAGGAATATTAAATGAGAATCCTCTTCGTACGAATGAATTCTAAAGCATAAAAATTCCATCAACTTTTATTCCAAGTGACAATAAAAAAGGATATTAATATGCTGCACGCATTTCAGCCAGGATTCAATACTAAAATGCAGCGCAAATGAGTCTGGGGAAACAGGGCGCCTCCATTTTGTGGATTTCTGCCATTTATGTTTTCCGTGGCTCCGCATAGCGTCAAGTGTTTTGACCTCTTGCCAAAATTTTGTCCCACAATCCAAAGATCCGAGAGGAGAGCAAACACTAAGGACTGTTTCTTTGCACGTTATCAACATCCTTTCTCGGCCATGTGTAACTTGAGATGCCCTGCAGGCTGTGTGACACGTAGTCGTTACTCCTCTCTAACAACACCAGAATCAGTCAATTATCCATGGAATCGATTAACATAACCCCACTGCCACTCATTTAAAAGAGCCAATCAATCGACATGGGCCTTTTCTCTGTTTTCCTCACACTGGTACGTCTGTGTGTGTGGCGGGCGCAGCAGGTTGGACCATGACGGATCTACTCAAGTGACACCTCGTCTTCTGACTCACGGAGTAAGACTGGACCCTCGTCTAGGTTGCCACCTCTTCCCTTGATCCCGGTAAAAGCCGCGCACCGAGTCGCCCGATTGGCTCGGTGGCCAGTGTGTCGTCGTCGTCGTCGTCTCGAGAGTAAAAAATGTCTAGCGCGGCAGTGGAGTCGATGTGCATTTAGCGTCGGCACTTTGGACGCTTGTGCTCAAACTCTTGGGGCACTTTGACTCACGTGGCCCCTCTTTGGTCCACGCCGGCTGCGCTCGCCAGCTCCTCGGTGACTTCATTACTAAATGAAGCGCCCCATAATTCCACATCGCAGCGTGATAAATGCTGCAGCGGCACTTTGTGAGGAAAGAGGAGGAGGAGGAGGAGGAGGAAGGGGGACACGGCGTCCTCCCTACCTGATGACATGCAAGGTTTGTCATCGCGTTGAGCCGAGACATGGTCACCTTACCCCGGGCTTCATTGTGACAGCCAGCAAGTCACTCGAGAGCAACATTGGAAATCAATAAGCCCCGCTTTTTAATTGTTAGAAAAAAGCCTCCCTGTTTACAGCACCGCATCATCAGTCAGGACATCCTGACTTTCATTTATTTTTGCCTTTTCCTCACTTCCTCCTCCCCTGACAACGACTCCTCTATGGGATGTGCAAGCTGACTGATTGTTTAGTAGATAACCCTACAGGAGCTGGGTGGATTTTATTTCGCGGGACATTTCGGGGTAAGTATACAGACAGCTTTCTCTGGTTCACTTCAGGGTGCTCAAGGCATTTGTGTGTCTTATCTCGGTGAATGTTTGCCTAATCATCAGTTCCTCCACTGCTGTCTCGTACTGAAGCTCGCCCCTGTCCTGTGAGGACTAACCGCTCCGCTCTGTGCTGAGGAGGGAGGCCGGTGATTTGTTTTCCATCACACTTTCTATCTCTCGATCTCACAGCAGTGTCTCATACTGCAGATTCCCAGCCTTTTTTGGGGGGATTATGTATTGCCGAGCAATGCCCGCTCCACTTCCTTCGTCACACATCGTGTTGATAATTTGCGAGCAGCTTGGAAGTGATTTAGCAGAAAATTCTGCTCCATATTTGTTGCTCAATTCGTTATGTTTCAGTCGCACACTGCTGAGTGCCGTTCTACATGATGGTGCTGATGCATTAAACGTACAGATAAGATAAGTACAAAAGTTCTTAAGAGTTAACATGAACACAAGGGATTTCTAAATGACCCAAATTATTTCCAAAGTAACTTGAGTCCAAAAATAGAGTTTATTATAATGGTGAATTAGAATATTGCAATTGGATCACCTCCTGTATTTTGTAGTTAAAGCTATTATGTTTACATGTGTCAAAATATAGAAATGGCTCTCTGACCTCTCTGGTCGGACCGTTGTGTGACCGGAGCGATCACCGCTTAATCTGCGCTCAGCGTCTCATCCCCTTGTGTACGCGTGTGTGTGCGTGTGCGTGTGTGTGTGTCAGTCAGTCAGTCACGCTGGCTGCTTCTTTGCCCCTAGACGGCGGTGTTGCGAGGCTGATGACTCAAAATGATGCGCCGCCCCCTCCGGCAGTGCCCAGTCACAAGCCTGCGTGTAATGCAGCCCCCCCCCCAGAGGCTTCCACTCAGGCCTTTTGGCCCCAGTTCTCCATAGGTTGCATTCACAGATCCCTGGGACACGGGCGGCCTGAGCTCTGACTTGGCTCGTCTCCATGACATGACTTATGAAGGAGTTAGCCAGACCTTTCTCTGTTTCCTGCTGTGACGGACGGCATGGCGCTGCAACAAGTGCGTTTCGTTCATTCTGTTTACAGTATAATTTTTTTCTTGTTGTTGGGGACTGTTCACAGGTTGTTGCTATAAGTTACTAAGCAGCAAAAACCTGCACACTGCACTGATGATAATGATTACGTTGCAGTTATTTAACAGTCTGCCTCGATAACAAACCACAAACGGATGAATGGATTTCCGTCTCTCTAAATCCGTCCCAGTGGGCCTTCTGCTCGATTTGTCAGTGTCGGTTTGCCAGTGGTTTTTTTTCTCCTTTAAAAGCAAGAAATCACAAAAAACCCTTCACCCAGAAATATTTTAATAGTCAAATATGTGGGCCCAGCTCTAGAGTTTAAACCACTATTAGCAATTTGGAGCAATGTACTCACAGGGAGGTTTTTAATTAACAGTTTCATGCAAAGAAACACAGTAATAACTCGGTACCGCCTGGCCATCATCAATGTAAAGAATGCACAACAGCAAATATTTATAAAGATCCCCCTTGCAAGTGCTTTATTGTAATTATCAGCTAATTATATTTTTACACATAGGTTACCATTTCTTTCTTTTTTTTGAGAGGCCCAAAGCCAATAGTTACCCTAGTTCCACACTCCATCTGTGTCTCCACAAGATTCTCCTATTAGTGTGTTACCTGGGGAGGACCACAGCTCCAAAACTCTGATTAGGCCCTCTCTGGCTAATTAACTGCCCGGGCCACAGTTGGCCATTTGCAGCGTTTAATGGAGGGACGATGCCGCAGCTGTCCTTCGTCTGTCATTCATCTGATTTGTGCCCTCTATGCTGCAATTCGTGCCATAAAATTCATAAATAGGAAAAGCTAGCGTAACATTTATCGCTCTCATTAAAGGGGAAATATGGTGCGTACTGCATCTTCGTTTGAGCCGCGGCGAAGGCTGCATTTTAATTATGAGAAAGGGAGGGTGAATGTAGAATGCTTTAGTCCTAGCAGAGGAAATTCCTGGTGATTCCTAGAGAGAGGACCTAATTATGGCCATGTTGTGGGGCTTTAAAATGCTGCAAGCGGAGCTGATTGCTCTTAATTTTCCTCTGTCCTCCCTTCTCTTTCGCTTTCTGGCTAATCAGGGCAACAGGCTGCTTAATCATTTTATACCTATCTGTCACGTTCTAAAAATCACGAAGACACTAGCATGCATACGACAAGGGGAAATCTACTAGTCCCCCATCGCGTGTCTAGTTTAGAATGACTCCTCAGTCGGTCTAATAGCAGTAGGGGGAACAGTAGTCACTTGAATCCCAAACAGATTGTTTGTTCAGTGTTCTACCTGCTGGCACTTGTTCACTATCATAAACATACTGTCATCAAAAGAACACACACAGCTTATACTCTCTTACTTGCCCACCCAGTTGCTCACTCAAAGCCAGTCGCAGCGTGTTCATTAGGCAGGGCCAGTGTTTGCCCACTCTGCCCTCTTGTGTGCATAGAAACTGTTTTTTTGTGTTTTTTTTAGAAGTCTTGCCAGATTGTTTTTCAGTATTTCTTGTTTGGGCCATTTTTTTTTTTTTACATTCCACCTGAGTGACATTCCTCTCCGGCATGTCTGCAATGTTCTTATCCACAAATGAATTCATTTTACTGGATGTTGCGGTTAGGCTTCGTTCTAGTTAATGTTTTCCAGAACAAATGTTTTTCTCACAGTGTTCCCTTCGAAAAAAATAACACTTTTTATTTTCTCCAGTCCTTCCCCAGGGAGTTAATAGCACATGCGAACGGATCACTTCTGATTAGTGGGACGGTTCTTTAAAAAGATGAAACAAACAAGTGGTGTGGCCTCCCAAGGGAAGACTGCCATATCCCTAGCACAGCGCAACCCTCAGAGAAGATGTTTAATCTCCCAAATGCTGTTAACTTTGGGCTTTAAACTGTGTGCTTGCTGATGCCTTGTTTTTCACATAACGAGAACCCGATGATAGGTGCCGGATGGGGACAGAGCTGATTAAATATAAAAACAACCAAAACACTGTTGGATTGAGTGTCATCTAGTCTTCACAGGATGGCTTTTTTTTAATTTTCTAACAGCCTCGTAAAATAATCTCTCTGTCATTCAATTCTCATTGCAAATTTACATATAAAGTGTATGATAAGCATATTTGTGTGTTGTAGAAGCGCTTTTGCACTTTTTCTGGCAAAACCTAAAGGTTGGAAGAAATTTGAATCATATGGTGTTTTGTGCGAGAGTAAGATAGGGAACGTAGGTAAATAGGACGGCAGGGCGGGGAGCAGAAACGACTGATTTGTCTCCGTTCTGTCGCGAGGATTTACGGGGCAAGTGTGTTGAGCCATCAATCAATTGTGGCGCACTCCAAGGACAACTTTGTCTCTTTATGCAATTTGTAAGGCTGTCCAGTCAAATTGATTCCTTAACCAGGAGCCGTCCAGCTCCCAGACAAGAGTAAAACCTCCCTGAAAGGAACATCAACCTCCATGTTTGCTGTAAAACAGACAATAAAAGATGGCCCCGCTGACTACCAATGAGCAAAATCCAACTGCAAAACAAAGTGAAAAAAAACTAGTTAAAAGTGATTGCAGCGGTTTAATGTGATTTAAATGAAACACTGTGGATCAATGCCGTCAAGTCCATGTGACAATTGATGCAGACATTATTATTAGGCCCGGGACTTTAGCGCGTTAATTACGATTAATTAATCACAATGTGAATTAAGATTAATTAATTACACAAAAAATAACACATTAAACATTTTTTACGCATTTTTACACTTATTTTTTGCACCGCGGAACGTTTCTCACTGGATGAGTTTCGGAGGACCGATTATACTGGAGCACCAACTAGCGTTCATGACTTCAGACAACAACAAACCACAGTGAACATGAACAAAGAAGCTGACGAGACCGTGTCGGTTGGCCCCGTGAATGGGACATTTTATTATAATAAACACACGGATGGAAGCGTCGATAAGAGCATGGTTGTGTGCAAGCTGTGCAACAAGGAATTCGCATCCAGCCTCAAGTATCACCTCAACGCTAAACAATTAGCAGCTAGCGTGGACGTACAAGGACACACACCCAACCCACACTGCACCAGATGACTGGTTTAAGGACCAGGGTAACTAAGTCCACGTCTGAAAAAATAACCAATGTTCTGAATGTACTTGAAAGTATTGGTCTACTTAAAAAAACATAGTTTACAGAAGGTCTACTTACCTATAGGCTACCTGAATTTCTGAAAGTACTATATTTCTAAATATGCTATTGCTACACTGTTCTCAGGTCAAATATTTATGCAATTAAAATGCGATTAATTTCGATTAATTAATTACAAAGCCTCTAATTAATTAGATTAATATTTTTAATCTAGTCCCGGCCCTAATTATTATTGCTTTATACTCCGTCCTTCATTAAATCGCTAGAACAAAAGTTATTATTGTATATTTACAACCAAACAAGGTTAATTTTTTATATTCACATATTTACATTGACGTACGAGATCAATGGTTCTTTGTGCTTGTTGCATCCGTCATTTTGTGAAATTGGTATCAATTTGGCATCATTTTTCATCTTTTTAAGCCACGCTTTCCTTCTGGACCCGTGGACAGCACCCCCCGGGCACTCGGTTTGTCCACAACTTGCACCCAAATGGAAATATGGCAGAAATGAGTTGGTTTGCCATGAATTCTGGTAGATCTGATATTCCCCTCTGAAATAATTCTTCTTATTCGTATTATTATATGTGACATTTTATCTTACGCAATCATCAGGTCAATATTTTATTTAGCAAATAATCATGGTTCATGATTTAATACTGCAAAATTAATTATATTTCCAATATTCTTGTCTGTACTCTTTTGTGGTTAGTTAGCACTTGTTACCATGCCAACATGCCAAACTATACGTGCTGAACACAAACTTATTGGTAATTGTAATTTGAAGCATTTAGCTTAAAAACTGAATATATTGACAACTTATTTCAGATACACACTAAAGTATTACTTTAGTGTTGATTTGTATCACATGATGAGTATACTGCAAATCAAGGAAAAAAGATGACAAACGAAACCCTATCCCAAACTTTACTGCTGAGCTTGCACTCGGTCTTCTGCCATGTCAACTCTGTGGTGATTTGGGACGTTTAGCGGACAATTGGAGAGCAATTACAGAAGCAGGCTGTATGCTTGAATAATTAATGCCGGAAATCGTGCTCATCTTTTCAGAATTCATAAAGATACCCCCCCCCCCCCCTTATCCTTTACCCGAACACACACACACACACACACACACACACACACACACACACACACACACACACACACACAGCATTCAATTTGTATACAAACACTTAGGATCAACTGCTGTGAATCACTTGCCTGGGTGCAGTGATTCACATTAATGCGGAAATAATAAAAAGGTCCATCATTAATGGCATATGATGAAGTGCATTGCAGAGTAAATGTCTTTGCATTGCTTTTAAAATGATCCTTAAGTTTTTAGATTAGCATCCGCTCATTTTTCTGCTGTGAAAATCCAATTCAAAGGAACATTTCCCTTCCATTCTGCTGACTGAAATGACAAGAAACATAAATATAGGAACAAATTGAGTCAAAGATTATCTAATGGAGCGTGCGTCAGTGCCGTTTGTCACAAGCTTTATATAAGAGCATTGCTCAATGGCCACAGTTCTTCCATCTATTAAAACCATTTTATTTAACACTGTGGGACACAATCGGAGCTGTTGTAGTTATTCATTCAGTTAGGACATTAAAACGTTTTGCCTCCAGTAATTCTTTTGACAACTGGCAAAGGGAGGATGCCACCTGCATATTAAGAACGTATGAATTTGTGACAACAAATAGCCTGCAAATATGGTTCATTTCAGACAGCGGTTGATTTGGGGGCTGTCTGACAAACAGCACCATGTCATTTAGTGTGTGATAAGAAACCTCAAGGGGGAGCGATCCAATATCAACCATGTTTTTTTTACACGGATCATTTCGGCTGCAACATCCCTGGTAGTCGTGGCAAGATATGAAAAATGAGTCAACATGTTATATCTTGAGCCCTGGACCAAGGTGTCCCCAGTCAACCCGTCCGTTTACATTGTGAAACATTAGGCATTGGACCAACTTCATTTTTGTCTGTATTAGGTTGTTTTTTGTTAAGTCAACAGTCCATCCCTGTAACCAGTTGGATGTGAAAATGGGAATATGAGGAGTCCCGAGGCGACAAAGCGTAGGCCTTGTCACTGCGGCAAAACCCCTTTAAACCAAGTCTGTTGACGAGGGAAACCAAAAGCAGTTTACTATTGTAATTTAAAAATGTGTCATGCTCTGCCGTGCTAAAAGGTCCGAGACACGTCGCGCGGGGTGTGTCCGTTATTGGCTTCTATGGACACATTCAATGAACTTTGCCTGTGCAACCTATGACCTTCTATTGCACCGACTAGTTTCTAAACTCTATCCAGTGCAATCAGGAGCTTACGGGGAACCAATGAACGATTTAGAGCTAGCTGTGCTCAGGATTCCGCTCTGAGGACCTTTTTAGCTCTTCCTGCTATAAGCAGTCGACATTACAGCCTGCGCTGTCACTTCTGGCTCCATTAGAAATGCGCTTTTTTTTTTTTTTTTTGCTGCTTATTTGACATTCTGCTCACCTGTGCATTTGCCAAGCAAGGCATTGTGCTGCTATTGATTGGCTAAAACCCGGTCAGTCAGAAAGTGTGTGTGCGCCCGCCGTGTTATCAGTGACATCACGGCAAAAAAAAAATTAAGAAGCTGCGTTCGCCTCTCCCTTTCACTTATCGATAGTTTGGGGAGTGCATTAAGAGTGGCTGCTCAGCCTGATTTATTGAGACACACCAGCGCCTCTTTGTGCACCCAAAGGGCACCGTGTACCAATCCAGTCTCACTTCCTAACCCTGCAAACACTGTTTATTTACTCACTCTCAGGCAGGCAATGAAGGTGGCTCTGACAGACAAACAATCTTCACTTCAGGCTGGGATTTTTTCTCTCTCTCTCTCTCTCCCTGCGCTCCATTTTTCCTCCCTCCAGAATGTCTCCGTCAGTTGTCAGTCCTTCTCCCCTAGCCATGGGCCCTGTTGACACAAGAATCCGTCACTCCTCACACGGGGGAAAAGCGGGACATGTTGGCGGCCATTACTATTCATGAGGCAGTGTGATCCACTCTGTCATCCGTTGTCAGCGAGAGGTGTCTGTCTGCACCGCCGCTCCCCTTACTCTCTTTATCAGCCAGGGGTGGCTAATGACGATCACCAGGTTAATACCACCACTAGAACAGCAATGACTTTAAACCTCTTAATTCATTTAGAAACTGCTAATTGAAACCCATGTGAACTACACTCTGGACATCATCCATTTTCCTGCAAGCCACCACTTGAAGGGAAATGTGTGAGCCTGATTTTATCAATTTTTTTTTTTTAAACTGATGCCAGCATTACCTCACCTTGAACTGGATAATTTCCCTTTTGGAATTTGCATTTCTTTTCTAAGTAATTCCCAGCTTCCCCATGATGGCCATTAAGTCAAGGTGAAGTCTCGCTGGGGAATGTCGGAAGACAACCAAATATATTTAGGATAGGGACATTTAACACCAAGAATAACCGGCTTTGGATAGTCAAAAACATCTTAGTCTAATTACAGTGAGTAAAAACTGCAGCCGTGAGTGACTAATACTAGACTGGATATGGCAAAGTGCAAATTAAAAAAGTCACCCTGCAATTGTCAGTCATGACTTTGTCATCCTGCACTCGAGTGTTCAATCAGCATGCAGTGAACAGTGTGTGTTCGTTGACTAAAACCAGCAGTTCTGACTCTCCCTTCTTCAGCCCTAATGCATATTTATCCTGGCAGCTGTTGTCAATGCTGATGGAAATTGATATTGACAAGTGAGTGAGAGGGCGTTCTCCATCCCACCACATGGCCAACTTTGTGAATCTGGCACCCCGAGGCCCTGCTTTTCCTCGCTCTTTGTGAGTTAGCTGATCCCGATGAATGACAACTTTTTTTTTTTTCTTTTTTTTAACCCCCTCCTTGCATTTACTGGCATCTTTGATGCATCTTTATGCTGCACTGAAGAGCCGTGGCCTAATGACGGGAGATCATTCTACCTACCTAAGATGCAGCTGTAAATATTCAAATGAGCCATCATCCGTCGATGGTGTGAGAGATAACGAGTCCATCCTTTCCCTGCCCCTTCTTGTGTGCGACAGCAGGATATATTTAGTTGACTGCATTATCGCCCCCAAAAGCGCTTGATTTGCCGGCATAAATTTCAGCAGACGCAAATCCTTCCCCACGCCTGCAGAGGCAAATGCTTATTCATTTACCCATTTGTCATTTCAATAGTTATTTTATGGTGGTGCTGTATTAATTGAACTGCCTCTACTGCACAACAATTCAAGGCCCAGTGAATCTATTACAAAGGGAGTGTGCTGGAAACACCGCTGAACGGGCTCACAAATCAGCCTCTGCTGAGAGGGGGACCTCACAATAATGTAACACAATCGCACTAATCTTTCACTTACAATGTGCGCCTTCCTCAGCCATGCAAGGAAAATGTCTTAAAGTATCGGCCGTGTAAAAAAAGAGAGAATTGGTTGCATGGGATTTCCACTAGATTACTGTGCTTCAGAGTAGTTGCTGTGCTTCAAGGGTTGACAAAAATAAGACTTTCGGCGTCACCTTGGAAGATAATAACCATAACTTCTTTCTTCCATTTCATCATTGGTGATGGTTGCAGTCAGCAACTTGTGTGTGTGCCTTTCAGCCGTCAGAGGACAATCACGTTTTCTTTAAGTGTCTTTGAAAATCTTCTCATTTATTTGGGAGATTAATAACTATCAAATCAAATTCTTTAACCATTTTTCTTTTTAGAAGCCTGGGCTATAAACGCAACATTCATGTTTGAGCCGTATACTGTTGTTAAAGTGATTTACACATACCGTAGTCACAGAGCAAGACCCCCTTTTATTCATGTCTGTGTCCACCTGATTATTAGTCAAACCTATTCCTATCCGCCACCTGAGGGAATTGGCATGTTCCTTTTGGCTGACAGGTGCTCCTCTGATCACGAGCTGTGTCTCCCTGTGCTTTGGTACTGAGCAGGAAGAGCACTATTTGGGTTTAGAAGAGCTTTCTGCTGCTGCCCGCCAAAACAATGGAGTTGCAGGCCATAAAACTCAAACGATGAGCTAAAGACACCGAAATATCTGAGGAGAAGAGAACCGCAGTGTAAGCAATTGCTTTTGATCCTTTGTTGATACAATTGATTACAGCTTTAAGCCTTTAAAGATACCGTACATCTAACTGTAACAAGTCTACTCTATCAAGTCCCCAAGCGACATATTTTTACCTGCTACTTAGAGAGGAAAACATTGAGGACTGATCTCCGCTTTTTAGTCCGACAAAAGTGCTCATTGGTCCAACCACTCAAGTACTGTCGGTGTCCACATGGCCAGTCAGCCTGTTATCAATGGCGTTGCCCTGGTGTGACATCACATATTCAAGTCATTGATGATTTAAGCCCTGAACCAAAACCATTTTGTAACACTAATTTATCTTAAATGTGGATTGTAGCTTAACCGTGTTTTGATTTCTCATTTTGTTAATAAAGCTGGTCGGAGACAGCCGCCTCTTGCTGGCTTTGCCGCTTTAATTCATCCGTTATCTTCTGAAAGACTTAATAATGCTTCTGTGACTCAGCATCCCGTTCTCTAAAACAAACAACATGCTCCAGAGCTGATGGGGACATCCAATTTAACTGCCATCGTAATGGAATCTATAATAAGCACAGGGGCACAATAATGGCAAAGCACCGCATCTTCTGATAACGCAGCAAGCATCAAAACCCATGTGATCACCAAACAAGTCCAGCTTCTTTTTTTTTTTTTTTTTTCCCCCGCAGAGGAGCAAAGAACAAAATGTCCAGATGTCATTGTCAAGTTGCTGGTAACGTATTCCCTGTGGGCTCCACACCGGGGGCTGCCTCAGCTCTCCAGCAGCCCTCATGCCGCTCAGAGATAATCTGCAGTGTGCGGCGCAGCAGCTTCTCTGCATTTCCTTCCACACTTCTGAGAAACCTCCCCTGACTTTGATTCCACGGGCACCTGTTTCCCTTCTTGTGCCCGATGGCACGAGATTTTCCTACAGGCACTGGGACCGAGACGTATGTTTCAAGAGTAAAAAGAAAAAAGCATGCTACATTACACGCCTGGTCCTGTGGTGACATGTGGAAACGGGATTAACCAATAGATTGTGGGCCACCTCATGGGTTTATTTTGACCACCAAGGCCTGCTGCAGGCGGCTCGATGAGGTTAAACCATGTTGTAGTGCGCGTACAATCTTGCCGGTCGACGGTGGAATGCAACTGAAATAATGCATTCATAGTTGATTCATAGGTCCGAAAAAGATGGACCGAAAACTCAGGCCTGAGCTGTGGCGATCGTGTGAGACGGCTTGATTAAATGATTGCGACTTTGGCTCCTTAACAAATATTCAAATGAGATTAAATGAAAGCCAGAGGAATGACCGACCAATGGACACAAATCTGGTTTCATTTGTTTACTCTCCTGCAATTGTGTTAGACCCCCGCCCCCCCCCTTCCTGGCTCCAGAGGTAATGATTGTGGTGCTACCGGATTAAAGGCTGTAGTCAGCTGTTTACTAGGGCTCTGCTAACAGAGATTAGCCGCAGCTGCTTGGCGACAGACTTGTTTGGAAGAAGAAGAAAAAGTATTGCGGGTTTCATTGTCTCAGACCACAACCACCTTCATGAGCACAAAACCCGACAACAGGCGGCGGTATGAGCGTGGAGGACTGGCAGGTGTTGTTTTCTTCTCAGTCACCAGCTTGTAGACTTTCATGTACTTCTCTCCCCCCTCATTTCTTCGCGCTCTCCCTTCCTCGGTGGCGTACGCGGGGCGAGTCGTTTGCAGATGTTGCCTGTAATGATGCAGACGGCACACACACACACACACACACACACAGTCCTAGAGAATGGAAGCAAAGCTTGCTGAAATTAGTAAAAATGACTTTCTCATTAGCTCCCTCATTGTGCCTGTAAGTAGTCTGAGTTTACGCGCGATTAGGAGAACGAGCCATGGAGCGTGGGGCCTTACACACATACACAAACAGTCCCACTTAGGAACAAGTAAGGCCCTACTTTTCAACAACCAAACACTCACCTCCCCACGTCACCCTTTCACTTAATCCTGGACATGTGAACATTCTTGAGGCTATTGCGCTTATGCCGATGTTTCATATTTGATCTGTAGCTTTTTTTTTTTTTTTCTTCATCCTCGTTGCAACTTTAATGCAACAACTACTCAACCGTCAACTCTCCTTGGTCCTGACAGAAGCTAATTACTACATGGACTTTAGTGAATGCAGAGTGTCTATTTTTCATTGTCTGAATACATACAATACTCCATTGGCATAGTTCTACAAAGCCTGAGGCCAAAAATACGAGCATGAATTTGCATGGTGAAATTATCTGTTTGGCTTGCAGTTCATAACGAGTGATGTACTCGCCAATGTTTCAGCCTGGAATAGTTTACCCCAAACAATGCAAGACATGTGAAAGAAGGATATCACTTATTTGCAATAGAAGCTTTTGCTGCAAGAAATTCTGAACGTGCCCTCTCTACAAAGCTGCAAAACCTGGGCGACTTAAAAGGACGCAGTTGGCTCGCCCGAGTAATGGATCACTCAAGACTGTCCGGGACAGGGTTGCGCCAGGATCACTTTACATGAAACCCACCAACGGAGAGAAAATGCAAAGTCCGCACAAAGCACTGCAACAGGAAACTAGCAGCCTGACGCTGACCCGCAGACAGGAAATCAGTTTGCTCCTTTTTGTAAGAGGAGAGATCGCAATACTCAATATTTCTTTTTTTTTCGTCTCAATAGCTCTTGAGTACATGGGTAAGGTGTGGCCAGCAAACGCCCAGGAAGGTGTTGACAATGTAATGAGTATCGCTGTGCAGACGAACATATGAGTTGGGAGAGTTAAAAAAAGGCTGTCCATCTGTATTTGCAATGTGTTCCTGAGCCAATACAACCTGCTATTCTTTCAATTTGCTTCACCCTGTTAATTATCTCAGCAGGCAGAAACGCAGGTACGGTCTAAATCCTCAGTATAAATAAACCTTGTTACAATATCATAGAGGGTGTAATGTAATCATTCTATGGCAGATTGCTTTTGGAAAACGTTGACATATCGGATGCTGTGAAACCATATTCCTCCCACAAAATTAGACCTGTTCTGCGGCCAAAAGCCTGAGTGTACCGCTACGTGGGATCCTTGCGTTTCAGCACCTCGCCCCGGCTGCAAGACGTCATACCGTGTCAGATGTTTCATTTCCTGTTTCTTCCAACTGTGTGCCATTTCTTTCCGCTGTGCCTGGTGCCTTGTAAAGCGCTGTCCCAAAATAACTCCACCACCGGAATGCTGGAATAGGAAAGGAATCGTGCTCGTTCAGTTCAAATTACCTGCAGTCGCTCCCTGGGAAAACGCACGCACTTCATCCCCAGAAATACTCTCCCCTTGCGTCACGGCTGGACATTTTACATAGCTTCAGACCGGCAAAGTGCGTGAAGCTCCTGAAGGCCGTGCCAAGTTCGCATGGTGTGGAAACGGTGCCAGCTGACACCCCCCCCCCCCCCCTTCCCCAAATGTAAATGAAGCGGGGCTGTGTTTGTGCGGGTCATGAGGTTGAGTCTGCTGAACTGGTGTTGATCTCTGCTATGAAAACTGTTTCCCTGCGTTAAGTTCTGCTGTTGTAACCACTGTATCATCATCCACCTAAAAACGACAGCAATGCTTTAAAAAAACACAAAAAGGAAGATTTTTTTTTTAATACTACCTACCGTAACATTTTTATATTGTTCTATGAATGCGACACTAAATTCGACTTGTTTGACCGTAACAGAGAAATTGGCTTTTATTTTCGATGACAATAATAACAATACCACGATCACATCAAGCCGTCGCAATAAATCAATGAATGTTATTCAAAGTGTATTCCCAGGAGGCTACTTCACACACACGCATACATTATGTTCTCTTTTGTCTACGTGTATTGCATGTGTCCTCATTGTCATCTCTAGTTCGGGCCAACAATGTTTGGATTGTGTTGAGTTTCCTTTTATTCAGATTACTGGTGTGCAGGTGGTCCAAGTGAACAAAAGTGCAACTTCAGTGTGAAACTAGTTATGTGTTGAGTAGTGACTACTTCACACTTGATTGATCAAACGTATATCAAACTGTGTTCAAAACGAAGTGCTTTCCTTTTGTGCTATTTGTAGTTGTGGTCCACTCGTTTTTCTTATATTGCTTTTAAAAGTACAAGAGTAATTTTGTTTTCATAAGTGAAGGCAGAGCCGTTAATCTTGCCGTGGCTGCGGGGGCAGTACAAGCACATGGGGCCGAAACAGATCCGGGAACAGCTTTTGTGTTTCTGCTCTGGGAAGTAGCCTTAAGCTGTGACCGGTAAATGATGGTCATTGTTTAATTTGCAAGTCTTTGATTGGTCTTGCTGTGGGGCATTGTAGAACAACGGATGGTTGAAGACCATCGTTGATTATCCGCTTGTTCCTCCAGCATTCACTACATTCACTCTCCCTGGCCTAATTAATTTGTTATAGATCAGATTCTTCTGCTTTTTCCTTCGTGTAATTAATGCGGCCCTAAATGTATCTGAATTGGACGCTGTTTCCCAAATTGTTCTCAGTGGATGGATACGCTTGGAAAAGTGCAAGGTGAGGCGTTATCTTCCCCATTCAATGGCGGATGTACGTTCACAGTGAGTCGAGGAGAGGGGAGGGCCTCGTATAGCAATGGTTGAATAAACTGCTCACTAAAATGCATAAACTGCCCACAGAACGCAGAAAGGGCTTTTGATTCCACAATTGAAGGGGGTGTTTACCCGGCTTAAGGACTGAATGTCAACACACTGCTACCCTGAAACTGATCAGATCTCAGCGACAGCTGCACTGACATTTCAGCTGCGCTTTCAGGCATCACAAAACACATTCTCTCTCCTCCACAGGCTTGGTCAGCCTAATGGATCCTTGAATTGGCCTACAAACTATTGATTCTCAAATAATCTTAACCTGCAGGATTACTTGATCCTGTCTAAATGGCAAGTTATGTCAGTATTAATCTACATAATGAGGTCACTCAAACAAGGTTGACATTTTGCCTGCCTGGATTGCCTCCCTGTCGCTTTGTGTTTGTGATACCAGCCTTATGTAAATAAGGAAGCGCTGGTCTTCTGTTCCGCTTTGCCTCAGAATGTGTTTAGGATTAGAAATCTCATTTTGCCCCGAGCCCTGCTTGCTTTAGATCAGTCAGCTCATCTGCAGATCTCGGTGCAGATAAACGCCGCCGTTCTCCAGGCCTCAGCGTTTTTCACATTCTGCAATTTGCAGGGAACCAGTTTGCTCTGTTCTTGTCACATCACCGGCCGAGTGGGAGGGGGGGGAGGAGGGGAACGAGTGAGGCAGATGCAAAGACGTGGGCGCACCTGCAGGTCCCCACAAGTGTGCAAGGCATTGCAGAAAGAGTAAGCGCTTCAGGGGTTATCTACCTAATTTCAAATCCATTCTGGCGGGTGGGGGAAAGCCTCAGCGCAGTTCCCATCTTTGCACTAAAGCGAGTCAGTTGATGGGGCAAAAAAGGACAAAGGACAGCCTTTGTGTGGGACATGAGTGACAAAATGAGTCATGGCCATCGGTCGGGTTATGGAGTGTGTTGAGGAACAAAGGGACTATAGGGAGTTACACACCCATTTTCTTGCTGTTGAAGTAAGAAAACGGATGTTCTCCAAGTAGCTGAGAAACGGACGCGTTTCTTTTCATGGAAGTCCATGCTATTTGTTAGGCGTTGCTTTTGAAATTCCTTCTATTGATACGATGATCCACTGGATGGTACATTTTGCGGGAACAAATGGAGCGCAATCGTTACCTAATCTAATTTATTTCTCCATATTGGAGAGGGAAATATTGGCAAATGTCTGAAATCTTCCACAAAGTGTTGATTGATGTCTCCTGCGGCTTTTGTTTTGTCTTCTTCTTGGGTGCTGCCATGCACAGCTCCCCAAAGCCTGGGCCAGGCTCATGTTGCTATTTCTGTTTAGAAAATATGGAGGTTACATAATTATTCATTCTTTTTTTTTCTTCGATGGAGCAAGTTGCACAGGTTGCTCCCGGGCCCCTTAACCTGTGTAGAATAAAAAAAAAAAGGAATGGCCCAGGCAGAGCACTGAATGTACAGCACACCAATCTGTTGAGGTTGAGTCAGAATGGCCACCCACGAACAACTTCCTCCGTATCAACGCAAGCCGGCCGCTTGCTGTGAGACGTCAGCCGCTCATCGAGCATAACGGGAAACGGAAAATGAAGCAGAGCAGAGACTGCCGGGGTATTAGCATTTGAGCGTAGCGTGCAGGAGGAAAAGCTTTGTACCAGCCCACTGCACCCATATGGCATCAGCACATAAAATGCCACTGTTGACATTTTGGAGGCTCGGTGCCTCTGTAAGTGCGGGGCTTCGATATTAGTCATTAGCGAGGGTACTTGAACCCATATTGATGATGAAACACTCAAGCGCCACCTAGCCACAAAAGATTCAGAGGTTACCTACTGTGTCTATACATCCGGATCCCTGTTTGGGGATCGATGCAGCGCTTATTGGAACCAAGCAATCCTGAGCTATGAGTAGAGCAATGACGGGAATTCTCATATTTATGTGGATTTTGAAATGGGACCACTGCGGGATTATACCACCGCAATCATTACGTCCTCGTAGCTCTTTGATACATGTCAGCCTGTTGCAAATACCACTCTTGATAGAAGCACCAAATTAAAGCTCCTCAAAGGTCAGTTAAAGGTGACAGGCGCTCATCAACAGCCCCCCCGTATGATTTTGTATTGATTTGAGCTTTTCAGTGGGAAGAAACATTTCTTTTATGGGATTTTCTTCTGTGAATTCAAGAGCCTTTATAAAAGGAATACTCCTCTTACAGAATTACCATTTGTACTGTATATTAGTCAGTCAACCCTTATTGTATTCAATTCTTGGAGAGAACTGGCCTCCACAGCAAATGAAGAATCATAAAGCAAAGTGAAGTCATGATGAGTTTTAGGCTTATAAAGTTGCACACAATTTGTTCAAATGTGTTTTGGAAGAAGTGTGAATACGATTGGATAAATCAGCCTTAAGTTGAAGTCAAGATCTTTCAAAATAGTTTAATTCTTTAAGAATAAATATGTTTTGGTCTCTTTTGTAGTCATTTGCAAAAGATTATCATCATGACGAATTTCAGTTAACAAAAGTATTAATTAACTTTTTTCCAGGAAGGCTGTTGTTCAAAACCATAAAGTAAGATGCTAGCTTTCCCTGCATGTATCATGTACCTAAAATCAAGTTTTAGTTCCTAGTTGTAGATGTTGAGAAAGAGCTGGATAACTAAATTAAATAAAAGAAAAGCTCCCCCACCTGAACTGTCCAGATGACTGAATGCTAAACACAACATTTCAATATGTGACTGTTTGTTTTTATTTTCCCAGTCTATATTGTATTTTTTTCTTTTTACATTTGGCTCTACTGAAGCATTAAATCCCCAAAGGCTGAATAGCATGAATCTTTGACTATATGTTGTGAACTTGTGAACAGTTTCAAACGCTTGCATTTAGTCCGCCGGGCTTGTCGTACTAACCAGTCAGTTTGGATTCACAGAGACAAAGATGGAGAGCTTGTGGATCAAATGGGTCGAGGCTTTGGTAGCGTGGTCACGTGCACTGACGTGTCAGGAATTTAAATTTAAGAAAAGATTGAATTAACAATTGGATCGGACTCTAAAATAAGCATTTCAAGTGAGCCACATGTCCCACTGTTGAGCAAGGTTCTGTCCCGAGGATTGTATTAAGTTTGAACTGTAAGCATCATTAATAATGCCCCTGGGATTTCTTGCCTGTTATCTCCCATATCTACTTATTGAAATTAATTGTATCCCTACCCGCTGACTCTGTTCATCCGCGTTAAAAATACTGGCTCGAGGAAGTCTTTGTTGATTTGACGGTTGGGCGACACCGCTGGAATCCGGGTACTAACTCCGCCCCGGTGAACACCAGCTTACCGCATTTTCCTTCCCATCTTATATTTCCTCCCCTAAATAAGAAATAACACAACTAAAGATTAATTATAGCCATTGTGCCTGTAGACGGATATACTCCCACCTCGCATCTATCTTTACCCCCCCCCCCCCCTCCCGGGCCCCCGAGGTTTCCCCAGTCTCCTTCGGTTCCATGTGACCGTTTGGCTCCCGGATAGTTTTCAAAGGGAAATAAAAGCTAGTCAGCTGTAAAGCTAAATGAAAGGCGTTTGCTCTCCAGGTAGTCTTTAATGTGACATGTAGCTTTAGGGACTATTGGTCTTTCTGTAGTTATAAAGTAACCTGTTCCTAAAAGCGCTGTTTAATAATTGAAAATGATGGATGGGAACAAGATTAGAATGGATATAATTTAATGATTGAGTGTTCCTTGCTGTCTTTTCCACTTTCTCTCCACACCTCCACTGTCTTCTTTCTTTTATAAAGTCCAATAGAGGAAATGTACTCTGATAGATGGGGAAGGTAATTTAGCTTTCCATTTGTGTATCACTCTTCATTCAGCTTATTTTGGTCGGTCGGTGGTTGGCAGCATTTGTCAGTGTGCATTGTTTGTTTCGCTCAATTGATTAAAAAAAGATGTTGTCGCATGCATTGTGACGGAGCGCTTCCTCCAGAGAATTCAGAGTTATTACAGAGCGGCAGTCTGGACACCCGTTGATGTATTGTTCTGGGTTTTGGGACAAGGCGAGGTGAGGAGGAGAGAAGAGAAACGGAGCAGGGAGAGGACGGGAGGGCGTGCTCGGTTAGGAGTTAAAAGACGGAAAGAAAAACAAGTCGCTCACACAGACACCAACTTCATCACACACCTCGCAAAATGACAGCGACTAGGACTGCATGTCTACTGCCATGTTCCATCCCCTCAATCATCTTTCCATCAAACACCCACTTACTAGCGTTCAGACACACACACACACACACACACACACACACACGTTACCTTACTAACAGGTTGTCATAGCACTGGTGCATGGTTGTCAGTGTCAAGGAATCTCCACATGTCTGTGGTGGGGAATGTCTAGAGTGGATGGTTTGTGTTGTCAGTGACAACCTCGACACCCCAGGAAGTGAGACCGAACAATACAGAGCAGAGAGGCATGCATGCATGTGCTTGCGCCCGGGTGGTATGATGATGATCAGTGTGAGCTAATTCCTGCAATGAGTGAGAGATACCTCCTGGTAACTTTGGGCACCTATCCGATGATAAGGAGAGCTCGGTGCACACCCGTTTGTTTTGTACTGTCTCTGTCCCACAAGGCCCACAAGGCCCACAAAAAAAAAGCTTTTGTAGAGCAAAATAATAAATAACTTATTTTGAAATACATTTAATTTAACAATACTAGATATTAGCATGGGTATTGGACAGTGTTGCATGGTACACTATTCTGCTACAGTATTTTAGGAAAACTCTGTTCAACTTGCAAGAATCATTTCCTTAAATAGGTTAGCAAGATGGTAATTTTGGCATTTACTTGGAAGGTAGAATTGAATTTATATTTTATTAACCCCCACCCCCCCCCCAACCCCTTTCCCACCTCAGAAATAAGATTTAATTCAAAAAACATTTTCTAAATGAATATGATTTGAAGCCTTTCAAAAGGCCACACTCTCAAATTCAACTCTCAACAAAAAAGCGATTGTGCCAGAATCCAGGTGCACAGGGAGAGCGGTGAATGCAGGTCAGTGGGCAGGAAGAGCTTGAAGTAGATTTTGTTTTATTGGCCCTGTTTCTGCTTCTGTGACGGTGGCTGTTTACTGCAGCCTAGTTTTTCCTACACACCCTTAAGCTGGCACAGCATGAGAGACTTTATCTTCAAGTTTTACGTGGATGCACTTGGACTTCATGTTCTACACATATTCATCTTGAACCTTGTTTCTTCCGTTACCAAATGAGAGTCATATTTGCCGCACTTTTACAAACGCTCACTTAACTGACAAAGACGAGTGTGTTGTGTGGCGTGACAGAGTGTGTGTCTGAAGAGCGTAAAATGCAAATATCACCCAAACGGAACCGGAAGGATCCTGTACCCACAGACGGGTACGGTCGCTGTCAATCAAACTTTCATTGCGACAGTGCGAGTTGAGAGGTCTCACCATCACTACAACCAGCTCTTTGCTAAGTTTTGGTCAATTTCTTTTGAATCGTGAAAATGTAATCCCACAGCACAGGATTTGGTGTTTTCCTGATTGGTCTTGTTATACGCAGAATTGGCATCAAAATGTCTCGGAGTGCAGAAAACATCTCCATTTCGATTTGTTGCTTGGGCTTTGAATAAATGACAAATCCACGGACTGATGACCGCTCTTTTATATTTATACCAAAGAAACGCACAAAACAAATTTGCAGAACTTCCCAAATGGCGCAGTATTTTAATGATGTATTCCTGGATGCAATGAGCCTCTTTTGCCTGTCGGGGGAAATGTGTTACTGCCACTTAAGGGAGGTGGAGGTGTGAGCACAGACTCAGGCGATCAGGATATTGAGTCTCACATCTGCATGACAATAGTGTGCAGGTGACCTCGAATTGAAATGCCATCCATTCATCGCCCCCATTCCCGTTCTTAAGCAATAACTGATGCAGCCACCCCCCGCAACCCTCCACCCGCGCATGTATCAGCTGCAGATGTTTGATCGGAGATAAGCATGCAGGTCAATGTCAACCTCATCACAACGGACCCAGACTGGCCCATTGCGCCAATAACTGCCAGGCGAGGGGGTCCTCCCCTTTGCTGCTCCCTGATTGACAGCTCTCCGCTGACAAGGTTTATGGGGGTCAGGACCTTCCTCTCTGTCACCTCTAATTGGAGCGGCGTGCCATCAGCAGGCGAACCCGGACCTTGGCTGGCAGGGTCCGGACCGTTAGCCCATCGTCTTTTGTGAAAGACAATCGGACCCCCTCTGATGAATTATCTTCTGCATCGCCGGAGCCCTCCCCGGTGAGAGCAGCCGACCGCATTTCCGAGAGATCAGCATCTACTCCTTAAGCACAGGTGTGTGTCCAATCAATCGTCGAGGGGGGAAACCACCTTGTGTGTGGCGTTGAGAAGGTCAAATCTCCGCCGTTGATGGAGCAGCCCTCAACAAACGAATGAGTCGGAATAATTGACCTTCACGCTTTGTTACTCTGGCGACCTGTCCTGCTGGGAGTTAAATCTCCGCTGCGATTTCTTTGCCCTTAAGCCCCGCTGTGCCAGTGATTCCACCCTACGCGCTTCCTCCCCACACAAACACCGCAGGTGAGCGGGACCGTATTTGCATAAGTCCGTGTTAACCGCGTACGCAACCCCTGCCAAGCAGAGGTGAGTTGGGATCCCGTAAACCATTAAATGAAAGTAATGTACGGTGCGACCGCGAGCAGCTCAGGGGGGCGTGTACGTGTTTCCTGTATGGCAGATTGTCTCTTTGTGCTGGATTACAGCTAAATCTTATAATTGGCATGAAGGGCCAGCGCGGGAGAGAGGGAGCGGAGAATATGAATGGACGAGGGGACTGACCTCCGCTATCTCTCCCAGGCATGCCTAATGCTTATCTTGCTCCATGGCAGCGTTGTTTATGTATAAGTTAAGCGCTGCGGAGATGTGCGCTGCATAAGCTCCTGTGTGTGACAGTTCAGTGTCTGAATTTTGTTTTTGATTACGGGGCAAACTGGAAGAAGCTTTTGGAGGAAACCTCACTGACCCTGAACACGTTTTTTCTCAACGCGTTTCAGGTAATTGTCGAGGACTTTCTAGGATCCGAGAAAAGTCCTTACAAAGAACGTTCCGAGTTACAGTACAATTTGATCAATCGTTGAAACCGCAGCTGGTGTTATGAAGAAGCGTCCATCTTTTGATGGACTGGACAATTTTAATCTGGTCAGATATTACTGCCCATTGTACATTAGCGGCTGTAAATGATTTTTGGATGGCCCGCTGATTGTGGAAGGTGTGTGCTTGGGCTGCTGGTACTGCAGCACAATCTTGGCCCTGAGCAGCATTTTATTTAATCCACCAGCAAACCCTGGCCATAATGCATCCTTCACTGACATCTTTGGTGCCAAACATTTATTTCACTTCAGCTTGTATATAACTGACGTATTACGTGAATGGCTTGTATAATGTGCAGGCTTGAAATTCTCCACAGACCTCTATTGGTTTTCTGGGTTTGTTTTTCCCCACTAACAGGGATATCACTGTTAGTCATTGTCGCCGCTACATAAGGGGGACACTCAATCCCAGCAGCAGCCAAGACAATTAGGCAGGAATTGTCCTTCCCATAAAGGTTGTTCAACTGAAAATCAACTTTGATCCCTTTCTGTTGTAACAGGGTGCTAGTTTAGCTTTTGATTTGAGGTTGGTTCACTAGAGGGGGATTTGCGACTACAAATAATTCAGGGCAAACAACTCGCCAGGGTTTGATATAGATTAATGTGGTGTCGGCTTTTAAAATCACACATGTTCCACCTAGATGCTCGGATATTTTTTCATACAGGCATCTGCTGTTGCTCTTCGTTACCTTCTTTCTTCTTCAAAACCTCCCTGTGTATCTACTCGGGATGGAACTATTTGACTGGATAATAAAAAAAACGCATAACAGATGGTTTCTTGTTGTTCTTGAGTTGCCTCATAATTAAGGTTGGCTTTCAAATCAAGCATGCTGCCATGAGAAATCGACATCTGAAATTTGACTTTTCTCCATTTGATAAATATGTATGTGCCCGTGTTCGGTCATATCAAAGTTTGTCAGAGTTGTGATGAAGTTGAGGTGAAAATTAGCTGTGTAATCACAAATGGATTATGCAAATTGAAGATCAATTGCATTTCGCCCTGTTCTAAAGGAAAAAGAGAGACTTTGTTTCCGAAAAAGCCTTTTGGCCATCAAGGTGAGTTTGCTGAGAGCCAGCGGGGTTCCTCATCTCCCTCCAGCGGATAACAAGCTTATTTTCCATGTGTAGCCAGGTGCATGTTTTAAGATAGAGCCTTAACAGCGTGGCGTGGCTGTGAATCCCAATTGAGCCGATCCCAGGTACAATAACGCCGTTATGAATGCAGCCCGTGATGTTGATGGCATCCATATCACACTCAGAGGGACGAGGGGAAAAAAAAAGAGCCTGACATCTGTTTCAAGCACACTCCAGCCTTTACATCTCTCCACAAAGTCAGGGGTGGGGAGGCGCACGTCTGGCTTTCCTAGATTAAAATGTGTCAACAAGCTTAACTGCTGGCTTTGAAACTTGCCTCTCGCCCTTTTGTAATTCCCCGATGGTTGGGGAATTTCTATTTTCTTAAGCATATGGTTCGTACAATCATACACGCAGCCCTTTTACATTATCGCTCTGGCCTTTTACCAAAGTGTAACTTCAATGCCTGCGATCGATTCTAATGAAAATAACACCTTGTGATGGATGTCTCAACCTGACAACTTCAATGACGGTTTGATTCGTTTACTACAGTGGACCACTGCAGTACAGTAGCTCTGTTGGTGGTTATTCAGGAAATATTAAGTGATGTTCCTTTCCATGTGCGTTATAATCCCACACAATGGTCTTAAAGGAGGAAGGGTTTTTTGTTTTCTATCAAGCCAGTGCTTTGGCTACCTCGTCCTGTTGGACTTTTTTCTTTTTTTTGGTTTAGTTATGGGGATTACTCTTTTGGATGGGCTTTAAAGACTACAGTGGGAATCGGAGAGGCAGTCGGGCTTAAGGGTAGGATAAAACAGGGGGGCTGTAGCCGTGGATATGAGCTGGAGAAACAGCGGCAGAGGTGTTCAGCTGCTCAGGAAACATCCCCCTTTCTTTGTTGCCTTCTCTTCTTTTCACGGCTGAAGGTCGGGATAAATAATCGATAGCCTTAAAAAGAGCTCCCCCGTCCCGGGTCCATTGTGTCCATCCGAGACCTGGTCCCCATTGACAATTAAAGGCCCCTGAGTCATTAATGTCCAAGTAGCCTGGAATCCCTTAGCATTGTTCCATCCGGATGAGAGGAAATCCAATGCAGGCCTGAGGTCTGCCACGGTCAGGTCACGGACTTCGAGGAGCGTCGGTGGCAATGATTTGCTGCCACGCAGATGTGGTTCGCTCCTAAAAAGCCAAAGAAAGGATCCCACCGTCTCAGTCGCCCCCCCCGCCGCTCTACAGTTGTTGTTTTTTCAAAAACCGGAGAGAAAAGAACCGCAGCGGCGTCGGTGGGAAAAGCTGGAGCGAAAGCGGGGGAGGCAGAGACGGAGGGAGCAAAAAACAAAATGTGAAGGCTGGCTCCTTTTCCAGTGGGCTGTGTCACTATCAATAGTGACACCTTGAACAATTCAGTCGGTGATATTGCAGCCCCCCCCCCCTCCACCCTCCACCCCCACCCCCTCCACCGATGGCAGGTCACACTATAAAAAGAACAATCAGAGCGGCCTGATGGAACTAATTTCATCTGGCCTTTAATGTCCCCGTCTCCTTCCTTCTCTCACCTGCACACCCCAGTCCCATACACACTCACACAAGTGTACATATATTTATGCCGCCTTGTCTGTACTCCCAAACTCTCTCATGCGCCCCCCCTCCCCTCCCCGCCTTGTCTCCGGGTGTCTCTGTTTCCTCCCTTCTGTCTCACCTCTCCGTACCCTCCTCTCTTGCTCTCTCTCGTATCTCCTCGCTCCTCTGTTCTTCTCGTCAGGCTTTTCTTACCTTATGCTTTGCAGTCACGTTTCCTCTCCGTGCATGACTCATTCTGCTCAATAAGCTCCAAAGTAAGCAGATTTGTCCACCCTCTCTCTCTCTCTCTCTCTTTCTTCTCCTCCTTCTCCCTAAGAAGGCTATTGTGATTCACGGAGGAAACCCTTCAGAGCAAATATTCTCTGGGCATTTCATGTATAAACATGCCCGACTTTCCACCACCGGGGGGAGGAAAAAATGAAAATGCAAAAAAGCTTTGTGTAACGCAGTGATTCAATACGTAACAACCATCAAACGTTTTGCTGGTCGGTGCATCGGTCGGTCGAGTTAATGCCATAAGTGTGATAAATAGATTAGTCTCTAGATGGTGGCCTCAAATGAGTTCTCTCCAATTCTTAAGGCCCAGTTGTCATTCCAGCTAATTTGTTGGGATTTCGCCTGCCAAAAGTCCAACTGGTGATGAAAGGAGTCAGCCCCTTAGCATTTAGACAGAAATAAACAAATTCCCACTCTCTATTAATATATATGTATTTTAAGTGGATGTGAAATCCTCCCTTCGAATGCCATTGTGAGGATTAAGGGTCAGAAAATGCAATCTGAGCCGAATTAAGGAAAGCAACCTCGGTGTCATAAGCACAGAGAGCACACTCCAAAAAAAGAACATTAGCCTTGCACCATTTGCATAATGCTCCCATATATAAATCAAGTGTTGTGGAGAGCTTTCGGAGTGACTAACATGTACAGAAACGCATCGGAACGAGTGGCTTGTTTCAGAGCAAAGGGTGTGCAGTGCCTGTAATCATCCAGAAACTTGACAAACAGACTTTTTTCCCCATTTTTTTTATTTTTTATTATCTGCACCTATTTCTTCTATCCTTCATCAGATGCCCGGCTCCTGAATTATAAGAGCCAGTCATTAGGAATGTTGACAATACAATAACACGAGTCTGGCACCGCTCAGCAAAAAGCGCCTCACTCAGCAATGCAAACAACTTCAATTATGTTTTCTTTATTTATTTTTTTATTTCCCTCTCCCTGCTCTTCTGTCACGCAGCCATTTATTGCCTCAGATGATGTACAGTGTGCTGCAGTGGGACATACATATGGAATGGTTTGAGGACTTTAGATTAAAATTGATTTTCCTCCCCTTGGGAAGCGGAAAAAGTCAAAAATTGTTACTTGCACATTCATGAAACAGATTTAGTCTGTTGACATTGAAGGCTATTTGATAAGTAATTAAATAGCCTTTACCCAAGACAAGGTGACAGGTAACTCTTTGTCATCCCCCCCCCCCCCCCCCCCCCTGTGTGCAGTAGCTCCGTAATGATGATATACAGTGCACAGCGCGTTGTTTTGTGCCCGATACCATAAAGGAAATGGATCATATTTTGCGGTTGGAGCAGGAGGATTGCATTAATATCTGTCAGTTGTGGTCGTTTGTGCCAATTATCGAAGAGTTTCAGGCTGGGATTGTGACAGAAACGCACAGCAAATACATATGCAGGCCGTCAATTAATATACAGTACGCGTCGCAAGCCCACATGTGTTTATGTCTGCGAGCGGGGGGGGGGGGGTGGGGGGGGGGCGGCGGTACTACCCTCTGCCTGGCAGGGTCCTGTGATTAATGAGTTATCCCAGCCCCGTAGCCTCGGACAGGCACGAGGCCACACATCTGTGTGTCACTCAGGTCTGACACCTTCTCCCAGCCCGGCTGCCAGCCGCTCACCAAGGGATGTTCCAGATGTTCCAAGGTTCCCGTACGCGGCGGCCACTGTTGTCAAATCCCAGTCTTGACATTGCGGTGTGTGACACCGGTGTCACGGCTAACAACTTTCCTCCAAAGTTCTGAGGATATTAGAGCAGGTTTTTTTCCTTCTTTTGCTCCAAGCATCTGCACTCAGAAATGTTTTATCAGTTTAGTTCCAGATGCTGATTTGGCTCGCAGGTGTTGGGGGGTATTTGTGATCAAGGCAGCTGCCCATGATGACATGTTTTGGTTTGAGATTAATTGGTGGCGTTGGGCTCCTCAGTTTGGTTGCAAACACCTTTGAGAAATATGTTTTTTTCTGCTCCCCCCCCCCACACACCGTCCCTCTGTCTTACATGAAGCAGTCGGATCTGAGTTTACAAAATGGGACCCGTCAGTATCAATAGCCTATGATAAAAGTTGAGCAAGCAAAGCTGATATAGTGTTGCTGTCCCCAAAAGGAGGGTCATTTATAAAAAACCGTTTCTTCGGCTACCTTTTGTGGACAGTTGCTTTTACACTGGAGCCACAGCTTCCAAGCCGCTACTGAATGTTGATGGCATTTTCATAATCTCACTTTTCCCTTATTTCCCACAAATAAAGGAGGGGAAAAAAACTCATAATGGAATTCAGCCAAGGCATTGGATTATAAATGAGGTCTGTGCCAGGCTTCATAACGTTATTTAGATTCCTGTGTACAGAGACCTGTGTTCCAACTCCCATCAGCACTGCGACAGAATCAAATGTGAATATAAGCTGATATAGGGAAATTGGTTTGTAATGTGCTGATGCTTTGGAGACCCTGTGCAGCGGCAAAAAAAAAGGAAAAGCAGCAGTTCTCTGGCACATGTAGAGTGATGTTTTAATTACTTGAATTGGAATGATAACAACCTCCCCTACCATCCCAGAGTGAAACAAATTAAAAGGGTTGCACTGAAATTCACCTCATTTTTCTTTTTGTTGTCATACCATGTTGGATTTCCGCCTCTGTGTTTGTGCATAATTCCCCTCAAATGAAATTCATATTTTTTTCTTCGTGGCATTCATAACACAAATGACACGGGGGCAGGCTGGCGTCTGGTCCTCAGAGCTGTAACTGTGCTAAAAAGGCTGATTTGTTCGCAGATGTAGGACCTTCTAGCGTGTCCTGCTGCACGTCCCCCTGCCATGCTACATAATGAGTCCACGCCAAAATCCCCCCCCGCCCCCCAATAAAGCCCCCCTTCATTACCCAGCCTTTTAACATATTCCATTTGATGTTCAGAGTATTGCTATGCTTTGATCACAGGCTGCCTAAAAAGTGATGTCGGTTGCGTTTTCAATTTTCTGCAAGTTGTAGACATTAGTTATCAGAGGAATTAAACAAAGTGGTTTCACATGACGGGTGATCCCGATGTTCCAAAGGCTGTTCGCTGAAGATGACACGTGAAGCTAGTTGTTCGGCACGTGGGGGATGCGGGGTCCCCATTACTGATGACGAACTCTGGTTTTGTGTCTGTATCACATTCAGATTTACAGCATCAAACCAAGTATTTCATTTCAAACTTAATTATACTAGATGAATGGGAAGCTAAGAGCATATTACGGTTTGTTTTGTGCTAAATTATATAATCACAAACTATACTAATAGAACGAAATGAACGTGAAATGGTCAATTTAACTTTTATATTTGCACCACGGCTGTCAAAGTTAAGGCGTTAATCTATGCGTGGGCTTCCTCCACGCGTCAAACGGAAGGAGGCTGAGTGGCAAACGGACCACTTCACGACTGGTAATGCCTTGAACACGTTGGTAGCTGCGAGGCTGCTTCCATCTCAACTACAATCTACCCTGCTCGGCACACAGTCTGCAGAGGACCACCACGGTGTCCCTAAAAGACAGCCCAATGGAAAACGCCCGGGCTAAAAGTGGGGAGATGGTTGGCACTTGAAACACAGCCGTCAAACGATGGAGCGTTGAGAGCAAAGTGCACGAAGAGAGCAGGAAGAGTCGTTTCCATTAATATAATCAAAAGATGAAGCCGCAGAAGCTGCCAGAAACTGTGTGGTGTTTTATGAACGGTTCGGTACCTGACTCTTCCTTGGCTGCGTCTGGGCTTCCGTTGCCAGCCAGGAAATAAAATAAGCCCCTATAAAAGAAGTTTATGTCTCAGAAAAAAGACATAATGTGTCGATAAGCGAGCTCCAAAGGTGCTCATGGGTGGATTTCCTTCCTCCCTCGGAAAGACCCAGGCAAACCATTTGATAAACACAGCCGCTCAGAAGCAAGAAGTCACAATTTTACACTTATCACCAGAGTACATCTTATGACAGTATTGTGAGACGGTGTTTCATCTTCAGGCCCCAAAAACACTCACAACCTCGGCCCCCTTGGCAGCGTGGCTTTCTTGTCTGATTTGTTCCATGAGGCCGAGAACGTCAAAGCAGAGGGGGAAAAAAAAAAAAAAAAGCGCACGATATGTCTCTGGCTGTTGTGCGGGGGACGCATAGACATGTCGGTTTTTCCACCTTACTTGCTCCAAGGTTAACTTGGGGGAATTGTGACGGAGGCAAACATTGCCTGTTTTGGCAGCTGCACCGTGTACACCTCCGAGGCCGGTGCCGAGAAAACAAGCAGCGTTCCCCTGCTGTTCCAACCCAATTCACATGCTCAACTGCCTAACACGCAGACTGAATGGGCCGGGCGTCTAATCCGTCCATTAACTGTAATTGAGACTGAAACGCCGCATTAGAGCCGGTTTGTGGGATTGAGCTCGGAGACGAAAATTGCAGGGATTAGAAAAATCTCAAATATGTACTCGCTCGTATTTTTCCATCGGCGGAAAAGACTGCAGGAGTCCCTCAGTTAGAGCATCTAAAATGCCCATGTCCGTCGTGTGACATCTGCAGACTAGTTTTCTGCCCCTCTCAAGGGCTGTGAAAGAGTCAAAATAAGCTCTGTTTGGATGACTTTGTGTTTTTAACGGGGGGGGGGGGGGGGAGGGTTATGCGCCTGATCTGGAACCGCACAGTGACATCAAGTTGTAGGGGAAAACCACCCCCCCCTCCCCCCCCACACCGCCACAAACACCGAAAACTGCACTACTATCATTTACTGTCATGACGCAGACGATGCTTCAACTTAAATAGCAGCATAAAAACTGAAAAAGTGCCTTCTGTTTTCCCATTTTCTAAAGTTGTCAGCTTTCTGTCAATTCCGATTCCACGACTTCTACTTACCAGCTTGCCAAATGAATCTCCAGTTGCCACTGAGCCTTGAGGATAACAAAAGAATAATGTCGGAACACTACGTTTGCCTGTTTATTTTTTATTTTTTTTTATGTGGTAAAATTAGCACAGCAGAGGGAAACGGAAAAATTCAAGGCAATCTGCCAAATGTTTACAGTGACGAAATGAGGTGGTGTAAAGATAAATCCCATTACGGTTCTCAAGGGTAATACACATTGCAAATGGACAACCTACTTTGATTCTTATATTCCCCAGGAAACGCATAACGTCGTCGTACTGGAGGGAAAATGTGACAGGCTTTTTGATGCGCTTCCACTGCGTTATGTCCGAACACATTTGCATCGCGTCGCCGACTTGCACATGCCAGCACAGCTGTCATAGTTAAAGGCGCATAATTGTGTTCCTGTATGGCTCCAGGACATGCTAATGCTGAGAGCAGACAACTGTTAATCATGACACACACTCAAATCAGTTAACCACTACAAGACTTTGCAGACTTTGACGCTCGCATGGCTGCCGCCCGAATGTCTTGAGTGAATTTGCAGCAATCATGTCTTTTGCTAAGGGGGCCGGCGCTACCAAACTGATCTCATCAGAGGAGGTCGCAAGCAGGGAGAAGGCAGTGGGACCTCACCTCGTTACCCAGATGCTGCCTCTATCTTTTTATGCATTTCGATCTCAAATGGTGGCTTTTTAACCCTTGACCTTAATCAGAAGACTCGAGTCTGTCTTCATCAAAGAGCTGCTACATCCACCGGCTGTTTTTGTGCTGAGGATCTTCTCCGTTATCGGCTGAAAAACGAGGAAAATTTATCAGACTTGGGAGAGAAATGGAGAGGAGCTGTCGCCGCGCTCTCTTTATTAAGACGTGCTGCTAAACAGCGCTCCGTGATAACAAGGTAGGCAGACTGTTTCCAGAAGCCAAAGGCAACATAATGGGGATCACCCTTTCTACATAGCACAAACATGCCACCCTGTTGGATGATCAGGTTCCCAAATGATCATTATTACAATTCCAAACCTCCCCACTCCTCCCCCCACCCGCCCCCCCCTCCCTTGGGCCCGGCACACTCGCACAGACACACACTCTTACGCAGCCGTCCTGGATAAATACGCCGTGGGTAATTATAGCGGGGAAGCGTGTCTTAGTGGAGCTGTCACAACTGTAATTGCTAGAGGGATGGCGGGCTATCAAGAAACGAAATCGCGCTGCAAGTGCAATACCGGCAGCGGCAAGTGACTTTGATTATTATAAGGGAAAGGGTGAGAGATAGAGGTTATCAACCAACCCCTTTCTCATAGCTAGCATGTTATGAACAAGGCTGTCTGTCTAACACAAGATGAGGGGAATGCTTTAGAAAAGTGGCATAGTAAATACTGGCATGCATTACCTTGATTGTGAAGCGACCGCCTTTTTTTTCTCCTTCCCTCCCTCCCTCCCTCCCTCCCATCGTCGTCTCCCACTCCATTCCAGAGACTGGTTATGCCAGAGTGTTTAGTCTAGAGGGATATTACAGTGCTCAGAAAGGTAACATCCATACCTGTATCACATCAAACATGAGACCAAGAACATCTCATCTCGTTTGAAGAAATTGCCACGGGTAAATGTGTGCACTAGTGTGCTCACTTAGCTTTGCTGTCATGAAATGCTCATTTCGGCGCCGGGAGCTTTTAGGGTAGGGAGGGGGGGGGAGGGAAGAAAAAAAAAAGAGAAAAAAGGATTGAACTGGAGCCAAAAAATGGGATTTTAATTTCTAAGAAATTCCCATCTGTTTGTGTATGTGTTCATGAGGGAAGGAGAGAACAGGGGGAGGACGGCAAAGGATGAGAGAACCCGGGGGGGGGGGGGGAGGAGGTTACTATGTGCTCAGGGTGACTGGGGGAACGGAAATCATGACTTTTAAATGAACAGCAAGCTTCTTCTCATGGAGATTGCTTGTGAAAATGAGAAGTCATAATGTCATCAGGAAATCAATGGAGACTATAAAGGTAATCATAAGAGTACAGTGTGAGCTGGGACAAAATTGCCACTCTGTTTGGCACTTCCCCGTTGCAGATAATTGCACTGGACACCCTGAATCAAGTCTATTCATGCCGAAGCGCTTTACATACACATATACATCTGCCCGTGCCACGGGAGCTAATTGCATTTCAAAAAGTTATTCTGCCACAACACCAAATATTGATTGAATGCTAAACATGCAATTTGTGGAGTGTAAGCAAATAGCTAATTTGATTTCAATCATGGCGGTGCGGACGGTTTTCGGGTCAACTAACCTCTCCTGTCAGAGCCCAGTTTGAATCTAGATATGAAATTCACTGCATGGTTAGCTTTAAAAATCCGTCAAAAATATCTCAATTGTGAGCTTTTATGAGGAGAAAATGAACTTAATTGAAAGTGGCACACAATTGGCCAGCGTTAACCTTGCGTGAAATTTGTCTTCAGCTACCCTGGTCAGGGGCGTGCACCAACTTTGGTGCATTATCTCCAGAGTGATTGGACGATTTGTAATTGGTTATGATCATTATTGTATGAGGTGGCTGCTCACCACCACCCAAATATCACAGCTACTAGATATGGGCAGTTTCTACCACACCAAGGCAGAGGTTTCGTAGTGGGCTAAAAGGGCCAAAGCGGAAAGCTCTTTTTTTTCTGATCCGACAAACGTATGCTATTGCTCCAATAACATCAGTATTTGATTTGACCTATAATGAATCTTTTGAATATTGACCTATAATGCTTCTCACAATGTATTTTTTTTAATCCGTTTGGAATAAATCAACATTTTTCTTTTTTAAGATATCATTCATACCCAACTAAATTCAAAACAAGCAATTGGAAGCTGCTATAAAATGATGTGAGGTGGCATTTAACCCCCATTCGTTTAGTAGTAGTACATATTTTATATTAACAGCCATCAATTCATTCATTTAGGATTCGTATCCTATGAATAAATGAATTTAAAAATGCCACCGAAAATCTACAAAATCCAAATAGTCGAAACTAATTCCTGAGTGGATCTCAGATGGTAAAAGTTTGCTCGCGAGCTGCTTCGCGCCGTGCCTTTTTTTTTTTTTTAGCATTTCATCAGAGATAACATTGTCTGTTTACCCGAGCGCCGTCGCCGTGTCTCTGCCACATGCCAACTTATTACCGGAGACACTTGTCTCGGCAAACATCATATTGTCACCCATGGATGGACCCTATGCAAAGCGTAGGCGTGCCGTTGTGGCGGGGGCCTCGCGGATACAACAGCTGCCGCCTCCCGCCACGCGGAAGACGGATTCCTGTTCTGCGAGAAGAGAGGCGAAGCCGCGCCTCGCTGTCACGGGAACCTAACCATCTCTGATTGCTTTCTTCAAACGGCCCCTTCTCGTATGCCGTTTGTTTTGCACAGATGTGTTGTTTGGAACAGATAAGAGCTAAAGCGTTACATGCGTTATACCCTGCCGTTTAATGTTCTCTTTGAATCTTTCCTTCTCCCTACCCTCCCACCTCTAGCCCCCCCCCAACAACAGGTATGGCGCCTTGTCTCGTTCCGTTGCTGCGGCGTCTGGGCCGGGGCTCTTTGAATCGAAACTTTCCTATTCTCTCCTTCCTCGCGGACTTCCTTGAAGTCGACTTTTGTTCAATCCCGAGGCCTCGTTCTCATTTCATGATAATCAAGTTATACACAACACCGTTCCTCTGTGAATATGCAGCTACAGCGCAAAAACCTAATGCGCACACTCTAATGGTGCTATAAATATTGCGCGTTCAACAAAGCTGGGCCGATGGGTAATCTACCCACGGGGGATTTGTCTGCTGCTTGACTGATGGATCACGCTGGAAGGTAAACAGGACAAGATGTGATAGTCTGGTTACGGTTTCCTCTCCTTCGAAAGCGCCGTCTTCGCCGCACGCACGCCACTCTTCATTTCCTCCCCCATTCAACTACCAGGGGGCAACAGACGGCATTCAATCATCACAGGACCTGATAGCTGTAAATTGTATTTGCGCGCGGAAAAATGCATAATCAACAGCGGTACTTTCCTATTCATAATCTTCTCTGTGACTCCTCTCGCATAATACATTCCCGTGCATGTTCCTAGATAGGATGGGGGGGGGGGGGGGGGGGGCAGTGTGTGATTACAGACCATTCTCTGAGCACTTGCGCAAATGCCCCTCCCTCCACCCTCCACCCGATCGCCCTCTCTTCTCCCAGTTGTCTTTGTTTCTCCTGTTTGGCCAGGGTTTAATATTAATGCCTTTGCAGAACCAAAGATCAGTGTAGATCCTCTTGCTCTCTCTCTCTCTCTCTCTCTCCCTCTCTCTCTCCCTCCCTCCCCCCTCTCTCTCTCTCTCATATTGCCTGAGTCGGGCTGTGGACCTCCGCGTCCCGGTCGGCATGGCCGCTTTATTTGGACGCAAAGCAATGTTTGGAGTCATCTTTTTATAGTGGTTGTCGGTTCACCACAGTTCACCTGGCCCGATTAGGAATGTTTCATTCATGAGGCTGTGTACAGTGGGCTTTTTTTTTTTTTTTTCTTCGAGAAGCTGGCCTCGTGGCAACATTGAAATTCGTATAGTGACAGCTGCATGTGGACACGTGACTCGGTGCTGGGAGAGTCTTTAAATGGCTCCTCTTGGCCAAAACAAATATTGTGGCGTTTGTCATGGCAGAATTTGTGTTTATGTGGAATTGAATGCATTGACCGGGCCACTGTGGACCTATAAAAACACTGCACGATTGTGTTCCCGATGCAAACTATTGGATTGATGAACATATTGTGAGCCGTTGCATGTTTTCCATTCCACTGGCGATTAGTAGTGTTTATGCTGTACATTACAAAACAGTTATAGTTGCATTATTTGTTTTTGGTCCAATCTAGAAGACGCTAATTTAGAATTTAGAAAGCTGCTGATGTGCAATTTTTCTGAAATGTGTTTGCCCCCCTCCGCCATCATGGTTTCACTAAATATTCCCCTTACCTTGAGAAAGTGGCCTCTGTCCACCCCGCTGTTACTCACTCAGCTGAATATTCAACTTCCACCCGTCAATGATGTAAACAGATGCCCCTTCTATTTGAGAGGGGGGAACAGAGGGCAAGTAAAAAAAAGAAAAGATAATTTAATTAAATTAGAATTATAAAGCCAAAACTTTTTAGTCTGTAAATAACAGATCACAGATGGGAAAACTCTTTGTCCCTTTTGCCACCATGAAACTGTGGAATGTCACAGCGATCATCCAACGATCGGTGAGACTTTTGTGACCGGACCAATTAGATGAACCGCGTGACCCTTCCCGCCCTCCATTCAGCACTGCTGCTAACACCGCTGAAAAGCCTGAGACTCGCCCTGGAACGAAATGGTGGCAAAGTCAAAGACGCTTCATCCTGCCACAGTTATTAGAATTGCTCTCCGCAGGGATTCACGAGACAGAGGTCCTTCAAGAAAAGGCTAACTGCGGGCTGCTTGAAGCCTGTCTTCTCTCTAATCAGAGCTGGGAGTTGGACTGGTCCTCATCACAGACCAATCCCGTCCTGCTCGCTTCTTGGCCTCCGCTCTGCTGTCCTCTTGACCTTTCCTCTTTCTGATAGCTTTTACATTATCTTTTCATCCTCCTTCAACCCAGCGCATGCTCGTTTTTATAGTCCTTTCGCCCCTCTTCTCCTCGTTTTCCTCCTTGGAGAGGTCATCTCTTAGCTCTTTGCCAGGCATTCACTCTTGAGATTACCTCTTCATTTACACACCCATCCAGTGACTACCCACCAACACACACATGTATGTGTACAGAGATTTGGCAGAAAAGTGTGGCGACAGTATGGTCCAAATACTCAACTGTCTCCGTTTCCCTGTGTGCACACCGAGCTGGACTCGGGTCATTACCGGGTCGGGTCCCACGAGATGCTAAAAGTAGATTGGGGCGCAGCATTTATTTCTGTGTACGAATTAAGCATGTGCTGTCATGCACAGGTATCACCCGAACGGTTTTTACAAGGGAACCATTCTCAGATGTAATGAGCGCTTATGACGAACAAATTCACAAAGACTGGAGAGGTGACCTCACAGCCAGCTGTTCTCCACCGATTGCACAATACAAGCACAGAGTGGAATGGCAGTAATTACTATCCCAGCTTCACCTCATTGAGCCATACTGCACAGTGTAGAACACATTGCTAATGTAATCACACTAAGCTACACACTCTTATGGGCCAAACTTAATGTTAAGTGTGTGTCATTTGAGAGCCTGCTGTCACAGTAAGAGGTTCCGGCTGGTTTATAAAGGCACATGTTTATTGTATCATGCATTAAGGCCATTAGCCCAGTGCTAGCTGAACCCAGCCGGTTCTGCGGGTCATTCCTCAATGTGAAAGTGAACTGCATGACATGACCAAAATTGACTCCTCTCAGAATACTCCCTGGCTAATGGACGTCTCGGTAATTGACATCAATACCTGGCAACGATCCGGCGCTGTGGATGAAACATAGTCACCACCTATCAGAGGGGCTATTTTTGTCTTCATATCTCATGATCACATGGTGTTTACATGTGCTTCTATCCCAGAGAGTTTCTGCCTCTGCCAAATCTCTGCCAAATCTCCTCTCCAGTAGTTGTGGAGTTGGTACTCAAGTATAAATGCCTGATGTTTCTCCAAGATAAATAATAAAGCATTGGTTTTGTTGGCTGAAAGTTATTGAACCGATGAAAATATCCCCATTGTTTTTTCTTCTACAATATACATTTGTCTTTGCTACATTTGTAATGTCAAAAACGTCAATCTGGTGGTCTTTGATAGCCAACTGAAATGGCCTGAAGAAGACATTTGACCTCTCAATTAAATTATAAGGATGTGCTTGGATGTTGTTGTTGATGCCGTGTTAGAAAAAGTCACACGCACAAAGCATGCTTAGCGAGACGGGGCCTGCGGTTCAGGACTGGTCGGACTAATCGCGCTGTGGACACTTGACGGGGGCAGCTGCTCGGCTCCTCCCACCAAGGTCCATGCGGCGTGCCCCCCAAAGTTCACGGCCATGGCCTCGCGTCACCTTCACCGCGGGCCTTCTCAAGTGAACCCAGCGCCCACGCTGCAATACTAATGCTAACGGAGCCCATCAGGTCTAATTACGCCTTCCTCAACAGCAACGTCACCTCATCAGAGAAATAACATCATTAACAGTGGTGTTTTCCTGAATAGTGATTGATCCTGGGGTTTGTCGGTGTGCAAGGTTAGCTGAATATTTGCGTGTCGGGATGCCACTTTGTTCTTCTATTAAATCAGGAGTGGGCCGCGGGGGGGATTCACAGTTTTGAAGGTGTAACCATCATCCCCCTTCTTTCTCCTGATGGGCCAAATTTAATCAGTACTTGTATGTTTTCCTTAATCTATCCCACACAGAGGAGGCAGCACAACATTATCATGCAGGGAAACATTTGTTGTCGCTTGATTACGCTAATGGGAAAGCACACACGAATATAAAATGTTGAACGTTATTGAAATTAGGCTTAATTGCTGATGGCATCTCAGGTTAATTTTTATTCCCCTGGTATGAAATGTGTCTCCGTGTGGTGTTTGTTTTTGTCTGCTGAGCTGCGTCTAAGTGACTGTAGACGCACAGCGTGCTCACTCCCGTTTTTTGTTTTTTTGCTCTTCAAAAAGGAGCCGGAGGAAGTCTGTGCGGAGACGGTGGCACAGATAACTGAATGTCACCGGTGACGTGTACGCTGCTGCGCTCGTGAAACCTCTCGTTCAGGCCCTTCAGTCCAGCATGACGCCAGGTCATCGGAGTGCACAGAAGGGGTGGGCGGAGTCGGAGGGCAGCGCGTTCAGCCGCTTCACCGGGGAATAGTGATTAAAAAGCACTTCAGCGCGATCCAGACGAGGTTTCCCTGCACCGGAGACCTCTTTAACCCGCAAAGAATGACATGAAAAAAAAACAAACAACTGCCTGGACACTTCAACTAGATTCTTGATCTTTCCTTCTCACTGTTATGCTGTAGTCTTTTGCTTCTTAATTATTGATGTTGATGCGTTTAGCTCCTCGCTAAATCTTCCATTAAAGACTTTAAAATGTGCAGGTGGAAAAAAGATAAAAGAAAATCAATTATCTCCAAGCATTAGTGATGCTCTCCTGATGTGCGGTCTTGGAGAAAAAAAACACATCGAAGTAGTGAATTAAAGTTCAATTTATGCAAGGTAGATGCTATATTATTTTTTTGCACCTTTGTGGTCCAGATGAGATTCAAGACACTTATTTACAACTTTTCGCAATCTGTCAGGAACCATTCAGCTGGATTTCAATGAGATTTGAATTATTCTGGATGCGTTCTGAAATCCCTCCTATATACAATCCACCTTTTTAGCTCTTGTTTTTTTTTTTTTTTCTTCCAATCCACCAATTACTGAATTGAAAAGCTGTCTCTTTAGCAGCCAAATACTCTTCTCAACACTTTTCTCAAACTAGTTGCTCGATCTGTCCGTGGTTACCGCTGACCTGATGATAAGGAGATGGGTGTGACGAGACGAGACTACTCTGTGGTTTGATGCAGCGTAGGTAGTGCACTGTATGGATTTGGACCAGTGGTGACAGAATGCAAACAACAAAGATGTTTATGTCCAATTCTCATGTTTTCTCTGAGCCGAGCCTGAACACATCACGATGTAACAGAACGGGACCTTCGTTTGTTAGCTGTTTGCAGCCCTCCTTCTGTCATTTCAAAAAATATTATCAGAGAAAGCATAAATGTGGATGTACTTTTTATGAATATTGTACAACGATCGCAAGTAATTTTTAACCTTAAACCGTGTCATGATTGTCCAAACATTGAGGGGCGATCCGCATCGGTTAAAGGATCGACAATAGTCCGCTTCTAACGCGAGTGAAAATCACCTAAACGACAGGATTTTTTTTTATATCAACTGCCAGGTTACAAAAGCACAAACCTATATTTGTTGCTGAATCAGTTTGACACCCTGGCTTGGTTCTGCCTATTGTAGTCTCTTCTGTCAGCTTCTCTGTGAAATCCATTTAGTGTTTTATCAAAAAAAATTGTAAAAGATAAAGCAGGGAGTTTAGTTGGTGACGCCGTGGGCTCTAAGGTAGCTGTGACAGCTTGATGTAGTTGCAGCGGAGGGGCGGGTCTTAGCAAACGCTCAATTGAGTATTTTCAGGTGTGATATTACTTGTTTTGGTTAAGTGAATGAAGTACATTTTAATAAGTAATTTCCCTAGTAACAGAAAGGTGGCAAATTACACGCACCATATTAAACAATAATAATGCTGTCTACACAGAAAACCTTTGTTTACATGTCTTTATGACTCATGTTGTGTCGCAAGCCATCATTTATTCATAAAATACAGTGATCCACAATTATGTAGGTCTGGGCACCCGTGCGGAGAAACCGGCTCGGCTGAAATAGTCAGAAGGGGAGAATATTATCTATCTCTGGCAAATATCCAATATGGGACGGGTCAGGAAAATGATAATGGATAAAAGTTCTCATGCAGAACAGAGTCGAAAATGTGTTTAAAGCACTGCGTCTTGGTCTCATATTATAATATAATAAAATTTCTATATGCCCTTGTTTTGGAAAACAAGTTTTCTTGGGGTCCCATTTATTATTCGTTGTCGTGCTCTTTGAAATAAAAACATACTCCTTCCAACAAACTAGCAGTCATAGTTGTACCACGTTGAGTAACTCAGAAATACATTAATGTGCGGATTCGCTTTTAAAACCAATTTCTCCCTGATTTCCCCACAGGGATGCGGAGATGAAACGACTGCTTTATCACCGCTGCCTCTCTGCTTCTGTGCCGTCCTTTCATTTTGGTTTTTGGAACGTTTTGGGAGCTTCAAATAAATCCCGTCACGTGTGTGTGCAGAGCACATTCTAACTGTTGCGGTTGACTTTTATTTTGTGCTGACCCATCTCCTATGTGTGATAATAGAAATTCAAGGCTATCTTGTCGAACATCCTGTCTCGTCTTCTCTGGTCCCGGCTGGGCGCCTTCGGGGGCCCAGGGAAGGCCTCAGAAAGGATGTTTACACACTGAGGACTGAGTACACAGTCTGGTCTCTTTTCAAAAGGATCCCTGTTCCCGGCCTGCACCGCGGTTTGACCTGTGAGGGCAGGCTGATAGCCGCGTGGGCAGTGACCCGTCTGCTTTTCTGAAAAGTCCAGACTTCACTCAGCTGAAGCCGCAGGGATGGCGGCAGAGGGATGGTCTCAAAGCACAATGCTAAGTTCAAGCTTTAATTCAGAAGTCTTTGTTGGATGTCTTGCCGTATGTAGCTCCGAAAAGGCAAAAAAAAAAAAAAAAAGGGGATGTGAGGCTGAGGGAAAATCACTTTCTTCGACATGGACAGACTCGCCCAGGACACCTGCTGGATTGGACAGCCCTGTGTCGTCCAGGGGACTGGAGAACAACCTCTGAATAATTCCTTTTGAACCACAGTCATTGTGGCCTGCTCCTCTACTCTGATTCCCGTTCTCCTTTTAAAGGAAACAGCTTGTTAACTGCGCCCGGAAGGCAGGTGGCCCGCTAGAGAGTGAGGGGAAACACCTCAAACTGTCTGCACACTTATCTTGTAATGACCTGCTGGTGGGCAGCGTCCATCCCTTCTCTCCCGAAGCTCTACCTGTATGTTACCCATTTCAATTGAAGCCAGATTCACCTCAGAAAGTCCTTCATGTTTCTGGCATGTTTGGCAAGTGAAGACTAAGCCGCCATTTTGCAGTGGAATATAGTTGAAAGGGATGTGGTTTAATGGCTCAAGAACGGTTTTCCATAGTGATGAAAGACAGTCCTCCAGAGACAAATAACAAGGTGTAGTTGGAGTTTGGGAACTAGGGGGTAGAGGAGAGAGAGAGAGAGAAAGTAAGGACTGAAAGCTCAACAATAACACATAATATGCAACTTGGACACTTTTTTTTGTGCCTCCCTTACTGGGAGACAGCTGCTCGACCTCGCTATTCCCTGGCGGTTTTGATGGATTTCTCTCCGCGGAAGAGGCAATGACTCCCTGGCTTTAACGCAGCGTGCAGAAAGACGAGGCCCAGCAGCGTTTACACAGGAATGGGTTTGGGAAATATACCGTTGAAGGTGGAAGACATCAAGCAGACCTGGGGAAAGAAATAAAAGTGTTCTATGCCACTCGGCCCAGTTTCACATAATTCAACAAGGATGGTGTACAATGTTTTAATTCCTTTTGAAATGGGGAACACATTTAAATGAAATGAAACCGATTACCAAGCTAGTTTGTTGCATAGTGGGGAAAACTTTTGCAACAACTTCTGCAAAAATGTCAGCTGGGGAAAACATTGCACCGTAAACCCTGGTCCAAAGTAACAGTAAGGATAAAGCACAGCATTTTCAGCGCCGTGTTGACAGTCTGTCTGTCATCTGCTTGGCATCTTTAGCGGAAAAAAACAACCGATTTTTCTTCATTTTACTTTTGATTTCCACTCAAAGAAGCAAGCAAATTGTTAATTATTTAAGCTACCTTTGCCATTTCGAAGTGGAATTTGTGTTATTCAAAGGCAGACAGTTCTTCTAGTGGAATACTGTGGTTTTCCTCACTCAAGTATTTGTTGAATAATTTATGCTACAGCATAGGAGAGGCAGCTGCTGATACATAGGGACTGAGACTGGAGATTATAGTGAACCGTATGACCTTTCCATTCATGAAAAATTAACCAATCTGATATTGACCAGATGAGGCTTTATTTATGGCAAACCGAGGACAGTTCTCGACCACTTGGCTGGTTTATTGTCACAAGCAGAAGTCTTTTGGAACTGTTGTTATTATTGTTAATTTATCGCAGCGACCGCTTTTTTGCGGCAACGTTCCAATCTTTAGAAATAAGTTTTGATAGCAACGCCTACAGGAATAACGGTACATTTCTTAAATAGTGCCTTATCTCTTAGTGATATTTTGTTGAATACCGATGCAATACAATTGTTTCTGTGTGCCATTGTGCTTTCTGCCTCCACTGAGAGACTTCCCCATAGATGCATGATAGGAAAAAAAGAGGAGGTTGGTTGGTGAGTAAACGGGCTGCCAGTGCTAGCCTTTAGGCGCCAATCTGCTTGCTAGTCTACCGGATCGCTACTCTAAATCCAGTTTTTCTTTTTTTTTTTTTCAAAGCCCACAACACCTCTTAAAAACTTCTCCGTGCTGCTCAGGCAGGTGTAACATCAGCGGCGCTTTGAAGTCATAACAAAAACTTGGTCCCTTCCATCCGCCGTCACTTTCCTTTGCCAAATGAGTCACAGATGAAAAATAACGTATTATACAGCAGGGCCGTCAAGCTGTCACTAAGGTAATGAAGTTGGTCCAAACCATTTGTCTTATTTTGTCATGCTTTTTCCCCATTAGTCATACTGCGCTAACCATTAGCTCCTCGGGAACCCCCTTCACCCAAGGACACTTAAGCTCTCTGTCCAAGTGCGACTGAGGCCGGCTGATGTGCCGTAGGAGATGACACAGTGGTAGATGGAGGGATGGCGGGTGTTGGGACTGATACCAAAAGAAGAAGGATTGGCAGTGCGTGCAAGAGAGACTTGAGCCCTGCCCAAAAACTAGATTTAGGGAATATGGACCGGTTGATTATACCGTCAGAACAATCATGTTTCCAAATATAGCCCCAGAAGTTCTAGATGTGCCTTCAGGATTGGAAGCTAAAGCGTGTGAGCGTACTGGTTTAGGACTATTTCAGTGTAACAGAATATACTAACCGCAAGGGAAGATGCAGAAAGGCGAGGAAGGCCTGCCCCAAACAATCTCTGAAGTCTAGTGTATTGTATTATTAATAGCGGGGGGAGTGAAATTGGGAGTAAGGGAAGAGACATGGCCAGCGCAGGATTTATATCTACGGGGTACAGTTGTGTTTGTCCTACGACAGGGTTATTACTCAGCCAAGTGTGGGAAACACTAACTGCTTCATGAAAGCTGGAGGCAAGGCCACCCAAAGTGCAGTAAAAGCAAAGTGCTTTTGTTGTCTTATAGCATGTTTTACTGCATATCCATACTGAGGTGGTGATGGCGCATAGCATCCTTTTCATTTTGGGGGACTTTTTGAAAGCCCTCGTAGGGAGCCGGACTCCTGGGGGGGGGGAAAAAAATGTACACCACGGCCTATACGCTTTATTTTTAGAAACTCAACTCAAACTGTTTGACCCAAAGACCAAAGAAGCGGTTGTTCAAGAGCATGTGAGCAGGTCTCATACAGTTGTGCTTGTGGCGGTGCGCAACGACACATTCATCATGCGACTTGACCAGGTGTGTGTTTAACTGCAGGTGTGTGTGATTAAGTAAAGTCTAATGGTTCTAACTGATCTGCGTCCCGAGAGCTGGACGAGGGCCACGCGCTCTGTTTGCTGCTGCTCCGACAGATGCCAGGGGGCAAGCGCATGGGAGGGGACTAATTACCGGACAGCTGCCCAGCAGACCCTCACCCCGCCCTGGGGAAAGGGCCGTCTCTCTCTCACTCGCCTGTCCTCCAACCCGGGACCCGAGACCTGGCACCATCGTTGCCAATTCAAGTCCATCTCAATCACGGGAGGTTGATGGGGGAGGGGGCTGGGGGGGGGGCTCTGGGGAGACCAACGGAGTCTCACAAATATTCCAGGAAAAATGAACAATAATCACTTTGCCAAAGGTCGATGTTGAAGTCTTTCTAGGAGCTGTCTGAGTCTGCCGATTAGATGTTTCCCCCGAACCTTTACTTTGACTAATTAAACAGTAAAACTCAACCTGGGTATGGACCAGCCATGGAACACAGTGCGCGTAGCCCCAGCATCCCCAACCCTTTGCCGTTGCACAGGCATCAGCTACCAATTTAGCATTTGACCACAGTTAAATCCCAATAAGGATATCCATATTTCATAGTTTGGTTCCAGAGGAGACTAATAATATCTCAATTGGGGCTTCGAGTAGACGGTGTCCTTCACCCTTCACTGAGATCGGTAAGAAAGGTATTTATAAGAAAATTGAGGTCACCACTGAGAGGGCTGGCTGTAGGCCCAAAGAATCCAGTGTTGGAGAGGCTCAGACGGCCTCGTTTTGTTGGAATTGAGGGACTTCGTAGCAGACTGCTCATCTTGCTGTTGGCATAAGCGAGAGAAGAGGAGCTAAAGGTTGAAATTATGCACCCAGTAAGCATTTGGCTCGGGTGAGCAAAAAGTGCAATGCAATAATTAAGTGACACAATAAAAATGATTAGACCTGCTTTTGACATTCTCGTTGCGAATAACTTGCGTTTAATTGCAATCACAAATTTGAAATGCCAGTTTTATGTTCCACGGCTATAAGCTGTTTAAAGTTCAATAGCTATACTCTTTAAATCGCCTTCCAATTTCTGCTCGGAGGCAGCAAGAGGGAATGGAGACTGAGGGAACAGGAGACAAAAGTATGTACAATTAGTGCCCAGAAAACAGAAAAGTGTCTTTTCCCGTGCTGGACGGTGTGGTTTGCTGGCCCGGAGGAGGGCCCAGCTCAAGGCTAGTTAGCTCTTCAGCCACAGCATCTGTTGCGGGCTAATGGATGTTATAACCTCGTAAACGTCATGAAATTGGACATTATCCCTTAATTAAAAGAACAGAGATGCATTACAATGATTACAGTGGCACTCCAGTGGACCTGCCACACGCTCCCATGATGTTTCTAGAGGACACGCAGCTCCAAGGTGTTGAGAGTTGCGGGAGGGATGCCGCCCAGTTTGAACTGCACCCCGGTACTCGTAACGCAGCTTATTGACCTTTGACCCCGTTACTTTACTTCCAAGGGGACACATCCGTCCTGTCTTTGCATTCCAGGAGGTTTTGAGTTACTTCGCAGTGATTATATGCACAGCGGCAACAGCTGTGCTATAAACCGGGTATAAAAACAAAGCTTGTCGCTTGTGTTCCACGGCACCTGGGCCATCAGTGCCCAATAATTACCAGCAGCCAACGCGTCTCGCTGCCTTCCCATTTAAGGAGCTTAAATAAACCTTGGGTGGGAAACGGAACAAATGGACAATGCAGCCTGCATGCAGTGATACGGGCCGCATTAACCCTCACTCTGGCCTTTACTCGGCGGCGCTTCAAGGCCAGTGCGGCAGTTGAAATTCTCGAAGCGAGTCGATGGATTGCTGCTGGATCCGGGAAATGAGTTAGCAGTTTCTCACCCCGGGGTATTTTATTAGATGCATGAAAAATGGCCTGTGGTAAACACAAGTTTAAGGGATCTTATGTTTTTTTGTTATGTAATAGAAACTCTCAGTAAGTAGTAAAGTGAATCTTGTAGTTTTTTCATATTAAAAAGTGGCTGAATGAGACTACGAAACGCTGTCGTGGCATGTTACAGTGATGAAGTTTGTTTACAGAATTATGTTGGCTTTTTACATTTGCCTATTTAAAATGTTGGCTTCCCAGGGTTGGCCTCCCTGCAATCGTCACGAGTCCCATTGTGTCAGTAGTTGTGTCGGTTGCCACGGTACATAGTGACCACCTGGCTACACACGGCGTCATACCCGTTTGAAGTGGTCCCAAATGCACAGTAAATGCCTCTGTCTCTTATCTGGTTTATGAACAGCATGCATTGTGTCAGAAACCTTGTATTATGCAAATGCCGGCAAAAAAAACACACCTTTGTGTCACGGCATGAACCAATTACATGCAAACATTCACAAGATGTGTCTGTGGCATTGCGTGAGCTATGCGAGAGCAATCTCCGTGCCACTTTTGGCTCCGCAGGAATCCATGTGAGAAGTAATTGTGGATTTCTCATTTAGGTTCAGGCAGTCCGTCTTCTCTATGATCTACTTTCTATCAAAACAGACACAATAATGTAACACCGAGCACAGCCTGATAAAGGGTCTATTTTTCGCTTAAAGCTCCTGTGAATGTGAATGGAAATAAATGTAGGCATGTTGCAGTGGTAATGAATCAACATAAAATATTGAAATAGCCCAACCAAGGGCAAACTGCATGTAATTGAAACTCTCTCTGTACTGAGTAACCGGTGTCCCCACATCTGAGACTGGGCAGAAGGTCTTTCAGAAGGCATTTGTTTCAGGTTTCTCCTCCTCTTCTCTCTCCCTCTACCCGCAGTTAATTGCCTTTTTTTTTTAGAGATTTGTATGGCATGTATTATGTTGCTGCTGCCATTTTATTTATAACCCTTATTTTCTGACAAGAAGGGGACTTCTTCCCCCTTTTCGCAGCAGCTAAGATGATTGATTCGTCCCGTTTAACCTTGATAAGGCAGGAAATAGAAAAACAAATTGCAGTATTGACACTATGCTGTGATGGCATGTCGTTTGCTCAGGTGACCTGGAGGTGAGTCAGAGGTGACCGTAAAGGGGAAGAGACGCAGCGGTGTGCTTCACCGTAGCTATTTTCTCTCTCTTGCTAAACTTGTTTGCCGCCCTTGGCCTCTAACAATTGCACTTGTTTCTAAAGCCAGCTGTGACGACGCCAGGCTTTTTCATAGTTCCCTCACATTCATACTGTGTCACAAAGCTAAAGCAAAATGAGGTGTGCAATGGAAGTCAATCTTTTAAATTATGCTTCGCATTACTGACACGCCGTCGTCAATGCAACACGATTCATTATTTAAGGATTATCGTGTGTATCATAGAGATTTAGGCAAAGCTTTTTAGGGTGTCATGGGCAACAACGGCATCATTATTGGAACCCCTGCTCACCTTCAGCTTGTCATCCGTGGCAGTCTTTGCTCATTGCTGTCATGTAAGCTTATACCCCGCATGCGGTGATGAATCAACATTCCCGGTTGCGTCCCTCCCATGCACCTCTCCGATGGCCGCTTTGTCCTCTTGCAGCACGGCGAAGAGCACCATAGACTGTTCTCACCATGGAGAGTTCCTACATCTGGCAGCATCATTAATCTCCCACAGCAGCTGTGCCCCTGTACCTGTCTCTCTTTGTGTAGGGAACGCGGAAAGTCATTTTTAGTCATTATCTTTCCCCTGGCATATGCTCATTTCGCTTATCGCACTTAACCTGCACTTGGACGTCAATGTTCAAGAGCTCTTCTGGATTCAGTCGTACAGTGACTGACCAGCAAGCTGTCCAGCACGACGGCATCATTGTTGCAGTTTTTTTTTTTTTCTTCATATTTTTACTGAAGGCGTTAAAAGTTATTTGCCCCATTCCACAGAAGAGGAGGTTTGTGAACTCATGCTCAGGAGAGGGGGAGACTAGCTCCATCCTCAGGGGGGCAGCAGGTCTTTAGGAATCCCAAGGGAAAGGACAGCTGAAGGACCAGAGAGGGGTCACAGCACTGCCTTGGACACAGCGAACAGCTTTGAGAGGGAGTTGCAGAGCTGAAGTAGCCCTCTTGTTGCACCGCCCCCTTTTTGTGTGTGTTAACCACTAATTAACTGCTGACACTAAGGACCAAGAAATGCAGTGTCTGTAAAGCTTTACAAAGACTGAGAGGCGTTTGATGGAGCTCGGGTGGAGAAAATGATTAAAACTGGGATAAATAGTGGCTGGAATCTTGCTAGCTTTTACTGGCAGACCCACACTCCCCCTTTTAACAGCATATTGAGTTGACTTCAATGCTTTAACAGCTTCCTTCTTTGTGGAAGGTGCAGACTCAAATCTGTAACGTCTTCATCCAACTGCTGACCGCCCTGCTCTGTATTGGCAATCAGACCTTATGCCATGGAAACCAAATCCTTCTCTCGTCAGTATGGATCCATTTGGCCTCCACTGCTGTTGCACTGAGCCCTTTGAACCGCTCTTACATGTCAGGCCTGTCTTCGGGTCTTTATGTTTTCCCCGGGTTTGTATGTTTATGAATGCGGGTCTCAAGTCGCCGTGAACGAGACGCACGATCAATCAGGACATCCAGAAGGATCAACTGTAATCAATGCACAAAGTCGAGGTGGCAGCCCACCTCCTGGCCTCTGCCCGACTGGCTGCTGCCGGTGGCTCAAGCGGCCTAAGGGGATTTCCTGGGTTGAGTTTGCCTGGTTGGCAGCTAATTAGATGAGGGAACGGAAAGGTTCTTGTTGCTAGCTCTCCCGGGCTAAAGGGTTATTGACACGGCAACGACAGCAATATCTGCTGATGGCGATCCAGTCTTACTAGCAGCAAACCTTGAAAGACATCGAAACCTTTACTGTAAGGTCCTTTCATTCCATTTGTTTGAAGGGCATTGCTTGGAATAATATTTTGCACGGGAGATATATATATATGTATATATATTACATTTCATTGCAACTCTCGAAGATATATCCAATTGATTCAATTTATTTATTTGGTTAGTTGTTTTTTGTCATGCACGTGGCATTGTTAAATGAAATAGAACGTCAATCTTCCTGTTTGTCGGACAAACTGAAATCTTTAAACCAGCAGTCTTCAACCAAAATGTGGAAGAGGTCCAGTTAGAGAAAATTTGGAAAAGAATGGAGCCCATTGCGCCATATGATGACGTTTCAATGGATTCTGAGCAAATAAGACACTGGTTTAGTGCTGCAGTATAAACAGAAACCAGTCCATCCATTATGGATTAAATGCTCTACTTTTGCTGTCCATTTGTTCCTCATTTGTCTCACTCGTCTTTTTCTCCAATTTTGCTATCTTTTTATTTGTAATTGGCCGCTACACCTCTCGTCTGTCTGCAGTATTGAGACGATATCATCATCCTGCCTGGAATGCAAAGACTTGAGTGGTATCACGTTTAACTTGAATGCAATTGGTCTGTGCTTCAAGCCACTACCGTCAAGACGACCAAAGCTGCGCAGTCGAAAAATGCGCTGTCACGTTTAAATCACAACAGTCTTTTTTTTGGTCCGGCTCCGGATAGAACGGCTACTGGGTCCCCAGTTTGTGACCTGTGCTTTAAACTATTGTTACGATGCCCAATTGTTGTACCCAAAGACTTGGGCCATCAGTGCTCAAAATACATACATATTTAACATGTGTTGGGCAAGTACCTCCTGGTTTGGAGACCACTAGCAGAGCGAACCTCTGGGATTTAGATGCAGGACACTTCCTCCAAACGCCCCCCATGTTGTTTGAGCTGCTGAGCATTTCAAGTTGTTGTCTAGTACACACGGGCGAGATTTCTTAACCTGATTAGGAAAAGATGATACCGTGCCACAGGCTGATAATGACAGCAATGTGCTGCAACTCTGTCATCTGATAAACAAAGCAGTGGTGACCATAGTAATGATGTCAAAGGGTTCACCGCCAGGCGCCTACGGGAAGCAAGCCACCACTAGAGTCTGGAGGTTACGCGGCAATCGACTGCTCTGTCAGCTGATGCCACCTGATAGCGTCTAATGAGGAAACACGACGGCGCTGTCTCTGTTCACTCCGCTCCGAAGCCGCCCTGTCGGGCGTGCAATCTGATCATGTTGTCTGACCAGTCTGATACCGATGGTCCCCTTACGTAAGACACAAACGTCTATTATCAGATAGCGGCTCTTAATTCACAAACCGTGGTTTCAGAGCTGTGGTCCCTCACGTGTGTCGCTGCTCAAGGTAAATGCACATGTAGAAATAATGTATTACGAGATGTAGAAGACCTTTAGGGGAAGTTAACTATAATATTGGCTTTTAGATATAAAATATGATTTTATTCCATTGTGGGATAGCCAAAAACATAAGAATTCTGTTCTTGTGAGGTTATAAAGATTTGTGATACCTCCATTCATGCGGGTGTGTCTTTAGTTTGATCAGAAAAGTCAAATCTTAACTCTAATAGAATAGAGAGTGGTGTAAAAGATACTCAGTCACAACAAATTTTCATTCACACAATTTAAAATGGGGGATTGGGCCAAAGTCTAATTTAAACTACAGTGTACCTGCATACTGTTTAATCTCGAGCCACTGGGATTAGCGCAACTTTATTTTGTGGCCACGCTTTTTGCATTGGAAGTAAAACAAACAGGGGCGTGACATACAGCGGAAAACTGTGCAGAGGAATTCCTCCCAAGTGGCAAACGGACCACTTAAAGCCCTGCTATGCTAAGCTAATCTCAGCATCTACACATCTCTACTTCTATTTGTCCCGAGGCCCGGGAGCCGGTGTTATGGGAAACACTACTGCACTTAATCTTTATACTTTATAGAACGAGTTTTATCTGGATCTCACTCTCTGAAATGTAACTTTGAATCAGCGGGGCTGTATCCACTTCCTTTTAATAGTAGTTTTGTTCAAGCGACCTGAATGGCTTTCAAACCACCGAGAGGTTCACCTGTTGCTCGGCGTCCGTCTCTTTTGTCTGTGCTCAATCTCCCCATAAGCACAAATACAGATGATGTTCTTTTATGAGCTTACAGAGTGAGAGGCGGCCATTGTCTCTGTATGAGGCTGATTCAAAATGGCCGCCGTCAGCACTCAAATGGATCATTATTGTATTCCCAAACTCTTGCTCAGCGGGGCATTACATTGCGTGTTATTGACTTTAAAAACACTTTCGGCGATTCCACTTGCAATTTCATTCCACCGCTATCAATTGCCACTCTGTGAACAAAGCCCGCCTGCAAATATATATATATATATATATATATATATGAGGTAATTTTCCAAATGCCACTTAGGAGGTACAGCCGTCTGAGCAACAGGCGTGCTTAATTTGTGAAAATTCTCACGGCAAATCTGGTAATGCATAAGCAGCAATGCCCGTTTCATTAAAAAAAATAAACACAGGAGACTTGGGGTGATTGCCCTTGCGTTCTCACATCAATACATAAACCGGTGGCCAGGCCCAGGTAATTAAGCTTTATGAACCTTTGTGAAAGGGATATTCTTTATCCCTTTTCTTCGTTCGAAGGGACTGCCGCGTTTGTGCTGGTTTTGTGAATCATAAATCATGCTAACGAGAACAATTCTCGTCCTTGCCTCTGTTTAAAAACAATTGTTGCTCACCCCTCTCCAGCGTGTCCTCTCCACCGCTGCAAGGGGCTTATTTGGCAACCTCGGTGTCACCCCTCTCCCATTTTACACTGCTACTCCCCAATGGTTAAACTTCTTGGCCTCAATGAGATAAGAAGGGAAGTGGCGCATGACGTAGGACTTGTGTGTGTGTATTTCTGTTTTTATCCTTACAGGGATAGTTGCTCATATCGCCTGTCGGCTAAAATGAAGAGGTCATGTGTGCGTGTTGATGACGGGGGTCAGAGGGCGTTTAACTGCAGGGGGATCACTGATAAGCCTTAAGAGACATACTGTAGATGGAAGGAATAACCGATCCCCCTGCTTATCCCTCCCAGAGCATCACCTCTGATACACCCCCCCCCCCCCCGCCCTCTCCAGCCAATTATAGTAATAAAAAAAAGAAAATGGCTGACGTGTAAGTTCCAGGCTTAGAGACTCGGACACACACAGCAGAACCTGACTCTTTGCTCTAACCGCCACTGGCAGCCCGCAGACTTTGAAGAGTAGTTCTTACGCCGGTTTGGTTTCGGACTCTCGGTCTGAACACTTAATGACTTTGAAGGAGGCCGTGTTTGTATGTGTGCAGCCTTCATAAGGAAGAGCGCAGCAGCAAGGGCTTTCTGTCTCTGAGCCTGGCGGAGAGAGAAAAGAGAGAGAAAAGTGCTGAAATGGACCGTATTGATCGCCAACGATGGGAGTCCAAACAATCACCATGAATTAAACTCGTCAAGGTCTTAGGCAAAAGGGATTAACAAAATTATCCGGCCTCCATTCTGGCCATTTATTGCCTGTGTTGACAAAAGCCTGGAAAGGCAGCGAGAGCTGACGCGGGTGAGCCAGAAGGGGGGGGGGGGGGGGGGGGGCAGTAATGAGGGAGGCGCTCTTGATGAGAAACTAACAACAATGTAAACACAGCGGATGAGTGCTTTCTTGGCCCGGCAGTATTGATCACGAATAGGCTTGATGCTCAACTTTACCCGGTGAATTGTATTTTCCTGCTGTGTTTTGATAGCCAGCTGTTAACACGCTGTGCAATTACTGGCGGCAAAGACTGTTTTTTTTTTTTTTTTCTTGGGTGGGCGGGGGGGCAGGGTTGTTTGTTGTGATAAGAGGAGGGAGGCTACGGTTAAATGTGCAGCCTCATTACAAAATGCATGTGAGTGGATGTGAAGCGCAATTAAAAAGTGAAACAAAGCCTTTGTTTCAAATCATCAGCAATGAAACCCAAAATTATCATTAGTGCCACGGGTGTGTTTAGTTGCAAAACGTTCCTGGATCAAATAGTTTGGGGATTTGCCCCCCCCCCCATCCCCTCTCTCTGTCTGCCCTTAGCAGTGGACTTGTCTTGTAGCTAATTAATCTGCCGATTTTTATTCTCAATAAAAGGCTCACAAAAAGCTAATTCTAACTATATTAACAGCTTTTTCTGGCAGCAGATGGGGTTCTGCAGGCTTTACCATGTTGACTTAGTGTCGACACAGTTGTTTTATGTGCTGTGGTAACCCATAAAAATCCTAATTAAGGCTACAAATTAATACTACTTCTTCACAGCATAATACCAAGCCATTTCACCCTGGATTAATATAAACAAATGCAAATATACAGGTACGTCTCATATTAGTATGTGCCTTGTGTCTGTTTATGTAAGGAATCCCTGTTATTACAATCATTTGTTCTATATTAAGAGCAATTAAATGCCTATTAAAGACACCAAAGCATTTGTTTGCTTGTTTGTGCTCGGCGTTTACAAGACATGCGTTTTCCTCAGAGCCAAATTCAGTAAACTCCATCAACTTAATCCCACCGTTGTTTTATTAAAAACAAATTATGTCCGACTTCACCGCCGGTAATCCATCGCATCAAGTATTGGTAAGTGCCTGAAGGAGACGCGCTTGCATTTTAATTAAGAGCCCAAGTTACGAGGCAGAAAAGAGTGCGGATTAGTGTGTTTACTCTGGAAGAGCAGGACAAGAAAAAAAAAAAAAGATCTTCATTTCATTTCTTAATCCGGTGTTGGATCGGCTCCAATTGTACAGTGACTTGACATATTTCAGGAACTGAGACACTGATTTTATTGAGTGGAAAACGGGGACCTGCTAGCTGTTGGAACATCTTCTTATTTGGCCTTTTTTCATTCATGCCCAGGTCCTTTTTTGGGGGCTTTTACTTCTTTTTTTAGTTTATTAGATTTAATAATTTATTATATCTTTTTCCCACTTTTTTCCCCTCTCTGTCGCTGTACTTGATGAGTACAAAAAGCCTTCCCTTCTTATTTCTTGAGGACTTCTCCTTGAAATAAACAAGCAGAAATGTGAAAATTGTTTAAAGGGGCTGACTTTGATACTGAGTGCAGCAAATGGCTACTTGCTATATGAAGATACATTGAGTAATGTACGTCACCGTCTTTCTAGCCTCTGTGATTCATGGACATAACGGCTCAAACTGTTTTATATTCGTCCTGTCCAATTCCACATCCCAAAAAAATACCCCCCACTATTCATGGTAAATTGTTTTTTTTTTTACATAAATACATTTAACATCCAAAAGCACACTGAAGAATTAGATTTTTAATTGTTCCACGTTGTCACATTAAACCACATCACATTTGTAATTCAGGATGACACCTGGAAGCCTGATCTAATGTACGTTGTGAATGCTTTTATTGTTTCGCAGTAGGTATTTCTTTTGGGGGGGGTTTGGCACAGACACAACAGAACCTTCTGCTTTGAGCCGAGGTGTTATCAGAACGCTGCAGAGATCGGCAGATCCTACCCCCGAGTAGCTCAGCGTACGTACCGTAATCGACTTAATCCCTTGCGGGACTTTCACACTGTTCCCAGAATTCAGTGGGAGATTGCTGCTTCTTGAAGAAGTCATGACCACTGTTTGATCAAAGGGGCCCTGCTCCCGACGCCCACATGCTTTCTGCCCGTGCTTGATGTGGATCGATCGCAGGGGTTAGTGTACAAAATCCCCAGCTTCCTCTGGCTCTGCAAACCCACTTTAGCCATTTCAGAAAGGGAAGTCATGTTAAGTTCATGCTCACCTTGCGCCATTCTTCCTTTGGTCTCGTATAGACGTCGACTCATTTAGCCCAGCGAGAGTCCATTTGAAACGTAGATTGTTTACATCCACCGACTGTTAATAGGGAATATCGGCCCGATGAATGAATCATGTTCCGACGTGAACGCAGCAGTTTATTTTGCTTCCAGCTGTGGGATGTTTGACGCCACAGTAAATGGGCTTCTGCCTGCAATTATAGACCAAAAGAGTTCTAACAGGGCATTTTTATTGTTTGTTCTAACTTTTCTAATAGCAGGCACAAAGCCAGACTTTGAGTTCACATAAATACTTTCCATTACCGTTAAAAATCTGTCTTTAGCCCAACAACGCCAAACCAGCTCAGCGTGTTCCTTTATCAGCTTACCACCAGAGTTCTCCGGGTGCTCATAAATCCACAGAATATTGTTCATTGTGAGTTTTCCCGCCTTACCGAACAAGAATAACAAGAAAAGACCCATAATTACAGAATTCACTGCAGTTTGAGAACTTCAGCCCCAACTTTTCTGTTCCCATTAATGGAAAATATGGTAATTCGTTTTTTCATATTCACTCCCACGTCGGAGGTTGATGTAACTTATCCATGACAGCGAAAAAACAAGAATCGCTGTCGTCGGTCCGTTTTTTTTCCGTTGAGCGCTCCTTTTGGCTGCGCGATACCCAGCGGACGTGAATCAACTGGCATCATTAAGCGGGTCACCGTCTCATCAAAAAGATTCCGAGGGGACCGTAATCTGTTTGAGGGAGCGAGGTTTATTTATTCCAGACAAAATGAAATTACCCTGCCTCCTGAGTGACATTTGTGGGCGTGCTACCCGCAGTGCTGACATGTTTACAACGTGACTAAGGTAAAAAAAATTCATGCCCCCGAGTAACTCTGGTGGTGACGGTGTGGACGAGCTGCACCCCTCCGACTTCATATGTAGATTAGGCTGACAAAAAAAAAACAAAGCTATAAAAAGACCAAAAAAAACCAAAAAACATAAATGTGTTTTATCTGGGTAGCTTGAGTTTTATTCCTCTTTGTCATACGCCCTCTGTTGTAGACATGTTCATTTGTTTGGATGAAAATATGCGCTGGGGTTTAATTTGGGTCGATCTCATTACTGGCGACGTCTCTAATTGTGTTTTACAGTATTTTCAGATTGCTTTTAATATTTTCTGCGTGTACGATTAAATACGTTGTACTCTGGAGTTTAGACTACATCACCTGTAGTATATAAATTAACATAGGGAATTACACTAGTTTTCAAATCACTTATTCTGAATCATTTCATGTCTTTGTTGTACTTTTTGAATCCTTTGAAAACGGATATAAATAGTCTAATGGTATAATTTAGAGGAGCTAAATAATTACTAAAGTTCTGAAAGAATATACACTGCTTCCCTGCTATGATACAACTTATGATACAATATGTAATACACTGCTGTCATCTACGTTGAAAAGCTACATTGCCAAGCCGACCATGTGCATTTTTATGTATATATTTTACACATTTCATCAATGTACGTATTCACTTGAAATCAATGGGCTTGAGGCTTCGTCAGAGACAGAATAATGCATTTGTTTTTGGTGTGCTATAAGGATTTTTTGAGAATGCAATAAATTAGACTAAAAGTGTCTTTTTCCCCTCCAACGACACCTACTGTACAGCTGTTGAGGTAGTAGGTGCCGACGGTATATATATGGATTAGTATAGTGTTCGGTCCTATGGATTAGTATCCGTTGTATTTGGTCTCATTAATCGGTTTCTGCTCCCACATCCGCGTCTGCCATCTTGATGTCACAGCTCCGAGTAAGTTGTCTCATGTTGTTAACAGACAATTCCTCATTTTCTAACACTCCCCGATCCTATTCCTGGGGATTATTCTCCAATTAAACGTTCATTCGCTTTTTACTCGAGGTGATGTGGCCCTGGTTTGAACCTACTCGAGCGCCAGAGGATAAGTGAATGACCCCAGAGAGAAAGAGAGGAGCAAATCCCTCTGTTTGGCCTCCTCAGCATTAAAAAAAAAAAAAGACCATTTCATGAAGTGTGAAAACACCCATGCAGGCGTTGTATGAATTAATCTTAAGTATAATGGCTCCGTTAGTACTGGTTACATTCCTGCTTCTATAGAAGTGTGTGTGTGTGTGTGTGTGTGTGTGTCTGCAGGCTTCCTCACTAATGAAGAGGTGGGTAGGAGTTGGACGCGGGCGATGTAGCGCAGCGAACAATGTGCCATTGTCGCTGCTAAGGCCGGGCTGTTGCACGGCGCTCTGATCGTTACTTACACACAGACGCCCAATGTCACGCGCAATATCCCCAGGTTTGCCCTTCATAGGTTGTTGTGCATCCTCCGATCCCTCCAGCTTGCTTAATGATAACAGGCAGAAATTACACTCACATGCCTACACACACACACACACACACACACAATCACAAAGTGTTGTTGTGCACAAAAACAAAAGCCATTCAGCACCCGCCTGCCTGCCTTCTCCCTTGGCCTTTTTTTGTTCAGCAAGGAAGATAAATATCCCCATAATAGAAAAAGCCTGCTACTGATGCATTCTCAACAGTCCACTGCTTCAATCGCACGTATTTACTTACAAGTCTGAATTCATTCTCTGCCCGCTGCAGTCCGATTTGTTTTGAATGGTGAATGAAAAGGTCTCCTGCGCTATTGTTGGCAATTTTTTGCGTGCGGCACACCTACTAATGAACTTTATGTGTGTTTAATAGATCAGCTGAGAGGGGGGGGGGGAAGGGCACAATAGAAAAGACGGGTTTATACATTTCAGCCTCGTCCGTATAAAAGACCCCGACAATACGATCCTGCGCCGAGAGGGAAGGGGGATTATTGGAGAGGCACGGGTATTACTCGCACGGGGTAGAGCGGGAGACGTCGTCCCGTCATTGCTCACCCAACTGGAAACGTTGGCAGTATGCAAAGCCAACTTTTTTTTTCTTTTTTTTTTTTTTTTGAGCCGCAGTTCGATTTCTCGCGGCCGTATGCATACGCAGTCAGAGTATGGCTATCAGGGGACACGACTGAGCTGTGCTGGTAGGGTGGCGCGCTTATTGAGATCATGATTATAGCTGTGTCTAAACTCCGGTCCCTTTTTGTGACAGAGCCATTAGCAGGCTGTCACACTCTTCAGCGCGCTCTGTGCATGTGACCGCTAATGCTAATATACTGACTGCAGCTCCCACTCACATGCTAGATTATACCCAACGCCGCGGCATTGACCCTGGACACTTGGCTACTGTGAGGCGGATTGCAAAGTAGAATTAGTTGTTGCTCCGAGAATCAGGTGTCCTGCATAGCCGCGTCTGCCTTTTAAACCGGGCCTCCACATGCCCGCCATCACTCTGCAGTATTGGTTTCCACAAGTGGGGCCGAGCAGCACCAGGCCGCAAAGTCACATTGCCAAATTAATTGCCCATTTAAAAGGATTGTGGCTTTTACAAGGTTTGGCCTCCATTTGAGTGCAAATCGAGTGCCACTATATTAAGTGGTAAGACCAGAGTGCTGATAGATTACGCCTGGCCACTCTGTTTAATTGTTAAATTGTTGGCAAACCTGTTAAGAGAAAAAGGTAAAGGGAAAAAAAGGGAAAAAACTCTAAATCGAGAATGTTAAATATTGAAGTGGTTGCCGAAGGGCTAATGAAATTAACAATGCAAGTAAACGGCCTGCTGCCAGTGCCAGTGCCACATCCTCCTCCTCTGGCTCGCTTTGTCCCTCTTCCTCATTGGCTTATCACGGAGAGAGCTTCAGGGCGGGTTGTGAGGAGGGGAGTGTGTGTGCGTGTGTGTTTGTGCTCACAGGTGCCCATGCATGGAGGGCTTACAGTGGGTGATCCAAGGTCAGAAAGCCCAGTATCAGCAGCGTCTTCATCCCACCGGACCCTCCTCCACGGCAAACTCTATCTCCAGCGTGCTGCATCAGCGCTATAGTATCGTTAACCATAATCCGCTTCCCCGCCTTTAACTGTGGCCAGACAGCACAACTCGGCTTTAAGGCTTCATAACAAAGCCCAAATGATGTATTCATCTCTTTTGAGTCGCGCCCATTTGAATAACAGTTTATGTTCTCCTTCCTGAGATATCCTTCTAAAAATGGTTTTATGAAGCCAACAACTTTATCAGAACTGTTTTTAATAATCTTTTTTTTTTTTCATTTAAAAGATGAAGCACAGCCAAGTTCCCTTATCTAGTAGAAGCTGTTGTTTAATCGGTTTGAGAGCTTTGACAATTGTGTTTCAACTCAAAATGCCTCAGTGTGACATATTTACGCCAAGTTCATCGCGGTAGCTTTCTTACATGGAGATGATGTTCGCTGCTGGGTAGCTAAATGGGGGGGGGGGGGGGGGGCTTGGCTCGGCTGCTTTTGTTTTTCTTTAAGTTCAACACAGGCCACACACACACACACACACACCTGGAACAGATCTGCAGTAAAGCCGCTGGAAGCCCCCAGAAAAAAAGATTATCCCCATTACACATTCTTCCTGAAGGCGGCACTGGACAGCTGGCACATTTATTGTGTGAGTTGACACACACACACACACACACACACACACACACACACACACACACACACACACATACAGTACATACACAGTCACAAACTAGACACCCATTCATCTAGGCAGTACATGCCACCTCACACATGATTAACAGAGAAAACCCTATTCATGCAACATAAAGAGACTACATGCTGAACTGATCCAGTTGCTGGGCATTTGGCACCGCAAGACCCCCCCGGGGAGCCCGAGTTGGAGGGTCCTGCTCTGTCCTCAGACCAGATGTGCATCTCGGGGGCTCGCGCTTAAATCCTCTTTGACTGCCGCGCCCGTGAAAAGAGAGAAGCTTAACAAATCAATTCCCGCCGGTTTAATCTGCTCTGGGATTCTTTTTGTCAATCTATCTCTTGCCTTCGGGTGACACTTGACGTTGGGATGCAGAACATTCTGAGGAGTCACCGGTGAATAATAGTACAGCAGGAACGCACTGCTAACTTATCAGCAGCGAAACAAGTAGTTCCTTAATAGCTCCGGTCTTCGAGGACCATAAGTATGCAGTGGTTACTTGAGGTTTCTCTTCTTTTCTCCTCCAGAGCCCTATGAATGATAATAATAACAATAATAACTCATCTATCACATGTGAATGTAACTGTCATTCTTATAATTCTATCCTATATCCTAGATAATTACGTTTAAGTAATATATTACATTGCTTCATCCAATTGTGTGAAGGTAATTTGTTTTTTGCTAAACAGAGTTCCTTTTAAATTGTTTGAATGAGCTCTGATAATTTGGATGCTGCATTTATCATTCCTTTTTATTTCATAAGTGAATTACAACAAGAATTGTTATCTTTAAGATTCACTCTGAAACTACTTTTTAGCTTTTCATTAATTAGGCATTATGTATTTATGCCTCGGTTACAACTCAGAAATGTATGAACGTGCAAAAATGTTCCCCTGAAATAAATGTCTTTACAGAAGACCTTTTTTCTGTCTTCTTTGCACTTAAAGATATTAAATTCACACTTTGGAACATTAAAATGTATCACTTCAGTGCCTCAATTACCAGCTACCAAACATGGTGGCTTTTCAGCGGCGCTCAGTTGATGCGGGGCTACAGGCCACGGCTTATGTTTGCCAAAGAGGGGAGCTGCATTTCAGCCGTGCTGTTTTCCTGTTGTTGTTGTTGTTGTTGTTCTTCCTTTATTGTTCATGCCAGCCTTTTTTAGCGACATTCTCCACCACCGATGGCACCCGTCTCGGCAGGCTGGGATGCGTGGCCCCCTCCAGAGGGTGTACTATCTTCTCCCGCACGAGCGAGGGATTTGTTGTGGTGCAGATGAATATTCATTTACTATTGCTTTGCCCAGTCTGTCCTCATAAAAAAAGCAACACAATTGTTACTTTATCTTTTTTTTCTTTTCTTTTTTTTTTTTTTCGTTCGACCTGTTTCCTTCCACTGCTGAGCAGCGGCGAGGCAGGTGGTACGACATTTGATACGGTTGAAAGGGGTAGGATTTCATTAATATAATATATGTTGCGTGAATACCTCTAAGACAATGTTGTGAAAGGAAAAAAAATAAATGGGGACTTCACATTAGCTGTTCTATTAATGCTCTGCATTACAGTGTTAAAAAACATATTACTTTTATTGTATAAGATGTTCATACAATTAAAATGACCATAAGGACATGGAATGGAATATTATGAATAGGCGGCGATAACAAAATAAATGACGCCTGATAAGTTCAAAGTTATTAAAGGGAAGGTTTCCTTAACCAGCGATTTTAATAAAAACAAACAGCATGCAGTATAAAGATGATGTTTTAAATTGCGGTTGTCTATGTGAAAGGTCTAGTTTCCCCCCTGATGTAGCCAGCAGGGAGTCATTGCTCATTACAAGTCTGAATCAATCAATGATCAACGAGTGGCTTTTCAGACAGGCGCGTCTTCTGACTGGGTCTCCGATGCAAACCTTGCTGTTCCCTTGTTTTTGTTATTGTGGAAGCGGCTGAGTTTGCTTGAAGGTGCTGATTGATTTTTCAGCCCCTGCTGTGTGTTTGTAGCTCCCGTGACTCACTATCGGGCTTTCTTTGTCGGATTTGTGTTTGAAGTGACAATGGTCGGGGGCAATCGGCACACCCTGAAGCCTCGTCTGGCTTTGACCGTTTATCCACTCCATGAATGAGTAATGAACAAATGCCATTTGTGTGCGGCCTTCTGTAATATCCTGCCACCATGCCATCGGTGTTTGTGGTTGTGTTGCATCTTCAGGTTGTAGTACAGAGTGAGGGAAACTCCAAAGGAAACCCATTCCATCAATACAACTCCATAATTTACACTCTTTTTTGCATTTTGCAGTGTTAACTTATGTTGAAAGTCACAGCGTGGAACTTTCGAAGGTTACTTTCCATTAAGGGGACATATCAAAAGCTCCATGTGATTTGGTTGGATCCTTAGAAAATAAATGGTGGACCTTTGCCTTTTACTTTTTTGTACAATCCCTTCTCACCTAAGCAATACAAAAGGATTAACAAAGGGACATATATATTATATAGTACCTTTAAATAGACTTGTTTTCTTTCTAGCCAAAGGCTGTTAGATGTATGTACGGGAACAAAGTTAAATGGGCATAAAGTCTTAAAATCATCCCAGCAAATATTCCTCAGACTGGTTGAAAGGTGAAGTTTTTTTTCATGCCCAGTAGCCCCCCCCTACTCCGCTTTCCTCTTTCTCACTCACCTCTTCTGCTAGCAATCTAGCTCTGCATTACCTTCAGCTGTTTATAGTCGGGGATTAACGTAGCATTAACAGCTTACATCGTTTTCCTCTGTTGGTCTCTCACTCTTTGTTCTTTCGCCCACTTTCTCCACGAACCTTTTTACTCCTCGGAGTTAAAATAGAGGATTTGATTTTTTTTTTTCTCGTGCAAAATCAGAGCAAAGCCCGAATGAAGATGCCAGTTACATTAAGAGATATTCCAGGGGGGGCTGGAGGCGAAGCGCGCCGCTTTGACTGAGGAACAGTGAGGCACTGCAGCGTGCCCCCAGAGGACCAGCCGAGTGTCTGATGTTGATTTAGCTGTAGAGCTCCAGCTACTCCTGCGTGCCACCGGATCTAGTTAGAACTCTGTCGAATTAATTCGTCAGGCCTCTCAAGACACCCGCCATCCCATGGAAATATAATATTTCTTCGTATAGATAAAGGTATGCGAGCAGCAGAGCGTCTTGACTTTTCTCGCCCTCCGACTCTGAGATGTCGGGGTCGATCTCCTATAGTTTTGACTCGTTCCGTTGCAAGTGTTCACGCCTCCCGTCATTTTTATTTACTTGAACTCTCTCCCACTTCATGCTAAATCTCTCCACGTGCAGTTAAAATCATCCCTATTAACCTACGGTAATACTAGCTCTAATGTCAATCTCTTCTTTAATACTCACTTTTTTCACAAAAGGCTTTGCAATACTACGCTGCTTTTTTTTTTTTTTTTTTACTCAACATGCACCTGCTGTCGTTATCTAAAAAGCTGCGTTAATTTTTTCTCGTATACATTTCTAGGGCAGGCAAGTATGCAGCTGCCGGATCGTGAAAAGCGCCATTGAATGCTGCACATTAGGCTCGAGCCTTTTGGAGAGCGGTGCGTGCCGCGCGGTCCGATGCGAAATACTGTAGCCCTAGATGCGTTTCACTTTTCCACACAGTAGTGTTGGATTATTTTTCTTTTTTTTTACTCCCGAAAATAACTTGATGCTCCTGATTTGGTACAACCTGTGCCCGTGGCGCCTTAGTTCCCCCCCATTTGTCCTGTCCTTTAAGGTTGCTTGCGTGTGCGTATGCTTTTTACGGCCTTTTTGCGTCACTGAACTCCAGCAGGAGCCGCGTTTTAATTGCTCCGGATGCACAGCGGGTAGAGAACCCCCCCCCCCGGGCCAGGCCTGCATGCATGGCCGCCCAGAGAAGACATCTGCCCCATCAGCCACCTCAATGCCACCAACCCCCCTCCCCCTGTCCCCCTCATTCCCCTTCAGAGACACCTCCGGTGCACCGACACGTGTAAAGGGTTCCCCACAGAATCTCTCTGTGGCACTCAAGTTACACACTTGAATTACACAACCTACTCTTTGCAGTGTTTAAGTGTAATTACATGGTGGCATTAGTGGGGTTGTTAACTGTATGCCAACCCCTTTCTGTGCTTAACAATTTAATTTAATTTTATCAGAGAAGAAAGAAAAGGGCCTCTATTTTCGATATGCCTTTGGTGTGTGCTGTACCTGAGGTGTGCAGGTTTGTGGGTGTGTGTGTGCGCGTGCGCGTGTTCCAACGGCAGGCAGCGTCGTGTAAGGTTTTCGCCCATGGCGACCGTGGCACTCTTCTTGAATCCTCCAGTCGCTTCCAAACCAGAGGTCAAAGGTCACGGGGCTCTCGTGTTCCTCAGCGAGCTCCAGCGGATTGCCCTTGTTTCCCTGAGGAAAGGCGAAAGCCACAAACACGGGTCCCCACGAGGAAACAAATTGGCCACCCAGTGACTCCCGTCATTGTGAACACTTGTTTACATGTCCGAATCACCGCTTAACTTTTATGGACACCGGGTTGCTGCTCCCTGAGCTGGCGGGCGATTCCAGTACAGCACTGGGGAATGAATTGAGACGCATTCATCAGTCGGGATTGAGTAGCGGCTTGTCAGATTGGCAGAGCGGGTGTTTGTGTGTTAGTCTGAAAAACATGGCACGAAATGAAACATCTGTCTTCCTCACCGCATTGCTCCAGGGCCTAAGGAGACATTTATAGCAGGCAGCAAAGCAATGCTTTTGTTTGTCATGTAAGTTACCAGACCCACGCAATGAAGTCATTACTTTAGGGCAACCCCCCCTCCCCCCTCCACACCCCCTATTCCCTACCTCCTCCACGCACACCCATCTTGTCAAAAGCTACACAATGTTCCTGTAAGCACAGTGGTGCTTTATGGCATATACAGGAAATGAAGTGCAATCATCAACGGCAGCAACGCACCCGACAGGAATAGGTCCCAGATTCATTATGACGAGATGAAGCCGCACGCCTTTTTTTTTTTTTTCTCCCCTCCTACGAGTTTGTGCTCAAATGGTAAGTCAATTTGTTAGCTTTGTCAATCCCAGGGGACCCTTTTGAATGTGTCACATCAGCGTTAATTGCCATAGACAAACAAAACAGCAGCCCCCTCCTCGCTGCTCTGGCGCTCAACAGCCCCCCTCTCCCCCCACCCACCCTTCTGCAATGACACTAAGTGCCCCCCTGTGTTCCTCTCTGCACGGCTCCTCTGAGGATGTATTCTAAACAGGCTTTGACAAGGCGACTTATGTTATAGACTACGATGAGCGTTTCCTTCCCTTCTCAGCCAGACAGACATGTTGTCAGTAAACAGAGTGCAAGGAGGAAAATTACCCTCATCTTATCGGATGCTATGGAGTCGAGCATATTACAGGGAAACTGAAAGATGGGCAGTTTCCTTGGCGATAGCGTAAAGGTCAAGAAAAAGTTCCTCGGTCTTAGTAAAACAGCCGAATGCGAAGGGACGTGTGTGAGCATCGGCCCGGGGGCCCAGGCCGCAAGAGAGGGATTTTTGGCTGGCAGGGAAAGAGTCATGTACCCAAGCCATCATTACAAGACGGAGGACTTTCTTCACCATTTAATTAAACATGGAGGAAACGCACTGGCGCCAGAGGCCCAGTGCCCTTAATCAAGCACTGTAAGGTCAACTGAAAATGCTAGAGCGGAGTCCGTGTAGATGGGGGGGGGGGTAAAATGAGAATGAATGGGGGAGGAAGGAATGTACAGGGTATCGCTCAGATTGCTGCGGGTCGCTCTGTGGGGAAGAGGCCGCATCCAGCGCACATCAGAGGCCGAGTGAGGGCGGAAAAGGCGGAAGGTTGAAGGGAGAATGGGAGTCAAAGGGCTGTTGTTTGTCCAAAGGTAAAACAGGGCTCTTTGACCGTATCGGGGAAAAAAGACAAAAGGGCCCAACATCAACCGCGAGCTCTGAGCTGATAGCACCACTCCCCGAGCGGATGAAAAAATGGCTACAAAACAGGAAGAGATGCTATCCGGCGTGGCGTACAGGAATAACCTGATGGTGCCGGCCGGTGTGCGGCTGCATGTATGTCTTCGGCAGGGGTTCGCCGTGATTTATTACAATTGCAGGGCTCAGCAACAAGTCAGCTGTTTTGACCAGGTGGCCGGGGACAAAAAGGGCATTTCCCCCCCTCCCCCTTCTCCAGAATAGGCATGGCTTCAAACGGCATCCCGAATCCATGTTTGCGAGTATGCAAATAATATTCCTCATTTAGCCGTCTCCGCAAGGACACAAGAAGTCAGGCTGCTCTTTCGCAGCCCTCAGCGAGGACAGCGCGGCGGCGGCGTGCCTACCTACGTAGGGACCCGCGTGCGGCGGCCATCCCTTCTCTAAACGTGTCAACAGGATGCCGCTCTCCCACTGGGCCTCCCGGATGATTGATAATGAACGATTGGCTCATTAACAGAGACTATTAGCCATGTCCACATGTGCAGTCCCATGAGTGGGTAGAACACTCGCTGAATGGACACACTACAATATGAAGACTAATTGCCTTTGAAGACGGAGTGTGTATTTTCTCCTCTAATTCTCCCAGGGCCCAAAGGCGTGGGGGTGGGGGGGGGCACAGATTTAAGTCGGCAATAATTGCTGCAATTTTCAGTGTCATTTGCTCACTTCCAGAGTGGCATTTTGGTGTTTGTCTCTCAGCACGTCTGTCTTGCCCGTGTTTAAGTTTTGTTCTGAAGCCGTTGTTTCTGATACTTTTCCAACTTTAAAATCGTCAAGATGCAAAAAGACCAAATTACAAAATTCCTAGCGGGGGAGCGGGGTTTTAGAACCGAGGGAGACACAAGATGAAGTGATCCATAGCATCTCAATCGTCTTGATGACAAAGTTGTTGGACTCTTTGCGTGCTTTTGTCTTTTGTTTGAATAAAAAAAAAATGTGTTGACTACATCCTGTCGCATGACTTTTACATCAAAACATCAAATTTGACCTAAACACCCTCCTCCAACCTTGGCCTCTACTGACTCGTCGGAGGAAGCCAAGCCTTTGATGTTCTGGTGCCAAACTTGCGTGCATTTGACCTCTGACTCAGCGGACCCCCCCCCCCCCCCCACCCCCCCGCTCCTCTCCCCCAACACGCCCTGGAGTCAAATACTGAAATGCTGACAGACGAGCAGCACCGGGAGATTAGAAAAAAAAGGGGGGGGGGGGGAGATCTGCTAGAGGCTGTGTTTGTGGGGAGCGAGTATTGCCATAACAACATATGGCCACCAAGCTGTAGATTCACTGGGCTCCGATGTGCATTTGGTTGGTCAATATTCCCTTGGATGACATTGCCATGTTTATTGTGTGAGGAATTAACCAATTTGTAGGGCTGAAAATCAGGCTGTTGGGCTGTTGTTTGCTGTAAAGCACAGAAGCAGTTCGGGAGGTTTGAACAGGTGCCGGGATGCGTCGCACTGGTCCATGCACAGCGTCGTTCAAATGTATAATTTAGAGGACATGTATTTACGTGTCCTGGTGATCCTACGAAGCAGTGAATCCGGCACAATGCGATGTACCGAGAAGTAAATGATGGAGCTATGATGATTTTTCGATCCAGATTACAGACCATGTTGTCAGGAAAGGAATGCTGACGGGGCTTCACCTTTTTAGATGAACACCGTGTTTAATAAAGCGGCCTTGTGTGTATTCGTTAACAGGTTCTCGGGTCGCCTTCCGCCCAAAGCGCTGGGTGGATCCAGACCAAACATCCGAAATCTGGGTCGGCGGTTATGGATGACTGTTCTTGAGTAGAGCTTAAACCACCCGCGCTTAGATCCCTGCTTTTCCACTGCGACAGGTATGATAAATAACACGATACGTCCCGCCAGCATGATATCGGATCTTTAGAGAAAAAAAAAAAAAAGGGCATTTCCCCCCCTTTCTTGTCTGCTAATGGCAGAGTTGAAAGAGGCTACTTCTGATATTCTGTCCGGATTCCCAGCGACGGCTTGGACACAATAAAAGACATCCTGCGGCGTGAGTGCGGGAGTGAGACGAAACCTTGACGTCGCCGGGGGCCCCCCCTCCGACCGGTGGTAATTCATAACGTCCGTTCGGGGGCCTGTCATTACCTCTCTACCATCGCTTTCTTTCGCCGTCCATGAAGAAGGACCGGCGGATAATTAATGCGCTAGTGAGTCCTCGCACTTCCCTGACACACTTGACTCTGTTTAATAAATGATGTCCTATATTTTCCCATTCATTATAATGTCATTAAGACATATTAATTCCCCCCCCCGCTGCTTTAACCTTTTAGCCCGCGTTTGCCACAGCAGCCCCTCTCCGTAGCTCGCCCCCGGTTCCTTGTACTACGCCTCTCGCACGTTGTACTAGAATACAGGCACCCCTCGTTGCGGTTATTTGGAAAATGAACGAGGACAACGAAAGCGAGCGTTTTCAGATGTCTTCCAGTGTGCACGCATGTCAAACCTGAGAAAAAAAGTGTTAAGTACCCTGAGACCGCAGGTACGGGGAGAACGAACCCAGCGACAGTCTGTTGACCCAGTTTGGAGCCCACACAGCCTCACGAAGCAGATGCAAGAGATGCTCTTTTAGGAGGCTCAAATGTACGTAGTTAAGACGCCGTTGGCCTTATGACGAACACTGATTCATCGCTCTGGACGAGGAGGAGCCCACCGGCTAAAAGGATCTTTCTAAAGAGTCATTTGTTCCCACTTTCACATTCAGAGAGCTCGTACATGCACTAGAGCACATGTGTTCTTTTTGGATTCCCTTTCGGGAAGTTGTAGACCGTCCATCGGCCCCAGTGACTTCAAAAGGGGCGGGGGTGCCTTATAGAGACAGAGTTAAAGAGCTGATGACTGGTGTGTGTGTGTGTGTGTGTGTGTGTGTGTGGCTAGCTTACATGCCCTTGAATTGGCCCGAAACCACCAACGGTTGACTCGTTTAACTGCTTATTTATAACAGGTGGGCTGCATTAAACAATTCAGGTCCAAAGTCTGATCTCCCATTCCCTATTCATGCCTTAATCATAGTCGACTAAAAACCTAATCTTTCTCCAGATCAGTGGCCAGGGACCCATTTTATCTAGCCTCACTAAACATATTGTGCAGAAGCCTATTTGCTGTAAATTGCAGCTATTAATCGTCAACTCAAACAGGCACCTGCATTGTATTTGGGAATAAGAATACATGGAAAGTTCACTGGATATTGTTAGGAAGCCCCTCACTGATTAAAAAATGCCGGTGTGGGATATTTAGAAGGAAATATGTGTATTAATGTTTGCCCATACTTCTTCTACAAGGTGGCAATAAACAATTAATTGCACATTTTGAATTCTGCTTATTGCCAGAGGCCAGACGCTTCTCCAGCTTGCTCAGCCTGTTATCTTATGCACGATTCCAACTTTTGGACTCGCGCACATCACAATAAGAGAGTCTCGGTCCTGTTTTCGCCCCCGCAAGCTGAAAACACATCATGCATTACCCACTCGCACTCCACTCAAGGACTGTGGTTACTACAACTTTTCAAGTCTGACAAGTTACAATAACCAAAGATGAATCCTTTACCTCGAGTGTTCCATTTGCAAGCCGACCCAGTAGGAGATGCCACATGTTCTCTATCGATGTTATGAGGAGAAAAAAAAAAAAACCAAAACCCTGTCCAACTCATAACTCATTCTGTGTTACATATAGTGCCAAATCACATTTTGAACCGTCTGATGGAGCACCGCGGGATTTGAATATCGTCTTCCCCCTCGTGTTCTGGCACTACCTCTGCTTCCTCCAAAGGCACCGACATGAATTTTCATCTGCAGTCTTTGCCCTAAATAGACTCTCTCTACGCCTGCCTCGTTGTTTTCTTCTTTGTTCCCTATATTTACAGTGTAACCAGTAGCACCCTAGACGCAGCTCCAGAATGAGGATCTTTCTATCTTATCTCATTCTGTGTGGGATGTTTAATGGTGGAATTAAACACATCATTATCTGTACCTTTTTGAGAGCTTTGCATTAAAGTTCTATTGGGAGAGTTTGGTAAAACCTGAGGTTGTTCAAACTATATTACCTTTCATAAAGTCCTTTCATTCCGGTTTAAAATGAGAATGTACGCATGAATAACTTGGAATTATTACAATCATCATTCACTTCTAACTTATGTGAACAAATTAAAAGGCCACAAACCTGCAACTTTTGAATCCCGCAAGCCTTGTGACCCGAATTACTGAAAAAGTTAGATCATAAAATGAGCTTATAGACTCCATTGAGTACCACTTAAAAAGTAAACGTGTAGAATATGTGAAGTGTGTCAACAAGCATACTTGAAACAAGTGGGCCAACTTAGCTCCAGCAGTAATGAAGTTGCACATTTAAAAGTACACCGAGTTAGTCAACGTCTTATGCCAAAGTGTTCTTTACACATTGCCAGAGGACACTTAGCTTTTCCAAAACGTTTTAACCGTTTCATTACTGCACAGCCATGAAGTTCGAGAGACCCACTCTCCTTTGTCCCAGAGAATGGGAAAGAGTTTCTGTCGTTTGATGCGCTTCACGTTTGTTGCAATGCTTTTCACTCATGGCTTTTTTGTCCAAATGGCACCCCTCGTGACCTAGTTTCAATAGACCTCCTCATCAGACTCTGTGCACTTCTCTCACATCAAAACACCGTCACAATGTTCCCACTGAAAGAACACCCACAGTCCACTGTCGCGGCACGTTGCATGCATTGTTTTCCTCGCTGAGGTGGTCTTTGGAGGAACCCCCCCCACCCCCGCCCTCCTCACCCGTCCTTGGCCCTGCTCAGTAAATTCCCTTCAGCCAGATTTCACAGTGGCTTGTAAATTACTCACGATCAGTCTTTCCGAGGCGTCTTCCTGCATTTTTATGCCTCGGCGTCCATATGGGGATATGCCGGCGTATTTGGTTGGGCTGTATAATTTATCCAAAGCGAGCTGGTGCCATACATCACCACATGTATAATTCATGAGTAATACGTTCCCCCGTAAATGACAGTAAATATACTGGTGTGTGTGTGTGTGTGAGGAGAGCGGTTTGGCAGACCGCCTCGTCCTCCCCGCCATCGCCCCTCTCCGCTCACACGTTAGATGCTGTTTCCGTGGCTGTTGCCTTGTAGACAGCTGGACAATCCTTGGTTTTTTTTTTTTTTCTCCGTCACTCAACAAACGCCTCTGTGTTTTCTTGCCCCACAGCGCATTAACCCTACCATGACTCCCTCTATGTGTATTTGGAACGGCGGCTGCAGCATTAAACCCGCACTCTCACATTACAAATTGACTCCGGCGTGAGCTTTTTTTTTTGGATGTCGAGCACAAAAGCTTTTGTGCCACCTTTGCCGTGAATGTTCCCTGTGTGCGCGCACATTTGTAGGCACGTGAGCACATGCTGCATCCAGTTTCAGAGGATCCCTGACAGAATCACGCAGCCAATAAAAGACCACCTGTTCCAGTGTGCTAATCTAATCTGGCCCTCGCACAGACTTGACGGTATTTCTTCCAGTGTCACGTTCCACCTCCCCCCCCCCCCTCCCCTCCCCCCCACGGCGCCCCTTTCCACTGCCCCGTGGCAAGAGGCGAGTCGTTAACGGAGCGCCCCCCGACACACAATGTGACAATTTCACGCGCGGCCCCTAATCCAGCTGACACGGCTATTGACGCACCTTTAATTGCCCTGTAAATTGTAGTTTTTTTTTTTTTTTTTTTTTTTTTTTAAACATGTTGACGAAATTTAAAGCACCGTCAAATCTGTTCCCCGTCCTCCACTATTCTGTCAGGATGGCTGACACCTTGTTATGATTAATGTATTCCCCGCCATGCACATTTCTTTATTCTGGGGAAACGCACACGCTGCTGTGAAGTCGTCTCACGTTTTTTTCTCTTGTTGAAGAGCCCGATATTGCACATGGCAAATACATATTTCAGAAACAACTACTTAAATTCATCTTTCAGGGTGTTGAATCAGCTTGTCTCCGTTTAATTCAGTTTTCTCTCAGGGCACTTTTGGAGTGGAGTTGAAGTGTACCAAATTGAGATATAGATTTTTCTGTCTCTTTGAGCCAGAAATAAGATCACTTGAAGAGTTTGTGAGAGGCGGGTTAGGGATCATATGTGTTAAGTTGGAGATTGAATTTTGTCCAGCTTTAGCACAGTCAAACATGCACATACTACTCCATGAATACAAAGCATCAATAAAGGACAAATGATATGAAGGATCTAGAATGCTGCCTGATATCCCCGTCCTACAAATCATATCCATCACTTTTCACATAAAGCAAAGTAAATACACCAAATGAAAAATACCTGTCTCAAAGGACACTCGAATCCCCTTTATTAAAAAAAGCATACAACATATAATCATTTGTTTGACACATGAATTTTAAACTGTGTATTAAATAATGCTACAAAATGTACAGCTCCGTATACCACAGCCCCATTGTTACAGATACATATGATTATAAGATGGAAAATGGTGTACGTGTCGGACCATTTCAGCCGCACCCATTTCACATCCGTTCAGAAACAGAAAAAAAAACATCCCAACATCCTTTTGAAATGAAGCCCGTATGGAGCGAAACGAGAAACCGAACCTCCGATGGCTTCACCAATCTCATTCTCGCTGGGGGTCTTAAAGGAGCGAGTAGCTGCTCCTCCCCGAGCCCTCGACTAGATCAATACCAGGAATCAGGCCATTACGCTCCTTTTGAAAGCACTACGTGCACAATCGATATGTTATTATTTTTCATGTGCTGCTGGTATTTAAAACCCTCATTATTATTTCCCCTCACTGAACTGGGAGGAAGTCCCAACTTGGATCTTTTTTTTTTTTTTTTTTTTTTTTTGTGGTCTGGCTGCGATCGGGCCTCATTTACATTGTTGTGGAGGTGTATGTAGCAATGTGCTCCCTGTGCATATTGCATTTAGACGTTGGGAGTCCATAAGGATTTCTTGTAGGTTGTTAGCAATAGTGTATGGATCCTAGTGAATATGTTTACGTCCTCTGCGAATCTTTCCCGAAGAAGTTGGAGGATCATGGCGTGATGCAGCCCGCTCTAAAGAGTGAACTAAGTTTTTTTTAATTTTTTATATGCATTATTGGTTTTCCCATTTAAGCAAAACATCCTGATTGTCCTTGACTAGTGATGATGAATGAAAGCTATGACCAGAGGTTAACTGAGGAAATGAGATTCAACATAAATGGCCCTTTAGTGATCTGTGTTTAATTCAGCGCGTACTTTATTTAATCTCAGCTTAGATTATCATGTTTGCAAGGGCAATATGGACTTACAATATACGGGTTACGCTCCATGTTTTTCTTTAATCTTTATGGCGAATCACGGCGAGAGGAGACGTGCATTAACTTTTCTGCAACGAAGCACTTGATGTATGCCGAACGGCCCCACCAAGCAGGTGGGACCCCAAGCTCATGCATGACACACGCTGTGTCCAAAAATGTATGGAGCGAATTAACTGTTAATACTCATTTTAATATAAATGAGCTCTCTGGTAATGACGTGAAGGTTCCCGCAACACAGCGGGAGATTGGCGTGGGGAGCGAGAGCGGAAGGGCCCAGTTAGCAAACGACAGATTGGTGATAAATCATCTGTAATTAAACACTTTGGAAATTTACGGACCGCGGCAGAGGGCGTGGTTGGGGATGGGGGGGGTGGGGCGGGGGTGATGGACTGTCGGTGGATCCATGGTTGCCCGTCCTGGTGGTCTGTTAATAAATGCAGTTTTCTGTTGGATCTGGATCTGATCGTGTCCATCAGTCAGAGCCTCCTTTTGATACAGCTCTCCCGTTTGCCCTATAAAAACATATTTTCTATATGTTTAAGGTTTGACTGAATCCGCGCCCAGGCCTCTACCACGTTTACTCGCTCCCGGTGAAAGATGAATTGCTCTTGGTCAAAGTCGACAAGCGGAAGCCACACCTGCCTTAGTGGACTCAGAGGAGAATGGCTTTCTTCATGTGGGGGTGGAGGGAGCTCCAGCCTCTTATTATCTTGTCTGTCTTGTTCCCGGTGCAGGAAATTTAATTCTTTACAATGCTTTTTTTTTTTTTTTTAATTTCTGTTGGTTTGGAGAACAAGCCTTTCATGTTAAGCAGACGTAGGCTGAACATGCAGCACTATCACAAAGTAGCAATTGAAGTGGAGGCCATAGACTGGCTTATTGGGAAGGAGAATAAATCAGAGAGGACATGTGACAGAGATTAATGCCAGCCAAGCCCACGAAATAACCCTTCCATCCCACTCCAGCTTCACCCTACAACAACTTCCTGATAAAGTCGCCAATGTGACACTACCACAAGGTACAATAATAGAAATGCATTACTCAAAAGCCCTTTGAGACATGTAGATTGGAGAACGAGGCTAAAGGAGAAATGGGGAAGACTACCTGGGCAAAAAAATGTTTTTTTCTCTGTCCTTCCTAGGACGAATGATGTTCCTTGAGACAGAATGAGCGAGTTTAGTGAGTTTATGGCCCCTATCACGGTCAGTCTCTGAGCGGATGTTCATTATGGGGTCATATTTATGATGTCTCTTAGTAGAGGACAATTTCAGTGATATATTTTTTTAAGTATCTGAGGATTTCACTGAATTAACGATTGGAAAGCTGTATTCTTTGAGAAGGACAGCCGTGCTGTATGAGTTTTGCTCATTTTCTGCATTTGTTCATTTAAGCCCTTGACTATCCTCAGCTTCCATGCATTTGGCCTCAATAATGCAGGTCTTTGGGACTCTCTAACAGAGGGTGTTTTTAAGTATATTCTAGCCCGGGTTCGAATCCTCGTATACACAAAAGCCTTTTTATTTTGCTCATACCATTGTAGCCAATGTGCTTCTGAGCTTTACTGACTGACTTAACGTAGCCACCACTGTCCTCGCTCTGAGAAACCAAACACAATTGTTTCCTGCGTGGTTCAAATGCAACGTGCACGTCCTCTTTCCTCTTTCCTCTCTCTAGTCTCATTTCTTTTGGGGTTTTGCTTCAAACTTCCCTCAGCTCCGTATTGTTTTTTGTTGTTGTTGTTGTTATTATTATATCATGCCCATGAATCTCTCCTGATCGTAATCTGATTTTGCGGCAGATTTATTTGCAGTAGGAGAGGAGAGGAAGAGAGTTGAAGCCCGGCGGAAGCCGGTTGGAAGCCCGCAGCGGGCAATCAGCTCGAAAATGAAGTGCCGCGTGTACTCCCCCCGCGGTCAATACACACCAACAAGCACGCACTGACTCTTCCCCAATGAAATAAGACAATACTGCTACTTGATCCAGAAAAACTTCCTCTGCTTACCTTTCCTTTCAACTCTCTTACTGTTCCCTTTTATTTACAAAGGCTCCCCCCCTCCCTCCCCCAGCAATCCAGATCAATCCATTATGTTCCCTTCCGTCTTTAATTTGGTGAGCAAATTTAATTTCAAAATGAATGCCGTGCCGTTTTAATGCAAGCCACAGAAGATAAATGCTTTTTTGTGCCGCGCGTGTTTGATTACCGACTTCTAAGACGGAGCCTCTTTGTGCTCAGAGGCGGAGCGAGTGACCCAGTAGGCCCCGAGCTGCTGCAGCGAGATGTGGAGTATCATACGTGTTGCAGCGCACACCGGGCTGAATCAGAGGCTACTGGTCGCTTGCAATTCAGCAGCCTCCATGTATGCCCACAGTCTGTAGTGGTCCGAAGTGTGCGGCTTGTTCTCAGAATGGCGTATTGAGGGCAGAACTTTGTCTTGTTGGTTTTCCTCCCATTGGTTTTGGTGAGACAATGTCATATATTATTTTAACACGGTTGATGCATGCAGTGGCGGATGTGAAGCAAAGCCATGAAAGAATGGGAAGGAATTATTGTACCACAGTGTGTTCACACGTTTTCTTATCCAATCGGGACACAAGAAACCTTTAATTTAGATCAAGTGAGATCATCTACACATTCATTCATCATTCCACCTTCACATGTTCTGCTTATGCTAATAACGGGTAAATCCCTTGCAGAGATAAGTACCAGCAGTACGGTGAGGTATTTTATTAAGTTGCCACAAAGCCAAATGCTCTGAATGAATTTGCATTATCTCTGGTGAGCAGTGATTCTGTGCTTAGCTCTAGGACTTTTATTGTGAAATTTGGAGCAGAAAAGGTGACGTGGTGTGCACAATAAACAGTGGATCGGACAATGGAACCTCCCTTTTATTATTAGATTTTTTTGTTTGTCAGTCAAATGTATATTATCCAAATGACACTAATTGAACTACACATGTCAACAATCACAGTGACAGCATGAACCTTTAGGTGCCTAATGCTTTGGGATGAGATATTTTCCTCTCCCTTAAGTTAACTGGGCTCACTGCCAAACAGATTAATTCATCTTGTTTGATGAACTACAATTTTTGATAGGGTTGAGAGTACATTTTTTTTTTAAATTGTAAAAAAAAAAAGATCTCCAAGGTGTAACTTTCTAAGAGTATTCTAACAGAGGAAGGGGAACAGAGACGTGCGGGAGGCCCGGCGCGCTCTGATCATGTTGGCGTCTGCAAGATTTTGGAAAAGGCATTAATTGGGGTGCATCAGGTTATCAGGCTGAGGAAAATATCTTCACAAAAGTAATCAAACCTTGATGAATTAACAGTACGTGCTCAGCCGTGGTTGTCCGGCGGTGATGGAACTGACCCTTAAGCTTAGCCGATAGCTGTATTCTGATAAAGACTTAAACCGAAAAACAACACAAATCCTGGCGTTATCAGCATCTGCGCATATTAAGCACCGTCGAAAAACGGATCAAAATGCAGATTGTGCCAAAAATGGAACAAGAAAACTTGAGTGGAATGAAAATGTAATCACTCAAACACTCCAAAGGTTTTGGAGAGGATGCTTATGTAGCCCACATGCTGATCATCTTTGGCAAATTACTTTGTCAGAATACATCTTACTGGTTGATTTGATGGCTTGATTGACTTGAAGTAAACGCTATCTTGGATAATGGAAATCGACAATATTTTGGGCAAATTCATCCTGCTGGCGGAGCAAAGGCTTGCGTGTAATGTGTCTTTGTGCTGACGCTGATTGATGCACACTTAAAAGGTATCACATCAGATATGTATCACACACTTCCTACAGAATTGAAATTCTCTGTAATTACTGAAAAGACATTTAAAAATGTGTTGGTACGCGTCACGGAGAACTCCAACAGTCCACTTAAGTAGTGAGACGTAGACGCAATCTTCCTCTGATTAGATCCTCGACTCTGTAGCTCTGACACCTGCTGGCTGAGCTGCTGCTATTTGTTTTTACAGGCCTCAAGCCAATCGGACGGCATAGTTGTCTCAAGCGATGGGACATCATCATCAGCGTCGGCGGGGGGGAAAATGCTGGTTTGAAAATGGCAACAAATCTGAAGGACGGCAGGTCATGTCGGTTTATTCGAAAGACGCCGATAGGCAACTTAATTCGTTAATATGTTTCAAGATTTCTGTTAGATGGGCTGCTCGGCCATGTTGAAACAAGCCCTGTCAAGGTCTGACCCGGAAACAACTTTTCTCATTTTTGTCTTCAGCCCGAAGCCTGATTTTAATTGGCTGTAGGGTCTAATCATCAATGTTCAGAGGTCACAGTGCAATAGGAGACAAGGCCAGGTGTTCTAAAGTCGACTCATCCATTTGTTAGGACCCTTCAACCTTTCCTTATCGCACATATTCAATTATTTAGTCAATCCTGTTCTGTAGTTTTCTTCATATACACACATCTAGTTGCGTGACACAGAATTGCCAACCCAACAACACGCTCGTATCTCTTTTTGCATCTTTAATATGCGAGGAAACCTTGGGATTTGCATATTGTTTTCTTTTCTTCTTCTTTTTAGTTTTTTTTTTTAATGGCAACACAGACGCCAGCGAAGGTTACAAAGTGTGTCTCGATATCAGCCTCATCTTCTCACCCCACTCGCCTGAACGTGAAGAAAGGAAGTGAAGGACATCAGTCAGCCCAAATCTGCCCTTTTTTAATCGCATGTCTCCCTCCAATCTACCCGTCAGGAGTGCTGCCTCCACTTATTTAAAAAAATAAACCAAAATGCTCACCATATATTTCAGATGTATTTTTTTTTTTTTTTCATATCTCCACTGGGATGTGAGACTTCTTCCTCCTCCCACAGACGGGAATAGAAAAAAGGTTACACGGCGAGGAGGTGCAAGGAGGGGACGAGGGGGAGGGAGCGAGCGAAGTGAAGGAGTTGGCGGGAGTGTGCTGGCGTCCTCGCTGCGCCCGGCTGATGTCATTAAGCACTCTCCACGCGGTCTCCCTGCACTGAGCTCAAAGGCCACGTTAGCCCCGGGTTCATCAGCTCGCTATTGTGCGCCGCCGGTCGAGGAAAAAGGCTGCGCGAGCGGCTCTGAGCGGTCGAGGAAAAGGAGGAGGGGGGGGGGGGGCAGCACGGCACAGGCTGTGTTTCCCATTTACCAGCGGGAAGGGGGGTACACAAACAATTCGGGGGCCCCGCTCTCTCCCACACACGTGCACGCGCGGACCTTGCACCGCCTCCGCGCTCTCTCCCCTCTCGCTACTCCGTCTCACACCCTCCGCTGCGGTTTGGCACTCGCCATATTTCTGTCACACATTAAATATCCCTCTCTTTCTCACTCCCCCTGGTTTACTTCTGCGCCTGCTTTCTCTGTTTACCTCTTCTGAACCCCCCCCCCCCCCCCCCCACACACACACACACAAACATACACAAAAAGGTTCTCTCCTGTCCATTTCTCCGGCTCATGCTGTGTCGTGGGTCCCCTTGATTAGATTGGTCTCAATTTTGTGCCGTCTGCAGTGGTGCGCTGCCCGGGTCTCTCGCCGAGCATCCTGGGAAGGCTCCTCGTCCGCGTCGCCGCAGCCGTAACCGCGTTAGCCGTGCTTAGGATGTCACTGGTGGTTCGCCTCGCAGACCTCTCAGGCCCAAAACAGTGTAATGGTAACAACACCAACGTAACTGCATAGAGAAAGACACACACACACCCTTCTGCCTATATATCAACACACACACACACGCAGAGGGTGTCCTGTGGTTTTCTACTTTTGTTCTGTGTGTTCACAATGTGTTTACGCGGGTTAGGGTGTGACTATAATTACGACTTGTGTTGGCAATCGTAGGTAAAAAAGAGGACTATTCTAGAGAGATATGAAATAAACAAATACAATAAACATGAAACACTGTATTTCTAATCCGCCAGGTTGGATGTGCGGTGTGGAAAAAAGTGTTGTGAAAAAGTGTTTTGTCATGAGGATTATCCCCTTTGTAACATAAAACATAAAGGCATACCAATGTGCCGTCAATTGGCAGCCCCTCGAAAACAGAAGTGAGCCCATTGCGCTTCTTTTTATATCTTTAGCTTTGAACTGCGGCGCACAATTAACAACAATTTTACAGATTGCCTGTTTTGTTTTGCTTTGTCTCGTTTTGTCATCCAAAGGATGCATTGATTTATCATGTCCCCAGAATTTCTGACATTCGCCGATGTGTTTATTAGCTCTGCACTAGGTTCTCTGTGTGAGTGTGTTGGAATTAGCGGAAGCTGGGTTTTTTTTTCCTGCTATTTGGTCTCGAGATCCGTCAGTAATTAAAGCACCACCTGAGGTGACGGCGTGCTGATTTGATGAGGGTTGCCAGAGATGAAGAGAATGGGCTTGATACAGCAAAAAAAGACCATTATATCACCAGCTTATTGCACTATTGTGCACTCCTCCTATGGGAGCTGGCTTGGTTTTTTTGTCTTTATCACACACCATCTCTCCCTTCCCTTTCTCTTGCATGCTCGTCCGCTCCCTCTCTTTCCGTTACACTCCCTTCACAACCTGTACTCCAGCAATGGAGCCTGTCAGCGCTTTCTACCCTCTTCCTTTAGTTGTCCCTTTGTTTTCTCTCACTTACTGCACTTGCGGTTTCTTTTCTTTTCCTACAGCACAGCTGAAATGTCGAGGAACCTTCCAACAGTTCGCTGGAGCTAATTTATGTCTTTTGAGTCCTGGCAGGATTACAGCGTGAGGAGCGGGTTCTTGTTTGTGTTATCGCTCTTGTCTCATTTAACAACTATAGCCGGGGCTTTAATGATGACAACAAAGCAAAGATGTTTTAACTTCATTGCGTCAGCATGCGCGCCGTGTGCCCTCATCTGTATGATTTAATAAGCATCGCCAGCCAGACCGAGAATATATGTTTGGAGATGTAATCCTCCTTTCACCTCGCTTTTTTTTTTTTTTTTTTTTTTCACGACCCGCCTTCAATTCCAACCAACCTTCAGTTCACACCTTATTCAGCCCTCGCAGCAGTCTTCTTTTTCCCTGACCCTCCATCACTTTTTTTGATCTGCTGTATATCTGCTCCTTCTCGTGCCTTTGACGCTCTTTCACTCCCTCGCCCACCTCTGACAAACCCGTCATTTCAGTTTCCTCCTCCTCTCCTCCCTCTCCTGCTCTCCATTTCCTGCGAGCTATTTTCTTTCTCTTTCTAACGCTTTCTCTGTATGTGTAGCTCTCCAAGGTACATTGTCCCCCCCGCTCCCTGTCTCTCTGCCTAGCTGCCTTCCTTTATCTGCGGTGGTTCGTATGCACTGGCTCTGGCTTCTGTGGCTATTAAGCTGTAAAAGGGCCGTGCGCTGCGTTGGTCTCTGATGCATGTGTGACCTGCTTTCCTCCAGACCCAATCTCCAGCAGCCAGCGTGCCTGCCCGCCTGCTTGCCTTTTCTGGGTTAGCCCCCGCCAAGAGGAGCAGTAGTCTCAGCCTGCATCCTGCAGCCAGCCTGATGCTGTCCGGGGAAGTAACCCTGCGTTAACCAGTACAGATTTCAGTACTTGAACAGTAAAAGCAAGGAACTCTGTGCAAACATTAGTAAAAAGTTGTTTTTGCGAGAAAATGCAAATTATGAAAATCCTACTTGTATTCACGGTTGTGCATTATAATCAAGCACAGAGAAAAGCAAATTATGTTCTCATCAGGAGACCAAAAGTACATGAAATATGTATCATTGTCTCTTTAAAGTTCTCCCCCTTTCAGTCTCTAATTGTTCCTTAGCCCCCCCGCCGCCTCCCTTAGCATCCACCTTCTTTTCCTTTGTAATATATTCTCTAATGTTTCATTTGAAAAAAAGAGAAGAAAAAAAAAGTCTCTTTTCCTGTTCCCGGCACTTTTTGTTGTTGCTGATGCTGACATGCATCTGCCCAAATTAGCTGCGTCTGTGCAGAGAATGTGACGAGTCCCAGGGTACCCGGGGTGAGTATCTGAAGGATGGGACACGGCCTGTGACGCCACGGGAGCCGCGGCGCGGCGCTACCGGTCGGAGGCTTACAGCGGACGCAGCTAGAAACAAATGAAGGTGCGGCTTCTCCTCGGCCTGACGCAAACCTTTTCGGGGGTGCGCTCCAACAAATGACAGCCGGTGCACGATGGAAGGTTTTCGGATAGAAAGCGTTTGTTTGTGCTCTTTTTAATAAAGTTATTCCAGATTTGCAATGGTCCCCCATTAAGCAGGCCACAATGACACCCTCCCTGAGGGGACCCCCAACAATCACCCTCGTGTTCTGTGATCGTGTGCCAGGCCAGATTATTTTGCGCATGTGTGGCGTGGTATGGCGTTGTGACTCCTCCTATTATTAAAAAAATAATAAAATGTTTTACCTTCTCGGCTCTTACTTGGACGACAAGGACGAAAACATGCGCACGGGTCACTTATTCAGAGCTGAATGCATGAATTTTTTCTCCCGGATACCTGTGGATACAGAAGGGGGGGCTCTGTGACCTCCTCTTACCTCTTACCAGTAGGAGGCACACGATGAGGACTCCCTCCAGCTAACCCGGCAGAGGGTCATCCGCCGTACCATGAATCCTGCGGGATCCTCTCCCTCGCCACGAGGACTTGGCCATGGTTTCACCTTCTTGTTGTTCCGCCCGCGTGCCACCCCCGTTTGAGTTGTTCTGCAACAGAAAACCACGCGAATCACCTTGGGCGATGCACAGCTTTGTTGATCAATGAGGCACAAAGGACTGTTCAGCAGAGGAATAAACTCCAAAGCCCGCTGTTTAGGGAATTGTGGACAATGCTTCGTCCTTTTGTTTTTTTGTGGGGATTGCAGAAGCTTATGGAGTGCATACTATGTGAAAGTCACATGCGGCAAACGGGGCACGCTTATTTTAAAGTGGCCCTTGTGAATTTCTCTGAGCAGAAGTTGTGGTGGATAAACCTGCAGAAAGCAGATGATATTCCAGCATCTTAATTTGGTTTCCCGGAAACCCCGGAATGTGTAATGGAGGCATCGTCTCAAGCCGTGCTCTCTATTAACCCCGCACCTACAGATCCAGCTGTCCCATTCTCTAACCCCTCCCCCAGTCGGTGTCAACAGGCGCCCGGTTTGAATGGCGCCATCCGTCATCGGCAGCCAATAAAGATCTCTGACCGCAGCACGTTTTTACATATTTCTTTTTAGAATCAAGCGACCAGCCGCCCACTGGAGGTAAACTTAGACAAAAAGAAAGTGCAAAGGGGAAGGAGGGCGGGGGGGGTTAGGGGTGTGTCTGGGGTGGAAATCAGAGGGTCCCTGTGGTCCGTCAGTCCGCTGGGAGCCAAAGCATGTGTTTCTCATGCTGCTTTTAATTCACATTTGTTCGAACACACATCCCCTGTGAAAAGGAGGGTGGGGATTCCCACCCCCCCGCCCCAATACATTTCACAGTTGCAAGTGCAGCACGTTGCTTCTCAATGCTGTTTGACCAGAAGACACGTTTGTCATTGTCACAGATTTTAACATTGTGTTTTATCAATAATTTACTGCTTGAAGGGAGCATTGGAGTTGTCCCGGAGCGTCGGCCATCGGTCGGTTGAAACACGAAGGCCCTGTTTGCATGTTGAGCTGAGCCGATCCCGCATTCAGCACCTGGCAGCAGCATAAACGTGCATCCCAGAGGCTCGTCTGGCAGTCACAACGCGCCCCCCCCTCTGTGTTTTTCATATGACAATTCGTAACAACTCGTAGCCCCCCGTGACCCCCCCCCCCCCCCCCTTTCCCTTGGGGTGTTGCGAACACGATCCATTCATCCCAACGCCGGCCCGATGAAAGGTGGGTGGAATGATAGGGGGATGGTCCGAAGGGACCGCGCGGCGACGGGCCGAGCTGCTTCATAACAAACCCGCGGCGGCGGGGACGAGGGGGGGGGGGGAAGCAGCGCGCTCGCTGTTATTTATGGCGCACAGGGAGATCATTACGGCCACTTCAGTCTTTGCCTGATGGATGTCTGCAACGGGCTCCTCGCTTGATCTTTAATGGTACTTTGTAATCAATGGTATACCTGACCCCCACTGCCCCCCCCCCCCCCCCCTTAACTTAATCCTCCCGCCATCTTATTTATTTTTTTTAAAGTGGGGTCCGCGTGGATTGAGTTTTTAAAAGGAGGTAATTAAACCGGTGGCAGCTGAGAAGTTATTATGCCGGTGAAAGAGGAGCTGCCCGTACGTTGGCCCGCTGATCGTTCGCAAGTTATCTTTAATCCCCCATAACATTAAAGGCCGGCCATTCATCAAGTCAAAGGGCGGCTGTGTGCACTGAAAGGCTTCCGTCGCTGCCTTTTTTTCCTTAAACATAATGGAACCCCCCCCCCCCCCCCCCACACACCCTCACCCCCTCACCCTCTTTTAGAAACACTCTCCGGAGTACTTCACCTCAAATTGAAAAGAAACCGGTGTCAATAAATTAAGAAAACATCTCAGGCTGCAGTAAATTAACGATTGCTTCGGGGGCCTATTTCAAACTTGCTCCTCTGTCCTTTCTGAACAAAATTGTGTGTATGAAAGCACATTGTTTTTTCGGTGTGCTTTTTAGGCCCAGTAGACACATTTACCCAACTCATCCTAATTATAATTTTTGCAATTAAAACTGCGGTCAAGTTGGAAGATCACGCAAAGGTTGCTGCTGTTGTTTAGCTGTACTTCTGCTGGCACACAATCACAGCTGAACCGCCGACGGCCACCAAAACAACGTTTTTATGCGCTCAATTAGAATATTCATAAACTGTGGAAATGGGTGGGTTTGAGAAAGTAGTGTGCTCTCTTGTAAGTGGACAAAGGGCAGCGCTCCCTGCTGCAGTTCGGGCCGCGAAGCTTTAACAAAGACGGCGAACGCAGTGCGATGACTCTCTAGATTGTTTGTTCGGAGATGTCAATCACTCAAAAGCTCTTTGCTGTTTCTCTGCCCGCAGTTGATAAATAAGTTTGCAAAAGTGCGTCTTCCAGCTTTTGTTCACTGGACCTACTTTTTACGGATTTTTTTCTTCTTTTTAGCGAAGTGGCAGCCCCACCATTAAGCATGGCGAACAGTGTCACCGTTATCACCCGTTATTTATTCACATGAGAATGCTAATGTGGGAGACAGATCTGGTTCAGGCGAGGTCTGATAGAGCACGACTGCCCCGGAGCGATATCTCCAGTCAGATGGGGATTGGGACGAGGGAATTCTGCCATGTTCCCTTTGTAGTGAGTAACAAATGTGTTTTATTTTTCCCTGCTGCTGCTGATGTGGTAAAAGCTTTTCCTCCTTTTGTCACCTTCGCTCTTGGTTGAGCCCTGGCATCCCAGTGCTCCATCACGATACAGTTTGGCCTGAGAGCCGGTGACCCATGTTATTGGTTGGCAAGGCTCCTTCTCACAAAAAGGAGGGAGGGGGGGGGGCGCTCTCTTCCAGCCTTCTCCTCTAATCCGGCAGCCTCTTCTCTGGGTATCTGTGACTCACCGTGAAAGAGACCCACAGGTATCGGCGAACTGTAGGTGTTGTTGAAGAGGAAGCTTGATCTATTGTGAAAGCTGCCTCTTCCGTTCAGTTCTTTTTTGTATTCTCACCACTTGCCAAAAAGTTTTTAGACCACATGCTCTTTCACTCTTCATCAAAGGGGAGTCGGGCCAGAGAGGAGGAGGAGGAGGAGAGGGCGAGCGAGCGAGTGAATGGGAAAGAGAGACAGGGTGTAAGTGAGAGAAGTTTGGCGGCTGAACAGCCGTGAAATACAGCCCTCCAACGGTTATTGCTGCAGTAAAGGCAGATACATAAAATACAAAACAGAGACTGACTGGTGGTTCTATTTATGGACCAGATTATCAGTGCATTAATCAGGCCCGCTATTTGGCAGACACTGTACCAACCACCCCCCCACTCGAAAAAGCCAGAGTTACCAAAGTCTGGGGCTGCTTTATGGGCCGCATCAGATCGATGGCTGATTCACTCACACAACAGAAACATTAAGATTCCTCTCGGATCCACTCGACAACAAGCATGCTGATACTAAACTGGAACACACCTAACTGTGTAATTCATGGATGATTCTGGTGGTGTGTAACTTGGGCAAAATATTAGCAGTTTTGACTTGTCATTTACTCATTCTAAATGAATAATCCTAGTAGTCTGAGACGTGAACAAACCACTAACACTAAAAAAACGAATTCCAGCGTATCATTGTTGCCAATGTGAAATACTGTCTAGATTTGACAACCCAGAATGAACTGCAAAAAAAAGTATGGTAATTGTCCAGTATGTGGAGAAAGGAGAACATTTTAGTGATATTATCTAAATGAGTGGTTCCCAATCTGGGGACCTGGAACCCACAAAAGGTCCTGACATTTTTTTTTGAGGGGTTAATAGATAGGTTATATTTTAGGATATTTACCAGAGAGAAAATATTTGGAGAAAACGTTTGTTCACATTATGAAATCAAAGCAAATTGCAGATTTGATCTTTTTCAGGCTTTTAAGATGTTTCGGGAAGATTAAGTTGTGATTGAACTGGTCATTCCCACCCAGCCGGTAATGGAAGCCCAAAATGCTGGGAATCACTGATCAAACCAATTTACTTGGAGTTTGAACATGACGTGCATCAAACACGTTGGTCAAAAACCCCTTTCACAAGCATCCCACGAGCATTCTCAACAGATGGCTCCAAACAATGGAAATGACGTCCGAAGTGACATGAAGTCAAAAGGATCGTTAGGGGTAATACGAGGTGCAAGTTAACGAGCCGTAAGGGTTTGATTTCCTCCTCAAACCGACTCTCAGGCCCTCTCCATTATGTGGCATTGTTTAGGCTCTGTCCGTGTGGAACAAGTCTCCTCTGTCTCTCCTCTTCCTGCTCTCTCCCAGCCTCTATAATATTATCTCTCTCTCACTGAGGCTTTAGGCTCTATCTGTACTAATTAGAATTTAATGGACCAAAAGTGATTGGTGTACTTCCAGAAATAAAGTGGGCTATTCATATGTAAAGCAAACAAACAGTACTTGGTATAGAAGTATTGTTTGGGTGCATCTCTTGCGAGAGCCACAATGACGCAGAGACTAAGGATTATACTTGGCTAAGAAGCATATTTAAATGCATGAGTTTTTTTTTTTTCCTCTTCTTTTATCACACTTATTAGGAGCCAACACATAATCTCTGCAATTGAATGTCCTGTAATTTTTCTTCAGCATATATTTTACTTCCTCCCGTGTTTGCTTGACTTTGACGCCCCCCCCCCCACCTTTCTTTTTTGGTACGGCCCCTGAGTGGGTGCCTATTCCATAGACCCTGAGTAATCATCGTTATAAAATGATAAGAAGCGTACCCTGACTGCTCCCTGTGGAATTGAGCATTAGAGACATTTGTTCTTCAGGGCTGCCCACACAGCGGTCTCACTGTCTCACACACTCATTAACACTGTCCTTCTCACTCTCGTTTAAAAAAATAAAAAAAAATAAATGTTGCTCCTCTTTTCTCCCTCTGCCGTTTGTTTAATTCTCTCCCCGTGGCCCTGGCGCTGTTCTCTGCCCGCGTAACATTCGCTCACTGCCTCTCCGTCCTTGTTTCAACTTCTGGCATAACTGATGGCTCTAATTTGTGTTCTTTTAAAGGGCCAATTCGTAGAAGGCACTTAGGCCCGATAAGGAAATTGAAATGAATGACAGCAGCCTTATCAAAACTCTCTCCCCCCCACTTACTCCCTCCCGCAAGTGAGAGGTTTCATTGCTTTAGACGAACAACATCGCAGCGAGAATATAAATGCAAATCGAAAATGCCTTGACGCTATTGAAGGGACCCTCTTTATAGAATCAATAATCATATGCAGACATTGGGCAGACCGACTAAGAATTACTTTGGGGAATTGATGTACGAAGGGTTGTTTACATGTTGCCATAAAGGGGGCGCACACGCAGGGACCTGGAGAACAAGACTCCTCACGCACAGTGGCGCCCGAAAGATGCGCTGAATACAATTTAGTGAAAGGGTTTGCAGAAAATATAGATTGTCTCTTGCATTAATTCAACCATTAACAAGATACAGCTGGCTTGCTCTCGGGGTGCAAATGGTGCTGTCCAACTTTCCATTAGCTGGAGTACATGGAGCCAGATACGCGTGCCGTGAAGTGTCATGTATCCGGAGCCTCACACAGTGGGAGAAAACGCTGAGGGACCATCCCTCAAATCTACAGTTAGATTTCACTTTGCTTGATGCCAGTGCAGGGGCTCGGAGTGCGGATGGTTGCCGGACTCCGATTCGTCCTGCGACCCTCCTGCCCTCTCGCCCCGGGGTGTCGGCTGGAATCGGCGCCGCTCGCCCGCGGGTCCTTCTGGGGACAGGCATGGCTGACGGACGGGTGGATATACTAGATGTACTAACTAAACACAATCAAAAAGCGATGATTCCTTGAAAGCCATCTAGCTTTCCCTAACAAGTTGGGTCATTATGAGAACCTTGTTATCTGCCTCTCCTACATAGTTCTCCTGTGCACTAAATTAAAAATGGATTATCTTTTAATCCATCACTTACTCTGAAACAAATGCAATAACCAATGCAAATGAAGTTCGACAAAATGATGCATTTTTTATGTGAAAAGACCAGATTGTATTCCCTTAAGCATGCGACATGACTCCCTTTTAATTTTTTAACTTTTTACTGTAAAGTTCTACAAGTCTCTGGCATATCGTCAAGTAGCCCCTTAATGTTGCGCGCTCCCTCTATATATATTTAGCAGAACCTCGTCGGAGCACATAGGTCTCGGCACACATCTTCATACAGCGGTGCCCGTTGAAGTGCAGCGGCATGTTTTAGACGCCGCAGCCCGGCTGCGCACGGCCCAGTGCCCAGTAATCAGTCCGCTATCGGAGCGCTGGCATCACCGGCTGCGCCCTTCTCAACCCCCCCCCCCCCCCCCCAAGCCACCCCACCCCACGCCCACAGCCCAAACAAGTCTGAGAGCTCCTGACAAATTGGAGCGAGTTAGCCACTCCTCAGTTCATTGCACAGCCCTGAACGAAACAACAACAAAATATAAAGAGAGACAGTGAGAGCAGAGTCACTTTCTGTCTCTGCTGCCCCCCTCCCTCTTTGTTTTTCTTTCACTCTCTTCTTCTTGATCCCCCCCCCCCCCCACCTCCCTAACCCTCAAACCTCACATCTCTTCTCTGCCACACACACACACACACACACACAGAGACGGGCGGCATCTTCAGAAGGCTCTCTTACTGTGTCGTGCTCAGAAATCAATCAGGGGTTGAGCTCACACCTTCTAATGAGCTCCTCTCTGAGGCCCGCCGCGGCCGTGTGCTCGGGGCGGCCTCGGCCAAAAGGCGCCAACGCCCGGGAAGCACGGCGCCCGCCCGGAGGGGGGAGGGGGGGGGGGTGGAGAGAGAGGGAGAGAGAGAGAGCGGAATGCAGGAGGGCGAGCCAGAGTCTGATGGATATGGAGACGGAGACGGTTTTTCAAGCAGAACAAAAGGAAGGAGGGATGGAGACAGATGGAAAACGGGGGCAACGGGGGTGAGGGCATTAGTCAAGGTGCCGGGCCTCCCGCCTGCCTCGCCGCAACACACAGGTGTGTGGATCACCAGCCCCTCGTTAGCTATGCACCTGGGCCCTAATGGTGAAAGGTGTCAAGATGAACTGGGGCACCATGGGTGCAGGGAGGACGCCCCCCCCCGCCCCTCTGGGGACAAAACAAAAAGGACGTTCTCTGGTTTTCCTCATTCGAAACCCTAAACAAAAAGTTATCCCGTAATGGGAAGCTCATCATGTAGTCCCCATTTTGTCCCCGTCACCCCACCCGCCCTTTCCAAAACTCCCAAGAAGTCAGGAGCGCTTCTCCTCTTACCCGAGGTTTATTTCCTTGTAACGCGTTTTATCGTTGTTGTTCTGCACCTCAGCCCAGCTGTTCTCATCGAGACTGGCAATTAATGTAATTTATTCTTTTGTGAGTTTAATGGCCTTAGGTGAGACCGAGACACAACAACAGCAGAATGAAAAATGCTGGCTGTTTGACAAAGGTTCTTTCCTTTCCGGGGGCCGAGGCCTGTGCAGGAGTTTCTTTTGACAAATAGCGAACCCTGGGAGCCATCGTCTCTCAGTCGGAAAGGAGTTATCCCGGTAGAGCGGCGCCAGCCGTGTTCTTCCAGCGAAATAAGATTAAAGGTGACGCACAGGTAACACTCGAGACAGCGGAGTGTAGGTCTCCACTAGTCTTCCGCTTGGCCCTCCCTTCTTCTTCTCCACTTTCTTTTGCTTTTTTCTTTTTATCTGTGGATAAGTGACTGAAGCTTCCCAGAGCGGGGGGGGGGGGGGGGGACACTTTGACAAAGAAGATCACACCCTCATCCCTTCAATTGTTTCTTTCTAAAAAAAAACGACTCCAATATCTATTCTTCTATTGTGCTCTTTAAGCAGCGTAACTATGTGTCTAATGAATAATAATGGTATTGATATTGACTGATATTGCATAAGGCGTGCGCTATAACTAACCTGCGTAATTATCGACAGTGTATGGCTACTTACCGCCACTTGATTATCAAATCACTGTCACACTTTTCAAGGCTGTTATGTTACATAATTGCTGCCGGAAGGATTGCAGCACTGTCACCCTGAAAGAGACCTGTCCTATCGCCAGCGAAATGCATCTTGGGATGAGAGTGATTGCTCAGAATTGTAAGTGATTAGAGTATGTCTAGACATCTCGGGGAGTGATTGGATTGATTCAATGCCAGGGAGGAAATCGGACACTGGCACAGATTCCTTTTTGACACTTCGCTCTGTTGATTTTGTGCCACTGAGATATATATATATATATTTCTTTTTTTTTTTTATGGAGCGCTGGAATATTCCCCCCCTGATTTTTACTAGGACTAGAAATGGGCATAGAAACACATAATGTGACGAGCGGGAAGCTTTGCTAAGGAGTAATGCAACTTAATATTTTTGTTATACATTTTTATTCAACGAGTAGAATATGTAAAAAGTATGTCACTACATTTTTGAGAATTAAAAACCTTAATATTTATTGTTTGGCCTTACAGTACTACATAACAGTGTTGTTGTTTGCTGCTTGTCCTATAGCCAATGCAGACTTGACAAAGTGCCCTTGGCATGTCCGTATTAATGCTTCTATAAGATTGTGTCTGGAAAGGAGGAAGCGATGCTGCCAAGTGGCTCACAGCCAGCCGCTCGAAGACGTTTGGTGTCACGAAGTATTCCATACTTTTAAGTTGAAGCACCTCAAAACAGGTCGTTTAATTATCGCAAATCACATTAAAATGATCCTGTCCCACTTGTGGCACCGTGTTCCTAAATGAAACAGAATGTAGCTGACATCCTTTTATAGGTTAAAAGGGATAATTTACCTGATGAACACGTCGGAGGACTCCATTAGGCTACTTGGGAAGCCATTCATCTGTTTGGGGATGACTCATTTCCCTTCTCATGCAACCATAACTCTCCCTTCTTGCCAATCAAGCATAAGATAGACTTTCATTCGACCATACATCACATTCTACAATTCATCCGGAAAACCAGGGTTGCGGGATTCTCCCAATGGCTCTAATCAGGTTAGTCAAATTGCTTTTTACCGTGACGGCGTGACCATAGAAAAATCGGTCAAACTACGCAAAATCTGCCTTGAAAACTCCCCCCCCCCCCCCCCCCAAAAAAAAAAAAAAACCTTAACTCGTTTGTCATGCATGGAACAAAAGCAGAGACGTGTTTCAAGGACGAGGTCTGAGACACGTCGGCTCTATTGATTGGTTAACGAGCCTGCATTCAGACCACTTCCACATCGAGGGGTGAGCGCCGCACAGACACAATGGAGCATATTTCCCCAGCTCACAATGCGGGCATGCAGTGGTTGGCTGCCTGCTGAGGAAACAGGCCCACACTTAGGCCCTCTGCCAGGGGTGGGGGGGGGGGGGGGGGGGGCCAGGGTAGAGGATGGAAAAAGGGAGCGCGGGCACAGAGGAGGCGTGGAGAAAGGATGCATGCATGGAGAGGAAAGTTTAAGGGAGAGAGCTGCACAGTGTAGTGCAGGGAAATGGTATTAAAGGGGATGAAAGTGTGTGGAATGCATGGAATTATCTTCAAACAGGGAGCCCTTCGGTCTGTGAGTGGTGAAAAGAGGGGAGGGGGTTGATGAAGGCGAATTGAAACAATGAGACAAGGGGAGTTAAATATTTAGGTATTTGGGAATGTTAACTGGGATTGGACGATAATTTGGGTGCACGGAAGGAAGTAGCCACACAGCTGGGAAACAATAGTGAGGGTTTGGAAGACGGGGAGGATGCTGAGGGCAAAAAGGAGCGCAAGTAAATGATGCATAAGGTAGAAATGTACAAAGGGATGTACCTAACAGGGTGGGGGACTCCGAGGGGAGTTTATCATAATGGATCTTTGAAGTATTCGTGAAGGTCCTGCATTGAAATACTTAAGGTGGAATGTAACTGAGCACCTTTTACTGCGTTTATCAACTGTGCATCTTACTCCAATGCAGGTAAAATGGTCCCTTGTAAATATCAGGACAATATACTGTATATCAATATTAAATAATGTTGAAGGAAGTAACTTTGAACTATTCTACATTCTGTTGGGGGTTGAATCCTTAATACAGTATTGTATCTTATAACGTATGACTAAAGAACTTTAACTCATTACAGTCACGCAGCATGATGGTCACATAAAAGGAGTGCCTCAGAATTCTACCTGGCCGAAGCCATGGTACATTTTTAATATTTTGTACATTGCAAAGCTCCCCTGTCCCCTGCTTTCTGTTCCTTCCACACACTGTCCTCTCAAGTCTTTAAAAATACAATCCGTCTTCGCTGCTCGCCTTCATCGCATGTGACACAGTCCTGTTCTTAGCTCTCGCTGGCTAGCTGCGCTGTGTCCTCCCTAGGCTTATCTAAACTGCCCGCCTGCCCGTCTGTCTTTTCTGGGTCTGCACTCGTCCCACCTGTCTTTTTCTGTATGTATCATTGTCTGTTTCTTCGGCTCCGCCTCTATCAGCCTCGTCTGTGAATGTCTGCTTCCATTGTCTGTCACTAGCCGTCTCGTCTCATCCCTTTTGACTTTTGTGATTGTTCTTTCCTCCCCACTCCCACCCCCCCACCCCCGTTTGGATCAACGACCAATTCCCACTGGTGCTGCTTCTGTCATTGGAGGTGAAAAGTGTCTAAAAACGGCGCCTTACTAGCAGTACATACATCAACTGTCTAAGCGTTTGCAGCTTTGGAATAATCCTCAAACCAAGAGGGTTTACTACTTCCAACACTAAAATGTCCTATTTTTCCAAACTCTGGGAAAATCACCAAACACCATATGAGGGACACAAATGCCTCCTCTCCCCCATACGCTGCCAGCTCTCTGTGGCACCACAGTGCTTTAGTCCAGAGGAAGCGGTCATGAGCTCAACGAAACACTCAGCGGCTGACATTTGGTCCATATTTATTTTTTATTTATTTATTTCCTGTCCGGCACCTTTTGCGTAGAGCCAAACTCTGACCCGCTCCTGTACTCGGAACTCATTTTCGTTGGCCCGTAAAACATAGAGTTGTTAAATTCCTTTATGCGTCCTCCGGCCCCCAAGGGCTCCCGGTGCGTTTTTTAAATTGAATGATTGCCTGCAGCTCCCGTATTGTTCAACCTCTGCCGTGGCACCGACTGTATTTTTAGAAGTTTTGGCTCACGCTTCCCCTCTCTGAACCTGAGGTAAAACAATGGAGGAAAAGTCTTATTCTGAGGGGAGGTCCTTGGTTCCTTTTGCGCGTGTGTGTGTGCGTGTGCGTGTGTGTGTTGCGTGTGCAGCGACAAAGGGGAAAAAGCGCCTCGAGCTGTGCATGCATGAGAGATGGTGCATGTGTGCACGTGACAGTGACTACTGTTTTCCTTATTTATGACCCTCGCCCCGGTCCAGGCTGCTGATTTGTCGAAGGAGCAGTGGGAAGGGAGGTGGTTGTGGTGGTGGGGGGGGGGGCGAAGCAATCGGGCGATTCCGAGGTGAGCACTGTTCCGGGCCCGTTAGCTTTTATGGCCCACTAAAGAAGAAGAGAGAGAGAGAGAGAGAATGAACATCCTTCCCGTCTTGATTGACTTCTCCTCCTCCGCTTCCCCAGCTCTTCCAACAGCTCCTTTTCTCCTCTCTCCTAAGTAGCAATAATGGACATTCTCATATCTACCCTGGAAGCATTTCTCCAGGCTGCAGGAAACCGGCGAAAAATAAGTACGACAAATTACCTCATACCTGCTCTCCGAGGTTATTATTGTAGATTTAAACAGCTACACTTTGATATCACACGCGGGGAGGGACGGCCTTCTGGGCCTTATCGGATAAGCCAGATATGTAATAAAGAGCAAGTGAGTGGTAATTACACACTGATAACTTTGGCAAGGACACAAAGAGGTTTTGATGTGAAGTTGTAAATGTGACATGGCGGTCGTGTCCTGACGCACCCGAGGCAGCGCCTGCTCTCGCTCTCTCCGTCTCTCTCGCCCCGCCTCGTAAACCCCTGCTTTGTTTGGTCACACGTTTACTTGCCTCCTCATTAAGTCTTATTAGCCTTATTATAGTTTCCTGTGATGCGGTGCGGATGGTTGCAGTTGGAAAATGTTACTTTGATGCTGTTTTTCTGCATTTGTTTATCAAAGTGCGCCGCCGGGTCCCACGCCGCTCGCGTGTGATTTATGCGACGCGTGCACATCGCTGCCACGTTTTGTTTGTGTTTGTCTGCAGTTTTTGACTGCATCACGTGGGGTTGGGGCTTATACGAGTTTACCATGGCCTCCATTCCTATGGTATGCAATATATGAGAGTGCAGCAGAAAGAGGCCGGCCCACGCTTGTGATTCAATACGCACACCCCCATGGACCAAGGCTTAGGGGAGTGCATGTGCTGATGAAAAAGTAATGTACTGTGTCTGCAAGGTACTGCTTGGTTTTCCCCCTCGCTTCTTCGACTCCAAAACCTCGTCTCCCATGCCAACGTGGGACGTCTTTGGCTATAAACAGCTACACAAAATGCTTTCCTGTCAGTTTGTCTTTGTCTCCTCTCGCTATATTTATGAGGGAGCAGCGTGCTTAGGATCTGATTATAAGCTACATGATTAATTCTATGAATAAGAAACACTGAGTGTGTGCCTGAGTAGGCGCAATGTTTTCTCAACTGCAGCCAAATAATCAACAAACCTATGATGAACATGTATTAAGTGTGGAGACCATTCCTGTAGTACCAACAGTTTATTTATTTTACTTATTCATTTTATATGCCTTATTACTTTTCAAGAGTTCAGCTATTTACATTTGTGAGAACTTCGATCATGCCAAATGGTCTGAGCTGCAAAAATGCAAAAAGGAGTAAAAGTCATTTACATACATAGATGTATCCATATGTATAGATTCGATATCTAAATAAATGTGGATATATTTTCCTTTTATATTTGTACAAGCCATCACGTCTACATTTTAAATGTTAAAAGTTTAATAATAAAGGGGTCCTTCTATAATCCACCATGTCTGCAAGTACAAATATTGGTTGATTTAACAGCTAGTTTCAGATTTCTAAAACCTGTAAACCTGAAAGTTTCACTGTTTTCTTTACGGCATTGGTAAACAAAAAGGAATGAAAAATAAACCTGAGCCACAGTTCTTATTTGTGTCCTTTGTCTGGCCATATTGAAAAAGTGGAATGAACGGCGACTCAGAGCCCCAGTGAGAGAAATCAGTAGCCATCCTGAAGAGTGTCACAAGTGAGTCACTTAAAGTAACAGCAGTCCTGTGATTGATGTCCTCTGTGTGTTTATGTGTGTGTTGTTGTTGAAGGGAGAAGGGGGGAGGAAGAGGAGGAGGAGGAGTGGGGGGGGGGGGGGGGGGGGGATTGATAGTGCACCAGTGAGTGGTGGACCAGGTGAAAGAGGAGAGGAGGAGTGGGCGGCAGCAAGGGACTTGTCCCGCAGCAAGTTGAATCTATCTTCCTCACTTTTTCTTCGACCACGGCCCCTCTGTCCTTGGGCGCCGAGTGCTGACTCAGGCGGGGGTTTGTCTCTGTCCCCGTCCAAAAAGACTGCAACCGTATTAGAAAAGTTTAGCCAAGGACTCGATGTTCACGGGGAAACTTTTGATCATTTATTTCCATTGTACACTCATGCAACGTTGAGTAAGCGCAAAGTGGAGATGCAGATTAAGGGAGTGAGGGACAAACTGTTTTGATGGAAAATGGACATGGCGAAAGACAAACGAGGTGAAAGTGATCTCCGTAATATACGACCGTGTCCTCAGTGGTGGTAGCTGGTGATTTATGTGTCTCTTGTCTTTTTTTTTCTTTCTTTTTTTTAATACCGCCATCAGTTCATCTGCATTGTTGTGTAAACATGATCCTTTCCCAACAATCATCCACAACAAATCATTTGAATTCACTTCCCCGAGTCGCTTTGCCAATTTCCTTAAGCACACAGCAGCGAGGAGCCGTCTTGAATTCGTATGCGGCGCCGCGTATATATTCAGCGCGGCGCTTCCTCCGCGGGGAGCCAAAGCCCATTTGCTGGCCGGGCTCGTTTGGCAGTCATGGCTCCGACACATACAGAACGCCACATTACCATAGAACCGGGGCACATGCGAGCGGCGGAGCCGGGGCCAAAAGAGAACGTGATTGCTATTGACAGAATTAACAAACACATTAAATCCCCACATTAATTAGAAAGTCAAATGTAAAAAAAAAAAAAAACTGTCAGGAGTGGCAGACAGCTGTCATCCATCATCCTCTCGTTGGAGTTTCATGGTAATTCATTTTCCGCCGGTTAATTTGCTTCGTTTTGCAGTGAACGCGGCGTGTTCTAATTATTGTTGCCCCCCGCACAAAGTGGTCATCTTCACAACCGGGGCTCCTGTGTGGAGCGGCCGTGGTGGTGTGGTCAGGCCCTGTGATGACCATCCAAATTGGCTTGTCGGGGCAGTTTAGCCGGCGGACAGGTGATTGATCGATTATTTCTGCTTTTTTTTTTAATTGAACAATTCGTCGAAATAATTAGGGATAAAACAGACATCATTACCAAAACAAACGCCCGTCTCTGTGATGATGGTGAAATGGAATAAATACAAGATTGAGTCATTGATCACAAATCGGGAGCATTGTTCTTTGTTGAGCAGCATTAAGTCTTTCAAGTAACAAATGTTTTCTCTCAATTTGTCCTCAAATATAGCCTGTTAAATCTCCTTTTATTGACTTTCCCCCCCCCCTCTCTTCTCTTATTCTCTTATGTTCCCATTTGGCTCTGGTGGACCCGGACCCTCCGCTTCCCTCCCCAGGTATTTTGATTTCCAATGTCTCTTTGTCTTCTTACATCGTCACACCGTTTTATGTAGACACATAGTAGAAAATGTATCTGAGGTCGTCAAGAGACAAACACCACATATTCTAAACTTCCTTGTGGGATAAATGTTTATTGTGTGGGGGGGGGGGAGTTGAAGGGGGAACGTGCTAAGGACCACAGTTCCCCTTGTGTCGTGGCTGCACGTGTAACAGCCAGATTGTTACCCACTCTTAACCCCGTAACCCCAATACCAAGCAATCATTCCAAGGCAGTGCACAAGGTGAGTAAAAGCCAGAGGGACCGCTGGACCCCGGTAAGTACAGTGTGTGTGTGTGCGTGTGTTTGCACTCACGAGTGAGTCCATGTTTACAGTCCGTGCCTAGGTCGTGGTTCGGTTGTCCTGCAAGTGTCGCCTCAAAGTTGACGGCCCCCTCGCTCCCCCCCCCCCCCCCCCCCCCGTGAACAGAAATAGCGCGGGGCACCTGGCAGTGAGCGCACTGATCCCTCTGTACACAGAATGTGGCGCCCTCGGCACGCCAGCACGCTTCTCCTGTCCAGGAGGTCACGATCACATGTGCGTTGGTGCCGATACGCGCTCACGTCTCTCCGAGTGGGGGCTGACCTCTCATGGCGTGCCTGTCAGCCCAACGGAGAGCTGCGCTGTCAATCATCTTGGCTGCACGCGAGACGTCATGTTTGGCGATACATAAATACACATCAGCAGCAGAGCGGCCTCTGGCTCGCCTTTACTAACGTGGAGTTAAAAACCTGTTTGTTTTAGCTTTTTTTTTTAACGTCTTCTGTCTTGGTTGGTTTTTCCAGCTGCAGTGGTGCAGGCAGTGAACCGGAACAAAGTTATTGAAGAGACAGCAGTCAGAAAAAGATGCTAATGCGATACAGTTGTATCAGTTGTAGTATTTGAGCTCCGAATCAAACCAGAGGGACCAAATGGACAGGATGTCGAGATGGTGTTATTACATTGTGCAAATATACCTCTGTTCATCCCTTTCCATATGAAACCCCCAGCATGATTGATTCAGCCCTGTGTAAAATTCCCATCGGTCGCTGGCATTGATAAAGTGACCGTATTTCTCATTTGAAGACTCCCCAGACGATCGCCCTTTCAGAGAAAAGGTGAAAAAAATCTCAATCTCTTCCCCTCTCCGGCTAACCCTCCCTTTTCATCCGCTCCCTCTCTTTGCATGTCCGCTCGTTTATCTATCCGCAGCCAAATTCATTTCAATTAGAGCCTTTGCCGGCGTGCTCCTTATCGATCGCTGCCCCCGGCGACTCGGGCCCCCGAGTGCTTCAAGACCACCGCTGCGCCATGCATGTTCGCCACACGTGTGTATCAAACGTGTGTGTGTGTGTGTGTGTTTACACACTTCACCCTGGTCTCAGACACAGCGGGCACCTTCGCCACCGCGATCAACAATAAATATGAGCAGTGGCAAACAATTACCCCCTTAACGAGGGATTAATTGTGACAAGATGGAGTGAGGTCAGCGCAGAGGTCGTTTTACGCTGTACATTTCTAATGTGTTTATTTTCATTAGTTAGAAACATTTAGTCTTTCTCTTAGCACCACTGCATTGATTTCTCTCCCTTTTTTTTTGGAGGGGGGGGGGTGATGGCTTAAGAGTGTGGGCCTCTGTGTAGGTATTTATGCTCATGCAAGTGTGCACACTGCTCAAAGTAATATTGTGAGTGCCTGAGCGGAGCACCGACTATTGACTCTCACCTGATCAATATTATAAATGCCTTAACGGTTGCAGTTAAACTCATTTGTCATTTATTGAGGGGGGGGGGGGGGGGTTACAGTCCTCAGAGAGGCGACAAATGTCTCAATTTATCGCAGCACTAACTTTCCCTCGCCGGCCTCTAAGTGTGTCATCATCCGGGAGTCAGAACTGGAGGCAGAGCTCTGTCACGTTTACGGACGTCAAGTGATCAGGCGGGGACGCCACGCGGGGGGGGGGGCAGGGGCAGGGGCGGGGGCTGGAGGAACGCAGTGGCCATTTGTTTCTGGCTGCTAAAAGCGAGGCGAGGCACGCAGTGTTGCAGCCGCCGCCGCCGCCTGTTCCCCGCGGCTGGCGGAGACACTCCGTCCGCACGTTTACATTTGATTCTTGTGCACGTGCGCTAGTGAGCGTGAGGCGGCAGGGGAGGGGGGTGGGGGGGGGGGGGGGGGGGGCAGGCTCGCTGCGACGAGAGCAAAGCGGGGCTTAAATTGAATCCTGTGGCCGCGGTTTACGCTGTTTAGGCTTTGTCATTGACAGCCTGTTGCAGAACTATAGGGAGGTGGGATGGATGTTGGCCCTCCAGGCCTGTACTGTATTGCATGCTGGGTAATTTAGTGCCATTATTTGATGTATAGGCCGGAGGCAGTGTCGTTTTTATGGGTGCCAGTAAAGGTTTTCATTCAGTCCAAAGTAAATTAATTTAGATTTAACCACACTCATCATGAAAAAATAAATAAGTTGCATTCAACTCCCTTTAAACACAATTGTAGATGTATTTTTTCAATTTCAGTGCAATTCAGGCTGGACATACCGACCCGATCGGAACCTTGCTGGTAAATAACGGCGCTGACACATCCACCATCTACTACAAATGTCTGCTGAATTGTGGGAACAGTGATTCGGTAAAGCAATAATTCATGAATCAGCCCATAGCACGTTGCTCTGGGCTGATTCACTGGTGGCATTATTCCAGCTAGCTGCAGAAAAGTGGCTATTATTTGGTGGTTAGTATTTTTATCAAAACAACCTAATTGAAGGTGATGCTAGAAATGCTGAAGATCATTAGCAAAATGTTTCTGTGTGGTTACGTTTTTGAAGTTAAGGATATTGTTACTATTCAGTTGGAGCAAAGCGTGATTAATTCAACGGGATCCCTGCCTTTAAACTTCATCGCTTGAAATCGATCGAACATACTAAACACAACAACTTGTGTTTGATGAATTGAAAACGTGAAATTGTCCTTTAAAAAGGCTGTGTAGTAAAGGGGAGAATACACAGTCAGAGGTTAATGGGCTAAGCACCCAAAGCAATCTGCATGGCCCTCCTTTGAGAGGTGGGAAATTGTGTGCTGTCACATGCTATCACGGCGATACATGTGGATGGAACATGTTGATGATAACAGCAGTGTGGTTTCTCACTTTCTCTTCCATTCACACTATTGTCGCTCCCATGCAGCTATAGGGAACCTGACCTCTCTTTTGTGCAGTGCATGTTGCCGTGTGAAATTCATCTCACTTTGTCAGAATGTAAACATTTGTATGTATTTGCCAATGAGAAATGGCACGCATTTTTCCCCCCTTTCATGTCAGATTGTTTTGCGTGTGTGTGTGTGTGTGTGTGTGTGTGTGTGTGTGTGTGTGTGTGTGTGTGTGTCTATGAGCACAAAATGTTATCTCCGGGGATCTGTTTTCTCCCTTCCTCCTCCTCTTGGCCCTCTCTTCCCTTTCCCCTAAAGCTGTAACTAGCTATTTATAGTGAAAAGAAGGGAGAGACCATCAAAGCTGCTTCCATATATCAAAGCCCATCCGATAGTCTCCACTCTCCTACCTCCAACATGTCCTCGTCTTAGCTCCGCCGTTCTAAAACGGGAAGGGAGGGAAAACCCCTGAAGAAATCCTGCTCCGTCTGCCCACCAGAGACCGACCGGTGGGGAGGGAGGGGGGGGGGCGAGTGAGGGGCGGTGGAGGTTGAGAAGAGTGCGTGAACGTGTGTGAGAGAGAGAGAGAGAGAGAGAGAGGGAGTGCGAAAAATTAGCGAGTGGCTTTCTGTGTTTATTTCCCTTTGTTTTCTTCTTCTTTTGTTCACGTGCTCTGAGCCTGCGCCGGCTCGTGGGTATCTGCGGCCCAGGGGGGGGGCGGGCAGGAGGGGGGGGGGTTGAAGTGTTGATGCGACGCGGCGCCCACTGACGCAGCGGCAGCTAATGAAATTACAATGAGGTCTGGGAGGCCCACGGTGGGCAGGCCCGCCAGGCGCCTGAATCCATATTAAAGCGCCCGGCATGCACAGCCCTTCCTGTCGCCGGGCTGGTACGTAGCAGGGGTCGCTCCAGGAACTATGGGCCCCGTGCGCAGAGGGATCTAATGTGGCTTTAATAGCAATGCTAACTGACTTCACACACAAGGTACATACAAGGTTGGCCGCCTCTTTTGTGCCGAGTCCTCCTGCTGTCCGCGGCATGGGACCCAGGTGATGCTGTCCAGAGTGGATCCTCCGGCAACTTAAAACGTGCTTCCGCTCTGCGCCTCGCTCTGCGGCGCTTCTTACAAGGCGATTGATTTTTGGCGACCAATCCTTCAAGCGAGCTGTTCATCAAAAGCTTTAGCACCTGGTCTGTCTGTATGATACTGTTTTGTAATCCATTGCTGATACATCGCCACAAACCCAGAAATTTGTAACCACAACGTTGTGCCATTTGGTTAAATATGTTTCCCTGGCATCTAATAGTGTTAAAAGACATAAAAGTCTGGAACAGTTACATTATAGAAGCCGTAATTACAGCCTTCAATTAGAAATACACATTTCTGAACGCAGTGAGGCTATGAATATAATGAACTTCTGATTCGATTCAAATATTTTATAGTATCCATGCATAATACAGTGCTCATATTTTTCAATGAAAGACAAAAGAATAACAGAGCTATACAAAATGCGTATAGTCTTGTGGGACTTCTGGGCTTAGATCCAGGATGTAGGATCCAGGATGACTGTAAAGCATCACACATAATTCATCATCAAACACAAATGATCCCCCATGCATCCAACCACCATAAAACCAAGCCAGTCCCTTGATTAAATCATTATGAAGTCCAGTATTATAGATGCAGAGACCGTCCTTAAAGCCTCGGTGTTATTTATACAATGTCTCTTTTGAAATTCAAAACTGGCAGCACATGAGAACTTAATTTCCCATTAATGTAGCCGACAATCATTTCCATTCCTCAGAAGACACGCTCTAATATCCTCAACAGTGGATCTTGTTTCCGAAACGAGACAAACTAGTAGTTGAAGTGCAAGGGGGAATTTCTGCCCTGTTTTCAAATGGACCACACATCCATCCTCTTTCCTCTGGAGCCCGCTCCATCCACACACAAACTGTAACGTGAACACCCGTCAAAAGTTCAAGTCATTCATCAAAATCTTATCAGAACATATGTCCTGCTGCATGATATCAACGCGTTCAGTCACAACTCAAAGCTGGTGGTGTTAAGTTCGTATGGAGCCGTCAGATCCCCCCCCCCCCCGAGTCCTGGTCATGTGATCAAAGTGGGGAACAACATTTTCTCAGCGCTCCGTGACCGGTGTTTTTTTTTTTTTTTTTTGCTTCGTCAGAGTGCAAATGAGAACAATTGGCAATAAACAAAGCAGAATAAAAGGGGCTGCATATGTATGTGTGTGGGTGGTACATCTCATGGAACATTCAATATTTTGTCAAAAGACGAGGGGGACGAAACATGTTTTTTTGATATAATCCTAGTTTAGATTTGGTCTTAAATTGTAGTCAAATGTAATTACAATTATTAAGATTGTTATTTTCCTAACGGCTCCATGTCCGTGTCGCTCTGCCGTGACTACTATTTATCTTGAAGCAATAACCACCTGTGGTTGCAAGTCATTAAGTGGCAGCCCTGCTGGGAAGCAACGGTATCTATTGACGGGTCCGAACTGTTCTGGTCATTTTTTGGGTTAGCTGAATTCCAGAAAAATAAAAAAATAAATCACATTTTTTTTCTAGCTCGGGTTGAGCTCAAAGATGCTCTGAGTATGTGTGCGGTAGAATGTGTGTGTGTGTGTGTGTGTGTTGGTCTGCAGTAGCGCGCAGTAATCACATTGTCTGTTTATCTCAGACTGTAGCTGTACCTGTCTTTGTTGTGGCTCGGCTTCCAGCGTGTGCCAGGAATGCCGCGATGGATTTTCCCGTCTTCAACCCCACCAACCCTGACTTCTGACAAAGAGATATACATTCCAACACAACTATGGACTCTGTTTCCGTGGTCGGGCTTGTTATTCCGGAAAAATGCAAACGTCTTTGCTGATGCTCATACAGAATAGCCACAAATGTGACAGAATAATTTAAGCTTCAGTTTTCTCTTGGAGATCACATCCAGATTGTAATCCTGCTTTTTAAGCTGGTCTCGAAGGACAAAAAGAAGTGCACGGTGATGGTCTGGTGTAGACATTTATGAATATCTCTGAAAGAACACTTTCTTACAGAGCCAAAATAGTGATGACAAGGAAACACTGAAAGGGACAGAGTTAAAAATAAGGGGACACCAGGAAGAACAGGCCATATACTTATCAGTCCGACACATACACACAGACTCACAGACACACAAAGGCAGACAAAGCTTCTTTTGTTTAGTTTAGCTGCTAGTTAGAGCCTGCGCCCCCCCAGGTAGACGTGCCTGTCGTATTTCTTTTCCTTCTCGTTTTCCTCCTCCTCATGTCAGTATAAGGGTGTCTGTGTGTGATCAAATTTGTAATGTTGTGTGGGTTTGGAACACCCCGGCAAGATGTATAAATACAGATTTATACATCTCGCCGGATAAAGATTGTGTCATTTTTTGATACACGGTGCCAGCTAGTGTTGATATTTGGGTTACAATTAAATAACAGGTTTGAGAAAGAATTGCGTGTCAATAACTGTATGTCCTCAAAAACATTGGGATTGCGTGTGTGTGTGTGTGTGTCACTGTCTGCAAAGAAAAGCGACATGGTGGACCCTGGATGCAATTAAGAGCCTGTCAAGTTAGTGTCAAAGGTGCATACAAACCCACCCATGCAAGCCCCCCCCCGCACGACACACCAACACACACACACACACACACACACACAAATATACTCCCAAATACACCTGCAGTATGTTGACAATGTGCTCTATCTATGTGGAAGGCACGAGGCTAGCATGCCTGTGTGTGTATGTGCAGCCACACACATGGTGAAATATGGCTGCCATATTTCACTGCAGCCAAAGCATTTGTAAATGCCAACTGCTTTCCTGCATCCCCCCACCGCGTCCCTCTCCTGCGATTGGACCATCCCACCGAGGCTTTGGCTTTTAACAAATTGAAGGAATAATCCACCAGGAATGGGGGATGACGGGTGCGGTCAAACGGCCGCCCCCCCCCCCCCCCCCCCCCCTCCCCCGCGCTTCCAAATATCAGGAAGCTATTGTGAACAAAGACTGATGCTCCGGTAAACTACCCCGAAACAGAGGTCGTTTCTTTCCCTGTGTGTAGACCTTTTTTTCTTAGCCAGCTGAATTTCCCAAATTGAGGCGGCAGCGATGTGGTAGGGGCTGAAGGTTTTATGTGTGCAAGGGGCGAGCGTGTATCTGTTGGTGGCCCCCATAAAAGCCCTTTTATCACAAAGGATGATGGCAGAGCCAACACCAGAGCAGCGCACCCTCCCGGAGATACCCCCCTCCACCTTCATCTTCCTCCCTCTATCTCTGCACGTCCCAATCCCGTGCCCTCACAGTAAATGGTTGTCCTGGAGTAAGTTTATAACTGCCACTTCAGCTGACAATCACACGCTATCACTAGATTCTCACTGTCCATTAGTTCTGCCCCTGAGAGGGCGGCCCGGTGGGAGGGGCGTGATGGCGGGCAAGAAGGGGGCCGGGAGGAGGCGAGGTCGCCCGCAGCCAATCTGACGGTACCCGATCGATGGTCAGGTCAGGAGGGGCGCTCTTTCTCCGCCTCTCCCTCTTCTCCACCTGCCCCACCTCATTATTAAAAATGTTCGTTCTCTTTCGTCGCTCTTATTTTCTTAACTGTGGCTTTCTCCATCCATCTCAATCATCCCCCTCCCCCCCCCCCCCCCCCCCCAGCTAGTTGACTGAGACTGCCTTTTCCTCTTCATTCTCCCGATTCCCTCGTCTCCGCTTCCCCTCGCCCGCCCCTTGCAGCCTCTCCCTGTGTGGGCTGCCCCGTGTCAGGGCCTGTGTCTCTCCCGCACCGCGCTTGACATGCCGCTCATAATGGTCAGATGGGGGAATACAACTCTCTGAACGTCTCTCTCCATTTTCTCCCTCCTCTGTTCTCCCGCTCACCCTCTCCCCTGTCAGAATGTCACGCTGTTGCAAAATGGAGAAAAATCAATTCAACGTTAGCCCTCTGAAGGCTGTCTATAGATACAGAGAGCAGATTTTTCAAGCATAGACGGGTGGGTAAATCTGGATGGGTTTGCATGTGAGGGGGGTGGAGAGGGACTGGAGAGGGGGCGGGGGGGGGGGATCCTGACAGACTCAAGCTGGGGACGTTTGTCGCTGCTCGTCACTTTTCCCGTCAGCCAGCGGACATGACAGCCAAGGCGGGTGAGAGGCGAGTGGCGGGCTCTCAGGACCCGAGCAAGAACGAGCACGGACTGACAGATGGCTCCTTCATGCTCGGGCCATCATGGTGGGACTGGGGAGAGCGGAGCGAGTCGAGCGCTGGACAAAGAAGAATGGCGGCGAAGGGGACGCCTTGTAACGGCGTCAAAGCCCGGGCAGACGTGGTAGCCACTCTTCACCAGGCTGTCCGTCGGCTTTCCTTTTTAAAGGGCTTGCCGCGGGCTCAGCGGCGGCAGAAGAAACTGCTCCCACTTAGCAAAGGACGTTAATGAGTGCATAATCACAGCGGGTAAAAACTTTTTGGTTGGTTAATCCTCAAGTCTTATTTTTTTTTCTTTTTGAATCAACGGCTAATTTATGTGACAGAAAATCGGTCAAAAGTGGGTAGTCAAATATATCTAATGAAAAATGTTTGACGCCACATTGTTGCACACTAAGTGATTCTTTTCTCCAAATCCAGCTTTCCTGTCAGCTGGAAAAATGATTCTCTGGGCCTCTGATTTCAAAGACCTATGCTTTGAATGTCTACCCATCCATCTGAATTTTTGTATTCTTCTGACAGCACAACAATATCACGTGACTTCAACCAGCCGAAGTAACCAGAGGCCCACTATCGGAACCTAAAAGGTTACTGGAAGCTGTTGCAATGACAGAAAAAGGAAACATAACAGTAACTAAAGTACTAAAACATCTATGGGAACCCATCGTGGGGTTGCTTACCCGTACAGTGGCTTTATTTGAGCCTGATTGTGTGAGTCAGACGGTCCAGAAATTGTAACCACAAGTGCTGTTGTTGAAGTGCTGTTCTATTACTGGTCTTCTTGGTTTCTCATGCAAATCAGCAGTGGCCTCCACACGTTCCCTCCTACACTCCGTATTGATGAAGCATTTCAGTTGTATAATTGTAGTCCTTTAGCATAGCTTTACTGGTTAGTTACTTAGCCTTATAATCCCACCGTGCATTTTATAGTCTACACTATACTCTGGTTACCACGTTTTGGCTGGTGGTTCACTTCACTGCCCGCTGTTCGCAGGCTCCTTCACTGCGATGTTAGCAACCGAAATCAAACGTTCCAGAGCACACGTGCTGCCAAGTGTTCGGGTCAACCGGACTAAAGGACTACGGCAGGAATGCGCCCTCATAGTATTTGAGACAAAGACTCACGGTTGCCTTTGAGGATCACTCAACCCCTTCATCAATCTCAATTATGAGCGGACGAGGACGAAAAGAAAGACGTGCTCTTAAGCTGGGCATCGAGCCACACGTTTGAGCCTTGGGAGCAGTTGGTGACGTCTCAAACTGACACGCGCATTACTCTCATATAACCATGCCGTATTTAGTGCACCCACAATGCAAAAGCGTTGGTTGAATGGGTTTTGTATATGCATGTGAGGGCAGGATGAGTCACACAAACAGCTTTGTCTCTTTAGACAGATGGGAGGCAATTTGGAGGCATTTGAGACGTGACAATAAATAGCAGACGGGCAGAAATGTACTTGATGAGAGTGAAAACAGGTTCGCATAAGACCAGGCAACCAGTGATGTAGTATTTTAATTCTCGTGGGGCAAAAAGGAGGCCTTAATCATTAAAAATCCCACGTTCTAAGAAGAGAATTATATTCACTTCCATCGGGGGAAAAAAAGGCGAAAACTTAAAATAAAAGACACAACATGAAAGCCCTTTTCTATTTTGATTCAGGTCACTGAAGGCGAAGCAGAAACAAAACCGACACACACAACCTTGTAAGACAAATAGGTTTTGTCATCCCCACAGAAGGCTCGCTTTTTGTCAAAGACCCAGAGGCTGCGGCCACGATGAATTGTGACATAGCCTAATTCCTTTGGAATTGCAGTACAGTCGATAAAGGAGCAAGCGGTCTCGCAATGACCTCCAGGATAGTGTTATTGACCTATTTTGCATACACACAGGGTGCGAGAATGGACAGACGCTTTATTTGTGCCATTATTTATTGGCCCGCAACATGACTGTAATGCCTGTCCAGGGACTCTGCTGGAGTGCAGTTATAGATTATCATGATTGCTAGTTATTAGTGTGTGTGTGCGAGGCACACGCGCGCACACACACACACACACACACCAGGAATGACGGAGATTACTCCGAGCTGTTTCTGTTTGAATAAAGTAGACCGAGACAGTCTTGTGTGCAAATTGAAATAGAATAGTTTAACGCTAACCCAACTTAACTTCAAGGACAAAACTGTGTATGTATGCACTGTGTCTGTACTGTCTCAAGACATTATTACAGAGTGAAAGGTGGCAAACATTTACCTTGACATTCAGTGAATCAATATTTTGCGAGAGCTAGATGGGACTGAAATGCAGCTGCACGGAGCGCCTTTCTGCTCTTTCTCTGTCGCTTAGAGAGACACGAGACCAGCAACCAAGAAGCATTTCTTCAGCTACATGTCACAGAGCGAGACACTTAAGCCGCATGCACTTGTTGTTCGTTGTAGTGGAATTAAGTCTTTCCTCTCACATCGCAAGAAAGACAAGGGGCAAACCTTTTCCATCTCGCCCTCTCCTGATCGCCGTGTTTCAGTTGTGAATCCGAAACGGCGTTGCAATCCGCCAAATTTCTAAGGCACCGGCTCGAGGTCTTTTTTTTTTTTTGCCCGGTTCATCCATAGAAAGTCAGCTTTCGCAGTGGTCCATGTAATTTACGTTCAGTATTGACTAAATTAAACAGACTGATAAATGGCAAAAATAAATAACACTTTCAGGAGAGCCCTGCGGCCCTTCATAACAATACAACACAATTAGGTCTTCAGAGAATAAAAAGGCTGAAGTCATCTGCAAGCAATTAGCTGGAAGCTTAAAAGGGAAAATGGCCCAGAAAAATGATGAAAAGGTCTGTAATGCAATGCAAACATTTTTGCAGTTTGCTCGATTTCTCTTTCTCATATCAAGTGGATTTTTGTTTGTTTCAAAACTATTTGTTTACATTAAGAACAAGTTAAAACAGTCATTTGCTTCTGTTTCTACACTATTCTTCCCTCTTTTTTTCCAGGTACATAGTATCTCTGTAGGATTAATTGCTCATTTAGCAACTCTTTTCCATATTTCACGGCTGAGAGAATATCCAAATTAGCTTTGCCATCGAAGTTCTCCTCTTCCACGGGGGTGGGCTCGAGTGACCACACTGCAGGACGGCACACGGAGCCAATCGGGCGCCTTTAAACTCATCGGCTGGGCCGGATAGCGGCTGAGCACATTGTCCAAGTCCTCCGCTCTCCGTTAGTGAGCTGCATTGTAATTGTTGTGGGAGGATGAGGCTTCATTGAGATTAGGGCATTCAGGCCCTTGTTATTACGGAGACCATTTATTTCTCTGTAAATTAGAGTTTGGCTGGAAGCGTCACAAGGTACCAAATGGACCCCGTTGCTGCTGTTCTGGTGGACTGAGGGGAAGGGCAGCAGGGTGGCGGGGGTTGCAAGTGAGCAGCAGTTATTATTCAGATACAGACGCCGCCGTGGCGGCTGTGCTGGAATCAACTTAATGGGGTGGGAAGGCGCAGTCGATGGCTTTCTATGACGCTCGGCTGCGCTGATATCGCTCCTGATTTTCTTCCTCTTTCAACCCCCCCCCCCCCCCCCTCCCCCAACTGGCTATCCATCCACGCTGACGTATTCTGATGACTTGTGTCATTAAAGCTAACGTCCGCTGAGGAGGTAATTAGCCAAAGTATGGCATTCATCAGCAGCTAGAGCCCCTCGCGCCTGCCGGGGTGTCTGGGACGTGCTTTTATGCAGCCACGCTGGCCTCCTGCGGCCCCCCCGTTCCACACATGGTGGGCATTAACCTTCGGAGGCTTGGTCATTTGTCTATGACGGGCTGCGGCTCCCTTGTTCACCAGCTTTCTGTCTGTCTTTCTGCTTCTGGATGGACCCTGTAAATGCCAGAGTGTGGCGGGGAAAGGACACAGAGAATATTTGTCAGTTTCTTTTTTTTTCTTTTTGCAAGAGCTGTTGAGGAAAAGCTGCCAAAATATTGACCCGTTTCAATGATCCAACAGCGTTGACTCTGCCTGTGATTTCTCCCCTGGATTTTGTGAAACCTTGGACATACAGATCATGTGTTCAAAAAGCCAACGCTTTCCCCCGACAGTGTCTTTTTGAAGCCCTCTATTAGAGCAACTAAGTGAAGTCTGCTTCGTGTTGACCGACGGGTTGTTTCTCCGTCCTCGTGTCCTCCGAGACAAACAAATAACTGCTGCTTTGCCAAAACAAAATGGCCTTCATCAGTGCGCACGCAGTGACATCTCCATCTGCTGTCAGACAAAACCATTAAAAGTGCAGGGCAACATTTCAGCCCTGTCAGTGCATATAAAGTCTCTCATTTCTCTCCATCAGCACAGTCTACCAGTTCCGCACAGCAGCGATGGACTCAATCTAAGACGGACTCCCATACCGAACATTTTGATTTCATTACCACCCGCCACTGAATATTCATATACCTTCTTTTTTTTCTTTTTTTTTTTAACTGCTGTGTCAAGTCACACCTGGAACCAGCAGGGCGTCATCCATTATTCATTAGTAAAAGGCAATGGGGTGTGGTCTAATAGAGTTTGCTGGGGTGCCGACATGCTCGGTCTCCACTTCCTGATTCATTAATGATGCATCTTCTCCCACCAGCGGTGTCGAGCTAACCTCCCACCCATGCGACAAGGCCCGAGGGTCCAGGAGGAATGGCTCGACTCTCCTCATTTAATTGTTCTTGCGCTGACCCGGCGAGGAGATTAGCGCCAAAAACACAAGGCACGTAGGGAATACCGGAGGCCCGGGAGCCCTCTTTTCTAACCTCGGCGAGTGTAAATCCACCGCTCGCAGGGGAGCACCGCCGCTGATGCCTGTCCAGATGAAAGGAGCCATCTTCGCAGTCACGCACACACACACACACACACACACACACACATCCTGAGCCCAGATTCCACTGGCGACATGTGAAAAACCGAATAGGAAAATGAAGCAGAAATGTAGAAATGAAAACACCGCACACCAGGCTCTTGTTGTCCGTGATTTACTTTGAATGGTTATCTGCTGACATAAATCACGTGCAGCTCGAGACTCTCGGAATGAACAAGATGCAAAATGGATTCGGCCTCAAGAAAGAACGTCAGGGCACTAAATAAATGGAAGACATAAAAGTGCTCTAACTGGGAGTAGACGGTTTAAAAATTGAAACCTGACTGGGCATGAGCTGATCCAAGAGCTGTCACTTGAAATAATATCAAATGCTCTCTCTCGTATTGCTGGATTCAGACAAAGCACAGCGTGCAGCTGATGACGGAGGCATCCAGAGTAAATAACAGGTGAGCAGCCAGCTGTTTGAACACTCAATACCTGTAAATATTCTCCGAGGTGCACCATATACAGAGCAATTGATGTGATTTGTGCCTCTCCAAACTTTCTCTGTGAATTAGCACCGTCTATTTCTTTTCTTTTATGTCTGGCAGGCAGTGATCCTAAACTTTGCAACTCATTATGGTTAATTATGCTATAATTCTGCTTTAGGTGCAGACACTTTAATTGGCTGAGGAATCTGAGGCTTGACACATTTTTTTTTTTTTTTCTCTTTTTCTGTCACTTATTTGCCTATTGCTCTGCCACTATGTCCTCCCACTGCATGGGGAGAACGCCCCCCCCCCTCCCACAAGGCTAGATGGTCAGTGTTATCTATTACTATGTGACACATGCCTCCCCCCCCCCCCTAGCCCTGAGGGTCACCTGACACCAGAAGCATCAGACACACATAGATTAGGGTCCTGGCCGTCATAATTCCACCAGAAACACATGGTCCCCCACCACGATATTTCATTAGCTCGTGCTCCTAAACCCTTTTCACCCTAGATTGAAAGAGGTTGACCTGAGCATTAATCCCGTGGCTGTTAAAAGCTCTGCATTTCCTCTACGCAATGTCTGACACTGATTAGCACCAACCTTTCGCTCAAAATCTCCAAGTCAGGTTTCATATTCTTCATTTTCCACTTAGTTGATGGGAACAAGTCAAATTGGAGTAAAAGGAAAAAGGGAAAGCGATGCAGCTAAATGTATTTATTTATGCTTCGTTAAAAGCCTTGTGACAAAGTGACTCCTTACTGGGCAGCGTGAGTTGGTGCAACGCGCCATAAGTGAGCCCCTTCAGAGGAACGTACATGTGCCATCCACTGGTGTCTCGCTAATGACTACAACTCGTGCCGTGTCTCTTTTAATAATACGCTCCTCCTCTGTGGAGCACTTTCTACTCCCGAGGAGGAGAGTTATAAAAAAACAGGATGTGATGGTTTTGAAGTGTCCCGACCATCCATCCATTTCTGTGCTTCTTCTATACATCATTATTGTGACTGGGGGGAGTTCTGAGCTCTGAGTTTTGAATTGCTTTAAAGATATCTCGTTCAGTTGGGTTGACTAGTCTGATTTGGAGAGTCGACATCGACATGCAGTCACTGCCCATCCTGTCTTGTTTGTCTCAAATATTTCATTCAAATTTGGATTTGGAGTTCTTTCTTAGTGTTATTTATCTTTTGTTGTATAGAATAGTTGCGTGGTTGAATAAATACATTGACAGTGGTTACAGTTTCTCAGTCTTGGTACCATGCATTATTCAATTCAATTCAATTCATTTTATTTTGTATAGCTCAAAATCGCAAATTACAAATTTGCCTCAGAGGGCTTTACAATCTGTACACATGCAACATCCTCTGTCCCGTAACCCTCACATCGGCACAGGAAAAACTCCACAAAAAATGAAAAACCCTTCCATGGGGGAAAAAAAGGAGGGATCCCTCTCCCACGATGGACAGACTGCAATGGATGTGTACAGAATAAACAATGCAAAGGATGTACAATACATTCAATTCCTCTAACAGAAATGATACAAATAATTGCATGTAGCAGGTCAAATGTACGGCAGGACCACCGCAGGGGCAACCACCATCAGATAGAAGCACCATCCACAGAAGCTTCTGTGGGGGGGGGAGAGCAAAGACTTTAGGAAAGGGTAACGTTGGCTTGTGATGACAGTAATATGAATCATATTTAAAATAATGATGATGATGATTATTAAAACAGGACTGTAAAATGGAAAATATGATCTATAAACGATGTATATGATATATAAATGCAAGACTCCAGATATCATGCCACGGATGTAAAAGGATCTAGAGAAAATCCCCCAATGCTTCTATTAAAATTTCCTACAATGTAACAAAGTTCCTCTTTGTTGTTTATCACGTCACAAGCTGCATGTAATTGCCACCTGAACCATAAACCCAAATTCCCATGCCCCAAATTGTACCCATATTCCACTTGGTCCCCCCACGGTCCTCAGTGGTCCTTCCAACTTGCTTGTCCAACCTTTGCTAAAACCTGGCTAGCTTTCCTAACAAACCCTAGTGGTGCACCCAATTTGAAACCAACCTGGTACCGTGGTCCTACTGGTACCATATGCGTGATATGTTAAAGTTTCCACTCTGCTCCGACCTTTCATGCTTTAGTCCTCATGCTTTCTTTAAGCTTTTTGACATTAAGTCAGTCGGCCATAGAATAGCTCTTATCTGCCTTATGAAAAAACGGTGACGTACATTCTCCTTCCTGCATTTGAGTGACCTGTCCCTGACAGTCCCCAGTGATTGTTCTTTAGTCTTCTGTCCGCCCTTAGTCCCCCTTTCCTATCTGAGATGGAGGTGGAGGCATGTGTGGGCACCTGGGGGAGCTGATGCTAACTTTCTTCTGCGCCCTCTGAGACGGGGCTTTGTTTGAGAAGCGCCTGGCTGTCCAATCAAACCCTGACCTTCTCTTTCATCCGACATCTAACGTCGGGACAGGAAAATGCACTGTTTTTATATCCACTGACCACAGTGTGGTGTTTGTGCTGTATGTCGCATCACATATTCCCTCATTTTGAGTATGGAACCCTTGTGTCTGTGCAGGTAGAGAAATAGCTTTGAATTATAGCGGTAGTCCGTGAGACAGGATTGCTTTTGCACTTTTGACACCATTGCTTTTTTTTATTTCCAGCTACAAGTATATGAAGCCAAAAAAAAAAAAAAAACGGAATAGATGAATGGATAGAGGGGGAGAGGGCAATATTGATCATGTTTTATGAACTCGCTAGTCTGACAGGTGAGGTGACGGCGAGGAGCTGCCACTTGTGTTTTTGTCCCGAGATCCTCCATCACAACGCTCATGTCCAAGGTAACAATCAATCAATCAATAAGAAGCGAAACAAACAAAAGGCGGAATATGATGCATCACCCCACCCCCGCACCCTCCTCCCCCAATTCGGTCGCTGCAAACAAAAACAATGACAACCAAATAGATCTGAGCAAGCACACAAAGGTCCTAGTGCCAACTGCGTTGGGAAGGCGGATTCGCAAAACACAATCCAGCCCGTCGTAGGCCTCCCTCGCTAAAATGATTGTTTCACCCAAATAAACACATCATATCATGCATCCTTGTTGTAGATGGAAATGAATTGTTCAAATCTGTTTTTGTATTTATTTTTTTCCAACAAAGCAATTTCTTAGCAGGCGCACCGCTGACTGACGAGGCCGTCTCTCATAAATCCACTCCAGCAAGTGCATAAATCATCCTTAGAAATAACATCAGGTGGGTATTGAAGGGGGCTGCGGGACATGGTAAAGTCTTTGCATGTTTGCACCGCAGGCATGAGTCTTTTTCCGGGTGCGTACGCTTTTGTCGAGCACATAAAACCATTTACCGCGTGCGTGCGTTTTGTTTTTATAGGCGCATCTGCAGTCTGTCATTCATCTCTGTACGTTATGGACGTGTTGGCGTGCCGTGTGTGTGTGTGTGTGTGTGATTTATATGATTGATTTCAACCGGGGATTATCCACCTGCCACAACGCAAAACGATCTGCCCTCATTTCTTAGTGGAACACGCTCGGTCTCATCCGCGCTCCCGTCGAGAGTCCGTTTTGTCCCCGATTAGGAATTCAACCTCATTCGACTTTGTCCACGGTTTTCCTGCCCCTTTTTCCCTTTTAATCCCCAGTCATCTCTCCCACACTCTCATCCGCATTCCCTTTGTCTTTGTTTCTTTTCTCTGCCTCCAGCTTTCTCGTCCTTCCTCGCCTGCCTTCCTCTTGTCCCTTTTTTCCTCTTTCGTTCTCCCTCTCTCCCATCATGCAGCCCTGCGGTTACTTTCTGACTTGTGTGCAGTTGAATAATCATTAGGACTGAGCCCCTAATAAATAAAGTCACTCGGACTAATTGCTCGCAGTGTTTCAAGATACGGGACTGCGTGGAGGGGAATGAAAAAAAATGAGAATGTGGCTGTTTAATAGCCAGTTGGTGGGATTTTAAAGATGTAATTAGAGGCACTTACAGTAGGATGACCACACACCACTTGTTTGTTTTTTTGCAGGACATGATGAATCGTTTGGTCAGTGGCGCGAGATGGCCCAAAGCCCCGGGAAGAGTATGCGGTTGTATTTTCCAGATTGTTTTGGTTGAAAAAGAGTCCACGCGGGACACTAGAGGGATACGTTTCTCTCCACCATCTGGACGTTGACTGGGTTAAGCGTGATAGCCTCTGGCAAATATGTGTGTTTCACAAGTCTGACCACGGAAAAGACACAAATGTGTTGTCTGATGAAGTGAATTCCAAAAGTCTGCGTGACTGCTGTTGAGGCTCTTCAATTCCAACCTCTTACCTGTGTGGAGTGACTCAAGCATGCACACACAAACACACACACACACACAGTAAAACCAAGAATTGAAAGTTTTCTCCCAACAAGACACAATTGTAAGTGTTGTGAGGTGATGACCCTGTCACTCTGGATCAAACATATTAGTAGCCACCTTAAGTGCAGGTAGACAGGTGTAGCTTAGGCCTGGAGCGACGCAGTGTCCTGGGGAGACCGCATGCAAGCAGGGCAGAGTGTGTGTGTGTGTGAGTGCGTGTGTGTGAGAGAGATTGTGTGTGAGCCTGTGGGTTTCTGTTGTTTTGCTCCAAACCCTCTCAAAGGAATATGCAGGTTTATTGATTTTCAGCACTAGCTATAAAAAGGGAGCCTGATATTGGCGTTAAACCCTTTTGACATGTGAACTGGTGGAAACCACATTGTGCACTTGATGTAACACAGAAGCAAAGAACTTGAATTCACCTAGTGTGTGCACATTGAGCAGCAGCCACACTGGAGTTTCTCTTTGAGCAAAGACTTGCTGAAACAAACCCATGTACACATCTAAATGTTGTTGTTTATCACAACCTGCACATAGTGCGCAGGCATACTTCCGCACCTGATAAGCCAGGCATGCCGAATGGGCTGCCTGTTCACGCTAAAACGGGGCCCAAAGCGTGGAGTGCCTTTTCTCTCGCTCGCTCTGCCTCTCCCTTTTTTTAATTTTTATTTTAAGTCAAGGCGTCACCAATTGGAGGAAACGATCCTCTTGCTTCACATCCCTGCCTTCTTGCATTCTTTGCCCTTTTATGTTTCTCACTCGAGTGGTGACCTGTATCCCTTCATATCCTAACGACCGTGATGGCAAATATGCAAGGATGTCGTGCTCCTTTGTTACCTGGCAACAGAAGTCTTTATCCCTCGTCTCTGTGTTCGCGCAAGTATCCACAGTAATGTCGCCCGTGTGAAGACCGCTTCAAAGGCTGACGGGGTGGTGGATTGGTGGATTGGTGGGGTCAGCGCTGGGTCTGAGTGTCCATCAGGGAGATGATGGCATAGGACGACGGAGTGAGGTGCTTGAGGTTATGGGTAATAGTCGATGGCCTTCTGGCTTTCACTTAGGGGGGCCGGTTAGGTGGAGAGTGACAGGTTGCCGGCGTCACAGACTTTTGTTCCACGCGTGGCTATGCTCCGGAGCATACTGTACGGAGTTTTTACTCAAATCTAAAAGAACATATATCCCACAGAATCTATTTCTGAGAAGAAAATGCGCCAACCACCACAGCACTTTGCTGACTCTCATTAGCTCAGAAAAATTCAGAATGCCATATTTATGAGCATCATAGTAAATATTTCCTCAGCCCCCATAGTGGACTCCATTTGAGAAGACTTCTTGCAATGGATTGGCTGCCATATTTGAGCTCCAGGAGCATACACAGGGCACAGGCGAAGCTTTCATTGCTGTTTCCCAACCTGTCCAATTCGGAGCCTCGCGTCCCCCCGCTTGCTGCTCTGTGTGGGGGCCCAATGCAATTTGGTGAAGAGCCAGATGTCGAGAGAGGCAGGGCACCTTAAATACAGATGGGTGTTTGTGTTTCAGATTATCATTTCCTGTCTGCGTGTTAGCGAGTGATTAAAGATTGAGGATTTGTTTGAGGGCATTGATCTAGTAAGTTTGGTTTGTGTGCATTTAGTACGGGAGGAGGAGGAGGAGGCGGCGTGTGCATTCAGGATTCGTTCAAGTGCATGAGCCGTGAAGCAGGTGGTGACAAAACAAGCCCCGCTCACACGTCCAGAAGCGTCTTCTGAAACACCGGTGTGGGTCGCAGGCTTGCCCTGTCAGCTATGCCATACCCTGACTATCCTCGTGTCAGTATATCGCCCGAGCTATATTGTGAGCTACCTGTCATAACAACAATACACATTTTTCATCGTAATACACACATGGAATGTTCAAGAGGTGCACTAACAAAGTGCCACTAAATAGTTAAGTCAGAATACAACGGTCATAATTGATGCCGAGATTCAAGCAGTCGACTGAAGTTGCCGTCACTTTGGTGTCAAACAGTGATCAGCCGAGTGGTGAAGCAGCATGTGATTGGTTCCAACCACCTCAGGCCACAGAATGGGGTCTTGTTTGAGCAGTTGTGTGGCTTTAATTTCATTGCTCTGAACACTAGTTGATGAATTGAGCGGGTTGCCTGAGAGACAAGTGGCAAGGGGGAAAAAAACAGCATTTCTAATGTTTTCATGGGGAAAGAAGGCCTGCCTGTGAGGGCCTGGAATTAAAAAAAACCTCCCTTTGTTGATATCAATTACCAGGTGACTGTTAATCAATTGCAGCGACGACATAATGATTTGTTGTCAGATGTATGAGGAATGAGCAATGGCGGCCTGAGTTGATTTTCCCCTTCCCATTCTTTTTTCCTTTTGGTTTCCGGTTGACATTTCCCTCTCAAGACAAAGACCGAGTGAGGTAAACAGTCTCCTTTTGGGTTGGTTTCATCTCCGTTTGAATCTCCCTGTTGTTGAGCAACTCTTTCTATTCAAGTAACAGAGGAGAAGCTGATTGTTCTTGTGCTCTGTAATTTTCTACTGATGGGCTCTGCCAACTTCGTCTGTGGCTACAAAAGCCCGCTCCACAACTTGACAATTACCGCCACTCAATTGGCGGTAGAAGGGCCGCTGCTGCTTGTTGTTGCTGCATAGCTTTTCCAGCCTCCCAAATTGCACACGCAGATCCATGTGCAATCCAATACCTTTTTCATAAAAACTGCAATCCGCTGCTATAGTTGATTGGCTCGTCCATGCATAATAATCATTGTTAAAAAAAACTGGTTAGAAATGGATCTTTATACACTGAAACTAAGACCCAATGTCTGCTTGCTTTTAGGTTTGCTGTGTGGTACCTTAGTGCCCTTTGATAGATAGGATGAAAGCAGCCACACATTACAGTTTGTACCAACAGGTCAGCTTCCCCGTCACTGCTAAAATAGACAATTTGCTTGTCATTATTATTCGGGAAACACGCGCGTGTTACTCTTGAAAGTTCCCTACAAATGGTCTCCCCCGCGATGGACCTCAAGTTTGACTGGTCGTCTTCCCTGACGCGGTTCCATTATGCCGCTGTCTCCAGAGCTGGAGCGCAGTTCTATTTGGAGCCAGGCAAAGCTCTCAGCTAATGCCCCCAGGGATGCAGCATCATATCTGGCCAGGAGCGATGCAGAGACGTCTAGTGGTGGCGGCTTTGTGGCTTGCCTTTTACCAGCACATCTGGCTCCAGAAGATTAGTGTGCTACTGGACCCCAGGAAAGTACACATCACGTGCACTTCAAGGAGAACAAAAACAACAGGCGCTGGCGAATGCTTTCCAGAGTGGTGTACCGGGGAAGAAATAGAGCCCATCCATGAACAGATTTGTGAATGTCAGAAAGCAAATGCAAATGTTAATGTAAATATGCGGTAATTAGATTTTTTTTTTTAGAGAACAGCGAGTTAATCAAGTGGAAGTTGCTTTTAAAACACGCCATCAGTCGCCCGGGGTTTCTCTATCATCTCACTTGCCCTCTAATGTCTCTCCCCACTTTAGGCTTTTAATGTGCGCCTTTGAAAAATGCTTGCCTGACCGGTACATCCATTTTTCCTTTCCTCCTTAATGACAATTGTGTATTTATCTGTCCCTGGTTTGCTGCGGACTTGGTAAATAATACACTCTAGAATGATGAACAATCCATCGCAGGACATGTTACGGCAGCCTCGTAATGAAGTGAAGTCGTTTGTGTGGCAGTAATTACACACTCCTCTGATTAAAGATGGCTGTGCTGGATAGTATTTGGGTAATTATTCCCTTTTGCTCTATGTGATAAGCTCATAATGTCCAGTCAGGGGTGATGCGGGGATGGGAAGGAAGTTAATGACATGCTAAGGCTGGTTGGAGTGACTATCCAGTCGCTTTTTCTCAATCACTCACTCCCTTGGCCTCTGTCGCCCCTGCAGCACGAGTGACTATCTTTCTGTGTAGCGTCCCGGCATGTCGCCACTAGCCAGGCTAAAGTAATTGCTGCCGAAATGGCCTGGTTGCACTCAGCCCTCGTTATATGAATGCTAATGACAGCTAGCCATAGCTCTTTGGGGTTAGCACTAACACGTGACCGCCTCACCAACAATGCCAATTAAAGTTGGCTTTTCTTTTCTTTTCTTTTTTACCCTCTTCTTCCTCTAATTCCGTGCACAACGGGTGACCCAATCCTTTTCCTTTCCCTTATCCCTACTTGCCGTTTGTAATTAAGACTAGCCTCCGTCATCTCTCTATTTAGCCACTCTGTCAGCTCCCCCCCTCAGCCAAGGGCCTGTCTTACCTCCAGCAGTGCATTCCGTGACCTCCAGTGGCATCATCTCACGCTGCCAGGGGTTATGTTTTCCTCTGCCCGGCCACGCCCCCTCCAACTACCTCCATCCATCACACAAAAATCCTTTAAGTAGAGCAGAATGACCCCAACGACATGGCAGAGCCTCAGGGGAGGCTAGTGATGTGACTGATCAGGGAGCTTAATTTCAATTTCTCTGGCATTGAGGAGTCTAATGGGCTGAGTAGAGCGGGAATGTTACCTGTTATACTTGTTTCAATGCTCACGTCAAAGTCCTCAATGCGGCCCCTCTTACTCGCCCATTGAGGTCATTGTGTGGCGTGTCAAGCACACTTTTGTCATCTCCATATTCCGTATGCCAGTTAAGCCAAAGGTTAGCATGTTGACAATGAAGAATCTTACTCAACCAGGCGCGGAATATGAGAAGGAAGCTTTCAGCTGTTCCCTAACTACCCAACAAGGTTCGGGTCCGTTTGAAAAAAGCCACGACCACAAATGGGGGGGGGGGGGGGGGGGCAGTGGGTTCCCTTCACGGCTACATATCCAGTGATGTGATGGCTCGAATAGAATTAGAATCACTTTAACTTGAGAAATTGTTCGAGAAAACCTTTCTGCAGGTCCACCTTCTGACCTCTAATCCTCTACCTTCGACCAAATCCTCAAGATTGGTCTAGCGCTGTAATGTAGTGAACACATATTGTTTTACCGCAATGGACCTCATACTTTTTCTTAAATAAGTGGCAATTGGAGGCAGTAGTTGTTTGGGTTTTGAAATGGTAAACCATCTGCCTCTGACTTATGTTGTCTACTTTACCTGCACAGTCGAGGCTCGTTCCAAAGTCCCACAAACACACAGAACGGGTTCCATTGCCATTTTACACGTTTGCCCTTCAGGTGCTGGAACAGTGACAACCTGAGCCTAAAAAAAAAAAACAACAAAGTAAAAATATAAATTTAAAAAAAAAAGCTGGAGTAAAGACCAAGACAGAGAGAACATCTTGCCAACGGACTGAGCCCACTGCCCACACAGGGGTGCTGTGGGGCGCCATCTCAGACAGAGGGTGGCGCAGGGAAGAGCAGAAGAAAGCAAAGCGAATGGGCAGCAAGAGGTGGCCCCGGTTTATCGGCCGCGGCAGGCTCGGTGAATCTCCCCAACGCTCTGGGGGACCCCCGGTGCTACCGTTTTAATCAATGTAAACGAGGACGGGGGGGACTTTGGTTAATGCTTAGCAGCGCCTCGCAAGATGCCAAGAACAGGGTCTCCACAAGCCACGGCGGCCCTGGCAGCGGCCGTGGAACATGCCCAGGAGAGCGGCGCCAGGAGCCGTTTGTTTGACAAGGCCCAGAGATGGAGCTCATGCTAAGAACAGAGGGGCTTTGTAGTCTGGCCAGATCCGCTGGAGAACAAGCGGACACGCACACTCAGACACACACGGCGAGAGACACAAACGCACGTTTTTCACACACATTCGATGGACTTAAGAGCTCCTCCGAGGGCAGATGGTACACCTTTTTTTTGTGGGTGGGGTGGTTCATTCTCAGGCGAGCACGTGTACGTTGTTTTCATACAAGAGCTACCTGATCTACTCATGCACACATGCTTACACCGAGAGAACAATAAAGTCCACGGACGAGCACACCTCTGTGCATGCACAAGCACACAGGCGCACACAAGCCTCTTCAGGCCGTGGTCATTTTCCTGTCATGGTTTAAACCGTTGTTGCAAGGTTCTTGCAGCCGCCCATCCACCAGACCTTCCCGGGCCCCCCCCACCGCCTACATCCCTCCCGTTCTTCTACTCGCTCTCATCTCAGCCCGAATGAAAGTGACATTTTTGAGCCTGCATCCCTCAACTCGCACTCCGCCGTGCTCCGACTTGACAGCGGCACATTCAAGGCAGTGTCAGGCTGAAATTATACTGTCTGTGAAGCTCAGTAACGAGGCAAGGGATACAGACGCACCGAAGAACAAGCACACCCTGCAGCTGTGCGAGTCAACCTCCTTCTTTGAAGAGTGAGGAGGAATAGAAGGAAGAATCAAGTGGACAAAATGAAAAGAAATGTTTGTTTTTATGGAGTCTGTTTCATGAGATTCTTGATCACATGAAGATGGTGGGTGGGATTTTAAAAATCCTGTCACATAAACGTGACCAGATATCAAAGGCAAAGATACTGAAAACGTGTGAACTAAGTAGTCAATGTGTACTTGTGACACAGCTTCGCAGGGAGCAGCTCTGGCAGCTGTGTAAATGAGCAAGAGGACGACATCATAGTCGGCGAAAGGTCAAAGTACTCCGCTGAGCTTCCAACTTCACGTGACTGACAGCTGACGCCGAGACGACCCTCCGACAGCAGGAGCGCCACATTGCCGGTGTGGCGGACACGCGTCACTCAACGTCACTGTCAGAGGCACCTGGTGCCTGTTGTCAAAAGTTGAGTTTATAACTAAGACGACCCCCTTGACCTCGATGTCCCACTGCAGAATATCTGAAGATGACGATTATATGAGAGTAATGTATACAAATCTTCTAACTGCACCAGTGGAAAAAAAACCCTACAACAGTGTGTCAAGTATCTGGAACAAAACGAAATAAGTTTAAAGTTGAACTTCTGTCTCTTGGCAGTGCACTAATATCATCCTAAGGAGGTGTTGTGTATGTGACTCTTCCTTATCTGGCAGTGAATGTGCTGTTGAGTCACTCCCTTCTACTCTGACTCAAGTCATGTGCTACATACTGCAGGCCAACCTTAATGGAAGATTCGCGGCCGACCCTCTGCCCATGACGAGCGCTCTCGCCGGCCCAACTGCAAACCGCAACTGACACAACTCGTGACACAGCCCAAGAGGAAGCCAAATGTAGGCACAGAGAGGCATGCATGGGCAGAGAGAGAGAGAGAGAGAGAGAGAGGAGGGGCCAGTGGGAGCCATGTCTTTAGGAAAAAAAAGAAGAGTAGCATATTTCTTCCACCATGGAAACATACCTTGTGACAGCAACTGCCCCTGTGTAGGCTGGCCCAGCCGTGACCTGTGGCATTCCACGTGAAGCCTGAAGCGGCAGAGGGAAGGAGTTAGATTAGACGCCGATGGAGAGAGACGGGAACATGAGAGAGATTACGCACCCTGGGACGGGGGGGTACGGTTACAGTCAGATGGATCGGGGCCAGGGGGGAGGGGGGGGGGGGGGGGGATTGGGTGAAGGCGGCGAGCTTGGCAAAGTGAGCTCTAACTCGGGATAAACCCTCTGTGGGGGAAATGATGAACACTTGAGTCTGAAGTTTCCATGGATGGCGCAGTCAGTGGGTGTGAAGGAGATGTTAATGTTCAACACCAAAATCTGCACAGTGTGACAGGGAGGGCAGTACTTCTGGATCATGTTGCCCCGTTTGACCTCAACAAGGGCGACAAGCGGCAACCACCTCCGGGTGCAAACCTGCTCCAACGTAACCCCGCTAGAGTTGTCTTGCAGCTAAGTGTCCAAGGCTGTTGCTGCCCCACCATGACTGTGCAACGTGCCTCTTTTTGGTCACAGTTTATCCGCAGCCAGATCGGTGCACTCACCTGACACCTTTTTCTGCACAACTATTTAAGCAGAATGCTGAATGCTAAATGCTTGCACTCGGCTCAAGCCCGGAGACGTGCAAATGAGATCACTGACATATCTGCCGCCAGCCAGAGCCTCATCTTGAAACAGACTGCACTTTCCAGACAGCGGATGGAGTTTCAGTCCCATGACTGAGCTGCCAGTGTGGAAATGGAAAGCCAGCTAACACTGGCCGAGTGACTCCCAACTGCCAACCCTTCCCTCGCTCGGGCATTTGCCTTTGTGGGGGGTATCAGTTGCGGCTCTCTTCCATGCACACAACATTGGCTCACCCCGGCCCCTCTTTGCCCCTCCTCCTTGCGCACACACGCACACACACACACACACACACACACACACACACACGCACACACAGAGGTTTCCGTCACCCCTGTCTGCCTTCAAACAATATGCCCTACTCTGCCCCTGCAAAGCGAGACCATGAATGGGATGGAAAAGTGGGGCCCCGCAGACGTGTATTGGCCCCGTGACGTATTTGGCATGGAGGAAACTTCAATGGGATCATTTTAATAGGCCGTGTGATCAAACTTTAAGTTGATAAAAGAATATCTCGCATTTGAAACTGAAAAATTGGATTTCTTGAGTGGAGTCGGCGCCGTGGGAGCATTTACATTTTACCAACCAAGAAATATTCTAGTGCTTTTAATTATTCAACATAACCCGAATAGACCGTCTAAGTGTGTGTGTGGGTGTGTGCGTCTCTCAAACGGTGTTGTAAATGGTTGCAACTTTCAAATGCTCCATAAGTTAGCGTCACACCGGTGCTCAATGGGGAAAGAAAGCCCACATGTTCAATCAGCGTGTCCCTGGGATCGGCATTGAGCCGCGGTTGCACTTCAGCGTGTTTGACTGAGCGTTCCATCGGAGCCGCGCCAGTCGACGGGGGTTGGAGCGGAAGGAGCACCAGCGTTCGCGTTGGGGATCTGCCCTTGCCCTTGGTGGACGTGTGTTTAAGACAGGCGGGCAGCTGTTGGTGCCGGCTGGAGGAGCTGCTTCAGAGGCGGGGGTCCATCCCGCAAATGGAGCCGTGCGGTTCTGATGGATAAGCACATCAGTTCCCCTCCTGCGGGGTCAAACAAATGGAGGGTTTCGCGGAGCCCGTATCACTCATGGGTGAAGGGAGCGGCGGCAGAAGGGGTGAAAAGGACGAGGATGAGAAGAGGTTTTTTTCCTCTTAAATTATTACAGGGTTCATCAGAGGTGTGATATTCAAAACACTTGTTTGGGCTCCACTAGAAATATAAAGGATTAAAGATTTAAATGACTACATTGTTCCTAAAAAGGCATACTTCATCAGAATCTCCCTTTACATAACACTGTGGTGTTAAATTTCTCACTGAAAGCCACAGAATTCAGATATGCACTCATCAATGATTGTTGCATGGATTATAACAGTGAATCATTTGCACCAGTGAACTTTGCATTCTGTAAATAAACTCTTTGGATGCACAGTTTGAGCCGAGCAATAGTATAGCCTATGAAAGCATAATTTTCTTCAAATGGGATTTCATTTTTGTTAAATATTATCCCACTTGAAGTTTGGAAAACCTCCATACACAGAGTTGAAGTGTAACTAGATGGAGAGACGGCATAATACATTTCCCCCCCCCCCCCCCCCCCCCGGGCGTACGGTCGTACATGTGACCGCCATCAAAGAACGGCATAAATGTGGTTACCCAGAGTTCAGCTTGTCGTACGATGTGAGCGGACTGGGATCTGTCTGCACAGTATGTGCGCTTCTACTAACAACTTGTCGGGGGTCAGAAATGTCCCCTGCCACGTGCCAAAAATCATTTAGTACAATCAACAGCCAGTGGTACTTTGTCGGCCACTGTTGCAACCTGAGGATGTGCACATCTCCCGATTGCCCTGCGTGTGTGTGTGTCTGTGTGTGTGTGTGTGTGCGTGTGTTTTACTAACACCCTGTGCTCGAGTACAACCGGCTCCTGAGAGTAATAACGAGGGGATCTTTCATCCCCTCATTAGTGGACAGTACTAGATGGAAATGCTCTAACGCCCCGTGCCGCTTTAGCACGGCGAGCAGTGCTGCGTCTGCGCTGACATTGAGATGCCGGTGAAGAGAAGTCATCCTTCTTCTCCGGCCTGGCCCCCGCAGTGCTGCTTCGTTTAGTCCTCCATTTCTCAATCGCTGTGTTCTAACCAACCAGTAATTCATGTTGCGTCATCGGGCCCCTGTCTATATGAATCAAGAGCCCCATCTATGAAACATATCTTTTTGATAAAGCTGCCTCTTCATCAAGCTCTGTTGACGCTCCGTTACAAACCACATTGATTTGTCCTCAGATTATTTTCGGCAACATGGGCGTATCAAATTGTTTTCCTCTTATTTTTTTTGAAAGCATGACAGAAATGGATCTATGGTAATCATATTCCATCTATGACACGGCACTCGGGCCATTACTATACCCTATCCTTGCTTAACCCTGAGATTGTCTCTCTCTCTCCCTCCCTCTCTCTCTCCGAATGTACCTTAATTTTGCTGTTAGGGAAGCAGAATCTAATTCCGAAAAAAGCCTCTCTACGCTTGCGTTCCCAACTATCTCTCTTTCCATTCTCCAGCCTCCCAGCTCACTTACTCACACACACACACACACACACACACACACACACACACAGAAACTTTGGTCGACGGCAACTCCTAGAAAGCAAACAGGCCTTTGGCTGGAGGAGCCAGATAGGAGCTGGTTGGCTCCCACCAATCCTTTATCTGAGCCAGCGCTGCACATCAATAACACGAACCCCACCATCCTCCTCTCTCCCTCCATCCTCTGTCACCAAACCCCCCTCCCTCCCTTCCTCCTCCTCCTTTCCCTCCGGCGTGTACTCCTCCACTTTTAATCTTTCAAAACAAAACGGCCCCCTAAGAGAAACTGCATCAAGCTGAGAAAGTGATAAAGCGGTTATTTTTTTCTTATTTAGAATAGGCTGAAGTCGGAATCATTTTCCGCATTTCAATGTGCCTTTTTAGGTGCATTCCTGGGCTTGTGCTCGAAACCTGTTGCTCTGTGGGGCCTCCGTTGACCTCACCGCACGGACCCTAGGCAGACGGGCACGTACAAGCAGCCCGAACATCATTCGGGAAAATACTTTTTGAACGCCATTGTGTTGCTGAGGCTAGTGCTTTGGTTGCGCTGTGCGATACACTTTTGCGGCCAAGGCTTATTGTTTTTGTGATGATGAAGAGAGAAGTCAGTTTTTCATCCTTGAATGGAGAGGTGATAACGGCACATATTTGCCCTGAAATCATCTAGATGCAGCTCTAATTGCATTCAGGTTGTTTGATCTTTGCACTGCACATCCTGTGGAGCTCTAGTTACGTGCTGGACAATGTGAGGATTTTGCTGAACACACACGCACACGCGCACCACAGACACGTGCACACAAAGGAATCACTGTTTTTCTCTCCATCTTTTTTTCTGTGCTCCTGGAAAATAGTTTGACTAAGCTGCTGTCCCGTTCTTCCACGGACAATTTCCTACAAGCCCAAATTTCCCAATATAAAAATGCATCCTTTTTTTTGACTCAGTTAAAGTGATATCTCCCTAGACTGGCGCGTGCCTGTGCATTTTCACATAGCTCTGGGGTGTTAGCCTTAGGGGGGATAGCAACTACAAGACATCTTGCATTGAAAAAGTCCCATCACAGCCAAAAATGCAGAATTTCCTTCAAAACCCATGTTGCGTTAATTAAACATAACATAAATATCTGCGCACTTTATCCTAGATGTTAAAGCTAGGCAACAAGCCACTTAAGGGCACAAGGTCTCGCTGTAACTCCACAGAATCAATAGTGCAGGCAAAAAGGCACACTAATCAACTTTCCAATATTGTTATTTGCATATTTGATCCAGGATTTGTTCAATGGATTATACATATTACCTGCATGATGTTTAATTGCCTTTTTAATAGACTCTGTGATTGAACAAGGAAGTTGGGGTAGGCTGGTTGAAAAAAAAAAAAAGGAATCTTATTAGAACACGAGGCTTGCATCCTCCGGAAAAAGCGCTCGGAGGTGCCGGAATGAAATAAAGCAGAGATCCGTCTTGTGATAGAGGCGGCGGTGGCTGTTCAGAATGCATCCATTTGCCTGGTATTTGTCTAAGGAGATTGAAGAGGAGGCCGCTTGTCCCAGTCACCGCAGAGTTTTATATCTTATCATGTTTTGACAGATGACGACGCGAGCCACTCCAATGCACACACGAGGAGTGTTGTCGCCGTGCTGCGCGGCTCCGCTGATAAATTAAAGTCAGTCTCGGATGCAAACGGGACATAAGCGCCATCAGCGTCGTGTAACTTTTGCACCAGAAATGCATGACGTCGTGCTGGTAGATTCTCCCAGTTTCTCTTCGGAGACTGGGCGCCAGTAGCTCCCATCTGTGCATTAAGAGAGAAACCCAATGCAGGAGGCTGAGCACTGACCGTGGGCTCTCTCTCAGCACACAAACAATCGACTCTGTGAATCTCAATGGTGCCGGTGCCACACTGAAGGTAACCCAAGCGAAGCCCGGCAGAGTTGCAAAGTAGGATGCCAGGGCCGCGGCTCATTTCATGTTGTGCGTGTTCATTTGATCGGGTTTCCCGATATAGTATATGGGCCGGAAGAGTACATTGAGTTCTTCCTCACCAGCTCAAACGCCTGTTCTGTGTAATGTCGGTGTTTATAGCTCAGTCTAAAGGCCACAGCCGCAGAGACGCCCATACCACACGTTGGTACATTTTGATTAATACACACTGATCGCATTGTGTCTCGTAACAAGTAAAAAAAAAAAAAAAAAAAGTCTCCGTGAGGTCACACTCTCCTACAGTTAGCGGCCAGTCACCCGCTCTCATTAATAAGGAAATTAATGTTGCATTCCGTTTCAATTAACCTTCCCTGCCTACAGGAGCAAGACTGGGAGGGAGGCCCGGGCACCCGCCGAGGTCAAGGTAATTGAATCAGAGGTACATCCATGACAAGGCCATGGAGTTGTTGCTATGGCGTTGGGGGCAACTGTTCTGTCATTAGGGTGGAGGTTGAGTCTGATGTATGTCAGGTTGTGTTGTATCTCAGAGACGTGACAGTCATCATCTGGCCAAACAGCCTTTATGACTATCAGGTGACTAATTAGGCGATTGTCTGGACTGATTTTTGGTGGCAGCAAATCTGCATAATGTCTGAAGCAGTTTATATAATCCTTGTAGGAAATATACCACATCACAACAGAATTATCTTGAGAGTGAATGGGGGAAACAAACTATGGCCATTGCAAATCAGTTTTTTTCCTCTCAGTATCCTAGGCATTATGCCCATATTGGAGCATCCCCCCCGCCCCCCCTAGACATGCACATCCAGTACCCACTTTCAGTCCCAATTTGGTTTACATGGTGAAAGGAGGCCTTCAGCCCTTTGCAGAAAATTGTGTATTTATTTAGTAGGAAAACGTTATTCTGCAAAGGCTTGGTTTTTATCAACATACCAGAGAAATATCAATAATGAAATGTCGAGAGTATATTTGTTTTCCCTCATTGCCAACTAAAGTATGATTTATATTTTTTCGCTCGTCTCATGGCACTTTAAGATCAGGGAAATAATAAGATAAGATCAGGGAAAGAGAGTCTGTGCTGACCTGAAGCTAAACACCAACGCAGTTCACCATCTCGCCCCACCTAAAACTTACATCTGGGACATAACAGGCCAATTCTGCTGCATTATACGTTTTATTTTCATTAATCTCTGCTCTCTCATTACACGGACATTTTTTTGAAACGTAAGATTTCCCCTCCTTTTTCGACCACTCCTCCCTCTCTCGTGTCCCCCGATGATGGTTGTCTGTTCCTCGAATGCGCTGCTGAGCTTTGGCCAACAGTAAAACACACCTGGGTGTGTCCAACGATCTGATGAATGACCCTGCGGCTGGCGGTCGGATCGATACGAAGACTTTGTGTGTCCGTGCACGCGCCGGAACATGTTGGGGGGGGGGGGGCGACGGGGGGGTGACAAGAGCAGGCGCATTCTGTTGAGCTGGAAATCCCATTAAATCCCCGCTACTACTACTACACACACACACACACACACGCTTTAACACACTACATCCTCCACTAAAACATATTAGTAAACACACCCACTAGCTATGTCTTTACTGACACACACAAGCCCACACGGAGCACATCTCCCAACTGTGTAACCCCCCCACACACACACACACACACACACACACACGCGCGCGGCCAGGCTCTACGTTCGTTGCAAGAGGCCGGCTTTAACTCACTGCACTCCTGTACTGAACCAACTAGAGCGATGCAAAGCCGGCGCCGTCCTCTCACTCCTTCAACGGAGCCGGGCCGGACCCTCAGATCTCCGGCTCTTTGTCGGGGGAATGTCAAAATGCCCGTACCGGCGGTACTCAAGCAGCACAATATGTTTGTTTGTACGTGTTGTGGTGTAGGGATATGGATACTATGACTCATGTCTCTGCAGGCGCCCAGCAGGCCATTTTTGGCAACCTCTATCTCTGTGTGTGTGTCTGTGTGTGTTTTGTGTAAGCAGCCACCTTGCCGTCCTTATGCCTGCGCTCAGAATGTGCATCATTGGCCTTCGAAAATAATCTCTTTCTATCTGTCTCCGTGCGCTTATCCGCCACCCCTTCTCACTTGATCCCTCCTTTCCATCCCTGTCTCTCTTCCTGCCTTACACCTTCAATCCACCTGTTTCCCTCCATCCTTCTTTTGTGTAGCGAGCTCTTTCGTCGATCGCGCTTCATCTGTCATCTCTCGCTCTCTCTCTCCCTCCTGTTTTCATCCCCCTCTCAGTCCAGGGGCCTCTAGCGTGACATTCTATCTCTGACACATCATGCATGTCCTGGTTCGACGATGCCAGCTCGCTGACAGATCAGCCACAACGTGTGTCATCTGGCTGGAGGAGGGGGAGGGGGAGGGGATGGGAGGGTGTGGGGGGGGGGCAGATGGACGTGAATGATCGACCACTCCCTACAACGCCTACTGCTGCCCTGTCGAAGACAGTTGTGTTTTCTACAGTACTAGATGACATTTTGAATTCAGACCAGACCTGCGATATCACAGTGGTCTTAGTGTGTAGCGTCTGCAAAAAAGCCATATTTAATGGAAGATTAAAACGTGTAAACCCCATTAGAAGTTGCTCGTGCATCTATTGGTTAAAACACAAAGACCAAAGCATCGTGGACAACGGATCTATACATTTACTGTCTGTAATGTTTAGAACCGCCTTTCATTTTATAATGCACTCACCCTGGTAACTCCCATCACAATTTCCATGAAGGCTGCACACGAGCCAACACAAGAATGCTTCAATGAAAACGCTTCACTAAGGCCTGCAGGTCTCTAAATATAGAGTGTAGTGCATTCCAAGGCCCTTCATTTATTTGACAAAAAGACAGTATATCCACGTCCATGACAACATCCTTAATATTTCCCATACCACGCAGTACAAAGCTTTTAGATGGACCAAACAACATGTGGATGAGGGTGGAAATTATTTGAGATATTTCCTTATTTTTCTCTCAGTTGATCAGCAAGAAACAAATTTATGTTTTAAACTAAATATCAAGAGTTACATAGAAAGACGGGGGGTGTTAGGGCTGAATATTCACTGTAAATGTCATAGCAATCTGTCCCTAATACAATAATTAGTCCCGCTGCTAATGGATGAAAAAAGAGTTGTTCAATACTATTGCATACTAACAATCCTAACTATCCAGTTCAGAAGGCAGAGACCTGCACAGCATCACTGTTGCCAGTCGGCACTTTAAATACCGCCTGTGTAAAGAGACTACTGTGTTTTCCCGGCTCTGCTTTCTCTCACTATTTCTCCCTGTTGATCCAGTGTGTGTTTGTGTCAATGGGACACTTGCATAATCAATGCGTGCGCGTCCCGTACCACACTGCACGGCGCAGTTCATGTTTTCCTGCGAGCAATTAAACGTGATGCAGAAAGGGAATGCCGGGACTTATTTATCCTGCCACTGGCCGCAGCCTCATCTCTGACCTCTTGAGCTCACACTGGGTCACTATCGCACTTAAATGCCCGTTAGTCAAAGCAATCCCATCCGTTAAGTCACGCAAGGGTTGAGGGGCTTAAAGACAACCCCCCCCCGCCCCCCTTGCCTTTCCTCCTTTCACCCAGCTCCCTTTCCTGACCCGCCCACCCTTGCGTAATGTAGTAATTCCCATGCAGTCTTCTCAGCACCTATTAGACACTTCCACAAAACAGCTTACCTGGACAAGCTGCTTTAATGTTGCACCTGTGTGTCCCCTTCCAAGTAGTCTCATTCTACTGTTTACCCCCTACCTCTGATTCCGGCCCTCAGCTTCTATGTAGTTTAAAATAACCTGGAATTAGCTGAGAGGAGCTCCGACAGTAGCAGCAGAAACTCTGATAGTCTACATTTCCAGGAAAAGCACCAAGCGAGTTAGGACAAAGCTACCACGTGGTGCCAGGATACCACGCTGCTCTATAAGGTAATCTTACTTGACCTAATTCATTTCAATTATATGTTTTTGTTTTATGCATTTTAATCTCTTACCATTCTTAAATTCCAAAGTTGGTGTTTTGGTTTTTCACGATAGAAACATAGACCCTGAGGTGAATTAGTTTGAGATGTAGTACCAGTAAAACTGCTTAGTTTGACTCTTCTGCTGACGCCTCCATATCATCAACATAAGCAAACGAGACAATCAGTGGGAATAATGTTATTCTAGGTGGACTCACATAACATTCTTGGCATTTATATCAAACAACTTGTCCCTCTGTGTGTTGTTATCCGAGCTTCTCCTTGCCTTGTTGTTGTTGTTGTTGCCGCGTTGGCCACGTGATGAGAGGAAATCAAAATGCCCCCAATCTTGCGCCTTCAACGCATCTCACTGCGTCAGATTCCCCCGTAACATTCAGAAGACACGATTCCCACATCACATGTTCACCGGAAACACCTTCAGCTCAGTCTCCGGCGGAGCCAGCGGGCAAAGACCAGACCACCGCAGAGAGAGCGGCATCCGGCGACGCTGCCTCCGTCACCCGGCAGTCGGAGCTCCGCCGGGGATGGAGATCTCCGCACTCGGCAGCAGCAGCAGCTCCCGCGGCCAGGAGCAGGGCTCCTCCTCACTGTCCCTGCGGGAGCCAACAGCAACACCACAATGCTGGAAGCACAGGCCCTATTGTTGGGCTCGCTGGTGGAAACAACAACACAGGTGAACCAGAAGTGAACGGAGCAGACACCCTGCTGCAGTAAAGTATATATTTTTTCTAAAGTGACTTTGGTGCTGGAAAACACTGACAAACACTACAAAATGAAAATGCCTTTTTCTTTTTTATAGCTTTGATAACTCTCTTGTAAATGTTACTCCTGACCTTGTAGTCATGATACTTTAGGGTGTTCCAAATAACACATCATATCGGTATCCTTCTACCTTTTGGCCTAGACCAGTAGTTATGGTAGGAAGAAGAGCAACTGATTAGAGAAATCCCATAAATTCTTTCAACATTTGGCACAGTTTTTTTTGTCAGCTATTCTAGGTTAAAAAAAGTAAAAAAGTAGGTATATATTCAAATATAAACCCTGTTTATCTTGTCATCCTAGCATGCCGACACACTTGCACAGAATTACCACCTAAAACTCTTTTCTGTCCCCAACGTCCTCTTCAGAACTACACGGTGCATAACTTGAATTGCCTCGGCCTTCTGCATATGCAGATCCCAAAATCCATAGTCTTAGTTCACAACTGCACTTTGACCGTGGCCTGAAGTGACTGCTACTTTCTGTCTCCTTCCTCCGCCTCGCCTTCCGTCCTCACTCACTATCTGTCTCACTCACTCTCTTCCCCCGGAGCTTGTTCAGTAGTGGTCCGGACTCCTTCGCTCTTTTTAAACTGACTGGATTTGTGCCTCCATAATGAACTCAGTCAGTGCAAGAGAATGAGCAGGATTAATCCAGCCAACGGCAACGAAGGGATTTGATGATGTCATCCGTATGAATGAACCAGTTAGTGGATTATTCCCTCCGAGGTGGAAGCGATCCAAATAAATGAATGCGAACACCAGGGCGAAGGGCAAAAGAGTTGGAGGAGGACTATTGAAAAAGGCAGATGTGGATTGTACTCTGGGAGCAGGAAGGTGGAAGAGATGAAGAGACGGGGTAGAAAGGAGAGGACAGTAGGGCGGGACAAAGGAGAAGATAGAGACAAAAAGTGAATGTGCGGATGAAAATGATTGATGGAGGAGTCAAGGGAGACAAAGGAAAGGGGAAATCAGTGGAAGAATATATAGGATGGTTTCGAACCTCTGTCTTTCCATCTGTCAGGACAAATGGCATCGTGAGAGGTCGGTCTGGGCAGACAGTGCTTAGTGGGAGGTGTCAGCTATGAGCTATGGGAGCGCCTGAGGAATCTGTACTGGAGGCCCCAGCTGTGGCAATCACTGCTCAGTGGGCCGCTGGGCCGGAGCAATCAGGCCACCAGCAAGCCATCAGCTGAGCTCTCTCCCTTCTGTGTGCGTCACCCACCTCTCCCATCATCCCGATCAGACATGTAGCTGTGTACCCGTGGAACATGGCAAGTGAATTACACACCTGGAATCATAATGCATCTCATGGAAATACTGAAGAAAAAAAAAATGACCTCTTCACATAGAAGTTGTTTCCCTCAAAGTTTGACCACTTGTTTGCTTTTGGATCCAACTGTAGCTCAAATGTCCAATGTGGATGAATTGGTTATGTTTATAACAACAGTATGGAAGTCGGCAATCAAATGTACAAACTCTAAAAAGTAGAGACACAGGAGCAATACAATTGTTATACCCAAAAGTACCTTCCCATTTATCACCGGCACATAGAGTAATGGGCCCTCCTGAGACCACGTGTGCTCCTTTTGAACGACCATGAAGGGGTCGTTTCTGTTTCGTACAGCACCTTTAAATCTTCACTACCTTTGGAGCTGTATCTAGTTATGTATCATATTTGTGTCATATTTTGGTCATATTTGTGCAATTTGACACAGAGGGCCTTGTCGCCCCATTGAAATCAATAGTTGAAGTTTGTTTAGGTAGCGCACCTTTAGGAAAAGGGCTCATAAAGAGGGATGCCCGTTGCGTAAACTTGTGTGAGTTCGGCCATCTTCATTTGTACCAAAGTACTTGGTTTTCTGCTGCCTGGTAGAACAAGTTGTACTGAACACCATTTTAAAATACAAAAGGAAAAACTGCACTCAACCCCCCCACTGGGCTTTCCATTTAAACTTTAAAGTCTAAAAGACTGATCTATATGGATGTATATTAAGAATGCTTTCCTGCTCTTTCCCTCTCCTTCCCTTTTTACTCCCCCCCTCTCCTCCCCCTTCATAAAGGTCTTAATGAGTTGTCGACGGAGCTGAGGCAAGACATTCGTAATGTGCCATGAAATATGTAAGCCAGGCCTTTTGGAAAAGTCTGTTTCATGCCCCCCTCCTCTATTTCTCTCTCAAGAGGAGAAGGGAAGGAGGTTCCTCTCTGATTAATGTGCATGGCAATGGCAGCAGGGGCAGGTAAGGGGGCGCGGCACAGGCCAACGTATGAATCCATCCCGACACTCTTTCCTTTCCCCTAATTAGATTATTGGACTGATGAAGTAGCACCAGAGATTAAGTCCTTCATCAGTTCTCGGGAGGGAGGGAGGGAGGGAGAGGAGAGGAGACCTGGGGGAGGTGCCTCATCTCCTCTGGCGTCCACACCACATCCATCCGCCCACTCATTACCTTTGTGCTTCTCATCTACCGTAAATCTCCAAAGCAGTAGCACAAGTGGCCAATGAGAAAGTGCGGGGTTCCCGTCTTGGGTGTGGTTGTAATTAATCAACCCTACCAGTGGTGAGTGTAAAAAAACACTCAAAATAAATGTTTAAACGCCACAGTTACGCCATTAACCGTGTATGTACATCATGTGTGTGTGAGATTCATCTGCACCCTCCTTGTGCCCTCGTATCAGTGGAGCCAATGGAACGCAAGAGAGACCCAACAATGAGGTGTCATCGAACATCTTGCACAAAAGGGCCCCTCTTTTATGTGCTTGCCCTGCACCTACCCCTTGGCCCTAATTTACGGGCTAGACCTTTCTGGTTCTTTTTATATATGCCCCATATTCATTCACCTTCTGCAAACGGACATAAATCCTGACACGCCTCCAACACACACACTTACACACACACACTCAGCCCGCCCCCTTGGGCCTGTGGTATTTTAAGGTCTTGTTTTCAAAGTAGGAATGGCTAACTCAGGGCTAAGCCAGAGTTCCAGCTCCTGCACTTTCATGTTTAATGACTGTGGGGTGATTCTTTTGCTGTACCTCAGCAACTGCCCAGCAGTCTGGATGTACACGATCAGTATCCATATGAATGGAGCTCAAAATTCAACTAGGCAAAAGGCGTAAAATGAAAGGAAAGATAATCAGATTTATAAAAACATGCCCTTGGAAACTTGCAGTGAATGTTTCCTGCAAAGTTCCCTGAAAGACGTGCTGGTGGCTCAGCCTCATCTACACGCCCACATTCAACCATAAATGGTCAATGAAAAGCACTTCATGCATTTTGATGCCTATGAATAAGCCTGCTGCTCAACGGGGAGACCACAAAAAGGATTTATTTTTGACACAGAACTTGAGGTGCTTGTGGTTGAGGTAGTCCCTGAACACTCGTTCCCTTCCAATTTTTCCATTCACGCAGTCCTCCAGCGGTGTCGATGCATCCGTCCATCATGTGGCATTACACGTGCGTCTCAGCATTTATGTTCACAGCAATCTGAATGATTGCTTTGCAACTTCCTCAAATGATCGCGGCAGCCAGTGGTATCATCTACCCTTTGATTTGAAAACAAAAGTTTGTTAGTTGAACATCATTTATTTGATTCATTTCTGTATTGTTTTGTCTTGCATTATGATGAGGATTGATGATTAGAATGTAAAGTGTAACAATGTGTGAGACCTGTCAGTGGCTCCGTTTCCAGACTTTGATCAAGATGCTCCAAGTCAGGTGAATGGAGGATGGGTGGGCTTGCCTTCATGGGCACACAGTCTTCCACCAATGGTGCGTTTCCACCGAGCGGTACGGTACGGGTCGGTACCCTTTTATTTGTGTCTCCACTGAGAAAAGTACCAAAGATCCGCACCGTACCGTACAACTTTTTGGGTACCCTTCCGTTGGGGTACCTGGCACAGTTGTTTAGTACTAAAGGGTGGAGCTAGACTCACTGCAGAGCGTTGATTGGTTGAAAGGGTGTCGTCATTTGCGCGTGCCGCAAGGGGAAAGACAACACAAGAAGGAACACCGTCGCAACAATGTCGCCGCGCAGCATTTACTTTAACAGCCACATATCGAAACGCAAGACCAGGATCGGCTGTATGTCCTCCATTGTTGTTTGCGGTTAGCTTTCACTTTTCGCGCGATCGAATGACGTCAATCTACTTTTTGTCCAATACCACGCCTATCAAGTAAGGATACTGTTGGCGGTGGAAACGCTCGCCAAATCATGGTTAACAGACCTGACCCGTACCGACCCGACATGTGTCCTTTTCGATGTTTAGTTAGTGGCACAGCCTTATTTAGGCACCATTTTGTGCATACCCAACGGTCAAGAATGAGAACCCAGATCTCCAGGAATGTGTACCCATTGCGCCAAATCTTGCTTTATATGGGGATGTGCAGAATCCAGCATCTGTCACTCCATCCTGTCCCCAGCCTCAACATTTCCTCTTAGCAGGAAGGCATATCAAATACTATTGGAAGTGGGGTGGAATTTTGGCTTCGCTGCTCTCTGAGTTGCTGGCGGCCACCATACTTCACCTCGCGAAACACGTACATGCAACAGAAGATCCCACTGTTGAATGCAGGCCCAGCTGCTGTGGGTGGTGATTCTTCACCTTCATGGGTTTCAAAGGCTCCTGCATGCCAACAAATGCTGTCCACGTGCAAGAAAGTGTCTGTGGATTTGCCCTCTTGGCCTCTTGTTCGTTTAACATGCGGCCTTGCACCCCTTTCTGTAAATATATCCCGCAAATTATACCTCACTCATGTGTCCTCTGAAAATAAGATCCTTGATGTCTTGTCACACGTCTTGATTGCAGCGCTACCATTTTATGAGAGTTTCTATTTCCATAGAACGTTGCAGTTGGCGTGCAGTTGCCAGCAAGACCCCAGATGACAAGTCATACCATGTCCTTAAATGACAGTTGAACAAAGCGTCTTATGGCTCATGGCAAAAGTAATAATTTAAAGATGTTTTGTAATACAAAGTGTAGATGCTGTATTTGTCCCAGTTACTCAAGCGTAGCTCATTTTCATGTTAATTTGTTTTAATGGGCTTTTCACAGCTGGTCTACTGTTTTGTAGACCTTCAGGACAAAAACCTCCTACCCTTATAACTTTTGAAGTTGAATTTCCTCATGGTAACATTCCTCTTGTTACTGCTTCTGTATTTAATGTTTGCATGTGCACCTGTATGAATTTCTGTTATCAGGGCAGTAATTATTTTTAGGCTGAGAACTAACGCTATGCAGTATGGCCCAAGAACGTGCACCGTTTTAGAAAAAGGTCTGCGTGTGTAAACATTTGTTTGTGTGTGTGTGTGTGTGTGTGTGTGTGTGTGCAGGTGTCTCCTACAAAGACACTATGAAAGCTACAACTAATAATAGTTATTACAAAAGAATAAGAGATTCATATTTTAGAGTAATTTTCTTAGGCCGGCATTGTTCCAACAATCGATCGGCTTAGTTTGGTGCTAATTCGTTTTTACCACCTTAATTGCTCCTCTCTAAGAGAAGTGGCTAGCACCTCTGAAGGCAGTTATATAAATGTGAGGTTCAAGTTCAGGTTTTTCACTATGTCCTTTCAGAATTATGTCAGTCTCAAATACAATAAGTCTTATAAGCGGTTGGGTCAGGGTTAAAGCAGCTTACATGAATAGCAAGTCTTTGGAAATGTAATTTCCAGTGTGGAAGCTGTGTGGGATTTGGGGAAGTAAGCATTAGCATTGTCGTCAATTACCGGTGTGTGGCAAAAAGGGATGGTGGCTTCGTAATAACCGCAGCTCCCCTGACCTGTGTGTGTGTGCACCTGTATGGTTGTCCTCCTGCCTGCACTGTGACCGTGTTTGGTTGATAAAAGACTTTGCTTGAGATTTTTTTTTTCCTGGATTGATCACATTACAATGTTGGAACGCATGCAGCCAACATTTTTTTCTTAAATATCAGCAATAATCATATAGAGTTTCCATGGTCTGTGCAGCCACTCAAATGTGTGTGTGTGTGTGTATAGGTTCGTGTTGGGAAAGCGTCTTGGATTTCATTGCGCAGAGTTATGAGTTATCACATGATGACAGCGTAACAACATTTGAGTCCATAGCAAGCAGCCCAGTGTCCAGATATGGCCAGGGTCAAATAAACTCATGCTTCTGGCTCATCACAGCCAAGCTGAAATAGTACAACGGGACATGCTGTACATAGTAGAGCAAGAAGCGAGGTGAAAGGGAAAAAGTTGATGCTAACGATGGGTAAAGGGTCCGGAGCGTGCTCTCTGTAATTATTCTCCTTGGTTTTGGAGTTGTGGTTATTATTATTTTTTACGATTTAGTTTAATCAATCATGGCTTTCACAACAGTTTGGTATGGAAAGTGGCTCCAAATACAAACAATACCAAATTCCAATGGGGCAAAAGCCAGGTAGAGGCATTAATAAGAAGACCGGATGTTGTTTCTGTTGCAATTGGTATCGAAGCACCGCCAATTCCATTCAGAAGTGACCTAGAATCCAAATGGGAGCTGATCTCATTCTATATTAGGCATAATCTTTAGCTCCAGCTTGGCATTAGCTGTAATAATAGTAAAAATCATATTAGGTACTGGGAGGGAAAGTTTGTTTAAGAAAATCCAGAGCCGAAGTCACATAAGCTTGTCACTTCAACTTTAATTAAAAAAGACTTACATGTCCATGTGGAAAATGGGACTTTACTTTTGACCCTAAATAGCCCCATTTTGCATCACTACATTTCCATTGCTGCTCAACAGCTCGATATGGGCCATATTCCACTTGAGATGCATGATGGGTGTATTGGGCAGGTGGCTGAGCAGAACCATACAAATCGCAGACTAAAAACCTGATTTAAAGTCCAACCTGGCTCTCTACGTCATTCATTCCTCCATCCTGGCTATGTCTTCTAGTGTTACCGCGTTCCATGAGCGAAAAGAGGAAGCAAAAGAAAGCGCTCTCCACTGTTCTTGGGGAAACATGCTGCCTAGATCCATCCGGGGGGGAAATATAGGAGTCCAGGTTTTTTTTTTTTTTTTTTCATTTGCTGCACCCCCTCCACATGCGTCTCCCCTTCTCCCCAGGGTTTCAATTACCGTCTCCCTTCACCTCTCATTAGCACTAGGTGGCCGCTCATTCTTAATGCTCACACAACACACATTTGAACTCAAATGGAGCACAGTCAAGTGTATCGCACACGACACACACACACACACACACACCCCACTAATTCTCATATGTTCCACGCCGAGCTCTGTAAACACAGCGCTGCGGTTTTCCCCGTGTCTGAGACTCGTGCGAAATGTGTCACTGATGAACACCAGTTCCCCTCCATCATTCATATTCATCAATTCCTATCGAATTCAGAGCATCATACCTGGAACCGCAGTGCATCTCGTATGATTGATGGTATTAATTATCGCAGGCTGATGTTTCACTTTCTTTCTCAAGGCAGATAAAGCTCCAGCGAAATGGGGAGAGATGGCTTTGATGACATGCTTTATGATGTTGCCATCACTTTAGCAATCAAACTTTAGTCTGCTTCGCTTAATTGCCGTTCGTAACATTTTATTGATTTGCTATTTTCTTGCGTAAGTAGGCTATTTTTCGCACATAGACATTTAGTGCGGAAGTAGTCGTCTAAACCGAGGGGATGACCAAAGTTCCTTTAACTGAGACAGTGTGGAAACATGGATGTTTTGAAAACTACAGTGATATAAAACACACAATCTGAGGTTTGTACACGTCATGCACCATCCTTTGAAGATGTCTATATCCCTCTGACCCTGTAGCTCATCCACATGCAGCCTTCAGTGGTTCTGCATCCCCACATCACCCTGACAGGGCTGACAAGGAAGAGGAGCCTTGTGGTTGAGACATCTGAGTTAGCCAGCAGGGTAATTCTGCTAATACAGATTAGCTCCCATGGGAAGTGCTGTATTGATTGGACAACAAAGACTTGGAGAAAAACGCTCCAACATTCAATTATCCACACCGATAGACTTAATGCCATTCTACTCCTCCCTCTTTTCCTCCCTTACCGCTCTCTTCCTCCCTGTCTCTCTCTCTCTCCTTATCCGGATTTCTTTGGTTGGAGGAATCAGTGAGGTTGGAGGAGGGGAACAGATAAACAAGCAGGTGTGTGTGTGTGCGTGTCTGTGTTATCTGATCGTGATCCTATCTTTGAATGAGAGCCAGGGAGTGTTTGGGTGTTTGGGCTTCGGCTTCACTCTCTCTGTCTGCCTGCATATCTCACTTGTTATTCAAGTTCCCATTGTTTGTTTATTTCAACATTTACAGATGTGATTTCTAATGTTAATGCAAAATTGCATTAATTCCAGTCCTATGCATCAAGCAATGACATGGGTATAATGTCAACACGTGACATTTGCCTCAAAATCGCCTGATTTCCCTCGAGGATGCCTTTGCAATGTACCGTCTGCAAATGTGTGCGCAAAATATGTGAGAATGAGGGAATGAAATGGAATAGTTGCAACTTTGTTGCATTCTAGTCTCTCGAATGTGTCCAATTTACCCAATTGAGAACATCTGGAATCTGTTTCAGCCTAAAGGAATTTGAGTTTTTGCTGTGGCTGCCTAAAGATTTTTATTTATTATTTAACACTCAAATGTCCCCTGAATACATGTTTCTAAATGCCAATACAATCTAAACTCTCTCCAGCTCCTGTGTGTGTGTGTGTGTGTGTGTGTGTGTGTGTGTGTGCGTGCGCGCAATACTTTAAAGTCAACTGAGCATGTTTGCATTAGCCGTGGCTCCGCACCCTCTTTACACAGTCGCAGCGCCCTCTCTCATTAGCTGCCACCATTAAAGCCGCGTCTGATTGCCTGCGGTCAGAGCTGTGTGCCATGCTCCTATTCCTTGGGATTGGAGGAGCGTGGCAAGATGGGAGGCGAAGGTTCCTCATTTCCTGTTGCCAATGACACGTGAAGGCAGCCCAGGTAACAGATGCATCCGCAAAGTATGCGTGAAGCGTGCACGCACGCACACACACACACACACACTCAAGTTTCAGTCACACTGACACACATGGGTCATCATCACCATTAGGCAAGCGTGGCAGTGCATGAGTGAGTGAAGTAAACGACTCATGATCCGAGGGAATTATTAGCTAATGGCTGGAGCATGTGGACAGAGTGTGATCTCTCTGAGGGCGAGAGGAAAAAGGAGAAAAAGAGGCAGAGACGGGGAGTGAAATAGAGAGGCGCGAGAGGAGCATCATCAAAAGAACACTTGCACACTTGGATCAGCCTCATTGGGTTAAATGCATGTCTGTCACATAATGTGAAATCCCGATTGGTTGGGTTTCTCTTCTCTGAAATGTCAAAAGCTCACTAGCAGGTGACAGAATATGCTTATAACTCAGGTTGCCATATTGCTTGGGCCTAATTTATTTCCCATTACGCAAAATGTTAACAAAGCACTAATGAGCTGCTGACTACATCATCCTATCTTTAAAGAACTATGTCAAGGGAACATCCAGTCCTACTTTGTATGCCATAGTGTTTTTCTGAGCAGTAATTTGCATCGCAGCAACATTTCCTCATGAAAGCCAAGTTTCAATATACTACCATGGTTTAAACATAAATTGATTATTTGTTGATTTAGCATAAAAGGTGGATAAGCACCTTTTCATTTGCATCTAGACTATTTGATGGATTGTTTTGACACATTTTATCCCCATCTTTCCGACCAGAGTGTGCATGTTCTCTTCATGTCTGCTTGGGTACTCCGGCTCCCTCCCACAGTCCAACCACGTCTAACCACATTCAGGTTAGGTTAATTGGTGAATTGCCTCGTAGGTGTGTGGATGTGAGAGTGAATTATTGTTTGTCTCTGTGTGAGCCCTGCGATTGACTGGCGGCCGGTCCACGGGGTACCCAGTCTCTAGCCCGATGTTGGCTGGGATTGAATCCACCTCCCTTCCCCCCCCGCGACCCTCTATGGATAAGCGGTATTGAAGATAACTGACTGACAGCAGGTCAACTTTTACATGCACGGCAACCGTAATCTCACAAAGTAATGAGATCAGGCAAGTTTTGAGTTTTTGGCTAATAGCCTGTTCATACGCAGTCTTGTGGCTCTCCACCCAGCGCCGCTGGTCAGAGGTGTCCGTAGAGCATGAGTAGATGGGAGCAAATCACACTAACGCATCACCCCTTTCACAACCACCCAGAAGTAATTTCAGGGTTAGGGCAAAAGAGTTAAGTTGTCCAAATGAAAAGGCCCTCGGTAAAAAAGAGGAGGCCATTTTCCCGAGAAGCCGAATTGACTGTTGCAAACAAGAGGCATGACCGAGATGAAATTGGCTCACCTGAATCCATTCCTGGGAGGTAGAAGAGGGGGGGGGGGGGGGGGGTGGAAGGATGAGAGGTGGGTGAAAGCGTGACAGAGACTGGCAGAGAGACGCAAGGAGACAAATGACATACCGTGGTAGAGAACGGGTGTGGGTGCAGATCCAACAGAGAGGGATAGAGATGACAGGAGAGTCAAAGGGAGGAGGAGGTGATATTATATGGCTCGGTATCATTCACGGCAGTTGTTATGAAACCTTCAGTGAGGGTTGGATCTATTTGATCATCTTTTCTACGCACGAGAAACTCCACATCCTCTTCATCATCAATAATAAAACGTCATCGCAGAATTAAAAATGAAATATTTCCAACCGACTCTGATTGTGTTTCATTGGTTTTGGATTGAATCTATTCATACACATTAATATACCAATACTACAGAGATTTATTCTAATGGACCATCTTTGAGAAAAGTACGCGCATAGAGATTTGTAGAAACGAAGGATTATATTGTAGCTCTGTGCAAATTAATTGTGTGGATGCGGCCATTGTGTGTGTGTGTGTGTGTGTGTGTCTCTCTCCAATCCCTTCCAGTCTTGAAAGCTGCATATTTAAACAGATATTAGCCGTGATATGACCACAGATAAAAGCTGGTGTAAGTGTGATGCAACTTCTTCCCCCATCTTCAGATCATAATTGCAGATGGCTTTTCTCAAATTAATTTCTAATCTGGAGCCCCTCCTCAGCAACTTGTGAGCTCGGTGAAAGTTTTTGCTCGGCCACTATCACACTTTTATAGCCCTGCATAATTGGCACCATAAACCTGGTCTGAGGCTCATTCAATAATGATTCCTTGCTTCAAATACCTGCTGGCCTTTAGCAGAATATTACTTATTAAGCACTCCAAAATCTGGCGGAAGTATCATTCGTAAGGTCAAGCGTGGAGAATCTTTCAGAGAGGCGAGGCTTTATGAGCTCGGCTTCTCTCACATCTCTAGGCATTGCAGTTGGCATGCTAATGGACATTGGCAGCCATTTGTAAGCTGTTTGTTCCCTCCAAGATGCTGCTGATAGCAGACAGATATACCTCTGCGTTTCTCTTTTTGAAAATTGCAAACGGTGTCCAATATTATATTTTCGTGCACTTGTGTTAATTGGGTTCCCTTCCTGAAGTCGCTTCAAAGAAATACTTTCCCTCATGTAAAAACAAATTGTTCCATCCATCATGAAATATTAAAATCAAATGTTTTTTTTTTTTTATAGCTCAATGACATCTGAATGTAAACCTTTAGATTTTGTGGATTATTTTATACCCGTGTCCCTATACTTCACTCTTATATTGTTTTGTTTTTTATCTTGCAAATAGAGCGGTCTTGGCTGGGCTTGAAAGTTAAATGGTCCGGATTTGAACAATGCGCGTCTCCATATCATGTTGTCACAAAGATGGACCATACCGCTTGAGGAGCTTTAAAAATAGAGCAAATGGACAAAGGGGGTTTAGAGAACAGCGAGACCAAAGGGCAAACCACACCTAAAGCTTCATTTGAAGTGGCTGTCACTCGCCTCCTAGAACAGATAAGTGTCCATTTAATCAAACCTAGCAATACACGTCACTTCAGGCCTAAGAAGCTGTGGTTTTATTCTTCGCCGCATATGCTGGAGAGTAAGGTGTAATCTCCACTTGTACATCTGGTTAACAATATAGGAATGTCAATGAATGTGAATTAGCTTAGGGCCCTAATTTGCATGGTGGCCTCTGCCATCGGGTGTATGAATGGGTGTGAATGGTTGAATGACGAATGTAGCGCACAGGACTCTGAGGCTGAATGGAGGTTTGGATCGGTGTGAATTGCACATAGGGATGCTTTACTTTGCATGTGGACTCCCATGTTTAAACACAGAGTACGTGCAAGCTTGTACAAATGCATCCTCGAGTGTCTTCAAGCAATGCGCCGCATTCCTAACAACTCTAGGAGGGATTTTTTTAAGTGAACGCAAATTTCTGGAAGAAGAAAGAAATTCCCTCCGAGAGAAAACGTAAATAGCAATCTATAAAACATATCGAGTCTGATTTTTATTTAAATCCATTTCCTTTCAGTTTGTTTATTATACTTTATACATTCTTTGTTTGATTCAGGAGAGCACACACACACACGCACACATACACAGCCTCTGATCTATTTCACAAGAGAATTCTTTTAGATAAATCATCCCTGGTGTAAGAAAGGTTTCATGTTGGTCTGCCTTGTAACCGGTATACTATTTCCCTGATTGCCTCATGCTCCAAACACAGTCATTTGACATTGTTCTTTTGTGTCCTCATCTCAAGCGGAGTGACGGTGGATTTGCTTGATTTGTTTAAGAGAAGGGTTCAATCATCCCTGCAATCCCACAGTGTCACATCAGATTTTATCACACAGGATATTCAAGGGTATGCTGCTGATTATCCCCTGACAATACAGATACCAGCTCCGGCTTTCTCTCTCTCTCTCAAACATATGGATCCAAGTCACACACGCACGCATAATGCACCAAGAAGGCTCCCACGTGCTTATTTACACCATGAAACCCAAACCTTTAACGGTGCACAGACCCCCTGGGTCACCAGAGAACACAGTCAGCCTGTGGAGGAGCAATTGTTTCAATGCAGGACCCGTTGTGTCATCATTGTGAGCCAGGGCCACCATCATCAAAAAGACAGAGGAAAGAATCCTCCCTGAAAGAATGCCACAGATCACCTCCCTTCCCTCAGCTGCTCCTCCCGGGAGACTGGCAAAGAACAAGGCGAATCCATCCGATCGAATGTCACGCAAATACACAGCCCCCGCGTCCAGCAGTCCTGTGATTGCTGTTGGTATACCCTGGTTATTGACCCGTGTTGTGTGTGATGTGAGTTTCTGAGACTATGTATGTTTAGGTGGCGTTCTCGTGTGTGTGTGTGTGTGTGTGTGTGTGTGTGTGTGTATGTGTGTCTGCGTGCGTGTACTGTTTGTATCAGAGACAGATTGGAAGGCCATCATTCGCTGAGCTGACCCTATCTCCAAGGCTCGGAGGCTGCATGGAGAGATCAGAGCGAAAGCCAAGCCCACTGTCTCCTACTGTGATGGAGGAAGGATCTGTGTGTGTGTGTGTGTGTGTGTGTGCGCGCAAAGAGACAAGATGACATAGCCCAGAGCCCCTCTGCAGCCGAGTCCAAAAGATAAGAGGGGAAGATGGGCAGCTCCACAGATGGCGACAAGCTCTGGTAAAACTGTTGCCATGATTATATGTGTGAGGGATGACACTTGGTCCCATGTTTATGCATATTTAAGCACATATATTTTGACAGAAACTTAAAGTCAAATGCAAAATAGGGCATATAGTCATGTCAGGATGACTTTACGTCAAGGTGATTCTGGCTTCATTGTATATTTTCCTATTTTCACAAAACCCTGTGCGTCTCAGTACCTCCTGACTTCTATACCGTGTCAGGTATTTGAACATAAGGCAAATGTTTTGGTTTCAATGTATTCCATTTGTTCCAGCACCTGAGGGTTTATTATGGCCTCATTCTAGTCCGCTCCTCTGCCATCCTTAACTCAGATAGAGGGAATTTGTGGTATTTCTCCAACTGTAGAAAACGGTCGACACAAAACCGCTGGCACCAATCACGGCTTTGTATGCAGAAATGAGAATGGGGTTGTTTTTCATCCCATGTAGCGAGCTGGCCACCTTTTCTCATGTGTAAAGTGTAGCCGCGAAAAATGTGACGGGAGTGGCCGAGACAAGAGTGCCGGAGATTGATTCAGCTGCACAGGTTGTTAAAAGGCAACTTCCTTTGTCCGTCGAACAGCCACTGCTGCAGCAGCTTCTCGTGATGTCAGCAATACGCCTGCCTTATTCTTTGCAAAGTTTAACTTCTGTGAAACAGGTATATAAAAATTCAATATATTTGATGAGTTTGATGTTTTTAGTACACACACAAACTTGGTGAAAAGTGACTGGCACCCTGGGCAACAGCTGTTTAGGCCCGAGGCTCCCCTAACAGCGCCGTCTAATCCTTATGCAGCTTAATCCAACTCTGACCTCCCCTAGTCCTCACCAACCGATCATATCTCCACCTCTACAGCTCTCTCTCTCCCCAACACACTCCGTTCATACAGTCGTCTCCAGCCACCCTTGTCTCCCATCAGTCGCAATCTCTCTCTCTCTCTCACCATCCTCCCCCTGTCCCTTATATAGCCCTTATCTCTTTCTTCTACTTCTGACCCCACCTCCCTGTTTCTCTTCCTCTCCCCACCCAGAGTTGCCGTAAGGAGATTTCAAAGCCCATTCGGCAGCAGTTCTAACTGCCAATCTGATGGCCAGATAAAACCCCCATTTACCTTGTCCTCAGTTTCCCATTAAAGCCCATTTTTGGGGACCGTAACTTAAGAGGAAATGGGAACTAGCGTAGAGGGGAAAAAAATGAAAAAATCCCCCTTAAGCCCTCTTTGCTGTTTATTTGTAGCAGCGTGAAGAAGAAAGGGGGGATTTCAGAGGAGGAGAGGAAGGGAGAGCACTGGAAAAGGTGACTTGAAGTGTCAGTGGCCCTGTCCTCATAGGAAGACATTGCAGAGCGTAGCCGCATCCTCGGGCAAGGTAGCTTCATTGGCAGCAGAGATAGATGATCTGGAACAATGAACACTGTGTGCGTATAGAAGTTAGTTGTTTTGCCTGCACAAGGGCATAAGGCACTCTAAGTAGCTCAATTAAAATGTATATTTTCCTAATTTATGCCCTCCTGGGTGAGTTGGAGAGATGACACTGAGGTTTTCTAAAGGTTGCACCATTGTGCATGAGGGCATTTTAGCAGGTGAGCGCATTTAAAGGGGCATATTTTAGGGCATGGGGTGGGGTGGTTCATGGCACAAATAAATAACTGACCTGCAACGATACATGCCACCAGTGGTCCCTAGAGAGGCCGGGCACAGGGCCAGCCCAAGTTGGCACTGCCACCCTTGACAACTAAAACCGGGCAGGCATTGGCATTTAGACTGAAAGCTGATAACTTGAAAGCATTGCAGATTCGTTATTAATTCTCCCTGCACAACTCACCTTAAATGAACCCACATCGAGGCGTTGCGCCTTCCGAAATGCAACCTCCCAACAATCTTGTATGTTATACACGCTGAAAGTTCAAAATTAGAACGCCTCTCACAGTGTGACATAAAAACATGACATAAAAACATTGCCTGCAGCCGGCAAGCCTTCCAAACATATTCTTTGTTGAAAACATCTCTTGAGCCAAAGCTTCCAGCTAGCCCAGAACCCTAACCTGTTGCTGTCTGTCCAGCATGCTAATCACCATGTGTGCACCCCATGTCTTCATAAACAGACCATGGACCGGGGTCAAGCAGCTGAGAGTGTGGGTCGTAACGGTTTGCATAGAAGGTCTCATGCTGGAAGCCACAAATCTGTTTCAATGTGAAGTTTGTGTTGTTTCACCGCATTGTAGCCGACGTCAGTTCTTTTTAACAACCTTTATTCATGTAGGCCTATATGAGGGCTTCTGCTTATGAATACTTTGGATTTAAAATCCTCAACATCCGTATTATGTGTGGAAGCCCATGGTGTGTTCACCCTCAACCAGAATGTGAATGTCACTGGGAAGTCCAGGAGCGGAGACAGGAGGACTCAAATGCCAATTTAGCACAGAGAAAGACTTCATTCAACTACCATACATATATATACATACACTCACCAACATTGACAATGAACCTACAAAGAGACACAAGGGACACACATTGTTTAAATACCCTTCGGAAAACAATGGGGGACACACGGCAGACAATCAGTAGCTGTGTCTCAAAGTGGCTAGGCGGCGTCTTTGAGGACGCATTTGTCGACCGCATACGTCACTCTGGCTGCGACTTGCCTGTCCCATTCCGTCGGATCCTCCGAATGCAGTCGTGGCACCCAGCCCCCCAGGAGCCGATTTGGAGGACACATCGGATCTATCCTTTGCGGCCCAGCATATCCCATCATGCAGTGCGGGGCGACGAGGATTTAATTTATTCAGGATAGAGGCGGGTGATCCGACAGCACAGAAGAGTTCTTGTAATTGTACCCTTAAGTAATAGAATTCACTTAAATATCACTAATATAAATGTTAAAAACATCACATTTTAGTTTATCAAATTGCTTGTTTTTTAAAATTTACATAAGACTTGCTCTTAATTATTTAAAACTGCTCTTAATTATAACGTTAACTCCGCCCCCCCCCCATGCTGCCCCCCCATACAGCACCTGACCCAGACTGCCCTCTGACCTGAGCCCCCACTAGGTCCATGTGCTGTTCTTATCAATGTATAGCAAATACACAACGAGCAGCTCACATGCCCGCGTGTCTTCCTAAATTAAATTAAATAAGGTTTATCTTCTTTATCTGTACTTTAGCCGTTTTTCGGCTTTCAAGGCTTTTATTAGCTCAGAAGTTTGCTGGGCAACGGGAGCAGCAGAAGTAATGAAGTAAATCGAGCAGGAAGTCCCATTTCAGAGACCGTTGGGTTCAGCTTGTGCGTTGGTTGGAGGACCCAGACCAGGTCTACCGCGAAGGCTGCTGAAGGCTACAAGGATGCAGCGACTTTGAGAGACAGCTAGAATCACAGGGGAAACACAACACAACACAACAGGGCAGGAAGTAAAGTTAACACAGGGACACAAAAGGCAGGAAACTTCAAAATAAAACAGTAAACAAACCAAACTGTGACAGTAAAATCTATTATTGGGTAAATATTAATGTAGGTCATAAAATAGCAAATTGGTTTTTCCAAAAGTTATTTTGCTGAAATTTTGACTTTTATGTGAAATCAAAGCCTTCTCACTCCGTCTGGTCGAGGTACTTATTTGTTCTCATTGAGTGAGATTGTTATTGATGGCCAAGATTCATGTTTGAGCCAAAACAACAATACAGACAAATAAAAAAAAATCAACCTTTTCATCTCACGATCTCTTTCTCGTTCCCCGTTTCTCCCCTCATGTTCGCACATATGTAGTCCTACGTACGAACATTAATCTTAGCATGGGTCCCTTTCTATCAAAAGAAGACTAAATTTGGCTCCTTGGGCTGTTTTTCTGTGCTCCGCAGCAATCAAGGGCTAGAGAACTGGCTGTTAGTCCAGGATTAAAGCTAGCCCTCTCCACATCCATCAAGGGATAAGGTTACACACAGCCCTGCTACTCAGGGGAAGACAGACTCAAGCTCCTTCTTCGGACCCAGATTGATTCTCCGCAGCAATTTTAAAGATTGCAGGCGCTAGCGAACTGGCTTTATTGAAGGGATGCTTCTCTTGCTTCCCCCGTTAGTCCAGGAATAGAGACAGATTTTCTCTGAGTAGGCCAAGAAATTTGCAGGCCTGAAGGGCTTAGGTCGAAGTCAAAAAAGGGAACAATGGCATACATTAAGGGATGTGGGAACTTGTATCATTTCACTATCATTTGAATAGGAGGTCTCTAACGTTAATGTCTCAATCGTCCTCCTGCCAATTTGTTAAATTTCAAGAAGACTGAGATGATTTGACATTTTGCCTCATTATGAGGCGTTTGTGCAGAAAATCCATCCACTTATTTTCAAGGATAATATGCCTTCCACTTGGTCGGCCAATATATCTGCAGCTATTTTTCATTGGCAGACCCATTTCATTCTTTTACAGTTTTCTACGTGCTATCGCTCTGTCACCTTTAGGTTTGAGAAAGAAGGATTACTGGTTGTTGTCACCGAGCACTCTTTGCTAACCTGAACCAAGCTTGGTTTATTATAGACCTCCCTTCCCCCCTTTTTGTAGTGCCACATATAAATGGAGAGAAAACCAGGCAGATAGCCTGGCCTTATCTTATCCTCTGTCCTTCTCCCACACTGGCAAGAAGAAGAAAGAACGAGGGGTTGTAGTGAGGGAGCGAGTGGAGTCTCTGATGCCTTAACTCCGTCCTATATAAGCTGAGGCTCGATGCGTGCGCTGGTTGCGTGTAGGCACTGCTAATTGCACAGTGGCTTGAACCTCTGATGCATTATGCATTGTGTGCGTTGATAGCTTGGGCCTTTTAAATGTCGGAGCCTTACATACAGACTTGCGCGCGCATCGTGCATCATGACCACTCCATGCAATGTCTCTCCCACGTGCAAGAACCCGCACCAGTTGAGAGAAACACGCCTCAGGGTGCTCGAAGCTGAAAAGGCCGCTCTTCCCCCATCTACTCTTCTTCCTGTTATCCCACTCTACCCTTGACTTTATTTTGATACATGATTGATCTATGTGCTGCGAGACTCAGCTGGGCTGTTTTTATCCAAAGCACTACTCAGAGAAGACTTGTGCTTTGAATGATTTAGCTCTTTGAGTGTGGGCATCTTTGTGTTCATGTGTGTTTCTTGGCATGGCCGCATGCATGTTTACCGGCGAGTTTGCATCACGACAAAGAGATATATAGGACCAACACAAACTCGGCCCCCTGGAGTAACATATTGCAGATGGAAATAAATAAGAATGTGGAAAGAGGTAACATAGAGATCGAACATAGAGTTCGGATTAGACATTTTGAGTAAAATGTTTATTAATGGTAGGGACTTGAAAAAGACAGAAGAGATGTGCGTGGAGTTCCCCAGGGCTCAATTGTGGGCCCAATCACAAACCACAACAATTCATGAAGAATAATATGAGTTTTTCTTCATCCTGACAGTCAATGTCCAAAGGTTTGGAGAGCTGCCATAATAAAGTGCAAAGGTTATGATCCACATAGTACACTGCTATCCATTAAACGCCTTGTCAAAAGACCACTTGGTTCCCAGCAGAGCTCCCCAAACTAGGGCATGATTCTCACTCATATTGACCACCTGCTTTTTGACAATCTGCCAGGGAAAGTGTGTGAGACCCTTTAATGTGGCCCCTGAAGCCCTGTGAATGAGGTCAATCTATTTCCTAGGTGTGTATTTATGTGTGCATGCGAGGAGTGGTGGAGGGAGTGTGGGAGGGTTTCCCCATAATTGCCAATTAGTGGCTAAAGGTAAAGTATCAGCCACAGGAGTAAAGATCCAGTTATTCTAGTTGCCTGGGTTAGATTTGTGATTTACATTTTCAGCATTTTACTGAATTCTGAGCTTATGAGAATACTACCTATTGGATGACATTTCATTGCATCGCAGCTTTATCGTGCAATAGCAAATAGGGGAGAGTCGTCAAATGGCTTACTGCAGAGAGTGATTGCTGAGCTTTAACTTAAGAGGCCAATCTCAGACTAATACTTATTCTATATTAGCTGTGATATCCACTGTAGTATGAGGCTCACCCACCGTTATGATGTTTTCATACAGTCCCTCTGTGGTTTTTCAACAGACATTATCTCTGTGACTCCCTACCCTCCCTGCCTGTTCCCGTCTGTCTGTACATGCTATGTGGAACATGGAGTCTGGCTGAGCATTCAATCTTTCATGACACCGCTACACTTTAGTCCTGTTTTGACACTCCACTCACTCAGCATGAGAGAATCGCTGCCCGCTCTGTCATCCTTCTTTTTCTTTTTCTTGTTCCTTCTTTTTTTGCTTCCTTTCATTCTGCCCCCCCCCCCTCCCTCCCCATCTCTTTCCCTGTCACTGCACATCTAACGCTTGCAAACCCAGGCAGCTCAAAAAGGCACCACCAGTAGGTGTGTGTTGGCACTGTATGTGTTGGTGTGTTAGAGGATAGAGGGAGAGGACGTAACCAGAAGTAAAAAGTGGAGAACACTATGATTATGTGGCACACTAAAGACACTCGCACACACACACACACACACACACAACTAGATTTCCAAGTAAATGTCAGCCTCTTTGATATTCTGATGGTTCACCCTGATTTCTCTAAGCAGATGATGCATGGCCACTGCAAATGAGAGTATGTAGCGAACACATTCTGTTTTCCCTCGTATTTCCTGCTAATTTGACTGTGAGGAAACACACAGCTTGGCAGACATGTGGGATCTGCATTAAGTTATAAAAAAAACACTATCACTCACGCACATTAAGCCGTCAACATATCTGCGAAAGGACGAGTTGGTGATTGCAAGAAAAGTAGACCTATTTAAAAATAATAATTTAATTCCACATTCTATTCCATTTTCAATTTCATTCAAGGTTTATGTTTATAACATGATTTCTCACATTAGCAAGTGGTGGTTTTTAGCATTTCCCGTCAGCTTCCCGAGCCTGCGTTGATATGTCTTCTACTGTCAAACCACTGACGCTGCACTGCTCCAGTCGGCATATAAACCACAGATGGAGGGGAAGTGATGGCTAAAGCACTCCCTGACTCCAAAAGTAGTTTTGCTTTTCATTGTATTCAGCTCGACATCCACAGTGCACATAAATAATTAAAATAGTGACACGACTGTCTTTATTTTGTTAAATGTGTAACAACATGACACTGCGTGATCTCTAGTTTGAGTGCATTCATAATACAGTTTTACCTTGAATTAACGAATCAGGTAAGACTAAAGTAAGAGTTGATCTGAGCAGAGAAGAGAGGAGACTCTCAGCAGCTGATAATGTCACTGGAACATCTTCTTCCCTTTGCCCTGGTAGTCCCTGGCATGCTCTCTGCATCCACCTTATTCCCTGTACCCAGTGTCCCATCACTCGCCACACGTGTTGCCAAATATTTGTGTGCGAGGGCATGTGGAAGAGGGTCGGGGTATCAATTCCACCCCTGTGAATCAGTCCTATTGCTGTCTTTTTTCTTTCTCTCATCTCCGTCTGGCCCTGCTTTGGTGAACTCAAGTAAGCCTAAGTTCAGCTGAAGGACAAACTGACTTTAGAGTAGTAGGCAAGAGAGTCATGTGTCTCACTGCTGCTGGCAAGCTACACGACTAATTGACCCCGTCCTCCTTCTTGCGCACACACACACACACACACAAACACACACATCCACTCTTTTTTTTTCTTTTTTCCATCTGATTCCATTCCACCAAAGCTGGTGTTGACAGCACAGAGCGGTTTATGGGAACAGCACGTCCATTCTCTCTAACGCCTCCTAATCACTGGCACTCCCCCTCTGTGATAGATCTGAGAGGGTAGAAACGAGGAGAGACCGAGGGAGAGGATCAAGGAATATGGAATTAGATAAAAAAAGAGGGAAAACAAGCGAGGGCTGACTGACAGGGAATACCTGCAAAGGGGAGACAGGGGACCGCAAGAGGCCGATTTGTTTGGGGCGGGGGGGGGGGTGGGAGGCGGCATGCATTGTGGAGTAATATTTAGGTGAGGGATATCGCGGGTGATCAAGACCTTGTCGGTTTCCGTTATATACCCCCTTCTCTGCTACTCCATTCCCAATCCTGGAGCCAGGAGCTAAAGCCAAAGCACCAGTCAATCTAAACAGACACAATAGCTGCAGGCCCAAACAATGCACAGAGGAAACCGGCAAAAAGAAAGCAGGGTAAGTGGGCAGAGATTTGGACAATGCGCGAGGGAGGTTGCTGTGAATTGCAAATGTGGTTTGGATGCTGATATGCACGTGCTTTTCTCAAACACACACACACACACACACACACAAAACGAGGAGGCTCTCCGTCACCCAATCTGAACAAAGACGCACACTCAACACATGTATCAAAAACAATTTTGCTCATATTTCATGGTAGATATTTACAACTGGTTAAAGGCATAATTTGACGTATTGGGACTATAACTATTTGCTTTCTCGCAGAGAGGTGGACGAGGGAATGTATATGCCAGCAGCCTAACGTGAGCCCAGGAGCAGGGGGAAACTCAAGCTAATGTTGCTCCGTCAAAATCTTTCTTACAGCACTTATAAAGCTCAATAATCAACGATTTTATCCCATCTGTAATCAAATAGAAAATGGACTTCATCCTCACTGAACTATTCAACAACTCGCTGGCTTTATATCTTTTGTGTTGATATGACTTTTTGACTGCTTAAAGATTTGAATAAATTCTTTAACCTCACTGGTTATAGAGCCGACTCTTGAATCCATTTCGGTTGGATTAACATCTTCTGTTAGACGGCAATAGGCAGGAGAGGGAACGCTGTTTGTTGTAGCGTATAGCCTCATCAAAACGTTTTACCCACTCTTTGGAAAGAAGCTATATGCAGAATGAAGTCGGTATAGCTTTAGAATTAACAGAAAGATAATTGTCCCATAAAGGGATCTCATATGCATCATACTTTTAAAAATAACAATATGCAATACTGCACATAAGGTTATGTAAAAAAGCCCATGACCTTAAACACAGCCGCTTTCAAAAAATCCTTCCCAACTGCCTCAATCTTAGTGACGGATTCATTAGGTTGTATGCATGCACACTGGTCTCATGCTGATGCCGTAGCACGCAACACAATGGTTTGCCATCGCTAATCTGGCATTAGAAGCCAGGCAGCATATTTTTCAGTCCTGCAACGCAGCTTATGTTCTCTCAACAGGGAGTCGTAGGGTTCTGGCTGTGCTTCCACTCCCTTCCTCTCCCTCTCTTATTGTTATTGTTGTTTTATTTTGTGAAGATGGGCTTGTATCTGTTTTAGTTAGTTTTATTTTATTTATTATTCTATTCTTTTCAAGGCTAAACTGACAAAATGACTGTTTGTGTCTCCCTGCAAATGGAGCAATAAACGGATTTTGAAAACTCTCTCACTCTCTCTCTCTCTCTCTCTCTCTCTCTCTCTCTCTCTCTCTCTCTCTCTCTGTCTCTCTCCATTTCTGTCTCCTCCACTCTCTGAATCACACCAAAACAAACCAAGGCCAAAAATGCTGCACTTTTGCATTGTTCCTCCAACTAATTACAAGGCAATTCATGCTCAACCTTCATTTATTAGTAACAAACATAACACCAAGATAGAAAATCCCAGCGTTTTTCATTTGGAAATCATGGCAAGACAAAAGGGAGTTAATTAGGACATGAGAAAAAAGGAATGTAGAAGAAAATGAGTAAATCAAAAGGCACTCGTCAAAACTATCCCTTCTCTCGACTGTGCAGCATGAAAAGGGCATGTCAACGAATGAAGGGTTGTGAGTGATTTCAACATTTTGACAGTTTTGACTGGCTGATCCTTTGCTAAATAGGAAAGGGTTGGGTTTCTTTTTTTTTCTTCTTTTTTTTAAACATGGCTCCCGACTTTCAAAGAGTGACAGTACAAAAAGTGAGCGTGTCATTAATGAAGCTTCTATTAACAAGCGAACGGCAGACAAGAATCTCATCTTCTCCTCCCTAACAAGCCGCAGTTAATTTGACTAGCTATCTCCGCAGTTTAATCTCCATTTGCTTCTATCTTCCCTCATTTCTATACGTCTCATAATTGATTAGATGGACTAATGGTACATGGGTCTGTGTTTTTAGATGTTAATCAGAATGAAACCGACTACATAATTCATAACATCTCATGATATTGCACATGAAAAGCTCTGAAAATGAGGGAAGTGGCTGCATATAAATGTGAGCTGAAGTGCCAGCGCGTTTACTAGTGTGACCGTTCCCTCTATCAATTATTCAAACTGACAAATGGCCACAGGCCGCCTGGTGTTTTGGCCAATTACAAACGGGCATACTGCGGGGCTAAACAGGGCCAGTTTTTGCCTTGGGCTTTTTCCCCTGATGCCTCTCAGTGTGACAAGTCGGGACCCGAAACAGAGTCATCGCCACAGGTGGGGCTGCCGCCCGAAGTCGACCAAAACAACAACAACAATCCCCAAATGTCAAAAGTAGTGTGTGTGTTCGTGTCAGTGTGTTCCACACACGCGTCTGCGTCTGTGTGTGTCACACTGAGGCGCCACAAAAAACGACGGGCCATTTGCTAGTGGCTTAGGTTGTGTGTGTGTGTGTGTGTGTGTGTGTGTCTGCCTTTTCCATTCTTTCGTAACTGTTATTTTTGCAATATAGTGACATTTTCATGAGCATACCTCAGGGGCTGTATTTATGTTACAGAGCAGCTGCTTTGCATGGGTAGTAACAAGACAAAGGCACATTGGCATTCTAATACACAATAACACAACACAACCGGCCAAAGAACTCAAGCTCCATCCCGGAGAGGGGCCAACGCGTGCCTCCTCGGACTCATCTGATTGGCTGGTCACGTTTCAAACTTTTAAAATGTCCGATAAACACGCACCTTTGGCCGCATAACAGTTGATTTAAATATTAATGCACTAACCAGAAATAATTATTCCTCGAATATAACTACAGTACTCCGTGGTACAACGGTAGATAAAAAATAAAGGATGATGATGATGTTTTTTTTTATGTACATATTACATTGCGTAACCTTATTTTATATGCTGTAGGCAACAAGAGGCCCTGCATAAAATGTATTTTAGGACTGCCTCTCATGGCTTATTGCTTGATTTTAATGTTAAAATGTTTTTTTTAATCTCTCTTGCAAAGTCCTCACGCAGTCTGCATGGAGCTCACTATTGTCAGCTCACCAGCTTCGGTCAGGTTGCGCAGTGGGTGATGTCCAACCACAACGCGTGGATTTAAAAATGAGTTTCGGATGTTGGCAGTGGGGGGAGGGGTGGGCGCAGGGTGGGGGGGATCTTATTTGCATAAAGACCCCTTCTGTGCGGTGTCATTCTGATCACCTTGGACCCCTCGGGAGGCAGAGGGAAAGAAGATGTAGAGAGAAGGTGGGGGGGAACTAGGGGGTGCATGAGGAATGGAGGGATGGGAAGAAGAAAGGGAGGAATCCATCAGGCGCTCTGTGAGGCGTGGGAGTGGGAAAGCGTGGCCTGTCATGAATCACCTCACAGTCGGCATCACAATGGAGTGATAGGCCCAAAACAGCTGGGCCTATGATCGGTATTGATTTTTCTGTCCTCGTCACAGTATGTGTGTGTGTGTGTGTGTGTGTGTGTGTGTGTGGGGGGGGGGGGGGGGGGGGGTCTTTCAAGGTTTGTGCTCGATGAGATGTGTGTGGCGTAAGAGAGATGAGGTGAGAGAGTAGGCGGGGGAGGAGCCAGTGTGAATGATTTTCCTCCCTCTCCCGTGGAGCGTGATTGTGTAATTGGCTGGTATTACTCCACCTCCGTGTACGAGTGCACTGTACACACGTGTGTGTTCATCACGCCGCTATCGTGTTTGCAGAAGCCCGGGACCAGTGACGTGTGTGGGAGGTGGCTTCTCGCGGCCGAAACAACCCGTTGGCCAATAAATCAGACTCAGGCCACCGTGGACTTTTACCACTGGGCCCCCCCCCCCCCCCCCCCCCCGTAGCTTGCACACATGACTATGCATAAGTGAGGCTAACCACCCTCCGCTGCATGTCCTGCTTACGGCTTTTCCACTCAGAATTTGTCCGTTTTATTTTGGAATGGGTGGCGGAGAAATGTCATGGGACTATTCAAAATAAAAAGCAACACCTATTCTGGGTTTATGAATATTCAAGCTCATTTATGTCCTGCAGTGCCTCAAACTGCTACAAACTCCTCTAAATAAGCCTCACTTATTAAAATCTTGCTGAGTGAAGCTGATACTTGATGGGTGAAGCTAATGCAATTTGTACAAATTGTATTAGCCTGTTTACGTTGGGTGAATGCGTTGTAAATGATAAATGACTAATTGCTAATTCCCCTCACAGTCCACTCAATGGCTTTTGGCGTAGCCTATTGACTCGACTAGTCTCCCTCACTGGAGAGCCAATCCCTTCTTGACTCAGCCCCCCACCCCAAACCACACAGACACAAACAGATGCGATAATGTGTAACCTCTGTTGGTCAAGGGGTCAAGAACCTTGAGTGTGTCTGGAAGTGGACTCAACATGAGGGTTAATGACTGTTGGAAAGACCGGGGAGGAAAACCAAGAGAGGAGTCTGACATCCACCCCCCCCCCGACCCGCCTCCAAAAAAAAAAAGAGTATGCGATTTTTTTTTTTGCCTGTGTGGGACTTTCAAAATAGTTCTGTTCCCAGCTGGTGAAGGAAAAAATGTGCTCTGCTTGTCTTTGCGCTCATGACAAATTAATAAATCAGACGATTCCGTCATGATCTTCACCAAGGGAGGCCAGCAGAAATAGAGTTTAGACACATGCAAACACATTTTTAGTCAGGTGCCTGCAATACAGAAGGGTCCGTGTAGAGAATAACTGTCTTAATTTACAGGAAAAGGTGCGATGTGATGTGTGTGTCTTGACTTTAGCCTTTGAGAGCTGTGGTGTTTTTTTTTTCATTTTGCAGAATTACCCGTGTGATGCTGATGGGAGATTCTGCCTTTAAAGGGCCAAGTATATACACCCTATATTATAGGATTGCACTTTGTAGGTTCTTAAATCATACTCGAGCACGCGGGTACATTCGACATTCTCTTAATACATCAAACAGAAAAATATGTAAACTTTGGGACTACAAAGAGAACAATGCTATCACTGCCATATCTAATATTAGCCCCATTACCATATCCTTCAGGGCTGTTACTATGGGGAGATGTGTGCTGGCGTGCGTAGTGAGATATAGCATGAGGCTCTGCTGAGCGTCATTTGAAAAGCAGTCATCTACATAACACCCGTACAAACAGACCCAAGATCCCTAGGCACTCCCAGAACACACCACCAGGAGCACATTCCCTCCCCGGCCTCCTCAAAGGGGTTTGTGTGCACTCTTCATGACAATGGATGCGCTGTTAACTGAAGGCGCCTGATGATGATGATGATGATGAAAGGTTGAAGCCAACGCAGTTGAGGAAGAAAAAAAAAAATAGAAAAGCCATTGATGTCATAACCACCATGTTATGGTGCAGGCTGGGTTGAGACCGAAAGAGCACTATTGTTTGGGAGTCCTGTCAACTTGGATCTGATGAGTTTGCCTTTTGTTTTGCTCTCACGGAGCATTTATCGGATGAAACGGGCTCAATCTGAGCTTATCTTTGAGGCCGCCGAACAACTTTGTCACAGTTCAAGATGCCCCGTCCCGATGGAGTACTTTTCTCACCCGCTCTTCCACCATCCCCCCCCCCAACCCCCCCACCCACCACCCCTCCCCACCGCCCCCTTCTTCAAACAAATCAATACCCCCGTAGTTTAGCCTTTCATAGGAAAGATTACAGAGAAATGGCTATTAAGGGCTTAGCCGCTATCACTGCTCCGATCTCAAAGCCACTTAAAAACTCTGGCAGTCTTGGGTTGGGATCCGGGACCCGGTGCCCCGTCACACTGCAGGAGTAGTGACAGAGCCCGAGGATCACATTGACTTCAGGGATGCACTCTGTACTCTGTGTGCATCATCAACTTCACCTCAAAGGACGTCGACAAGAAGGACGGACACAAATGGACCAGGGCAACAAAGAAAAAAAAAAAGTAAAAAAAAGAGACATTTTACAGAAACTGACTTCCCTGTTAAAAATTCAAAGTCAACTTTTTATTCAGCCGAGGCTGACCGCCCCTCCAAAAGGGCTTCCTCATCTCTCAGGCTGTGGCTGCGGAATGAGCAGCAGGTTGTCTGGCCTAAGCAACAGGGGAATCAAAATAGCCCCCCACAATCAGTGCAAATATGAAAGCCAGGCCGCTGTGACTCCTGGCCTTTAAAACACAGCCCCCCCCCCCCCCCCCAGGTGGACCGAAACAAACCAGCAGCCTGTGCTCACAGCCACTGTTGGTGCTGAAAAGCAACTGTTATCCAGAGCTGTAATGGCGCTAATGTGAAATCTGGTTTCATTTTATTTTTTCTCAACACACAGCGATCGTGCCTGAGAGTTTTTCATGCATCGGCGGCGCGCACTGCTGCTCACACAATTAGCGGTCCGCAAAACGCTACATCAGCTCTCGTTTTTCTGCGCAGCAATGAGAGAGAACATGAATAGCATATAATTAGGGATGTTGGCATTGCTTCCTCGTTTCTAACTGTTTGTTCTATCGTTTGTTTTTTCACAAGCCTGAAAACCACGACGCTCATTTGAACAAAAAGAACAAGATTTGTGTTGTTTTGGAATAAATTGCTGTGGCTTATTTGCTATGTATTTCTGGCACTTGTGATTGGAATAGTCTCTCTCTCTCTCTCTCTCTCTCTCACACACTCACTGTCTCTTACCCTCTCGCTCACTTACACACTTAATCCTCATGATTTAAAGTGCAGCAAATAGGTTTTTCTCCCTCTTTTTCTCATTTTCTCAAATAGAAAAAGTGTTGTCAGAAATGAAGCATAAATGATCACCACCAGAAAGCAGTGAGGGGTAAAATGAAGCTACTGAACCACATTCATGGGCGGGATTAGCATGCAGTCAATCATTCACTGATATAGTCCAATGAACACTCCTCAATCAATAAATGGCCCTGCTCCCTCAAGGTAAAAACTTTTAGGGCTACTACCTCCAGTGACCTCAGAGCCAGCCAGCTGACCGTCTCTGAAACCAGCACTTTGATCAGCCATGTGGGATTATTTATGCTGAAAAGAAGGTCCAAGTGTTCAGCCGCAGGCATCCCCGACGGAACTGCCACAGAGACTTAGCACTTAGTCCTATTAAGAATTCACGAGACCCCAACCATCAAATATTTCATCAAGCGACCCTTGACACGGGCCGGCAGTGTATATACAACACCATGTCTGGCCGTGGGTATATAGGCCTTTTCCAAATATGGGCATATGCAGATTTATGGTGGTACCAAAGGCCGGTTGGCCGGTTATTTCGCCACGTCTTCAAGACCAGTCTGCAAAATATTGTCTAACATGAAAGCGGTCCGTGAGGCATAAAAAGGTTGGGGACCACTGGTCTAGGGCAGCTGAAATTCAATGTCAATGGCTTGATGCACACAGATAGATTTTTTTTTCTTTTTTCCTGCCACCTTTAAGTAAGGATTAAGATGTGCTTGTTGGTGCATTTGATCGTCCCCTTTGAATCCTGTTATCTCTTCAAGCTCGGTTGGTTTGGTCAACCGTATTTTACGTGGCACAACACAGCACAAAAAAGAATTGATGGAAGAAAGAGTTGCGCCGCCCCCCCGCTGCCTCACAGAGAGCCGTTTGCGTAATTAATAGTGAACATGACTTGCGTCCGAATTGAACCAATTGCCACGCTGCAATTTGTCAGGTCCCCTGCAATGCACATGCCCAATGTGAAATGCATCAGATGACATATACAAGTACACGCAGATGGAAAGAAATTCCTTTTTTTTTTTACAGGAAGATAAAGGATTTTTGGTGAAATAGGATTATTCCTGTTTTTGCCGAGTTAAACGAGATGAAGGATACCACCCGTGTGCTGGTTGGTGGATAATGTACATTTGAACAGAGCCATGCTAGCTGTTGTGCTAAGCTAATGGGCTGTCAGTAGTAGGTTCATATTAAACCTGCAGTCCTGACAGTGGATTGTTTTCGACAAACCCTAAACCCTAAACGTCTCACTCCTCCAAAAGGCCTTTAAATACTCAGTAGATGATTGAAATGAACGTCTTTGGTTGAATATTTGATTGCAAGTCACCTAGCATATGCACCAGGCCTGATGCGGTTTTACATATTCTGTGGGGATAATATTGAAAACGGATTAGAGTTGCACAATAATTCCAATCTTGAAGGATGTGCATTTTTTAAAACGCGACTCGTGCGCGCAGCACTGTGTATCCATTGAAACAACGCTTTGTGACCTTTTTTGGTAATCACATGCTAATCAGCTCATTGTCTTTCCAATCTTGTCATTGGCATTTTAAGTACACAAAAGTATACACGTGGAAGGTTTCTTCAGATGTGTGAGATTTAAAGGCCGAAATGAACCAACACTGAGACATGAATCGAATAACAATGAATGAATGGAATCAAACTGCTGCTACAATTATTTCTACAATAATATTCAGACTTCCCAGCTGAAACCATGCCATTTTAATCCAGCTTTCTCAGATGGTAATATAGAGCAAGTCTATGGAAAATTGCGCCCTAGAGCAGTACACCACAATAGTGTTATGGCACCCGCATTTAAGATTGGTGTTCGGGTGCGAGTGGGGGGGGGGGGAAGAGCTTTATGGCAGTTTCACAGAGAAAGTCAAAGTATATAGCTTACTTCCAACACTTTTTTTGAGTGAGCTCAATGTCACAGACTGCAAGCTGGGCCTGAGTTGTTGTGATCCATGATATTGCCAGATTTAATGCTATCTCCAGTATGCTTAGGTCACTGTTTTTCTGGCATTTTTCAGTACCGGCTCAACTTAACCTTTCAAGTGTGTGAGTGTGTGTGTCAGGGACATAGCAAACAAGATGCTGACTTTTCATGACTGCTTGAGGTGACTTCACTGTAAATCTCCACACAGACTTGTTACACTGACGGAACTGTGAAATAAAATTCATTCAATAATTGCCCGTGGAATGTTTCAGCCGTATTTCTTTTTGGTTTACCATCAGTTGCTTAAGATTACTAAAACAAAATTCTGTCTGGTTAACTGAGTTTAAATGAATGAGTTCAACAAGATGTTAAGGAAACTGTGTCATAGTTACTAGCTGAGCAATAATACAAGAGTACACAACCATAAGAGGTTATTATTCTTGCAACCTGGCTGTGGAATTATAACTGCAGACTGTCTTCAACGCAATTTATACCTGACACGCTTTCCACCACAGCGTTTCATTAAAATGAATCAAACAAACACGCAAAGGAGAGGACACAAAAAGAAACCCTGTTTCTTTAGTTTTGCAAGTTGATCATGATAACGTTTTTTATTTCTCAACACACAGAAATCGTGTCTGAGAGTTTTTGGTGCAGCGCTCACTGTTGCGGCTGATGTCGACGGAGCTAGTACTGCAGTATTAGTTATGACCGTCAAGTTTTTAGTAATTCCTTTATGTTATAAACTTTGTCAGGTGAGGCAAAAAAAACGGAAAATCTGCTACGGCCCTTATTTCACAAAATGACTCTATTTTAAGGATAATTGCTAACATTCTAAAGCTTCGGGTTTACCTTAGTATCACTTCTACCACAATATGACAACTAGAATGACTATATAGTCTAGAAATATCAACTTTCAAAAAGGTTTTGATCCACCAGGCAAAACCCAGTTGGGTTGCTCTTTTTTCATTCTTTCCTTCTTGGCTCCCTCCACCTCTCCCTCTATTTCTCTCTCTCTATATCCCCCTCTCTGGCTGCCTGTGGCTCTCTCTGGCCGGGGGTAGCCAGGAACACGGGTGCTGTGATATGGACAGCTGGTCGCTCCATCTCTCAGGGCCCCAGGAAGTGTGAAATCTGGGATACCTTTCATAGCACATTACCCTCATTTTGGCAAAAAGAGAGAGGCCGCACAAAGCCAGGAGAGCGAAACAGAAGGGAGGCGGTTCTTTATACCACAGTGAAATTTCCTACTTTAAATGACCCTGGATCATGGGACCTGTCATCGATAGTCCCTCATTGACTTGTTTTTTTTAATTAATTGAGGGAAAGGAGAGCTAAAATTTGTCATTTTGACACGTCCATTATGGCTTTGGAGCCTTGTCCAATGAAGCTTCAGATGTGTCAATAGATGAGAATGAATTGCAACTGAGAGCTTTTGGCTGACAACCATCTGCGGGCTCAGTGTCTGGTATTCAGGTCATTTTTAAATGCTAGTGCTATAAATTACAATTACAATTACTAAGTTCCATGTCTGATTTCCAAGTAACATCTTCATTATTGTTATTTCAGTTGCCCACAGGAAGGCCTTTTTTACCGTCGGAAACCTTCTGGAGAGTGAAGTCAGCAGTACCCACTCAAAGATGAATGAAAGGTTGACTTACCCTTGACCTACTGTTTGAAGGCTGCTTGAGAATGGCATTGGTACGGGCTCAACAAGTGCCTGGGTCATGTTGTATTTCAAGTTCATTGGCTGTCATAGCTTTTTTTTTCGCACTGGCAGACCTGTGTGCAGTAAGCCGCAGTAGCCGGTACCATTTTCAGAGGCCGTGATGAAACGATGCTCCCTTCTCTTTTTATAGTGAAGGAATTTGCTTTGAGTGTTTTTCAAACCCAGTTGAAAACCTTATTTCATCACATTTGCAATGTGTCTCCCTCCCTGCTGAGAGGCAGAAACATTGTGCATGGTTTCATACAGCAGAGCCAGTGGAGAGGGAAATGCGATTCCATTGTGAGCAAATAGATGAAGATGACTTATTTCTCACCCCGCTAGCCCTCAGAGTTCGCTCATTACAAAAAGATATCAGAGACAACGTAGGTGGCAGGGAATGCCAAAAGGGGGAATGAAAAAACGGACGAAAGTTTGCTGATGTGCGAAAGCAGATAATGTCGGGAGCAGCGTTTCAACTTTCTCTTATCTGACGGCGGACCTTTCTAAATGTATCGGCAGCCTTCTCGGGCTTAGTGGCAGTCTGGCTGGAGAGAAACTGCACGGAGATCCTCCCGTCGATACGGCCAGTCCTCATTCGATTAGCACACCCCTCGTCCTCCTCCCGTGTTTGGATTAGTGGCCGGAGCGGGCGTCGCACGTGTGCCCGAGCTCGAGCGCGTCCCTTTTTCCGCGGCTTGTCAGTATGCGTGGGACGTCGTGGATCAGTGTTTATTGAATCATTTTCCAAATAGGGGAAGCGATAATTACAAGAAGTGGCGGCTCTGCACATTATGCAAGTGCTGTGCCATGACTTTGGAGCCAAACGGGCCTTCTTATTAAAGGCGGCTGGGCCCGGGCGAAGCTCCTAATCTATTTCCAGGATTTCCGAAGCTTCAGCAATCCAGGGATTAGACATTTTCTCACTGATTTAGACCCCTCCACTCCACCACCACCACCTCTTTCTCTCCTGCATCCTTTCGGCCCAAGCGCCCCCCCCCATCCGTCCTTCCTCTCTATCTAGCTCTCTCGCTCTGGTAGTGTTGGCGTCTGCAGTTTGTCAACTTGAACCCTTTCTATTCTAAAACATTTGCTCGCACACATACACAAACACACACACACACACGCATACGCACAAAAAAAATGGAGACATGTCCTTTAAATACGGAACACACACACTCTGGGCCCCCTGCTCTGGTTGGTGTGTGAAGTCATGCGGGCAAACGAATATGGACTTTGCGATAGCGGTATCAAAGTCACAGAATGCTAACCTGCCTTCTGACACTCGCACATGTTGCCAGACTATGTGCACATATAGTCAAACACAGCATGTGTCCTCACCGGGAGACGGGCTCCAGAGGCCAATTGGCACCCACCACTATTTTCCTTTATATACCAAAACCAACACATGCACATGGAAATGAGCACAAACCGACAGCTGAACAGAAGTCAGTGCAGCACGTCAAGGTTTTTTCTAGGTTTTAAACACGCACCATATCAGTTCATTTACCCTTCCTACGTTACCTAAGCAGTAAAAAATATCGCAGTCCATAACTCAATGTTTTCTCTATCCAATCGATATCTGACAAAAGAGATATTAATAGAGGATTAGAAGGAATAGGAGTTTTCTTTTTAGCTGGCTTAGTTTGGATGTAGTCCTCCGTGGCTTCTGAGGGCTTTTTTGTTTACTTTCTTCAATTTGAGCAGTCTAATGGGAAAATTGTGGAACGCTGCTATATAGTCATAACGGTGTTTTTAGATCAAACACTAAATGGTAGAAATAAACACTTTTACCAAAACAAATGATACAAAAGCTTCTTGCTGTTATTTAAAAATAATATTGGTCACTGTCAGTGTAATTTTTCATCATTGGTTTTCATTCCACAATTGAGCTAACAAAGCTTTAATACATTTCAAATCCACAGCAAGAACAACACTGCTGTGCAGTAAACTTTATGAGACTGACAGCTGTCCTCAGGTCAGGGAGGTCAAACTAGAGGGGTGTGAAACAATGTGAAAACGTGAGGGACAACTGGCCATGGAAATGTAGGGGTTCGGCACCGGTTTGAAATCAAGCTGTGGTGCGGATGTCACAGCGCGCCGAGTGAGTATAAATATAAAGAAAGACACTAATATGTGCACACGTGCTAACGCGCGGGCACAATGCGTGCACGCAAAATGTCTGACAAAGATAGATGTGCTGTCACGCAGGCCCGCTAGTGAGCATGTGCCTCGCGTTTGTCCGCGCTGGCGTAAAACAATGTGAATCCGCGCGATGGCTGTCGCGTTCCCACGCATGACTCGTCACGTCGTGGACTTATCTTCTTACCTTGTCTTACCTTCCTCCTCTCCTCCCTTTGTCACCTCCTCTCCTGGGGAATACCGTGCACAAACAGGACAAATTCTACGAGCACTCAACAAGTGCAGATATATACACGGGACAGATGAGCTATTCAGTGGGAAAAATATTCTTTTTTTTTTTTTTTTTCACCCGCTTCTGCTCTCCGAGCTAATCGCGGAGGTTACGCGGCTGCCGCGCTTCAATCACAGACGCAGCGCTGGTGGAGCTTGGAGGATCCTCAGCAATGGTAGAGTTGACAGATTGCAAGCTACAAAGAGGGCGAATGTTTTAAAATGGAGGGGGGCACTTGGTTTATTAAAGAGAGAATTGAGAACAAAAAAAAAAAAAAAAAGAAAAGTGTGATGAAGTGGAGAAAATATGGAAGGAGGAACAGAGGAAATTGAGCTGCAGCTTTAGGCCTTTGGATGATAAGCTTATCTTGGCTTGAACCATTTTAATTTAACAGTCGTAGCAAACAAAAAAAAAGTATTTGATAAGATGTTGCAGATGTAGCCTGACCACTCGGTGAAAAAAAAAAAGGGTTTGGCACATTTAGACTTTATAAAACAAACTCCAGGGACGCAAACTGAGTGTGACCAGATGAGACAGTTAAACACACACTTCCCCTTGGCAGAGTCCAACCCCCCTGCACGGCGCTCAGGTGGGACGTGGCCTCGGACGAGACATGTCACGACTCGCCTGATGGGATCCACAGAGCGGAATAACCAGGTCCGACAAACAGTCCCCCACCTCTGCCAGCCAGTTTTCCTGTTCTCCCCCTCCTCCTTGTTCTCCCGAGCAGCCCAGACTTGACCAGCCATGGGACGGGGGGGGAGGAGCGGAGGGGGGCTATTTGGATTAGACCTGATCCTTTCAGTGTTCAGCACGATGCGGAGGAAGGCTGGAAAAAAAGAGGCATTCTATCAGCGAATTAAACTAAGATTCATCCAGGGCTTATGTGATTAAAAGGGGAAGAGGACAGCATCAATTAACAAAATCCCTCCCCAACATTTTCGGCAATATTTGTTTGAGGACGTGCTGTCTGCGATGTAAGCCCCTTTTGATGCCATACACAAATATTTGGGGTTTATTTCACCGCGGGTGCTCTTAGAAAATGGGCTTGTGGCTTTTAATGGGATTGAACACTTTAAAAGAACACATCACTTGTGCATGTGGGAAACTGGCATGTTTACGCAGAGATTACGCTGGAAAAAGCGACAAAACATTTCTGTTTGCTTGCCTTGCTTGACAATGGTGTTTCCCTATCAGGGGAACATTCCGGAAATCCATCTGTAGCATCTGCTTCCAAGAGAGCCCTCTCTGTGTGTCACCTCACCTGGGGGAACCCCGGCTGAAACGTCGCAGGGAGCGAGCCTGCGCGTCCCCCCCCCCCGTCGCCGGCCTTTGGTAAACCGCGGACGTGTAGCTTCAAATCGCCTCCCCTCCTGATCAGCTCAACAGGCGAATAATAACAGCCCCTTCCACGGAGGCATTAACGAAAAACCCACTCGGAAGTCCCCCGCAAAAACAAGTGGCATCTCGTAACCCGCGGCCCTGTGCTGTACAAGTGCGTCCTTAACGGTTGCTTCCGCGGCTATTGAGGCCTAATTAATGGGCCCGGTGTGGAGGGGGGGGGTGGCGCGATAACCGCGATGATCGAGCCCACTCGGCACACAAAAGCTTTTCGCTTCACTCGGTGGCCCGGTGGCAGAAGGGAAACGAGAAGGACGGAGTGAGGACAGGGGGAAGGAAGCGTGAGAGGAGGTGCAGTGCAGGGAGGGAGTTAGAAAGAAAAAAAAAGTGAGTGTGACGCCGGCAGGCAGTTGTTAAAACGGACGTGGTCGGAGTGATGCTCGGCAGGAAGCAGGGGAGGGGGGGGGGGGGAGGGAGGGGGAAAGCAGAGTGGAGTGGTGGGAGCGGGGTCCTTTATCCCCGATCCCCGGAGTGTGGAGCAGAGCGTGAGCAGCCAGATCAGAGGGCTCTGTCAGCCATCAGGGGCTTCACGCCAGTGTGGCTGCAGAGCACAGCTTTGTGAGACACGCGGAAGTGGCCCCTGGGCACATGCTGGAAATAAGATGTTACAAACAGGTTTTGGGTATGGCTTATGAAAGCCCTGAGCTTCAGCCAGTGATGACTTTGTCAATCTGTCTTGAACGCCGACACGCCCCAGCTTCTGTTTCTTCCACTGTGTATTAAAGTACAGACAGTTTTTTTTTTCTTCTTCCCTTTAATGGCTCTGTTTTTATGTCTTTTTGTCTGTGGTAAACACTCGGGCCTTGTAACTGCCTGGGCCACATTTTCAGAGACAGGTCCCAGTGTGACTGCAGCAATTCCAAATTCATTTGGGCTCTATCAGACTGTCCATTTGTTGCAGTAGACTAGACGTCAATATTGTCTGTTTTTAGTAGCACCTGTGCAAAGGTGTTTGCCATGATAGAGGTGGATGGACACCGTGGCAAGAAAGAAAAAAACAATCACTAGGAATTTCATTTTCACCTATAGGTCGTTGCTCAAATAATAAACAAACTTTTTGGGGGATTGACAATGCTTATTGTGCTTCACTGGTGGGAACTTTTAAAACAATGTTTCAAGAAGCAAGTAGGATGGATTATTTCCAGACATTAAGACCGTACCTGTGATGTTTTTCGATGCCAAAACATATCCCAGCATTTTATTTTACTTTAAAGCTTTTTTTTACCGCCGACATCATCATTGTTATGAAAAGGGGTCTTTAAGATAGGATTCATGATCATAACTTAATAGCAAATCACAGGGAGAAAAATCTATCCTCAATTTTAAAAGTAATGGAGCGATACTGTTTTGCCATGGAATTGGGTTGTGTGAGAGCTAAAGGTACATTGTTGGCCTACATTGAGCCCATTGTGTGGACACCCTCATTGAAATGAACGAGAAGTTTTATTCCTGCAGTAGAAAAACAAACCAAACACAGCCCTTACAGTACTAAGTTGGCAAACGGAGGATCGATTTCCATGTGTCACAGGTGTCTACAGAACAACACATTTATTGATCTTTGTTTAAAGAAGCTGAGTCGGCATTATAATAAGTACTAACCAGAAGCAGTCATACATTACCAATTAAATATTTGCTGCAGTTGCATTGAATTTGCAGAAACACAAATTATTGCACAATGCACAACTATTGGTCTATTATATAATGTAATTGTGTAGGTCAACGTGGCCATCCACTGGCATCAAATGAAAGTCTGTTGTTCTGGTATCTGTGGGAGATCCACCCGTCTCAGCAGATCGTCTCCTGCTTGTTTGTTTGGGATGTAGGTGTTGGTGTCACTTCATTGATCGAAGATCAAAGAACTGGCAACGCTGTAATAAAGTAATCACTGGCCTTGCCTGTGCTCAACATAGTGGCACAAGCTGCTCATTACTACTACTATAAACATACAATGAATGCTTTTCTCCCAGTATCTCTAAATGTCCCTGTATATTTCTTTCAGTGGTGTACATTTAGCCCTAAAGTTTTTTTTTAAACGCTACTGCGTCATTGTCATGATATCTAGTGTGAAGCTGACAACACGGAGGGCAGCAGGAGACTACAAATGAGGTGGATGCTCAAGACTAGTTAGCGTACAAGTGGGTCATGAGACAAAAAAGGAGTTTCATTCCTTGCAGGATCACGCACTCCGTCGACAAGCTGAGGTCCCATAAGGACCCCTTATCACCTCCATTCCCTCTGTTTTTGAGGGTATTCCCCAGCTCTGTGTGAGTCCACCTTAAAATCTCATTTGGGGAAGCTGTTGTTTTGGGGTACCTTATATGTTGCCTTGACAAACCTTCGCAGGGACATATACTAGCACCCGGCTGCCTGTTTGTCAGTGAACTCAGAACAGTGAGATGGATGGTTATGTTCTAAAGAGAAATGCGTTCTTTTCAAGCCAGAAAAGGCCTAAATGCTAGCCTCTAATGCTAACCACACAAGGCTTGCTCACTCATTATTGAGACAGAATCATCGGGCCATATTCTGTGGTAATGGGCACGTGTGCTTCGGATGTATGCGTGTGCCAGTCTATGCTGGTGGGGTGATGTTAAACCAGCACAATGCTTCAGAGCCCCCGGAGACGTCTCCCGGTTTGCGATCACACGCTCATCCCAGTACCAACTTGCACGTGATGTGCTCTTTGATTCTGGGTTGCCCAGTCTCCGGTTGGGCAGATACCTCCAGCCTCGCCCCCCGTCAAGGCGGGGTCCAGTCTCCTCGGGCTTCATATTTATAATCCCTGATGTGTGTGTGTGAGCTGCCGTGCGGCACGGGCAGCAGAGCGAAAGCGCAGCAGACGCAAACCATGCTTGACGTGGGCATCTCATGTGGAAGGCGAGAGTAAATACGATTTCAGCAGAGAGTAAAATGCACAATCATTGCCCGGGAACTGAGGGCTGCCATCATTAGATTCATGCAAACCTAAGCAGGCTCTTGCTCATTCTCTTCATTGAGGCCAAGACCGGGTGCTTACTCAGTTAACCATTCATTAGTTGTTAAGAAATGACTCGAGGAATGTGCCTGGGCTCTAGCTTAGACCAGAACTTACTTACCACCGCAAGTCGCGCTTGAGAAATCCATCCTCTTCCCCCCCCTCTCCATTTCCAAATGGCAATCTACACTCTATCCTGCCCACACAGACATGGTTCCCTTCAGCCTGACTGAATTCTCCCAGGGAGATGTGTGAAAAGACACGAGGAAACTCACTGCTATCAATACAAAAGTGTCCTGTGTTATTAAAACACTGCGTGCACTCAAGTACAGGCTACAACTTAATCTCCGTGAGGAAATGGTGTTTGGGGCCTGGGAAGAAAAAAAAAAGGTAATTTGCAATAGTTGCTTTTAATAGATGACTAAAAACGAAGTTACTTGATATTGAACAAGTCTAAAAATCTGTCTTCCCAGCTATCTTGTATGAATACCACACACGCATTACTTGAAATAGCCAACGGAAGGGCCAATCAAAATACTTTATTTTTGAGAATGTAATTTTCTCAAGCCTTGCCAGTAATTAACCTCCACACAATACGGTATTGGAAGCACCACAGACACAATTCCAGCCCCACAGTTTGTTTAAAAGACTGGCGTATATGATAGGCTGTGTGTAGCAGGGGAATGGAGGACAGGGGGAAAAGGAGCCAAGATTCGACTCTATCTTCTGCGGGGCGTCTTTTCTTTTGCATTCACCGTCTGGTTTTATTCAAAACTGCCATTTCTTCACTTCTGCTGAATTGGGTTTTGTTCCTGGCTAATTCCAGCCCGTCTCAGTCCAGGGCTCGTGGGAACTGCCGCGATCGCTTACAATCACTTCAGTCAAACACCTGGGAGATAATTGACTGGGCTTCGGTCAAACTTGTTTCCCCCCCCCCCCCCCCCCCCCTCTCTCTCTCTCTCTTTCTCTCTCTCTTTCACTGAGTCTTAACAATGGAGACAAAGAGCATAGGCACAAAAAAAAGATCTGAATCACTAAATCCATTCCCAGACAAGGCACTGTATGGATGGTCCAAGTGCCAAATTGCCTTGCCCCAGTCTAGGCCCACAGAATGTGAAAATGGTTGAGAAACAGTTGTGGGTTTGAGCTTGGCAGTCCCTAAGGAGACGTAGTGTTAGAGAACATGACAGTGAAAAAAAAAAAAAAAAACACAGAGACAAATGTATTTCCTTTGACATTGCTTAACAAATGCTTCCAGGCCTCAATTTCCAAGCCCGGAACCTGTAACATAGCAGAGCTGTTGACAATCATTTCACATTTGTGCAACATTTTGGACCCAAGCCTGGTGATGTCACACCTGGACGACATTTAGGAAACATCCAAAAGCTCAGTCCAGAACACCCGAAATGTCACAGTGTTACTTCTTGAATTGGGATAGGAGTCAAAGTCGAAGCATACGGCCCTTTCACCACTGTTCCGTTTCACCTTTCTTTTCTCTCTGTGAAAGCTACCGGGCTGTGGTTGGGTTGGGGGGGGGGGGGCACAGTTGGCATTAGGAGGTACTCCACAGATCCGACCTGACGTCTGTGTAAAAAGGTAGAGCCGGCACGGTGGAAAGGGTGCGACGTGTTTATTAAAAAAAAAACAGTTAGCAGCTAGCCCTACAGCAGCCGAGATTTGCCGCAAAGTCAGTGAGACAACGACGTCCCCGGGGGGGGGGAACATTAACCCTCGTTCACCCGTCATCGTTGTTTAGGAGTTAAGTCGCCGTCCGGCGCTTATGATATTTGTCGCACTTGAAGCGTCATGCCTCTTTGGCTGCCGGCGTTATTTTTTGGTAATCTCCCTTTGGAAGAGGCCACTGAAGGCAGTGTTGAGGTTTAAAGCTCTTAGATGACTAGTGGTGCAATTGCTGGATGCATACGATAGTTGAGTTGAAAGTTTACGCTCTGAATGGACGGATCAGTTTGTATGTAGTATAAATGCTAAAAGCAGCTCAGACACATCCACACTAGTTGAAATATCTCATTGGTGATAGGTGGCCACTTCTCCCACAGTACAATGATGCTCACTACTCCCAGACTGAATGGGACATAATGTATTTTGAAACGTGTGGGTCAGCAGCAGAGGCAGCCATCAAATCCCACTGCTTTTTGTTATACAGTACTTATATTTTAAAGTTTTACGATGAAACACAATCATTTTCCTGCTTTCATTATTCACAGGAAGTCTTTAGCATGATATAATCCTGCATTGTGGTCTTATCAGTGAATGCACTTACTGAATTTATGTTATTGATTTGCTAATCTTATTCAAGGTCATGATCCACTATAAATAAAATCCATAAAAAAGGAACCTTGTAAACAACAGTGGACTGTGCCGACTTCTTATCTTACGCTTGGCAGCCCGAGTAGTTTTCATATACAGTACATATAGCAAATGATTTATCTTCCATACCATGTGGCCACCTCGCGAGAATGAGAATTCACATTTTAGCACAGGGTGGTTATATCCTTGGCCTGTTTACTCCAGCTGCTTGTAGGGCAGAGGGTGAATCGAGGGTAATTATTATTAGGATATTGAAAATGTTCACAGCTTGATATAGCCTGGCCTGCCTGACTTGCAAAACGGCTCGCAAAGACGACACAGTGACACAGTAACTCTCACCTGTTTACATGAGAGGCCCTCCAGCATGGGACTGGAGTCCCCGGAGTGATTCCATTTTGTTTGGCTGATCTGTCTCCATGATGCATCTGTTCCCTCGTGATCTCTGGATTATAATGCGCCGTTGTGGACCATACATCTTTTCATTATGCGCGTAACCTCATTATCAATTTATGTGGCTGATGCTCCTATCCCTTGTGGGCGTGCACTAAAAAAAGTGATCCTGATATGACTAGTGTTACATGCTTTGCCCGTCGCTTTAGTCATGTCTGCCCAACACATACACGCTTATGTGGACCAAAGAAACCCATTGACTTGCATGCTTTTCGAATCCAAAACAGCCATTGAAATCCAAAAACATTTTGTGTCTTCTTTTGAAGCGTCCTGTTGATTATTGCCCAAATCCACAAGGATTTATGTCTCTGTGACAGCTATGAACCTGAGAAGTAACGTGTTGTTGCTATGGGACGGGACGATGCAAGTTATTCTGTCTGTCCCTTTGAGCGATCGTCAAAGTCTTAAAGAGTCTGCTCATGCAATTTCTCCGTGTTGTACCCTACTCGGGTTGCAGTTGTATGCATGCTTCGATGGCTTGCATCTTAGCACTCCTCCACTAACCCCTTGCCGTTAGAAGTTCTTATTGCAGTCGGAATGATGTCATGACAGATGTCTTTATCGAACGTACTCCACATTGTACTGCACCAAACCAGGAAAAATGCATTACAAATTAGCCCCATATAATTTTTAAATGCATGTGGAATTACTTCTCCATAAATATTATCACAGGGGCAATTACCTCCATACATTAGTAGGATGCATCAGGATATTCCTATTGCTCCTTTTCTAGTCTGTATTAAGATGACTCATGTTTTGAAATAAAAATTGATACCTCAAAGATGACTATCTGCAACACTGTAGATAGAACATTAACAGATTTTCTTTCCATTATCAGGCAGGGGCAAGATTAAATCATGTCATCTTCCAATTCCATATCTATCTTGGTGCTATGGAATAGATCCTGGCTCCGACAGGGCTTTGGCTGCTGGAGGAATTTTTCACATTTCTGGCCCATTGCGCTCGGCTGGGCCTTGATGAAGCCAAATGTACCTGCTTTAATTGCTATGTTGAATAGACTGTACACAAGGCTAGCCTCGCTAAATAAAGCATGCTTAGATTAATGGGAGCATTCAGTGTTTGTGCATTTTTAATGAGAACTGGAGGCTGCCAGACTAGATGATGAGGTACACTTTCCCGCACATTCGCAAGAGCGATGTGTTGTGGCGGTGTGTTGTGGCGGTACCTTGTGGCGGGACTTTGTGGCGGGACTTTGTGGCGGGACTTTGTGGCGCGACTTTGTGGCGCGACTTTGTGGCAGTACCTTGCGGCAGTACCTTATGGTGATGCTTTGTGGCGGTACCTTATGGCAGTACCTTGTGGCGATGCGTTGTGGCGGTACTTTGTGGCGGTACTTTGTGGCGGTACTTTGTGGCGGTACTTTGTGGCGGTACTTTGTGGCGGTACCTTGTGGCGGTACCTTGTGGCGGTACCTTGTGGCGGTACTTTGTGGCAGTACCTTGTGGCGGTACTTTGTGGCGGTACTTTGTGGCGGCAAAGTGCCAGCCAGCTGGAGAGCTGGTGTGGATGCCTAAGTACTGCACTTCGCACCTAGCAATGACAAGCAAACAAATAAAACTCTCCCTTTAATGATTTTTGTTTTTTGTTTTTTCTAAGGCAGCAGTGGCGCTCGAAACGTATCGTCTGAGATGTAAAGACTCACAAACACACCCACCCAGACACATCCAACCCCATACAGACAGAGCACTATGCACATGGCCAGTTTGGTACTTTTCCACATTCACACAAGAGTGCACCTGTTGTTACCACAATCACACACACACACATACACAGAGCTTATCAAAGAAAAACAAGAGTTTACAGGCTGATATGTGACAGGATACAGGGTGTGACCCTGATTCACATTTGCATGTGGAATGCAACGGAGTACAGCGAGAAACAGCAGTCAGCAGAGGAGATAACCCCAGACATTCACTCTAAATTTATGCCGGGATCCTATTCCCTCTCACTGAATTAATGCTTTAATCTCTCCTTCTTTGTTGCATGTGTACTTTGCCTCAGGGTGTGTGTGTGTGTGTGTTCGGAGTTTGGGGGTGGGGGATTATATTTCTTCGCGGTCACTGTTTTAGTAGTTCTTTTTGGAATGGAGGACTTTACCAACCAATGTTTGCAAACTAAGAAATTGCCCCATTTCAGTCACTCCTCTATGCAAAGTCACACCAGTAGTCCCCAACAGTTCTGCTGTCTTTGCATTTTTTCTCCCCAAAGAAATAGCTAGTATTCTTTAATGGAAGATTACCTTCAAATGCAAGCTTAAAAGATTATGCTCTTTTATAGTACGTCTTTGAGGTCCATTATTCTATGTCATTTATTCAACATTCTGTCCTCATCCTCACATCCACATCTCTCCTTTTCTTTTGGATGCTCTCTCATTTATCTGTGCATATTTAATCCACCACTTTATCTTTTCAAATATCTTTTTTTTTTCTTTTTCGCCCAGACACCTGTGTCAAATCTGGGACTCAAGGTGCTGCATTTTCGATCCTGCTGCTCACTCTGCATGCAGTACCACCAACAAGTCCGCTGACAGAACGTATTCATAATTTATTCCATCCTAAAATGAAAAATCAAACGTATGCTGGGGAATATTCATTGTTCCCACTGGCACCTGACTCCTCGCTTTATGAATTATTTTGACTATTGGTAATGATGTCCTGTGTTGGTAGGCCATTACAGGAGAGGAACTTAATTTGCCCATTGTTAATTAATTGCTTCATTCTTAGCGGGAGTAATAAAAATGCTATTAAGTTAAATACCTCTATCATTAACCTAACTTGGTTAATATGGGTATCAGTGGGGCTCAATAAACAAAAGCTGTAGCGCCTACTGCCACACAGGGGTAATTAAAAATGCACGGTCATTAATTATATTGGATGGAAGATTGTCCACTGAGTTGGAGTCGTGTTGACTATTCCCTTCTTGTGCCAGCACTCCATTTTTTATTAGACCTGGACTTCCTGCTGTTTATCTGCAAACTATGAGTCCACACATATAGACCAAACTTTTTTTGTTAAAGTTTCCCAAAGTGTCCCACTATTTTCAGTACTTTTGAGCTGATTTTTAACTGCAAAAACATATTTCAGTTGCTGCTTCATGCCATCATGCTGCATATCGCACCACTTCTCTTGGACAGAATGAAAGACTGGATTCATGAAAACAGCTAAAGTGTGTTTGGTCAAGACACCACAGGTTAAATCTCTGTTATCTCAGCCTGTGTAGAAAGACCACATATAAACCTGAAGGAGGCCATACTTTTGGGATTCAGTGGAAGTTTTTGTTGCGGTATCGGGTACTTTTCCTATGAGGTACTTTTCCTATGAGGCAAGTCGCATAGTGCCTTAACAGCAGAGGCACAATTAGCCGCGGCCGTATTACTTGACCCATTTAATGGAGCACATGCTTGTAGAAAGGCGCAATAAAAGGATCAGTAAGGTCGACACTTGCTCATTCCAAAGCTTTATTGCAGGGAAAACAAATGACTTACTTGGCTCGCTGCAAACATTCCATGAACAGTCAACTGAATTGCCGGAAGACGTTCCGTGTTGCAGCAATATTTTGAGAAGTGGTTGAATAACATTGTCAGTGTAGATATTAGCTTCGGAGACATGGCTATGACGGCAACCACTCGCACCAGGAACGGAGCCTTGAGATTAACATTGCCAGCTTTATGTATCTCCAAGCTTGTTGTTTTCCTCCTCTTCCCAAGCTCATTCTTTTCTCCCCCTCTCCCTCTTTCCTCCCCATCCCCATCTTGTCACAAAAAAACTAAAAAAAAAACTGGCGGCACAGGCGTGAAATTGATGTAATGAAAAACAACTGGGATATCTCTATGAGCCATTTGCTTTGCCGTTATGGCCACCCTCTCTCCCGTCGGCGTGACTGTAGGTTTTCTCTTGCGATTGAGGGCGTACCGCAAATTAGCCAGCAGTTATCGGGGGTTACCACCCAAGTGCATCGCTGACCTCGCTCCCTGCCAAACTCGCCCTCCTGGAACCAGCATCATGCCCAGCTGCAGCTCAAACTCTGTCACAGTGATCCTAGGCTTCCTTTTAGTTTGTTCGGTGTGCTTAACATTTTCCCAGAAATGAGAGGTATGATCCATTATAATAATTTCCTTTGGCACGCCTTTTAACATTCCAAAGTCAATTTATAAAGAGAAGGCGGCGCAAGTTTGGCATTCCTAATGTTGCTTCTGAAGGTAATGTAATTCAAACCTGCATTTACACTGACAAATGGCTGCGAATACTCTAAGTAATAATAAATAGGTATGCGTCCACGTTTCGTGGGAGCTTGAGATAGAGCGTCGCCATAAAGCCCGCTGGGGAATTTTGTAACACTGGCTTCCCTAACAGCCGAGGAAATAGAACATGCAAGGGCAAATAAGAAAACCCTCCCTTCAGTTATGTTCATCCTAACATCTCCCACATGAGCCATGAAATTGCGCTCTGACTTATCCCGGAGCTTCACGTTTACAAGGAGAGATAAGGACAGTTCAGGCCTATTGTTGCAGCCGGCATGACCCAAAACAAGAAAGGGCATCTTGGCCATCTTCCATTGTGTGCAGCCAAAGTATATATTGAGCCGCATAAACCCACCCTTTTGTGCAAAGTGAAAAGAGAGGGGCCTCTTAATTAAGCGAGTGAGAATTCAAGTGACTTCCTACGTGCATAAATGAATACGCAAGAAAGTAACTGTGTCATCCTGGATGTGGATAAATGAATAAGTTGCTGAATGCTAGGGGCTGTAAGTGGGTTAGCATGCAAATAAATGAATAAGTTAGCAAATTAGTGTTTAAGTGTGTTAGCATGTAAATAAATGAATGAGGGAGTGAATTACAATGCAACAGGGTTTGCAGGGTGAATAAAGACGTCGAGGAAGCGAGTGTCAGCAGTGCAGAGGAAGTTATCTCTCGGGGAGAAAAAAAAAAAAGGCCTTTGAGGACACAGTTGTTAAAGCGCTGCTTGTTGCCGGGCGGCAGGACGAGTACATCTGGCTCCCGCACGTCATATTTTCTCATGTACAGATGACATGCCAATTACTCCTTAATTACACGCGTCATCTGGACTAAAGTGCCCAATGCCAGCACTGATTAATCCTGTTTATTGTGGCAGTGATGACAGTCCCAGTGGACACAGAGCATCACAAAACACACAACGAGGGATTATGAAGGGGCCTTGGAAAAGGCTGCAAGGACAGAGTAGCCAGGGTTTGACCCATTCATCCTGCTCGTGATTTCTAGCAAATAAGTGATGGAATTCCGTAAAGTGGAAATGGCTGGAGGCACAATGACACTTAACTGGTGAAAAAGAATAAAGGCCTAAATCACCAAAGACACAGACATTTCCTCATGAGGAAAAGCAGGTGTTATTGGCAAATCCGCACACACACACACTCATATTAAAGGATGGCTGCCGAGTCATTTGAATATCAATCATCAAAACCAATTATTATCTTCTGTCAACGTCACATCTGGAACTTGTTATTTCTTCCCATTTGATATGGCTGACGTGAGGGGGGGGGGGGGGGGGGGTTATTCCAAAACGTCTTAGTCGTGAGGGGGCAATGAGGTCATGTTTGCAGTGGCCTTCATGTAAATGGACGCGTAGCACGTGTGAGCCAGATGCCCGTCGTAGGCACAAGAGATCTCAACATGCGGGGGGTGGAGGGGTAGCTTTTGGATCAGCACCGAGATAGTGGATGTGGTAGGACCGGCACGGGGAGGCCAGCGGGGGCCGGTGAGTGATGGAACAGCTTCTGGGCATGGCCAGGTTCTGGTTTCTGACCCTTAAAGTCCACACTTCCTGTCCCCAATCATGCCGCCTTGTACTTGGCCTCCATCTTCCTTCCCCTTCTTCCCTATTTGCCTCTAATTCATGCCGTGTCTTTCTCCGAATCTTCACTCACTCACAGCGGCTTGCTCCCTCTTGCTTTTGTTACTCCCTGTCACACTCTCTTTCACCATTTGCTCCATCTCCATCCATCTGCTCCTTTTGTCTCTTTGCTCTTTTTCACTAGGATGCCTTGGCAAAAATGGGTATTGACTGTGCCTTTTCTTTCCTCTCATCCCAGCTCCGCTTTCCCCTTCCCCCCCCTCCCCCCTCATCATTGTGTACTCGAGCACTGTACATGCTCCTTTTAGGAGGTGATGTGAAGAGTAGTAGAAATGCACCCTGTAAGGGGAAAAAAAAGGTGATGATACAATCAGTTTTATTGTGCCGTAAGGATTTTTTCAGGCTTGTGGTTATACACCCCGTATGCAGGCTGTATTCGCATGCATTTTTTCCCCCCTCTCATTCGCTTTTCCCTTTCCCTTTTCATTGCTTAAAATAATTAGATTGCAGTCTGGACTCAGGGGTGTAAGGTTTCTGCTCACGTTTCCATGATACAAGAGTAAAAGGTAAAAAAAAAAAAAAGGAAAAACAGTTGTGCTGCTACAGAAATTTCTACCTGTGTGTCACCACCCTCCTCTCTCCCCCGATGCTGTTCCAACGCAGAGCTCCACCGGGCACAATGCACTTCATCTGACCTAATTCTACCCTGGCGCTCCTCCAGTGCTAAGAGTACATAAGAACTGCACTGTCAAGGTATTCAGCTCTGTCTCTCTATTATTTTGGAAATCAAGCAACATCTGTTGTGCTTTGGGCCCTCCCAGTGACTCACAGGAGGTGTTTTTTTTTTTTTGCAGTTTGCAGAAAGATGCACCAAGATTTGCCTCTAGCCAGTGATGAGATCTCATTATGGTACTTTCCACATTCTGGAGTTCATTTAGACTCCTGCTGCTGCTTTAGTCAAAATGTGAGTTTTGTTATACATATTTAAACAAGCAGTTCACAATCCAAACATGATGTAGTGAGCATAAGCGCGTCAGAAAAGAAAACATATTATTCTAATGCCTGTGTAAAGGCAATACTGCTGCAAATATCAGTGCTTTTAATAGGCCATGTATTTTGACTCTAGTTTAAATTTGATGTTATACTTCAAACGTGAAAAGTGTGTTACTGGATATTTAGCATGACCACAAGCACTATTCTAATGTGCCCTTTGAGTATAAGACATATTTAACTGGACCTCCTCCACACGTCTCGTTACATTGCTGGGCATGGGGCGTTCGGTTAGAATCTCACAGCTATTTCAAAGTTTGGGTTTGTATGAATTTAACTCGTGTTTATGTGTGTGTAACCCAAACCCTCGTGGTCCATACATTATACTATTCCTGGTGCTGTACCCAAGCAAAACACAAGGTGCCTAACAAGTCCCCGCCCACAGCGCTGGTTTTGCACATTTCTCCACCAAGAGGCCGGTTCTCCCAGTTCACCCTGTTTTTTTTTTGCCACCGCTTCCCAAATGCATTTCGCATGACTCGCTGGTGATTACAAACAACCACAAGCCCAATAACAGCACGTGGTATTATTCATCTGTGGCAGGAGGGAGGAGGGGGTGGGGGGGTCAAAGTTGTCGCCTTTTCCTCCAAAACAGAGCCGGAGTGAGGAGGGGGACGGCCGTCTTGTGTAGCGCCCCAGGCCCCTTGAAGCGTTTACCTGTTCCTGCATGGGGCCGATGCTATTTTCAGTGCAGAGTCGCTCAGCGACTGCTGAGGCCCTCGCCTCTTCATGCCATTTGCCTTGATAATGTGGGCCGGACTCTCCGCGGGGAAAGTAGCCTCCATCCCCAAAGTGGCTAAATGACACAGTGGAGTTCATTGATGGAAAGGATTACACGCTTGCACGCAGGGTGGCGAGTCGGCAGGTTCTCTGAAGGGCACTACAAAGAGAGGAGGTGTGGAATCATCGCAAGACGAAAATGCACTAGCCACCTGTATGTCAAGGGGCGAGCGTCGGGCCTAATTTGTGGCGTCACACTGTTTATCTTGTCGCCTGTGATGCGTGAGGTAGCAGCCGACGGAGGCCAAGTGAATGCATTGACCTAGTGAGAGAAGTCTCTGTGGCACTTTAAAGGAAAATACAGAAATGACTAAGAATATAAACACATATTACATGTTTTCAAATATACAAAATAAGTTAAAATCGGTGTGATCATTTAACACTATCAGGATCTTCCACTTAATCCTTGTATCCACTTACATTTCCTTTTGTTTTGTATGGCGTTGCGTCCTATGTTATTGTAGAGCCTTTGACTCCTGTGAAATTTGACCACTTCCTCTGCTTCCTCCTAATAAAGGAGAAAACAATACCACTTGTCAAGGGAAAAAAAACCCCCAGCCAAACACCAAAGATGGGAAAGCACATCAAATGGCATGCGGGAAGATAAGGCATAAGCCGTCTTTTAATAGTTTCAGACAACAAATGATTAGATGTAACACTCTGTTATACCTCTGCCCTCAATTAATTCCTATGAATCCAGCCACCATGTATTAAAATGGCCAGATGCTCGGATAGATTCTGTTGGGAGCAATGACATGCTCAAAGTGATATGAATCACCCCCCCACCCCCCCCCCCCCCCCCCCCTCCCCCACGCAAACACACAAACTGTGCAGCAGCTCAGTCTCAAAGGGCCGCTGACACAATTTATGGAAAAAGGAAAACAAGACACTGCCACTTGAGTATAGATGGACCGTCAAAAACGACACTGTTAAAAAAATGTTTTTTTAATCGTCACACTATGGGAATCAAACATGTCGCCATAATGTCCACCACAGGCTCAGTACTTATTCAACTCAGCGATGTTAATACCAGATTCCTTTGGAGATTGTAAATGCAAATGGTAGCCTGTACAATGAGTCAGAATATTCAAACAGAGACAATTAGCCCCCATTTCTGCTTTGAGAGCTCCACTTGTCAGCTGACTCTTGGGAGGAATTGTTTAATCATTAAGAGCCTTTTCTTTAACGTTTCCTGTTGCGGTGCGTTTGTCTGCAAGGTTTGTGATCTGCAATTTAAAAAAATTCAAAGTGTATCTGGGGTTTTAAGAGGCCGGGTCCGTCATATGACAACATGCTGTGCCCCAAAAGGGTGTGAACAACTTTTCGCACTCCGACCTATAGATTCACCCCCATTGAGACTTAATATCTATAAGAATGGATAAATGCGTGAGCAGTGTGAAAGCAAGACCCAGGGGCCTTTTTTTGTTTTGCCGAATGAAAGAAGACGCTGTGATGTCGGGCCCCTCAGCTGCCAGTGCACTGCCCCAAATATCTGCTCTGATGTGGGGCTGCTAAACATCACCTATTTCGCTCTCTGCACGTGTATGTGACAAACCATACTCTTCCCATTCATTAGCGTCTCTCTGCGACCGAAAGGGAAAGCTGTGGCATTTCAAAGATTACCTGTACTTCAGTGGGGTTGTAGAATACCCTGCCCCCCCCCCACTTTTCCCCTTTTGATAGGATCCCTTTACCTACAAATCTCCACCCCTGCAAACATAAACATCCAGCCTCAAGCAAGAATGTGTCTGTGGAAAAAAAAAGAAAAGAATCAAAGGCCATTCAAGAAAGGGAATCAGAACATAATATCTATATTTAGATTCCGTTGTCTTAATTGGCATGAAGAGTACAATCAGATAAGCCTTTTGACTGTGACTTGCATGACGCTTCAGGAGAGGGAGGAATATAGTTTACCAGCACGCGTCTTCTGCCAAGAATTTTTGTTCTCACTCTTTTTTTTTTTGGCAAGTCAGTGTTCATTGTGGCGATATCGCTCAAGTTGTGAGGAAGCCATCTGACCAGTTGCTACTCCACCGGCAGTTAACTTCATCCGGTGGACACATAAAATATTAACTCCGTGTTGATGAACAAGGGTTTTTATAACTTCCGCTGTCAAAGAGCCCAGCCCCGCCCCCACCGGGCCGCATGTCACTCCCATGTTTCCCACTATATTACCGTCTCCGTGGTACTGGTCCATATGGGCTCTATGAGGTCACTGCACACGCCACCTGCTCGGATCGGGTGTCGCTGTTGCTTCTGGGTAGCATCTCTGGGCACGCATGGAGAGGCAGATGTAAAGATTCCCTCATATACCCATAAGCACAACACACACACACAACACGTCTTACTACCATCACAGTGCATATGCCGGCATGCACACATACTGTAGACTTGCACAATTTACATATCCATTTTTTTTATGACTGAACAGAAAAGGTACCCAGTACTGTTTGGTAAACATGTCATGGAACAGTGGGAGAATTCCGTTATTCATTCACCGTACTAAGACAAGCCCCGAGGCAATAATGGTGATAATTAACATACCAATTCAGTTAAACGTATGAATAGAGCAGTAGTAAGTAACATTTGGATTGAAAGAAGTCTTGCTGCAGGACGAGAGTCAGTCTCCCCGACAGATGTCCCAGCCTGTTTCAAATGTCCACAAAGCTTTGTTTGTATCTGGCAGAGGTGGTGTTGCCTATACACGCCCTGTTGATACCGTATACACGGTTGATAATGCCACCTTTACTTTTTTATTGCTTTTGAATGGACAAAGAAGTACCTTACAAAAGACTGAATTACCCCCTTTGATATACCCTAGTGCACTAGTTCAAAAATGCAAAATAACCCACACTATTGTTAGTGCGGAGTAGAAACAATTTAAATGTGGTGGAGATCCACTGTAATATAACCCTTTGTTTCCATTTGCAGAAGCATCCTGGAAAATATGTGATGAGACTTTGTTTTCCACATAACATGACCTATTTGTGTGCGTGCGACGGACCTGGTGCATTCCTGCGAGAATCTGTTCTGTGACACATTTACAAGACCAGCTTTGTACAAAAGGTTCCTCCACTCGTTGGGCAGCGACACAAGATCAAGGGCGTCAATTCGATGAACTCGGAAGGTGCAGTAAAGTCCCATCTGTTCACTTGTTCCAAACCAAATACATGACTGATGATGGGCCTCGCCAAAAATAGCATTTGTCCTAGGCGCATATTCTTGACATTTGTGTGCTTGAATGTATTACAAACTACAAAACCCGACTTACATCTATTTACTCCTATTTGCCTCATTTTGACGTTCATTCGAAGAAAAAAGGGGCGAAAATGCCCCAAATCATTTGATTCTGCTCGTGAAGCATTCCAGAACAAAGCTGTTTGAGAAACAAACGAGATTTTGCAAAAAAATCCCATCAAATGGAAATAACTTCACAAAAGTATTAATTGATTTTCAACGTCACGCTGCGTATTTCCTGTTTTTTTTTTACCGAGTGTACCCAAGCAGCGTCGATCACGGGCTTTTCTTTTTTTTTTGCACATACCCACAAAATACCGCGCGCATAGCTTAACAAACCACGATATGGTTTTGAGGTGGACATTTTTTGCAGTGCACGGAGATGATTTTACTATGTGCGCAGGCAGACCCCGCCTGCTTACCGCGCGTCACCGGCGAGTAGCGTGGACTCGGAGTCACTCCCCTGCCTACTTTTAATAGCTTTGTCATGTGATGGAAAGCAGTTGTAAGACAGGTGCCCTCGGTTCATTCGCGGCGAGGGGCAGCAGTTGCCTGTGTGAGAGCGACTGGGAAGCGTGTGTGGATTTCTTTTTTACTTGATTTCTTTCTTTTTTTTCTTTTTTTTTTCTCCTTCTTTTTCCTTTTTTTTCGGGCCGTCATCCAGTGGCTGGATGGCGTGGGACAGGTGTAACCAGGACTCGGTGTGGAGAGAATTAGAGGTGAGCGCACTTCTTTCATCTTTCTAGCCCTGTGGACTTTCTTTTTTTTGTGTTTTTTTTTTGTTTTTCCTCCTGGAAACGTTGGACAACACTGACTATCCGAGACAGTGATTTCCACTATAAGTCCACGCACTCTTCCCTCCTCCTCCTCCTCTGCTGCTGCTTCTGCTGGCGGCCGTGGCATGCCGGTGTAGTGCGCGTCTGCACGCAGTTGAGGATGCGGGGGATATACAACGCAGGGAATATTTGACAAGTGGAGAGGGGTGGGGAAGGGGGGGGGGGGGTCTCCCTCTCCGCCTCGGTTAAAGATGTAGTAGTTGTCGTAGTGCGTGCACGGGCTCGGGATCCGCGCTCTGCTCATATGTTCTGCGCTCAGTCGGAGCGAGTGTTTGCAAGCTTGCGGATATCCTTCCAGCCCGCGAAGGACTGCTCGCGCTCCGGTGCCGAGAAGGTTGTCGTGCCCAAACGGCTGAAATGTCTCGAAGTCAGGTATTTGGCCGACGCATGAAATCCACTTGACGATAACAATCTCTTTGATGTGCTGTTGTCGGAGAGAAACGCGTGTTATTTACAAAGGCAGGAGCGAAGGTTGTCCACGCCGAGGACTATCTGGCACTGCGCACGAGCGTCATAATACTAACGGTACCGAACACCCCGTGGCCGGTGGAGGGTTTCACTGGCTGGAGTGCGACTTCGCGTCCAGCCAGTGCTTGAGCATTTCACGTTCGTGCCAATATCATTTTCACCGTCCGCGTATCTGTATTATCTATACTATTATTTTTGTTTCTCGTTAACCAAGTGACTCGAACCCCGCCGTCTTTTCCACCTTTCTAAATAAAGCACATCAAAGGGATACTTCTATGTCCCCTTGCTCCTAATGTAGGGAGTCCGCCAAGCTGCTGGACGTTAAAGTGCACCTGGCAATACTTGGGTACTTGTCTACAAAGGAGTCACCATCAGTGATGCTTCGGGGGGGGGGGGGGGGGGGGGGGGGGGGGGGGGGGGGTCTTTTCTCTGAAACGACGCGGTGTGACTGCGGTCCGGCTGCACACCTCAGTAGTTATCCACGCTGCGTGATGTGAGAATGTGAGAAAGAAAGCCGCCTTTATTCGATCAAAGTAAAGAATGTGTGTCATTTCAAACCCGATTTAGAGGGATTGCGTAGTATTCGTATGTGCCGCCTGGGCACTCTAATCGCCGCGGCATGCACGCGCTGTCACTTAAGCCCCGCAGGTTCCGGGAGACCGTCTCCCAGTCCGTTTAGTTTTCTGCTCGTGTCAGTCCCAGAAACGGTCGCCTCTCCCTCTCGACACCACCTATGCAATGTCTGCATTTAGACTCCATAATGGACACCTTTGCTGCACGCAATGACAGAACTCCTCCGGGGCGTTAGTACTTCCTCTAATAATCCTCCATAGCAGGTGCTCCGTGCGCGCTGCGTGCGTAAATCACCGGCGCGCTGTGTTGCGCCGCTGTTTGTCTGTCTGGCGGCGCTGTTTCATGAGTGCACCTAGAAGTCCGTGGGATAATTGGGCATAGGACGTCCAGCTCCTAAATATCCCCACGTCGTTGCTACCTTCTTTTTTTATTCCCCCCCCCCCCCCGTGCCCTTTCAGACTGGATCGGTTGTGCCATAACGGATTTTTCGCAACATGTAGTCTAAGTCATCGTGCTTTGGTGAATTCGACGACGGGGTGATCCGCGACAGCGGTGTCTGGTCGGTTTTTCCTACTTGGCACAGGGTCCGTGTCCCTGCTGCGCCCTAAGCTGGACCCCACTCTCATCCCCTCGTCAGTCCGCAGGCCAACTACCTCCCGGCTTCGCCCGAGGATATGTTATATTTGTCTTAGGGCCAAATGGTAGTGTTTATACATTCACTAAGTGTCGCCTACGCCATTAACAGTGTGTAGTATGTTAGACAGAAGCCAGTTGGGTTGGGTCTGCATGTGCACAGTCTCAGATGGTAAACAAACCTCCACTCTGCTGCCTTTTTGCCTTTTTGTATGATCAGATTTATCTGAAACTAAAGTAGGAACATTGTCCTTTAGAATGAGCAGGCGATCACTCTCTGCACAAAAGCAATTCATGCTGTGCCAGAGGTAGGGAGTGTGCCATGCTGAAGGTATGACAAACATTTCACCTTAAGTTATCTTGCAAAATCAGCTAAGCCTCAAAACTTGTTGCCAGCTCTTTGCCCTCCACCAGAACACCTTTTCACATATTGATTTTCCAGTCCGGAGCCCCTCACGTGCAGCTGATGATTAGCGCGCGGGGGAAGCGTGGACAGCTGCCTCATACAGTACGCACGGGCTCGATTACACAAAAGTGGCTGGTGAATAACAAAATGTCAACAGGCAGCGTTAAGCGGGTCTGAGCCTACGGCAGTGCTCGGGGAGGGGCGGTGGGTGGGTTGGGGGGGGGGGGGGGGGGGGGGCAGCACGACGTTTTGCAGAGCGCAGCGGAAACACGTCGCATGTGTGCATGTTGTTGTGCAAAACCTTGCACTGGCAGAAGGGTTCAGATAATAATCAATAGGATGTAATAAAAAGAATAACGAAAGTGGAAGGCATATGGCACATTTTCAAATGAGGGAATTAAAGAAACTTAAATTGTCATTAAGAGGAGACGCTTTGAATTGAAATGGCTGTCTGATTGGCATCCACACAAATGTTTGTCTCCCCTTTGTTTAGGCCTCGACAGCAGGTGTTGAAAAGACTTTTCTCTGATGTCCAGATTTAGATTCCCCCATCGTTTTCAAACTTGGCACCCAAAACAAATCACGTCTGATTTGCATATGAAGTGGATGTGATTTTTTTTCTTCTCTGACCATCCTTGTTTTCTTTTTTCTCTCCATTCCAGTGTGCTGCCTTAGTTGGTGAAGACCAGCCCCTCTGCCCAGACCTCCCTGAACTTGACCTCTCAGAGCTGGATGTCAGTGACTTAGATGCCGACAGCTTCCTTGGTGGCCTCAAATGGTACAGCGACCAATCGGAGATTATTTCCACCCAGTATGGCAACGATGCATCCAATCTTTTTGAGGTCAGTAAACCCTAAAGTTTTTTTTTCCATCCATGTATTTTCATATTCATTACCTTCATCAATATGTATAACGTGGCAACGTGCTGTTTCTTAGCATCATGGTGCTATGGAACATCTTTGCATCTGCAAGTGATTTCCTCCTTGCCGTCCCAGAGGTCAGGAGTGAGCCGGAATGACTGCATAGCCGAGCTAAGACAACGTGAATATCTCAAAAAAAAAAAACACAAGCTAAACAAAATGTTCAACCACTACCAGTTTATCAAATATGCTTTAACATTGCTCCGAAGTACAAAAGGCGAGATAACCTGAAGCGTGATAAGCCCCAGGAGGACCTTGGTCCCCTTGTTTGCATCCTAGCCGTCTTATCAAAACTTTGAACATTTATATCAGCCGAGAGTCCGTAACACGGCACACACCTGACATAAAGCTCCGGTAGTAAACTCTGGACACGGCGGCTGTATTGCAAAACGCTTCTCAAAGGTTGGAGTGTAAAACTTTAATCTTTGTTTCCATCTCTCTGTCCATATTTCTCTCGGTCTGCTCCCATCCCTCTCTTTCCATCTGACACTCTCTCGGTCTGTCCTCGCCCCGGTGACAAACGAAGTCCACAGGGGGAGATGAACTGGCCAGGGCCGTAAAGCCATCGGTCTTGGGACTGAGATCCAGTCCCCAGTTCATTATAAGCCTTTATCAGTACCAGAGATAGACAAGAAAGACTGAGATTGGATGTTTTAGCCTCGCCGTGGGAGGAAAAACCCTGTCTGAGGAGGCAATGTGTGCGCCTACGGGCCCTGTCATGTGGTCACGTTCTCAGGGTGTTTTGTGTGTGAGTGTATTTTTGTGCGTCCCTCCTCAGTGGTCTTGGAGGCAACAGTTGATAACGGACCAAATTCTTTCCACGTTTCCCCTCCTCTGTACTGCCACCTTTGTCAGAGTCTCTTTATATCACCACACATTCTACCTCTCCGGACGGCACACGCACACACACACGCGCGCACATACACACACACACCCACACACACACGAGATGGGGCGCCTTAAGTACTAGCTGGTGTGGCCGTGGCTTTTCTGTCGTCTGAGACTGATATGGCTTCCAGCCACTGAGTGGCTCTGGGGATGGATAAAAATACCAATGAGTGTATGCATGTGCCTGTGTGTGTGTGTGTGTGTGTCATTTAAAAACACAATGGAACTTAGCACCCACCGAGGACCCTTTTGAGAGAACTAGCTCTGAGCAAGAAGCCGCATCTGACTCCCACTTTGGGAGAGAGCATGTATAGGCACATGCGTACGTTGGATGCGCATTTGCATGGATGTTTGCATCCATACTAATTGCAGTGAGCAAGTGATGTTTTCACACACCAAGCGAGCCAGCAGCAATTGTCACGCTGAGGATGTGGACAGGCTTGGAGTCATGCAGTGAAAACTGGGGTTTCAAAGCAAGTAATGCATTTCACTGACTGGGGAATTTTTTTTCTCCATCTTTGGAAAGTTTCAAGTCCCCATGTGAAGTGCTCAGTTCATCACAGGCAGGACCCAGCTAATCCTACTTAATCTGACAGGGGAAAGTTTGCCGCTCGGCAAAGCTGGCCCTGCACCCCCTGATTGGCCTCCACACAGGGCAGAGAAGCAACCAATCAAAAGTTTGAATTTATGTTAATGACCAGGCCGAATAACAGCCTGTGAGTGTACTCATTGTTATCTGGCATTTTCCCCATCGCCTCAAACATATCCATAAACTCTCCGGGTTGCCGGTGATCAAGGCTGCTCTTAGTTACACGTGTAACAGCTGGGTGCAGCTGTCACGCTGGGGCCCCCTCTTATAAAAGTCCCCAACAAAAAACAGGCTCCTTGGAAGTTTGAACCTGCTTTCATTAGTTCAAGTGAACTGTTGAAATTATTTGCAGCTCCGAAAGGAAAAGACAAACACCTGCTGTTTATTTGAACCGGGGCTTTGATTCAGGTCTCAGTTCCATGTGACAGGCGTGTAGCAAATGAGTACACAGAGTTTTGTCTTGGTTGAAAAAGCAGGGACCTGTAGTGTAACATATCAAAGTCTATTTTGTTAGATGGAGGTGTCGGGGGCAAGGTACATCGGTTGCACCGTCTTTAAGCGGTGTAAGTGTTTGCATGGACGCACGCCCAATCTTTTGATCTGTTCATGTGTGCGTCCTGTTCAGAGATCACAAGCTGTCCCATCGCTGGCCTTTTGCTCCATTCCCTGCCACTGGCCCAACTGGCCCTGACAAGAAATGTGGAGAATGATAGACCCCCCCCCCCCCCCCCCCTCCCCTTGTAACTGACACATCCACATAAAAGCTGTCGCTCCTGGCACAGTGTGTTTGACACCTCTTCAAAACGGGCCGACCGTGAAAGTCCACAGTCTATTTTGGGCTGCAGTTGTTAAGGTGTGGTTACTCCAATAGGTTCCCAATGTACTGCCAAAGATAATGGCACAGAAGTGTGACCCGAAGTCCTTTTAACAGCGGTACCTTCATGTCAAGCATCGTTTGAGTGATGGAATGGCGCCCCGTCGGTTTTAGCCTGGTCCCATTCCGGCGCGGACGACCCCGGTAGCGGCCGCACCGGGATGCGCGCCGTGGCCACGTCGCTGGTGGACAGATGAACGCGTCCAAGTGATTATGCAAGACCATCGCCCCCGGGTTCGCCCTCCGAGATTTGATCAGCGCCGTACCTGTCCTGTTTTGTGATACACCAACGATAGATGGACAGGTGGGACAAAGGAACGGGGGGGGGGGGGGGGCAGATAGATAAAAGCCAAACAAAGGGAGGCGCAGTGATGGACAGAAAAGGCCAACAGACGACATGACAGACACAGGGACAGATGGGCGGCGAAAGAGACAAATGTAGAGACCCGTAACGGCTTGGACTGGTGCCAGGCCAAATGAAAGCCCGCTGATTGCAAGTAAAAGGTTGTGGGCTTTGCAGGTAGTAAAATAAGACACCCGGGCTTAAGGCATTACCCAGATATTGCAACGCATGTGAGCGCGCATATGTGGGCCACACGGGCTCTTTGTCTGACTCGGTGTGTGTGTGTGTGTGCGTGCGTGTGTGTGTGTGTGTGTGCGTGCGCGTGTGTGTGTGTGTGTTTTGGCGTCCGGCTTTGCCCGGCATCACCTGGCTTTGTCCTGCTTGTTTGAGCGTTTTTGGGCAGATGCTCAGGCGCTTATGTTTGAGTAAAGGCAGATTAGCTTGATCGGGACATCTTTAGAAGGCTTTGAGAAAACATGTTGTGATTAAATGTTTTTTGTTTTTTTCTTCTTCTTCTTTGCCCGCAAAACACATGGAAGCTTAAATGAGCACACAAACTTGTTGGCGCGCCCGCGAGCTAAGACAGGGGTGCGTAACAAGTCACTGTCATGCCCACACACACCGACACACACACACACACAAGCGCAGACGGCAGAGACCCTTATTGTCCCTGTTCTTACTCCCTGCTGAATGCCGGTTGCGTTTATTTTGCAAATTTATGCTGACATTTGAGAGCACACCCACCCGCACCAGTTCACCGCTCCAGCAAAGGGTGTATGAATTATCATACCCGGCTGTATAATATGATTTTCTCAAGTGAGTCTTATTAGAATACGCCACGGTTTCCTCATCTCCAGTTGCCTCCCGTTTCTACCGTGCTGATGCGTTATTTGCACTGTCTGATGGAAGGAATCCTCCATCACTGTCAAACTGAAGGCAAAACCGCGCATTCAGACCCGCGGCTACGCTGTCTCAAGATAAACAAATGGGAGGCAGCGCAGACAAGTAGGCGCAGACGTATAGTAGAGAGATTCAGACTCAGGCTGTCCGTGCCTGTGTCATCTCGGAGCGTCTGTCAGATCCACTCCACAACAAGAGCTCTCAACCCGCTGCCCCGCAACTGTGTGGGCCATCCACCCCCCTCGCTCTGCCTCCCTCCATCCCTCTGTCTTTTTCGCTCCCAAGGCAAAGCATTTGTCCCTGGCTGATGGGAAGTTGAAGCTGCATTCGCAAAACAAATATATTCTGGCCTCCAACGATCGCTTCTGGAGAGAAGCGCTGGAAGGGAGCGAGCAGGGAAAAAAAATAAAGGGGGGGAGTGAGCAGGCGGATATAGCCCCAGAAAGAGGGTCCCCTCAGGGAATGTTTTGAAAAAGAGCAAGGGAACATCCTTTGGTCTGGTGCTGGCTTCTTGGCTGCATGTCTGCCTCTTTTCCCCACTCTCTCTCTCTCTCTCACACACTCACACACACACACACACACACACACACCAAGCCCCATTCCCAGTGGGCCGCTGCTGCTGATTGAAGCATGGTTTGGTGTTCCTGCCCCAGCTGATCCCCTGCCCCCTGTGGATACCCATCTCTCTCATCACACTGGAGCCACCGATGTGTTTGTGTGCATGTGTATCTTTTGTGTAATTGAGACACCCTATACGAAGATCAGATAGAGGTCTTTTCTTGCTAGACACAACACTATCATTACTTTCTGTTTTGTGTGTTTGTGTGTGTGTGTATATTGGGCAGAAATGACTATTTTTAGTACCTGGGGTAATCTCCACTAAGAGCCTTTCAGAGCTGTTTCACTTAAACCTGGCCAAAACACTAAGCCAATAATCCCCCCCCCCCCCCCCCCCGCCCCTCACACTCACACTGTCACACACACAGCAACACGTTGCAACGATGCCATGTGATAAGACCCACCTTCCTTGTATTATTTATCAGTGTACACTTACGAGTACGAGGGATGTATAAACCGTCGATTCCTAGAATGCTTTTATACTCTTCTCCTTACGCAACAGGGGTAAGTACAAGATGGGGTTTGTATATTTGAAATGAATTGAGGAAAGAGTTTTAAAAGAGAGTGAACGCAACAGCGAATTGGGGCAAAAACAGTATGAATAACAGACGAAAGAGGAAACCTTGAAAGAGAGACGGGACAGAGACAGAGGCCTCCAATCGGTGAGTGACGCTATTCCCGGTGAAGAGCTATCAGTCTTGCACGATAGCTTGCTTCCCCTACTCAGGAATCGATCCCAGGTGTGTGTGTGTGTGTGTGTGTGTGTGTGTGTGTGAGGGCAGTGGCCTTGGCAGGCCCTTCTTCTCTGTTAGTTTGTTCGTCTCGGGGTATTTGCTTCTTAGATTCCATAGAGAGTTGATTCTGAACAATAATCAATAATGTAGGGAACAAATAATGTATTTACGGAATTCATTACAAAAAAAAAGATGGTGACCAATCATGGGATGAGCTGGCGGCAGCCAGTTGAGAGTGATTTTATTCTGAGTAAAAGTGTTTTCCCAGACCCTGTTGGGTCAAAGCTGTGGCCTCTGCTTAGTCAGAAACGTGCTCTGTTGCAGCTGAAGTGTCACACAACTGCTCTTCAATCTTGTACTATATATGCAAAGGACTAGTTTTCACTAGTTGAGAATTTAATTTTAAGAGTTTTGTCGTCCATGCAGAAAAAAAAACTCCTCCCCGTTCTAACTAAGCCTTATGTTGTGCACTCCATGCTTATAGCTCCAGCTTATTTCCCCCCCCCCCCACCCCCCCTGAAATATTTAAGTCTGCACAGGCCTCAAATAGTTCAAGAGGCGCTCTCGTAGGCTCTGCTGATGCGTGAGTGACTGGATGCTTGGATGACTCACTTGCTGCCCAATCAGAAGTTTCTACCTCTAAACTGAAAGCAGAAGCTTTCACGGAAGGTTTGGTCATCGCGGATCCAAGGCATTCCTTCCCCTCTACCTTTTCTAAAACAATCATGTTCGTTTCCGAGCATAAAGGGGGGGGGGGAATGGCAACGTCACTAAGAGAATGTAGAAATGGGTTGACGTGATTAAATGGCAAAGGGCTTTTCAAGGAAGTGCATATCGGGTTAATTATAATTGAGCCATATTCATCCGCCATTGCAGCGTTGTCGACCTCAGCAGTTGTCTGCTTGTCAATCAGCTCTTTCCGGAAGAGCGTTTTTCCGGCTACACCGTGGCCAGGAAGAGCCTGTTTCCTGCGGCTGTGGGCTGTGTTGTGTAATAACTTGAAGGGGCCTCATTGGGATGGGATTTTGAGTGTAGGACGCCTGTCATCAAGTGGTCAGTGACCATTGATCATGGTGCTTTTGGCAAACATTTCACAGTCTAGTGTGCAGGTGCAGTGGGCCCGCGCAGCTAAATGTAAGCTGTGAGAGGCGAGCCTATCCGGACTCAAGGAAACACCATCAGTATTCCACAGAGTACAGATCCCGGATTAAGATGAAAATTCAGCTCAACGTTCAATGTTGATGCTACAAAGAGAGACTCGAAGAGCTTTCGTGCCTCCCTCTCCCACTCTTCATCCCTTCTCATAGTATCGTTGCCTCGCCTCAACGGCTTGCGATTGTATCGAGTTTAGTGGGCAATTTCTTTGAGGTTTCCATTTCTTTGCTGGCGAAGTTCGACGCATCACCACGCCGTTACACACCAGTAACACATCACGCGAAAGGCTGGAAGTGTTTTCGGGTTTGACCACCGCTCCTGCACGTGCGCCGCATACACGTATGGCACTTGAAAGAAGAAGAAAAAAAAAAGACAGCCCTGCTCGGTTAACATGCTCACACAAGAGGCATGCAAGCTGCCGCGGCAGCCTCCGACCTGAATCCAGCAGTGAAAAGGCACTCGCTCGCGCACACAGAAGTCAAGGTAAAAGATAATGCGTTTATTTAGTAATCAGCAAATAGCTTTTATGCAGTGGGTAAGTGGTGAAGCCTGTGAGGCAACGATAAGATCGTTTGCTTTCAGGTGTTTCCCTGTCGCACCGGCGACGGCATTGAGTGCAAATTAAATAGGGTGACCTTTTTTTTTTTCCGGATTCAAATTGTCTGCGTTTCCCCCCCCCCCCCCCCCAAAAGATTCCGCCATTTCAATTACCATAAATTTGCGACATCGCAGACCCCGTCATATGCGCAAACACACACACACACGCGCGCAAAGATGTAGAATAGGACAATGACACAGAAAACACACCTTTTTGTTTGAAACGCCACGGACCACTCTATCTGCTCCACGACTCCTCTTTGCTTTGGCATCCTTCCGAGGAAGACATTACTGTGACAAATGAAACGCCACAAACCCTCGATGGGCTTGGCAGGGCCCGAAAGGTCAGGAGATGTATTTGTCTGCATACGTGCACGCGGTTCTGTGCAAAGGTGGTGTAAAGCAGCGGATGATAACATTGAGTCCTCGCCGTGAAAAAACTGTTCTGGTCCATTCTGTTCCCCCCCCCTCGCAAATCTATGTAAATGTCAAAGTGACCAGCCTACTTTGTGTGTGCGTGCGTGTGTGTGTCTGTGTGTATGTGTATGTAATTATTTTATGGACAGCTGCGCTCGACTGCTGACGGCAGACTTACATTCCAGCCAGGAAATGTGGCAGTGTCCATTTAGCAGGATGGACATTGGAATCAGTCTGTGCTCCTGTTTTCTCTCTCTGCATCAGCTCTGCAACCCCCTTCCCCCCTCCTTGTGTTCCTCCAACACATTATCAACAGTGTCACAGTATGTTCAAAGGCCCCTTGCTTAGTTGTGCACATTCGGAGCAGCCGACTTCAAATAGCTATTTGCATTCTATTAGGCAAAAAAAGCAGAGGGAAGCACCATTATTCATCCCGTCTCTGCATCCAGCTGAATATTCTTCATTCGGGGCTCCAAATCTCTGTTTTTCTCCCCCACTTGCTACGATCGTCAAAACAAGTCAGAGCAATCATAGCAATCAGTGTTTCCACGCGCCAAGCCGATTGGGAAGTCCCTGCCAAAACAAAGAGTTAGACTTCACTGATATTGATGGTGTGTGATTCTGTGGTGTTAGCAAACGGTTGCTTGGACCATCTGTTGGACGGCTGTCGAAAGAAAACAACAGCAGCTCAGGGCAGGACTGTAGATGGGGATGCAGCCAGCCCCGCTATGATCCTATTGTCTGTTAGCATAGCTGTGAGTTTGTGTGAATACTAGCACCCATGCATTTCTATGCATTGGTGGGAGACCTGGTCTCTCCAGGGGTTCGATCCCCATTGCACCCCAATTGTCCGTTGGGAATATTTCTAGCGTTCCATGTTTGTGAGACGGTACACAAATGAATAACCAATATCTTAAAGTGAGGGACGTTCAACAGCCTCTGTTGATCTCAGCAAGTGTGTGACATGGTTCAGGTGGTTAGTTTTAGAAGAAGCAAAAAGCAGCAGCAGGGTTACCGGTCAGAGGGTTTTCCCACAGAGAATTAGAAAGAAGAATGCCGCTAACATCCCTTGGGTCTCAAATCGGATCTGGCCTGTGTCAGGATGTGTTACAACACCTTACACACACACACGCACACATGCACAGAAAGCTCCTCTTCTCACTTTCTCTTTCCCTTCTTTTCCAGATTAGCTCATCAGATAGTGCTGTAACAGTCTCAAATGGTTCCCAGGAGATGCATCATCTCTGCACACACACACACACACACTGGTCCTCATTGATGGGTCAAACCGTTTCCTCACTCATGTGCAACTCACATAGCCTTCTAAACTCAGACAGACATCGGGCATGTAAACAGTCAGCTTCTCTGCAAAAGCACTTCTTCTTCATTTAGAGAGCTGCCATTTTTGTTCAAGCTGAGGCACAAAATAGAAACAGCCTGCCAGAGCGGAGGGATTATCACAACACAAGTTGTGGTATTATTGCTAAGCAGGATGGAGAATCCTAAAATCAGCTGTCTTATGCTTGGACTGGGCAACCTTGTCTGAATTTAGAGGTTACTAGATTTAGCAATTTACAACACAAACCATCACTGTGAGCCATAATATATAGTGAACCAATAGGGATGACAATAGAGGAGAGTCAGAGGGGGGGATGCATCCAGTTGATGGATCTGTAGAAATACACTTGACCACCCGTACTGGGTCCATGACATGGAGACTCTCAATATCTAGTCTGTAGTATCTCTCCCTTTGGATCTTGTTTCAGAATTCCAAGATGCTCTATTGATTCTGTAGTCGCATGGAAAACGACAGGAGCCGTCAGTTTGCTTTTATGTATCACGGAGCCAATCACAGCCCGGACCCCGATGGAGGTTTAGCATTTAGTTTTATGATTTGGAACATCGCCAGACTGTTTCACCGCCGCCTCACACACACACACACACACACACACACACACAGACAGACACACAGGGAGACTTAACAGTGTTATGTATGGCTTCAACGCTCCGTATAGGCCATAATCACCCTCTCTCCATCTCAGTAAGCTCATGCTAAATGACCAGACGTCTCTGGCGGCTGCCATGATTTGTCTCTCTGCCGTGCATCGTGCCGTACCTTACCCTCCCTGCCTCACTTCACTCCCTCCTCCCCTGCTGCCATATGTTGTGCCTGTGTGACCGGGCCGACGCGTCGGGCCTGACTAACGCCTTAACGGCAAGGTTGACGTTGATTTATTTCCTCTGAAATCGGGTGTGGGGGGGGGTAATAACACAGAATGGCATTATTTGTTCATAGAATCTTCGTCGAGATGTGACGCCTCGATACCAGACACCCAACCCCCACGCCACCCCCAACCTCATACCCCAACCGAACGCTTGCGTCCCGCACATACCCCTCGATTTCTGATTGTGCCATGATTACAAGGTCTGGCTGGTCGCTTAACCTCATCGAGAACGTTTTAAAAAATCTGACAGAGCAAAGAGGAGTGGAAAAAAAAATAAACGATTGAGATGAAGCAATGCAATTAAATTGTCAAGACACAGATTTAACCCTGCCACGCAATTTGGGGGCCAATTTATTAAGAACGCTTTCGGTCTAAACGGATGCTATTGCAATATCTGCAGAGAAGAGTGTGCCAAGAAGAGACAGTGAGAATAAACAGCACTTTAAATACCAGATGACCCATTTAATGGGAGATATTTTATCTTGCCACATCCACAGGGTCTGTCACATGTTCTTTCTCTCATTCGTTGATAACGGCCGGGGCTGTTTAGTCCGTTGAAAGCTCGTCTTGGTGTCATTCAGTGATCAGGTCCATCATTCAGGCACTCTCACAACACATTTGGTTCTTTTCAACATGTAAATGATGCATTGCCCTGAAAAGCTTGTTAAAATTTGATCCCCGGCAAATTTGCTCAGGAGCTTGGAATCCTCAAGAAGCAATTAGCAGATTTAATTTGGCCATTTGCCCAAGTGTGCAGAACCGTGTGTTTGTTTAAAACAGCACTTTCACCTTACGTTATCAGCTGTGTGAATAGTATCTCCTGGAACACAATGCTGTGCCGTGGAACTCAATAAAAGAGTTAAAGGCAAGGACAACCTCAAAGACAGCCTGACTGATAACAAAAGGGCCTCACCTAATAATGAACAACTGGAGTTGGCTTTGTCTTCTCTGACTTGGGGAAGCTGGGGTGAAGGAGGGGGGAGAGGAGCTCTGCCAGCACTTGCCATCATGCTTTATGGCTAATTGAAGCATTTGGAATAAAATAGTCCCAAAATGGCACCCTTTAGGATTGGAGTGGGGTTAATATATTGTGATCCCGCAATTAGCCTAGGATTGTTAAGATCTCTTTAATTCGGTGAGGTCCATTAAGCGGGGTGAGCGAGAAAGTGTTCCCACCGAGACAATTTTTCTCTTCTCTCTTTGTTATTCCTGCCCTTTTTTCCCTCTAAGCAGCTGCTGTAGTAATCAATATAAGTGGACATGGGTGTCGGGAGGTTTTCCCGACGTCGCCCCCTTCGGGTGCCATAGCTCCTGAAGTCGGCCCACACCGATATTTTGTAGGTAGATATACAAGGGTAAAGTGAGTCATTAGTAAAAGATTGACTTTTGTGCAGAAGCTCTGCAAGGTGTGGTCCAAAAGCTGGCATGGAGAAGCTTACCGTCGTGGACAGGGGTATTAGATCATGATCATGCTCTCTCCGGGGTAGAAACAATCACTGAGGTTGATCTTTACCCCAGTTCCCCAAATCCCCACTTGGCGTTCGGCATGATCGTCACGACTTAGGGTTTTACAAGGGACTCTTTCAGAATATGAGTCCCCTATTGGGTTATCTTTGGGGATACAGTGGGCCTGTGGGAGCTTGCCAACTGGTAGAGGTTTTTGAAACAGGATTGAAATTGCTATATTTGATCCTGCCACAGCCTCAAAAATTCCCCAATCCTCTCCAAACCATGACATAATGAAGCTTGCACAGCCCTCTTAACTCGTAGCATTACTTGTGTCACAGTGTCGCACACACTGTAATATCTCCACAAGGTATGGGTTTGAACTGGAATTGAGCCTCACTTAAATACATCATTGCTTTGATAGTTGGTGAGTTTGGAACGAAACAGATGGCTGGCTCATTAAAGACTCATTTGTGATAATCTGAAATGATCCTATTTTCATTTTCCCAGGCGAGAATGTATATTTGGGCTAAGAAAAGGCTCCGTCTTTATCAGCGGTTAATACCTACCCGCTTAGTGCTCAGGTAATAACTCGGGATGGTGGAAATGTGGAACATTTCAGTGGCATAGGGTTCCAGCACAGTGGATTTGAAGCTCCTTGCAAGTAATTAAACAGCATGCCACCTCATACAGAGCAATTTCCTGCAAGGCGTTTGCTTGCCAATGCGACATGGCCCCAGTCCTACGTCGTGTTATCTCTGTGAAATATGTCCTCTTTATCATTTTTTAATAATGACTGAGTGCTCGTGTTGTTAGAGGAAAATCTACTCCATGAACACCAGATTTACGTTTTCCTCGCTGTTGGTTAGCTAACTGAACGTTTACCTCTTTATCTCTGTGTTCTGTGGATGAAAATTGCAAAGGGGGGGGGGGGGGGGGAAACATTAAAATGGCCGCTATCTCACTAGTAAATCTAAACCTGCTCCAAATGTGCCATCCTTGGGGGGCGGGGGGGGGGGGGGGGGGGTGTAATTATGTAAAATCAGTGGGGTAGACGGAAACAAGTGGGTGGGTAAATGTTGTGCATTTGAGTCTTCGGGGGTCTGGTGCTGGTATCTGAGTGGTGGTTGGCCCCCTTGGCATAAATGATGGCCACACGCCGCCGCCGCCGAGCGATGAAAATCCCTCCATGTGCATAAAGGGATTTGTTCTTTTTGGGGCTGGCCGTGAAACATCCCGAGGTGACGACGCTGTTTATCTTTCCGCTGTCTTTAAGTCCCCCGGGCTTTCATGGCCCCCGGAAACTTACAGTTCTTGTCGTCACTTGTCACAGTGGAAAAAAAAAAAACAGCCTTGCGCACACGCTTTCCTCTCACTCTTAATATCCATCCTCTTTATTCTTGTTTATTTCTCTACATACATGCACAGTTATTATCCCCCGGTGAACCCGCATGGTAGAGAGTTGGCAGCTCCTATCTCCCTTTCTCTCGTGATCCATCTCCGTACAGTATATCCGTCTGTGTGTCTGTTTATTTCTCACACACAGTTATAATCTCTGCCATTAAACAGCCAGCTGCACCAATCACACAGCTCCTCGGGTACATCAAAGAGGAGCTGAGTGGCAAGAACAAGCTTTATTTTTCATGAAATGTTGATGGCAACTTCCCGCCCATTGTGAACATCAGCTGTCATGCCAACATTTTAAATGTATCACGTTTATTTAGCATTAGCGGGCGGTAATTCGGCTTATCGGAGGATTGCTTGCAAACATCTTGAGCAGATCGTCTGTCGTTTCTGTGAGGGAAGAGAGAGGAGAGTCAACTTCCGCTCATTGTATGGTTCAGCCCCACAAACCCGTCCATACTGTAACTCACCCCGACCCATTCCTGTCTTCCCGAGATACTTGCTACTTGTCAGTCCTGGTAATGGGTTTCTTGGGGGAGATATTATTGGTCCAGTAAGCTGCATGCTTAAAACATGAGTGACAGCCTTGACTCACTTGCAGAGAGAGAGAATTTGTTTTTTTTAAAAGCCTGCCAAAAGAGAGTCAGCTCTACTGCTGAATAAAAAAAAAAAAAGAAATTAGAAAAAAAGCTTCCCACTCTGAAAAATAAAAGCCTCCATGCAACCACCCACCACCTTTGCTTAAGAGTTGCAACTTCTCCAGACTAAAATGTGCTATTTCCCCGTCTCTCTATATTTTTCTGTCTCCGCCCCCCCCACCCCCCCCCCCCCCCCCTCCCAAGAAGATAGATGAAGAAAATGAGGCCAACTTGCTGGCAGTGCTTACAGAGACCCTGGACAGCATCCCGGTGGATGAGGACGGATTGCCTTCGTTTGAGGCCCTGGCAGATGGGGACGTGACCAATGCCAGTGACCGGAGCTGTCCCTCCTCCCCCGACGGCTCGCCACGCACCCCAGAGCCCGAGGAGCCCTCCCTGGTAAGACCAACCGCCCAACCTCCTCAAGGGCCTCACATCGCCACCAAACGCAGGGCTAGAAAAACACGACATCTAACCCCCCCCCCCCCCGCTCACTCGGTTGCTTTTGTGCCAGTCCATGGGAGACTCTCCAGAAAGACTGGGCACCGCAAAGTGGCCATTTGTCTGTTTGGGCGACGCCAAAAACCCGCCCTCCGCCACAGTCGCCACAGTGTATGCGCAGTGTGCGTAGTAGTGGGAGCCTGCGGAGATGCAGATGCAGTGAGGAAGCAAATGGAATGGATCGGCGTGTTCGCTGCTTTGTGCTAATTACATAACAGTGCTTTTGTGGCACCAATTCAATGGTATGAACGCTGTGGTTGGGCCAACTACGGTTGACACAGTGCCACGGGCCCTGAAATCAAGCCGGCACAAAATTAAAGTAAGGGGAGAAAGTAATCCATCTCGTCGAGTCTCACTGAGTCCCAGCTAATCTCCCTCGGCCCGAGTCATGTTTTTTGGCAAAAGGACAGGTCTCTCGATTTAGTCAGCCTACCTTTTGTGTGCTTTTTACCCATGCCCATACCATCTGGGCATTTCTCTAGTGTAACGGCTTTGACCTCAAATGTTATGTTATTTTCATTATGTATTCCATGCCGGTTCCTTGTAAAATGACCTTCAGCCACATGCCTAAGTGTGTTTATTCAATCACATTAGAAAATCCTGGCTTTGTTTACACAAAAACACTTGTACGGGGGAAGAAAAAAAAAACCGTAACTTTTCTTGTCACATACTGTAAATTCTGTAATCTTTCAAAATGTCAGTGTTATTATCTTTTATAGCTGCAGCTTTGGTCTCTTCTGGTTGTACATGTACAAACCACAGGCGGTCTAATTGAAAGAAAACGGTCATTTGCATAACCCACCCTCAATTCCCCGCCTTCACTGCTTCCCCTTGTTCTGTTTGGGTCCGTTCGCAGCTGAAGAAGCTCCTTCTGGCACCCGCAAACTCCCAGCTCAGCTATAATCAATACACAGGTGGCAAGGCACAGAACCATGCAGCCAGCAGCAACCACCGGATCAGACCACCACCTGCCGTCGTCAAGGTAGGGACACACACACACACACACACACACACACATACACACGCTGCCTTGCTGCTTTTCACTCCTGAACACACACATTTTTCCCCGTGTTTGTTTATCTCTCTCACTATGTTCTCGCTCCATCTGTTTTCTTGCTGTTTCTCTCTCCCTCTCACACTTTTCTTGTTTTGGTGGCCGCCTTTAGAAGATGTTAGACTACTGCTCTAGTCTACTGTCCCAGGGGGCCATCGCGTAATGAAAACAGGCTGATTGCTGTTGGGCTTTCCAGCGAGGCATCGGCACCGTTGTCTCATTAGCTCCACCACTTATCCGCCTTGGTATGATGCCTGTTGGAGGAGGAAAAAAAAAAGCGACAGGCACTCTTGCGGGCGAGATGGATGCCTTGAGCGGACAAGATCAAAATATCAGTCTTGATGGTCTCATTAGACAGCTCTCAAAGTCGTTTCTTTCTTGTCGAAAGGGGCAGGGTTGATTTAAGATTCATTTTAGCCAGTGTAAGTATCATAGCTTTGTGTGACTAAATAAAGTATGGGATTTCAGTAATCGGTTCGAGTTTCACATCGGAACGTGGCACGCTGTATATTCAGCATACACATCACAACATAATTTGTTGTCGTTTCGGAAAACACCTTTGACGTCTCGGTATTTATGCTGTACCTCGTACTTAAATTTCCTGTGAATCTTAAAAAAAAGCAACTGTGTACGACCATATTTTGCGGTAAACACAACATAGTCACCGCGCTCTGTGCTGCGTGTCAAGCATACAATGTTGGCACATGCAGTGCGTCAACCTTCCTCCCATAGTCTATTTTTCGCACTGTGCCTTTGAGTCATCCATTTCTGGAGCACAGCGAATTAGGACTCCCGGAGGACGTTGTGCGCGTACAGAGTGCCGCGGTGGTGTTCGCTGGGCCACACAATTAAGATGATGGGCGGACCGCAGCCCCGACATCGCCTCCCAGCCAGTTGGCTAACCGCTGTGCTCAGGCTGCCTCAGTCCCTGTTTCAGAGCTCTGAAAGAGGGACTCAAACAAAGCACTTCACATTTCTCACAACTGTACCACACTGGGCGAAAAGCAAACTTATTTTAATGAAAAACCCTCCGTCTCTACATCTGTCTTCACGTACAGACGGAGAGCCCCTGGAATGGCAAAGCGAGAGGGGGTTCCGGCCAACAGAACCGCCCGGTGAGGCGGCCTTGCACTGAGCTGCTGAAGTACTTAACAGCCACTGATGACATCCTGCTCCACACCAAAGCCAGCGAAGCAAAGAGCACCTGGGGGGGCGCCAGCAGCAGGGACAAGAGCGGCCTGGGTCTGGGTGCCTCTTCCTCCTCCTCGTCTTCGCCGTCCTCGTCATCCACCTCCTCGTTCTCCTCCCTCTCCTCTAACTCGTCTTCCTCCACCACCTCCAAGAAGAAGCCAGCTGTGCCATCTCAACAACAACAGCCACAACTACAACAACAACAACAACAACAACTACAGCAGCAACAGCAGCAACAGCCGCCACCACAGCATCACCAGCGAGGTGAGAGCCGGGCTGCAGCCGAGTGTAGTGTGGCTGGTGTTGGGGCTGGGAAGTGGCAGCGTTGCGCTCACGATGACGGGGTTGAGAAGTCGGAGGGCGCCTCTATCACTGTCGGCCACAGAACCTCCACCTGCGGCCATGCCCGCACCAAACTGGAGCACGGGCCGCCCGGTGAAGAAGGAAGGCCGCCAGGCGATGTGGGCCGCCTGGCCGCCGCTAGGTTTATTAGGTATATGCATTCTTATTCCCTCCCTCCCCGAGAGGTGAGTCACAGCTGTGAGCATTGCCGAGAGGCTGAGGGCGCCACTCAGACGAGTGAGGGCTTTGGCAGGCAGGGCCGTAGAACGAGTAGAGGTGCCGGCCGCGCACCACATCACAGGCACGTCACTGTAACCATTAAGAAAAGGGTTGAGAAGCCGGGGCACCCCTTACTTAGCCAGCTGCTCACCTCCAAGCAGAGGCCCGCTCGGTATCGAGCCCACCTACTCCCGCCCCAGATCACCCCTTCGCCCACCATTCAGAGCAAATCGGCAGGTAAGAGGTGTAAGAGCCCTGCGCCAGCTCCCACAAAGGTGGAGGTTGAAGAGTCGGAAGGGGCCAATGACAGTAGAAACCAGGGAGTAAGTCAGCTTGAAGAGCCTGATTCAGGGTCCCTGCTGTCACCTCTAGCCTTTGACCTAGAGAGCTGGGTTAACCAGCCAGACTCGGGGCTAGATATGGGCTTTGGACCTGAGCTGCTGTGGCTAAACCAGGGGTTCTATGGGGAGGATGTTGACCATGATGATGATGGTGCTGGTGGTGGTGGTGTTGATGATGAAGACAATGTCATGGGCAGCCCCGCTGCAGTGCTCTCACAGGGCCCAACAAGCCCACTCTTCCCAGATACTAGAATTGCAGAACCCGCCCCTCCCTGCATCATACAAGGGCAAGGGCACCCACACAGGCAGGCACTCAGCGAGCACCCCGACGACCAGGGCCTCCCGTTGTTAGGTAATCATGACTGCATCCCCCCCACTGGCCTTATCTCTGCTCTCTCTTCTCCCTCTGCTGCTCTAACCACTTCCCAGTTTGACTTCACAACTAACTCCTATTCTAATTTGAAACTAACAGTCAGTTCTGAGGGAACACACAATGACCGCAAACAGCCCGCTAGCCAACACTTTCTGCAAGTTCTGCAGGTATTCTTTATTTAAATAGAATTCAATAAAAAAAACTAAAAAAACAAGTAGGTGGTGGGGAAAATGGACGACCCTTGTCTTGCTTCTGGACGTCCCGTACTCACAAAGTCGACCCTTGAACCATTTTCGGCTGATGTGACTCTCACCAGGGGCTGCTCTCGAGCGCCGTGCTACTAAAGCCACGTTCCCTTAGCTGGAGCACAAGTCGGCCAGAGCCTCGGGCAACTGCACAAGCTTCCTTGACTCTCCTTTCTTCCTTCTTTTATTCCCCTCCTCTGCTGTTGGTGCATGCAATTATTACTCTTTTTTTTTTTTTTTTTTTTTTGTACAGAGAGGGGCTCACCCACTGTCATGTGTCTTGTTTGTGGCATCGTCTCTTTATGTCTTTATTCCATTTTGATCCGTTTGTAGTGCAGTATGTCTGTGTCTCGACTCCTGTGAAAAAACCTACCATCACTCCATCTTGCCTCTTAGAATGGACAGTCTAACTTAAGGCAATAAATTATTAAAACGGGGTCAATCTCAAACTATGTGGTTTTCAAAATAGTGTCCATAAAAATAATTTCTAACCAGGTATGGATGTCTTTTTTTTTAACAATAATTGCATTTAATGAGCCAAATTGAGATTCATTGTTGCAGAATGTGGACCTTTTCTCTTCTGCCTTGAGTGTTATACCTAGGTCAATAATTACACATGCTCCTTTGTGTTCTGCAGCCAAACCAACCACCTTGCCACTTCCTTTGACCCCAGAGTCTCCAAAGTAAGTGTGAGAAGTTTTTCCCCCGTTATTCTAGGCAAAACAATTGCGACAAAAAACTGCGGAAAAAGAACAAATGGGAAGAAAACTATACAAACGAGAATCCAAGATGAGGCATTTGTCTGACTCATTTCCATTTCTTTGATCACAAAAGCTTTTCGCGCCCTAACGGTCACCTGTGAAGTAAAATATCGCACCTTTTTTTGTCTTCCAGTGACCACAAGGGATCACCGTATGAGAACAAAACCATTGAACGCACATTAAGTGTGGAGATTGCTGGAACCCCAGGTAAGCCTATTTTTTGTGATCATCATTGGTTTTATATATATATATATATGTATATATATATATGTATATAAAGAGAGAGCGAGAGAGAAAGACTACTCACTGACCATTCTCACTTCTCTGTTTAGTATTAACACCAGCATTTCCAACATCTTGATAGTTCCATTACAGTTCAAAGTTCAAGGTGAAGCTAAAGGAGAACATTTTTATGTGCTTTAGTATTGATTAGTCTATCCAATCTCTTCGGGGTTTATTAGCAAACCCCTCCCGTACCAGCACTCCCCCTGCCCTTTTACTGAACAGTTAATATGCTTTTCCTCTTCCTCTATCAGATCCTAATGCTCTCTGACTGACAGCTTACTTAGCCTACACATCATAGGAAAATTGAAATGGCAGTGTTATTGTTTTAATTGGTTTTGCGGTGTAATTTGGTTTTGCCTGTATGATCCGTGCCGTCCTGTCCTTAGGCCCCCCAGACGATTCTGCAATTAGATCAGCTGACTGGGGAGTCAATTTTCAATGTTAAGACCTGTATGCAAAGGATGCTGTATTGTAACTGTAGTCAGCATCATTATTGCCATCATCTTTGTGTGTTAGTGAGTTATAATTAACTACGTTTGAAGATGGCTATAGGGAAAAGGTAATTACAAGAAAAAAATGAAGAGAATTTCGGCAGAAGCTGCACTATTGGGTGTCATATCTCTCTATCTCTCTCTGCATGAACAATCTCTGTAATTACCACCTTCTCCCCCGGATTAATCATTTGAGGTCAATAAAAACAAATGGCTGCCCTTTGGCCTCTCACACTGTGTGATGTTGCTCTGGCCCCTTTGGGTATTCATTTACTAGCCGGGGAAATTGTCCCCATGTGTGCCCTGTGCACCTTCTACTTATTTATGTCGTGTGGGGGGATGAAAATTGGGGGACATTAGACCCCGGGAGATCCCCCTCTGTCCCTCTGACCTTGCTCCAAGGGATGTTTAACCCTTTTATGTACATGAGCGCTTTGGGGTCAAAGGGGATGCCTGTCGAGAGGTAAAGAGCATGCTTAAGGTCTGGGGCAATCAGGCGCGGTTAATATTTCTTTTCTATTTTACTGCACGTGGGTGAGTTTATTGACCCGTGACCAAGTCTCGGTGACCGTTCTGTTCCACAAGCACAGTCAAATAAAGCCCTTTGCCTGACTTTACAGTCCGAAGCTAATGTATGGTTGAATATTTGCAGGAAAATCATTAGTCCCGAATACACGGTCAGTACATTGAGATTAGCTTTTGAGTCTTGCTGCGTGAAACAGGTGGATTCCGGGAAGCGGAGGTGAGAGCCTTGAGGTCAGGAGTTACATGTCCTTTGCAGATTTACAGTAACATTCCACCACAATAAAAATGATGGCTGTGGCACTGATAACCAGGTGGAGGTGAGCCAACTGTGCGCTCCACCCTCCCCTCTTCAAGGCAGGTCTACAACTCATCAATGGAACTTTCCGTGAATTGCTTGAGTTGTAGTAGTAGTATTGGTTACTGTTTCGTAGGGTGGCTAATTTGATTATCAGGAGAAACTGTACTGAGAAAAACTGGCCATGAGGCCACCTGGGACCTGATTGCCCTGGCAAAGCTAATAGATTTACCCTGTGCCGTCGGGTTGTCTTTAATGACTCTGTCCCATGACACCCGGGCTGGTCCGTGTGTTGCTATTTGCGGGGCTTACCGCCGGATCAACTATTTGAGCGCAGCGTTGTTTTTCCGCTACGAGGTCTCCTTGCAACTCACAGCTGGCCGAGGAGAAAATAGATTACAAAGGATTCCTGTTTTTTATTCTCCCTTGCTTCCTTTCAGCTGGCTGCATGATCAGATCATCCATCCTAGGGGGTTTGACTGAGACGCACATATTTATCTATTGTGATTTATTTCACTCCCATTGCTAACGGCTCCTGGTTTATGACCCCACCCGCACGTTGTTTTGGACAGATGGCGCTTCATTGGTGAAATAGAAGTGTAGCGTACCCCTGCTTTTCTCCTTTCTCAGCTCATTCCATTGGCAGTGCAAGTCAATGTCTATATCACCTCTAGAACTGTGGAAAAGGGGGTAGAACAGGCAAGTGGGGTTTGCAGTCCTACTCCTGATAATCAGAAGGATAATAAGCTATTGGATTTGGGATTCCAAACATAGCAAGCGGTTTCAGAAACTTGCGGTTTTGCGTATCCGGCTTCTGCACTCCTAGTGCGCACTCTTAACACTGGATTTGAGACTAATAGCATTTATCTGGTGCAGTTCACCAGCCAGCGAAGAATGATGTGCATTGTAAGAAAGGCAAAGAAAACGAGGGAGCGTAGGTGTTTCAAAGCGGCTCAGTGGAGTTTGACTGTTGGTGACGAGTTTGTGTGTGTGTGTGTGTGTGTGCGCGCGTGTGTGTGGGCACATTTGTTCTGTGTGAGACAGAAACAGGATAGCATGCAGGGAGACGGAGAGGGAGAAATAGAGATTGATCCGGGGAAGAAGACTGTCAGGAAGAGAGAAAAAGGGAGCATACACGACCAAAGGAAAGAGAGAAAGAGTAATAGTGGCGGCTGTTTGTGTGAGTGCATTAACAGTGCTATAAAGTGGGCTCATCTCAGGACTTCCCATATAACTGCCATCTGTCTGGTTGTAAATCTGTAAGGGGCTGGGGATACTTGTCGGGGAAGGGGGCACAAGTAGTAGGGACATGCCATCTGAGAAGAACGACGCACCCATTTGCCAGTACTTCCTGTGCTTCAATGACTTCTCGCCATGGCAACATCACCAGCCGTGTTACGATGTTTCACAGAAAAGGGACATTGTGCTGTTATGCTAATCATAATCAAAACATGCATGGCGTCGTGACACTTATTATTGTCTCGGGCCAATAAAAAAAAAATATGTCTTTGACAAATTGGCTGCTGTCCAGTGCGGACATTTATGTGAGCAAGGCAGAGATATGATACACGTACTTTAGTTCTCTCATCGGGTGCATTACATTTGTCCTCTGCAGGGTTTTGTGTTGTCTTTTTTTTCCATTCATGAAAAGGGATCTTTCCAAGGTCAGAGAGGAAGGGGATGGCAGGTCATCCGTATTACAGCACCGCCATATTAAGTTACATCAAGCATTACATTAATCTGTCAAGATTGCAATAAAATAGAGATCAGGATTAGGCCAACAGAAAGTGAATATTTTAATCAGGCATGTGTCTGTGTCCACTGTCCATAAACGGACCTGGAAGTTTATAGATGAGTGGAGGGAGGAGGGAGAGGGGGATAAATGGGGAGGTTGCATTATGATTCCATTTCCCTTTTACTGCCCCCACCCTTCCACAAAACCCCTTTCTTTTCCTCCCCCCGCAGGTCTGACACCACCAACCACGCCACCACACAAAGCCAGTCAAGAGAATCCTTTCAAAGCATCGTTCAAAACCAAGTTGTCTTCATGTTCCTCATCAGCCTCGGCATGCAAAAGAGCCAGGCTGAGCGAATTGGGTCCCGGCGCTCTGGCCCCAGCCCCAGGTGCCTCAAGCGGGGTCCCCACCAGGAAGGGTCCCGAACAGACTGAGCTTTATGCTCAGCTGAGCAAAGCGTCCACCGCCCTACCTTACTCGCTCACCCAACACACTGTGAGGTGCGACCTCGGCGAGCATCGCAGCACTAGCAACAATAAGCGGGCGGTGCCCCGCGGCTACAGTGACCATGACTATTGCCAGGGGTCGGCTGGCACTAAGAAGGACGGCGGCACAGCCACTGTTACCATGACTCCAGCAGCAGCGGTAGTGACGGCCACCTCGGGGGCCACCGCTGCTCCAGTGCCTGCTGCGGGCAAATTGGGGGACAGGCATGTCGAATGTAAGGACTCAGCCATGCCCCCATCCTCCTCATCCTCTTCATCTTCTCGTTCCACGTTATCCGCTCCGTCCGGTCGCTTGGCTCAGCAGCGAAATGCCGCCTCTGCGACTGGAGAAGCAGCCCGCATCCAGGAGTCAGGGAAGCCGACCCTGACACAAACCCCCCAGGTCCCCTCAAAGGAGGCCGCCACTGACTGGGACCTACTCCACTCCTCTGCCCTCAGCAGGAAGCTCCTGTGCGACCAGGAAATCCGAGAAGAGCTCAACAAGCACTTTGGTCCCCCCTTACATGCCCTTTATAGTCAGGGTGCCAAGGAGAGAGAACCCGGCAGCAGACCATGTAAGGCTGCAGCCGCTATGTCCCCCGAGGAGGGAGGGAACGCCTCCTTCTCCCAGAGGCCGCCCGGCTCAAGCTACCTGCACCCGGGGTTCCTGCCCTTCCAGAATGAGCTGGAGCTGGGTGAGGGCCGCGAGGGTCGCTTCCTCTATCCCTGGGAGGGCACCCCTCTGGACCTTCTCTTTGACTGCCCCCCCTGTTCTCCCTCCTGTTCCCCACCATCCAGCTGCTCCCCCTTCACGAGGCTCCGTCTCCCCACCTTCCTCCCTACACCTCCTCTCTCCCAGCAGGCCTTTCTGCTGGACCAGCAGTGGATCCCGGTCCCGCTCTCGGTCCCACTCTGACTCCCGCAGCTCCTCCTCGCACCATCGGAGACGCTCCCTCTCCAGCTCACCTGACAGGCGCCCCTCCTCGTAAGTAGTCTCTCAAGCCTCCCACTCCTTTTTGCTGAGCTCTGCTGCTCCCCTCCCATGCGGTTCATGGAGGAGCTCGGAGACGGCGGGGGATCCAGCTTAGGAGTGTTAAACGGGCCCGATCAGTCATCAGAGCTCGTGTCACGCAGTGTAGTTCCTGGAGACTCTCGGCGTGGGTTCTTGACCTGCCGCTTCTCTCCTTGTCTGGACTGAATGCAGAATAGATGACACAAACCAATATAACAGGGTTCTAACCAAAGTGTCTGCAGTTAGTACACTAATCAACTCTGCCTTTTAAACCAGGGAGCACTCCCGTGTCTATAAAAGAACAATTGAGTTGAATGGTGTGTTTTTCCCCCAAAACACTCAATGATCCACAAAGTAATAAAACAGAGCATTAAACGCGCCAGTGGCGCTGGACTTCTGAAAAGTATGAGTTTAAATCTCTAAGCAAGGAGTTTATTTGAAAGTCTTCCGAACCCCCTCCCCACTCGCTCCCTCACGTGCTCGGTTTTCGTTTGATGCCGGGGCTATTGTTTTAAGCGGCAGCTGTCGTTTTTACTGCGTGGCAGACCGTCCTCTTTAAAATCCCCACAGATGAAAGCCAAATCCAGACTGTGGCAGTGTAGTCTCTCCAACCCCCTCTTTTAAAAGTGACTCCCATCATCTTAGCTCCGTTTTGAGAACTACATTTCCCATGCTTCCCTTTGATCAGTGCTGAGGGGGCTTCTGTCTGTGTTGTTTGTTTTTTTTTGGGGGGGGGGGGGGGGGAGAACAGAGGCGAACCCCTACTTACTGAGAAGGATGTAAGTAAATTAAGTTTGTCAGTAGTAGTCCATTGAGTGCCTCCCAGTGCACGGCTCCACTGCAGTGACTGCAGTTTGTTTGCCTGATTACTTAAAGGTCAGTTTACCACAGAGAGCCAATAGAATCACTTTGCTCTGCCCGGGCCCTTGTTCTTGTGCTCCACAATGACTCACTCACAAATTCTACAGTTATTGTCTCCGCCACGGGGATCGGAATCCGACACTGACAAGCTTTCGGGAAAATGCTGCGTAGGAATTGGAGTCTCGTAGAAGAAACATACCAAAGCCTCTTGTTCTGTTTCTTGGAGGAAAAGATGAATGTAGAATTTTAGCAAAATAATTCTCAAAATCCCTCCTCTCGATTTCAAGTTTCACAGCGTAGGATCCTCGATGGCACTCCTTTGCTTCTCTGAGCCTCACAAACTTCTCCCCCCCGCCCCCCCCCCCCCCCCAACCCCCCCCCCCCCCACTCCATCATTCAGCTCTTGCTTCTTCAGCAACACTTCAATAATTAAGCATCTGAGGCTCACGGACTGCAGAGATACAAGCTGCGAGTCACTAGGGCGTAGAGTATTGACCATTTCCTCATACAACATAGATAGCAGGTGCTCGTATGTAGGTGCCAGTGCGGGAGTGTATATAAGTGCTGGGAGAAATCACGCACTCTTAATGTGGCCATGAGCTAGATTAGGAGAATACAGAATGCTTTCATCTGGAATTAACCCAGTTTCTGACGTCTAAATGGGTCTTGTGAAATCAAAAAGGTTAATTTGGATCCCAAAGCCTAGAACAAATTAACCAAGGTGTCACACGTTTTCAGGAGTCATCAGTATATTCCACGATTCATTTAAAACAGTTTGTTATGTGTGGGATGAACAGCATGTGTTGCTAAAAATAATAGTTTCATGTATCACATTTCTGTTTTCCCACAGGTCTCGTCATAACACAGATTCCAGCACCCTCCGTTCTAGGACTCACAAAAGCCCCCACCCTCAGTCTCGATCTCCTCTCAGCCGCAGGCCAAGGTGATTATTTAAATGAATAATTTCCCCTCCAGCTCAATGCTTAAACCTCGTTATGCATCATGTTACTCACCACTCTGCAGGTTATGACAAATATTTATTCCTAGAAACTGTCTGGCCAAGTTTAAGAGAAAGTGTGGCAGCTGAGGAAGGATGGCTGAATCACAGTCACTACAAACCAATGCAGTGAAAGCCGCCACTCTTTGATCCCCTTAGACGCATTTATACCGGAGCTTTTGGCAGCGCGTCACATCCACCCGGGGGGGGGGGCACGTGACAAACATTGGGGGCAAATGTGTTTAATTGATCACGTTTTGTTGGACTAGTGACAACATATCCCGCCGATGCACATTGGTACTTCATTGAGGAGTCCCGCTCCCAACTGTATGATGACACGATTCAACTTAGTGCCTGTGTAGTTTCCGCGAGACACTGCAGAGGGGACCATTTCGTATGCGGGAGAATGTCCCGGTCACAGTGCGGGCAGGGAGAGGGAGACTGACACCAGCTGCAGCGCTCCGAGCTGATTTGGTGCCCACGGGAGCTAATGACACCCGACAAGCCTGAGAATCGCTCATCAGTCGAAAAACTTAACAGACGCGTCTTGTGCTAGGTCCAGGGTGGTGGGGGGGGGTGGAGGGGGGGAGAGAAAGTTGCACTTTCCTTCTGATGAAGCCCTAACTAAGCAGAAAGTAATGACATGTGAAGTTGTGCTGACAGTTGCAGCTGCCCGGCTCCCCGACCGCGCCGCTCTCCGGCACTCCCGCGGGGTTATCCCGCCGGCTCCGTAATCATAGCAATGACAGAGAGACGTCTTATTAACATGTCCATTCCGCTCCTTTTTGAAATCCCCCCCCCCCCCCCCCCCCCTTTAACCATCAGCGGTGAGAATATAGGCGCCCTACTCCTTGGTGAATACGGCCAATTGTTCTCCCAGTCATCGACGGGAAGGGTGAATTTAGAGGACGAGCTAGGACAGTGATGTCACACGCATCCTTTTCTCTCAGCAGGTATGACAGCTACGAGGAGTACCAGCACGAGAGGCTGAAGAGGGAGGAGTACCGCCGGGGACTACGAGAAGCGGGAAGTTCGAAAGGGCCGACGAGAGAGAGAGGCAAAAACAAAAAGCAATAGTGAGTCAACTGACCATAAACCTCGCCGCGCGCATGCCCGCCCGCTTGAGTCTTTGCTGCAGACGCTGAGAAAAGACGGCACGCAGTCACTGCCTCAGCACATGCGGAAATTCATGCAAACACAACAGACCTCCCGCAGGACACGCGCATTGCTCAGAATGAGCGATCTTGCAGCCCGGCTCCACGTGCCACCCCTGCTGAATCTCCCTGAATGATTCAGGCGACAGGCCCTTCCTTTTTATCTCGGGGTTGTGTATTTTAACATCTCCGTGGTCTGCAACCACTGTCGCCTCTTATTAATCACACCACAGGGGTAAAAATGTTAAAATAGTGGAAAACAGAAAGGGGGGGGAGAGCAAGACGGAGAAAAGGAAACGGCCAGTGATTCTGTGCAGCTTCTTTTTTTTTTTTCCCCTTCTGAATCTACTTCAAAATTCTGCCTGATGCGGTGTACATCACATTCCTCCCTATCGCTCGAGCTCTCCACGTCCCAGTGGGGAATGAATCAGGTCTTCCAGCGGGGTAGAGCTACCGCCACTTGTTGATAAAGCATACATTAAATTGATGCAGGCTTTGGCGTGCGTACATGTTCAGAGACGATTAGGAGCAGCACAGCTCTGGCTTGATTCGAGCGAGGGTTTGGGGGGGGGGCCAGGGATGTGAAAGCGTCTCGCACCCATCTGTCTCTCCCTCGCTCTGTTTTTGCCTCGTTCTCTC